>NW_028081271.1:4487217-5767217 GCF_014824575.4 Sturnira hondurensis
ACTGTCCGAATGCAGAACGGTATTAACCCTGGACCACGGAGAAGAGATTGTGTAATTAGAAAACTGTATTTTTCAAATGCCCTCTTACCGGGGCTTGATTAATCCTTACTGTCTTGTGTAGGCAGTTCTCTACAAGTTTGACAAATTAACAGGATATATTCCATCCTTGCTTAGATTTAGATTTAAGAGATTCAACATTTTATAAATGTGACTTTCATCTCATGTGATATCAGACGAATACAATATCTATTTTAGACAGTCCTATTTTTAAGGTCACTTTAATAGGTTTTTAAAAAACCCTCCAATCATTCTCAACAAATGCCAACCGCTGCACCAGTAACGTGGCAGGAGGTGTGACACAGCCCGCCACTGACCTTCGGGTGCTCCCAGCACCTGATGGGAAAGGCTGAGACCTGAGAAAATGCCAGTTTCAAGTCCAAGTAAAGAAACTCTCCAGATGATACAAACCTCCTGATTTTTAGTGGTGTCGAACTTTAAGACAATGACCTCCTCAGGCCCGAGGGGTGCTTGGCCAAGGCCGAGCAGAGACGCCGGGAGTCTGGACTGGCAGCTTGGCTGGGAGGTCAGGTTAGAGGGCCGGACCTGCAGCACCTTCTGCCAGCACGCTCCAGGCTGCCATGCACAAGCCTCAGGACACCTCTGGGGAAACAATGGCACCTCTGACCCTGACAGGGGGACCGGGAAGGCTCTCAGGCCTCACAGCTACCACGTTGAAGGCACAGACAGTTCAGCTCACTGACGAGACAGAGGCCAAGGCTTCAGAGCCCGGGAGCATCTGCTCACGGCCTTCTGGAGTAAAGAGGTAAGAAGCTTCCACCCAGCAATTAATAACTGACATGAAATGGGTACCAAGTTCAAGGTCAACCTGTGCATTTATTAAAAATAACTCGATGTTAATGTTTATAAGATAGTCTATTTCTATTCTGACGGCAAAGCTTCTGTCATTACTTCTTGAAATGGAGGTCTAAGTGTTTTCAGTTCTGGGGTCCTACAGGTACCAGAGCCGCTAAATGCAGGCACATCTCCCGGAGCAGGGGCACCCCCTCCTGGGCCCGATGCCCCACAGACACCTGATGGATACACACCGGAGCATCGGGGCGGGCAGGGGCATGCACTTTCTCCTCTCAGATCCATTTAGGGAACTTTCACAGCTTCGGAAGCGAAAATGGAAATTCAAGGACTAATTTCTTCACTGTTGAAAGATACCCTGACAGAGCCTCATAAGTCACTGCCAGTTTCCAAAGTACCTGCCCTTCAGGTTGATAATTTAATGAGGGAGCAGCCTCTAAATTTAAGCCCCCCCAACCCACCACCACCTCTAGCACCCTCCCTGGTAATAAAATGTTTCTCATTACAGTTACCCCAAACCCCAAAGTGAACGTTTCTAGAACTGGCCCCAAACAACACCCATCCTCTATCTGGTCTCCCCTCTAAGAAGTGTCCACAACTGTGAAGTAGCAACTGAACTCATTATCAGGGTCTCCAAAGGACCTGACACACAGGTGGGGCAGGGCAGAGGCGACTCAGAAACCAGCATCACAGCACTCCTCTAGGGCAGCTCCAAGCAGCCTCTGCTCCCCACCCCTTGCCCCAGGGACCCCCCCCCCACCATAGTCTCCCCTCCTGACAACTTCATGGCACGCACCAAAGCCTGCTTCATCCTCGAAGCTCCTCAGGACAGAGGAGCATCCCCTGTACTGGGCTGCAGCCCAGAGAGAAAGGGGTTTAGAACTGGAGACGGTTCCCACATACGGGTAGTGATAAGACCCAGCTGGGACATACCCGGCCCCAGCACAGGGCTCCCAGGGCTACGGCTGCAGGGGCAGGCAGGCAGGTGACAGACAGCCACACTCAGAAACAACCGAGAGCCGCAGGAAAGCTGCGGGCACTGAGGAAGAAGGCCCTGGGCAGAGGAGAAGGGCTGGGAACGTCCAGGAAACAAGGGGTTAAATGCACTCTTTGTAGTGGGTGGAGAACGGAATGTGCAGGTCATATTGGTCCTGTAGGAAAATATATCTGGATTATCAAGGCCTTTTCAGGACAAAGGGAGTTTAAACGTCTGCCTCCACAAGGGTTCGAGTCCCAGGCTCGCTCAGCTACGAATGCTGCTGGGAATAATAACACCCTCCCGTCCTACCTCCCGAGGTAACAAATGAAAAGCGCATGAGAAAAATGGCCAGAAAAAGCTTCACGAACTAGAAAGAATTCTGTGCATGAAGCCCTTGTTCCCAACACTCAGCCCTGGGCTGGTTTTCTAAGAGCAGCCTCATCCCAGTGGGTCCTGCCTGGAGGAACAGCTGGGGAGTCGGGGACGGGCTTCCTGGGCACAGCTGATGGGGGACAGCACTTCTGCCTCCCCCCCCCCGCCGCCCCCAGAAGCATGTCCAACCACACTACCCCCTGCGCTCAGAACCCGACCCCATGACCCTGGCCCCCCATCCTGCACACAGTTGATGCCCTTCCTATTCAGAAGGCGAAGTAACAGCCCGCCACCTCCTGGCACTGAGGGTCAGTGGGGTGATGTTTATACGACAGCACCAGTGTGTGTGGGAAACTGAAAACAGGTAACAATGACTAAGTGAATGAAGCCACTCTGTGCCTGGACAACGTCTGGCTGGTTCTGTTCCTGCCCTGTGCCCAGGGAGGAGTCTGTTAAAAGGAAAGGCGCGGGGAGGGATTCTGGCCAGAGCTGGGGGCTGAAGGAAGAAGAGGAACTTCTAACGGAAAAGGCAGCCAGGCCTTCCCTGCTCCTCCAGGTGATACCCTGCCCGCTGATGGCCTGTCCCCACAGGTGTCCATTCCCTCCCTGGAACCAAGCCGTGGGGCTTGTCGGAACACACCCAGTCCTCAGAGCCATCCCTCAGCCACCTGCGAGTCTGTGACCCTCGGTCTTGGGAAGCCTCCATCTCCCGGCCTGAGAAATGGAGAGGAGGAGGCCCGCCTCCAAGAACAGTCATGGAGACTAGCATCTGGAGAGCGGAGCGCAGGAGGAGGACCCCACCCGGGCCCGCGCCCCCTAACCTCTCCTCCCTGCCCCGCCACCAGGCGGCCCTGGGCTGCAAGGCTCTGCCGATGGGAGAACAGACATTTCTGTCCCCTCTCTCTCCCCTGCTCTGGTGCCCACCCCCCGTCCCGGTCCATGCTGCTTCTGGCTAAGGCTGCTGGCAGCAACTCACGGCACCCAGGGGAACCACTTAGCCCCAACGGTGGTGCTTAGGGCTAAAGAGATCCCTGACTGTGGTGGTTCCATTATTGATAATAAAGCCCCCGGAACTCTAATTACACTGCTCCCCTATGTGCTAAGGGCACACAATCAGGTCAGAAGGCAGAGGGTGTGGAAATACTGCATTTCTTCCACGGGTGAGCCATGTCCAACCCCCTTTCTACTGTTCCTGGAGGCCCAAAGTGTGTTAAAAGAAGCCCCAACAGAACAGAACACTGATCACGGTCTGACGGCCTTGTAACTGCAAACCCACAGGAGAAAGATTCACAGCTTCTCTCTCGTGTTGACAGCGGTGCTGGGCAAGGCGGCACCGAGAGGTGAGCACTGGAGACGGAGTCCTGTGAGCTCCATTCATTCCAGCTCCACAGGCGGAGCTCACGGCGCTGGCTGAGCCCGCTCCCGCTCACCAAAAATGGGGCGAAAGTGACCTCACCTGGGACTCGGAGGAGAGCAGCTCCCGACACTGCCCTACATTCCTGGGACCTCTCTCCACCTCCCCCAACAATCTCTTGTCCTTCTTCCCAGTGTCCGCGCTTGCTCACCCTGCTTCAGCTGACAACCCTTCACTGCCCTGCCGTCACGGGTGGTACCCCACCTGCGACCCCATAACCTACGTGTCAGCTGCCCTCGCCCTACTGGAGTCTCTTTGATGAACCAACGTGCCACCCGCTCACGTCCTCCACGACTTTGCCTCTTCCCCCTTTTGTCTGTTCATCTCCCTCTCTGTACTGGATCAAACCCCTCAGCAAACAAACGTCTGCTACAAAAACAAACCCATCACCACCAACCACCAGGTTCTCTCCTCCTCCAGACAACCAAACCCGTTCTCTTGGCCCCGCCTCCCCTTCCAGCCGCCCCGCCCCCGCCCCGTACTCTCGGTCTCATCACAAACATCGCAAACCTGATTTATAAACACCTTCCCACTTCCTTCTGCTCCTGCTTCCACTGGCTCCAGGTGACCTCCCAACGACGCGGACACCACGTGGGAGTTAATCCGGTTGGCCCCCAGTGACCTCCGTGTTGCTACCCGCCACCCCCACCCCCAATGTCAGTCCCCGGAGACCTCTGGGCAGCCTGCGACACTGCTGGCTGAGCCCTCCTTCCTGCCCTGCCACCCTGTGCTCCACAGCGCCCCCTGCCGTGCGGGGATCAGGCCTCGCCCAGCCTTTACTCCCTCTCCACGGCACTGACATCGCCCAAATGCCAAACGGGTAGGAGCTGACACGTCGGCCCACGCCTTTCTCGAACTCCTGTACCCAACCCAACCACCTGCCATCCTTCCCAGGGGTGCTGGCCAACTCCCAAACTTCAGGGGCCCAGGTCTTCCTTGATCTTCCCCCAAGCCTAGGTGCCTGGGCAGGAACTTTTGGGGCAGTCCATCTCCCTTCCCCCCTTATCACCCAGCCCCCTTGATGCTGTCTCCAAAATATAGCCCCCATTCACCCATCCTCTCCATCCCCAGCAGTTCACCCCTCCAAACCCGCCCCCAACCCAGTCTGCAGCCAGACTCCCCATTCCACTCCCGCCTCCAACAATCCATTTCCCACGCACGGCCAACGCCGTCCTTTCCATCTGAATCCCTTACCCTGCAGGCCCTCAAGCTCTTTACTCTCCAGCTTCACCCACTAAGCTTGACCCGAATTCTTTCTGACCCCATGGCACTCCTAGCGCCTATGTCCTGCCCAAGGGCCTTCACCCAAAAGCAGGGCCCTTCCCCTGCTCTTCCCATCCCTGAGCACCTCGCACCCCAGTTCACCCGCAGAGACTCACCCAGCTGCTCAGATCTCAGTTCAGAAGTCACCTCCTCGGAAGGGAGCACTCGGTACCCTGTTTCACCACTGCCTGCCTCCTCCCCCCTCCGGCTGCACCCTCCCAGAAAACCGAGCCACCAGACACCGCACTCACCCCTGCAGAGCGCCGGGCACGGGACACACACAGGAAAGATGCCCTGTGTTTGCTGAGTGAATGAGTGACAACCGGTGGACGACCTCGGGGAAGTGGGATGCACTGTAACATTAGTTACCGTTTTTGAAGAGGAAGCAAGATGACTCAGATAACTCGAGAACTCCCCCATCACCAAGAGACGACTCGCACTGATAGAACAGATGACTCATTAGTATTTATTTCAATTCCTAAGAAGTTATAACTCACTTGCAGAGGGAAAAAAAACCCGACAATGAGGAATTCTGCTTCCCCCTTTTCACCTAAACTCAAACTTAATGGCATTTTGAACAAAGCCTTTTAATTGCAGAATTTAAAAATTCATGCTCAGTTATCATATTCAATATTTCAGATTTACTATGGCATCGATCATGTAAAAGAAGCACAGAGATGAATTCCCACCTCCGCTCCTTGGCTGGTACCTGCCTTCCGCCGGCTGAGCAGGGGCCCTAACGCCCTGCTTCCCCCGACATCCTCCGTTTACCCCTGGGTTTACTTATTCCCATTCATTCCCGATGCCAGGCAGGCATCCCTGTTTCCATAAACATCATCACACTGACCAGTTCACCCCCGGATACAGGATTTCGAAACTCCTTGCTTCCTACTTGGTTCTAGAACAGCTTCTTGTCTCCAAAGAGTTCTGTGTGCCTCTTCCAGTCGTACGTCCTCTCGTTCTTAGAAACGGGTCTCTTTCTTCACTGTTCTCCGCTAACCATTTGTTTATCCAACATCTTCTAATCTCTATGGGGGAAACTTACACTCCCCAGCCGCCCCTCTTTCTTTGGGTATGCATCTTTGGTTTATGTCCATCTTACAACGGAAGCACATTTGAACCTCTGAGGAGGGCGGGAATGACGCCCTTGTCCACTGATTTGTCCACGTGCCCAGAAGCACCTTCTCTGGGTCACTGTTACCCACAGATTTCACAGCTCTGAACCTTCCCCCAAGATGCTTTTAGAACTCCATGAAAAGCCCCGAGACAGGGAAACACTACCCAAATCCAACACAACCAAAGCTGTATTGTTTCATTTTTCCCTTAGAATGCTAGGACTCTTCCAGTGACCATTTATTTTATAAAGATATTGAGAAACAAACAGCAGGTCCTGAATCCAACAACCCCAGGCTCGATCGCTGGGCATAAACACACACCCCCAGGACCCAGGGTCCAGAGGGCCGGTCCAGACCCTTTCCCCTGAATCTGGCCCTTGCGGTTTTAAGCAGTGTGGGGGTTTTCTTGGCTGATATGCATCTTAAAGACATGTACAGTCCCATGCAAATAGGAAACAAAAGCCTTAAGAGGTGAAAGTAAAAATCAGTACAAATATCTGCAAAAACTCTGGGAACCAGGTTTTAATGCAAATGTCAAGGAGCAAACAGCATTTCCCAGGCCACTTTAATACCAGTATTAACAAAGCTCATGAAAGAACGATTCTTGGAAAAAAGTCAAAGCAAAACTAGTGATTAAGGCCAATTTCAGAGAAGATCAGTTGGAATCCTATGAATTAATCAATAGAATAGAGACCACGAGGCGCCCTGCTCTCAGGGGGTTCCTGCATGGTGACCCTGAGTGTCCAAGCAAAGACTTACTGGACTTAAAAAAAATTAAAGTTATCTTTATCATCAGAAATGTCCTTTTGCATTCAGGTCATTACTGTGCCCACGTTCTACAATCTAAAGTAGATGGGCTGTGGCCCCCAAATTTTACTGGGGCGACTAATTTCTCAACAAACCCATTCTTTTGAGGGACGGGACAAAGGTCACTTCCGCCACTTCTGATCATCAACTTGGGAATCACTAGCCTTGAATTATTTTACGTTTTATTACAAACAGCCACGCGGTAAACTGGTTCTTTACGGAACAGAGACAGGTCTGTGTCCTTTCACAGGTAAGTCTGACCCCACTGGTGAGCACCTTCGTGTTTCCAGCATCTGCTCCCCAGGGCAAGGAACTGTTATAGTACGTCCTTCCTAGAAACTGCGTCATCTATAGCCCTCAAGCTATAGATTAAAATACATAAAAATCAAGTAAATTAACAAAAAAATCATTATTTATTGTTATCTGGAAACTGTTTATAAACAATTACACCTGAAAGTCAAATACGATTATATCAAACTGGTTAATATTTTTTGGGGGGTGGGGGGGAAGCCTCAGGTATAAGCTGCCACCTTGCCCTGTTTACCTAAAACATCACACAATAAAACCTGAGTTTGCTTCTCGATTCGTAAAAATTATCTACTTTATACCCTTCCTGTAAACTTGCTCACTGGTTTTCCATTGATTACATTAGTTATTTTGTACAAAGCCGCTCATTCGACCCACTGCCCGGCCACAACCACTAGCTGGCCAGGCAGTGGGAGGGGACGGTCGGAAGCTAAACATGAAACCAGAATTCTGCAGGAAAAAAGAAACAGAAGTCACCAAACCCACGCGCCTGCCTAACGAAACCAGAGGGCGTTCCATTCCAGCTGGCTGAAGGAATGAATCGGATCTTGAGTACTAAGAAGTTCTTAAAAGATGTGAGAAAGTCAGAGCTTAAGAAGGATCAGCCTTCTAACTTCTTGATCAACCAGTTTCTCAAGACACCTTCTAGATCTCCTAGATGCCAAAGAAATGTGTCACCTGCATGGCAATCAGGAACACGCCGGGGGTCAAGGGGGTGAGGTGACCGGTGCAGCAGTCCCTGAACGGACATCCACGCACGCTCCACAAGATGCTGGCTCGGAAAGAGAAAGACCACATTTAAACCTAACCCTTAAAGGAGCCATACACTGGCGGAACACTTTCAAGTCGCCCTGCTGAATTCTCACCTTGACTAACTCCAGCGTCTTCCTCCCCAGCATGACGGGCTTTTTGGAGTGTCCCTGCCAAAACGGGAGCCCACGCCGGGAAGAGCCCCATGCGTCCATTCTGCACGACGCACCTACGGCATGGCTACCGCCCGCCCGTGGGACAGTAAGATCACGGTCCCCTCCACGACAGAGAAGAGTGATGCCAAAGGCAAGGCAATCCTGGCTTCTCGAATCCCTGGATGGAGAGAAGGCCACAGGTTCCCCACCAGCCCCAACCCACGGGAAACAGCGCGTCAGGAAGGCGCCCACGGGCCGGCGCAGTGCCATGAGCTCGGTGTTGGAAACGCTAACTTCAGCCGTGGTTCTGGGTGAGGAAAGAAGTTGCTGCCCCTGCAGCTCCCGGCTGCAAACCACGTCACCAAAATGGACTGCAAAAACCCAGGGAAAGCGTGGTACCTGAATTCCTGGGAATGTTTTACCTCCACTTGATAAACATGGTATTTTGCCTAAACACGCCCTATGCCAATGAATTTCACCAAGAGGAAGGAACTGACGATGTCAGCCGAATACTTCATCCCGGGTCTCACCACCACCCCCTTATAAAGTAAGAAGCTTCCAAAGGTTTTTTTTTTTATGCTAAATTAGATAAATCTGCTGCTTCCCGATTTAATTGTCATTCGTGTGAAAAGGTGTCACTGTAACAATGCTGACTTCTTCCTGCCACTTAACGTTACTGACATCGCACCCTCTTTTGGATTTTTCGGGAAGAGGATGAAATAAAGAGCAGTTTCTTTGGCAGGGGAAATTTTCATTATCCGTGTTAATACCACATTATGATCAAACCGTTTCGTGAAGTTTTGATCCTAAAGCTGGAAGAACAGAAACACCCTTTTAAACGTTTCTCTCCAGAGACACAGCCGGGAGACGCTCCGTCTCCTATTATGTTACAAGCAGTCAGGCCTCTTCCTTTCCACAAGGTGTCAATCAAGACGAACGACTTCTGCACGTACGGAACGAACACGGAGGATTAAGTTGTGTGCACCATCACTGAATTCAAACTTACCAGGGCCCACCTGGAGCCGCCCTTTGGAGAACTGTTAGAGCCGGCCAGGCCCAAAGGGCTTTCTGCCTAATGCGAGGTGCAGGCCAGCCCCACCAGCACTTGACCTCTGGAAAGTGACTGCGTCTCCGCCTCCACTCGCTCAGGTGCACCATGAGCGGGAAAGAGGTGGCCCACTGAGCTAGGATCCAGGTGACACTTCAGGAAAACCCCTCGGAGCAGGCACAGTGGGTAGCAAACAGTGCTAAGCTTGGGATTAGAAGGTGTCACCCTGCCGGTGTGGCATCCCAGAAGTTCCTTTACGCTCTGGGGCCGTAAGAGAATAGGGTGGACTTGGGCCCTGTGGGCACGGAACCCCGAGGACCACTGAGGCTGTGCCAGGGGTGCAGGGACACAGGCTGTGTGCACATCAAGCCTGGCACACAATACGCTCCCCAAACACATGCAAATGCTGTTGAATAAAGTCGATATTAGTGCAAGTGTGACTGCTCTCAAGGAGCTTTTTGTCATCCCAGATTTTCTTACTCAAAAAAAAAAAAAAACCTAAGTTAAACCAGCCTGACGTATGAAGATAGGGATCCGGAGTTCTGGATAATCTTCAAAGCTCCTTGATGACTTAGGTGTCACCATCGTCCTCCCCGACACAGCAGCTCAGCCACCATTATGTCAGTGAGCGAAGCCAGGGTGAAGCCTCCCCAGTCCCAGACCCTAGCACTTCTTGTTTTAAGTTTGGAGTCTTAAAACAGGAGTAGAAAGAATCTGCATCTTTCATCCATGATCACCAAACATCTCTAGCACAGCCAAGACTACCTAACCTGGCACCACGCTGCTGGCCAAAATCCCCGGGGAAAGACGAGACCGAGCGTTCAGGGTAGAGCCAGCCATCATTATCCTGACAGAAAGCCCACCTTTGTGTGTCTTAGGGTGGCAGTAACACTAAATGCCTTTTAAGAAGCATTTAATGCCTTCTACGACTTTTATGCTACATCAAATCACAAGCTTACTCTCATGAAAGAAAATTGTCTACATTCTAACACAGCTACCTGTAAAATGAATAATTGATAAGCGAGGGTAAAGAGCTTTGAAAACCTAGAGGTACCATATGGATAAAAAGAAATAATGCAGACAGCCAGCCAGTGCCCGAAACGCAACAACCATTCAGTAAAAAACATCAGTGAGGCTGGACCAACGCCTGTGTGGGTTTTTATTACTATTATTATTAGTATTATTATTATTTCTTCTGGACAGGAGCTCTGAAAGGTACCCTTTCTAACTACAGACAAAAAGCAGTGCCTCAGAACAAACCAAATCTGCCACTTGAGAGCTTCCAGGACACTGGAAAGCCAGGGGTTGGGAAGGTGCTACCAGCCATCTGCCTGGGGCTCACAGTGACTGAGGACCCCAAGGGTCCCCCTGGGGTAGCTGCTCGGTGACCAATGGGGACCCCTCTGTGGCAGTGCAGCCACAGACCGACACCCTGAGATTTCCTGCCCATGGAGGTTCAGCACTGGGACCGAGGTTTCTCTGTCTAGACCCGAGGAAGCAACGAAAGTGGCAGTCACACACTTCAGTGCCCACCCTGAACTTGGGAACCCTTTCATTCTGCAACGTTATACGGGACCCTGCAAATGTGCACTGTGAAAAACTACCTTTGCACGTGCCCACAAACAAACTAATCACTCCCCTTCTTTCTTACCATCGAAAGCTTACGATCAAATCAGATGGCAAAAAGTTCCTAAAATATGTGAGCCCCTTTTTCAGGTCACCAGCTCCCCTCAGCCAGAAAGTGGAGGCTGAGCAGACAGCTGTACTTTCTTCCCACTGAGGCCTCACTCTGCCTGCTCTCACGGGGGACTCATCTGACTGTGAAACCCCCTGAATCCTTGAACTGCGTTTTACTCCCTGAAAACCCTGAGTGCTTTGTTGTTCTCCCCACGCTCGTGCCTCTGTTCCTTCCCCACCACTGGGCATCTTTTTTTTCCCCCAAAAAGAGAGCAGTTGCTTGAAGCAGCTTACAAAGAAATGGATGGGGTTTATTTCACATGACCAAGGTCATTAATAAACTATGGAAATTAGGCTAACTGGAGACTTGGAATTCTTCAAGAAAAAAAAAAAAAACAGAGGAAAGCCTACAAGAAACGACAGAGCGAAAGGTCTTCCTCCATCACGGCCGGAACCCTGCTTCCGGAAGGCACACTCTTCCCTTTAGGATGGCCTTAGTCCACCTGACTTCCACCAGAGCTGGCCTGTTCATTTCCAGATGTAAATACAGGCCCTAACTTTGCAAAAAATCAACAACGGTACATGCAGCCCAATCTGCCTCTTTGACAGCATGAGTTACAAAATCTCCAGGGAATTAAAGGGAAAGTGAAGCTGCAGCTTGTCTTTCCCAGATATTCTCTGCAGGGATTCTGCCTGGGGCTCAGATAGGCAGGAAATTCTATGAAGCACCCTTCCCTGACTTAAAGACGAAAAACAGACGGCAGGGCCGAAGGGGGCCAATCCCGCCCATCTGGCTCGTGGTCTGTCCACGCCCACTCCGCGACTGCGGAGACTCCGGAACCGGAGGAGGCTACAGCATCATCCATCTCCCGTGGTCCAGCTCCCAGCTGGTTTCCTGCTTCCCAGAAATAAGCTTGCACCAGCTGTCCAGGGTAGGCAGAGGGGCTGAATGAGCCCTGTTGCTCATCAAAGCTAAGCCCCGGCCAGTACTTGATTAGCTGGCTCTGCTTCCAGGAAGCCAAGAAACAACCTGCAGAACCGTCACTCGTCACTCGCAGTCCTCAGCCAGGGGAGGTGGCCCTCTGCCCAGAAGCCGGCCACCATTGCCTGGCAGGTCACCAGGGAAGCTCACCGAGCGTACTGCAGGCAGCAGAGCCCTGGACCTTGGGGCCAGGCTGCATGACCACCACCATGATTCCATTCGCTGGCTCTCTTTGGAACTTCCAGGACAGGGACAGGCAATGGGGGTAGTTTGGTAAGATTTTTTTTTTCTTTCCAGCTGTTGGTGACCGAAAAGGGGAAAGGTGCCTTCTCACCCACTGTGGTATGCAAGTGCTCACCAGGGCTCTGCCACTAAGCAGAAGGCAACACAACACACGTCCTACCGTAAGGGTATTTGGTGTCCAGCTTCCTCTCCGCCGTCCTCCTCCAAGGCAAGAGGTCATCGCTGCACCCGTTTGGCATGCCATTATACCCGATGCCCACAATCTTGTTTTCCGCATTCACGATGCAGGCTCCGACCTGCAGGGAAACACGAGCAAAGACCTGGTGACTTGGAGTGGCTTGTCTTCTCCTGGAGAGATGGTAAATGAAACCAGAGGCCTGCAGACCTCTAAAAGGACACACAGCGTCTGCGGGAGGGGGACTGAGTGCTCTGTCTCCTTGCTTGTTTTCCATGGCAGTTCCCACAAGCCAAAGAAAGAGCACCCCTGGCCCCAGAGTAGGTACCAGAGACACCTGAGGATTACTTTCACAGGAAGATGTGAGCCGGCAGGCACACAGCACACTCTCCCAGAAAGCACACGTACCTGGGAATTTGGATCTTTGCTTCTCTGTGCTGATAAGAAGGCCACCGCCATGAAATACTCGGGCCATTCCAAGTAGTCCTCGCGTTTCTTGCAGGGGACGGAGCTCATGCTGGCTCTGGGAGGAAAACACAGCTCAGCAGCAGGGGAGAAAAGCATCCGAGCGAGCCTGCCCCCCAATCCACACGACCACGTTCAAACTGTGCGACATCAGACTCGGAAACTTCAGTGACACTTACCAGTCAGAAATCACAGCACATGGACTCCAGACGGTCTCTGGTCTTGAGAAAAAACAATTAAGAAATTAAGTTACTATTTCAAAAGTTTGAATTCGGCACACAGAGCTTCACATTCCCAAATATTGTATCTATTTACTGCTTTGGCAGGATATCTTAAAAATGCCCGCCCTACAAATGGTTCTCATCCCTTAGCCCTCTCCCTCATCAAAAGGAGCCAGCACAAGCCGGGGGGGGGGGGGGGGGGGGNGGGGGGAGGGGAAGAGAACGTTTTTTGATCATCTAATGTATTCCGGACAGTGTTGAG
This sequence comes from Sturnira hondurensis, assembly GCF_014824575.4. Lineage (NCBI taxonomy): Eukaryota > Metazoa > Chordata > Mammalia > Chiroptera > Phyllostomidae > Sturnira > Sturnira hondurensis. Next base: position 4,500,322 of record NW_028081271.1, read on the forward strand.
GATTATATACATCACCTCACTACAGCCTCCTTGCTAGCTAAGGGAGATGGCGGCACCCCATCTTAGAGACTGTGAGAACTTGGGTAACTCGCCCTGAATCACACCCGGTTATATTACCTCACCAGGTGAACTTTCCTTGGCATTGTCCCCGTGCTGACCTTCACTGGATTAATTTGTCCCTTCCCTTTCCCCTCAGTTTCCCCAGATAGGGCAGTTATCAACTCTGAGTACTGCATCAAATCAGGACAAACTATGAAAAGTGTCCATGTTATCACTAAGGCAAGGTTTTTTAGCAACAGGGCTTTGGTGGGCAGGCACAAGCTGTCTCTACCACAGGAAGAACCCCTAAAGGGGATGACCCCTGAAAGCTCCAGCAGAGTAGGGGAGGGGCCCTTTCAAGGTCAAGGAAGGTCAACCCAAGAACGGGGTGAGTCGCATCACTGAGAAGTCTGGAGAAAGCCCAGACATCTGGGCTAGAGAAAGGTGAGCATTTCCCCCCACCCCACCCCCGCGCGCGCCTGAGGCTGGGATGCATGAACTGGCGATGCCCGGAACCAGCATTACCCAATGATTACGTGGCCCAAATTCTGAGAAGCCTGTAAGCCCCCTTAACAGGAAGCCATGCCAGACTGGACCTGTTTACCACCGGGCTAAAGGGTTGGCATCCTGATCGCTGCAGGGTGCCCGGGAAATGCCTCCAACCCCCACACAGGGGGAGGGGAGAGGACGGAGAGGCGGGAAAGGAATTTACCCTCCACCAGCCCTTCCACTGAAGTCTGGGTTAATGCTCCCAGGTGCCCCGAACCCAGCTGCAGAAACACGGAAGGGATCGGCCCAGGGAGGTACCCCCAGCTCCCCACAGGGACAGAACCCAAGCTCCTCCCACTCCCTCCATTCTGATCCCGGGACGAAACCACGCATCCCCACCGCACCCACGGGCGCCAGAAGTTACTGTCACTTTCAGAGTCCCGCGTCTACCCTCTTCTCAGCTCCCCAAGCTGGAAAGCCTCCCACAGGCCACGCTGCCGGCCACCAAGTTAGCTGAGCCGGCTTCACCGAGAGCAGGGCGGCCCTGTGTTCCGTGCCCCACCCCCAGCCCGACCGCAAGCCCAGCGCCCCGCGCTCCGGCCGCGCCACGTGGCGCGCGGTCCGGGTCCCCAGCCCAACCCTGCTCGGCGACCTGCAGGCCGACGTGGGTTCCCGCTGCACGCGGGAAGGAAGTCGGGAGTGGAGGCGGGGCCGCCGCGTGGCCGGAAGGTAGCAGCCGCCAGGAAAACGGCGCGCTCCAGGGAGGGGGCCGGGCCGGGCGGCGCGCACGCCCCGGGCGCTGTCGCCTCGGCTTCCCGGACCTGGTTGCAAAGTTAGCTCGCTCAGCCCACGGTCTGGCCGTTGACTTTGCGCTGTAGGCGGCGGGAGGGGGGCCCTGGTCTGGGACCCGCGCAGTGGCCCCGCCTACGTGAGTCCCGGGGTCCCAGAACCTCTGCGGCATTCGTGGATCCCGGGGTGGCGCCGGGAGGGCCCGCCTGCGGCAGATCGGAGGATCTGACTTCCTAACCGTTGCATTTTCAGATCTCTGAATCTGAGGGTTGGGTCGTTTCTGTTGGTGAGTTTTTTTTTTCCTTTCCCACCTGAATGTACCGTCAACTAGAAGCTCTCACAACAATTACGAGTATGTAATGTGTGAATAAAAGAAGATCTGAACGAGTCTGGTGCAATAAAACCGCAGGGGCAAGGAAGTGAGAAGACTTGGTTGGGGCCCTGCAATGGGCCAGGCCCACTGGGAGGCTTTGCTCTGTCCTCGCGGGGAACACTGACCCCTAGCAGCAGCTTCGCAGTTTTATGGTGGACTGGACGCTCTGCCTCGAAGATACATTTGCATTTGTGCTGTGCACGGCCAGTTTACCGTTTCCACTCAAATTTTGTGGAAGGGCCTGAGATGTGTGCTGAAGCCTACCCACCCCGTGCGCAACCTCCACTGCCTGCACACCTGTCCTGGTAGTCTCCTGATAACATTTGCCAGCTATAAAACTGTGCTTATTTTGTTATAGTTGTTTGAAAGACCAGAACGTGGCCCAGGTCAAAAAGAAAGACCTTCAGTGATATTTCTAAAGTCATATGCCCCAAGGAACTAAATCTGATTTTCTTGAACTTCATTATTCTATTAAGACGTCTAGCTCCTAAGTCTGGTGGGACACCGGTTCCGGCACAGAGACTGACAAATGTGCCCCTTGCTTTGCACGCAGGGCTGGAGGAGACAGCCGGCACTCCGTAAATAATAGCTACTGTAATAATCACACGTCTGATTGGCACATCCCAGATCTGAGCCACTAATCCAAACAAAAGCTTGCTAACTATATTAATGTAGCCTAACACAGGAAGAATGATGAGCACAAACAGTTGGTTCTATCTAATTTCTCACTGCAGCAGACACATCATTCTTCATCTCCATGGTCCGGCCTGTAGATTCAATAATTAAATTATGTACTGCAGTTGGTGGGTGCCGGGAAAGCGAAGGAGAAAAATACTTCATCATTAACTATAGATTTTTTTCTCCTTGATCAGACTGGGGCTTGAAAGAGCTACGTCGTAGATTAAGATGATGATTTTTAATGTCACGTTAACTTTACTCGGCTGTCTTGTTGCCACTGAAATGTATTATATGCTCTGCTCCCGTCCCCCTGCCCCCTCCCCGATCCATCGCTTGGTCTCAGTCACAGTCCTGTACAGTGTTGGAGTCTTCACAGGTCCATTCCTCTTCTTACCACTCCGACCGATACATCACCCACTGCTGCTGGGCCTTCGACCACAACATCATTAAGCTTCCTTCCTTCCTCTGCGCTGTGAGGACTGTCATACATAATTTAGTTACTTCTCATCATTCTCCATTTTGGTCAACTCACCCACGCCCGTCCGCCATCAATCCAGGGTCCTGCTTGCTGCGAGCACATTACCCTGGATGTTCCTGCCTTTCACCTAACGTCTCCCATCGGATAAGATGACATCATGCTCAGTACAGGAAACCATCCTGATTCATAGTTTCCCAACTTGAGGTTTCAATTATCAGGCACCAATAGCAAACCAGGTGGTTAAGGGGGTGGGGGGAATGCATTTCTGGGTTTGTCTTGCTCGTTAACACCTTGTAACTCCAAGTGTGGCGGTAGGTGTTAAATCTCTCCTGCTCATACCTTGTGTTTGGGTCTGTAACTGAGGATCTTTCTCCCCCAAGCACAGGCACAGGCTCGCTGTGTGTTCCGCCGTATCAAGAATCAGGGGCAGGGCTCCCCACAGGCGAGGACACAGCCAGACCTTTGCAAGGACTGTCATCTTAGGCGTTGGCTTGGCTCCCTTTTACAGGCCCATAGTTATCTATGTCTGATCTGTGACTCAACCTGGGATACATTTCAGGGCCTCGAGGGCGGGGGATCCAGATTAAAAAGGCAGACGTCAAGGGAAGATTCTTCTGGGCTGCCTCGGACGGGCTCTGATGGCGTTTGAGGATGCCCACTCCATCAGGATGCGTCTCACCACTTCTCCCACAGCCTCTGCTCGCCCAGGGAAGGGTGGGATTTGAATCCGGAGCTGAGGGAGGGGCTCTGGATATTCACCTGTCCATCAAGTTTGTCGTGGGAGAAAGAACACAGGCCTTGGAGCCCAACTAGACTGGGAATTCTAATTCCACTTCTTACCACCCAGGGGACCTTCAGAAGGTGGTTACATCCTTGGAGTCTTTGTTCCCTCATCTGTAAATCAAGCACAGTCGTTCATTCAATCATTTCTTATTCATTCTCTATGTGCTCGGAGCTGTGAATAGCAGCAGTGAAGCAAACAAACCAGTTCTTGCCCCCACGGGGCTTATGCCCCACACCCCATCTCAAATACATGCTGAATAAAGGAACCGTCCTGCTGGTTCAGTGAACACAGTAAGCGTCGTTAGAAGATAAATCACCTCCTGGAATAGATTTGCCCCGAATCCAGTGGTTGTCGGGACCAAAAACTTCTTTTCTTAGCCCAACAACTGTACCTAGAGGTGAAGTAACACCTTTACTATGTTTCAAAGGAATACTTGTTTCTGTTTCTATGCAGGAGTTTAAACTAGAGAGAACTGTTTACTTGTGTTTTAAGATTTTATTAATTTATTTTTAGAGAGAAGGGGACTGAGGGAGAAAGAGAGGGAAAGAAGCATCAGTCGGTTGCCTCTCAAATGCGCCACAACCAGGGACCAAACCTACAAACCAGGCCGGTGCCCTGACTGGGAATTGATCCTGCGACTTTTTGCTTTGCAAGGCGATGACCAACCAACTGAGCCACACCAGACAAGGCTAGAGAGAACTGGTTAAATGTAAGTAAAGGCCTCACTGGACGGTCTGCTACAACAAAGAAGAAGCCAATGAAAATTCTAAAAAAAAAATTAAGAATATGGTCTTGTCACTATACTTTTATCTGTGTTACAACATAAGGACAGCAGTTTGTGTTTGGTGAAAGATACGCAGACTGTAAATTGACATGACAGGATATTCCTAGAAAAAAAAATCAAGATGCCTGCATAGGATCTGTGTTAGGAGTTGAGGACCCCGGTGGTCTTTATCATTACAACCTTCCAAATGACCATGACGATCAATGAGGAAATGGGAACAGGGTGTATGCGTAGAGCTGGGTACCTTGCTGTTATAGATCCATGAATATCTGTTGACTGCATAAAGGAATTAATAGACAATCACTGCTTTCTGCCAATGCATAAAGAGAAGTCTTTATCTGTACCTGGTGATTCTGCCTCTGTATCTGCTTCCTCTTTCTCCTGTGTTGGGCGGATCTGGAAAGACATTGACTGAGGCAGACATGGGGGCCGGTGGGACAGGAACCAAAGACAAGCAGAGCTGTTTTCGAGACCTGTGCTATCTCTCACGCCCTGGAGCCCAGTCGTGGCCGGCCAAAAGCATCCCTAGCACCACACGGAAGGCCGTGTGCTTTCCTGTGGGCGTCACTTCTCCCCGCGACTTGCTTTTTCTCCACGGAGCTGAACTTGTAGCCTCTCATACATAACTGGCTGAAGTTGATGGAAATTACATGTCTTAGCACTCCTTAGGAGAAAAAAAAAACCCCAGAAAATGTAAATCTGAAAGAAATGGGCAATTTTCCTGTAGCACTTTACACTTCTGTGGAAGTTACCAAGTGCCAATCATTCTTACTTTTTAAAATTCAGACTTGTCAAGTCGCATGTAAGCTTTCAATGTCGTACAAGAAAAGATAATGCTTTGTGCAGAACCGTCACTTCTGCTGGCTCTGCAGAAGAGCCTCGCTAAAAGAGAATTTATCAGGTTGCCGGTTTTATAGCAATATTAACGATGTCATTAAGTTATCCCCTCTCGTCTGGGGTCACCATGGAAGCCAGCGAAAGGTAATCAACACAATGTTATGGTTCTGGATATAGAGTTCTTTGCTGGCATCAAAGTCTGTATCTTCACTGACGTAACAAGGCGAGTGCCCAGGAATCGCTGTCGTGAAAACCCCTGTTAAACTGTACGGAGAAGTCACTGGCTGCCATAACCCGATTGGCGTGTTGTGCCTTCGGTCAGCTAACTGGAGAGCTCAAGGTGGGTAAACTTCTACAGCGAGCAAGCAGGAGTCTGATTGGCACTTCAGCACCGCAGCTCACTGCGTACCCGTACCTGGAGGTGGGCGTCTGGGGTCCTGGCGTTGAGGACAACGATCAGTGCCACGAGGCGACACTTCACCTTTGACAGGCACGAGCAAACAGAATGAGGAAGGAAGCCCATCCCGTCTGAATAACCATTGGCGCTGTTCACAGTGAGCAGTTCTGCGTTTCGATGGAGGGGGTGACAGAACAACACGGCAGTGGCGAGGTCAGGGTCTTCCAAGAGTCTCGTTTTGACCAACCTCTGTCTGCCACCGTGTTTGACGGACAGCCCCGAGACGACGAAAGGCAGAGCACAGACAGCACCCGGCGTTCTGAGATGCTTGGATAGTAATGCTCTCTTCAAACGAGCCCTGGATGGAGTTAATATCAACCAAAGAGACCAGAACGACACTCGTGAAGTCATCCTTCTGAGAACGGGAGAGATTTAATAGTTTGGGGGCCCCACTGGCCACTGTCCTGCAAGAAAAGTCAGTATCTACACAGCGTTAGAAGCGCACCAAGGGCCCCTGGAGCTGAGCCATTTCACTGAAGGATAAACCTGGGTTCGTTAGAGTAGAAAGTCAGGATGTGGTAGGAGGTCCAGCACAGATACACCCGGGGCTCTTTTGTCCAGAAACCCAACAAGAGTCTCTTCTTTCAGGATGCGAGTATTTTAAAGCGTAGAACGTACAGAGCCAGAAGCGAGCTCAGCAATCGCTGAGCCCAGCCCCTTCTTCTTACAGACGAGGAACCTTGGCTCGGAAAGGCTGCTGAGCTCACTCCCATTCACACGGCTGGTCTGCTGAGGGCTCCTCCCTGCCTCGCTGCTCCTCCCGGGTATCCGCATCTATGACCCCACAGCTGTTTGTCACGAGCCTGTGGAAGGCGCTCTGCGAAGCCTTCAAGGAGCATGAAGAAAGCTGAATCGGGTTTCTCTGATTATTTTCCACAGAGAAGTAAAACGACATGACAGGTTAACCATTCAATGGTTAAGTAGCAGTGAGAGACAACAATGAGAGAGTTGCTCCACAGTAGGACCTGATTCATTGTGTGTCTTCTAAAAAAAAAAAAAACAGCGCATCTTTTTGCCCACCCAGGAAGCAGTGTAAGGGCACAGAGCTACCTCTGGATTCCTTCACTATTACTTCAGTGTAGTAGAACATTCTGCTCATAGCCCAGCTTCTTTTTTTGGAAGAAATGCATTATATATATAATGCATTTATATGCATTTATATAATGCATTTATATATATATATATATATATATGATGCAAAGAATAAGAGCTTGCACAGGCACACAGGATCATTCTCATCATAACCTGGCTCGAAGAAGTTGCCCAGAGTGCAGTCCTGTGCAGCCCGGCGGGGGGGGGGGGGGGGGGGGGGGGNGGCGGGGGGGGGGGGGGGGGGGGGGGGAGAAGACTGCATCTCAGGAAATCTCCATTTGTCTCCAGAGCTGTGGTGAGGGCCAGGCGTGGAGGAGGGAGCGCCAGCTCTTGGCACTCACTAAATATCAAATGACAGTCTGTCCCTTCCGTAACCACAGCCTCCGTGAAGCAGTGGGCAAATGCATGTAGACGCACACTCACAGGCAAGCAATCTTTCTGCTTTGTACCATTTAACTTGATGTTTGTTGAAATTCCAGAAATATCATTACCTTGGAGGTAGGGTTCCGCTATCTTTTCACTCACTCACACACACACACACACACACACAAATCACTGAAATAAATAAATCAGTAAGGGCACGCGGGGAGCACCCTCCAGGACTGGGAGGGCTGGGTCTGGCTTAGAGACCGACAGCCGGGGGCCAGTCTGGCTGCTGGAAAGCAACACGATGCGCACAGGAATGCAACAGCCCCAGGTAAACGCCTTCCTTATCTGGGCCTTCCACGCCTTTATGTTTTCACACTCGTGGCTCCCTGTGAAACCCGGAGGGGTCTGCTTCTTGGAAGCCTTTGTTAAGGGCCCATTCATCGCCTTGCTATTCGGGTGTCACCTCACAAAGGGTATGTGTTGGCAAAAGGTGAGATACAAGTTTACATTTTAGAGTGTGATTCCGTTACGAAGCCACCTGTTTGTGACCACCCGCTGCCGTTCTAACCAGACTCTGCCACCCAGGCACCCAGAGAGGGGAAGGAATTTCGTTTCAGTAAAATGGTGGCGAATTCTTTCAGCGACGTTAGTGGCACTTTAAGCCACTAACGGGTTATTATTAGACAGAACTGACATTTCACGTGCAGAAATATTCTTTACTTGAAAGTCAAGTGTCACTCAAAAGAGGGAGAAATTATTTAGGATTTCTTAGAACATCAACGAAATCCCCTGCAAAGCATACTTATAAACGCCTCAGTCAGTGCAGGAATCAGGGCTGGAACTGATGACGGCTTCCATTTCTCTTTGATGCAAACAATAACACCAGAATGGAATGGCTGTGGGAAACGTTCAGAAAAGTCATATCTATATGCACAGCCAGATCCCCGTCCAGACGCGCCGGTGCCCAGCAGAGGGAGGGTGGGGTTCATTCATAAGGCCCCCTCCCAACAAGCTCCCCGCCCCTGCTTCCTCCAAACAGACTCGCATTCCCCTGCCATACACACGGACGCGGCAGCAGTCCACTGAGATGCCTGATGAGTTTCTCACTGCCCAGACCTTCAGATGTACGCAGCTGGCTCTGCAGACGCTAAACACTTTTCAGAGCACAGTAAGGAACAGGCCAGCGAACATCAAAAACATGATAGCTTTTTAGAGAATGGGATGGTCTTGCTGGTACAGCTCCCTATGATATGGCTCAGTTGTCATAACAGCGGATAGGGGATCTGGGAGAACAGCTGACGAAACACCCGAAGATGTAGCCAAGGGTCCTTTAAACACATTGGAGAGCCGTTCTTTTGAAACGTGCCTCTCAGCTGTGGAAAACCTCTTTGAGATTTTAAACGGGGCATTGGATGAACTTCAGAGTGAGAACCTGAAATTATCTCTTGCACTGGAATCAATATCAAGCAATAGTTTCTTTGGGAGAGAAATTCAGTCTGACAGAAGACAGAAGGGGCCATCGGGTACCCGCCCCCTGGCTCACAGGCCTGCCTCAGACCCAGGCGCTGGGAAGCATTTCCAACTAAGTGGTGTCGCCAGGGGCAGAAAACCATCGCGAGGGAATCGAATGTTATCTGGGCCTCGGAATACTTCATTATCACCACCACGGGTCACTAAGCTTCACCAAATGCATCCATCAGCCTTGATGGCCATTTGCAGGCCTCGGCTGGTAGCTAGATGGCGCAGTGACTGAGCCGCAGCCCGAGGCACTGGAGACCCGGGTTTGCGCAGGCCGGGGAGCCCGGCCCGGGTTTGCCAGTCTCCAAGTGCTCTCTAGTGGCGGGATGAATGAAAGCTTCTCCCCGGCACCAAGGGAGGCACTGTGGCGCGGAATGAGAACGGGATTTCTCTGGGGCGGGGTTGGGGGTTGGGGGTAGGCAAAGCGCAGACGTTCCCACCGCCACCGGCAACTCCTGCGTCTGTGGCAAGGTTTCATGAGCCAACTTGCCTTTTGAGTCGCTGTGTTTCTACCCATAAAACACTTACAAATGATTAAACCCAGCCGTGTAATATCAATAGTGTGTATTATCAAATTAAGGGGGAAGCGTGTAGGTTTAAATGAATCCTCGTGGATGTCCAGGAGGTTTCTTAGTGAAAGGCGTTCTGAATCGAATACAGGGGACACTGAGCTTGTCCATCCAGCTGAGTGCGCAGACGCACTGGACTGTGTCTCAAACCATCTTGGAAGCAAAAGCCGCTGGTTTAGGGAGTGGGAGAGGGTTAAAGGACTGTGCCTTGAAAAGTGCACGACGCCATAGCTATTCATGGAGCACCCACAGGATAGCCGGGTGCAGACCTGGTGTGGGTTAAACGTGAAAACACCGGTCAACATTTTGTACAGGTACAAGGCGTGATCCATGGCCCACGCACAGGGGGAGGAAAGCTTGCCTCAAGCTGTGACAATAGAAAAAAATAGGTGAAATGGGGAAATACGGGACAACTGAGATTTTTTTTTAAAGGAAGGAAAGGGGAAAAAACTGAGGAATAAAAATCACAGACCTGAGGGCCAATGGAATGTCCTTCCGTGGTAACTGCCGTCGTGAGATCCTTGACGCCCTCAGAGGACCTTGTGGCGAGGACATGGGCAGCAGGCCCAGGACTGAGGACTAGTCCTGGGCTCTACAGGCTCCGTCTGGTGGCCAAAGGCTGCTCTTCAACTGCGTGCTCTTGTCTGTGTGTTTTCTACCTCCCTCTGGAAACAGACTCTTGTTCCAGTGAGAATAATCGAGCCCCATTCAGCTCTCCTAGAGTCATTTTGTAATCTATCATTACAGATGATGTTTTCACTGCCCTCGACTACAGGATGTGAACGACCCAGGCCAACCCCTGGCCTCATGGAGACACCACTTTCATCACGAAGCACCGATGCTTCCCATCCGCGTTTCCGGCGAAAGACCCACCAAAGCGAGGGAGAGAGCAGGGCACCCTGCCTTCCCACCCCCGATTTAGCTCCAGCAGCTGGAGCTAAATATCTTTGCTGTATTACCTGTAGCCGGGTTCCACTTTCCACTATTTCTGATGCTTCCAGCTCTGGGACTTCAATATTTTCAACAGTTCCCAAAATGTTGGAACGATTTTCCTTTTGGTATGGGGCAGTGTTCTACTGATATAACCAACATGAGTCGCTTCATGGGTGGAGCAGACGATGAAGCAAACAGACCTCACCCGGCTTCAAAAAATTTTGAATTACATCTCTGAATGTAGGCCTATATTATCCACTGAGATAATAACTGAGAATCTACCAGGATTTTTCTGACAATAACAGAAATTGCATTGAATTCATTAGTGCTTGAGTCATCAAATAGAAGATTATATGTGGGGAAAATAATGAGTTTAGTGATCACACGAAAACCAGTATGACATATGCTAGATCAGATTTTTAGAATCAAGGCTTGAAGCCAAAGAGAATATTAATAGATGTGTGTACTTTTTAGTTATCATGAGCTGACAGCCAGTGACAAAGTCACTAGGCTTACCGCACCTGATTCTCAGAAGGGAGTAAGCATTCTAGGTGTGACCCTCAAATAACAAGACTGGCTGTTGTGGGGTGTGTCATTACCTTATAATCCAATTACATGTCCCCTTGAAGTGGTTGGCCTTTTTTCTCGACTCAACGATCTTACAAAAAAGAAAAAGTACACAGGCGACATCATCTAGCATTTCAGCATTTTCTAGGCAAAGCCGAGAATCAAGACGAATGATGGATCCGAATTTCCTTGGAATCAGCTATGGTGGGGTTATTCCTGCGGGTCTAGACCAGCCTCACCCACATCTGTTACATTCTAATCATGCAAAAGGACCCTCTCTGCTCCTACAGCACAGTCCTTGTCAGTCACCCTAGGGAATGGGGATGACGCACACGTCACCCCTTCTGGAAAGCGGGTGCTCCGGTTGGACGTGATGTTTTCTTGCTGAGGCAGGTGCACGGGCACGAGGAGCACCTCGTGTGTGTGTGTGCTGTGACGAGCACAGAGCGTGCTGTGGCTGTGTAGAAAGATTCACAGCAATTCGACAGAGTAAGTCCCTGTTGAACTTGGGATTTATACTTTGTGTGTCTTTATTTTTTTTTCTAGAACTTTATTTTTATCGTATTTTACATAAACATAGATCTAGTAGAGATGGCGGGGGAAACTCTGGTTCCTTCTTCAGAGATTAGTTGAGAGGCACTGCTTTGGATTCGTGTTTGCAGTTAACTCATGGTGAGAGCTGAGAGCCCTGTCCTTCGGGTGACGAGCGCACTTCCCCCGCCCTCCTGTCCCAGCAGGCAGGCTCACGGGAAAGCTGTCTGCGGGCCTCTAGCCAGGAAGGGTCAGCGCCTTCTGAGAGTGAGCGTGTGAAGCTAAGAGAAAGAAAAGATAATGAGGTTATGTAATATTGGTTGTGAATTAAGCTCTGTCTCTCTTCCTAAAGGATTGGAAGGACAATACATGGGATCTGTTTGGGCATAAACTGCCTCTCGGGCAGGAAGAGAGTCTTAGAGCCAGGAAGTGAGGTAGCTCTTCCTTCCAGTTCAAAGAGGGTAAATGTGGATACTGATAAGGAAAAAAACCAAGCATAAAATAACTGAAAATGTAATGGATCGTCAGGGCTGCCACAGCAAAGTGCCACAGTGGGGGTGGCCTAAGCAACAGAAATGCGAGTCCTCCAGGTTCTGGAGGCTGGAAGTCCAAGGTCAAGGTGCCAGCAGGGTGGGTTTCTGGGAGACTTCTGTGCTTAGCTTGCAGACAACTGTCTTCTCTCTGTGTCCCCTCTGTGTGTGCCCATCCCGTTCTGACAAGGACACCAGTCATGCTGGATTAAAGGGCCGGTTTAAGACCTCGTTTAACAGGAATTACCTCTCTGAAGGCCCTGTCTCTGGTACAGTGACTCTGGGGGCTAAGCCTTTATCACATGAATTTGGGGGTACGCAGCTCAGCCCCTGGGAAGACCTTGTGCCTCAGCAGCCACTCAGATTTGCACTGAGCGGGGGCAACAGGGCAGCAGCAGAGATGCGCAGCGGGCCCGGCCCGAGGAGAAGGCTGTCGGCCTGCTGCCCGATCCACGCGCACAGTCCCCCCTTCGTGCTTGGGCCTCCGGTGCCTCCTCACTCTCCCACCACACCATCAATAACAGAATCTGTAGTGCGAGAGAAGCAGACCCGTCATTAACCCTGGTTCCTAAACTATAAACATCTGAAACCGAAATTAAACCAAAATAGAAAAGGCAGGGCACTGTGCAGAGAACACTCCCAAATGTCTGACGAAAGACAGAGTAGCTGAGCTCTGTGACTTGCTCCTCAAGTTGGAAAGGTCATGGGGGTAGATGTTGCAGATGCCCTGGGCGTCCCCCTCAGCCTGGACCCAGAGAACCAGCACCCAGGGCCTCGGGACTCTGGTCCCAGAGCCAGGAATTCGAGAAGGCAGGGAAGGGGCAAGTGTCAGAGCTTTAGGCAGCTTGGCCCCACAGGGGAGGCCCACAACCAGCCCCTGGGGTGGTTGGTGATCTGTTCACAGGCTTCTCTGGGGCATTAAGCTCCAGAACCCAGGGTGATGGCTGGCACAATGCCCAACCCCACACATGCGGCTTTCCTGCCCACCTCCTACGTGGGTTCCTACAGCGGCTCCCCAATAGTCACTCACACTTGAATCCTCTCTCAGTTTTGTTCCCACCCACCCCCCAGGTTCCTTATTAATAACAAAAGGAATCCTGCAGACACCACCCTAAGAGAACAAATGTAGCATCACCCATAGTGGGACAAACCGGGGTGGTGGAAAATACACAGTGTCGCCTGGGAAATATTCTCGACAAAACTCTCCAAGCTCGTTTCAGTCATAAGGAAACGATCACAGTGTTACAGGTTCAATGGTGCACCCCCCCTCCAAGTTCACAGAGTAAAGGCTTGACCACCAGGACCTCAGAGTGTAACCTTATTTGAAAATAGGGTCATTGCGGGTGTAGTTAGTTAAATGAGATCGTCTAGAAGAGGGGAAATCCGAAATCCAAAGAACGGCGTTCTTACACAGGGTTTGGAGGGGATTCTGCCCCAAACCACGGAGTGCCGGGAGCAGCCGGAAGCTGGAGGGGATGAGAATGTATTCTCCCCCACAGCCTTTGGAGGGAACGTGATGCTGCCAACTCATGGGTTTTAGGTTTCTAGCCTCCGGAACTGCAAATCAGTGAATTTCTGTTGCTTTAAGCACCCCAATGTATGGTACTTTGTCCCAGCAGTCACCGGAAACTACTAACACAGATTCAGACTGTGCAATGTTCTACAACTAGGATAATTCTTTCAAAATAGCGAGTCATAAACAACAACACAAGAAATGGGTGGGGGATTATTCCAGATAGAGGGAGACTAAAGAGATGACAGCGGAAGGCAGTGCGTGGCTCTTGATTAGATCCTGGAGGTCAAAGGGACGATCAGAGAAATTGGGATAAGGCTAGAGAATGTTATCACACCAGTGGGAAGGTCCTTGGGGTTGTGAGCGATGCTCTGGTTACACAGGACCTTTCCTTGTTTCTAGGAGTTTACAGAGTCCTGAAGAGGGATGTGTCATGATGTCTATGTCTTATTTTACACACATGTGCCCACACACGGATGGAGCAGACGTGGCCACAGGTTACCAACTGGCCATCGGAGGAAAGGTGACACACGACACTTCCGACTTTTCTTTCCTTTTCACGTTTTTCAAAACAGTAAATTGGAGAAACTATTACATTTCTTGTGGGTGGTGGCTTATGGCAACAGTCACTTTTCTTAGAAGTGAAACCCACGTTTGTTTTCTAATAAATTAAGTAGTTCTGAAAAAATGGGCGGATGTGTTTGATTCACATCTCATTTAAGTGGGTGCATATAAAAGACATAAGAGCCCTGGCTGGTGTGGCTCAGTGGATTGAGCACCAGCCTGAGAACCCAAGGGTCGCCAGTTCGACTCCCAGTCAGGGCACATGCCTGGGTTTTGGGCCAGGTCCCCAGTAGGGGATGTGCTAGAGGCAACCACACATTGATATTTCTCTCCCTCTCTTTCTCCCTTTCTTCCCCTCTCTCTGAAAATAAATAAATGAAAATCCTTTAAAAAAAAAGGGAGGGAGGGAGAGAGAGACATAAGAATATATCCCCTTTGAAAAACCCGAAGGGAGCAGCTGTCCACCTAAAACTCGGACCCTTTGGGGAAGAGTGCACCGGTTCCTGCCCATGTTGGCCATCCTGCCTCTCAGGCGACCTAGACTCCAGGCGTGTCACTGACTGACTCCCGTAAACCCAACAAATACACACGTGCAGATGCCACACCCAACAAACAATTTTCTGAATTTCAAGTGACTTGTCTTTAAGCCCTGAAAGACCAGTATTTCGATTTAAATTCAGCATTCTTGCTGGGGCTGCTATAAAATGTTGTGACCTTAACTCATGAAATAAGCCCTCTACGTGTCTATTTCTCATTCCATTACTTCGGTTCCACGTCCACAGGACAGAGTGTTGAGAACCCCGAATATGTCTCCACCATATTCAAAGTATTTCTACTCTCTGGACACCTCGGGATCATTTCTGACATTATGACAAATGTCAAAACCAGAATGACTGAACCTGTGAGGGAGAAGCAGTTACATTATGGCATTATAAAGCATCTCTCAAAAGGATCCATTCGGTCGTATATTAGAGTTCATTCAGAGAACATAAAGTTTTATTTCTACACCAGGGAACCTCGGGAATCATTGCTTTATACGATCTTGCTTCAAGCACAGGAAACGAGAAAGGCTCTGGATTCCTACAAGAACACAGGAGGAGGATGTCACCTGACAGACAGTAACTGTAGCTGTAACGCCTGTAAAAAACGGCTGTGTGTAGCCGTGTCATTTATTTACACTTACATGTTTTCACTTTCAGTGCCTCATGCCAACAGATTGTAAATAGACATTTTAATTGGTCAGGAAATGATGATGAGGGTGAGGATGAGGGTGAGTTAGGTGCCGCTGTCCATGTGACGATTTCTCCCCTGGACAACACCTTCCCCACTGGCCTCCCTGATCTGCACCCCCTGTTCCTTTCTGACCTCCCTGTCTGCACAGGTTTGTTCCCCGTTGGTGGCTCCTCTTCCTCCAGTCATTGCTTAAGGATTCCCTCTCTTTGGAGACTTGACCTGGCTCTCTCCTCACTTTACACACTCTCCCTGGGGCTCCCACTCATGGCTTCCCTACAACAGATGACTACCCAATACCTTCTTCCAGCCGTGATTGATTTTCAGGCCCTCAAAACCAAGTATGTGTCTTCCTGCAGAACATCTCCACTTCTCTCATCCATGGGCACCTCACACACACCATGTCCAAAATCCGTACTGTCTTCCCCCCAAATACATCCACCCCCTCCTTCTGCATCCTCTTGCTCGGAGGTTCTATCCTTTTCCCAACATGAACCCTGGGGTTATCTGAGACTTCTCTCTCTTCTTTGCCCTCAAACTACGGAGTAACTGTTCAATATGTCCTACTGAATATCTTCATTTTAAAAAAAAAAATCTTTTCATTTTAATGCATTTTTAACTATCATTGACATACAATGTTATATTTGTTTCAGATATACAACCTGGTGATTCTACATTAAATATCTTCCAAATCTTTCCTCTGTTCTCCATCTTCACTTTTAATGATTTGATTGATGACTCGGTATTTCTCTAGTATTCCGAAATCATCTCTTTGTGAATCTTCTCCTTACACTGGAGAATTTCCCTTTTTTTCATCCTCACCCAAAGATATGGTCATTTATTTATTTGAGAGAGAGAGAGAGAAATACCAATGTGAGAGAGAAATATTGATCGGTTGCCTCTCATACATTCCCTGGCTGGGGGTGGAACCTGCAACCTAGGTACGTATCTGCCCTAACTGGGGATTGAACCCACACACCTTTTGGTGCACAAGAGGACACTCCAACCACTGAGCCACAAGGCCAAGGAAAGGGTTTTTCTTAATATGCAAATAAGGTCATGCCCCTTCACTGCTCAGAACCCTTTAGTACTCCCCCTTCACTCAGGAAGATAGCCAGACTCCCCCCCAGGGTGCACAGTTCTTGCTGCTCTTGCCGTTTGCCCCTTCACGCTCATTGTGCCAGGGTTGTGAGTGGCACTTTATCTCTGAATCTTGCTCTACTGCCTCCCACCTCTTTGCACCCATGGCCCTCTTTTTCTGGAATGACTTTCTTTCATTTGCTTGCAGATCCGACTCCTCCTGTCCTTGAAAGAGGGAGGTCAAGCATCCTGTCCTCTGGGAAGACTGTCTTGGTCTGCTTAGGTCCCCTGCTATGTGCTGACACACTCTTCTGTTCATACATCCATCACGCAGGGTCACATGATGACATTGGTTTATCTCCTAATCTGCATCCTTCACTGGACTGTGAAATTCCTGAGTGTCGGACAGGCTGTGCCTTTTTATCTTTCTATCCACATGGCCTGAGATAAAACATTTGTGAGCGAACACTTATTCATGGAAATCTATGTTTAACACGTGCAAGAAGAGTTTCAGTGCATCGGGTCAGTCGGGGATCGTGACTAATATTGAAGTTGAACATTGGTGATGATTGCCATAATCAAACATCAATGTTTTTTCTCAGTGACAAGAGATTTGTTGCAACAGAAAGGGATACGTGAGTTTTCAAAGGGTCTACAGAAAGCTGGTATAAAAGCTGTAAATTCTCCAATGCCAGGTGATGGGGCCATTAATAACAAATATTGTTCTATTTTTCCAAGTTCTCAATACATTTTTCCTTACCCAAGAAACCTAACTATTTTTCAACACCCTAGGTCTCGCTTAAGCTTTCTGATTTGCATGCCGTAGATCTATAGCTAACTGGGGATTTAGAGAGGAAATACTCTTTCATCTTTGTGTAACAAGTGTTGCAGATTCTATAATCTTTATGAGATTCATCTGAACCACTGATTTGTGACAACAGCAGTTGACGTTTTATAGATCATCAGAATCTTCCTCAAGGCGGAAATTTGCAGTCCTATTTCTAATAGCCAACGGCCACAGAAGTAGGTATTCGTGTACTTGCTAACATGTATGTTCTTCGACCTCACTGCGCAACCTTACTGGACTACACACTCTTGGACGGCAATTCTTTCTCCTGCTTTCAATCACTCTTGGTTTATGAAGCTGTAAAATCATGAAAATATGAGGATTAAAACCTTCTTTTTAACACTTCCTGAGACTATGTTTTTCAGCAGGAAAGTGAATTCTTCAGCTTATATGGAGACTTATTCATACCCTTCTCCTTTATTGTCAGTCGGCTTCTTTCCAAGAGAAGGAAGTACTTGGCTCCTTCAGCACGGAAGACAGAGAATCCTTGTTTCGCGTCTCTAGAATTCCGCCTTAGGAACTAGGATCCTGTGGAGGTTACCGTTGATAACATTTCCTTCTGTTTCATAAGCATGGGGAAAGTTGGGTGTCTCCGATATCCAAAGGTCAGGAGACAAAGATATGTGGAAGGACCCAATGACAGTTCAGCACCACGGGCCACAGGACAGCACCCCACTGTCCCATCTCCGATTCCCCTCCTTTTACTATTCTGCTTACATTATGACCCAGAATCAATTGTACTAAATGCTCCTTTGGGATGCCAGAAGAAAAATATTACAGATCTAATTTGTAATTATTTTTATGTAAAAATGTATAAGTGAAGTTTAATAAATATTAAAGATATGGATAGATAGGAGTACATGTGTATGATTATAAATACATATATATTAAGGGTGTATGCTCAAAATACTTCTATGAATGTGTACACAATCAATTAAGTTTTGAGATTGCTCCTAGAGAGGATGGGGCATCCTCTGGAAATTTTGACCAGGGTAATAACATGATGAATGAACAATTTTAGGGAAAACCCATCTAAGAGCAATGCAGTGGTTAGATTGTAAATATGACAGGAACCCCCCCAAAACAGAATTTATTTATTTAAAAATGTATATTTATTCTTAACCCATTTAAACTTCAGGCATCTTCAAAGTACTCTCCATTTGATACAATACACCTATTGAGACAGTTTTTCCACTGCTCAAAACTGCTTTTAAGCTCGTGGATTTTGATGCTTTTTAGTGCTTCTGCGGTTTTTTGTTTCACCTCTTCCACATCGGCAAGAGGTTTCCCTGTGAGGGCGTTTTTCATGGGGGAAACGAAAGTCACTCGGGGCAAAAGATCGGGTGGATAGGGAGGGTGAGGTCATGTGAGCTTTGGTCAAAAAGTGCTGAACACTCAGCCAGGTGTGGGCAGGTGCACTCATAAATCACCCTTCATGAAACGTGTTGAAACAGTCTCCAGAAAAATTCACTGAAGCTGAACACAGCCTCTCACAACAACACCAGCTGGTGCACTGAGACTGATGGGCTCCTAGAACACTCACGTAGTAGGGGAGGCCTGTACTACAAGGGGCCCACCCTCCAGAAGATAGTTCTGGTTTGGGGGGGTTCCCCCTTATACATGATTGGTGATAATAATTATGATGAATTAATTTCCTTTTGCCACCTATAATATGCTGGGGACTTTTCAGCTTGTTCCTCTTCAGTTTTCAAGATGTGCTTTGAAATTTCTTTCTATCTTTTGTTGGTAAATGCATAACAAAGGAATGTTATTGCCACTGAATCATTCCCTCCAAAGGGAATGATTAAAAAAAAACCTGATTAAATGATTAAAAAACCTGATTTTTAACTTGGATGTGTTTCTTTCTGTTTCCTGTGACTCCAAAGGCACAAAGTAACTTAAACATTTAAGATATAAAATCTCTGAGCCACTGTCAGATCGCCTTAACCTTGACTCTACCCAGGACCAGGGAGGACTAAAACACATAGCAACAGTGTCCGTGAAACCACTCCCGGGAATCTCTGCTGGCCTTTGTATACATAGGAAAGGCCCTCCTCTTGGGCAGATGCAGCCCCCTGCCCCATGTCGCTGCCTCTTTCAGCCTCCCTTCTCCCCATTGACAGTGCACCCTGAGACGGTGCACCATCACTGTTCTTTTTTTTTAATGTTTTTTAAAGATTTTATTTATATATCTTTAGATGGGAAGGGAAGAAGAGAGGGATAGAAATATCAATGTATGGTTGCCTCTCGTGAGTCCCCTGCTGGGAACTGGCCTGCAACCCAGACATGTGCCCTGACTGGGAATCGAACCTCGATCGTGTGGTTCGCAGGCCCGCGCTCAACCACTGAGCTACACCAGCCAGGGACCGTCACTGTTCTTTTAAGCCACCCAGTTTGTGACACTTTGTAAAGCAGGCCTAGGAAACGAATGCATGCGCCATCGCCTCTCCCTCATCTCGCATCTACAGCCTGCTGCCCGAGAAGTAAAAGTGGCCTGGTTTGAAGATCAGTCAACAGGGTGTGTTGAAGTGAGCTGTGAACAGACTGTGGATGTGCTCCCGGTCCCCCACAGGTGGCCTGAACGGTGGTGAAGCCCTCCCATTGGGCAGAGCAACGGGCGCTCTCCCCAGTGGCCCCTTTGTATTGAGAAAGAAGAGGTTCGAGGTACGTAGAGACTCGGTCTCCCGGGCAGCGGTGAATGGTTGGCTTGTTAATGACATAGAAGAAATATGCCGGAAACAGGACAAGGGGGTCCAGGGCGGAGACACAAGGATGGACCGCGGCAGCTGGGCACAAAACATGGAGACCTCCCCTTCCCCGGCATGGTAACACCTGTCAAAGGGTTTCTACTGCGAAAGAAGCACGAAACCTCCAGGCAGATGGTGCAGCCCAGCAGGTGGTGGTAGCCAGGTTCCACCTGGGCCACTCCCGGGCTGGCAAAAGTGCTCACGAGCAGCACAGACACGCGGCACAGGGGGAGGGCCGCCGCGGAATTCGCTCGAGCTGCTCGCTGTGTCTGAAATGCTCTTTTCCAGACATCTGTGTCCCTGAATAGCCCTCTCCCCTCTTCACGTCCTGGACAAATCACTCCTTCTCCCTGGTGCGTGTCTGCAGGAGCAGATTTAGGTTCCAAGGGTAAGTTGCCTACAACCTCACACACACAAGCCCCCCCTCCCCCGTGTGCTGGGCGTTGCCGGCAGCTACGGAGCGTGGAGTAGCGGACAGTTTACAACGAGGAACCGGGACCGTGGAAACAATTCCAGGAAATCAGTGAGTCAGAAGCTAAGTACCTACAACTCCAGGGCGACAGGCAAATTCTTATAACCTTTTCTCATTCTAAATAAATATTCACTCTGGGGACGAAGATGTATTCACGATTCTGTATGTGTTTCTTAAGGAGGACATCCTTTCATCTTGTACAAGCTTTGTGTCCCACCACACCTGGCTGCCTGCCTTTCCCAACCACAGCTTGCCCTGCCCCGCCCCCTCCCCGGCTCTCCTGATCTCACCTACCCTGCTCCAATTTTTCTTTTCTTTTTCCCAGAGCACCCGTGACCTTCGAATAGGTCCTATATGTTCCTTCTGCTTCTTGGGACTGAGGCCCCTCTATAGAACACAGGTTCCCAGGAGGCAGGGGTCATAGAGTTGTTCATGGATTCCATCTGTGTACCATGCACATAGTAGATGCTTGATAAACACCAGTGGGGGAGGAGACAGACAGGAGGAGTGACAAATGCAGGAAGAAAGAAAGGAAAGGAGGGAGGAAGCACGAGCAGGAGGAGACAACTCAGAGTCAGTAATGACAGCAAGAGAATAGGGGAGCAAGCCAAGAGAATAGATGACAGGTGTCAACAGTGACTGCCAGCAGCACACAGGGAGCAGGCCAGCAAGGCTCAGGGGACGGCCCACGGACCTGACGCCTCCTCTCCCGGCCACCATAGGTCATGGCAACCTCTCTCTTCACTCAAACACTGTCTTGAGGAAGAAAAAGCAAAGGGAAGAAACTCTGAACACCTGAGCATTTACATGGAAGAGAGGTTTTAAAATTATTATTTTTGTATTTTATGTTTTAGAGAGAGTGGAGGGGAGGGAGAAAGAGAGGGAGAGAAGCACTGAGGTGGCAGAGAAACATCAATCAGTTGCCTCTCGCACACATCCCATCAGGGACCGAACCCGCAACCTGAGCACATGCCCTGACCAGGGGTCCAACGGGTGACCTTTTGCCTTGTGGGTGATGCCCAACCCACCAACCCACACCAGCCAGGACTGGAAAAGCATTCTTTAAAGTGGAAGGGAAAGCTTTAATTGGCAAGATTTTCCGCCCCCTCCCACAAGCCTACTGCACCCCTAGACTAGGGGTTGGGAATGAGATTACACCAAATTTAAAAATAAACCATGTGTTCTTTGCCTGTCTGGGGAGCAGTGCACAGCCTCGTAAAGACTAAGGAAAACTAGTGGGAATGCACGGTACCTTTCATTCTAAAACATCTCAGAGCATCCGCAAAGAGGGCATATGCCATCGACATTGAGGTCAGTTTCCTAACACAAGCAAGTCTTCGATAGTATTGTTACTTGTATGTGAGCTTAGTTTAGATTAACGACAGCACCGGCCCAAAGAAGAGACACCTGGCGATTTTTAGTATGCTTGCTTTACAAACTCTTGCTCTATGTGAGTTATCATTTATAGCATTTTGTCATGCAACCTTACGGCGTGTAGCTTCTGCTATATTAAAATTAGATTCAATTAATTGCATTTTAAAATACTTAGTAAAACAAATCAGTGAAACCATAAGTAACCCCAATACATCACTTATTTTTTTTAAGATTCTATTTATTTATCTTTAGAGGGGAAGGGAAGGAGAGAAGGAGAGAAGTGTCAATGTATGGTTGCCTCTCGTGAGTCCCCTGCTGGGAACCTGGCCTGCAACCCAGTCATGTGCCCTGACTGGGAATCGAACCGCAATCGTGTGGTTCATAGGCCCGCACTCAGTCCACTGAGCTACACCAGCCAGGGCCAATACACCACTTATTGATAGTCATATTTATACTCTAGTCACATAAGGGATACGCCCCGTACATACACACACACACACACACACACAGCCTGAGCCTTCGATGTGAAGACGCATCCCTTTGGCAAAAGAACACGTCTATCTGAAAGTTAAAGACACTGGGAGTACAAAATGTTTGTTTTTCTGGAAATAAATAAAAGCCATTCCCTTCAGGATATGGCGGGAAGCCTTTCCGCTCAGCCGAGGGCTAATTGCTTGACAGAAAATGCCAGCGAGGCTCACTGTAACGGGAGGCCGTCCATCTGCGATTTCCGTTCCCAGAACCGGAGACCCTCATCTGCTCCCCTGCCTTCCAAAAGATTAGTACCCTGGTGGCAAAGGGAAATACATACAGATTGTCACCGCGTTTTTGAGAACCATTCAGAAAGAAGGAAGCACGCGAGAGGCTGGGGACCAGGAACAGATTGAATTCATGAAAAAGGCACCAGGCAAACTGTTCATCTCTAGTGCATGAAAAATTACTGCTGTTGTTGTTCAAAAACCGTATGTTCTAGGTAAGAGGACAGGTTTTGTGTTCACTCTGACATTTGTTCTGAGGCATGTTGGTGTACTTAATGCTGGTACGTGCTTTGAGCAGTTGGCATGTTTGAAAAGTAACCCAGAATTCAAAAAAATGAACAAGATTGATAAGAAACTTCATCTGAGATGTTTCTCAGTTATCCTATGCCTGGATGTTAGAGCAAACGTGAGCACCTGTGACATTGGTCATTATTGCGTAGCTGTGGGTACGCAGAATCAACCCTCGCAGGTTCATTCACTCCTTTAAAACTCCTCAAATTTTGAAAATTGCCGTAGGGTGAAAATGGTAGAGGCTGTGCGTCCTCCAGAGGAGACTCTGCACAGCTCCTCGGTCCTGGCTTTTTAAAACACAGCCGTGGAAGGTGGCATCTCAGATTCTGCAAAGTTTTAGTCAACATCCTATAGAAACCTTCCGTACACAGATCTGCCGTGGACTGCAGAGACTTTCTCAAAAGACTGTGCAAGCTGGGGGCTGCTTTTTCGGCCCTCCTCAAGGTAGTGTGCCCCAGCGATGCAGCTCCTGCCGAAGCAAGGAGACGGGAGGTAAGGAGTGCGGTTCCTTCTCACTCCACCATTCCTGCCGGCTAGGATGGCGGGGTCTCACTGACCTTCGAAGTCACATATTAAAGCTGCTAAAGCTCGTGTCGGCCTGAATTGCTGAAGGACGAACATGGAGAGGAGGGTCACCGGCCGACCCAGAACACATAGCCTGAGCTGCAACCTGAATGAAAAAACGTTGTTGTGTGTGAGTCACCGAGTCTCATGTGCCCTTTGTTACAGCAGGTGGCCCTAGGTGCCCCAACTACCAGTGCTTAGGATCACAAAGGAAGGAAAGCTGCTCTTCTGCCTTCTTGGGACATTCTCTCATCCAAGGTGTAGTTCAAGGAGATAAATCCCTCCCTTGAAGCGACGGCTCCCAGTCGTCATCCATCAGCAGGAAAATGCACCCCAGCAGCCGGGAGGACTGCAGACAGCTACTCAACAAGAAAAAAGACCTGCCCGCCAGCGCCCCGCAGTACTCCATACTCTCTCAGTCCCCTTCTCCGGCGTCAATAAACCCATCACGGAGGACTTGCGGCCTCGCATCAGCAGCTCTATTATCTGTTCTCCCAAAGAACCTACAGCTGGAAACTGTCACTCTGGCAGTGACCATGAGGTTGATGTTAATTTTTCCAAGCAAATCTCCTTTGTTAAGTACATACTGATTCTAGTTCTCCGTATTTCTTCTTTTACTGTTCCATCTGACTCTGCGGGTCCACGGGCGGATGCGGTCTACACGCACAAAGCTGACGGAGCTCATTCCGTCGGCACCTAGACACTCAGCAATTCCCCTTGACAAGAAGCCTCCATACCATTTTCTGTCATAAAAACGATGAAGAAACCTCCTGTTTTCCCATAGCATTTGCCCTGTTCCCATCAACCATCTGGGATTTTTTAAGGACTATTTCCAAAATACCTGAGCATAGGCAAGAATGTGGGTGCTTTTGTATTCTTGTTACTAGAAAGTTTCCAGGCTCCCTACACTTGCATTACAATCCTAAAGTCCTTCCTACTTGTTTATGGACAAAAGGGTTTAGGTTGTTGGGATCTAACATAAAGCTGTATATAACCACATTTCCTAATATTAATATTCCGTGAAAAGGCGACATCAGACAGGGATCGGTTTCTGCTAGATACACATTTCTACACAGATGAATGCCTGATCATGTGCTTTCACTGCGGAGCTTTCTGGTTGCAAATCAAACACGCAGCAAAGATTTATCTTGCCTCCTCTTCCCGTGTGCCATCAACAAACAGGGACCTTGAATCACGACTTCACTCTCAGAGACAGTAGAATTCCATCAAATATCTGCAGCGCCCAGGATGCCAGCCTCAGGAAAGTAAAGCCAAAGTCTTAGTTTACCTGGTGGAGGCAATAATCTGCCCAGACAGGTCCTCCATTTCCAAAAACTTATAAATATGCAATGCCTTTCCTAATACCCAGGTGAGAAGGCACATTTTTGCTTTTTAGACTAAATTTTAGCCTGCAGCTCATAAATCCTGGGGACTGTCTATGAGGGCCAAACACTCCTCTCTCCTTTCATCGGAACCAAAAGCCTTGGGAATGGGCCTCAGAAGAACAATTCTTGAAGGCGTGTAGGGAAGTCCGAGAATATATATCTGTGCATCTCTATAAATATAGTTAAATCTACCTACAGCTATTGCATCGGCTGTACATTATATCTCACTAGAGACTTTTTAAGAGATGATTTTTCACATGCATGTAAGTTTAAAACAAGACATTTTCTGTATTCAATAAGTTACTGGCCTTTGAGACCCGTAAGAGAAATTCTGAGTTGACAATTTTCCTCCAGAAAAGGTGTGAAGGAAGCACCCTGGCAAGCAATAATTTCATAATTTTCTCCTCTGTGTAACACTCAATAAATCCAGTTATTTTCTCTAACCGTGATGTATATGTATAATAAAGGTAAATGATATTGCCTCCACTGGCCATATTTTACATATATTCTGGCTAAAGATCAAACTCAGTGTAATTTCCTCAATAAATGAAGAATAATTGGAAGAATCATGCATCTTCAATTTTTGCCTTTTATTTTAATTAGAAAATTTTGCCTAAGAAACAATTTCTATAAGTTCCATCAACACTCAAAATTTTCTTTTAAATTTGGGATTCGAAGGGTTGCCAGTTCAATTCCTCGTCAAGGTGCACGCCTGGGTTGCAGGCCAGATCCCCAGTGAGGACCACGTGAGAGGCAGCCACACACTGATGTTTCTCTTCCTCTCTTTCTCCCTCCCTTCCCCCTTCTCTAAAAATAAACTTTAAAAATATTTTTTAGCCCTGGCTGGCGTAGCTCAGTGGATTGAGCACGAGCCTGCGAACCAGAGGATCGCGGTTCGATTCCCAGTCAGGGCACAAGCCTGGGTTGCAGGCCGGTTCCCTGCAGGCCAACTCCCAGCAGGGGATGCACAAAAGGCAACCATACATTGATGTTTCTCTCCCTCTCTCCTTCCCCTCTAAAGATAAATAAATAAATATATAAATAATCTAAAAATTAAAAAAAAAATTTTTTTTTAAATGTCAAAAAACCCCAAAACCCTAAATTTGGCCTTTGCCAGTATGACTCAGTTGGTTGGAACATCATCTGTACACCAAAACCGGATGCTGGTTTGATTCCCAGTCAGGGCACATACCTAGGTTGTGGGTTCGGTCCCTGGTCAAGGTGCATATGGAAGGCAGCTGATCAGTATTTCTCTCCCCTCACTTTCTCTCTCTTTAAAATCAACAAACATGTTTTTTTCACTTGGTCCAAAATGTACTATGAGGGAGACAAGTCCATAAAAAATGCATGAACCGCAAAGGTAATTCTTTCTCCTGGTAGTTCATCAGACCAGAAACCCATTATTAAAGGAATAATTATTCCTGAGAAGAGGAAATTAGAAACAAAGTAAACTGATACCACATATACATGACAGGCCATAGCTCAACAATGCTGCAACTGGCAATGCTCACCAGCGTCACCTACTGGGGACATCGGAATTTTCACCCCATGTGCAGCCGGGGGCCTCACAGCATGGCATTAGAGAAGCTCTGTAAACTAAGGCCTAACGGGGTTTACAAGAAGCACTGATAAGCATGACATAGGCCTCACTCTGAAGTGAGACCTTGGCACACCTCCTATTAATCTGAGCATCAGTGGGTCCAACTAGGAAGGAGGCTCTGGAAAGTCCTCTTCTCGGCTGCCAGCTTCGTCATACCGAATTCCTGTTTTCTGTTTATCCGGCTGAGCATTCGCAACAACATTACCCCTCCTACCTATCGGTGAGAGTTGGAAGGCTTTCCCTCTCATCAGAAACCAGGAAAAGAGGTCCTCTCTCAGATGTCCTTTCTTACTATTTCTATTCAACAGTCTTTTGAATGTTCTAACCAGTGCGATAAGACAAGAATAAAAAAGGAAACACATATAGATTGGAAGTGGAAAGTAAAGCTGTCTTTATTTGCAGGTCATATGACCATATACTAATAAATTTATTAAAAAGCTACTGCACCTAATTAGTTAATGTATCAAGGCCATGGGAAATGGCACTATATCAAAAGCGATTATATTTCTATCCTACAATAAACAACTGGAAATGAAATTTTAAAATAATACTACTTGCAATAGCACAGAACATGAGGGATACGTTTAATAGCTATATATGACATATCTTACACATATTATAAAAATATAAAACACTATTGAAAAAATTAGAGACCTTAAATAAATGGAGAGATGCACCTTGTTCATGGATTGGATACTGTGAAGCTGTTAATTCTCCCCAAGTTGATCTTTAGATTAAACACAATATCAGTAAAAATCCCGACAGACTCTTTTTGTAGAAACTGATAAGCTGATGTTAAAAAGTATATGGAAATGAGCCCTGGCTGGTGTGGCTCAGTAGATTGAGTGCCGGCCTGTGAACTGAAGGGTCGCTAGTTCGATTCCCCATCAGGGTACATGCCTGGGTTGCAGGCCTGGTCCCCCGTGGGGGGTGCACAAGAAGCAACCACATGTTGATTTTTTTTCCTTCTCCAAAAATAAATAAAAAAATTCAAAACCATAAAAGACCAACTTTGTTTTTTATAAAAAGTATATGGAAATGAAAAGATGTACAAGGGGCAAAACTATTTTGAAAAAGAACAGAGTTAGAGAACTTACCTTACCCGCTCTCAGGTTTACTATAAAGCTATAGTAATGAAGACCGTGACTTTAGTGTAAGCACAGACATTCAGTTCAAGGTGACAGATACAGCACCCAGAAACGGAGCCACACGTACATGTGATCAACTAATTTTCAATGAAGTTGTCAAGGCAATTCAATGAGAGAAAGAAGAGTCTTTTCAACAAACAGTGCTGGGACAACCAATTACCTACCCAACCCTTCCCTCACGCCGCACACAAAAACTAGCCCTACACGAATCACAGATCTTATCGGAAAAGCTAAAATTAAATGTTTTAGAAGAAAACACAGGTGAAAGCCTTTTTAAACTTGAGGTAGGCAAAGATTGTAAAGACAATAGGAAATTATAAATCTGGATACTTCAGAAGGTGCAGTGAAGAAAATTACAAGACGAACACGCTTCTCAGCATCTGACCAGCAGATGCCCTCTGCCGAGTCCCCAGTCCAAAGCCAGCCTGGGTGTGGGGGGGTCCGGCCCCTACGCCGCCTTTCTCACAGAGCAGTGGGACGCAGGGCTCCTCATGGGGGGGACCAACCACATGCCGGGGAGCACCCGGAAAGAAGAGAAAAGAAAGAGAAGAGAACTCTATGCTGTGTTCATTTATGGTCTCAATTAGTGTCATGTTGTCACCCTTGATGGAGGAGATGAGTCACGGTTTCATCAAAACTCCACCTGGAACAACCAAGTATAAAAACCACGTAACTAAGAGAAATACCTACATCAGTTCAAGACGATCACAGCTCTCTGTGAACGGAATATTCCAACCTTCTCAAAATCTTCAAGAACCAGAGTGAGCTAGAATACTAAATGGTAGGCTCCACTATTTTGGTCAAATTTTATACATATGTTTCTACATACGCAGTGAGATATTTGGAAAATATGCTTTAAAACATTTCTTCATTATACTTTTCTGCATAATTTAACTTTTATAATGAATACAACTTTATAGTAATAATAAAGATGTTTTCAAATCAAAGAAAATTAAAAGACAACTACAAATATTTTGGAAGAAAATATCTTTGAGGCACATATACAGAGAAACCGTGTACAAAATATATAAAGGAATCCTACAATTCAATACTATTGTCAAATTATTGTGCGTATGAGGCAAAACTATTAAGTTTCAAATAAGTGGAAGTGCTTCGTACTCACAAGATAAGATACAAAAAAAGGCCAAAAAGTACCTGAAAAGGTGCTCGGTGTCATGAGCATTCAGAGAAATGTATGGGAAATACCAGCGAGATACCACTTTACGTACCCTGGAACGGCAAAAAATACGTGCACACCAGTTGCTGGCAAGAATGTGGAGCACTGGGCATTGCCGATGGGAATGTGAAACAATAGGAGCAATGATTTTAGACAAGAACTCTCTAGAACTTTTAAAGTCAAATGTTAATCATTGAAACCACAAACTCACTGGGAAGTGAACTAGAAGATAAGACATGTCTGGGCATCTTCACACCCAGAAGTGAGATCCAGAAAACAGCAAACAGACCAGGAGGGGGAAAATGTGGAGGTTGAGTTAGAAGAGGCAAAGGCTGCAACCAGAAGGTGCAACTCGACAGAATGAACTGCAGTGCAAACAGCAATAATGTGAAGAATTGGAACAGCCCGATAAACAAGCAGTCCCTCTCCCCGTCTCTCTCTCTCTGTCTCCCTCTCTCTCTCTGTCTCCCTCTCTCTCTCTCTCTCTTGCTCTTTCTCTCCCCTCATCTCTCTCTCTCTCTCTCTCTCTCTCTCTCTCTCTCTTAGTATACATTCTTATCAAGTATACCTCTACCCACTTAAAATCACTGACCACATAGTGGGCCTAAAGAAAACCCTAATAAATCCCAGTGGGTTGGATTATTCAGAACATATTCTTACACCACCTGCTAATTACATGGGAAATTACTTTTAGAACCATAGAAAATCCTCATACATTTGGAGGTACAAACTACACTACTGAACAATTTCAAAGAAGAGACCCTAATGGAAAACACCAAATATTTAGAATGGAACAATAATCTACTCGTGTATATTAAAACATAAGAGATGCAGTGATACGGTGAGAGAAATTTATAGCCTCAAATGCTTATACTGAGAGGAAGTCTCCTTTTGATGACCTATTTATGAAGTAGAAAAAAATAGTTGAATAAGAACCACAAAGGAGAAGGAATAAAATAATAAATATAAAAGCAGAAATGGATGAAATAGAAAACATAGTTGCAAAAGAGAGCATCGATAAAGCTAAAAGTTGGGTCTTTGACAAGGAAGGTCAGTGAAAGAGAAAGGAAGAGAGGGAGACAACTAAACTAATTATGAATTAACATGTGGACAGTTAACGAGGCTGAAGACAGTGAAGAGCATGTCTGCTGGGTAACGGCAATCTACAAAAGCCAAAGTATGTTAATATACTGGCAACAATCAGTTAAGATTCTATTGAAAATAGTAAAATACCTCAAAAGAAATCTAACAAAGGATGTACAAGCCCTTCGAGGACTACATTTTAATAAGACCTTCGGGTCAAAGATTAAAATTTGGAAAAACTCTAATACAGTGGCTTTTACCCTTAGCTGTATGCTGTATGTTAGAATCTTTCCATTTGGGCGATAGATTCTTTTAACACTAGTCTTCAAATCACACATATACGTGATATATAGTTTGCTGTAGTTTAAATCTGAGTGTAACACCATAGCCCCTAATGGTCACAGTGTGAGAGTTTTAAATCATCAAATCATCATCTTTCTAATGCCGTGACACCTTAATTAGATAGTTTTCTTAGTCATCACAGGACTTCACCATTCCGTGAAGTCCCACTGCTCATGTGTAGCATTAAGCAACAGAAGAAACAGAATATTAAACCATGTTTTTCATAAAAAATCTAGAAAACCACCTCTATCCCACAGTAGCTTTTGTGGAGAAAGTAACCTGAGACTCTGTGCATATATAAAATCTTATTTCCTGAACTTAATTTTATTCTAACTGCGGAGAAATTGGTATCTTTGTCCAGCCAATGGCAGACACCCACTGGGCTGCCCCCACCTTTGGGTGGCCCCCAGGCCCTTGACTGTTCAGTGGTGCTTCCCAGACCTCGTGAGGGTGAGAGCCGTGAGCAGGCAAACGCACAGGGCAAATGGGCAAACCCCAAGACCCCAGGGGAGCTGCCAAAATGTGGGGATGACTGAGAGGGAGGCTGACCAGGAACAAAAAGTGAGCAATTACTACAGGGTTTTAAAAAATCACTGGGTTTGTTAAAGAAGCCAACACTGAATTAGGACTCATCAGTGTCTGAGAACAGCCTTGTATCAAAGAAACTGTTTGGTCACAGAGGCTATGGGATTCTAATAAGGGACAGAATCAGGACCAGCACCCAGGTCTCCTGGGTCTCCCTGCATGGCCACTGTGGTTCTCCGTGGACTGAGTTCAGAGCTCACAGGGTTCCTCATGTGGCAGTCGATCCAGGTCCCAAGTGGAGAGGGGCGACCCTGGGTTAGCGAGGTCTACCCTTAATCTCTCTGAAAATGGGTGTGTTGGGCGAGACAGCGTTCACAGGTGGGTGTCTCTCACCTGCCATCTGACTTCCCAGGTCCCTCCTGTCTGGTTGCTGTATCCAGCAATCTGTGCCATTGTGGAAGGCATAACTTATTTTAAAAATATTTAGGCCCTGGCTGGTGTAGCTCAGTGGATGGAGCACAGGCTTGTGAAGCAAAGGATCGCAGTTTGATTCCCAGTCAGGGCACATGTCTGGGTTGCAGGCCAGGTCCCCAGTGGGGGACACATGAGAGGCAACCACACATTGATGTTTCTCTCCCACTCCTTCTCCTTCCTGTCCCCTCTCTCTCAAAATAAATAAATAAAATATTTAAAAAATATTTAGTCCACGGTATCATTTTACTGTCATCAAATACTGTCATATAATGCCCAATAATAAAGCCACATAGGCTTACGGTACAAAAATGGGGGGCAGTGTGGCGGCACCTCAAAAAATCAGGCATAAGCCCTGGCTGGTGTAGCCCAGTGGATTGAGCGTGGGCCTGCGAACCACACGATCGCGGTTCGATTCCCAGTCAGGGCACATGCCTGGGTTGCAGGCCAGTTCCCAGCAAGGGACGCACAAGAGGCAACCATACATTGATATTTCTCTCCCTCTCTTCCTCTCTAAAGATAAATAAATAAATATTTTTTAAAAAATCAGGCATAGAAGGACCCTGTGGCCCAGCAGTGCTGGGTATATACGTGCAAGGGAACGGAAGGAGGGGCTCGGACGGATGCCGTACACCAGTGTTCGAAGCTGCACTATTCCCAGTATCCACAAGGCGGAAACAACCCAAATGTCCATCTGAAGATTAACAGGTAAAACAGTGCGGTGGATGCATTTAATGGGAAAGTACTAACTCTTCAGAGGAAGGAAGTCCTGACACAAGCTACAACATGAAGGAAACTTAAAGACATGCCAGTACGTGCCGGACAAATAATGTTACATGAGTTCACGGGTGC
Source organism: Sturnira hondurensis (assembly GCF_014824575.4). Lineage (NCBI taxonomy): Eukaryota > Metazoa > Chordata > Mammalia > Chiroptera > Phyllostomidae > Sturnira > Sturnira hondurensis. The sequence goes on from NW_028081271.1 coordinate 4,532,162, forward strand.
ACGGTAGCTCTCAGTCAAACTGGTGGTGACAGGAAGTCGAATAGTGGTGAGGAAGGGCTGGGAGGCGGTGGGTTACGGGAGAGGGGGCTCGGTGTTTAACAGGGACAGAGTTTCAGCTGAGGCCGATGGCACGCTGCAGATGGACGATGCTGAAGGTCACACGGCAACAACAACATACTTCACGCCACTGAACCGCCCACTTCAACGTGGTTAAAACGATAAACTTTTATCGTTCAGACACCGGGAGATTTCTATTTCGAATTTGGGGTTGGCGGAGAGGAAGGCATTCGAGAAACAACACATGTTTAGGAAGAGCTCACTTCTAAAGAAGCAGGACCATCTCACTCCACCCTTAATTGCGTTGGCTCCTTCTCAGAGGCTCAGAGGAACTGGTGTTGCGATTGAAAGCACCCCTTCCCCCAAAGGGGCAGCACGCGGGCAGGAAGCACTGCTGTCCTCATCTCTGTACCTGAACAAATCTTCTTCTCACGCCTGTTGTCACACTTTGATGTGTGCCCCCCAGCCAGCAAGCTGCCCCGTGCGTGCGGCTGTGTAAATTCCCCGTCTTGCCCTCGACCTCGGCCGTGACCTGGCATGTGCGTGACTCCTGGCTGCGGTAAATGATACGGCACGGTAATAATGGCCACCGTCAGATCTTTCTCTTTTATCTCCCTCGTTCCTCTGAGCGGTGTCTCTCCCCTGCTCCCTCCTCCCAGGTATCGGAAACCCAGATAAAGGGGAACGCAGTTATCTGAAGCATTGTGTGCCCCTGGAAGGAATCCAATTATTTACGGCCACCGGAGACACTTTCTTTCAAGTGTGTGAGGGAGTGACCTAAATGTGTAGTTTTCCTCCTGCCGTTAACAGAGCTCTCCCTTTATCTCACACTCAAAAATCCGTAACAGTCCTTTTCCTTCTTCAAAATGAAGACAAGTGAGGGGAAACACACTGCGCCCCCTCAGGACGCAGAGAAGGCCTGGGTCACGCAGCCCCGCTCTTGGGTTTTCGGGGGTTTTTTTGCTATTACGACTACCGCTGATAGAGTTTTTTTAAATGACAATGGAGCAGGCCCATCCTCCAGAAGGTACCTGCCTCAAGTTCTGCTCTGTCAAGAAGGGCAGGAAAGCCACACAAAGCGATCAGCCACTGTAGCCCCCTCCACGGTCCCGTGTGGGACAGAAGGGACCAACCCCTGAGCTCACAGGAATAGAGCTTCCCATCCTGCTTTGGCGAAGGAAGCTTCATTTTAGGCAGACCGGAAGACCAGTTCCACTTCCCAGAGCCTTCCCCCGGGCCCACCTTGGTACCCATTACAGCCAAGCAGCCGAACAGCTCACACTCAGTGCTGTCCGCTGCCACCCCTGGGCCTCCGTGCACTGGGGAGGTGTGAGGTCTGTGCCCTTGAGCACGTTCCCACTTCAGGCGTCCCCAGGCCATGTAAGGAAGGGGCCTACTGTTTATTTCCATGATGCCGTTGGGGAGTGAGGGAGAGAGAGACCCACCAGTGAAGTCCCCAGGGAGGTGGATGGAGAGCAGAGGTCGGGTGGAATCCAGCAACAGGCCCTTGTCCCTGGCTCTGGCCTGTGCCTCGAGCAGACGGACATGCTCAGAAAGGGTGGGAAAGAGCAGGGGGAGCCAGGGCTCTGGGTCACCCCCACGATGACCCCAGACCGCAAGGTCAGCAATAGCCCATCCAGCAACTCCCTGAACAGCCACCCCTGTCTCTGGGGCCCCCACTCTGCCCCTCGCCTGGTGTGCCCAGGCTTTTTATCCATCACCCCCGGAAGGAGCCTTTTCAGACTTTGTTTTCTAATTGCACCCTCCGTGACTTTTCATAGCTGGCTCTGCTGCGCGTCTCTGCTTCTGTACTATGTGTACAGTCAGGTTTTCCCAGAGAAGATGTCTGCCCCCTCCCCGAGAACCAGTTTCTGCTGCCTTGTGGGATGTAACACCCCCATCGAAAGGGCATGTCCCCACGCGTCTGGAGAGCCAGCTGGACCAGATGTAACCTGAGCACAGAGCTGTCCTGTGGCATCTCCCTGCGGCCAGCCTAGCAGGAGGGCAATGCAAGGGTCAGCACGCAAGCTCCAGCCTTCCCAAGCGGGACCGGCCTGGCCGGCTGAATAGGGAACGGAAACTCCCTCGCTCTCTCCCTGCTCAGCATCCTCCAGTATAACAGGGCGCTGATTTCTACCTCCAGGGCCACAGCAAGACCCGGATGATGGCGTGTGCATTAGAGCAACCAGCGCCTGTCACATTACCTCTTGAATTCTCATCTCTCCTTCTTCCCTTAAGTTTCTGTCGAAATATATAATATTCTGGTTTACAAGAGCTATTTTGTGTTATTGAGTGCCTTTTTATTCCCTTTTCTGGAGCGATGTTAGACTGAAAGCTAATTTGCAGATGACTATAAAGCGTGTTGCTGTTACAGCTGGTGTGTAAATGTTAACGACCAGAGCTAGTGAACCCAACCAGACAGCGAGGGGAAAATGAAAAGTTATACACCCACTCAAACTTCACAGCTCAATGAAATGTCTTCGCACTTGAAAAAAACTGAGCTTATTAATCACTCAACTATTTCCGCGTGGAGCACACAACACGGCCCCAGGAGTTCCTTCTCTCTGAGTGGGGTAAGCTCCGTGGGCACACCACGCAAAAGAATTCCACAGGGGAGCCCTTTCATAGAATGTTCAAAGACGACTGACTTTCTCCAGCCACCTCCGCTGCTTACCCGACACCCAAAGTCAGAGTTCGTTCTCCAGTTGGGCCCCTGGGGGGGAAGGGGCGAGGACAGGTGCTGGGGAAGTTTCGGGGTGGGAGCAGGAACGTTTGATGGCAGCCTAGGCTGGGGAGAAAGTGAGGAACCTGGAATGACCTCAGATCGTGTGTTTCAAGAGATACTCATCTGCCAGCAAGTACAACAGGCACTTAAATGTGCACTCAACTCTGAGAAAGTCACAGCTGTAAACAGGCCACAGGTGAGATTAAATGACGTTAAACACTGAAGCTAATTTTGGTTCTGGCATCAAAGTCAATGCTTCCTCACAGGAGTGGGTGATGGGGGACAGGTATTCCTGTATCAGACTGTCACCAGCCCTCAGAGTTTGGGGTGTCCTCAGGCGCCCCTGGGAACAGCGACTGGTGTATCAGTGTCTCCCAAGGCGAGAGTGCTCCCCAGTGAAGGGGTTCATCACTTTGTCCCTTTGCTTGTCACAGGGGCACCACGAACATGGATGGATTTGTAGTTTTGTTTTTGCTTTAGGAAAAGATAAACAGTCTATGAACACACGCAGGTGAAGATGTGTTTCAGGGAAGAAACAGATTCTGGAATCTTCGTGATTTACGGTTTCATAAAGGTTGGTTTCCAGCTCACACGAAGTCCCTGTGGGGCAGGGGCTTTGACAAGTGCCACATCGCTGCCACACACAGGAGGACTCGGTCTGACCTACCTTTCACATTGCCAAGTGACAGCTTCCCCCCACCCCTGTATGCTTCCTGTTGATTTCATGTGTGGGGTGGGGGGCCGACTAGAGTTATTTATTAAGAGACTGGAAACCTATTTCCCCCCAAATGTGTAGGATAGAGGGATTTACACCTGGCCAGCTTTTGAGCAACAAAAATTCAGCACAGCTGGTTGGAGCAGCGGGCGCTGGGAGCTAGCAAGGGCTCAGCCATTGTGTAGTCGGCTCTGTGAAAGCCACGATTTGAGGACTAAAGTTTCAGCTTGAAAGATCAATGAATATTGCTTGATAGAATAAATGCTCATCAGCAGCTGGTGAATTCAGCAACTTATTTGGCAATATCTACTTCTTTTCGCAAAGAATTTCTGGAATCACATGGCATTTAGTCGCCCAAGGCCAAGTTGCTTCTCACAAAAGCCAAGACCCCAACCCAAGAGTTGACGTGGGCCATCCAGACATCTGGGATGGCAGATTGGGACTGTCCCAACAAGCACAGATGGCTGGTAAGCTTCTGGTACCAGGAGCTCATTTTCAAGTATGAGATCGGTCACAATGGAGCCAAGTTATTTTCTTTTATGAACTTTTAATGGTTTTTTGGCACACTTGAAAAGTGCAATAAAAATGAAAAAGGATTCATCAATTTGAGTGGATCTCCACAGTCCCGCAGTTGCAGGGTAATATCATTAATTATGCATGCCCCCCCCCCCAGGGCAGTGTGTTTCAAGGGAGTGAAAATTGAATATAGAGTCTTTCATTCTTGTTTTCACTCCAACCCAGGTCATTAGTTCCCCGAGCAGCCCCGCCCCCATCCGAGCCCACTCACAGCATTTCCCTGGCAAGCCACAGCGCTGTACCTTGAAGTCTTTCTCCAATTCCTGGCAAGTGAGCATTCCTATTTTAAGAAGCAGCTTTAGTCTAAAATAGACACTCATTTCTCCAAATGCCGTCAGCACAATTGGGCTTTGGGTGCGAAGTGCACACGTAGCCCTTTCCCCTTTGAAACAGTGCGACTGCCTGACATTTTGGCTGCCTAGACACAGTTCTGCCTCTGACCCACCCACCCCCCAGCCCCACACCCAGAACGGAGCCAGGCTGGGACAGAAGGCTGAGAGGAAAGACTTCCCTTTTCCACGTGGGCTGCTCCCTCAGCCGCAGGGCTCAGTTCTCCAGACCTGGCAAGAAATCCTAGCAAATTCCCTCGAAGGGCTGTCCCCGTCCTGAGAATGGCAGAACCACCAAGCACGGCCGCATGGACTGGGACACACAAGGCAAGGCCACAGACCCCCAGATAAAAGGAAATGCCCGACCCTAGAAGAAAGTGAGTGAGAGACAGGGAAGAAAGCAAAGGGAGAAAGAGAGAGAGTCGAAAGCCAGAGGCAGCAGTGAGATCAATACGAAGAAGTTTAGGCTGGTGGAAGTGGAGAGGGAAGGAAATACCCAGGCATGCAGAGGAAGAGGCCCGAGGGGTCCCTGCATCCAGGGTGTTATGACGGCGCCTGTCCTGGAGGAGGTAGGGAATGTAGCAAGGGCTGCTCTCCAGCAACACCTCCTGTGACGTCCTTCCTCCCCGCTCTGACCCGCTGCCAACTGTGGAGTCCTGTCTCGGGGCTGGCCATTCCCCCTTCTGATAGACAGATGGAGCACCCTCCATTGGAAGATACAGCTTTCATTGCATGAGAAAGGAGACAGATGCCTCTTCCTCTGTGAAGCCTCCCCTGATTGCCCCCCAACTAGTCCTCAATCTGGTGCATCTGTTTTCATGGGTCTGCCGCTCCCACCAACTTTTGAGCAGCTTTGAGGGCAGGAATTGTATCTTGTTTGCTATTGTATTCTTAGTGCCTCCCCCCACCCCCCACAATGATGCCTGGGACATAGTACAGGACATGAATAAATGTTTGATAAATGAATAAATAAGTGAGTGAATAGAAGGAGTTATTACTCATAAAAACATTAGCCATCACCTGGCTAACACTGTTTGCCCCGCCCTTGAGATCCCCTGAGATTCCGTCCCACCCAACCTGTGGAGCCACCCAAACTGTTAACCATGACTTTTCCCTATGAATGGCTGGTCATGGCTCATGTTTCACAACTTCCTAAATCCTCTGAAACAGGGAACAGCCAGGCTCAGTCAGCCCCAGCCCCTGTACCTCTTGCTAAGTGGCCCCAGGCCCAGCACTAGCCGCAGACAGCCTAGAATCACAGCTTCGCTTCACCTGGGAATCTCCAAGGCCAACACAAGTAGCAGCCATCTCAGATTGCTCTACAGCTCATGCAGGGTGGCCCCAGGCAAAACTCAGGGTGGGGTGCATAGACCTTGGCCTGTACCACATGGGAAACCCCAGAGTCTGTGCACCCAGTAGACAGCTACAGGACATATCAAAGCACCACCATCCGGCCCCTGCACAGCTGATCCTCCATGGAGGGTAGAGATTGGTGGTCAGTGGTCACAGCCAGTCCTTACAGCTGACTTGCCTGGGTAAATCCCTCCCATTGACCTGCCAACAGCAATCAAGGCTCAACTACAAGAAGAGGGTGTACTCAGCCCACACAAAGTTTGCACCTTGAGTACCCAGCTTGGGTGATAGGAGGCGCTGTGCCACTGGACCCTCTAGGACATCTACTGCATTAGGCCACGCTACCAAGACAGGGAGTCATGGCGGCTCTACCTAATACATAGAAACAAACCCAGGAAGGCTGCCAAAGTGAGCAGACAAAGAAAGATGACCAAATTGAAAGAACAGATCAAAACTCCAGAAAAAGAACTAAATGGAATGGAGATAAGCAATCTACCAGATGCAGAGTTCAAAACACTGGTTATAAGGATATTCAGGAAACTTAGTGAGGACCTCAACAGCATGAAACAGATCCAGTAAGAAACGAAGGATTCACTAATTGAAATAAAGAACAATTTGCAGGGAAACAGCAGTACAGTGGATGAAGCTGAGAATCAAATCAATGATTTGAAACATAAGGAAGCAAAAAACAACCATGCAGAACAACAAAAAGGAAAAAGAATCCAATAAAACATAGATAGTGTAAGCAGCCTCTGGAACAACTTCAAGCATTGCAACATCGCATTATAGGGGTGCCAGAAGGAAGAGAAAGAGCAAGAAATTGGCAATCTATTTGAACAAATAATGAAAGAATACTACCCTAATTTGGTGAAGGAAATAGACATGCAAGTCCAGGAAGCACAGAAGAGTCCCAAACGAGATGGATGCAAAGAGGCCCACTCCAAGATACATCACAATTAAAATGCCAAAGGCTAAAGCTACAGACAGAATCTTAAAGGCAACAAGAGAAAAGCAGTTAGTTACCTATGAGAAAATTCCCGTAATACTGTCAGCTGATTTCTGAAAAGAAACTTTGCAGGCTAGAAGGGATTGGCAAGAAATATTCAAAGTCATGAAGAGCAGGGACCTACAGCCAAGATTGTTCTACCCAGCAAAGCTATTATTTAGAATAAAAGAGCATATAAAGACTTTCCCAAACAAGAAAAACTAAAGGAGTTCATCATCACCAAACTATTATTATATGAAACATTAAAGGGACTTATTTAAGAAAAGGAAGATTAAAACTGTAAACAATAAAATGGCAATAAATACATATCTATCAACAATTGATTCTAAAAAACAAACTAAGCAAACAAGAACAGCAGAGACAGAATCATGGATACAGAAAGCATTTTGATGGTTGCCAGGTGGGAGGGGGATGGGGGAGAATGGGTGAAGAGGTGAGGGGATTGAGTACAAACAGGCAATTGCAGAATAGCCCTGGGGATGTAAAGTACAGTATAGGAAGTGGAGTAACCAAAGAACCTATACACATGACCCATGGACATGAACAATGGTGGGGGGATTGCCTGAGGGAGTGGGCGGTGCCAGGTGGAGGGGAGAAAGGGGGGAAAATTGTGACAACTGTAATAGCACAATCAATAAAATATCATTAAAAAACACTCTAGGCTGAGCGTGGTATTCTTCAACAGAGAACAGGGGCTGGAGCACATTGGGTGTGGTTGTTCCCCTCACACACTGAGTGTGTATATTCCGCCACCCTGGGCTCTGCGGAGGACAGGTGTGGTTGGCACATACAGAGCCTTCTACTTTCTTTCGTGCCATCTCTGACCACACAGTGTTCTTCACTTAATCCTGTGACTCCTTTTATCTGTCTATTCTTGAAGTTAACATGGATACTCACTAGCCATTACTGACTTTTTTCTAGGCACATGTCTATCTCAGATACTGGGTTCAGCTGGACGGCTCCCTGGGCAGCTTCGGGCACAGCTGGATGTGAGGGGAGGCAGAGCCCAGGGCGGGAGTCTCCGCCAGAGTGATTCCTGCTGACGGCCAGCCTGTGAAGGACTCAGGTGCTGCTCCACCTGGCCGGTAAAATAACTTCCATTTAGCCCATATTGCAAAAATAGCTAAATGTGGTCTTATGGGCCACAGGAAACTATGACAGAGCCGAGCCACTCCGGTATGGCCATGATAGGACTGGACATCAATATATGATCATTTTAATTTCCAAGGTAACAGACAGCACTGGCTTATTCGTTCTAGGCAACACTGTCTGTGGGTAATTTGAGGATTCTAGTCTTCGGAAATGGAAATCTCATAACTTTTTTAATCATTCAATTCCTTCTTGATTCAAGTAATCGACTCAAATTGATTTCCTTTACAAGAAAAAGAATACTTGAAGGTTATGGTGCCTAATAGAATGCTTCCAGCCGGAAAAGCGATGGAGTGGACCGAGCCGGCCAGATCAGGCCAAGCCTAAAAAATTGCATGCTGAGTGACTGGGTCTCCCAAAGACCTGTGTGGAGAGTGGGAGGTTGCAGGTGGCTCAGACCCTCCCATTCATCTGTCTGCATTCTCCGGTCCTTATTCCGCGGGTCTTCCCTGCTGTTCTCTACCGAAGGTCTCCCACGGGCTCTGGTTGACTGGAAATGACCCATGGACACAATTTCTTTGTCTCACTCAGCAATTTTGGAAATTTGCATTAGGGGCTGACATTTAAAAACTGCAAGACCTCAGATTTTGAAAAACCTAGATTTCCATCTTCTCTTTAAAAATCAGAAGGTGTGCCCTGGCTGGTGTAGCTCAGTGGATTGAGCGCCGGCCTGCAAACCAAGCAACCGTGGTTCGGTTCCCAGTCAGGGCACATGCCTGGGTTGCAGGCCAGTTCCCAGCAGGAGATGCCCAAGAGGCAACCATACATTGATGTTTCTCTCCCTCTTTCCTTCCCTTCCCCTCTAAAGGGAAATAAATAGAATTTTTTAAAAACCAGAAGGTGTGACCACAGGGGCATTAATTCCCATAGGGCCACATTGAGCTTAAATAGAAGTAAGCAAGTCTTCGACAACAAAGGTAACAGTAATAGCAGTCACAGCTAATTGCATAATACTAGCATGCACCCGTGAGCCACACAGCTGTCTTAAGTGCTGTGCATACCTTGTCATTCAACCTCCTGTCAACCCTGTGAAATGGGTAGTATAATTATCTCCGATTGCTAAATGAGGAAAACAGTGAGGTCAAGTAACTTGTGCAGAGTCACACAGCTTTAAATGGCAGGGCAGAGCTCTGAGCCAAGCAGTCCAACTCCAGAGTCAGAAGGGGCTGCTGTAGGCATGGGGGTGTCTGGGTGTGAACGCTGTTGTGATTAACGAATGGTGGGTACAAGTTGGCTAGGGTCTGAAGTCAGATTGCCCCGTGGGAAGCCGGGATCTGCCACGGGGACAACTTGGGCAACTCCATTCATAGTGTTAAGTTTCAGTTTCATCTGTAAAATGGGAAAACAGTAATTTTCCCATGGATTGCTTAGCTTTTACCAAATTAAGTGAGGTATTAAGTATAAAGGCTTTATGGTAGGTAGGTGCTGACACATAGTAAGTACTTAATTAATGTGCATTATTATTTTTACGGGTAACCCTTCCCACTGAAAATTTCATGTGTTGGACTAAGAAAAGTCTTTAACGTGAAGCACTTTCTCTAATATCTAATATTTTGTAGTTTAAAGGAAATGTTTGTAGACAAAAACGTCATATGGTTCTATGTCTAGGAAATCGTGTTCAAGGACTATTTCACTAGAGAATATCACTAGGTAAAATAAAACTAACCATTCACTTTATCAGACCATATTCATCGTTGCCGCCCCGCTGCTTCGGGCTGGCTCACAGTCAGAGCTCAGCAACCATTTGTAGAATGAGTAAAAGATGAAAGTCAGACATTGACAGAGGTTTGTTTGTTCTCCTAACAGGTAAGAAGCCAGAAAAAAAAATCTGAGAATCACTCTACAAAACATAAGAAAGCAAACAAACAAATAAAGTGTACTCCAAGACAATTTTCTTGTTAGGATCAGAATGCATTAATACTAATGAAAACAGAATGCAGACCATTCTGACATATTTTACACTGTTTAAAGACAAACATTTGTGGGACGCAAACTGCAAATGGATTTCAACTCCTGTGAGGACTTCATAAGCCATCACCCGCCTCCTAATGAGGCCGGTAGCCACCATTGTTTACGGTCAGGCCCTGAGGGTCACGGACATTTGTTGTAATGAAGGCTGCAGTGAGTGCATCAGGCAGAATCTGAAAGAACCTCTCCGCCCAGGGACTATTTACAAATATACTGAAACAACACTAAAAAAAAATCGCTCTTGGTCCACAGAGAAACCTAACTGGGCAAAGCATGCACACACCATGGTATCCACTCTGTTGTCATTTCATGAATTCTGATTACAGAAGCCAAACCCCATTGAATAGCAATACCAGGCCACCGATGGGCCCTTTGCTTGAGATGCCTTTATCACGAGATGCTCTGTGAACCATCTGCTGTCCAGGGTCTTTGCTCGGACACTCTAGAGTGGCAAATGCTCCGTAAGACCCACAGCTTCTGCCTGTGTGTGCGCCCGTGTGTGTGTTTAGTGAGATGCGATGTTAAAGTCGAGCCCTTCCCCCACCCCCCCGGGCTCACACTGAATTCGCTGAGTTACTTAATTCAGTGAAAGTGGGGAGAGGATATGAGAAATTCATGAATCAGCATCACAGAGACAGAGAGACTGGTTGGCTGGCTGAATGTTTTAATTTTCAAGTGGACATGTTAGCATCGCAGAAATGTGCATGGTCTGAGTCGTAATCGTTTTGGTCCTTGGATTGTGGCAGAATTTCCACACCACACCAGAGAAACAACCTGGCCTGACATGTTAACTGGTAATACCCGCATCGCTCCATCTTTCTCAGCAACCCAGATGCGGAACATGGACTCACAGTAGGAAGGGTTCTCATAAAATGTTTCATGTTCCTAGCGCTATCGGAACCTGAGATGTCAACAGTGAGGTGGTTCTTTCTATGTTGTGAAAGTTGCCTGTTAAGAGTGATAAGGCCACAAGAGGAAAAATACCTCATATGTATATGTGCTTCTTGTATATGTATATGTACAGTGCTTCTTTCTCACTTATTCTAAAGTCTTGTGAATAAAACCTAAAACAAAAAAAAACCACTAAGTAATGTAGACATACCTTGGGAAAGAATAAAATCTGCCATTAAGTTTTCTAAAATGGGAGAGAAATTAAGTGGTTCTTGCACTACCACATAGGAAAACATATTAAGCTTACGTTGAGTCATACAGTGTGTGGGTGCAAGACTAGAACCCGTGTTTGATGAGTGGAACGGAGAGGAAGGACAGATCACACGCAGGGCGGAAAGGAGTGGGACCCTGATGTTGTGCCTAAGGGACCCAGAGAGTACTTACAAGTTGACAAACGCGGCACACGAAATAAACGGAGGGAATAAAATGTATTCATTAAAAATACTATTATTTTACAATAATAAATTAAAAAATCAATGAGGTCACTTTTGGTGGGGATTGAGGAGGTCCTCATATCTTTTCGTGTGCCAAAATACAGTCCAGAGAATTGAAGAATTAAGTGTAAGATGTGAAAGCATGAAATAAGTGTTGGAACAATGCAGGCGGTCACACACGTGGTCTCTGGGTGGGGAGGGCGGGAGCCCCAGAGCCGGGGGCCTGCAGACTCTGCAGACCCTGCGGCCCCAGTGGTCCCTCAAGCAGCCTGCGGGCGTCTGCAGACGAAAAACCATAAACCAATTGGTGCACAGACAGGTCACAAATTTTAAATGTAAGATAACCTATACTTTCCAAAGAAATGCCAGGAAAGCACTAAACATATGATGGGTTTGTGCGAGGTGGCACCGAAGTTCCAAACCGCATCGAGCGTTTTGGAGGCGGCTCCACCCTATAAGCAGGATCTGTTGGGGTCCCGCTGACGCGCCCCCTAGTGGCTGGCGTGGGCCTGCTCACCTAGTCACCAGGCCTCTCCATCTTTCGCCCACGTGTGGCGTTTTAGCTCCACGTCAGGACAGTGACTCAAGGGCTTTACTGCCGCGGTGTAAAACGGGAATGAAATAATAACACACACGCCGCAGCTCGCAACGCCACCGCACACGTGACAACACAGACTCAAGCGCAGATACGGAAATGTGAATTTGAGCGTGACCCTGACCAGCGGGCATTGGCGTCACCCAAGCAGTGGAAAAGAGCAGTGTGAACAGACCATAGAGTGATGCGTATCTGAAAACTGGACTTCGTGCAACGAGTAATCCATTCACTCTTTGTCCCCAGACGGTGTGGAAACTTTGTGACATAATGAAATGAAGCCATAAAACTCTCCCATCGTTTTCAAATACGCCAATGGCCTTTCTGGCACCCGCACAAGGTTTTCTGGAATAAAAGCAAAACGTCGCTTTCCAAGTTTTATCCCTAAAGTCAAAGAAGAGGTAGTGACAATAATGGGTGTCACCACCCTCATGCTCTGGGGACTGGCTGGCTGGGGCTTTGTTTATCAAATGAAAAACTATTAGAAATAACCTAAGTGTCTACCCATGGGTTGGGTTTTCTTTCTGCTCCACAGAGATGTTTTCTTGCTTTTTTATTTTGTTTTGAATTTCTGGCTTCCGTTTTTTGTGTTTTCTTTCTCATTACTGTGTGTTTCTAGAAGAGGCGTGTGTCGCGGTGTAACTCACAGCACCATCTTGACCAGATGCCTGGTTTATTGGGTGGCTGTTTGATCAGGCGTGTGTTGGTGTGTTTGTGAAGGTGGGGCTACAAGAGCATGATTGCAGACTTCTGGGGAAGGCTGCTGCACTGGGAAGGAGAATTTTTAGGGGGAAAGGGTAAATCAGCACACTGAGCTTCCCTAGAGAGCAGGCAGGGAAGGGGTGAGGTATGGGTGGTCTGAGCTTTGCTATAAGGAGAGACACTCTCTTCTGTGAGAAGGAGAGAAGGCAGCTTTTAGCCTAGGTAACCGGAAGTCAGGCCCCCGCATGAGGGTTAATGCCCTTCTTTAAGAAACAGGACACAAGGCTATCAGCTGAGAGGGAGATGCATGAAAATAGGAATTGGCTCTTTCAATTTCTAAAAATGACTTACATGCTGGAATTGATTGAAAAAGCACAAATACATTTATTACATTTTGAGTACTCTGCAAACAAATAGGATTTTGAATGGCTCTGTATTATGCACAAGAAATAAAAATATTTCTGGCAGTATTTTAACTTTTAGTGACTCTTATGCCTAACATTTTTGTTGTGCCTCAGGAGCATGGCCATGGGGAGAAATTTATATTTCTTTTCCTGAGCTGTGGTGGGAAGCAATCTACCAAATGGCATATAAAGGTTAGATAGCTGAAGACTAAAAGGATTTCTTTATTTCTGGTTTTCTTGATTACTCTTATTTCCTTTTTAAATTTGATTTTGGACCATTTAGGAATAGCTACAGAGACACTTTGCCTGGGATTGAATTCTGGCTCCTCTTTCCATCAGTTGTGTGAAATGGGGCACTTCAGCTGGACACCTTTGTGCCTCAGTTTCTTAACATGTAACAGGGGAAGAATAATGATATTTACTTCTTGGAGCTATTGTAAGGACCAAATTAGAATATATGTATCACTTAGAACAGTGCCTGCCACCACCTAGCTCATAATAATTAGTTGTCCTTGTCATTTTTAATGGTTGTAAAATATTCCACTGTATGACTATATCATAATTTATTTAGCCAACTGCCCATTTATAGATACTTAGGCTATTCCTAATACTTTTCCTTTGATAAATGAAATTTGGTAATACATAAAGATGTGGAACAATGGGGTTTCTCATACACTGTTAGTGGGAGTGTAAATAGGTTTACACCCTTTCAAAACTAGTTTGACACAGCACTATACAGTTGAAGATGAATAGACTGTGTAAGTCACTAATTCCATGCCTATGTATACCTATATATAGGCATATATCCTAGAGAAATTACCACACATCTGTGCCAGGGGACATGGTAAGGGTGTGGATAGCAGCACTGTTCTTAGAAACCCCAATAAAAAGGACCCTAATGCCCAACAACAGTAGACTGGATAAGTGTGGCCATGTACACAAATGAACTAACTGAGCAACTCACGAGCATAAGTTTGAGCAAAAGAAGCAGGTCACGTCTTAAAATTCATATGGAATCTCAAAGGACCCAAAACAGGCAAAACAATTTGAAAAAGAAGAACAAAGTTGGAGGTTTCACATATCTTGATTTTAAATATTACTAAAGGCTACAACAATCAGAACAGGGTAGTACAGTGTAGCATTGTAGTAGCAAAAAGACAGACGTATGGAAGAGAATAGAGAACCCAGAGATACACGCGCATATATACAGTCAAATGGTTTTAACAAGGGCGACAGGACCATTCAGTGAGAAACAACAGTCTTTCAACAAGTGGTGTTGGGAAAACAGTGTATCTGCCTGGGAAACAATGAGGATGGAGGCTTGCCTTTCGCCCCATTCAAAACTGAACTCAAAATTGATCAAGGACCCAAATGTAAAACCTAAACCTGAAAAACTCTTAGCAGAAAACACAGGGGAAGATCCTCTTGACATTGGATTTGGGTGTGATTTCTTGGCTATAATACCAAAAACATAGACAAAGAAAAAAGAAAAATTAGATAACTAGACTTCATCAAAATTTAAAGTTTCTGTGCATCAAAGGACACAATTGACAGACTGAAAAGGCAGCCTACTGGACAGGGGAAGTATCTGCAAATCATATATCTAATAAGGAGTCAATATCCAAAATAGAGAGAGAACTCCTACAACACAATAGTGAAAAACAAGCAACCCAATTTTAAAATGAGCAAAACACTTGAATCCATGTTTCCCCGAGAAGCTCTACAAATAACCAATGACCACATGAAAATGTGCTCAACATCATTAATCACTGGGGAAACTGAATCAAAACCATAGCGAGATACTCATTGTTATCAGGGAGGTTATTACAAACTTTAAAAGGTAACAACAAGTGCGGGCAAGGAAGTGGGACAGTTGGGATCCGTGCGCACTGTTGGCGGAAACGGACAGCAGGGCCGCTGCCGTGGGAAACCGTAGCGCGGTGTCTCAAAAAATGAAAACCCCAACTTCCATGGGATCCAGAAATTTCACTGCTAGGTATATCCTCCAAAGAATGGGAAGCGGGGACTCCGAGAGATCTTTGCACACCTGTAACCACGGCGGCATTGTTCACAACACCCAAAAGGAGGAAGCAGCCCAGGTGCCCAAGAATGAATCAGCGGGCAGACAACATGTGGTCTACACACACCATGGGATATTAGTTGGCCTGCAGAAGCAATGACATTCTGACATGGGCTACAACACGGATGACCCTTGAAGACCTTGTGCGGAGTGCAATGAGCCAGGCAGTAAGGGACACAGTGGGCGAGTCCACTTACGGCTGGACACACCTAGCGTGGGCAAACTCATAGAAACAGAAGTAGAACGTGGTTGCTAGGGACCCGGAGAAGAAGGAAATGAGGAATTATTGTGTACTAGGTACGGAGTGTCGATTGTGTAAGATAAAAAAAGTTCCCTGGAGGGACGGTGGGGATGGTGGCATCATAATGCGACTATCCTTCATGCCACTGAACTGTACACTTAAAAATGGATAATTTTATGGTAAGTGTATTTTATCACATTTTTTGGAAAAAGCAAATCACAAAATAACACATGCAATAAAATTCCACTTAAATAAAATTCAAAAGCGGGCAAAACTATGCTTTCGTAAATGGAAACATTACAACAAAAAAGGAAAGGAAATGATTCTTAGAAAAGCCAAGGAAAATGGCTATTTTTTTCTGCTGGGGACAGGAAGGGGCGAGGGAGGGGCTTCCAGGGTGCTGGCTGTGTTCTGTTGTTTGGTCCAGGTCGTTACACGTATGTTTGTTCTATTACTCTTTTCTGCACATATTTTCTAGACATTCTTTGTATTTGGTGTATTTCATAGCTAAAAAGGACAAGTTAAAAGCACTATACCGCTACTGACTATTCAGTCAGACAGTGCTGTGGGAAAAGCAACTAATGGTTTGCTGGAAACCCAGCAGCCCCCCAAGGTGGCCCTAGGGTCTCTCCTTTCCATTCTCCCCGGTGGTCTGCCCTTGGCCGCTCCCCAGGCATCGACATTGCGCACGCGGGGCCGGGAGCCCGGGCAGGAGGAGTGGACGGGCCGCTCTCGCGCTGGTCTTTGAACTGGGTCTGGGGCTTGATTCCCCTCACATTCCTCTTCCTAACACGTCAACATTCACAATTTCTCAGTTTCTAGAAAGTACCTGGTGAATGTCTTTTCGTAATTCTGGCCGGCGTGGGCAGGAGAGGTGTGCTTTAAAAATACCGAACTGTAAACTCTGCAGCGCGGCGGTCTGGTGGCCCCAGGCAGCGCTGCATGGTCACCTGCAGGCCTCTGCGGGCCACTGGGCGTGCGTCTGTTCTGTCCCTAGAGCTGGGACTGCGGGGCATAAAAATGACTCTGAAAATATTTGTTCAGCACCAAGCAATTCTGCATTCCAGGAGCCTCAAATGACGTCTGAGCAACTTGAGAGTCTCTTGCGTGTGGAAGGCAAGAAGAATACCCATCCCGTGTGCCTGAGGTCTCACCCGGGGGTGCGGGGGTGGAGAGCACAGTGGTAACTATCAAGAATTGGGAAGAGGTGACTGTCATAAAATACGGCCGAGCGACGGTAGAAGCAAATGAATCACGCTGCGGGTCCCCT
Organism: Sturnira hondurensis; assembly: GCF_014824575.4. Classification (NCBI taxonomy): domain Eukaryota; kingdom Metazoa; phylum Chordata; class Mammalia; order Chiroptera; family Phyllostomidae; genus Sturnira; species Sturnira hondurensis. Next base: position 4,548,714 of record NW_028081271.1, read on the forward strand.
TGGAGAAGGACTCGGCAATAACCACAGAATATACATTTGCGCTGGCCTGGCATTGCAGTGACTTCCTCCCACGGCCCTGGCCACCCTCAGTCCCGGGTTCTGGGTCTGGAATTTGGCTCAGGTCTGGGAACAGAGCAAGGGATTGCCACTCTTTCTGGGGGTGACAGGCCTGAGCCCCTGCTCCCCACCCTCGCCTTGGTTTGGGATCACAGCTGTCACCTGCTGTGCCCCTGGAAGGGCACATTCTGCCCCTGCCTTTCTCCAGGCTCCCAAGGGCCACCCCAGCAAGGAATCTGCCCTGTTTCCTGGGCAGTTTCCCAGGTCAGAGGAGTCCCGTGCCTCTCGGAAACAGGTTTCCCTCCGGTCCCTGCAAGGCCCGGCGTCTGTCTGGGCGGAGACACGTCCCCCCACGGGAAGGCGGGGATGGATACCAGGGCACCGCAGTGGGGCCATCCACCTCTTCTGCTTCCTGCAACCGAGAAGGGCAGGCGCGTTTTCCCGTCTCCACACAGATGCCACACCTATTGGAATTCTCAGGCGCATACACCGAAACAACTGCCTTTAGGCCTTAAGAAGTTAAAAATTAGCTTGAGAAGGCCTCCCGGGAACCAGGAATTACAAGCATTGCGTTAACAAAGAAACAAATAGAACTTCTCAAATTGAAACACTCAACAGCTGAAATTAATTACTCAGATACAGTCTAAAAGCAGGCTCGACGGAGCTAAAGAGAAAATCGCTGGGCTGGATGTTCGATAGAGGAAATTATCTAGAATGCATCACAGAAGACAGAAAATACAGAAAAGAAGGTAAAAGACATGGAAGACAGAATACAAAGGTCTAATATGCATTTAATAAGAGTCTAGAAAGAGAAGATAAAGGGGATAAGTAAAAGACAATATTTGAAATTGTAATAACCAATAAAAGAGACAAATCTACAGATTTAAGAAGCTTATCAAATCCTTAGGAGAAAATAAAAAGTTCACATCTAGACACATCAAGTAAAACTAAAAACTAAACTTTTTTCAAGCCCTAAAATAATAGCAATTATTTTAAAAATCCAGAGAGGAAAAAAATGTAAAGCAACCAGAGAAAATAAACGAATTATCTCGGAAAGAGTTACAGACTGAGGTCTGATTCAGTAACAGCAACACCCGAAGCTGGGGGGCGGGGGGGGGGGGCGGCGCGGAGGGGGATGTCTTGGGACAAAGGAAGAAATTTTTAACACGATGAAAAAAATTACCCACCTAGAATTATGTCCGGAAGGAGGGCAAATAATGGCCCTGCAGACGAAGGAAACAGAGAGTTGCCTGCCAGCAGACACTTACCAAGGAAATTCTAAAGGGTGTTCTTTTAAAAGGAAAGATGAGCCCCTGTGGGGGGAGGGCCAGGGACAAGGAAGGAAAGGAGAGCAAAGGTCACCTGCTGTGTGTGGGTAAATCTACTAAACAGCGACTCTATCAGCCAATAATGTGATGCCTTTGAGGATTAAAAAAATGTTAGAAACGTAAGTGGTATAGTCCCCATAGAGGGAAATTTGGCAATATGTATCAAAATCACCAAGATGCGTACCCTTTGATTTTGCAGTTCCACCAGGAATTCTAGGGATTTGTTTCAAGATTGCATACTTTTTATAATAATTAATGTTCCCAGATTTATTATTGCAAATAAAAATATTTCAGACATGTGCATACTTAGTGGAACTAACAGAACTCTGAAATTGTGTAATTCTTACCAAATTCTTTGATTCTTACCAGCTTATCTGTGTTTATCCCCACTGGACTTATAACTATTGCTGTTTCTAAATGTTTTACAATTGAATCACAATTTAAATGTATTCTGGTTGTCATTTTACTTAGAGAGTCCATGATAAATTAATCCATGAAGTAGCAAATCTTTTCATATTATAAACAAAACAGCCCCTAATTTATGTTTTTCAACATGAAAATCCTCATGAGCAAGTGGGCTATGTTTCAAAAGCTCTTAGCTACTTGTTGAAACTCAAAATGCATTTTCCCTAAATACAGTTTTACTAGTAATGATTGTGTTTACCAATAATCTCAGGATCTCACCCACAATGAACTTAAATGGTCAATACTCCTGATGAAATGTAGTAAAAGCGATATTTACTATCTTCAGAAAATCGAAAATGGATGAAAAGAATGGTAAATTTTTTCTTGAATGTTGGTGCATCAAGAGAAGTGGGTAAAACTGGTGTGGACACAATCAGATAAGAAGACAAAAATAGCTTTTTGTGGAACACTGAGCCCTTGTAGGGCCTTTAAAGGTTCATAGAAAAAAATTTTTAATTTGTGATTGCCTTTTTCTTGGAGCAATGTCTAACAGCACAACATTTTCACTTCAAGTCACGGTGAATGTCACTGTTGGTGCACAAATGGAACCTAAGGAAAAAAGGGGAGGAAAAGAACCATTTCTAAGGAAACCAAACAAGAATTGCGAGAGGAGAGGGGAATAGGGAGCCGCATTCTGAAATAGAACCCGTCTATTGCCAAGAAAACAATTGCGTGACATTAAATAAACTGAATGGCAAGTGGTAAAAGGCAAATGAAAAGTAGATTGAGACAGATCTGTCCCTGAGTAAGTATCACAATGCCTGGCCCTCATGTAAGCTCCATGAGTGTTTATTGAAAAGTGCCACTGAACTGAACAGATTGCCTGATGCCCCGGAAAAAAATTGTTTGGGGGTAGATGGCAGTTAGTCCTTTTGACCAGCAGGTGGCAGCACCATCCTAAGACACCCCCACCCCCAACCCCCTCAGGTGTCCTAGGTAAGATCCAGGGGCCAGCAGAAGGAGCCAGTCTTCAAACACGGATTTCTGTGCATGGATGTTCATTAGTCAAGTGTTTATAATTTGAGAAGAATCTGGATTTGGGCTCTCTCAAATCCAGCAAACCAAGGCTGGAGTAACTTTACTGATGGAATTTTGGCCCCAAACTCCCCACATATTTTAACCTGAAGTCACTGTTCTTCAAAAGTTTCCCCCTTCAAAACTACATTCTACATTTATAAATACTAATATGAAATTAAAAACACGTGGAGTGAGTAACAGAGCAATAGTTCTGATAACTGATATTCACCAAGAACTGTTGCTACAAGATGTCACGTTGCTCATGGTGACTGTGAACTGACCTATTTCCCCAAAATACAATTATTCCGAGTTTCATTAGTGCAGGCTGATTCATACATGGATATTCCTCTGGGTATTACTAAAATAAAAATCAGGTGAAACAGATTAAAAACTATATTTAACGGTCCCCAAAGAAACTCTTTTTCACAGGAACGTCTCTCTGCCCATGCTGGAGAATGATACCAAAATAGTTTGAAAGTTTGAAGCAAGTCAAGTGCAGAGTAAAACAAAATGCTCTCAGGGCCTGTTGACCAAGAGTGGGGGTAAGCCCTCAGGGAGAGAGAAAACATCCCTGAGAGAGATGCTGCTTTTTCTTAGTCTCTTATTTGTCCACGCACCAGTGGCTAGGTTGGGACCATTCTTTCCACACAAGGAAAACTGCACGATTTGGGGATGGTGCTCCGTGAACTCTCCTCTACCCGTGGACATCCTGGAGGTGCCGGCCCTCCCTCTCCTGCACCCCCAGCTAACAGTGTATCCATCGGCGCGCTGCTGCTTATCCCCCAGTGGGGAGGACTCCCAGTCACGTTCCTCCCGCAGGAGACCGAACTCTCTGCCTTCTGAACATCTGCCACTGGGGGCACTGGGGATCTCAGGTCCCCCAAGAACAAGACAGAGGTGCGGCTTCCTTTCCCATTCATTACCGCGCAGACTTTCTCGAACCTTGATTTCTCTAACATTTATGCAAGGGTTGTTAGCCTCAGTGGAACTGCATTTGATGGCAATGAACCTGAGTCTGGTGCTCCTGACAGTGTCCCAACGGTGGTCCCCAGCACTGACCATTTGTAATAGTAGGAACAGGGCAGTGTATTACTAAAGTTGTGTGAATAGGCCACAAATGAATGAGATGTGAAGGTAGCCAAATTATTATCCTCAGTTCTATAGATTCATGTGAATAAGATGTGATGAGGTCAAAGTGCCTGTTAGAAGGGCCATGGTCAAAGAGACAAGCAATAACAGGGACCAGTGAGGATGTGGAGAGAAAGCCCCCAGGGCGCCCTGCGCTCTGTGGGTGGGAAGGTGACCTGATACAGCCTCTGCAGACAACAGTGGGGAGGTTCCCCCAAAAATGAAAAAGGGAACTACCATATGATCCAGCAATCCCACTTCTGGGAATACATCTGGAGAAAGCAAAATCGTGATCTCACGGGGACACCCGCGCCCCTATGCTCACTGCAGCGTTATTCCTAACAGCCAAGACACACAAACCACCTGAGTGTCCACCCGCAGGAAGAGCTGTAAGGAAGTTGGGACATGTCCCAGGATATCATGTGGCCTTAAAAACAATGGAGTCCATGTAAACTGCTAAAAAATGAAGAAATCGAGCCATTTGAGGCAATGTGGATGAACCTTGAGGCCATCATGTTAAGTGAGATAAATCAACAGAGAAAGAAAAACACTGTATAATCTCACTTACATCTGGAATCTTAAAAAAAACTAAACTAATTTAAAAAAGACATCAGATTTCTTCCTGATCTCTTATCAGGTTATCAGAGGCAGGGGTGGGAGAGAGTGGAATTAGAGGAAAGTGGGCAAAGATACCACTTCTGGTTGTAAGGTAAATACTGGGGAGGTGACAGACAGCATGGTGGCCAGGGCTGACACTATTGTAGAACATACAAGGATGTTTTTAAGAGAATGAACTCTGAATGTTCTCCCTACAAGGAGAATTCTTTCTCTTTTTTCTTTGTATCTCTATGAGATGATGAATGCTAACCAAATTTATTGCAATAATCATTTTATGACATATGTTTGTCACATCTTTGTGCTGTGCACCTGAAACTTATACAGTGATGTATGTCAAATATCTCTCAATAAAATGGAAAAAAAAAAGATGTGATGATAGTATATAATGTTAAAAATATCATTTATAAAAATATCAGAATTCTCATTTACTCTGGGACCTACTTTACAGAGAAGTCAAGAGCAATATACCGGCAGAATGTAACTGATTGCCGTTTGCAGGATGGACAACCACCCTGACTCTTCAATAGTCTGATGTGGCCACAGTGCAGTGTTGGGTGATTTTGTGGGTATTTTTAAAAACATCCTTTAAAGTTGAAGAGTAAGGATCACAGAAAATCATGAATGCCAATGGAAGTAACTTGGGCTTTCTTTGTTAAATTAGGCAACGAAGAACCACTACAAAATCATTAGAGGAAAATAATATCTTTTGTGTTTTAGGGAAATATCCCCTTGGAGAATGAAGACGTAAAATGGATGGGAGGAGACATAGAAAGTAATGTAAAATACCAGGCAAAGGACAATGTGTCCTGGATCGACGCGGGGACCGGGAAAGGGAAGAAGGTGAAAAGTCAGGGGAACTGAGGAACGTGAGTTTGGGGGACCAAGGAGTGATTTCATAGGCTGGGTCTTTAAGAAGATAATTAAGGAGAGAGGAAAACAGGAGGGGAGAGTGTGGGTGAGAAGACCATACTTGGTGGGGGAGTCACAGCTGTGGAGACGTCAGACGGGCGTTTGGAAGGCCTGAGGAGGTCTAGGGGGTATGAAACCAGAGCCACAGGTTTGGATTCTTCAGCATGAAGTTCCTGGCAGGAGTGGAGAGAATGGACAGCGCCTTGTGCGAAAACTAATAGAAAGAAGGAGAAGAGTTTGAGAAAGAACCCCGGGGACATTGACATTCTGGGGCAGAGAAGGGGCAAAGGAACTAGTGGGAACTGGACTGGACCCTGAGAATATGCAGGGTTTAAGGATGGAAAACCCAAGGTCAACCTATCATTTCAAGGACAGCTTGAGCCTGGGCTTGCATTAGCTCCCTGCAGCTGTCCCAACACAGTACCAGAAGATGAATGCCACGGACCTAGACCACAGAAATGCACTCTCCGGAGGGTGGGAGTCCCAGATCGAGAGGTTGGCAAGGTTGGTTCTTCCGAAGGCCTTTCTCCTTGGCTTAGAGATGGCCCCCTTCTTCCTGTGTCTTCCACGTGGTCCCTCTTCTGCATGTGTCTGTGTTCCGACCTCCTCGCGTAAGGACACCAGTCACATTGGATTCGGGCCCCTCCCTACGTCCTCATTCTATTGCCTCTTTAAAGTTTCTGTCTCCACATACAGTCACATTCTGCGGGCCTGGAGATAGGACTTCAACACAGGAGTCTGAGAGGGGCGCCATTCGGCTCATAACAGGCAGCGAGATTTGACAATTCCTGCCTGGCAAACTAAGGGACCTGGCAAACTAAGATGCATTGTAATAGCCAACCCTCACTGAGCACACCGTGTACGCCAGTCCGCATGGTGAGAACTCACATGTATCAACTCGGATAACATTCACAACAACCCTGGGAAGTTGGTGCCATTAGGATCAGCACCTGTCTTTCCACAGGGAGAAACAAAGGCACCTAGAGATCACTCGCCCGAGGTCACACAGATTGACAGGTTCCATGACCTTGGCTTCTCCAAGGAGGATTGGGGTCAATGAGCTCATGGTTTGCTCTCAGACTCAGAGACCCAGAGAAATGGCGACGTCGCCGGTTCTCAATGGAAGAGAGCGTTCTCCCTGAGCCGACATCAATGGCAGACATTCTGGGGCGAATTCCAGTGGGTAGGGACAGCAGTTTGAGGAGCAAGGAAGAGAAACAATAACCAACAGGTGGTTAACATGCCTTAGGTTGAGAAACGGGAAGAAGACAAGCCTAACATGACTTGAAGTGCATCCCATCCCATCGCGACGGTATGACTGTAGATTTCTTTCTGCGCGCGGCTTGCCTGGGGGTCGTCGGCCCAGAAAGCGCTGTAAAGTGCAGTGAGAATGTATTCATCCTTGCATGTATGTGCCTGAAATAAAGATTTTTAAAAACGGCAGCACGGACAAGCATCTTTCAGTCCCGGGAAGAACTGAGGAGAAAGAACCACTAAGATACACACACACACACACTCCACATGTACCCAAGGAAATAAAGGCATGAGAGGAGCGAGTAAGATTAAATTCAAGCAGCACTCACCAGCGAGGGTCCCCACGAGAAGCCCAGTCGCCACTCGCTTTTATCCGGGAGACAGATTCCCAATGGCACAATGGACCAGCAGTGGCTCCAGGAGGCCTCAGACACACTCCTCTCTGCGATGCTCCCCAGAGGAGCAGTCTGGAAGGAGAAGCCACAGGAGCCTGGACACAATGGCCTGAGGGTGGAAAGCGCCTTCTCTGCGATCAGGGCCCATCGAAGGCACAACGGACCCCTGGCACTGCAGGACTTGCGGACAGGTGGTGCAGCTGCGCTTGCTCTCCTTGCTTCTTTGAACCATTCATCTCCTGATCATATCCCATTGGAAGTTCTGATTGGCTGAGGCCAGATCAGTACCACGTTGGAAGCATCTGATTGGCTAAAGCCAGTTCAGTAACACATTGGGAGCATCTGATTGGTTGAGCTAAGTTAACATACACCTGTATTCTCTTTCTGGCTTCTCCAGCAGGAGGCGCTCCCGGCCTGCCATCAAGATGCCCACGAGAGGCTGTACCCAAGCTTAGCAGCAGGTTCAGAAGTTGGGAAAACAGAAAGTTCACTATAACACTTAAACATTTATTGTCAGAGACACTGAAAATTTAAAGTCATAAGATTCCTGAATTAGAAAATTAGAGTTTTTAAATTTATGCAGTTGGAATCAAATATTAAAAACATATACTTCCTTTTCAAGATAATGCAAATTAGCCGTTGGGGTAAGGAAATACACAGAGAGAGATGGCAACAGGTCAAATCTGTGAGAAGCCAGAGAGGAAGAAGAAAGAGAAGGGAACATGAACGAATTCTGCCTGGTGCCCCCCTGTGTTAGACACCTTTGGACAGTATATCAATGCTGACCGAGATTCCACGAGAGAAGTGCTTTTGTTTGCCTGTAACAAAGAAGAAAATGAGATCTCAAGTCCAGGGATTGTTGGGGTCACCCAGCCAGGAATCCAGCCAGATCCTTCTGACCCCCAAAGTCCAAACTTTCTCCTGGGTAACTGTGTTTCAACTGGTGACCCTAAGAAATGCTGCTGGGCCTATGTTCACCAAAAAAAAAAAAAACAGGAAAAGAGTGAGAGACAGGAACACGCTCATGTATCCCCTCCCGTTTGTGTATATGTCTACTGTCTCTGTGTTCACTGAAAGAGAAAAAACGAACAGGCAAGAGACTCCGCAGAGCCTGAAACCAGAGTTCAGCTCTCTGGGGGCAGCTCTTCGACTACCAGGGTGGCGGGACTCGGCGTCACTCCTTCTGAGGTCTGGTCTCTTCATTCACGTCTTCCGGCAGCTCTGCACACCTGCACCTGCGTGGGCGTGGGCCTGGGCCTGGGCGCTGGCAGAGACTCTGCCGGGGGTTACTGATTCCCAGCGAAGCTGGGTGAGCAAAGGCATTCACAGCCCCGGAACCCTGGAAGGGAGCCAAGAGCTGTGCTTGGCCAATGGGAAGGAGGTTGCTTCCCCCCTTTACAGGGAGAGTCTTCCGACCTTCACCTTGGCTTTTTCAAAAGAGGCCACGAGGACTCTCTGTTAACAGAGAAGCCCTGTGGTCGACATACTTTCTGTTGTCACTTGTCAACACACTTTTTCTTTTTTTGTATTGAGAAACCAGAGCCAAACATAGGACTGAACTTTGTACCTGTTTCACTCAAAAACCAAAGACCAGCCAGATGGTTCAGAAGCCGACAGCAATCAGGTGACCATGACTTTCACTGCGTGTTTGCAAATACCCGTGTATTTTGCCTGCATATATTCACGTACAAGATCATTGTGTCACGGACCACATTTCTATACTTCGGTGTAAATCACTACTCATCCTGTGACACATTTCTCTGCCTTCATGGAGCCCCAGAGAAACCCACCAAGAAAGAGATGTAGCTATGGCGTAGCTCTAGTGAAGACGTTTAAGTCAAGGCCATGTCAATACGCGATTTCTCTGGGCATTGAGCCCAAATTAGTTTTATGGTGCTTGAGCTCCCATATTTATTCTTACGTGAATGCTTCACAAATCATTATTCTATTACCCTTCATATAAACTTTTATGAGTCAATATGAAAGAATGCAAAGCATAAGGCTATGTAGCTGGCCAGCACAATGGCAGAAGGGCGGGCTTTTCATGCCAATCACTCTGTAGGAGCCAAAATAGTCAGGAGAATTGTCTAGCTTTTATGGCGGTTCAGAGTCCATTTGTTTCATCTGGTATTTGGCTGCCTTGACAGTTGAACTTGATTTCCCCTCTACACTATACTGAACTTTTCAAAGCAAACAAAAACTTTTATCTAAGAATTGGGCACAGATGTGTTGTATTACATACTTAAATAGACCTTTATACACACCTCACTTTTATATCTTAAGTAATGGAGTATATTTGTTCTTTAGAATTATAATTTTTGAGAATTTAGCCTGTGACGACTGCCATTTCCCCTGATGTACCATAGTAACTCGCACAAAACAGCTACTCGTGAATACTGGATTTTGGGAAAGTGTTATCTGTCCACATAAACTAGAAAAGCAAATAAAATTATTTAGAATGAGTACTACTTAAAGATTTTGTCTGTGTGTTTTTCTTAAATTATAACAATTTTTCTTCTTTGTACCAAAAATGTTATTTGATGAAGTTTCGTTATATACTATAATAAAATTGTGACATATAAAATATACAATATTTCAAAATATTGACATTTCTCAGCATTCCTACATTAGTAGCCAATGTCGTAAATTGAAATAAATCAAATTTCTATTCAGTTGGAATCACAGATCTGGAAGAAATCTCAAGATAGCAGATGGTGCGGTCCCCTGCCTCAGGGGTGGCCCCCACTGGTGCTCTGAATGGCAATGATTGTTTTGCTCATTTAAAGGTATCTCCATGGAGTAAGAGGTCACATCACTTGACTTCCTGTCCCAGTATGACGTTTTCTTTTAGTCAACTTGACTTTGTAATAATTTTCGACTTATACAAAAGTTGTACTACAGACCGTTTCCATTCTTCTCCCCAAGCCACTTCAATGTGAAAGTCTTAGAAAATCACGGCACATTTTCCAAACTAAGAAATTAACATCAGTACCTCGCTGTTCATTGAATTCCTGACTTTATTTCACCAGTGTTCTTTCTGTTTCCAGATCCAACCAGATGGCATTTAGTCACCCCCTCTCCGTAGTCTACCCGGACCTGTGACAGTATCCCAGTCTTTCCTCATCTCTCATGGCCTGTTTCATAGACTGTCCCTCACTCTGGGTTTGTCGGGTATTTATCTCATGATTGGACTGGAGTGAGGGGCTTTGTGGCAATGACCCCATCCCATCCTATCAACATGACATCATTGGTAATAGTAACCTTGACCGTTTAGTGTTGCCAGATTTCTCCACTGTTTCCCCCAGTTTCCTAAAATGAATCACTAATTCCAGTGCACACTCAGGAGGGAGGGGCTTGGGCTCCACCTCCTGCAGAGAGAAGCAGCCACGTGAATTACTTGAAATTCTTCCATAAACTCTATTATTCATGTTGTCGCCCAGATTGTTCCAGCCTTGGCCATTGTGGGCTAGTTTAGGTTAGTATGTTAACATGTACCTGTGGGGTTTTAAGTTACCCAGGTGACTGCCATTGAAAGAAGGAGTTATTACTTCCAGTCCCTGAAAGCAGGGTCACGCCACGCTGGGCAGAGCCACGTGGGGAAGCACAGGTTCGGTCAGGCGGCGGATGCGGGAGCGGGAGGAAGGCATAGCCCACAGCCTGTACTCAGTGTCCGGGGGAACGCCAACACAGAGCAGGGGAAACAGCTCCTTCGGTCTGGCCAGTTTCAACAATTCCGGGCATGGTCTCTGAGCCGTAGGGGCTGTGCCTGGTTGTTGGGCACCTGACGCTGGGTTGATACAGGGCCAGGGCGATACTGGCTTGATGTGTGAGAATTAACTAAAGTAAGGGGGTTGGGATACAGATTTGGGATCGGTTGGGGGGTTTGCAATATGATCTTCACACCCACGGAAGCTGGATCACAGGGGGACACGAACAACTTCGGCCCTGTGGCTCCTGGATTGCTACATGAACACACGCAGAGCCTGAGAAAGCACAGTTGTAACAGTTGGCTCCAGTGTGCCCATCATTTCCCTCTCTGAACACATCTTTACTCTCTTGGGACTACTGGGCGTTCCAGTCTCCTCTTGCCTGTCCCCTGCTCTATCCCCAGAATTAGCCATTTCTCTAAGGGTCTGGGCCTCCTTTTATGGGAGAACGGTATCTGAGACCAAGATTTGGATACAGTCCTTGCTACCGAGGTGTCATTATTTCTAGGCTCTCTAAGAAGACAAACTAAGAAATACGTGTGTGTATGTAAACCCGTGGGCATGACCCTACTTTTAATGATCTATCTGCCTTCATTAAACTAAACAGGAGTTCATATTGCTGTGTCCAACACCAAGATTCATTCTAGACTCCCCTGTTGCTTCTTGGTGACTTTCTTGCCAGCTGGATCCTGGCTTAGGTCCTACCTAACCTTTGTTAGTAACAATGACTCGATTCTGAATGGAGACAGACAGTGAAGAGCCAGCGTGCTCCACCATAGCCACCCCTCTGCTGTGACGTGGCCAGGAGCCCAGGAGGCGTTGGAGCAGGGGGCCTGAGTCCCGGCTTCATCACTGAAGGGCTGCGTGACCTTGGGTCAACAAACTCCGTGGCCTGTGCCTGCACCGCTGCCCCACTCAAAAAGGAGCCGTAGTAGCCGGTGCTCCGGAGGTCTGACGGGAAGGTCACAGGAGCACATAGCACCATCAGAGCAGCACCTGGCTCATAGTAAGTGCTCAATAATTAACTTCGAGAGAGAAGTCTGCACCAGGATTTCACCAGAGTGTCTACTAGCCAACAAGAGCCTAGTGACTTTGAATTCTGAGAGTGTTTGTAAACATGACTCGTAAATCAATATCTGCATCAAGAAAAATCATTTTGGTATGGAAAACCTTTAGCTTACTATTTGTTTTATATGAATCAATGTTTCCCTCTCTATAAACCCAGTAACCCCAACTTCTCCAAATTGTACATCATTCCTTTGGTGCATTGTCATAGTATCTACTTTCAATCTTTTTTTATCATTATTGTTGTGTTCTCCTGGACTTATTTCCTTTCTGCTGAGAAACTTGAAATTTCTTCCCTTGCGGCCTAATCTTCCTTCGGGTCTAAAGTTTTTATTTTGTAGTATTCCATCACATCAATATTCTCAATGCAAAGTGTCAGCGTGCAACCTTGACATTTTAGGAATATTTTAAACGTTTCCAGTGGCAGTTTCTAAAACATTTAGCCTCAACAAACATGTAAAAGATATGATCTGAATACATCATTCATACATATCTCCTCCAAGCATCAGACTTGCTTGTATACACCCTGCACATTTTTCTTTAAAGTTCATGGCTCTTGGTTCGTAATCAAATACGACCTTGTGTAGCTAGGCAAAATCAAAACATTATAGAACAGGAGAGAACATTCAGAGTCTGCCAGGGCAATATTTACAAAACTCAATCAAAGGAGTAACGTGGAACTTACTCCAGAGAAGCTCAGGATTATTGTGAACTCACAGATTCCCACTCCCTTCCCCTGGAGCGTTTGGTCCGATGGACTCGAGACAGCAAGTCCGAGTTTTTTAAGTGTCCTGAGTGATGTGTGCCATCAGACGAGTGCGGAAGCACCGATTGAATCCAAGACCCTGGTTTTACATGAGGAGACTGAGGCCCGGGGAGGAGGATCCACCCAACACACACTGGGCACCACTCAGCAAGGACACTGGGAGTGTGTATCTCACAGGTTCGGGACGGAGCATGGCTGTGCATTGCTGCTGGAACTGCAAACTGGTACAGCCTCACAGGCAGACTGTTTTGCAACACATGTCAAAATATTCATCGCGCTTGTCCTGTGATCCAGTGATTCCAGATGAAAACGGTATTTCTTAAATGGTCATTCAAACCGCTTGCATCAGAAGAAAGCCGGGGTGGGGCCTCCTGTTGGGGATGTGGAAATTCAACTCATTGATTCAGAATCTCTGGGCGTGGGACCTGGCAACCTGCATTTTAATAAGGTCATCAAGAATGTTTTATGTTTGCTGAAGCTTAAGAAATGCTGCCCTAACCAGTATGGAGGTCCCGGCCTTAGTCGGTGGTGGCCGGGGGGAGGTCGTCCACACAGAGGAGCAGCCTGGTGTGGGACATTGGAGCCCAAGATGGGTAAGAAAAATGTGCCCACAGGTGAGGAACGCAACAAGCAGGGTGGAAACAGTGTCCCCTTGGAGGGACCTCCTAGACCAGAGTGTCAGACCTGAGCAGACAGCAGGATCATCACCAAGGAGCAGGGTGCCCTGGATGGATGCAGAGTGGAGCTCGAGTCGGGTGGGGAGGGTCCTGCGTGGCTGTGGGGCCCAGTACTGGGGATGGAGCAGAGCCATCACATGAGGTACAGGCCAGAGCAGAGCACCTGGCTGGGGAGGCCACAGGAGCAGCCCTGGGAGGCTGCTTACCTCCAGGGCGGCTGATTAAATGCATAAGTGAGTTAAGGATGAGGAGAGTCAGGCTTCTCTGGGTTCAAGAAGAAAGTTACAGCCCTGGCTGGTGTAGCTCTGTGGATTGAGTGCAGGCTGCAAACCAAAGGGTCGCCAGTTCGATTCCCAGTCAGGGCACGTGCCTGGGTTGCAGGCCAGGGCCCCAGTGGGGGCCATGTAGGAGACAACCACACATTGATGTTTCTCTAACTCTCTCCCTCCCTTTCTCTGTCTAAAAAAAAACTTAAAAAAAAAAAAGAAGAAAGTTACAAAGCTGGAATGAATGCTGGATTCCAGTTGAGGGAATTCACGTGAGCTCACGGGTTCCATGCGTTAGACAGAGGGCTCAGTGAGAAAGTCGGCTCAGAGAGCCCATCTGGTGTTCCAGGAGCAGTCAGCTCGCTGGGAAGCTCCCAAGTTTTCTCTGCACCGTGCACCACCAGAAGGACTGGGTCCTTGGCGAAATGGCGAGTTCAGCTCTGGGCGGGGGGGCAGCATCAGAGCTTGGAGTGTCTTCCTGTGCCGGAAAACAAGGACCTGCCTAAAGAACAAGGGGCGCAGGTCAGAGGACACAGGGAACAGGCTGAGGGAGCTCCCATGGGCCAAATCTGAGACAATCTGAGCGTAAAAAAAAAAGGAGGCCATGGTTGCCGGGACAAGGGGAGAGGGAAGAAGGGGGAGTTAGCGTCTAACGTGCACAGAGTTCATTTGGGAAGATGAAAAGTTCCGGAGCTGAATGGCGGAGATGGCTCCTCGGTGATGCGAATGTGCTCGACGCCACTGAACTGGCACTTCAGTCGGGTAAGTGGTCCTGTTGGGTAACGTGTACTTCACCACAACAAAAAGGTGGGAGTAGCAGCTTATAACACACTGAATAAACATGACTCATGATCCCTGAATGATAAAGAACAACAATAATGGAAAAAGAGGTACAGCTGTTTACATACAAGTGCTAGCTAGGAAGTGTACAAAACAAAACAGAACAAAGCCACCATCTGGAGTTATCAGTGTAATAATTGACATATGAAGCAGGGATCGCCAATCAGTGCCAAAGCCAGTGGGCGAAAGACCCGTTGAGGGAAAGGATGTTCACGCAGGCCCAGAGGACCGTCAGGAGGTACCTGATACCACTTCAACTGAGGCACCAAATGGAGGTGCATCACCGACAAGGGGACAAATGTGACAACGTCACATGCCTCCTGATGAGACGAAGAGAGAGGCATACAACCTAACCATGGTGTTTTCTCAACAAGAAGCTTCCTGTGAATCTAATCGTGAGAACTCATGGAAGACCACATTGCGGGATAGTTTGCAAACCTACTGGCTTGAGTGTACGTCATGGTCATGAAAGATTTGTTAGAAACCAGAGGGATGTTCAGGATTGAAAGGGACTAAAGAGACAGGGCTATTAAGTACAATGTATTGTCCTCGACTGCATCTTGTTTTAAGCAAACAAACAGCAGATAGCTACCAAGGGTGTCTTGGGATAATGGAGGAAATTTGAGAATGGACGAGATAGTAGATAATACTATATCAAATTAATTTTCTTAGGTTTGATAATAAATACTGTGGTTATGTTAGAGAATGTCCTTATTTTTAGGAGATAGGTAGTGAAGTAAATTACAAACATCAAATGTCATGATGTCTGCACTTTTACTCAAATGGTTGAGTAAAAACACCTGTATCTTTATCAATAGACAGAAAAAACAATGTCCCAAAATGCCAATATCCCCTGGTGAATTTGGAAGACAGTTGCTTGGGTCCTCGTTTTATTATTCTTTTGATTATTCTGTCATTTTCCCCTTTTTTTCAAAACAAAAAGTAAAGTCTAATTCACTTGAGTACGTCCCAAGAAGTAAATGCTTCAGCTTTCTTATTTTAAAAATATTAAGATAATGGTAGTATTGCACCAACAAAATTACAACTATTTAAAAACACAAAGCAATTCATGGGAGTAGGCAGCTACTGAGCATCAGCACTGCAACCTGGCAGGGGGCTTAGTCCTACTCACCTTCTAGCCAGAAGGACCCTGCTCATAGTCAGTGCCCACGTGTTGAATGGGTGAGTCTGGAATTTGCTTTGTTTTGTGATTTGATGGTTTAAGTGACTCCTGGAAGAGGAGATTTCGATATCTTATGCAGAAAGAGTCCAGGTGAGCTAAGGGTAAGAGCTACGAAGACTAGCATGCACAAGGTATTTCGGGGGCTTCTGCCTCCGCCCCCCGCCCCGTGTACCTGTCACCCCCACCGCACACCACCACCGGGTGCCAGTGGGGCAGCTCCCAGGCTGTTTTAAAATGGAAAATTCCTGCACACAGATTTGATGCACATATGTGTGGATTCCGCTAGGGATACACCTAGGAGTGTAATCACTAGGTCATGATGTGGAGATCCTCAGTGTTCCTAAGCAAGGCCAACGGTGGCTGTACCCATTTGTATTCACACCCACTACTGATGTCAATTCCTGTTGCTCCACATTCTTACCAATACTGGACATCATTAAATTTAAAAAAAAACTTGCCAATATAGTGGCTGTATGAGTATCTCGTTGTGGTTTTAGTTTTCATTTCATTGGTTACTAATGACATTGAGTATCTTTCCATGTGTTTATTGGCAAAATAGATGCCTCTGGGCAATGTTGTGTTACACAGACCTCCCACCTTCCATTCCATCCGAATATCCCCAAATCAGTTGAATTTGGGAGAAGACAATTCAGTTAAATTTCATAAAGCCAAATTCATAGCCTTAAGCCTAAGTCAGGGAAATGAGAGCGGAAGGGAGGAAAGAAAATGAGGTGAGGAAGAATGATAGACTGAAAAAATAATCCACAGAAATAAAGAATGTAATGGGAAGTCAGAGGATAGAAAAGATGTAAAACTGTTTTCAAAGACAGGGGTGAGTTTTTCATAGACCGGAAGTTGGAATGGGAAACACGCAAATTAAAAATGGTAGAAGGAAAAGAGAACCTCTGTCATTTCCTTACATAAGAAAGGATGTGAATGAATATTTACTAGGAGTAAATGTCTATGCTGTGGAGCATACAACTGGCGCCCTCTGAGAGACACGCACCTACACACGCGAGGTGGGGGGGCCTTGGAGCTTTCATTCCTCTTCACTAATCAGACCGATTTTCAATGTTCGGTGTCTTTTGAGCAACCACAGAATTTGCTCAGTGTGGATCTCCTATCTGCAGCGAAAGGAGTAAAGCCGATCTGTCCCGTTGTGTATCACTGAATTGGAATGACTGTTGTTGCCTGAGGTGTTGGTGTAATAATTAACTGGAAGGGAAGTCATTATGGGAATCCGGGTTTCTGGTTTGGCCCAGAACTGGGAATTCTTAAAAATCACATGCCCGTCTTCTTAAGGACTGTCCGGACAACAAAAGTTAGGGTTTGTGGATGAGGGTTACCTCTTTACAATAATTAGAGATGTCATTTGTTGTAACCAATTTGGTTTCAGAAGAAGAAAAACAAAAACAAAGATGTTACTAGTTTGACTCAGAAAAAAGGAAACGTCTCTCTCTCTCTCTCCTTTTTATTTATTGACCTTGTACAGAAAATAAAAGCAAAACTCCCAGGTTTCAATATATCAAAGAGAGGCTTCAATAAAATCTTCAAGCTTAAAAAGAAAGAAAAAGGAAACTTCTCATTATGTAGACGTTCCGGCTTATATACTCCCTCATCTCCTTGGGGGACCGGAGGCATCAAACTATGGGAAACCAGTTCATCTTGCCGTGCACGTGACTTGATTGAACTACAAAGGTTATACAAATAATTCGTTCAGAGATGGTTTGCGCACAAGTAACTAATTCTTGCACACATGGCTGAAAATGGAGGCCACATTTGACAAAGAAATAAACTCACTCCTATCAAGTTACCGAAGAGTTAGAGGCCGACGATGGAATTGCAGGTGTATTACTTAACTCTGACTTGCGCTGACGCTCCCTTTCCAGGAGTCAGTCCTGACACCTCAGCGCTCTCCAGGCTCGAGGATGGGTGACAGGTAATCTCCTAGTTGCAATCCTGACCTTTTGCCTGAGCTCCAGTCCCGACCTTTAACTTTCTGCCGGGTATCTCTGGTTTCTAAGCGCACAGCCCATATCAGATCCCCCTTTGGACTTCCTCATTTATTTCAGCTATTCGAGTCTCTCTTGACCGCCTGAAAATCTTGGACTCGAGCCAGAGTCCTCCTTCTGGTCTATTGGCCTCTCCCTTCTTAATCTAATCAGCAGCAAATTCTTGCCAGATCGCTCCTTTTCATCCTCTCCCCACCCCGGTCACCCCGAGTCTTACCTTATTTCTAATCCAGACCTTTATCTATCTCATACCTACACTATCACAAGCCAGCCTCCAAACCAGATGGCTCCAGCCAGTCTTGGACTCTCCCGTGCCAGATTCATTTTTTGAGCTCTGCACAGCCAGGTCTTTCTACAACAGGCACGGCCACGCCTGTCTGCTTTGGCGCCCTGTTCATGTTCGTCTCTAACCCCTTTCCTTTCATAGTCCCTTCCTCGGTGTGTACTTCTTTGATGGGACCTCCCTGGCTGTCCACACTCACCGTAACAACTCCCCCGTTTCACTGGCAGAATTCTTCCTTTGGCATCAGGAACTATGTAGGCGTCTCTGTGGTTCTCCACATTTAACGACTAGCCTGCCTCCCGTGAAGTGAGTGTCTTTCGCAAAGTGCTTTTTCCACTTAATATGTCCAGCACATCCTTCCCTATCAGCACATGTATGTTTAGCTATTGCTTTGCAGATCTCTGCTGAATATGGATGTACCATAATTCATTTAATCAGTCCCTTACTGATGGACGCTGGTGGTTTTTCCAGTTCTGGAAAAATGTCTATCAGACATGCTGCAGGGAACATCCTTTCCTACCTCGAGAAAATTTAATAGCCCTAGGTAAAATCAGAGCAATAGGATTGCTGGATTAACAGTATATGCATGCATCTTAAATCTGGAGATACACAACTAAATTACCTTTTGAAATAATTGTCACTGTCCCCTCCCATCTCTGATACCACTTATTTTCCTGCCACCCAGGATTTGGACCTTGACAAGGCGGGTGGGGTGGGGTGGTGGTGTAATGGTGGCTCATTCCCACAGAGGTTTAGTGAGAGAAAATGTAAAGCCAGGAGCAAAGTCCACTGAAGGCCAGGAAACAGGCTTTCTGTGGCCAGTGTCTAGTTCCGTAGACGGCGTGGGGGTGGGGGGGAATCTCTGGCATCCAGGACAGCAGATTGCATCATCATTCTGTGCCAATGATCAACTGAAGCCCAAATCAAATCTAACTGCACCCCAAAAGGGATACCTTTCCTACTTATTTGATTTTGACAGATAGGCATATAAATGAAACGAAACTCCATTGCCTTAACCATTAGGATTGTCTAAGGGGATGACAATCGTGTGAACTCAGAACAGCAGAGTTCAAACTTGATCAAAAGAAGCCTGCAGAGCAGCACTTTTCCTCTCTGTCATCTTCACTGCTTTTGTGTGACCAAATGTTTCCTGTGCCAACCAGAGGGAGAGAAGCGAGCTGGTTTCTTAACTGCTTTAGAGTTCTGTCTGTCTATTAGCATCCCTTTTTGAAGTCTCAAGATTTATGGAACAATCAATGCCATTTACTACCCGTGCGCTATTTTGGATTCATTTGAAATGACACCTAGAAGTAGTGTGTTGTGATTCATCCCAGCAAAACAAATTAAATTGTGGCAACAGCAAAGTATGGTACTTTGCTTTTGTTTTGTCTTGTTTTTAAACAGTAGTATGTGGACATTTTAGTATGATGCAATTTTCTAAATGTTGGGGGTGGGGGAGCCTGGAAGCAAGGACTAAGCCAGAATGTTTGGGTTGAGTTGCTGAATGGTGTTACTAGTGTACCATAATGTAAATTTTGACAATGCAAGTGGGCCAATTGAGAGGAGTCCCCAATAAAATCCATTCCTTCAGTAGTATGAGAGACTCATTTTAGGCAGTTTTTTTTCTCTCTCTCACAGTGTTCAGAAGTCCCACCGTAATATAAGCTACCAGGATGTCGAATCTCACAAGGGAAGCTTGCTTTGTGTGATCACTTCTTGATGAATGGAGTGGCCAGAACCCTGGCCCAGAAGGTGGGAACTTCTCTTTCCTAAGAGCAGAGCATAGCCTACCGGGTGTAAAAGCGCTGGGCCAAAATGATAACGTGAGCTACTGGGTCTCGGGTGACTCTCGTCCCCACTTCCTGCACCCTCTCCTTGCTCCTCTCCAGAGTTTCTGGTGGTTTCAAGTTCCTGCGGGGCTGAGACAGCTCCAAGGGCAAATACAGCCCCTTCTTTAAAAGTTTTCATTGATTTTAGACGCTCGCCAGAGAAGGCAGGTTCCGGTTCCGCCGTGAAGCTGCTCCAAGCCTGGCCCTCAGCGCTTACTCTCCAGAATCACCCTCCCATGGATGCGCTGAAAGCCTGGGGACCCAGCGTCAGCCCACGCCGCGCTGTGGTGAACCTCAACTCACTGGCCCGCCTGCGGCTCTGTGAATGCAGGAGGGGAGACGTGGTCCCCAACCCCCTCCCCCCCGAAAGCCCCCGACCCACACTGTCGCCTGCACAGGGTGGGCAGTCGTTTCTTACTTCCTGGCAGGGTGAAGCGAATTCACACCAAGAGGGGAGGGACTGAGCTCCGTTCGGAAAAGTACGAATGAGCGACGGTGGTGCGAGCGGCCTGGAGAGGAGTTTGGGGACTGGGGACTGCGTCCCAGATCCAGGGGATGGGGGCAGCAAAGGCTGTGTGCAGGCCCTGCCAGGCCCGCTGTTCCTGGTACTGTCCTGCCGGAGCCCGACGGCTGGGTACCTCTTCAGTAGTCAGTGGTGAACAGTACTTAGTAGCTGCTGAATAAATCAAAGTTTGTGGCGCGAGAGTAGACCTACTCTCCATTCCAGCCGCAGCCAGAGCCTGGGAGGGCCTGGCTTCCGGGCCGCCGTGGGCTTGCTCCAGCGAGTCGCCCACATCCACTTGGCCTTAGCGGGGCTCGGGGTGGGGGACTTCCCGGAGCTGGGGACTTCCCGGGGAAGGGGCTGAACTGAAGGGTCTGGATACCGGACATGTCCACGTCCAACTGCCCTAAATCCCTGCGGCGGAGGCCCGGCAGAGGGGGCTCCGGTGGCTGGCCAGCCCGCGCGGTGGAGCTCGGGTGGCGCCAACGACGGCCACGGGAGATGGGGTGTGGGGCCCAGTCGCTTCTCAGGAGTTCCCCCCGTGGGCCACTGGGGCAGGCGTGTCGCGGCCCTCTTGGACCGCGGGGCCCGCCTTCGCTTTCAGCTACGAGGCCCGCCGAGGATCGCCGCGGCCTCTCGGCTGAGGTCACCGAGCCCAGGAACCCTGCAGAAGCCCGGGGGGCGACGCCGATCGGACGCGCCACGGACCCTCTCTCAGTGCTGTTCACACTTTGCCACGGCCTAGGACCGCCCTCGGGTGCGAAGGGGCTCAGGGCGCGGCGTGGGGGAGCCTTTGTGCCCTCGGCGTTCGCGGGGCCTTTTCCTTCCGTAGAGAGCGAGCTTCCCCCACCCCTTTCCTCTCGAAAGTCCTGAGCTTTCCCTAGAAGTCGGAAAGGGGCTGAGCAGGGTTCGGAGACTTCTCTTTAGCTGTCTTTCCCGTCCCGAAAGTTTACAAACCCGAGACCCCTGGCCAGAGGGAGATATCTGGGGTCAGGGAAGGGAGAGAGCGCTGCATTCCAGGCCCGCTTCCTCCCACCTGGTGCCCCGGCTCCCCTCCCCCGCCCGGCTGGGCCCGGCTCCCCAGCTCCAGCGGCGGCCCCCGGGAGCGGCAGGGTTAAGCCCTGGAATGTGGCGGCGAGGAATGTGCATGCAGATGAGCCTGGCGGGGGCGGGCCCGGGCGGGGCGCATGCTAATAGCATGCTAATAGCATGCAAATGAGGAGGCCCGTGGCCGACACCACCGCAGCTCCGCCGTGCTTCCCGGATCCGAGCCCAGACGGCGGCGGCTCTGGCAGCCTGGGCGCCGCGACCCTCGGCGGCCACAGGGGGACGCGGAGGAGGAGGAAGAGGCGGAGGCAGCGGCAGCGGCAGCAGCCGCGAGGAGGTGGAGGAGGGTTCGATCTCAGGCTCCGACACAGACATGGTGGACTGATCCCCGGCGGATTCCTGGACTGATCGCCGAGGCGCCCCCTGCGCGTGGCCCCGCCGTTCCCGGCGGCCAGCAGCCCCGGGCCAGCGCCCGCGTCCGGTGCAGCGGCCGGGCCGGACAGTCGCGTTCCCTCCGCGTCCCGCGCCCGGTCCCTATGGAGGCGCCGCTCGCCGGCGAGGCCGCCGATCATGCCTAGGAGGGCCGGGAGTGGGCAGCTGCCGCTACCCCGGGGCTGGGAGGAGGCCAGGGACTACGACGGCAAGGTCTTCTACATCGACCATAACACCAGAAGGACCAGCTGGATCGACCCCCGGGACAGGTGGGCTGCAGGGCCGCTAGGGGCGCGGGGACCCGCCTCGGAAGCGCGGCGGTGGCTGTTGTCCGGGAGACCTGGCCGAGCGGCGGCGCCCGCAGCCCGGGGGGCGTGGGGTGTCGCCAGCCCCGGGGTGCAGGGGGGGTCCCGGGAAGGAGGGGCGGAAAGGTCTTTTGGAGCTGGGCTGCGTCAGCGTGTCGGGCACTTTGGAGGGGTGCAGTTGGAGCCACCCTTTCCAAGGCCCCTTTGCCCACCCACTTCCCGACGCTCCCAGGACCTTTCGACACTTGGGGCCCCCCGAGGGACCAGTGGAATTGGCGCCTTGGGCTGGCATTCTGTGTCCAGTTAACGGGCCCACAGGGACCACCTGAGCCCTGTTTGGAGCTCACCATCTCCTAAAGTTGACTGAGTTGAGATTGGAGGGCACATTGGGCCTGGCGGGAGGGGTCAGGCTCAGGCCCCGGAGGAGGCCTAAGTGCAAGGTGGGGAGCCAGCCGCCCAGGCCACCTGGGCCATATCTCTGGCCGTCCTTTGCTCCCAGGCTGAACTGGGGGTTCTAGATGGGGCGTGCCACCGGTCAGGCCCGCGAGGGGAGGTCCTGAGCTCGGAGGCGAGTACCAGGCACCCTTCCTCCGTGGTCCCTGGTGGTGGGTGTAATTGGCTTTGACCCTGGGGTTTCCTGTCTAGTGTTAGTCCTCACCTGAAAACTTGAACTGACTCCCAGACCTTGAAAAGGCAGATTCTTTTCTGAGGTAAGAGGTGGTGAAATGAACACTGGAACTGAACCTTGGTTATTGAGGAAATCCAACTGGAGCTTAGCATGATTTCTTGTAGTTATCAGCACACACTTTCTATTCCTGCTGGGAGGTGCAAGGAAGCGTGACAAAATCATTGTCTGCGAAGTTCAGGAGCTGCGGTCTGGCTGGGTGTTCACCAGTGCTACTCCTCTGTCCCATCTTTTCTTTATTCTTCAAAGGAAGATATTGTCTACTGAGAAGCTATTCCTGACTTTAAGTTTAAATAATATGTATATACTATTAATGATAACTTCAGCGACTGGACTTTGATCACTTCTGAACTTTTTTCCAGCTTTTTATGGAATGTGGCCTGAGATTTATTTATAATCTTTCTAGGTGCCTTTTTTCATGAAACATTCCTCTTTTCACAATTGGAAGCTGTAATTTTCATACTTTGCATTCCCAGTTACTTTTATCCTAAGAATATGGTTTTCGAAAGTTGTTAAAGAGCAATTACAGAAAGTCATAAATTACATTATTAATTTATGGAACAACCCTTATTAAATTATCCATGAGGGTATCGGTTCAGGTTTCCCTCCTGAAATGAGAAAGGACACCCACGCCAAAGTTCCTTCTTGCCACAGCTCGGCCGCCTGCTGCTGGCTTGATAACGTTCTGACAAGCGTCACAGCTTCACAGTCTCCCCAGACACAGCTGTTGGCATAAACTTCCCGCTCCAAGCCTGTATTGCACTTGAAAACGATTTCACAGACAGTACGTTTCGGGGATGAGGGTGTGCACCCAACAGCGTCTTTTAAGGCACCTGTATAATTATTTGACCTTCACAGTTGTGTGGGAATTCTTTCTGCTTTCTGATACTTGGAGCTGCAGGTTATTGACATTGCAATGAATTTTTGAAATAGTTAGGTATTTCATGTTCTCTTCTGCTTCCATTTCTGTCCTTGATTATATTATGTCATTTGTGTTTACCAACAAGGATTGTTAAAAATATGGAATGCCTGGGTAAAGCAAACAGAAAGTGAAGGGAAATTATATGGCTCTGCCTATCCGTATTACTACTTCTTAAACAAATTAAGCATGTCTCTTATTTTAAACTGTTAATGGATTAACAATTATTCTGAACTCTGTTTTCAGGAAACTGGGCAAGCATCAAACTCTTTGATGGCAGCAAAGAGTTTTAACTAAGATGATTTATTATTATTCCAGTTTTCTTGAAGCTGTTGGATCTCTTAAGTATCTATAAATTTGACTGGTTGTATTTCTGGATCTCAATATTCAAGTTTTAAAAGATACTCCTTGAGATCAGAGTTAACACTGACATATTTGTGTTTTCTTTTAGGACAGTGTCTGCAAGTCTTGCTAAATAGTGTGAGAGGTGTTGGGGAGGATGTTTGGAGTAAATATTAACTCTAGTCAGTGTTGTTCCACACTCACCAAACATAGGGTAAGAGAGATATTACGCAGGCCAAAGGTATGCCCATTCTTCTACAGTGTCAGATTACAAATCCTGGAAGGAAAGTGACCTGATGCACTGTGGGTCTGCAGTACTTTTGAACTTTTAAAGCCATTTAGTTAAAATGATCGTGCCCTGGCCAGTGTGGCTCAGTTGGTTGGAGTGTCATCCTTTAGTCTGAAGTGTGGGTTTGATTCCCGGTCAGAGCACATACCTAATGTTGCAGGTTCGATCCCAGTCTGGGTGCATGTGGCCTGTACAAGAGGCAACCAATCCATCTTGCTCTCTCTCTAAAAGCAATGAAAAAATGTCTCCAGGTGAGAATTTTTTAAAAAAGGATCATGAGGATATATCCAATCACATTTATGTTAAGAAAAAGAATTTTGTGTTTTTGACAGTCTACCAGAATTTGGGAGGTATTTCTGATTGTATAAATTATTGTGCAGATTTAATGGGGGGATAGCAGGGGATTCTATAGGGACATTATTTCATTCACTATGCCACGCCCTTCGACTGTCATCTCCTTTTATCGCCCATCGGTTCTGTTACACTGGCTCTGTCCCCATCCTCCATTTATATAAACGGAGGAAGTGGCGTCAGGAGAGGCTGTTAAGAGCCAAGCTGGGATTTGAAGCCAGATGTCCGACTCTCTGGCCAGGTGCTTTTGATCCCTCTAGACGTCCTGGACACCTGGACACGCTCTGGAGTCTCTGGGAGGGGAGGACCTCTCCCTCCGGTGATTTTTCAGGCTGAATGACCGGTCTTGATTGATCTACAGAGGTTCCTGTCAACGTCTTACAATTCTGTGATCCCTGGGTTAGCCACATGCAAGGTCTGGTTCGTGAATGCCTTGGAACTGTGGGCTGTTAGAGACCCCTCAGGCTGACCACGTGGAACCACAGCACAGGTCCTGATAGAGCTGAAAATTCAGTGTATTCTTGAGCACAGTAGAAGTTCTACTTAGGGGGAGAGTTAGGGGTTCCGTCTCGTCCCTGAATAAATTACAGTTTCACTGTACATCTTGACTTTGCCTTCTTCCTCCCCCTCACTGATCCTGGGGAGGCCTACCTGTCTGTCGTTTCCTGCCTCTGCTGTCCCGTGGGCCTCTCCCCGAGAAGTGCTATTCTGCAGGTCTGTTTTCTCACTCACCTCTGTTTTGCTCACCCTTTGATAGCACCGGTTGGTGTTCATGGTGGGCCACACAGGTCATGGCCAAATGGTGTGGTGCTTTAAAAAAAAAGACTATATTCAACAGAGAAGAAAAAGGTTGGATGGGTCCATTGCCTCTCGGGGGAATATGGGGCTACGGTGGGCAGGCCTCAGAGACGGGGTGAATGGTTTTACAAACTCCCCGGAGAATTCTGCTCATTGTCCGCTCGGACTGAGTGTTACCCAACTAGTCCATAACTTTGTCTAGTTGAACTGAAAAGATTTGCCGCCACACAAAAATTCTGTACATTAAAGCTTGTAGATGGCCTGTAATCTTTGGTTTATGGCTAGTGCCAGATTTGAGCGAGCTATGTTCTCTAACTGAAGGGAAGAAATCCTGGGGGGTGGGGTGGGGTGGAGAGGGACAGTGAGGAGGAGGAAGAGGATGTCAGCTGGGTGTTACGGATGACTGAGTGCACTTTCGGCACTCTGGCCCAGGCTGTGGCACGTGGTTAGGGTGTGAGGGATTCTGGAGTGTTTTTGTTTCAAAGTCAAAGCGAAGAATTTTGCCAAACTCCGCCGCTAGAGTGTAAACGCAAGAGACCTACCTGATCTCTTACTGCTTTCTACGTCCTTTGTGTATGGTAGATAGTAACAGAATATCAGTTAGTCAGTCACTGAAGAAAGTTGTTCAATAAATGAAAGAACATTAATGGAACTGCTCTCTTGTTTCCGGTGTCTTGTTGGAATCTCAAAAACCATATCCGTAATCATTAACAACCAGAGACCATTGATTTCCCAGTGAGATTAAAAATAATGAGAGAAATCAGCTGCTATGTTTTGACTAATAGTATAAAGATGTGAATTGCTTATAAGAACAAAGAGCGCAAAATCAGCCCTTACCATCAGTCTCGGTCACTGCTGCCTTTGTTGTCGGAGGCTGGAAACCACTCCTGCCGCCAGCTCTGGGTTCGGGTGCCGAGTGGTTGCCTGTGAATTATTTGAGCAATTATGGTATTCGAGGTGTGGAGAGGCTGTTAAAAGAAGTTTTTTCTTTAAAGAAATCACTCTGGGAAGTGCTAACTTAAACTGAACTGTTCTGCCTTCCAGCTATTCCCAAAGAAGTATTTCTCGTTTGAAAGTTTGCTGTGATGCTCGTTGGAGTGAGCAGCAGTTGCCCTGCATGTGACTAAGGCTACTTCAGAGACTCTCATAGTCCATAGTTTGCACTTGAATTTGGTTGGAAGACTCAGGACAATCATTGCTTTTTCCAGAAAGACTATTTTTATAAGCAGAGTTTTTAGCTGCAGATTACTTAGTCGTGAGCTACAGAATCCGCCCGCCATTGTGACTGTAGCCTGCAAGCAAGCCGCTCTCGGGATTTCACGTGGGGAAGCCCAGGCGCACTGGGGCGCCGTGGCTGCCGCCCTGCACCGGCCAGGCCCTGCACACCTGCTCCTGGGAGCTGGACGTGCTGCCTGGTGAATGGCACCTGCGTAACCATCGATGGGAAAAGGACGTCAAGGCCGCGGTCGCTACGGAGGGGCGTGGCCAGCTGCCTCCTGCCGAATGGAGTTACTGTTACCTAGGGAAGCTGTTAGTCCTAAAACGGTGTAAAGTCCTGGAGATCGGCAGGGTAGGCTCCAGTCTTGTGTACTCTATGGATATCCATTGAACCGATTTCCTGTTAGACTTTCAGACTAGCTTTTTCACCCATCTCTGAAGCTCTTGTTAGTAGAATTACCATAGAAGTATATAGAATAGGAAAGGGATTTTTAAAGGCATAGTGTGTACATAGGTTTGTGGGTTTAGACGGTACTTACCAAATACAGAGGTTCAGAATGTTTTCACTGTCTTCAGTGTTTTCCCAATTATTTACCGTATTTTTAATAGATATTTTTTAAAATCACATAGAATTCACCATTGTAACCATTTACAGTTCAGTGGTTTTTACAGTATTACCATGTGCAATCGTGACCACGATGTGATTCCTGGACATCTTTATCACCCCACAAAGAAACCTCGTACCCATTACGAAGTCACCCTCCCTTCTGTTCCTGACCCTGTGGCCTCGGGCAGCCACTATCTATTTGCTGTCTCTTTGGTTTTGCCTCTTCTGGACATTTCGTGTAAATGGAATCGTGCAATTTTCGTGTCTGTCTTCTGTCACTTGGCATAACATTTTCAAGGTCCGTCCGTGCTGTAAAGCATGGTCGCTGCTTCGTTCCTGTTGTATGGGCACAGCACACTTCGGTCGTCCATCCCTCAGCTGGTCGGCACTGGACTGGTTTCCGCTTCGAAGCTGTTGAGAGTAATGCGGCACGAACACCCACGTGTCGTTTTGGGTGAGTTTGTGTTTCTGTTCTCTTGGAAGGAGAATACCTGGAAGGAGAACTGGTAGCTCCAATGGTAACTCGGTGTTTAAGTTTTTGAGGATCTGTCTGCCAAACTGTCTCCCAAAGCAGCAGCACCATTTCCCAGCCCACCAGCAGTGGGGGAGGGCCCCAGACTCTGCCACCCTCCCCAGCGCTTATTTTCTCTCTTTTTATAGCCTTCCTGGGGGCATGAGGTGGTGTCTTCCTGTGGCTTTGATTTGCATTTCCCTGTCCCAGTGTTTTGATAGCCTTCCTCTGACCCCAGCCTTCCCTCTGTCCCTGCCTGTCAGCCCCTTGATGCCTGGGCCTTTCTGTGTCCTCTCACTGATTGGTTGACTGAGAAAGATTAGCTCTTCCCTCTCTGAGTTGCTTTCACACTGAAACTGCAGGTGTAAATGAATTAATGGTTTTACTGTGTCGGCCAGAGGTACCTGGGACTCTTGGGAGATGAAAAGCTGATAAGACTGGTCCCAGCTCAGGCTGCTTACAATCTAGTTTGCATAATCATCATTTAAAAGCGAAAGAGAATCTCAGTGTTGTCTATTTTGTTTTCTTTATATAGCTACTTTTTAAAACCATAACTTTAGTTTTATTGTGCTTTTTTATTGTTGGCACTACTACAGGTGTCCCCATTTCTCCCCTTTGCTCCCCTCCACCCCGTTCCCCGGCCCTTCCCACACTGCGGTCTGTGTGCATGGGCTGTGCATGTATGCATGTATGTTCTTTGGTTAATCCCTACTTTTAATTCCGTTGTTACCTCTCTCCTTTCTAATAGGCCTCTGAAGAAGAGTTAAGAGGATTTAAAAGTCAAATATACTGACAAAGTACACACGAATTTTTGTCTGCCTCTCACGCATGGTGTATTTTCCGAGGCATAGATGTGAATCACACAGATGATGAACCATGATATGTGTGTGTGCAGTCATTTCTCCTAAATGATTTGATGCTCAAAACCTTTGAGCTAGTTATAAATAGTGATAATTAAATTCATTTTTATTAGTTTTTAAAAAAATAATTGGAAGAGCCCTGGCTGGTGTAGCTCAGTGGGTTGAGCACGAGCCTGCAAACCAAAGGATCAGGGTTCGATTCCCAGTCAGGGCACATACCTGAGTTGCAGGCCAGTTCCCAGCAGGGGATGCATGACAGGCAACCATAAACTGATATTTTTCTCCTTCTTTCCTTTCCTTCCCCTCTAAAGATAAATAAGTAAAGTCTTTATAAAAAAACAGTTGGAAGACACCTGGCAAACAATGCCTTAGTCAGGCGGGCAATCAAAGTCAACATCAATAGTAATAAGTCACATGGCTTCAACCTTGATAGGACGTGATGACAGGGGCGTCTTTTCTTTGTGGTCGTTCTGGCCCCTGGCAAACATAAGCCCTGCCTAATCATGAGAAAAATGCCCACCCAGTCTCAGGAGAGGGGCATTCTACCAGGTGTCTGATCAGCGCTCGTTAGAGCTGTCTGAGCCACGGCCACAGCCAGGGGAAGCCAAAGGGGATGTGACGAGTACATGTGGTGTGATCCCAGAACAGAAGATGGACTTAGGTAGAAGCTAAAGAAACCCGGAAAAAGCATGGACTTTAGTTAGTGAGGTGTTGACTGATAAGGTGGTTCATTAATTTTATGTACCATTCTAATAAACGAGATTGAATGTGGGATATATGAAAACTCTGTGCTAACTGTATTTTTTCTATGAATATAAAACTGTTCTACAGAATTTTTTTTACCAAAAAAAAACACCCACACACAAAACTTGAAATACTATGGGTAGTATTTAAAGAATCACAAAGTTTATGATAATGACCAAGGATAATAGGAAGTAATTCCGAGTGTTGTTTTTACAAAGCAGGCACCTGTCACAGCGAAGGTTCTTCCAAAGACGATGTGGAAGCCTGACACTGTGTTTGATGCTGGGGACAGGTTTTCCTGCGCAGTAAAGGAACCCCAGTTTGGGGAAGCCCTCTGGCAGCGGGTGGCAAGACATAGAACAGAGCGAGCCTCGGGGAGCTGTTCCGCCCTCCCAGAACCTGTGCACAGACCCTGGTGACACTTTGAACCGAGGTGTGCACGGAACCTGTGTTGGTCTCCCTGGGACCAGAGGTAGGAAATCGAATGTGGGAGAAATGCAGACATTATTTGATTACTGAAATAGCAGCTGATGCGCAGCCAGAAAGTGTCACTGGCACTTCTGTGAAATGAGTGCGAGGGCCAGGCTGGCAGAGGGACTTCCCTTCCCGGTGCCACTTGGCAGGGCCGGGCCTCCTCCGGGTGGCCTGGCTCTGGGTGGCCACCAGCTCCGAACGTGAGTGCCGACCGCGGGGGTAAACATTGACTTACAGAGATTCACGCTGTAAACTCCCGATTAAAATTCCAACTTAGAGGCAGACTGTGGAATGTGTTGTGTACTCTACCGACATCACTCCGTTATATGAGGAGGCAATTTTATTAAGTGGCGTTGGTATTCAGTCAAGTTCAAAGCACGGTAGCCAGAGTAGACTGCAAGCGGTTTGAAGAGCATGCCGTTTCAGTGGGTGCAAAACTTCGCTCCTCAGTTTTCCTGATTTTATGGGTTTCAACACAGATGAATTAAAATGCCAGTCTTGTTCCTTGAAACTGTGACTGTTGCATAGGTGTGTGTGTGCAAACGAATGTGTGGACTCCAGATTGTGTGCGCTATCCATGGGCTACCAGTTTTGCCAGCTTTGAAGTCTAGGTTTGTTCGTCTGGGCTGGTCAGTAGTTCTGTGTGCAGATACCTTCCCAGAGATTCCCTGATGCCTCATTGGTCGGCGGCATCAGTGTGTCCGTCTGCATCACTAGTGTTCTGTAAAATCGATTTCAAGTCGGTAGAGGATGGAGCCCTGTGTTTGTTGCACATGCACCATTTCCTTGTGGTTCCTCCTTAGCCTGCGTGTCCCCACAGTGCTCAAGAACACTGCAGATCCCAGACCCATGTAAATGAAGTGTCATTATTTGGGGGACCCTTGCCTTCTTCCAGCAGCCTGTGTAATCTGTTTCCTGCCTACTTTTACCAAGCTGACCCCTGGTCACTCAGTCAGCCACTCATTCATTCATTCAACCATCCATCAGATAGTCACTGAAAACACTGTATGCCGAGTACATGCCCGTGTGTCTTGGGGACATGGCTTTGAATGAAATAGGCAAGGCCCTGCTTTCATGGATTTACTAGTTTGGGCAAGACAAACCACAAAGACAGTGAAATATAGGAGGTTGAAATGTATGAGGCAAGGTGACAATGGTGTTTGGGAGCTACTTTGGGTGGGGTGATCAGGAAAGACCCTGCTGAGGCTCTAACCATGAGCCGAGACATGAGACTGACCAGGAGCCATCCGTGTGACTGCCTGGGAGGACAATTGTCCAGCTAAGGAAAGGCTGGCCCCACACTGTCCAGTATGATAGCTTCTAGGAGTGTGTGGCTATTTAAATTAGGCCAAATTAGCTCTGGCTGGTGTGGCTCAGTGGATTGAGTGCCGGCCTGAGAATCAAAGGGTCACCGGTTCGATTCCCGAAGAGGGCACATGCCTGGGTTGTGGGCCAGGTGCTCAGTAGGAGGTGCCAGAGAGGCAACCACACATTGATGTTTTTCTCCCTCTTTTTCTTTCTCCCTTCCCCTCTGCCTACAAAAAGAAATACAATCTTTTTTAAGTGTAATTAAAAACATAAATTAGGCCAAGTTAAATGGACATGGAGTACCTCAGTGTTGCTGGCCGCATGTTAAGTGCACAACGGCCACATGGGCAGACACAGGTCCCCTCCATCAGTGCGCTGCCCGGAAGAGCCGGTGGGGGGGATGTTCACCCAGGAAGTGGAATGGTGGCAGTGGGACCGCAGTGAGGATGGGGAGCAGGGTCTCTAGAGATGAGGCAGGGAGTTTAGGGGGGTCTGATCCCGTGTGCCTCATAGACTGTCAACGTGTCAAGGGCATGTGGTACTACACATCGGAGAGTTTTAGGTTGGAGGGAAGAGGGATTTAGCTTGTGTGTGTGTGTGACATAGGCATTTTTAGACAAGAGCTCACTGCTCTACAGAGCACAGAAGTTGCTGCAGTGAGATAAGCTAGTGAGAAACAGTCAGACCTGATGCTAGAATGATGGTTTTGGCCACAGACAGCAGCAGCTACACTGGTGATGTGTTTCTCCGGTAAAGAGAAAGAACTTCCTCATGCTTTGGATACGAGAAGCATGAAGGAAAGAGAAACATCCAGGATGTGCTGATTTACTAACGGGAAAGACCCCCGGGGGGGCTATGGTTGGTGGGGGTCCCGTTGGATCAGGAAGCCAGAGTCCTGCTTCAGATGAGTAGGTCTGAGATGCCTCTGAGCATAGATAGGCATGTGGAGGTGTCCCGCAGGCAGCTGGGTAGGGAGTCTGCAGTTCAGGAGGCAGCTCCGAGCTGTCTCAGATGCTCAGTTTGTGTCTACGTAGATAGCATTTTAGAATTGTGGGATGGGATGACATTCCTGGGAGACAAGGAAAAGGAGACGTCCCAGGACTGAGCCCTGTGGCTTGCCTGTTGTTTAGTTTTGTGAAACATCGTTCCAGCTAAAACGGTTTACTTGTCCTCACTGGAAGGAGTATTTCCACCACCGAGCTAAAGATGATGAAGATGACGACGAAGATAGAAGGACTGTCTGTTAAGCCCTTCACGTATGTTATCTCAGGCTCCGTGTCTGTCCGGCCCCCAGCTGTGTTTCAGTGTCTAGGTCTGTGCACACTCATAGTAAATACTTAGTGAACAACTGGAACCTTGGATGGGTCCTGCTATTGCCCTCATTTTAGGAAATGAGGCTTAAAAGGTTAAGTGACTTGTCTAAGGGCACAAAGCTGTTGAGCAGCAGTGACAGAACTCAGCCCTGTTTGTCTGACTTCAAAGCTGCGCATTTAACCACGCGCTGCCCCTAACCGCTGCTCCGAAGGGCTCTTGGCCGCCTGTCTGGGGTTGGGAAGTTACAGCCCCCTTCGGGACTTGGTGAAGTTTCAGCGCTCAGAGCTGCCCTCAACGCCCTGGCCACACCCAGCCTTTTATTTCTTCTGGTGCTCGTTTTTAGCATTCGAGTTTAAACTAAATTGTATGTGATGTTTTGACTCTTCGGGCTGAACTGTTACTGTTTCGGACTTCAGTGTTTATCTTACCAAACAAGCAGGTGGTCTCCATGGGGTCAGCCAGGTGCATAGGTGTGTGTGTGCAAGCCGCTCCCAGGACCCCAAGCGCCACATCTGGCACACGTGAGGTGCTCGGGTGAAACCGGCTTCCGTTCTGTCACTTCTGCCACTTCCCAGTGCTTTGAGTTTCTTCAGAGGCTGGGATCTGATGTGCTATCCATCCTCATTACCCTAGTCTTCTGGTTCTAAAACCCCTTGACCTTGAACCTCAGCCAGCTCGGATCCGGGCTTTTGTGGAGCCCTGCCTGCACTGGGCTCCCCTCCATGTCCCCTCTCCCACCTGAGGACAGGTGAACCGATTATTAAGGATGGAGAACTTTCATAGCAATGAAGCTGAGTCCCGCTCTTCCAGATTCTCTCCTAGAGCTCTTTTCCGTTGATTGAAACCCTAGTGGACAGTCTGTCGTGGGAGAGCTCCTTGGTTTCGCCACAAATGTGTACATTACAGACGTTAACTAAAACTCTCCTTTGCCTTGACTCCTGTAGTTGAGTTTAAGTTTTGGGGGGGAAATAACCTCTGTAAATTGCCACGTTACAGTTGGCTTTGAATTGCGTAGATTTGGGTTCAGGCCGCAGCCTTCACAATGGGAAGTGATAGAGACTAGCAGGGAGGATGGCGTGTTTTATTTGATTTATGTGGGCCGGGAGACGCACCTGGAAGAACAGAAGCAGCCACGAAAACGGTGATGACAAAAGAGTCTCTTCCCACATGCATTCCTCATCTCCGTCACAGAGTGCTGTGCTTTTTATTCAGTCTTTGGGATAGCTAACAGTGTATAGCGTAGCTGCTTCTGTTGGGGAATCTTCCATTTCTACTTTTGGCTTAGTTTGAGATCCTGAGTATGTGAATTTTAATTAAATGCTTAGATTATGCATGGGAAAAATCTTTTGTTCCTGTGTTGCTAGGAGCAACAGTTGTTAAAGTTAACCTTCCTTTTTAAAGGAAATGTAGACAAATAAATACATGAAGTTTTAGCAGTTAAAAAGAAACAGTCATCATTTCGTGCTCTGAGTGTTCTGCCTCTAAAATACGTTGTTCTGATGACCGTAATTATCATGGCGAAGGGAAGAATGCAGAAGAAGTGAATAATCATCCAACACATCGACAAAACATTCCTAAAATACTATTCAAATGAGGGCAGACTTCCCTGGGCTGCAGCTGGCTACCCAAGCGTTCAGTCCTTTTAGCCTGTCCTCCGACTGGGCTTGCTTACTATTGTGGCCGAAAAGAGTTTGCACAGGAAGAAGCCCATGACTTATCTGAAACTTCCCAACATTTTTTTTTTTTTGTAAACCTGGTCTCACCCTCCCCTCCCAACCCTCTGTCTCATTCCTGACGACTTCTTTTGTCCTGCTGGCGTTTGCAGCTCACACTTGCTGTTGGGTCCCTTGTGTGCTTTCTGATTACACTCCTTTGTGCTGTTTAAACTAGCAGTGTTTACCTAAATTCGTGGTGGTAGGAAAGGACACAGGTTGGTGCCTTTGAATGACAGCTGAGCACTGGCCCTGGCCCCGCTGTAGCAAGGAGCGTGCCGCCCGAGAGATGTCCACGGATTCACCGTCCAGAAGGCTCTGGGAGGTGGCCGGACGCCGGAAGCCAGCTCCCCGTTAGAGGCAGGAGGCCTGGGGGTGGGCGGACGTAGGGATTTACAGGGGTAACGTAATTAATTCCCCTGTGGGACTACAGGACTCAGTGAAGAGACGGAGGCCCTTTGTCTTCTTCCTGCATTCTGGCCGCTTCCGCAGCACACTCCAGAGAAGGAGCCCTGACGCGCTGGTCCTTACACAGTTTGTAGGAAGGAAATGCCACTTTCTCTATGAGGGTCGGAAGGACCTTGGAGCTCATCCTTCATTTGGGGTACCGGCCCCTCCTCACACTTGCATCTCTCTGTAGCCAGGCACTTGGTATGTTGGAAACAGCGATGGTGTTTTAAAAAACAAGTGTTAATTTAATTTTGAAAATTTGAATGAGATGTTTATGGTTTTTGTTCAAATATCAGGGTTTTGTTGTTGTTTTTGTTTTATTTTGCTTCAAAGGCTTTATTGTTTATTGTTCCCATTTAGTCCAAGGCATGGCAGAGGCTCCCGGGTGGTTGAATGGCCGCCTAGTGGTCACAGGGAGAGGCTTGGGCAGAAGCCAGACACGGGGGACGGAGGGGGCCCCCAAAGGCTTCTGGGTGAGCCCAGTCTGTGGAGGTCAGCCAGGCATGGTTGCCCATCCTCCGGATGAGCTTCACTTCCTCACCCAGGAAGTGGATCTTCAGGAAGTCCTGAAGATGGGGGTCTGTGCGGGAAGAACCCAGGACAGGCAAGTCCAAACTTACCCGGCCCAGGCTCTTCTCCAGGACCACAGTGGCTTCCAGGTGTCCTGAGTGTCACCCTAATCATCCTCTGCCATCCTGGGAAGAGGGCACAGCCACGCCGCTGGTTTTGCACCTTCAAGAGATGCTCAGTGCCCTCGGCTTCTCCTGGGCCCGACTCTCAGAAGAAGTGGCCCCCGTCCTTTTGGGCCACATCTTTGCGTTGGAAATAGAAGCCCAGAGAGAGGTAGGTATGGAAGTAGACGTGAGAGGCCTAAAGATGCAGGGTGACCAGGCTTTGCCGGGGCCTCCCCATGGGTGGAAGAGTTTGAATGAATTTGGGAGCTCATGGTTGCTCCGCATTAAGGAGATAAGCTCAAAAAAATGGTGTTGGCCGGTCTCGGAGCCTGAGGCTGGCTGCAATGGCTCCAAAGGTGGGGACTAGATAAGAGGATGGAGGGTGGTCAGAGGCTGGAGGAAGGGGAGTCCCTGGGTCTGTTCCGTCTGAACACTGTTGAAGCAAGAGACGGATCTGGGGGACCCACTGCCAGGGTCAAATATCAGTTTTTAAAACACAGTGTTTTTTCTATAAGATGTTCATTGTAAAAGATATTCTGGTGTAAGAGTGGGAACTTAATGTGAACATGTAGCATTTGAGGTGGACATTCATTGGACCGTTGAGGAGAGTTTTTATGTGTAAGTCATAGAAGACTCTGCCTGTTGTACACTAAGTTCATTTCCTTTCCACAATTCTCAGTTCTTGTCCCCAGGGTCTGTCTTTAACGTCTACACTCTTTATTCTGACATTCATCCATGATGATAATGATACGTAGTTCTTAAGCGGTCCATCCAAAGAACTTGAATTCATTGGTGGGTTTTAAAGAAAGTCACAGTGAAAACGAAAATCTTCTAAACATGTGGTTTCATCAGGATATCGGAAGTGATGCCCTAGTTGTAGAGATGAACAGTTGCCTTTGCAAGTAAAAAAGATTTTTACACTTTAAGACTAAATCCTTCTAAATTAACAAATACTTTGGGGATGGAAGAAACAGGAGAGTTAGTTTTCCTCTTCTGATCTCAAAGAGGAAAATGGAGAATCGTTTAGTTGGAAAATGAGTCATGTTAAAATATCCCAGGTCAGCTGCCTGTGTGTATGTGTATATATATTATTGATAAAATGCCTTTACTCATGTTAAAGAATCATGACTCATGGAATGAACTACTATGCATTGATAAGGGAAGAAGTATGGTAGCTGAGATACAGAGATTTCAGCTGTGGTTTCATTTGAGTTAAAACACACATGTACGCACCAATATGCTCATATAGTCCGTTTGTCAACTAGGATAGTTCAAACGAGGAATCCTTTATCTCTGGTTGCTTCTGGGGAGCGATACTGCAGTTTGGAAGAAAAGACTGCTCTGTGAACTAAGTCTTCGTAGTCTTGACTTTACTGTTGTAGGATGGTTGCTATTTTTATTCCTGATTTGTAAATGTCATCTGCGTATTAGTGAAATTACAAAATCAGTCGGGCAAGAGTAGATTTTCAGTAAATGGTGCTAGCACCCTAGGTCGCCTACTTTAAAAAATGAAATTGCAATTCCTATGCTTTCCCATATGCAGACGCTTGTAGAAAATCCGCATGGAAAAACAGATTTGGAGCTACTAGAAAATTCAAGGTAGGCCGCGTCTGTATGACGTAGTGTCAGGGACCAGGAAGCCCAGACTCGGAGGAGAAGACCGATGCATTTGAGTGCAGAAAAGCTCTGACGTGACAGGAGGCATAAATGAAATTAAATGACAACAAAGGAGGGGGGTGTGATGTTGTGTATAACCAATAACAAGTTACAGCAGTTAAGGGAGCTTGAGTCTTCCCATATATATCAACACAGGCCAGTCGTGAGGACAGTGTTTAGAGAAACGAAGCAAGTTGCAGATGTAGACCCATAGGATGTCAGTCATTGGTGTAAAAAAAATTCAAAACCCCACAAAAGTGTGTGTAGACCACACTCCTGGGACCTTACGTACGGACGGACATGGTCGAGATTTAGAAACAGGGGCGGTCTACTCCTGCAGGAGGAGAGAGAGGGCTTGCCTCTGAGGAGGGGCGGGGGTCTGCCCTAAAAGATATCTGTGTTTCTTTGTATATTTGAATCTGCAGGCAAGAATGGAAAACCACTACCCAAGTCTCGGAGTTGTAGACATGGTGTTCCTTTGTCATCTCCGTCTTTTTTGTACACATTAAATATACATTTTGAATTTTTCCACGTCTTTTCGCCATATTCAGATAGTTTGCGCTTTAAGTCATTCATATAGTGAACTTCCTGGTTTGGAATGTTGCCGTCGAACCATGTATTGCTGGATTCTGTTTGCTAACGTGTTAGTCGGGGTTTTTACATTGATGTTCATGAGAATAGGCTAATTGTTCCCTTTGCTCTTGATGCTCCTTTGATTACGTGGTAGTTTTAAGGGTTTGCTGACTTATAAAAAGAATTTTTTTATTTTTTTAATTACTTTATTGTTGTTCAGTTACAGTTGTCTGCATTTACCCCCCCCCATAGCACTCTCCCTGACCCCCATACAAATAACTTAGAGGCTTTCGTTCTTGTCTGTGGAACAGTTCAAGTCTCGTTGAATTGTGTGTGTGTGCCTTGCAGTTCGGTAGAGCTCACCATTGTAACTTATTTGATCTCACACTTTTCATGGAGGTTGGTGCCTGGATAGCTTTTTTTTTTGGTACCTATAGGCTGGTCTCCTGTCTTCCAGGATCAATATGGCACTTAGAGTCTCCCCAAAAATCGCCAGCACTTTCCAATTCACTGGCCAAGTCAATCCCGTACTGCCTTTTTCTTTTTCTCCTGTGCCGGTTTTCCTGTTCTCATGTACAACTCAGTGCAGCTGTGCTTTTCATCTTTCCCCTCTAGTTTAGGTTACCTAATTGCTCAGTTACTTGGGTATTTCTGTTTTTTTTTATTTTTTTAAATATTTTATTTATTTTTAGAGAGGGGAAGGAAAGCAGAAAGAGAGGGAGAGAAACATCAATGTGTGGTCGCCTCACATGTGCCCCCTACTCAGGACCTGGCCCATAACCCAGGCATGTGCCCTGACTGGGAATCGAACCAGCGACCCTTTGGTTTGCAGCCCATGCTCAATCCACTGAGCCATACCAGCCAGGGCAGGTATTTCTTTCTAAAGCCACCAGGTCTTGAATGTATTGTTATTAACTACAGTTTTTCTAAATGAATAGTTTTTATCTCTTTTTTTCATTCATTCTGCTTACTCGCTTTTTTGTAACTACTTGAGATTGCTTAATTTGTTTGCATTGTTACCTTATGATATTAACATTTAAATATTATGAAATGCTTCTGATCAGATAGGGTTCGGGACACGTTATCCCAACCCACTCCTCCCCCACCACCTGCTCTTCCCCAAACCCAGCTTAAAAATGCACAGATCCAACTGTTCCTTCGGGTGCTCTTTCCGCAGGAAGGCTTCGGTGCACGGAAAACTTGTTGAATAATACACTCGTGTGCCCGTCTCCTGGTAATCTGTCTTTGTCGGTTTAATTATCAATCCCAGCCAGGGACCCCAAGGGGGCAAAGAAAATTTGTCCTTCCCCACCGACCACTGATCACTGCATTCGCTGTATCAGGGCTCCTGCAATGTTATGATTGCATCATTATTTTGTACTTATTCCTCAATGTTTAGGTTCGAGTTCCTCTTTATGCCAGAATTTAGAATCTGTGATAACACGAACTTCTGAGATCACAAAAGCGTAGAAATGAGTAGTCAGACTAAAGTTTCCTGATGGAATGTTTGGTCAAAGAAATTGTCCCGTGGGCACAGAGTGTCCCCAGTGCTGTGCCCTTGCCCGGCATTGGAGACAATGCGGGGGTTATGACGGCTGCTTTTGGTGTGTGTTGGACATTGGAGGGGGGGCGCGGGGAGGAGCTAAGGACAGGCCAGAGTTGCAGTCTTCCCTTCCAAGCCTCTTCACGCTCTGGGCTGGCAGCTCTCACGTGAAACAAGGTGCATTTCCTGGGATGAGGTCCCAGGTGCATCCTCAGTTTTTGCCAGTTTTATTTCCAAATGACTCACAGTGCAAGGGCTCCACGAAATCTGCCTTCAGAGGCTGAATTCAGAGGATCTGACAAAGATTTTCAGCTCTACACGGGCTCCCTGACGACTTCCCGTTGTGGTATTGGAGCGATCGTAGTCTGTTTTCGTAATTATTATATTATTGTTATATAAATATGTAACATAGATCACCTTATGTTTCATACTATGGAATTATTTTAAATAAATTTGTTATTTTATAAAAATGAATGCTAAAATTTTTTAAAGGCTAATATTACTGAAAAATGTAATAAGTCCTTTCCTTCACTCAAATAGTTGGTTGATATAAGGCAGTTGTCTCTGTGTTTAATTGTGAAAGAAAATTAAAATTAAAGGTATTTATGTTAGTATAGCATCATATAATATTGGTCAAATTTTTATAATATCTAGTTTTCTTGCTTCCTCCTGCAAGAAAGTCTATTGAAACCTTCTCATGTTCACCTTAGAATGCCTTTTTAGGAATCTTTAAAAATACTAGAGTAGAAACACATACACTTCCTGTTTGAACTTTGCCTGGCCCATAGGCATTTGGTCACCGTCAGTGTCCAGGCAGAACCCACGTCACCCCCACGTGCCTCTCTGCCAGTTAGGAGACACAGGTGAGGACCCACATTCCCCACTGTGCCGAAATGGAAGGCCCTTCAAGGCTTTCTGTGGATGCATGCACTTGGCCGGAGCACAGGTGTTGGCCCTGGACTTCCCAGGCTGGACTAGGGTGGGGCTCTAGTCCGTCAACCCCAGGGTGAGGCCGAGGACGGGACCCACTCCGGCCGGTGCGGTGAGCCCTGCATTGCCTGACCCTGAGAGCCAGAGCCTCCTGCCCTTCCTGCCTTCGACCCCTGGCTTGCCTTCAACCCTGTGCAGCTCCTCCACCTGCCTACCCCTCCCTCCTCTGCAGAGACTGTCTCTGTGAGCCTGGCTGTTCTCAGAGTCACCGAGAAGCTGCCCTCTTGTCCACTCAGGTGTCCCGATAACTTCCACCCACATCTGATAAGAACTGGGTGAGAAGCAGGGGTTGTTAGGGACTGTGTGAGAGATGAGGCCAGTACTGCTCCTCCCGGATTCTGGGTCCCGTGGTGGAGACTTGCTCCCAGGAGCTGGTTGCAAGTCTTAATCCTCTGGGATCCCATCACGCCAGAGGCGGGGTCGACGTACTGGTCTCTGCTCTTCTGCAGGCTTCCTGGGCTCTTCCAAACACTCAGTACCTGCCTCCAGGTGGGACTCCTTTCTGCCCACTCTTGTCATTTTCCACGCAGACAGAAGGAAAGTTTTCTCAGGAATAGCAGGGAGCTGCTGTCGATGAGATGGAAGCCCTTTCCTTAGAACTTCCTGGGATTTACACATTGATATTTTCAGGTCGAAGGGCAGATTAGCTTCTACATCAAACCCGGTTGAGTTGCCTGTGCAGAGTTACTGGTTGGGAAATTCTTCTGTGTGCCGTGCGCGCACACGCTGGTTTATTTTTACTTCCGTGTGAGAAAGGGGAAAGAACTGTAATTAGGAAACAGAATGCTGTCCGCCACAATTCTCTGTTATTTACTACCGCACTGGAAGTGTAGTTGCATTTTGAATTAGGTGCAGGCTCGAGTGTTTTGAATTTAGGGCAGCTTTGAGTGTCTAATCGAACCTTCCAGTTGTTACCTTCATGCTTCTGCATTTTATAAAACGCCTAGAAACCCCGTCTCTGTGCAAAGATCATGAAACTATTTTTCTTGTACGTAGTCTTTTTTTTAAAGGAAGTATTTTACGCATTTTAATGTGCAGATCAACAGGAGTATTTTTTCCCATCACCATGGAGCATACCCCAGGCCAGGCCCTCACGCGTCCTGGGCAAACCAGGGATCTGCGTGGTTGTGATCCCTGTGGTCCGGGCTCCAGGTCCTTCCCTCGTCCAGTGTCTTTCCTCGGCTCTTGCGGTCAGCCGTCCTCCTTGTTCTCCACCTTAATCTTTAGACTCTTTATTCAGCTGTGTGTGTGCGTGTGTGTTTTAATTTGGGTCTTCTAACTCTTTAAAAATGGGTGTTTTTCAAAATTCTGTGTGGATATTGGCCTTGTGCCTTGCTACCATTGTGCTGTGGGGGCCAGCCATAACCCTGGACACACATCAGGGGCTGGATTTATCGAGTGACTTGGCGAGTATCTGTGGGTGATGCGCTTCTGTCCGTGTTCTCTGTATCCGTGGGGTCTCCACGGTGGCATCCGGCTGTTGCCTCCAAAAGGACATGTTCCAGAATAGTCTCATGCAGCAAACACAGCACAGGAGTCCCCCGCTTGTCTGAGGGTTCGCTGTCCATGGTCTCAGTTACCTGCAGTCAGCTGTGCTTTGGAAATGGGAAATGGGAAAGTTGAGAAATGAGCAATTAATACGTTTTAATGCTCATTGGTGTGGCGTGATGCCGTCTCACACTGTCCCACAGTGGGATGTGAATCACCGCTTTGTCCACTGAATCCACACTGTGTACACTACCCACCCATGAGTCACGCAGTAGCATCTCGGTTATCAAATATTTTGAGAAAGAGAGAGAGAAGGAGAGAGAGAGAGAGGGAAGAGGCCACATTCACATAACTTTTATTAAGGTATATTGTTATAATTACTCTATTTTATTATTAGTTATTATTGGTGATCTCTTACTGTGACTAACTTATACGTTAAACTTTATTGTAGGTATGGATGTATTGGAAAAGATATAGTGTATATAGGGGTCAGTACTGCCCACGGTTTCAGGCATCCACTGTGGGTCTTGGAATGTATTTCCTGCAGATAAGGGAACGTAACTGTATATCCACATGCCATATTTTATATCTTATGAAGAACATGATGAAGTATGGTGAAGTTAACCTTTTAGTTGGGCATAGTAGTAATTGAGTGCCTGTACCCTAAGGTGTCCACAAGGCATCAATAGCTTATTTTAGGGTTTCAATAATAGCTCCAAGTTCAGTCTTTTTTACTAGTGTCGTAGACTTACAGATAGGATGAAGCAGGGCCAAATAAGGTACATGACAGAATCAGTATCCTGATGTATTGTCGACTTGGTTGAAGCAATGATCTAAACGAAATGTAATGCAACAATGTAAGGCCTTG
This sequence comes from Sturnira hondurensis, assembly GCF_014824575.4. NCBI lineage: Eukaryota > Metazoa > Chordata > Mammalia > Chiroptera > Phyllostomidae > Sturnira > Sturnira hondurensis. The sequence goes on from NW_028081271.1 coordinate 4,591,173, forward strand.
CTTTAGAATCTGAAAATCTGTTGTGTAAGTACAGAATTTCCTGGTAGAAATTCCAGGAGAAAGGGCTCAAAGGTTTTCATTGACAATTTGGGCTCAACGTAAGTAAACAGTGTACTTGACTTCTGAAAATGCTAAGGGGCTTTTATACCATGAGAAGAATGAATTCTGATTTTTGCTGTGACATTATGCCTAGGATATACTCACACTTGGTTTTGGGACACCAGCCACCTGGAGCTCACTCAGAGCTCAGAGCTTAGTGGATGGTGAGAAGGTGAATGCTTAGCCTGAAGAAGAGCATTATGGGGGCCGGGGAGGTGTCTCCCAGCTGGGCGGTCCTATCATTTGTTTTCCAAATGAGGACCCTCTGAGAGTGAAAGAGGGAACCATGGATACTACGCTGAGTGGCTGGGCGTAAACAAGACTGTCCTGGGCAAATGGAAACATGTGCTCCCCTGATTACAATAATGTTGAAATATCTGAAGGCCTGGTACGTGCCCGTGGTAGATCCAGTGGCCACCCTTTGAGAAGACGCGCATCTCTTTTCCTTACCATGCGCCACAGTCTGAGGCTTCCAGTTGTGGAAGAAGGGGGTGGGCTGCCGTACACAGTGACATGTTCTTCATCGCTGCTGATGCCAAGGACGTGGGTAAGCTGCCCTTTCTAAGTCTTGATAATATACAGGTCAGGCGAGTCCAATCCATCAAATACCTGAGTACTGACTCATTCTGAGCACCGTGCAGGAGTCCAGCTTTCTCACTGCAATCAGCTTAACCATTTGTAGGCTGCCAGCCCGTGCCTTTCACGGAGAAGGCTGCACTCCAGGTCTTTGGTGGCCTTTATGATAGACCTAGCTCCCCAGGCCTTTGATCTTTGGTGGCAGCTGCCGAATCCCTCGTTTCTGTATTGGGGCATAGCCCCCTTCTCCCATTCGCCAGCTTGCGGGCAGGCAAGTCTTTGCCTCCGACCTTTTTCTCCACTTTCAGCACCTGCTCTTCTCTGGTCTGGGGAAGTCTTCGTTCGCTGCTGCTGCGGCTGCTGCTGCCACCTCCACTGCTGTTGTCTTGTTCGCTGTCACGGCTTCTCTGCTCCAGAGTTCGTGTCTTTTTCATTTTTATTGCTATGAGGTTTTTATACTAGATGAAAGGTGTCCCTTTCCATCTTCATGGCAGAGCAGGCTCTTCAACTTTCAGGGATATAAACTTTGGGTCTGTTCATTCCTTACCGTGTGGTTCCTAGTCTTTTCTGGGCTTCCGCAGGGCATCGACACCGGCCTGATTCTTTGGAGCTTTGTTCCTTCCTCCATAGCAGCTTTTGGGGCAAATGGGGCTGTCTGCACTTCATAAATGAGGCTTAGATGTCTGTGCTGTGTAAGCTGGATGCACACCCAGGTCTCTGCATTTGTGGGTGTGTTGATTCACTCTCCCAGCATCCTGGATTGTGCGAGGCATTGACACAGATTCAGGGCAAGCGGTCTTCCCTCTCCCCGAGAATGCACACTGTGAGCACATGGGCATTTTTCTGCACCTTCAGGTGCTGGATTTTTTCCCTGCTTGGTCAGTAAGACAGACCCAGCCACTGCCGCCCTGTTGTTTGGAGTCTAGGTGAGGAAACCAATACAGAGCAGGGGGTTCAATGATGAGTATGAAGAGGAGAGTACCAGGTGTAATGGCCGCATCCCGTGGCTTGTGACTTCCTCTGGGAGTCAGGAAAGCTTTCCTAGGGCACCGAGGACATGACATTTAAATGGAAACCTGAAGGATAATGGAAGTTAGCTAGAAAGGGGGTGAGATGGGACCATTTGGGGGGACAGAGAAGAGAGCATGTGCAGTGTCTCTGAGCTGGAGGAACTTGATGCCTTAGAAAGATCTTGTGTATGTGTGTGTGTGTGTGAGAGACAGACAGAGAGAGAGAGAGAAAGAGAGAGAGGAGGGGAGGGGAGGGGAGGGGAAGGAAGGAAGGAGGGAGAAGGACAAAGGAGGGAAGGAGAGGAGAACGGAGGTGGCTTGAAACGACACTGGAGAATTAGGCAGGGGCTGGACTAAGGTTTTGGTAGTTTATCCTGAGTCAAGATTTTTTTCTTTCATTTGATGTTATTTGCTTTTAGAATAGGTAACTCTGTCACATAATTTGATTTTCAAGAGCTAAGAGAAGGCATAGCGATGCTGTGTCCTTCCTACCTCCGTCTTGCCGCCTCCACTTCCTGATCCTGGACACGTCTGTGCTTCCACTTCCCACCTGACCTCCCGGAGATATCCTGTGCGCACACAGGCAAACGCATAGCTATTTATTTTTTCATCACCCTTTTTTAATACAAATAGCCAAATATTATACGGACTGTTCTACAAACCTTACCTTTTTCCGTGAACATACGTTAGATATGGTTCCATGGCTGCATGGTATTCCACTGCAAGTACATACTCTAGTTTATGTAGCCGGCCTAGGGGAGTGGGGAACAGATTGGAGGGGAGCAGCCATCCGGTAGAGGGGGAAGACAGCCGGCAAGCCGCCCCAGGAGTTAGGGCCGGAGGTGGCAGTGGAGGTGGGGCTGGAGAGGCTGTGCATGAGAGAGACCCTACACTAGGCAGCACGAGGATCTATTGATTGATGGGATGTTAGGGGCAGAACAGAGCCAAGCCGTCCGAGCTTGAGCGGTTGGGTACATGATGCTGTCATTTGGCAAGTTGATTAACAGTAAAGGAAGGGCAGAGTCATGCTCAGCTGTAGACCTCTGGAGTTTCAGGCCTCTGTGGAACAGGCTGGTAGAGACAAGGAGTGGTCACGTGACCGTGGGAATCTCGTCTCAGGGGAGAGGGTTTTACGATGTAGCTTTGGGAGACGTTGCACAGTAATGCACTTTTACAACAGTGGTCATCGACTTGCGGGAATGGCTGAGGTCATTCCGGGCAGTGAGGCGGCCAGAGTGTTCATGCGGGGGAAAGTGCTTAAAGGGGGCATTTTTATTTTTGTTAGTCTTTGAGGAAATGGTGTACAACTCTATGGGCTGTTATCAAAGCCTGCTGAGTGAGTTTGTAGAGATAATTGCAATCTGTTGTTTGTTGACAACAATGAGCACATTGGTAGAGTTTTTTGAGGAATTTAATTCGATATTCTGCCAAGAAGTTGTCTGCCGCATGACTTTGCAAAGCGTCTGTATGACCGACGCATACCAGGTGGCTGGGATTTTACGGTTTTCTCCTAGTCATTCATTCATTCATTCATTCATTTCACACTCCCTGACTATACCTTGTACACCTGTGTGGGCCAGTGTTCAGGAAGGGCGATCACACTGAGAGTTGTTTTCGGGTCGTTATCCTTTCCAGTTGCTTCTTGTGCTTTCTGATGACGGAGTTCAGTGAGCTGAGTGTAGCCAAATTCAAAGGGCTAAATAGGGTGTAATTCAGTGAGGCTGCCATTCTTGAGCAGAGAAAGCTATCAGCAGAGTCAGAGCCGGGTTTGGCAGGGGCAGAAGGAAGACCAACTACGTAGGGGGTGAGGGAGCTTCCGGGGGTGATGGGAGAGTCCTACCTTTGGTTGGTGTGGTAATTGTGTAGTGGTGTGCATTTGTCAGCATTCGTAGATTGCCCCCTAAAAGGGTGAATTTTTACCACATTGATACTGTTTTTTAAAAAATGTATGTTCCAAACAGAGCAGCCTGGGTCAAATCTGAGTGGTTAATGGGGACTGAGACAGTTGGAAGGATCTGCCACTGATCATTTTGGAATCTTCTGTCACAAAGTGTGGTCTGTGTACTGAGAGGTTCACCAATAAAATCATGAGTGAAACAGACAACTTCATGGAAACCCACACATTGGAACTGAGGGGGCAGTGAGACCACCGTGTCCATGGAGGTTGTCTAGGCCCCGCCCTGCCCTGCCCACCCCCAGCACAGAGGCAGATCTACATTCATCAGGATGGGGCGGCCTATTTTCCTCGGAGTTGCTAAAGCCAGGCTAAGACTTAATTTGCAAAAAGAAGAAGAACAGAAGGAAAGCTGCCTTCCGTTTCTTAGTGGAGGTGGCTTAATGTTTTCCAGTCTGGCTTCTGGTAATACAACCAATAGTCCCCCGGTTCCGTGGCAGCCAATAGGGGAGAACGTTTCAAGGCAACAGTTGCTTCTCTATGGTTGACGCTGAGACTGTTCTCTGACCACAGGCCCCAGTGCAGTCTGTTCTGCTCCCGTGTCAGGAGGAGCCTGGAGGAGCTGGGTTGCTGGAAACACCGGTTTTGCCTCTGGAATACCTTTAGAAAAGGTATTTGAATTGCAAATGTTGCCAAGAAATGGAGTTTCCTCCTCCACTGAAGTTCTGTGGGCTCACTGTACGCACCTGATTCTGATGCCAGAGGATGTATTTTCAATGAGCTGGTGACAAATGAGCTTTTTTTTTTTTTTGCCTTTGAAAGGCCTTGCTGTATTGTCATATATTTGGGGAAATTCCCAGAGAGAAGGATAAGGAAATTCTGCTTCTTGTAATCTTTATACCACAGTAGTAGGTCCAGGGGTTATAGTAAAGGGCGTTAACTTCTGCACACATTATAAGGACACCACCTCATGGGCTGTGTCTGAGTGTCTCTGAAAGTCATGAAGGAGATAGTACGGGCTTCATCAACCACAGAGAGACGGGCATCTTGTCGGTGCCTGTTAGTCGATGTTCACAGCATCCTTGGGTCAGAAAGGACTTTCTTAGAAACAGAAAATACAGTTGAAACTGAAGACATGCAGTCTTCACACGAAACCACACGCTCAGCTCACCGGCTAGATCACGGGCCCCTCACCTATCATCTCCTCCATTCACACGGGTGCTTCTGTAAGACTGACCACTGTCGATGGCGACCTTTGTTTTGCCCAAGGTTGTGCCTGTCAGGTTTTTCATTATAAAGTTACGTGTGTCTTCCCCTTTTCCATAATGTCCTCTGGAGAAGGAGGTCACCATGTACCGCCCACGCTGAGGAAGGGCATGGGGACTTACGTTTTACCTCCTTGAAGGAACAGTACAGACATAAATAAAAACAGTATTTTTATAAGCCGGCAATGGATAATTGGAAAAGCAAAATTAAAACAGTAATAGGAAGGGAGGGGAATGGGAGGCCAGATGAAAGAAGCTAAAGGAATTAAACAAAAGATATACACATATTTTTCTACGTATGACACATACACACAGACAGCAGTGTGCGATAGCAGGAGGGGAAGGAGGGGGGGCAGGTGGAGGGTAGGTGGGAAAAGGGGGGTAAATCCGGGTGGAAAGAAACTTTGCCATGGGTGGTGGGCACACGACTCAGTGTGCAGATGATGTTTTCTTGAGTCGCGCACTTGAAATCTGTATGGTTTTGTGAACCAGTGTCACCCCAACAAACTCAATAAAGTTCTCCCATTACAATAGCTTCAAAAAGTGAAATAGTTGGCTACTGTAAACCTCGTGTACTGCGATCTTCATGGCGCATAAACCACTGAAGTGAGAAATCCACGGGGAGATGTATTCATGGATCGCACTAAAAACACACATTAAGGTCAACGCACAACTAAAACGTTGAATTTATCCATGTAGATGGATGTTGCTCATTCGTAATTACTGCTCTGTCATCTCAGGTTCGCTAGATGTGGTACAGGGACGCCCCTGCGAGAACCGGGCCGCCCTGAGCCCTGCCGCAGGCCGCCTGGCGCATCAGAGCAGAGCCCCCAGGGTGCACACCGAGGAGTGGGTTTGTTGGGTTGTACGGTCGGATGCACAGCTTTCCTGTGGAAAGCCAACTTTTCGCAAGAAAATCGTTTTTGTAGAGCAGTTTACACTCTCCAGCAGTCCATGAGATTTCCAGTTCTGTATGTTCTTTTTTTCTTTCTTTTTTTTCTTTTAAGTCCTCTACATTCTTGACAACACCTGATGGGGTCCGACTTGATGATTTTCATTTGGGTGGGATGGACGTGGTGCCCCGTTGTGGTTTTACTTCTTCATTTCCCTAATTATAAATGGGGTTGAGCATATTTCCATATGTTTGGGGGCCACCTGTTTTCCATTTCTTTAAAATTTGTGGGTGCGTTTTTTTGTTGTTTTGTTTTTGGTTGCTCATCTTTCTACTGGTTTGTTCATTTTTTAAATTGATTCTTAAGAGTTCTTTATATATTGTAGAAACACATCCTTGTGACTTACATGGGCAACAGATATCTCCTCCCAGTTTATTGCTTTGGTTTTTTTTTTTTTACTCTCTTCATGTCATTTTTGATGAATAGTAGTTCTTCAGTTAATGTACTCATATCTGTCCATCTTCTCAAAAACTGTATCCTGAGGTCATAAAGTATTCTGTTAGACTATCTTTGAAGAGCATCGGCTATTTGCCTCTCCCATTTGGGTCTTCATCTCACCAGGACTTGGTTTTGGGGGATGGGGGTGGGGGTGGGAGGAGACCAGTTTCCCTCTCCCTTCATGTCTGACCTGTGACCACAGCACCCAGAATGGGACGCCAGCTTTTCCCACTGTGCCGCCGTGGCGTGCCTTCCACCTGAGCTTCTGGGTATCAGGTGTCGGTCTCCGTGCGAGTCTGCTTTGGTGTTGCCACCCGGGTTCCTTAGGTCTGTTTATTCAGTGTTCTTGCCCTGATCACCTTGACTTAAATATTAGAGTTTTAAAGCGAATCTGAATATTTGGTGGGGAAAGTTTCCTAGATTATTTGGATGAAAACAGTGATAGCCCTTGCAAATAAAGACACTTTTGTTCTTCCTCGCTTATCCTTAATCCTTTTATTTCTTTTTCCTGCCATACATACCAGCATGGACTTGGAATAAAGTGTTGAATTGAAGTGGTAATAATGGTCATCTTTGTTTTGCCCTAAATCCTGCAGGAAATGCTTTCCATGTAAATAGGTATTTTGTAGACACCTTTATCAGGTTAAGGAAATCCCTTCTGTTTCTATCATGCTGAGTTTTGTCTTATTTTGGGGTTTTTAAAAAATGATCCTGAATTTTATCAAAAGCTTTTCTGTTCTTTTTGAGATAATCAAAAGATTTTTTGCCCTGTGAATGGCACAAGTCTCATTAATTGACATTTTAATGTTAAGCCAACCTTGTATCCCTGGGATAAACTCAGGTTGGTTATGAATTACTGTTATTGTTATTGCCAGAGTTTGGTTTGCCAGTACTTCACAAAAGAGAATTTAAAATGCCATTTCTGTAAGATACATTCCTCTTTCGTGGATGTAAAATTGTCTTCTTTTTAGGTAGCTAATGATGATTATAAGATGTTTTAGATTGTAAAATACATTCTGGTTTCAGAGATGTTAAAATGTTTTTGAAATGGATGTCTTCATGCCAACTGAACGTTCTCTTGCTTTGTGTTTTACGTCTGTGTCCGTAGTGAACTTGACTGGCGACTGTCCCTCCTCATTCTTGTCAAGTTTGGTCTTAAGGTCATGCACCAGGATAAAAAGAGGTGAAGCATGGGCCCCCATTTTCTGTACTATTGAATAATTGTTGGAATATTTGCCTTATTTCTTTCTTGACCATTTGGTTAGACAAGCCTGTAAACTAATATGGCTGCGGGATTTAACTGCTGATACAGTTTCTTGAGTCCTTATGAAATTATTCAGGTTTTCTACTTCTTCTGATTCAGTTCTTTTGGATTTCATTTTCTAGGAATTTGTTTATTTCATACAAATTTTTAGCATAAAGTGATTCAGAAGAAATTTCTATAGGTTTCACGTAGACAGCATCTATAGTTATAGTTCCTCTTTATTGCTGCCATTGTCTCATTACATTCTTAATCTCTCTTTTCTGTAACTGTGTTTGTTGGAGATTAGTCCATTTTGTTCATTTCCAAGAAATGAGTTTTGACTCTGACATTGTTCATTCCCTTTATCATTTGTTTTCTGTTTCATTGCTTTCTATACCTATGCTTCTCCTACTTTGGGTTGATTTCACTGATTTTTAAAAATTTGTTAAAAGGGATGCTTAACACATTAGGTTTTGGTCTGTTCTCTCTAAAAATGTAACTACTAAGTAGTAAGTTTAACTTCATGGTGCTTACTTGAATTTTATATATATGTAGTCTTTTCTTTATCCTTCCGTTTTACAGATTTTGTGCTTTTAGCTATTATATTTTCCTTTACCCATAACGATTTAGAAATATCACGCTGAATTGTCATACTGTCATCGCTGTCACCGACATTGATTTCTGGCACAACTAAACTGGGATGGGAGCCTGTGTGACAGACAGGGCCAGGCCGGCACCCTGTTGAAACTTGCTTTATGGCTGGTTCTGTGGCTGTGCTAGCGAACACTACATGTGTGTTCGACCATGACGTGTTTTCTACAGGCGTGTTGCCATGACTCATACGCAGACTGAGGGGTCACTGCCCCATGGGGACAGTGGCCAAGTGCTACCAGTGGACAGAAGGACCGAAGCAGGTTCGCTGCACTGTCCTAACCGGGCAGGTATTGACTCACACAGCAGCCATACAAGTGAACCGTTAACTTAAGACTTTTTGATACCCTCAAGAATGCGTTGGGATAACAGTTGTTTTCTAGTGTAATAGAGAAGCATTGTTTTGAATAAGCAGATTCTGTGAGATGAAATGATTGATGAGACCTTATAAGAACAGCACTGGAAAGGAAAAACACATTGCTTTCTTGATTTACGACTGCTTTTGCTTTCTTTACTAACAGTATAGTGCGGCCTTGGTAATAAAAGTGACATGTTTACAGAGTCTTCTCTCTTGGCCAGGCAGGGAACTGAGTCTGGACCTTAGAGTCAGGCTGCCTCGTCTGGCATATTGGCCCCTCTTCTCACTAGTGGACTTCTCTGTGCCTCAGGAAATTGGATACTCACGCTCATAATAATAGTAGCCAATGTTATGCAGCCTTGACTCTGCACCGCACACCACTGTAAATGCTTACCAGAGGTTAATTTAATCCTCACCACCGCCTTATGAAGTGCATTGTTCATGCCCCCGTTTTCAATGTACTGAGGCTCAGAGAGCCACAGAGATAGCATCAGAGCCTTTCCAGAACCTCCTGTACTTGGAGGGGGGTCCGACATCCAAACTGGAGGGGCTGCATGGTGAGGATGAGCCTGTTCTGTGGGGGACACCTGTGGTGTGTTTCACATGGCAGGAGATGGGTTTTCCAAGGATTTCCGGGCTGCTATGAAGGGTCCTCTGATTCCACTTTCTGTGTATACATCAGTCTGAGCTGCCATGACAAAATGCCACTAGTTCTGGAGGCCTCGAGTCCAAGGTCAAGGGACTGGCCAACTTGATTTCTGCGGAGGGCTCCCTTCCTGGCTTGCAGATGGCCACCGTCTCCCTGTGTCCTCTCCTGGCCTCTCTTGCTGAGTGTGCAGGGCGAGAGAAAGAACGTTTTCCTTCCTCTTCTTAGAAGGCCGTCAGTCCTACCAGATCAGGACCTTACCCTAATGACCTCATTCAACCTTCATTAACTCCTAACAACCCCCTCTCCAAAATCAGTAACTTTGGGGTTTAGGGTTTTAACATATGAATTTGGGGGGCACACAGTTCAGTCCATAGTACCCCCTCACCACCCTGAGGGACAAATATAATCCTCTGTGCCTGAATAGGTTCTCTCCTACCTGCTAGTGGGTGTCCAGCTATTTAAAAATGTTACCAGCAGAAGGCTTAGGTTCACGTATGTGTTGCTGCCGGTATTTGGCACCTCTGTGGGCAGTGAGGTAGTTTTGTGCCACTGAAATGAGACTGTGACGTTGCTCTGGGGCCCTCGGGAGGGTGTTCTTCCAAGTGTCATCATGTTGATGCACACATCTGGAACCTTCATGTTCCCCGTTAGACACTTGTGACTCCGTCGGTATAGTGTCCCGCTTGGTGCCAGGCACCGTTTGCAGGCTTTGACCACACCGTGAGAAGCGTCACAGAGGGAGGGGCTGCCTTTGTGAGGCATTTACGAGAGCAGGGGACACACGCCGACCCAGTAGACAGAGAAGTACATGGCATGATGTCCGTGTGTGAGGAAGAAAGAATACAGGAAAGTGAGGCGAACCAGGAAGCAGTCTCAGTGGGGCGGGTGTTGTTTCAGAAAAGCATTAGGAAGGCGAAGGCGTGGGCCAGGGAAATACCTGAGAGAACATTCTGGGCAGAAGGCATGTGATATGAAATACAGACATCTCCTGGTCGGAATGTTCTTGGCCAGAAGTATGAGGGTGGCGCCCCCGGGGTCTGGGGCCGTCCTGCCTCAGAACACGCAATGGATGGTAAGTACTGCGGTTATCCATGCCATGTTGGCGTAGACATAACCGCGGTCACAGGGGCCAGCTTGCCACCTGCCTCCCCTCCTAACACCCAGCTAGCCGTGACATTTTCTGAGTTGTTCCTCAGCTTTTGCTCAATGCAGAGGCATGTGTTGCTTCTCTCAGGCGGCCACCAAAGTGTTCTGAGTGCAAAGAAGATTGAACCCAAGCATGTGTGTGTGTGTGTGTGTGTGTGTGTGTGTGTTCAGATCTTTCCATAAAGGGAACGTTTCTTTGTAACCTCTTGTTTTCTTCTCAAAATCCCTGCCGGTTCTGTGCTCTTCTGAGTAACCGATGTGTGCCTGTCGCACCACAGAGAGGCCGTGGTAAATGTCACGTCTGTGTGTGGATGTGAGTGCACAGCCCCCGGGTGCATTCCCGGGCTGCGAGCAGCTCTGGAACGCAGCCCTGGGCCGTGCGTCCTGGCTCCCGGTCAGCAGAGGCTAACACTCCCCGAGGGGATTAGGGTGTGGGCCGGGCGGTTTCACTGTGAGTATCCTGTAAGGCGAAACACAAGAATGTTCGACTTCCTTCCATAAATTACATATGTAGTAAGACCCAAGAAAATGCCGCTTTCTTCCCAGAAGGAGCAGTACCACGGGAAGCCCAGGAAATGCAGCGTGCTCTCCAGAGTGGACAGTGAAACCCGGCCTGTCAAGGTCAGAGTCATAAGGTAGAAGGCTTGGCCACACGCATCACCCCCAAACCCCTTCTGCTTGGCTTTGGAATCCGTAATGTGACATCCCTTCTGCAGGCCAACTTTCTTTTAAAATTATGTTTATGGAATGACTAGGAAAAGTGACTTGGCCCTCTCTGAATTTTTATCAACGGCGGGCGTGGGTGACCGAGCCTGGCTGTGACACCCCACCGGGTCTTCCTCCCCAGTGTCCCCAAGGAGCCAGCGAGCGAGACTCATGGGCCGCCTCAGTCCTGTTATGGGGACTTGTGGGTAATTGGGAACCATCTAAAAGTAGGGGACTCTGGTTACCACATTTTTTTATTTTATATCTTTTTAATAGTAGACAGACACTTTCAGGCAAGAGTTGTGTTAAGTTCTGTTTCTAGACTGTTAAACGAGGTACATTGAGACATTCTCCTGAAAATGGACAAGGGGGCCTTTATTGAGTTCAGTGATGACTTTGTGACTTGGATGGACGTTCCCAGTGCAAACTCTTTCTGCACAAACAGGCCGAACCGCTAGTGAATGTGAAGTTAAGGTAACAAGTATAGCAGTGGGAACAGGGCATCTTCTTTAGGTACCCGTGTTTCAGAAGCCTGGGGAAAAAGGCGGGGCCAGTGGTTCCCACGTCTTCGGAACTTCTGAATGATTTCTCTCCCGCGTTTGGGTTACTTAGCAGTTGGAAAGTAACAAAGTTCCGTTGCCTCTAAATAAGTGGTTAACTGATCTCATTACTTCCTTTTCCGTCTGAATCAGGGAGTTTTCCTCTGGGGTGTGTATGTAAATGTGCTGAATTGGGTGGCAGAGACAATGTAAGGTGATAGTTTTGTGAAAGATGACCATTTTGACTTGAATAAGTCATCATGGTTTACTGTGAGACCTTGGCGTTTAATTTAGCATTCTGTTGTGGGATTTCATTTGCAAATTGAAAACACTGACTCGTTTAGAGAGTGTTTTACTAAGAGAATCTAGTGCTGAAATGTACTAAAGTGAAGAAAACCGTTGGGCGTGAATTCCTAACCTTGGAGCATTGCTGAATCATTCTTTTCAACGTGAAAATTAATATTTGAAAGTAATAATTAAGGCCGTGGCTGCCAAGAGCAATTGAAATTTTCGTAGAAAGAAAATCTGTGATCCCAGATGTCATCACTCATTCACGAACTGCCTTGTTAGTAAGAGGTGGTATTGGTTTCAGTTGTTTTCACACCAACAGGACAAGATTGGTTTCATGATCTGCACTGTACGTGGTGAATGCTATTCATTGTAGACACATATTATTACATCGTAATGAGAAGGTAATATGCCAACAAACATAATTATGTTTTAATATTGGAAAAAAGTGTCGCCCCCGTAACATCTAGGGCATTCTTGAAATCACAGGGCCTTCCTGGTATCCTTAAGTACTGGTGAAGTTTGGTTTTATGTCACCGATGAAATCGGACAGAAATCACACCCCAAGGAAGTACGGCAGTAGGTGAGCGAGGTGGTGTGCTCACAGAGTCCTCTGTGTTCCCCTGGAGCCTGGATTCCAAGGATGGAGAGGAGGCGTGATGGCGTTTGCCTCAAGGTCCTGGGCCAGAGCCACCTGGCCGGGCAGAGTGTGCTTTCAGCCCCGCGCTGTGGGTTTCTGGCTGTGTAACCCCGAAGCAAGTTTCTCGGCCTCTTTCCTCTTAGTGCTATTTGAGGGATTAAATGTGTGTTATCTAGAAAACGTTTAGGATCACAATTGCCTCACAGTAAGTGAACATAAATGACTTTAAAGTAAATAAAGAAAATTCTGGGCAATACTTATTTCCCAGGTATTTGAAAATATACACCACTACCATTTCTTTCTCTCACTGTTGTTGAAACAATGATAGCTCAGCAGTACTCAAGAATTTTGTAAAAATTACCCACATACCCAATATCTAAAAACAGTGTTTCCATGATTCTTCTAATTATAGTTTATTTGCATGCATGTTTGATATTCTTGAAATCGGAATGTAAAAGTAATCACTTTGGGCAACCAAATGCGATTGGTCCCTGCTGGTCACGTTTGCTGGGCAGGGGGCTGGGCATCAGGGTCCCCCTGGTAGGTACGTGGGAGGGGCCAGGGCAGTCTTCCCTCAGAAAGGTGGGGGGCGCTAGCTGCCAATGCTAGAGAGCCCACTGCCACAAACACTGGACTCTCACGCTGTGCAAGTGGTTTTCTTGTTCAGGAATATTTGTTATCAAATTAATTGCTGTGGTGATGACACCCATTTGGCAGGCACTGCAAAGGTACAGTCAGTTTCTTTCAGGGTTTTGAGCTGAGGTGACAGTGTGGTAGGAGCAATGCTAGCCTGGGGGGGCCAAGGGATGGGGGTCTAGGGGACCAGCTTTCCAGGCTTCGGCGTCCTCAGGGGCTGAGTAAGGCACAAGCACCATATCTGTCCTGCCCTGAGCTATCGAATTGCTTGCTTTCCGGTATGTTTTGTTTTGATATCGTGCTTGTTCAAGATCGGATATCAAGATGTATTTTTTTAGTTTTTGCTCTTCTTCCCCCTCATCCTGCACTTTTAACAGCACCTGAACTGCGTGAGTAAGAAGTGCGGATAGAGCCGTGAAAACCTCAGCACAGCCAGTGCTGGACGTAGTGCCGGCACACAACCCCTGTCCCATGACAGCAGTGAGCCTGGGCACTGATGGGTGATCTCTGTTTTCTGTAAGGCTGTGGAGGCTCAGAGACACCAAGCAGTTTGCCCAAAGCCACAGAGCCAGTCTGTTTTATGTCTGAGTTTCTTTCTGAGTTAGTGCCAGATCCTCATTATAACCCAGGCCATCTTCCTTACAAGTCACTTGTAACGGGGAAGTTTTGAGTAGTGGATGGAGCCGCCACATCAGTGATAAAGATCGGGCACATCACACTCAAATCACTCTGCCGTCACGGTGGATCTCTGCATTCACCAGGACCTAACGTCCGTTGTGCCAAGTGCATATCCGAGGTTTGGAACCGGTGAAACCTCCTCCACGTTTTGCTTCACAGTGTTATCACAAGGGTGATAGTGAATGACGATGACATTTTAAAATGTCCTGTTCTGGCATGCTTTATTTAGGACTTCAATTTTGTTGTGAGAGACTCGGAATGAGGTTAAAACAAAAGATTCCACACATGATTTATTTCTTTTAAGTTCCGTGTTCTGAAATGTCATAGACACAAACATAAAAGCATCTCAAGGCAAATGTAAGAACAGTGAGGCGAACGTGCTTCTCCGTGGGAAGGTATGTATTTGCACATGCGAATGCACTTCATTCTGTGTCATCATTCAGTGTGAGTGGGCACAGTGTTTATAAAATACAGTAAATATTAGAATGATCATGACAATCCTTTTGTTCTGAGTGGTTAAAAAAATAAAAGCAGGCTATAAGAAATTTTAGGACTCTGTGAAATTATAGCTGTGCAGTCAGCCAACCTTCCGAAATCTGCCCTTAAATTCCGGTTTCCCTTCCTGAGGACCCACGACACACCCGGGTGCGAGGTGGCGGCTCTCTCAGAGCACCTCAGGTTTGCCCATTTCCCCCTTCTCAGAAAAATACGGGTCTTGGCAAAACAGTGGGTCGGTTTGTTTGGGGGAGGGGTGTTTGGTTTGTTAGTTTGTTTTGATAAAAAGTGCTACTGGGGAAGACGGTGAAAGAACCCACAACACTCTCCGAGGTTTAATCTGGTAATGACATGTCCCATACTTATATCACGGCTAACGAACGCTGAAATTTAAGAAACTTGGAATAAAACGCCTGTTCCACCTTATTTATATTAGATCTAAATCTGGCTTTTTAACTGAGTCTCTTTTGAGATTGTCACACTGCTTCCACATCCTCCTTCCCATTGTGACATTTGGTAACGGGCTCAGGGACGCGTCTCTGGACTTTGTTAAGCTAACGTGGTGTTCACCACAGCCTTCGCCTCTGCCCCTCCTGCCTGCCCGCTTCTCGGCTTAGGTCACACACTCCTCACCCCAGACTCCAGGAGCCCAGCCCGGCTTCGCTCCTTCTCCTTCACAGGTTTTCCCTGGCCCCAGCTCTCTGTTCACGAAGCAGGGATCCACGTGCCTTCACAGCTTCTGCCCCCAGGGTCTCTATCTTTGCAGGAACACGTTCGTATTCACGTGGGAATCTCTTGAAGAAGTTCTCTGTCTCCAAACCGAGGGTGTCTCGAATGAGTTAGAAGAGAAGACCTGAAAAGCATTGAGTGTAGATGAGCAATTGGGAATAGACTCACCAGACCTCCTTCTTGTCCCCCATTAAGGTGAGAGACTTAGTTTTTATTAAGAAGACAGGCAAACACCAACTTGTAGGTGCCCCGAGCATTATAAAGATTATGTGCTGGTGTCCCTTCAGTGTAACTCCAAATAAAGATCTCTAAATGGTAAAGGAACAGTAAAGATCTCCTCGGAGTTCTCACTTTTTCCCCCCCAATGACCACTTCAGTTACTCTTTTAAAAGTATTAAATCAGACATTGTTTTTAACAAAGTGGGGTGGGGGCAGGAGAGGAGGACTCAATTGCTAATGCGCTAACACCTGGGCACATACTTAATCTTCCTGTGGGCTAAGCTGGGATTGCATTTAGAGTCTCCTCCTCTCTTAATGTAAAATGCACACACACACACACACACACACACACACCCCGCACAAGACAAACAGAGAGCTTGATGAATTGTCCCGAAGAGAATGCCCTCCTCCCGCCACCAGGGACACCAGACCTGTGCTGGCCCTTCTCATGAAAGTAACTATCCTGATAAGTCAACAAGCACCGTGGCTTAGCTGTTTTTTAAAAAACAGTCTTCTGAGTATTTTTGCATTCACAGCTTCTCTCTTCATCCTTTTTTCCTGATAGCATCCCCGTGGTACAGTTTTGTGTCTCTTATAAACTGAGAGCAGCTCTAGACGTCTGATCCAATTCGGGAGATCTTGGTGTGTAGATACAGACCGAAATTTGGGTGGTGGAAAGCGCACGGTGTTTGAGATGCTGCCCGACAAGCCTGAGGGAGCCATGGGCATGCACGCCGCTGGTGCTGGGTGCCCAGAGCTGTGACTTAATTAACCGGGGGTTGCAAAACGGTGATCTCTTCAGTCATTCCTATTTGTGCGCTGGCTGGGCTGTTCCTGTACACAAGGGATTCTCCTTCATCTGCTCCTTACTTGTCGTCAGGTAGTGCCAAGCCGTGGGAGGTTCTGGGGTGCTGAGACTGTGCTGGCCTCAGGAGTCTCTGGTCATTGGGCGCATCAGAAGCTGGACACACGTGTCTGGAAAGGGCCATTTGATAGGCATGTCGGTTGGTGGTCGGACGAGGAGCTGGGCGTCCTGGCCTGCAAGGTGTTAGTGTTGATCCAGTTGCTGCTAGGGTGTCCTTTTTCTGGAGAATGGACTCTGCACCTTTTCCCTTGAGCCACCCATGTTTTGAGGTCTCTTCCTACTTGTTGACAGACTGAAAAATCTTATTTTGCAGGATGGAACCACTAAATATTATCTGGTCACATCTTTTGTCAATGAAAAAAATTTTGAATGAAATCATTTCAGAGGTGAAATTTTACAATAAATATTTCTATGTAAGCCATCCGTGGACATTGGAATCTAGAACTGGGGTATATTAATCCAGTTTTCCTCCCAGGTCATGAATGAAAACAGAGATGGAAAACCTTGCTTGTCTGTTGGACTCTGGAAAGTGTCAGCATAGTTCGGATTTACTGATGCACAGAGACGAAAGTGAGCTCTCGTTGTTTCTGTTATAAGAAGGAAGGAAAGAACTTGACACTTATTTCCTTTAGATCTGTTATTGTGTGTATATTGTCTATTTTTGTCCCCCAAATCACTTTAGGCTTTTGGTGTTACTTACAAAGCTTGGAGAGGCTAAGTCCCTTCCCCAGGGTCTCAGAGCTGGAGAAGGGCCTGCCTGAGATTCAGGCCTGGCCCTCGTCCACTGCCCTCAGGAAAAGGCGCACGAACACTGAGTCACAGACCAGATTTTTTTTTCTCATGGTAACCAGCTAAAATGTTTTATTTCATTTCTGTTTATTTCATTTTGGTTTTAAAAGACACTGTAATTTATATTCATTACTAACATAGTTAAACATAATGTGTGCCTATTTAAAAAACAATTAGTATTAAAGAAACAGTCATGCTATATTAAATTACTTTGATTAAGCTAATAATTGAGATGTCAGTTTTTAATAAGTATTATTGCCCTATAAATAGTTATGATTAATGGGGTCCCTATATTAACAGGAATTTAAGTTAGCCTTTTTTTAAAGTAAGTTGCAAACATAATGACTCTTTTTTTTAAAGATTTTTATTTATTTATCTTTAGAGGGGAAGGGCAGGAGAGAGGGAGAGAAATATCAATGCATGGTTGCCTTTCATGCATCCCCTGCCGGGAACTGGCCTGCAACCCAGGCATGTGCCCTGACTGGGAATCGAACCGCGATCCTCTGGTTCACAGGCCCACACTCCATCCACTGAACTATACCAGCCAGGGCTAAGGTAACTTTGAATAGCAAAAAAAAGTCATCATTTAATGCTACTTAAGTTAGACGGCATTCTAAAAATTACCCAGAAGTTTATACTTCTTGGTTAATGTTTAGATGCTCTGATTTGATCTTTTTGATACAAGTTGTGTTTGTGTGATGGTCAGAAGTGTGAACTCGGGAGAAGACTCCTGCCTTTGACAGCTGGCTCAGCCCCTGGCCAGCTGTGAGATTTGGGGCAAGCTACTTACCCTGTCTGAGCCTCAGTTTACTTCTTTGTTAGGTCATAGGCTTACCTAACTCACCGGTTGTTTATGAAGGTTATGTGCCATTCCTGAAGATTCTTTTTTCTTTCTTTCTTTTTTGATGAAGTGTTTCAAATCAAAGTGGTTTTGACTTAAAACCTGTTTTGCTGTAATCTCACTGTTCTAGATAAATATTCTCATAACAAACGTATATGGAGCCCACACATCGGGCTGGGCGCCACGGGTGCAGTGAAGAATAGCAGGCAGTCTGTGTGAGAGCACTCAGTCTGTTTGGGGACGTGAGCGAGGGGGGGAGTGGTTTTCTAACGTGGGAACAGGTCAGGGAAGTAGAGGGAGTAGCTCTCTCAGGTTAGGGTGACTTCTATCCTTGGGAACTCTTGGAGGGTTGCGGGATGTCATCACTCAGCAGCTTCATAATCTCTTTTTCTGTTAAAGATCTTTCAAAGAGCAAACATGTTTTGAAAAATTCCCTCTTTGAGCTCTACTTTGATTTGGTTGAACTGCACCGAAATCACTGAAATTGATTTTTTTTAAATATTATTTTTACTGAGATACAATGGCATATTATATTCATGGGAGGTGGACAACCTAATGAGTTCGTATTTGTATTACTGCAAAGTGAGGATCGCAGTCCATCCAGTTAACTTCCATCACCACGCATAGTTACCCTCAGGGAGGATCTTGACCCGACCTTGAAGCCCTTGTCCTGAGTAAAGAGAAGGGAGGGGTCCGGTACAATCTTGAGTCCCCTGGTGCTGGGGGACTTCTTCATTCACCCCAGAATTTCCATTTCCGTAACCCCGTATCACCTGTCATAAAGAATCTACACTTTGATAATGTTCTACTTGGAAATGTGGCAACGCCTCATTAACTTACATTTACTCGATTATAAATTTTAGTAATTTGAATGGATTAGGATGGGGTTCACCCCCTTTCATCCATGGCGGCATTGTTTGCTGGCTCACCACCAGCACCCCGACCTGCTGCGCTGGGAGATATTTCGCTGCCAGCACCCAGTGCTGGATGTACCGCGTCCATCAGTGGGTGGTGGGTCACCCCACGGTGTGGTCTTACCCACACTCTGGCCCCTTGTCTCAGACCCCAAACACCAGCTCTTCCAGCGCCATTTTTGGTCTTCTGCTTCTTGGAGAACTGCAAGCCCTGAACAAGTCTGTTCTGTCACCGCGGCTCTCCTGTAGTGTTATGGGGTAAGTGTGGGCTCAGGTGCTGGCAAAACTGGAGCCATGAGAAGAACGAAGGGGATTGGTGGGCAGGAATTAGGTCATTAATTTCAAGACCAGCAGAGCGTGGTAGGGCTTCTATGTATTTCATTTAGTTTCCTTACATGCAGCAAGTTCTCATTACTCCACCTGCCCAGGAGAGGGAGATGGAGGAGGTGGTGAGGACGACCCGCTCCGTGGAGTTGCGGGGCCCACAGGTGGGCTTTGAGGATCAGTATGGAGTGTTAGGAGTCAGCACAGACGCAATGGCTAGTTTGGGCTGAAGGGAGATTAGAGAACAAACTTGGAAAGGACGCTAAAGTCTAGATGGTAGGAGACCTTGGGTGTTGAGGGTAAGATACTTGAACCTAATTCTTTGTAAGTATCTTTCGAAGGGCTTTTGACAAAGAGGAATGCATGGGAGGCGTATTTTAGAATGAAGAGCCTGGGAGGTGTGGCTGAACAGACCGAAGGCTGGGAGGGAGAGTGCCTGGAGGCAAGGAGCCTCGTCCCGAGGGCACTCTGATGACCTGCGGGTA
This sequence comes from Sturnira hondurensis, assembly GCF_014824575.4. NCBI lineage: Eukaryota > Metazoa > Chordata > Mammalia > Chiroptera > Phyllostomidae > Sturnira > Sturnira hondurensis. Next base: position 4,610,602 of record NW_028081271.1, read on the forward strand.
GTGGGCACTTGGGTCAAGTGCTGGTGCAGGAAGGAAGTTGTGGGGCCGTCACTCCGTCCGTCCCCCCGTCAGCAGTTGCTCAGACTACATCCGCTCGGCAGTAATAAGATGTCCTTTAAGAAAATGTCACATAGTGTGGACTTCTCCCTTGGCTTCTCTGTGTTTGAGGGGCGACTGCTAATCCCGAGTCTACTCGGAGAATGTCTCACTGCCACGAACACCCCAGCATAGGCGGAAATGAGCCTTCTCTGAGCAACCTGGCAGGGTTTAAGTCAGGATTTTCCAACCTGTGTTATGAAGCCTGATCACTTTACAAGTTTATTTATTTGTTTTACTTTCTGAATTCAGAGGAGAGGATGTGATAATGCTATTTGTGACTTTCCAAATCCCTTTTGTTCTCTGGCTTCGATTTTACTCCCCCCTATTCTGCCGTGGCCTGGCCTGTTCCCAATGAATGAAGGAAGAACTCGGCCAGAAAGTGCAGGTTGGAAGGCCAGGCAAAAATTTTTTCTTTCATTTAACTTTTTATTTTGAAATAATTATGGAATATAGAGTACAAAGAATCCCCTTACCCGCTTCACCCAGATTCCTCAAATGTTAACATTTTACCTTGTCTGCTTTATCATTCTCTCTCCCTCCTCCCCTTGTCCCTCCCTCCCTCACTCACACATGCACACACTCACACTCTGATATGCATTAATTTTTGTTCTGAACCATTTGAAGATAAAGTGCAAACATGATACCCTCTACTTCTGAATACTTCAGTCTGCACTTTCTAAAAACAAAGACATTCACCGACACAGTCGCAGGACAAGGATTTACTCTAGGTACTATTTCCGATTATGCTAAGTTGCCCCAGTTCTGCCCTTTATAGAACATCCCCCCCCCCCCGGCCAGGGGCCTCCCTTCCCCCGTTCACTGGACAGTTCAGGCTCACCTGCGTTATCTAGTTATGAGGTCTCTTTATTCCCCCTTCATCTGGAGTAGTGTTTCTTTGTCTTTCATGAACTTAGGAGTTGCGAAGAGGACGGGCCACTTATCTGGTGTAATGAATGTTGCACGACATGTGCGTTTGTTCACTGTTTCATCAGATTGGGCTCAGGTTGTGCATTTTTCCTGGAAACACTGCAGGAGTGGTTCTGTGCCTTTGTCCACGCACGGCGTTATCAGGGGTCCTTTTGTCCCATTGCCGGGGATGTTCATGACTTCCATCTCCTGCATAAGGGGTTGTCTGGCAGTGTCCCCTCCAGTGTGGCTGCTTACTGGATGGCTCTCGTGGGGGAGGGGGAGGACGTCTGTGCCCCTCAGTGGTTGAACAGTTGATCCTTTCACAGGTTTCTCAACTTCCCCTTGCTTTTTTCCCTTTCCAGTGCAGTTTCCCAAGAGCCCCTCTCCTTTCCTTTCCACCTGCACCCCCCACATAGTTGCCTCTCTGAGACTGCCCCCTGCAGGCTGGGATGCCCCTTTGCATTCCTTTAGCATGCTGGGAGCCCCCTCCAAGTGATTTCACATCGAAGGTGGGCTTTCTCTTTTCAGCAGTGGTTTTAGATCAGTCTTAGGACCGCAGCTACTTCCTTCTGCCACTCAGTTGTTCCTGGAATGCTGTTATTCTGCTGTTATTCAGCATTCTTAGAAATCAGCAGGCCTCACAAAATCACACAACCACCACCATGGTCCTCACGGGAAAATGGGCTTAGGGGCATGTATTAGTTTGCCAGAGCTGCTGTAACAAAGAGCCACCGGCTGTGGGACTCGAACAACAGAAATGCATTGTCCCACAGTTCGGGAGGCCAGAAGTCCAAGATCAAGGTGCCAGCAGGGTTGGTTTCTTCTGAGACCTCTCTCTCCTTGGCTTGTAGATGACCATCTTCTGCTTATGCACGCGCATGGTCCTTCCCCTGGTGTCTAATGTCCTCTTCTTAGCAAGGACACCAGACGTGCTGGATTCGGGCCCACCTGCATGACCTCATTTCACCTTAGTCACCTCTTTAAAGGCTCTGTCTCCAAATCCAGTCACATTGAGGGGCTGGGGGGTTAAGACTTCCTATGAATCTGGGGAGGCGGGATGACACAGTTCAGCCCCAGACGGGATGGAACAGTCAATGAGCAATCACTGCCACATAAAAAAATGACCCTAATAAAAACTAGCACGCACTTTACCCCCATGAAGTCATTAGAAATACAGACGACTCCAATAAATGTGGCAGTTTACCTTTAGAAATACCTGAAGTTTGCTTGTGGGAGGGGCCATAGGAAGGATTGTAGCTTGTAAGTTACTTTATCAAATGGAAAGTTGTCACACCAGGTGTGGATAGGCGTGGTTCCCAACTGCTGTGGTGAATGAGGTAGCTAGGAGATTTTCCGAGAGTGTGTGTGTGGGTGTCTGGTATTTCCACCAGCTTGGTTCAGCTGGGTGCAGTTTTCTGCATTCAACTAGTATTTCTTGTGGATGAAAATGCACTAAGGAAGCTCAGAATTTTCTCTAATTTTGCAATTTCAAAATGTGTCACCGTAGCTCACCAGGAGCTGATGTTTATTTTTTTATCTATAGGTCATTTGAAATCACCTTAGTTTTGGGGAGGTCATGAGGTTTTGTAGCTTTATTTGTGCTTGCTTTTTAAAATTGTCTTTGTATTTTGGAGAACGTGTTGGCAGATTTGACTATACACCATTGCCTTGACTGCTGTTACTCAGCTTCTCCTTATGTACAGAGTCTGTCTTCTAAAAATACTTTAATCACAGTAGGTTAGTTTTGCAAATTAATACATCTTATAGTGAAATTTTATAGCCCTTCCTTTTTCTCTCCTCTTTTGTTTCTGTATCCTTTATTTATATAATTAATTTCTCCACATTTGGTCAGAGTTCAGGGTTCTTTTTATTCTCCCCCAAAGTTTCCTTGTTTTAATAACATTTAAAAAACCCTTAGCCTAATCGGCCCAGGCATTTTTAAGGAGGGGTTGGAGTGAAATAAAGCAGTCCTCGCTTTGCGTGCTCCTGATGTGCGCACATATCATTTACCATGATTTACTTAAGTAATACCCGTCTCCCAGCAACCTGGCTCACATTTCAGATGCCACAGTATATTAGCTGTTAGTAACTGCATCTAGTACAAACCTGGCTTCAGCCCACAGGTCGCTGCATGGCGGCAGTGACAAACTGCAGGGCTTCCCAGCCCTGCCCTTGAGGGGTCGGTCACCCTGCGTGTGCATGCCAGGTTCACGCAGACAGCAGGTGTATCGCCTCTTAGTGTCCCGGTGATGGCCCCGCTCTGATCTTGCACAAGTGGATCATTGAAAGAGAGAACTGGCCAATAAAAGTGCCGCAAAGTGAGACATGGTCGTGCTAGCAGCAACATTGGAAGTAACCGGAGGCCTGGACAGTGACGAGTCTCAGGCCTGCGTGCAGCTACGGCACAGACCGTGGGCGATGAGTCCACTGGGTATGAAAACAGGGCAGAGTGCCTTTAGGACCTTGCAGTTTAACCTGCACTAGGAACAGACAGTCGCTTGTGGTGAAAATGGAGTGTCGACGCCTATTTTGGATTGACAATTGTAGGTTAAGAATCCCGATCAGTTTGACTATCATTCAGGCCAAAGTGTGGAAGTTAGTTGCCACATTGAGAGAAAATGGTAATTACATGGGTATTAAAGAAGAAACACTTAACGGTCCGTGAAGACTGGTTTCTTCACTGGTCTTCTTCATCAACTCAAAGACCTGCTGTGAATTGATGAAGGTTGAGCCATCAGGGGAAGCGGTAGTGCAGATACGGATGCTGCTGAGAAATTTGTATCCAGATTACAAGGATTAGTTAAGGCGGGTAATGATGATGGTCATCAAACATTTAATGTCGATCGGTTCACAGGCTGGCACTCAGTCCACTGAGCCACACCAGCCAGAGCTTAATGTTGATCGGAAAGGGTGAATTGGGTCGCAGAAGACGTAAGATCTCCAACTAGCTACAAAGGAGTTGAACACAGAGTAATTCTTGTCTTAGAAGACAACGCAAAGGGTGACTTTAAGACCGTGATGAGCAGTCTGAGAACCCTAGAGCATTACAAAAATCACGCACAAGAAGCATCTCAAACGACCCTTTGGACCAGGTAAAGATCATGGGTTACAATACCATTGTTTCCAAGACGCGTTTCAACTGTGTGCTTCCCAGAGGTAGGTAAAACCATTTACCTTCTAAAGCGCACCAACCACAGTTAGACGGTGCCCTGGGTCACCCTGATTCTCCTGAGGATGTGAATAAGAGTGTGCTTTTCACTAACAAATTCAACCTCACTAATAGAACCACTGAACGGTGGAGCTCTTCGGGCTTTGAAAGGCTGTTTTCCTACATGGACATTTTGGTAGCTGAATTTTGAAAGAAATAGGACATACATTAGCAAACATTCGAGCATCGTAGCAGGAAGCAACAGCGAGGATGTCTGTGCACAATGTCACGTTGCCCGTAGCCTTGCAGTTGACCATGGGGGGGTTGACGTCGCCCCCATTCGAGAGCCTGCAGATATGTAGCCACAGGAACTTAGTGAAGTCAGATTTTTCTGCCTAACCAAGGCCAGTGACCGTGACAAAAGCATGAAGACGTCCTGGAGGAAGTGACACCTCCTGATGTCTTCACGTTAAAAGATCTCTTGGAGATAATTCATGACATTGAAAACACAGGATAAAGTGTTGGCAGCTGATCCCATTGTAGGAAGGAGTGTGGCGATTTGTCAAGGAATAGAGAAGATTCTCACTTATGTCGTAGGTTATATACAATGTGAAGATGCTAAGTTCTGTTCAAACTGCTCTTGGTGAGGTTTTTTTTTTAACAAGGAAACCCTTTAATTCTCAATGTTTCAAAAGATACTACACTAAATAAATTTGTTTCACTATGTTTTCATTTTCCTATGCCTTGAGAGTCTCGTTCATTAGAGTCCCTCTGGTGGATTGCCATGTGCATATTCGTTCCGACCGCCTGGCCCTCCACTGCGAAGTGAGGTCTGCCTGTCCGACGAAGTTCGCTGCCTTCTCTTGCCCTCACTTCCCTGCGGCAGCTGCCGTCGGGTGTTTCCTTGTCTGTATCTAGCTCTCCTCCTAGACTCTTACTAGTGTTCCCAGTAACACGCCTGTGCTGCCTGTTGGGCGCCCCGTGTGGCACCTTGTTCTCCCGCCGCCCCTGCCTGACCTTTGCCCCGTCGTCGTCCCTGCCCTTGTCTCTGGGCTGCAGAGTTGGCAAGAGTGTTTTCCCGGGACTTGTAGCTTGTGTGACTCAGGAGACACTGCCGCAGGATCCTGCGGCCCAGCTCTTCCTCAGGCCCCTCCCCGTCCCACAGGCCCCCCAGGAGCCCTGCTGTCTGCCCTTGTCACCTCAATGCAGTTCAGGGGCTGTCTCTGGTTTTTAGAGCTTGTGGTTGGAGTGACAGGCACAGCCCCACAGTCTTCACCGTCTCCGGGGTGTGACTTTCGCTCTTCTTTGTGGCACTTGGCTGAAACAGGAGCACTTCAACGGAGAGGAGCCCTTCCGCTTGAGTGACTAGCGGTGAAAAGCCTGAGGACACCCCAGACACTTGCATTAGGGACGGAGGAGGACAGAAGGGGAGCTGTAAGAGGGTTTCCTCAGTGAACCGTTAAGGAGAAACACGTTGGACGGAACGAAAATCCGTCACAGGGGAACCGCAAGCAGGCAGACCCATCCGCGTGGCCACAGGCAGGTTAGGACGTGTGTCCTGACAGGGGTGCAGCCCTCGGGGTGCGAGGTTAGTGCTGACTGCAGGGGGCCCCACAGCAGGAGGGGTGGTTATCATAAAACTGCAACCCCTCTTCCGTGAAACACCTGGCCATGTCGCAGAGAGGAGCAGGGACCCTGATGTAGGCCAGCCGCGCGGTGCAGACACTGCGCGGTGCAGACACTGCGCGGTGCAGACACTGCGCGGTGCGGTCCACGGCCTGAGCACCAGGCAGCTGGCTCAGCGCATGCGCTGCTGGGACAGACCTCCAGTGTAACTCAGGGCGTGTGTCTCTAATTCTCTCAGGGCGTCTTGGTTGTTTGAATCAACCCAAGGCATAAGTCATCACCAAATCACAGTGGAAGTGTCCGTTGTCTTGATTATGGCATAATATGCAGATGACCCCCCCAAAATATTAAAATTAACTTGGATGTTTTCCAGCTTGTAAGGAGTTGCTGGGTACTTTCCAGGTCATATACGAAGGTGATTTGTGATCTAACTACTAGTGCCTTATAATTCTGTAACGCAGTTATAGGTGGAACTGAGTTGTCACATCAGGTAATCAGATAAATGGGAGTGCTTGGCTTGAGTGGGGCGGGTTGTATTAATTTTAGATAAAATGAAATTAGTGTTTGTACGGACAGTTGAGCCAAGGCACTGAATTACTCTATTCAGCTGGGACCGACTCGACTTAACAAAATAGTACTTTTAGAGTTTTTTAGGGTAATGAGAGAATGGGACTGAAATTAAAATTCTCTCTTACCGTTTGGACAAAATAATTTGAGTGAGCAGTGACTGAGACGGCCCATAGAAGAAATTCTCTTTCTGCTCTGAAATTCATTCAGTAACACTTAATAATCTTCAACTTTCCTTGGAAAATGTTATGACTTAATGCAGGCCAGTGCCTTCTGCATTATATGATTTGAGGCTTTTTTTTTTTTAACCTAACAGGAACAGGAAGCAGAGATGGGAGTTGACCTTCAAAAGACAGAGAAAGCTACAGCCAAGTTAGGGATTCCCGTCTTCTCTCTTCAATCAAGACAGTTAGGGGAACTCTAGGTGTACTGTTGGAGGGGAACTGGGAACGGTGGACAGCTTTGGGGCTGGCCGAGAAGGGAGTCCCTTTCTGTGGGTGCAGGACCTGGAGTAGATGAGGCGGGGCCACCCTGACCGGCCAGTTAGAAGGATGGCCCTCAGTAGAGCCAGACCTTTAGGTCTCCCCGATGTTGACTGCCTCCCCTGGGGACACGGCAGTTTGCGGTTGGCTGTGTGCCAGTTCTGTGTGACGGTCTCCAGAACAGGGGCATGCGCATTCTCATTACCACAGTGACTTTTTTTAAGCCCTGGCATCCTGTAGAAAAGGCACATTTGGGACGTCTCAGAAACCAGGAGTACTAACCACTGTTACTAGGTACTGTGGTCAGAGCTGCTGGTAAGGAATCGATGGTAGACTCGGGCACAGCTTGCCCGCTCTTTACCTCTCACATACCCTAGGCAAACATTCCTGAGCCTGTGCCTTTCGCAAGCCATTTGATTCAGAGGCTTACATTTCCCGGGTAGACGCCCAAGGCGATGCAAACCTCAGCAGGGCAGAGCGGCCGCGAGGGCGGCTCCGGCAGGAAGGGGCCAGAGCCTGTGGAACGGGGAAGAAGGGGCCTCTCCTGCCTGGAGAGTCGGAGCCAGGGTCACGTCAGATGGGGGAGGGGCCTCTTGATCCCGGTTTGGTATGTGGAGAATGGAAAGCCGGGTTGGTAAGCTTTCTTCTTTTCCTCCCAAATTCCACCCTGATAACAACAGAAAAGCCTATTTGACCAGCACGGCCCTGAAATATTTGAGCATTAAGGGTCAGGTGCTGGTCTTGAGGAGCTCTCGAAGCCAGGCCACACACAACCTCGGGGGAGTGACGGTGTCTAAAAACACGAAGGCACAGTACACTATTTCTATTTGTGACTCGTGTTTAATTTTGAAAGCACACAGCAGGCCTTTTGAAGGCACTTTAAGGAATGGGTGTGGAAGGGGGTGGGGGGGAAGGAAATCTCAGCAGAATGCTTTCAGACATTTCCTGCTGTATAAATGCTGCATACTTCTCAGGCCTGCAGACTCGTGGCCAGTGGGAGTGTAGCCCCTGGAGGGTGACGTTTGATCACGGTTGCAAGGAAAGAATGCAGAAACTGTGTAGGTGATGAAGGAACCTTGAAAACTGGCACAAAGTACAGGTTTTAACTTGCCACCCAAGTCCCATATGTGACATTTGAATATATGGTATAATATATAGTATAATGGCTTATCTTTGGACAAAAATAAGTGATTTTTAAAAAAGTTATTTTTGTTAAATTCATAAGACTGTCTGCCCTGGTAAAAGAGTCCGTCTCCGGGTGGACGTTCTGGACGATAAAGCGCCTCATTGATTTTGTCCCCCAAATTACCTCAGTACATTTCTGTAGCAGCGTTGTGACGTGTGCCTGCCATGGACAAAGTGCCGCACGGAGGTCACGACACTTCTGCTTTCTACCTGTAGCTTCGTAGTGTGTTAAAATCTTTTTTCACGAATTTCTTTCTTTTTTTAAAAAATTTCCCCCCACTTTGACATAGCCAGATCCATCTGCACTTGTGGCTGGATGAAGCAGCTAATGAAAGCTCCCCCGCCCTCTTGTTTTCAGAAAACTGAGCAGAGCCACCCAAGTCGTGGGGGGCAGGCGTCTGTTCCAGCCTGCGGAATTCAGGGGTGAGAGTGACTGCGGACTTGTGCACATCTTCTGTTATATAAATGCCGTAGCTGTTGAGTTCACTGCAGTGCTCCTGTGTGGACCAGGCTGGTCTTGCCGCTCACACTGTCCGGATTTGAGAGCCGGCTCCACCATGTAGCAGCTCCTGTGGACAGAGTGCTGCTCCTCTCTGTGAATTATAATGTTCTGTCAGATGGGGACTGGTACATCCCCCACCAGATTTTCTGCACATTAAGGAGTCAGAATACATGAATGAAGCAGGTCTGAACCAGTGCAAATTTGAAGCACGCTTCAGCAGGGCCACGAGAATTCTTATTTCTTGTTGCCGTTTACTCACTGATTTTTAAAAAATGAATGCCACCAATATGTATTGAATATGCACGTCGTGTGTTCCCCTCCACACTCTGGAGGACACAAAGGCCAATGAGCACAGATCTGGCCCCCAAGCTGTCTGGAACATATAACTACAAAGCAGTCCGTGTGTCAGGAGAGGCACAGATAGGATAGTTGGGGATGTAGAGCTCCCAGAAGCCTGCTGCTGGGTGACGAGTAACCTCTCAGCTCTCTGTCCCGTGCGTGACCTGGAGCTCTCCCGCAGCGGGGCGTTGCTCTTCGAACGATCTCTCCTCACAAGCGGGAAGCACAGAATTCTGCAGAACTTGCATCAGAGCTTAGAGTAGTAGCTGTTAGCAAGGCACCAGGCAACTGGGTGGTATGGTGTCTACCCCCAGCACATATGGCATTGTCTATGAATTTGATGGCGCACCAGGCAAGTTTTGTATCAGGACGAATCATCAGAGTTTGCGAACGTCTCTGAGTGAGATGACTCTTTGGTATGGCCTGGGGATGTGATTCTCCTCCGTGTGAACTGTGGTGCACTGGTTTGAAAGGAGCGAATTTTACACACAAGAGTTAGAAGAGGTAGACATACCTAGGTGCTCACTCATTCATCTGGTATTCATTGCCAACCTACCACTATGAGCTGGGCGTCGTGGGGAGTATCATGCTGACTCATCTCACGACTCACACTGGTTAGGGAGTTGAAGCCTATTAGACACACGGCTCAAACACACAGCAGAAAGAGTCACCAAAGAGAGACACACATTTAAAGTGCAGTGAGCTTTAGGGGAGGGGGAGATTACTTCCAGGAGATGTGCTTTCCAGTGGGGCTCTGTGTAGAGCGAGTGGGCGTCCCAGTCTGCTTGGGTAAGTCCCAGTTCCCTGCTAGCATTCCTTGTCCCAGCCAATTAACATCCCCTTTCACTGTGAAAATTGCCCCAGTTCGGATGATAAATTGTGTGGTCCCCCTATCTTTGAGGATTGGGTAAAACCTGACTCCATGAAGACAGAGGTCAGTCAAGGAAAAGACGCTGCCTCGAACAGAAACACGGGCCATGAGAACACTGCGGAGTCATTGGAACAGAAAAGTAAATCATTGGAGATAAAGGTTAGGGAGGTGAGTCAAGGTCGGATTTTCAGTGTCTTGATAAGACACCAGATACCTTTGGAGTTTACATAGTTGGCAATGAAAGTCAGAGAACCTTTTTTTTTTTTAAGATTTAAAAAGATCCCTGTAATTCCTGCTCATTATAGTACAGGAGTCTTTTGGGTTCAAAACAAAGTAGTTAGGGGCTACTGTCAATTAATGATTATTCAGATTTCTGTGAAAGTCAGTGAGAACAAAAGATATGAGATACCACAATCTACAGTGATGTTTTGCAGAATCGAAAAAAAATCACTAAACTTCAGAACAGAATTGACTTCGGATCTTTGAACCAAACCTTGTTGTTTTAAAGAGGAAGAAAACTCGCAATCAAAGGGACTGTTAAATGTTGAGACACCACCACCGCCCCACCCCCCCGCCAAGTGAGCTGTTGCTGAGGCTGGGGACATCCTAGACAGTCTGGTTTCTTTGCAACGGGCATCTCGATTCTCGACACAGCGGCATTCGGCTCAGGCGCATCAGTGTTTCTGTGTCTGGGCTTAATTGTGATAAAGTAGAGAGCTCTACTCTACTTCAAGGATATTGAAGCTTATTTTTTAAAATGTCTAGTGCCTAGCAATGCTTTGAAGAAGGCCAGCATTCAGCAGGGAGGTTGTTAGGCCCCCTTCCCATCGGCCACAGGGTGTCAGAGCCTACGCTGGCTCTGGTAGAAATTGGGAAGGACAAAAATCAAAAGGGATGTCGAGTACCACTCTCACATATGGAAATGGGAAATGGAGTTTTAAATGATGGCCCGTGTAGAAATGCAGACGTCTCTAAAAATTAATTTTACGTATGACATTCATCTCTTTAGAGCATAAAGTATTGCCCGTATCTTTGTATATTTGAAACTGTTTTGAAATAGTAAAAATGAACAAAAGGGATCAAATAAGTACAAGCTGACTAATCGTAAGCGTGTGGGAACTATATTTTGGTTGCTGCTATAGGTAGTCAGTATTGATACTCATTGGAATTGAATGTGTGGCCAGCTGTTATGGGTAGAGGAAGACTGACAACTGTGCTGTGTAATTTTTACACCTCTTTGGAAAGTTAAGTTTTTTTGTCACTATATTCTTAGATGTGCTTCAGAGAGATCCTATGAGGATATAATTTTGGAGTCACCATGCTATGCCCACACAATCAGGGTGAATATCTTCCTGAATACAAACCCAATCTGTTTACGCCACATCCTAATTTCCGTTGAAACAAGTATGTCACCTTGGAGATCCAAGACCTGGTGTAAGTAAATTGGCCTACAGCTTCCTGTCTCAAACCGGTGCCTCACTAAACGACTAGTCATTGCGTCGGCAGATAAACGCATCATGTAAAGTGATGTTTTCATCCCGAAACACTCTGAAACATAACTGTAGTATTTTAAACAGTCGGGTAAATGTGAACCTAAGCATAGAAATCGCTATGAAATCAACACACGGGCACCAATTTGAGCTTCAAAAGAAGAGTGTGCTTCAAAAGCATGATTTTGTTTTCTTCGGAAAATAGGTTTTCAAGTTACTTAGAAAGCAGTAGGTTTGTTGGGCAAAATGAGCCTGACGCCGCGGCAGCAATGCTGCTCGGAGGGTTTTCCCGGATGCTCACTAGCTTGCAGAGCCGGAGCCAGAAGATGAACAGTCGCTGCACCCTTGGCCAGAGAAGGCTCTCCGCGCTACGAAATCCTGGGCCCCCTCCAACCCATCTGCCTTCAAACCTCCGAGTCAGGGGGCAGACACAAAGCCCCTAGGGGGACAGGCTCCGAGCGCATAGAAAGAAACCTCCCACGAGCGTGACCTGCAGATCTCTGACAAGCAGGGGCGATGTGGGTCTGCGTTCCAGCTCTGCAGTCCTGGTGCACATTGATCCCGGGGAAGATGGTATGGGGGGGGAGGGGGTGTGAGAAGGGGGGACTGGTGAGTGCTGTCCAGGGCGCAGAGTGGGGCCAGGTGGCGCCAAACTGCACTTTTGGACATAACTTTCCATGTATACTTATTTTATTTCTGTTTATTGGGGGCATGCGAGAAATAATTGGGCAGAGAAGTGGTCATTGTTTTGTGACATCTTAAAAGAGTGATTTCATCAAGTGACAGATTTCCGGCATTATGAAATGGAGAGAGAAGGCAGCTGATGAGCGCTTAGCCTGCTGACTGTTTTTTGGAGGCAGCCAGGTGTCGGCTTGGCGCCCTTCGCAGGGCTCCCGGCACAGGCTCTGCACGCGCTTCATCTCTCCAATTGCACGGCAGCCTCTCCAAGCCTGAGCCGAGGGTTCCAGAATGAAGAGAACAGCTTTTCTGTTGTGCTTGAACGCCTGACTGCATGCTTTCGTGTGTGTACCTTATTATCTGTACCTCTGGATGTAACAGGGGCTTCTAGATAAATGAAGGAAGTACCATATTTATATTTTCTGTCTTACTTAAGGTTCACTGCAACTTGGTTTAGACTAAACGACTACATTGGTAACACCGTCCCCTTTCCAGGGTGCATGCTTCCGAGGACCAGGGAACGTACTTTCCATGAGCTCCGAGCAAGTGTTGCTTTGAAAGTTTATGAGTTTTTTTAGGGATAAATTTGAACTAGTACATAGAGACAGTAGAGAAAGTTTTCCGACTTTTGAAATTAAAATTGGAAAGTTGTGGGAGACTGCACAACTTTATTTAATCCAAGTTGCGTCTGTAAAGGATTAATAAGCACAAAATAGGTTCCTGAGATGAAAGAGTGGTCCCCTGACCCAGCCTTCCCCCGGACAGCCTGTTGCACTCACACAGCGAATGGCCTCTTTCGGAATTTGCTTCTGTATATTAAACAACGTGTGTTTATGTTTCTTCAGTTGTCGATGTTGAGAACTGACCTCCCACTTGGGGGGTGGGGATTCAGCCCTTACTGGTGCCCTCCCCAGGAGTCCTCACTTCCTGTCCCCCAGTCACCCTGGAGCATCACCTTGTAAAGAAGTCAGGATTCGGCGGGCACCCTTTCCCGACTCTGTCAGAGTTCTTTCGCTGTTTTCTTCTGGACGACCAATCTCCTATTCTACCATTGAGTTTCCTTTGGTTTCCTCTGTGATCAGCAACCGTCTCTTTTTCCCCACTGGTTTCATGCTCTCCGTCCCCGTCCCCAGCTTGCTGTCAGAATTCTAACCCTCCTTTCAGAGCACCCAGACTCAGCAGAGATTGCTGCTCCCACGCCCGGTGGCCGTTCAGACCCGTGACTGCTCTCACTGCTGCATGCGCCCTTTGGGCACCCATCCCCACGTGCTACCGTCGTGCGGGTTGCGTGTGTTTGTCTCCAGTGTTGACCCCGCGTGTTCCAGTTCCCTGGGTCTCCTTTGTCCTCCTGGTAGAGCGGCCTCAGGCAGAATTAAGCTCAACCAGCACCAGGACCTACTGAGCTGGATAGATAACTCAAGAGGAGGCCCTGATAAGGAGATGTTAGTGAAGGTATAGGGGAATGGGATGAACTTTATTTTATCCAGTAACTTTAATGGCTTGTTTTTCTAACTCCTAATCTAGAAGGTAACTAAGCAGTGCGTTGCAATTGCAGTTCATTGACATTTTAGATTTAAAAAACAGTATTTATCTTCGCAGGGATAAAGACGTATATCTAGAGCCTTCCCCAGCCCACCCACTTCCCCTTGCACACTCAGCCCCCATTCAGCCTCAGCCTCAGGCCTTTCGTTGGCTTCAAGCTGAATTTGAGTCAGAGCTCAAAGGGCGTGCATTTCTGTTTATGACTAAGGCCTGACCTGAGGTCATTACGGTTATCGGGCATTCCTCACATTCCATACGTCTACTGGCAGTGCCTGGAGGCTCTGGTGCCACGCCAGAGGAAACCAGGGGCTGGAGAACACCAGGAAAGAGCACCCGAGAGAAATCCTCGCGTAAACTAGGAGGCTCAATCCTGCGTTTAGCGAAGCACATGCTAGGTATGGAACTGATTTGTAGCCTGTCGGTGCCGTTCCCTACACTGCTCAGGAATACTTCCTCGTTTTCTGATATTTGATTCTTGAAATTCCAACCCTTGAGCTCTATTTTTTTTTTTTAAATCTGGGATTCTTCTGGTTTATGTGTTGGTTGTGTGTGCTGAGGGCCAGGATGAGGCACTTTTCAAAGTGTTCCTTCTCTGGAGGATGCTTGACGACGGGTTGACGGGTCGTCAGTACAGATGTGGTGGTCAGCACAAAGTGCCTTCTTTGAACACAGGTCCCTGAGCACCAGCCCTTGTTCGAGGCACCGAGGACCACGGAGGCCCGCAGCACAGGCCGTGGGGCGGGGGAAGAAAGACGATAGCAATAAAGGAGAGAAATCCGAAATGAAAGTAACTCCCAGGAATTAGTCAGCTGGCTGGTAGGACGGACAGTGATTCCTTTAGGGAGACCTGTGCATTCGTGGGCTCTGCCGAGTGATCAGGCACCCTACAAATCACAGGGACTTCTAGACAAATATCTCTTTTCGTGGAGGAGAATGTGGGAACTGGGGTGACAGCTGGTGGCCAAAGGGAACCAACTCGGTGTTATTGGCAATGTTTTAGTATTTTACAAGGAGGATGGATTCACGTAGTTTCTAAGTAAACTTTTATATAAAAAGGAAAGATTTAAAAAGTTTTTCCCAGAGATCCTCACCTGCTGGGGGGAGAAGGGTTGAAGAGTGAGGAGGAAAACAGCCTCCCTCGCGGAAGTCAGGGTGCAGTCCAGGCAGGGGGCTAGCGGGTGGATGAGGGCCTGGCTGCAGAGGAGGCCATGTGTGGGTCACGGCTGGGGGCTGGGGGTGGAGCCTGCAGGGCTCACGCTGGATCGGGTGTTGTGGGTGGGATGGAGGGGAAGTGTCCACGATTATTGCCTCCCAGGCTGTGACTTGAGTGTCTGGGAGGATCCCAGGTGGGGTAGCCTGGGGAAGGCGTGGGGCTGGGGGTGGCGAGGGGGTTAAGAGTTGTGTTTCGCCCCAGCTCCGTTTGTCTTGGCTCAGCCACCTGTGGGGTGATCAGGTAGGTGCTGGCAGTAAGTGGCCTGGCTCTCCACAGGTTGGCCAGCTGGAAGCCACTAGCTGTCAGCTTCCTCTACAGCTGTCCTTGGGGCACCCAGGACCGCGCCCTGCGCCTGGAATACAGAGGTGGAAAGTATTCTTCATAATGAGAATGTGTTGCTTGTGTCTTTTGAAGCACGACTCAGAACTACAGTATATGTATATTTCATTTAGTTTGTACCATTCTCGCAAAAATGTGCTCAACATTATTTGTGCATCACTGTATATGTACATATGTTTACTTAAGAAAAACGTAGCCCGAATGAAAGAGTGTTACTGGGGTTATCTCTGTATAATAAAGTTGTGGGCATCAGAAAATGGAATTCCCAGCTCCTTACATTCCAATTGACCTCATTGAGAGAGAGGCTGAGTGTGCAAGGCTCTGGCCACCCGGAGCCCACTGTGCCTGGAGCGCCCTCTCCTGAAGGAGTAAACACTCAGGTCTCTTCCAGTCCCGGGCCTTGCATACCTGTATCTGGGGTGGAATCCTTGCTGGCTGTGCCTTGTCTGAGCTACAGGCCGGAGAATGAGACAGTCTTGGTGAATTTTTGCTTGTTTGTTTAGACGATGGTCTTTCAAGCCCCGTTCCTCTCTCACACATTCCTACCTTCTCTGCTGACACATCCAGTGAAACTCTCAAACTGTTTTCCAAAACCGAATAATCCAACAAGCAAACGTTTCTTGACACTTAGGAGAGAAAAGCGGTTCAGGTTAAAGTATTTGCAGACCGCCCTGTTTTGTTCTGCAGGGTAAGCCATTTAAAAAAAAAAAAACTTGCTGAATTAATAAAACACCTGAGATACATTCTCTTACCTCTTTGTAACTAAGAATCTGTTTTCTATTTAGCTATCCATTTATGATACCTAAATGTGATCATAATGAACTAAAATAGTATAGGACCCAATATTTTGATGTGGTCTTGAAAGATCTTTCTCCTCTCTTGCCCACGGTCAGGAAACACATTCATCTATTATCCCTTCAATGTCAACCTTTATCTTGTTTTTAGTAAACACACTTACCATGACATATGTATATATAAATAGAAATTTTTTTTTAAATGACAGTCCCACCCTGGCTGGTGTAGCTCAGTGGATTGAGCCTACAAACGAAACGATCATGGTTCGATTCCCAGTCAGGGCACATGCCTTGGGTTGCAGGCCAGTTCCCAGCAGGTTCCTCGCACAAGAAGCAACCATACATTGATTTTTCTCTCCCTCTCTCCTTTCCTTCCCCTCTAAAGATAAATAAATAAAATCTTTAAAAAAAAATGACAGTCCTTCCATCATATACTGGCTTTCATTGCTGCCCTGCCTTCTAATGTGCATCCACTCAGTCAACGGGGATTACAGGCTAGGTGTTGATGGGCAGGCTTCGCGATGCGGACACGGGGGGCGGAGCCCGGGCTGTGACCTGGAGAAGCTGGAGGTCTGGTTGCTGGGAGGGACCGCAGTGTGGCCAGACGCCTTCCGTGCCCGCTGGGGCTCTGTGGAGGTGTCACGTGGGACAGGGCTCAGGAGCACTGTGTGAGAACAGCACTCCTGGGTTAAGTGGGACCAACATTTGAACGGTTTTTAATATTGCCAAATTGTTTCTTAAACGGATTGGATCAGGTTACAAAATCACCAGCAATAAATGAAAGTATCTGATTACTCCCATCCGCCCCAGAACAGTTTCGTCATTATTAAAACAAAACAAAAACAAAACTTGATAGTCTAGGAGGCTTAAAATTAAGCCCGATTATTGTTTTATTTGGCGTTTCGTTTAATTTTAGTAAAGTTGAACATTTCCCCATATTTTTATTATTTTGCTTTCTCTTGTGGAAACATTTCATTCACTTGGAATCTTGGCATTGTTTTAACTTGTTACTATTTAAAAAAAAACAGTTTAGTGAGGTGAAATTTGCATAACATAAAATGAACCATTTTAAAGTAAACGATTCGGTGACACGTGGTATATTCCCCAAGTTGTGCGGCCACCGCCTCTATCTAGCTGGTTCCAGAGCGTTTCCATCGCTGCAGAAGGTCCAACGAGCAGTTTCCCTCCATTCGCCCCACCCCCTCGCCCCTGGCAACCGCTGCCCTACTGTCGCCATGGATTTATCTGTACTGGATAGTTCACGTACACGGGGTCCTACTGTGTGTGACGACGTGTGTCTCGCTCAGCGTGATGTTTTGGAGGTTCGTCCACACTGCAGCTGGGGCTGAGTTAAAATATTCCACTGCATGTGTTTGCCACGCTTGGTTCATCCGTCCACCCCCTGGTAAAACTTGGAGCCGTTTCCACGCTTCAGCTATCGTGAATAGTGCCGCTGTGAACACGTGTGTACGTGTCCTAGTTTGGGTTCCCGTTTCCAGTTCTTCCAGGTATTTGAGGAGTGAAACTGTGGGGCCATACAGTGGTTCTGAGTTTAAGTTTTTGGGGAACTGCCAGACTGTTTTTTACAATGAAAGCTGCACCGCTTATGTGCTCTCCTGCCATGGGCAGGGGTCCCGTTTTCCCACCTCCGCCTCCACGCTCGCTGTTTTCTGGCTTTTAATTGTAGTCATCAGTGTGAACGGCTGCCTCCTGGTGGTTTCCGTCTGTTTCCCTAGTGGCTAACGGTATTGAGCACTTGTCGCTGTTGCGCATACTGTGATACAATTGAGAAAATGAAAAGGGAAAAAAGCCTTAACTGGGAAAACGTATTTTCAGATTACTTAAGTGTCTTTTGAAGGGAAAAATGTTTATTTAAAATGTAATGAAGCTGGCCAGGTCTGGGAATTATCAAGCCATTAATTTTATCTAAACATTTCCTAGTTTTCACAATAGAGAGATCTCCAAAGCACAGGCTTTTACCTCCAGTTTCACTTTTAAATTGAGTTTGTTTTCCATTTCTCCGTCACCTGGGTGGATTTGAGCTGAAATCTGTGCCTTTTAGCCAGCGGTCCTCAAAGTGTGGTCCAGGGCCCGACCAGCAACCGGTGGTATCAGTGTCACCCGGGGACTTGTTAGAAGTGCAAATTCTTAGGTTTCCTCGCCGATCTGCTGAGTCTGAAACTGTGGGTGTTTCTCCCTACCCTTTGGTTCACCAGCCAGTGCTCAGTCCACTGAGCTACACCAGCCAGGGCCCAGCCGTCCTTTTTCATGTGGCTTTCAGACGGGGTGGGTGCACTGTGAGCCTTGGGCACCTCACCTACCAATCAAGGTGTTCACCTTGATCTTAATGTTAAAGAGCTGGTGGGAGCTGTAAACCGCAATTGTGGCTTTATTAGCAGCAACTTTTTTAAAGCTAAAATAGCCAGACTCTCTGTCTCTGTCTGTCTCTCTCTGTCTGCCTCTCTCTATATCTATCTATCTATCTATCTATCCTCACCTGAGGTTATGTTTATTGATTTTAGAGAGAGAAGAAGGGGAGGGAGAGAAAGGGAGAGAGAGAAACATCAGTTGGTCGCCCCTTGCACCTCCTGGACTGGGAATCCAACCTAAAATAGCCAGATAATTAGGTTAAATCATTTTATAGACTCCCATTTAAGAATCATGTGTATACATCATATAGCTTTACTCAGAAGTTGCTACTCAGTCTACAAATCATATCAAAAAGGAAAAGGATTTTTCAAGGCGACTTTTGACCTTTGCTTGAGTCTCTAAGGCATTGAAGAGTTGCGTTCTTGATGGGTGTTTTCCTCTCGTCTGTGGCTGGGCTTCGCTCCTTACTTCTTCGGGGCCTGTTGTGAAGGGTGAGTGTGAAGGCCTGTGTAGCATGGCGTGCGACCGTTACCGTTGGAGAAGAGACATTTCTGGCAGCCGCCAAGGGTCATCCTCGAGCCCAGGCCCTCCCGTCTCCTCCCTCCATTGCTTATTAAAGGGACCCCTTGCTTGCCACTCAGAGCCCAGCGGTGCAGCGGTGGTGAATCCCATGCGTTTGGATGACAGCCATATGCCGCCCAGTAAACTTCGGGGCTGGAAACGATGAGGGTCCACGTGAGAGAGGGGTGTGTGTCGAGTAACCACGTGTTTATGTGATTGTGAATAAGCTTTGTTCCCTGCATAGGCTAATCCAGTGGGGGGGTAATTGTATCTACTCTGCAGTTTTATGAGGATTTCTCTCACATGTCTGTACGTATGGAAGCTTGTGTGGTATGTGGTGAATACTCAGTGTCTTTATCAGTAGTATAATTACTCTATGTAAAAATTGACCTTTCTACCTAGAACGTTGTAAGCATCGACGTTTTTATAAATAATATACCTGGGTCCCCATGTCAACAGTATGAGCAGGGTGCCAGCACAAAGGTGAGTCACCCACAGATACTGCCTCTCGGAAGCCTAGTTGGGAGGAACCAGAGAATTCGGTTGGTGGCTTTGGGGAGACTTAAAACCTCCAGGTTGCGGTGAGTGCGTGTGAGGGATGAGTGTGAGAAAGAAAGAGCCAGAACACCTGAGGAAAGACTTTTCAGTGAAGGCGGTGGACGCTCTGTGGGACGAGAGGAAGAAGACAGGAGCTGCATGAGAGCCACTTGAGAGCAGTTGATGGAGGGAGGTGGCAGAGCAAGGAGACACGGAGCAGGTGAAGGGCAGGAGATGGGCAGGTGTCTGAGCAGAGGAGGGACCTGAGGGATGGTGAGGAGGGCAAGGTGTTGGGTTGGAGGAGAGAGATCACCGTGCTCCAATCTGAAGGCCCGTCACATGAACGGGGGACTTAAGTAAGTCCTTTGGCACCAATGGGGGAAAGCTGTAGGAAGATGGGGTCTGGGGCTGACATAGATGACAGAGGAGCCTGGTTAGACAACCAGTGACACCACTTAGCAGCTGCGGGCCATCAGTAAGTCCACTGAGTCCTGAGGGGCAGGCTCCTCCTTGACCCACTGCACTGTGCTGTGGGCCTTTCCTGGCTGGCAGTTCTGTCCAATATGATTCCTTTGGACGAGTTAATTCCCTTCAAGACACACAACTAACCTTGTTACCCCAGTTTCCACAATTTCTCTAAAAGACTGTTTTCTCACCGCTGCCGTTCTTCTCTCCTTCCTCCTCTTCTCCTTCTTTGTGTTCCTCAACGTTGCTGGTTGCCCTGGCTACAGCAGTGATGGAAACACAGAAGTTGTCTCTCGGGGACTAATCAACATCATTATAAATTAAAATTCTTTCAGAACTATAGAAAGATTTCTAGTATTTTGCTCTCCCATTGAAATTCAAATAGTGAACCCCATCCTACCATGTGGGCAAATTCCACAGTAATCAGGTGACAATATGACCTAGAACTTTGGGGCTCCATTGGCTAAACGATGACAGCAGGATGCTGCCAAGTTAAAGCAACTGATAAGACCTTTCGCATTCACTCTAAACCATGCATGTAGGACAGTCGAATTGTGGCAAGGGTTTTATTAACCTGAAAATGGTTTCTCCTGTTAAGTGCCTTTTCATGTAGTGCAAATAGTACAAATCCAGCTTTTCTGAATCTGTGCTTGCCCACACGTACTATTCACCATCATGTAATTATGAAGAGTAGATATGTGTGTGTGCGGTATCTCACGTCACAGGATGAGTATCTGTGATGTGACAATAAACATTAAACAACAGAGTGTGTAAAAGATTGACACAGTGCCCAGAAAGAAAGGAAATGCCAGGCAAAGTTCGCATTTTATACGTAAACTTTGGCAAAGAGCCGCAGTGAATTACCATTTTCCTTACATCAGTCACGGTGCAAAAGAAGACTTTTTTAAGCAAAGAGCAATCTCTGGAATTTTGCAGAGAGACTCTTGTTAACTTTAGGCTTTTTGCAGGATGTCACTGCTTTGTGGGAAACCAGTAAAAACAAACTCCATCCATTTTTACTCCCTTAACATCAAAGGAAGATTGAAGAGTTTCTGAGGTTGTTTGTGCAAAGCAAGGAAGAAATTTAGAAGCTAATCAACATTTCTGCTCACTCTATCTGTTGTGCTTGTTCTAATTCGTATTGTTTTTCATTTTGGAGTACATCTGGTATTTCTTTTGGTTGTGTTTCTCCTTAGTATGTCGTAGGCATGCTGAATATGTTCCCTGCATGAGGACAAAGCGTAACTGAGTCCTGAATTGTGTTTGGTACTTGAGAGTGTCCTTCCATTTACAGCTCATGATTTGGATCAGAATTCAATTCTAAAATTTCGAACTGTGTCTCTCTTTACTGATGGGTTTACTTAATGAGAGAGTGTGGAGAAAAGATGTGTATTGAACTGAGTCTGGAAGAGACACTGTAGAGCAAGTTTTATGTGAAACTTTCCAGGATCGGAAGCATCTGAATTTGTAACCGAGTTCACCACTGCACGTGTCTTCGAGATGTAGTTCTAGTCTTAGAACGGGGACAGGTAATAAAATGCTTCTTACTGCCTTGCAATTAATGGGAAAAGGTGGGTCATTTCCAAGCGTAGTCGAGTTCCCATAACTTGTAATTAGAGGACGTGTTCTGGAGCCTGTATGACTTCGGGTGTTTGCAGCATTAAATATACTCATGTCGTAGCCACGATGAAGCATGTTCCTTAGGTGTCAGGATTTAACTTGCAGAGCATGTCTCTTTTGTCCCTAAACATACTGTTTCTGTGTCTTACTTGTCGTTTTTCAGACATACCTTTTAGGTGGCATTGCTTAAAAGTTAGGGAAAGAGAACTCTTTGTCAAGAGAAAATACAATTTTCCTGGCCAGTTTATATAACATGGAATTTGAGCAAGATTCTAAGAGCTCTTTTTTTTTTTAAACTCAGATTGAGTTCAAATTGACTCCAGGTTTACAGAATAAATATGGCAAGCTGCCTTATTTGGGCATATTGTTTAACATGTCTGAGTTTCATTTTACTCATCTCATATGTATATGGAAGTTTACTATTTGTCAGGCATTATACTGTTTAGTTCTCATTTACACTTCATTCCCATCCCCGACCCCCTGTTTTTAGAAGATTGGAAACTGGGGTGTTTAAGGTTACAGCCTGACCCAGGTTGTGGAGCAGAACACGATTCGACCCAGGCTTCTTTTTTTTTTTTTAAGATTTTATTTATTTATCTTTAGAGGGGAAGGGAAGGAGAGAGGGAGAGGAATATCAATGTATGGTTGCCTCTTGTGCGTCCCCTGCTGGGAACTGGGAACTGGCCTGCAACCCAGGCATGTGCCCTGACTGGGAATCGAACCGTGATCGTGGGGTTCTCAGTCCCGCACTCAATCCACAGAGCTACACCAGCCAGGGCTCGACCCAGGCTTCTGATGCCGAATTTCAAGCTCGTAACTTTGGAGCCAGCGGTTGCCAAGTCCTCCAGAGTTTCCCGGAGAGCTGGACGAAACACGCACCGCCGGGCCCCCGGGTTTGGGATTCCGTAGGCCCGCTGTGACCGGGCACTTCCAACCAGGCCCTGGGTGTCGATGCTCCTGGCTGCGAGCATCCACTTTGAGAACCGCTGTTCTACACGGGGCTGCCTGACTCAGCTCCTCTGGAGAGCACACGAGACAGGTCACGTGTCATACTTGCATTAACCGTCACTAACACTGATCGTCTATGTGCCAAGCCCTAGACACGGTTCCAGAGAAACCCCCTTTCACCCTCCCCTTCCTCTTAGGAGGCAGTTAAGGTGTAAGGAGAGGACAGGGGTATGGTCCCCACTTGGAGAAGGAAACTGATCCTGAGAGAGGCACCCCGGATGTGGCCTCACAGTGGGCCAGTGGCAAGGCCGCTTGTCCTTCCATTGCTGGACTGGCTTTGGAGGCCAGAGCTCCGGAGCTGTCTTCAGAGCAGACTTCCCACTAAGGGAAGCCTGAGGGAGAGGAAGACCCTTCCTTCCTTCCTTCCTTCCTTCCTTCCTTCCTTCCTTCCTTCCTTCCTTCCGTCTTTTCTGCCCTCAGGGGAGGGCTGTCGCAGGCCAGGCCTGGGAAGAAAGGGTCTCCCCCGTTTCGTGTCGTTCTCCCAGCGTTCTGAGGGGAGATGGCGCAGTTCGTTGTTCTGATGAATGACGCGATTCTGCAAGTGACCTGCTGTTCCCTTGAGCCATGCGATTGTTGATGACTGTTTGCACAGGTTGAAGGGATTCCACGTGGCTTTAAATGTAGGAGGGGGTGGGGGCCAGCACACTGAATCAGAACACACGTCCGCTGACGTTGGCCACTCTGCAGCTGGGCATCTCTACCCCGTGGTGTCAGCCTGCTCCAACACCAAGGGGACCCGCCAAAACCAGAGGGAAGGAAGTGAGGGAGGAAATCAACTCGGGATTAAGTCTGGACCCTGTCCTCTGCTTCGGAAACCGCAGTTTCCCATTCATTTTAAGGCTTACAGGAAAGCATATAAGGCTGTGTTGAAAGGTTCTCACCGTGATATATCACGCTGATATATAAATTCATTGTATGTTTGATTCCATCAGAAATCTCATTGAATGATGATTATGTCTAAGATACTTACAAAAATAAGATGTTTGTCCCTCCTCCCAAGAACTCAGTGGCCTCACCATTGAGTGTTCAGTAATTTGAATGAGAGCACCCTGACCTGAGGTTGGAGGAGTCTCGTGTCTGCCTCGTCAAGGAGGTACTGATGTGGTGACTCATGATGCCAGGGCTCAAATCCTGGGGCAGGCTTTCTAAGGGGATGGCTGTTTGATTGTAGAGCCAGACAGAGCGAGATCCCAGCCCTCCCGACTCTCTGCTTGGAGTCCTCCCTGCTTTCAGATGGCCTTATGTATTTCTTGTATAAATTTATCCCCTAATCTTAAACTGTGAACTCTCAAAAGGATATTATGGTTTATTTCTACTCTTTTGGATGTTCATCTCTGTATTTTCTCCTTGTTTATTTGGTCGTGTTGTTTTAGGATTTCAAACACAGTGGTGCAAACTCCAGTAACGGTCAACAACCAGAAGGAACCGCAGCCTGCCCACAACGTGAGGTTTGCATGCTGGGGTTTGGCTGTGTGCCTGACGTGCGTCTCTTCTGATTTGCTGTAGGTTAACGAAGCCCCTCTCGTTTGCTGACTGCGTTGGGGATGAGCTGCCATGGGGCTGGGAAGCGGGGTTCGACCCTCAGATTGGCGTCTACTACATCGATCACATCAATAGTAAGTTTTCCTTTTCGGTAAAGACAACCGCATCTGAAAAGCAGCCCCCCCCCACCCCCCACCGAATCTGGAGTCATACGAAAGAGTAAACATTTTGGGAGGTGAATTTCTTTAATTTGCCCCCCCACTTTCTCAGTGACTAACATTTAACTGAAATGCCCAGTTTGGAATTTGGTGCCCGTGTGTAAATGCACCAGGTTACTGGGGCAGAGGGAGAGAAAGCTGTCCAGGGTATCTCTCTGTCCGTCTGTGTGCCTACCTGGCAGGGAGTGAGGTTTCCTCAGCGCGGGTCTGCAGGCACGGAGATGACGAGTCTACAGGAAACCCCCGCATCCTTGTTTCCTCTTCCCATGACCTCCGCACCTTCGTATCGGGACTCCTCTTCTCGTCCTTTCCATGGGAGGGGCGGGCATTGGTGAGGTCTGGTCTAGTGGCATGGCCACGCATGGCTGCGGGGTCAAGAGCAGGATGGGGCTCACTGCCACCTCAGGCAGGGGCAGCTGTCCCTGTGGAAAAGGTCAGACCCTTATCTTGTTTGTTTCCTGATGTCTTTGTGATTGGAAGGGGAGCACCTCTCACTTTAATAGCTTTTTCAGAAACTTTATTTTTATGTTGACACTATTACAGATGTCCCCATTTCCCCCCTTTGCCCACTTCCACCCAGCCCCTGCACGCCCTTCCCTCTGGCCATCACCGCACTGTTCTGTCTGTCAATGGGTTATGCATGTATTTCCGTGCTGGGGCTAATCCCTTCCCTTTCTTTCATTCGGTCCCGGCCTCTGTCACCAGCGCTCTCTGCTCAGCCCCTAGGCGCCCCTAGGCACTCCGACTGCCACATCCACCCAGGGTCCTCCTGCTCTGGCCCCACTGCTTCCCAGAGGTCATCCTGGTACCGAGCCCTCCCCGGGCAGGTCCCAGCCCCGCTCTGAAGTAGGTGCCCTGCCCCAGTATTTCTGTAATACCAGGGATTTGGGGATTCTTAAAATCCTCTTGTCATGGCCATTTAAATGATTCATTTGTGTGTGTCTCTCAGTGAAGTGTGAGCTTCTCGGGGCCAGCATCTGCATCCTTGTTTCTGTGTCCTTGGGTGCGCAGTGCAATGATGAACTCTCACATGTGAGAAGGAAGGGCTTCGTTGTTCAGCTCCCGGATTAAAAGCTTTCTGTTTGTTTTAAAAAAAATTAAAGTACATTTCAAGTATAAATGATGCTTCGGAAAGCACCATCCTTTATATTTAAAATCCCGATGCCCAGAATATAAATGTGTAGGTCTACTGGTTTGCTGTAGCACAGTAATGGTAGCCCCGCGGCCTGATGGGTTGACTCTGCCCGAAAGTGCCCAAATTACCCACAGCAAGTAGTTCCCCCACTGAAAAGGACCTGCCCTAGCATCTCATTAATCTTGAAGACAGTCCTGGGAAGTAGTTCAGGGAGCAAATGGTAGCATCTTCTCCTAACAGCTGGTCCGCACATATGTTGTGTCCTGATATTGTAGAGTTTCAGCATTATTTTCTCTTTGTTTTAATACGAAAAAAATGAAGTAAAGAACGTTTGGCTGTTTAATACCATTTCTATGTAACACTATTAAATATCTGAAGTAAAAAATTTGACCTTGACATTGACAGTTCTAATAGGCCTTAAGTGTTTTAGGATGGAATTCACCTTTGAGTGGGGGTGTGGGTGGAGCTGGGGTGCAGATGTCGGTTTGGAATGACTAACCAGAAGGCAAAGATGCAGTGCTGTTTATAGGGTGTGGGTATCATCATTGCAACCAGAAGTAAATAACTTTGCAGTAATGTCAGGGTTGTGCCCTAACTTTTTTGCCTTTTCTTTAGTAACTGAGGTCTCATTTACATGTGAGAAAATGCACAGTGGTTAGGTGTGCCTTTCAGTGAATTTTGACAAAGGCCATTCTAGTTAGGGTATGGAATGTGCTCATCGCCCCAGTGAGTCCTTCCCTGCCCTTCCCCAGTCCCAGTACTGCTCGGTGTCCTACTTTCTGTCACCATGGCTGAGTTCTAGCAAGTGCAGAGCTGCGTAATGGAGTGTGTTCCTTGCTGTGAATAGAGTCCTCGCTCAATGTATTTTAAAGAGTGAACTACTGATGTCTGCCATCTCAGGGGCAAATACTAATCACAGTACACATATCTGACAAAGAACCCATAACCAGAGCATGGAAATAACTCCTGAAAATCAACATTAAAAAGACAACCCCATTTAAAAACGGGCCACAACCTCAGACCCATCCTCTACTCTCCTCTCTGTCCCCTCCCCCCAGGTGCTTGGTCCCCTCGAGCCCCTTTCCTGGTGTTCTGGCCCCAGCCTCCCACACGACTGACACTGCCCATGGCCACCACCGCCTGAGGACCACGTGGGGCCTCTCTGGGACGGCCACGGCGCTTAGTGTTGTGCCCTGCCTTCCAGCACCCCCACAGGAGGGGTGGGTCCAGGGCCTGGGAGAGCCAGGGGGTCCAGGTGGTAAAACCAACGGAAATGGGGTTGCTGCCATGTGACTGGTCTGTGGGTTTCTAGTTCCCTCCACAAGCCTCCTTGCGCACTGCTGTTCAGAATCTTCTTCAAGTGTTTCACATCTTCTGTCCGTGCCTTTGGGGTGCTGCAGACAGTGGGGGAGACCAGGTGGCACGTGCCTACTGCTTGCAGTACTGTCATCCACCAACTCCTCTGTGTCAGCGCCGAAGCAGCGCAGGGGCCCCGGCTTGGTGGACGTCCCTCACGTGAAGGTGACGTTGTGCATGGACTTGCTTCCTTTAGCAGAAAGGAGATACATTTGGGGCCCTTCCATGTTACCTGTCTTATTGCATCCTCTGTGTTCTCCTATGAGGATAAACTGTCAAGGTTTGATAGAAAGAAAAAGTGTACATACTTAAAATGTGCTAGTAAACTGTGTTATGGGGGTAATGACCCTAATAGTTGGTAGTTGAGAGCATTTACAAATTTCATAGCATTGTCAAGGTCAGGGCCTCTTCTTCTCAGTCAGCCATCTTTTTCTCCCACCTGTATGTGGGTGGGCATAGGTGAGCATGCCTCTCTCTTCGAACTGGCTCTTTTCCCTGCTCAGACTGTTCTTTCTCTCCTTGGTGGCCTCGTGTTTCTTTTGTGAGTCCCTGTGTGTTGTCATTCCCCAAAGGCGGGGCCTCTCCCTCATCCCCCGCTGTCCTTGACCGACCTCAGTCTGCCCTCTGCGTGGCTGTGCAGCTGGCTGTCCGTCTGTGTCTCTGGCCCGGACGCTCCCAGTCTTTTTTCGGACATTTCCCGTTAGAGGACACTGCTAACTCTTTTGCCGTCAAATCTTCAAAACTAACAGGTACGAAATGGGGTGCTTCGGTTTCCCCCTTGATTTTATGATTTTTTGGAACAGAATACTCTTCATAGTCACTGAGTTGAAAAATTTAGAACCATCTTGCCAATCCTGGATGACTCTTTTTCTCCACTCTGTAATCCCAGATTTGGTCCTTCAGCCCCCTTCCCACAGCTGCTTCCCTCATTCACACCTCTTTACCTGTGCCTTTTGTTCTTGTCCCTTTGAGAACCATGTTTTATAAAGGTAATAATAGGTGTGCATAGGAGAAAAGGAGAAAGTGTAGGTAAATAAAAGGAAGAAAAAATTACCCACATTTACCTAGCCTGCAGAGAACTAAGTACCCTGAACTGTTTAGTGTATGTCCTTCCAGACTTTTCATATTGATACACACACACACAGACTTTTAAATATATTTTATACCTCAGGTCAGATTATACTATACAGTTTTATACACTGCTTTTTCATTTAGTGTATAATCTTTCATCAAAAAAAATTTGCGATCAATCCTATCAACTCTTTTCATAGTAGGACCTCACGTATTTAGGAGATGATCTTCGTAAACTTCAGCCGAGATCCCTTCGTGCCCTTGTCTAGAACGTTCCTGTGGCACATCGCCGCTCATCAGTGAGTTTTCTGTGTTAACCTGACACTCAGAAACCATGAAAGGTCCCTCTGGAAGGACTGGGGGGGAGGAGAAAGTGTAGCAGAACGTGGAAGGAATCGCCTTCCCACCAACAGCAAAGGACGGTAGGAGCACCCTCTCCATCCTGAAGGGTGCGGCTGGGCTGCTTAGGGAAGGGGCTTTAAGCTGGTCCCCGAGAGTGAGTGAACCAGGTGCCTCAAGAGCAAGGGAACGGGTGGGGATCGGGATTGGCAGAAGGAGAAACTTCCGGGAAGAAGGAAGGCCGCAGCACCATCGAGGCCTGGAGAGGCCACAGAAAGCAGGGCTTGATGGAAGAGAGACGAGAGATTCAGTGCAGCTGAGGGCAGCGGTGGACAGGACGGGGAATAAGAAATAAACAGGGGCTGGGGCCTGGAGGGACTCTCGTCCGGACCGTGCAAGGCCCCGTTCAATCGCTGCCGGCTCCCTGGGACTTCACTTCTCCAGCCGGAGGAAGCCTGTGCTTCTTGGAATCACCTTGGCAATGAGCCCTGGCCCTGTCCGCCCCTCCCCAGGCCCCTCACTGTCTGCTGCAGGGAGCGATTGTGGTTTCTAGAATCCATGTGTCCCCATTTCTTCTATATTACACAAGTTCTTGGAAGGAAAGGGTCATGCCTGAACATCTGGCTTCCCCTGTTGCATGTGGCGGGGGGTGAATACTTGTCTGTAGAAGTGAACAGGTTGCTGATGGAGGCACAGGGAGAGTGAATTGTTGACAAGGACTGGAAAGGGGATAAAGACGCGGAGGGACTGGTTAAAACACAACGAAAACTGTCCCTGACTCCTGGAGAAGTCACTTCACAAATGCTGATAATTTGCTTAGAATATATAAGAGTTAAAGCAGACCACTTACTTTTTTAAAGCTTCCATCATTTTTTACAAAAAGAGAGTGATTAGATGCTAAACCATAACCTATCTAATGCACTTCCAGAAACCACGCAGATCGAAGACCCGAGAAAACAATGGAGAGGGGAGCAGGAGAAGATGCTCAAGGACTATCTCTCCGTGGCGCGGGACGCCCTCAGGACGCAGAAGGAGCTGTACCACGTGAAGGAGCAAAGACTGGCCTTGGCCCTCGACGAGTACGTGCGCCTGAATGATGCCTACAAGGAAAAGTCAAGTTCCCACACCAGCCGTAAGTATAGTGTGGCTCTTCGCTTGCGACGTTGGGACCAACCTGCAGAGGACAGAAGGCCCCTGGGTTGCTGTGGAGTTTCGGTCTGGGTCCTGTCCCTTCCTCGGCAGAAAGGGTGGGGCGGGCTCACCGCAGACTTCGCAGGAGAGCCCCACAGCCCCATGCCAGATCCGAGTCTCCTCTTCGGGGGACCCTGGATCCCTCCCTCTGGTTTTGCTCCTCTGTCCACCTGGTGGCCTTTCATCTGCTGCTGAGTCCGTTTTTACCCTTTCAGATCAAGGCCAATAATTGAGCCTTATTGCTGCTCTTGGGCACAGTTTGTGGTGAGAGGACCTGCACCCATGAGCTAGAGGGACTTTGCTGTTGGCCCCTGAGCTGACCTGGCTTTCTCATCTCGAAAACCAGTCATCGGGGCAGCCTCGTTCAAGAAGCAGCGTGATGGGCTCAGACGCAGGCAGTTTCTGGAAAGTGGGAAGCCCCAATAAACTGTGTCTGCCGCAAGGACTTGTGAGATTTTATGTGTCAGTATAAAATCCAGGAGGAAATGAAGTTCCAGGGTCTTCATGGCCTCTGTCTTTCTTTAGTTTTTTTTAAAAATCATGAAGTTTTGAAGATTACTTCTCGTATGTGGGTGTCTGATGAGTGACAGTAAAAGTGTAAAATAAGTATCCGCAGAAGCGTGTGCGTCTTGTTTTTACCGTTTGTAAGGCCTGCAAACTTGCTTTTCTTTTCTGTCTTTAAAAAGTGTTCTCAGGATCTTCATCGAGCACCAAATATGACCCTGAGATCTTAAAAGCTGAGATCTCCACTACACGACTAAGGGTAAGACGTTTTTTATTGTGGTTCGACGTTGAACGTAAGTGGGGACTGTGAAGGTGGGAAGGGGCATTGGTGGTCACCCGCCAGGTCCAGGCAACGCAGGCGCTGCCTCCACCTGGTCCCAATGGGTGGTGCCTCTGCTTCTGTTAGAGCAGACTGTCCTCCTTGCTGAGACAGAGCGCATTCCACTCCTGGCAGTTTCGTCGTTTGCAGTTAGTAAAAAACCTGAGCCTCCGTAACTTTTCCTCATCGTGCGGGAATGCGTCTTCCAGAGTGGACCCTGCTGGCTCTTTCGTCAGACAGCCTGGTGTTTAAAGATGCCCAGACCCTGGTCACCAAGCCATTCCTGTCTCCGTCACTTGCGCATGGGTTGTGTTTCCTCATCTCTCCCCTGAATCTTTTTGACCAAACTGCTGTTAAGGCCAGAGCTTGTTTATCCTCACTGTGTGGAGTCTTAAAGACTTGCACCAAGTGAATAAATTCGTGTAGCCATTACCTCCATCATGAAATGGGTTGTTGCCATGTCCCCAGAAGTCCCCACTGTATCTGCTCATGGTCATTACCTCTCCCTCTAAAGGTAACCCGGGCCCATCAACACCATAGGTTAGTTTTTCGCCTGCTTTGAACTTCGTGGGACTGGAAAGCTGCCACGTGTGTTATGTGATGGCTTCTTTTGCTCAACAGCATTTTGAGATTCATCCACAAAAAACTTGGGTTGCTGACAAGCATTCCACTTTGGGGCGCATACCATACATTCTTTCTCCTCCTCTATTGACGTACATTACAGCTCATTCCAGTTTCTGGTAATTCCAAGTTATGTCTTAATGCACACGTGTAGCATGCAGGTCTGTGGGGGCACATGTGTACACATTTTTCTGTCACACAGCTGGGAATGAAAGAGCTGTGTCGAAAAATACTTATAGCTTCAACTGTAGCAAATACTTACAGATGATTTGGGGCTTTCTAATATCTGCTCTCTTAAAACTCTTAATTAATTTATCCAAGCTCTAAATTAATTTCTGTGCGTGGCTTTCGCCTATACCCCACAGGTTTTGAGTTTTGTATTTTTATTATCAATCAGTTCAAAATATTTTCTCACTTTTGTAACTTCCTTATGATTAGCGTGTGCTTAATTTTTAAAGCGTTGGGGATATTCTTATTCTTTATTGTTGATTTCCGCTTCCTTCCACGGCATGCTTTTCAGTTCTAAATTTTCTATTTGATTGTTTTCTCTACTTGTCCTAATTTTGAACATTGATACGTAATTTTTTTAAAGAACATAATCACAGTTGCTTTTCAAATTCCATGTCTTGATTAGTGTAATACTTAGATCTCCTATGTGTTGAATTCTTCAGTGTGGTCAGGAGAATGGTTTTGATTATTGGCCACTATTTGATTTCTTACAGCTGCTTAGGTGTTTTTATTAAGGGTCATACATTATGTGTGACAAAGTATAAAGATAATTTGAGGTTTGAGATGGTCTGGTCATCCTTCAGAGAGACTTTGGTTGTACTTTTCTCAGGCAGGTAGTTTTGATGCAATCCGGGTTTGCGCTGTCTGCAGTCTGGGTGTCAAGCCTCTTGGAAGAGTGGGTCTGTGTCCAGTTCACCCTTTGTCTCCGGGCGGAACTCTTCAAAACCCCGGTGGACTCCTGGCGTGCTTTAGCAGGGCCCTCTCTGCGTGACGGAGGCCACACTCCAGCTCTCTCCCCTCGCCCCCGGCTCCGTCGGCCGACTGCCTGGAGTTCTCTGCGCCCTGGCCACCCACGTGCTACATCCCCCCAACCTGTCACGGGCAAACACCTGTAGAGGAGAAGCAGCGTCCAGTCTGGGTACCGACTGTGGGTCTTCCGCACAGGTTCTAGTTCGCCAGTGTCTTTAAGTCGATGTTTTCTTTTGTTTTCCTCAGCACGTTTCTATTCATTCTCATAAAAAGAGTGTGAAAAATGTTAGTCTCTGTTTTCTGGAAGTAAAGTCTCTCTTCAGCCTGGATTTCTGGGTTCGTTAGGAAGCCTTTGATGGACGGGTTCCGTGTCTCTCTACCACCGACACTCTCCCGTGTGTCGGGGGCCCTTTCCTGGGCCAGCGCGCCCATGTCCTCTCTTCCTGTCTCAGGAGCATCACGAGACGAGTTGTCAGATGCCTGTGGTGGCTGTCTGTCCGTGCCGTGTCTGTACATTTCTGTGACCCACTGGGCTAGATAGACACTTTATCAAATGAAGGGAATGATGGTATTTGTGCAAGCTTACTCGTAATAACCTCCACACTCACCTGAGCTGCGCACTTCTTGGGGAATTATTACCTACTGCCCTTTGAAATTTTAACCATTTTCCACACTTCTTATGTCTTTATAAGACACGTGGTAAAGGACATAACAACAGGCTGCTGTGGTTTGTTCATGTAAATGCCCCTTTAGGAGAGATGCAAACCAAGGAAGAGATTTGAAAACAAGACGTACAGGATATTTCATATGAAGCCTTTTAGAAGGAAAGGGCGCCCCATCTTCGTGGGGGAGGTTCCCAGGGGTCACCCTCCCCAGACCCGTCTCCTCCTGCAGCAGAGTCTCTTCGATGAAGCTCACTGCCAGCTGTAATCGGCTTTGCTCTGCGCAGCCAGCGTTTCATGTACATGTCTCACCGCTGTGCGACTGCAAAGGTGGGTCAGACAGGCAGGCAGGCAGGCAGGCCCTGAGAAGATACTTCCCTCTCCAGGCGGATGGGGGACATTCATCAATAACTGTAATAAAGATCGGAAGTGACACTCTTCATCCCCTGCCTTAGTGAACCGGTGCTTGTGCGACACCTCCCGTCGGTGGGAAGGCTCCGCCCGCATGCTGGCCCTCGCGGCCTGGGTTGCCCTTGGGGAAGCAGATGGGGCACTGTGTCTGCATCTGTGTGCCGCTCGGCCAGGCGGCTCTCTCAGAAGCGGGTGGGTAACGTGGCAGAGGCTCGTGAATTTTGGTAAAATGGCCTCTTTTTGGCTGGCCTCCCCTGTGACGATCGCGTGTGTACTAGTCCCTTTCACAAATTCATGCGGCAGAAAGAGTAACTCGTGAGCGAACTAACTCTTACTGTGTGGGCGTCTCAGGCACCTGCTTGTGTTTCTGCTCACAGTAATAATGATCTTCTTGACAAAGCCAAACACTAGCTTCACACTCCATTAGGCTGATGCAGGAGTATTGGCAGGTGTGCCCCATTTGTTGTACTGAATCAGAGGTTACGGGTCACATGTTTGGGAACCAGGTATTAGGAACATCTGCCTAAAGCATCTGTTTATATTATTTTATAGTCATAGGTATTAGTGATGATTCGGTTTCAGTTTCCGCCTTGGTCAAATAGGGTGACAGTCACTCCCTGGCATCCTATTTCTAGTTGATAGAATCAATACTTTTTTAAAAAGATTTTATTTATTTTTTAGGGAGAGGGGAAGGGAGGGAGAAAGAGGGAGAGAAACATTGAGAAACAGTGATCAGTTGCCTCTCACACGCCCCCAACCAGCCACCTGGCCTACAACCCAGACATGTGCCCCGATGGGGAATAGAACTGGTGACCTTTTCGTTCTCAGGCTGGTGCTCAACCCACTGAGCTGTAACAGCCAGGGCATAAATCAATACTTTTTAATGAATATACTCATAACTTTTAAAGGTAGTATTTAATTGCTTTAGAGATATGAATGTAAAAGTTTTTGCTGCAAATTTTATCATTGCATTTATTCATAGTAGATGCTTAGACCTTAGTCGTCTTGGGGGAGGAAATGGAATCTCTCATACAAACTAAACTTTACATTCAACTGATATTTTTTTAAATGTATACTCCAAAATTACAAATAAGTGTGCTATTCGCTGAAAATTTGGTGGAGAAAATTTTTGTGAATTTGATTCAACTTTTGCTATTGCTTTATTAAACCAAAATAAACTGCTGAGGGTCTAAGAGAAAATCTCTAGAAATACAAATGTATTTGAGGAATTTATTGAGCACCACAGCACATGCTCTGAGCCTGCTTTTAATTTTGTTTAAAAAATAAAAAGAAAAGAAAATGTAAACTTAGAGCCCTTTGGTTAAGTTATTTGTACACTACTCTAAACATATGACTAGTTAGGGAGTACTACTATTAATAACAATGTACTCTGTTTTGTTCTCAAATATATGTACTCACACAGTTAATATGAATTCACCTTGAATTACTTTTAGCAATGGTGGTGGACTTAGAAAAGCCCACGGTCTTGCCTTTTTTGACTTAGAGAACTTCACGGTCTCACCTTTTTGTAATCTTGGGCACAGGTTTGAAAGAAGTACAGTTGACTATAAAGTTTGCTTAGTAATTGTAAATAGAGTTAATTCATGCACACGTCAAATCATAGCACTTTAACCAATGACCTAACATACAAAACTCATAGCAGTGTCTTCAGATGAAAAGAAACCCATCTTCTGAAAGTGTGAATTACTACCAATAAGGATCTCCTCTTCACTAGACATGAGAGGTGTCTTCATACTCTCGCTGCAGTTAAAACTTCGTTTACATCCTCGGTTCTTTCGGCCGTGACTTACCTGATTTCAGGTGCTGAAGGTGATGGAGAGATTCTAATGTGAAAGACCAAGGCGTGTATTAGACATGGCGTTGCTTTTAGGATGTTCAGAAGTGTGTTTGGGTGGTAGTCGGTGTTGCGTTAGAAAACAGAACACCCATCAGAGAATTTTGAATGAAGTGAAGAACGGTATGACTCGACCCACATTCACTAAAGAAAAGAGAGCAAAAGCGAAGGAGAAAATGAGAGAGTGATACTTTCTTCAATGCAAGAACTGGCGTTATCTCTGTTACCGTGACATGCTAATAACTTGAAATACTTAAAATTCGTAGACGGTAGTGCTTTTTTTTTTTCCTAAAAAGCATCCTCAGACCTTGAGTAAAACTATAACACTTGATCACATTTATTGATTTAATAACGTTTGGTTTCTTTCTCTAATGAGTTTGGTCTTCTTTTCTAGCTTTGAAGGGGACCCTAGTGCAGGCTAAATCCTACGGATTTCAAAGATCCTCCGTTGATGCTGGTACTCAGCTCCTCCCCGCCCCCATAATCTACCACATCTGTCTCTCTGGCCACAGCTTGCAGTCTCCTCCATATTAATTCATAAACGCCCTTACAACCAGAATGACCATGCCACTTTACAAAATCAAGTGCTCTTAACTTCTCTTAGGAGAGAATACACAGTCCAAGAAGACAGGAATAGGAAAACAATGATTCAGAAATGATTGCTTTGAGTGAGTCTATAAAGCCTGCAAAAGCCATTCTCTCATTTTTTTAGGGGCTATGGGAGTTAGCTTTGTGGAACTGTGTGAGATCAAGATATTATAATGAGCACTTTCAAACCAACACTTCCTAATATTTTGAAACTTTTCCTTGACATATACACAAGAGTAAATTGACCTAATGTGTCCGCATTAAGTTTTGGGAGAATCAACAATCTCCTGAGGTCGTGACAATGAAGTAGGGAGAGAGAAAAAATATCTATTTGTATACTCCATGCATTTTGCAATCTTTAGCATTTTCACGTGCATATTTATTTCCAGAATTTGAGGGTAATAGACCTAGTACTACAGCTTGTACTTAATCAAAGAACCAGAATCCAAGAGCGCTCCTTCAAGATCTACCGGAAGACAGTTGTGTGGTTTGAGATTAGCCAATTGGATCCCGAACTTAGGTCTTATGCCTGTAGAAAGAGAAAGAAGGACTGATGAAGTAAGCCCAATAGGGAGATATGCTGCCTAGAATTCAGGCTACTAGAGTCACATGAATATCTCGTAAAAGATCCAACTGCCTCTGCTGTTGTCCAGGAAGGATTAACTGCTGAAGGTCTTGTCCTCCGATACCAGGCAGTTGGAGACCTGCGGGAGCTCTCTAAAGTGACACAGCTTGCAGACCAGGGATAACGGGCCGCAGAGTCCTCATCCCTAACTAAAGGGAGCTGGGGAGGGGAGCCCTGAGACGGCAGCACCCGCAGTGCGGGCAGAGGGCTTGCACCGGGTCTAGCTGGATTGGAGAGACGGAAGGACAAAGTTCAGGGAAGTGGAAGTGTCAGGACTTGGGGGGGACACTGGGGAGGAGGAGCTACAGAGAGAGAGCAAGAGCAAGCTCTGGGGGCTTTGAAGGGGATCTCCTCACACCTGTGGGCACTGAGCAAGCACAGTATAAACACAAGGAGGCTGGGACGGAAAGCAGCAGGACAAACAGTTCTCAGAACTTGTGTGGGGCCAGGAGTAGTTCGGGCACCCACCAGCCTGAATGAAGTGACCTCCCAAAACATGGGCATTAGGTCGAGACCTCAGGAATGAAGCCCAAGAAGCTACACAAATGACTGATAAGCATAGGAGAAGATGGCTTCCCAATGCATATGGAAAAGTTCTGTTTACACTGTGCTGTACACTATTAAGTATGCTATACCATTGTCCCCAAAAAACAATGTGCGTACTTCAATTTCAAAATACTTTAATTTCAAAAAAAACCACCCACCATCCACTGAGCCTTCAGCAAATTGTAATCTTTTCACCGATGGAGGGTCTTCTCTTGATGTTCATAAAAATGCATTACCAAGAAAGCCCAACACAAGAAGGTCTGCCTGCGTGCAGGCAACGGAATATTATTCAGCCCCCAAAAGGAATGAAGCTCTGATGCTCGTCACAACCTGGATTAAGGTTGAAAACATTCTGCAAAGTAAAATAAGCCTGACTTAACAGGACCAACACTGTGTGGCTGCACTTGTGTGGGGCTCCTAGAATGGGCAAACTTGGAGGGACAGGAAGTAGAAGAGTCATTACCAGAGGCTGGAGGAGGGAGAGTGAGGAGTTACTGTCCAGTGAGCCGAGAGTGTCAGCCGGGACGATGGGAAAGCCCTGGAGGTGCCGAGGGATGACAGTTGCGCTCAGTGCCACCACCTTGTACATTTAACAATGGTTCAATGGTGGGTTGTATTGCATGCATATTTTACTACAGTGTTTTTTAAGTGAAAGCCAAATAAAGAATTTTTCACACAAAGAAATGCTGAGAGAATTGATGGCCTGCAGAACTGTAATATATCCGATGTTAAAGGGAGTTTCTTTGGGTGGAGGGAAGATGGCACCACGTGGAGATTTGGACCTACTCAATATAATGAAAGTGCAAGTGATAATAAATAAGTGCGTGAACAGGGGACCTCTTAATTCTTTAATGTCTCTTTAAACATCATTGCTGATTTAAAGAAAATAATACCAATACATGGCAGGGTGTATAAAACATTCAGAAGCAAGCTCTCAGGCCTCACAAAGGATGGGGTAATTGAAGGGTACTGTCATAAGACACTTACCCTGTACCTAAAGGGGTGTAATAGCTGCAGGTAGGCTGTATATTTTATATACCAGAGCCAGCGTGGCCAAACTTTTTCTATAAAGGGCCAAATAGTAATTATGTTGACGTTGGTAGGTATGGTGGTAAGCAGAATTCTCAGATACCACCAAGATTCCCCACTTCCCCACCTTACATAACCTCTGGGCCGAATCTGAGGGATTTTAGTCCTGTGATCGTTTCTTTTATAAGGCACAGATAACTTCAAGATAAGGAGATCTTGCCGGTGGGCTGGAGGTAAGCACACAAGCCCTTAATAAAAGCGTTTCTCTAGCTGGTTGTCGGGGAGGAAGTCAGGTCTGCAGAGCACAGGGGCATTCCGTGCTCCAGGTCCGTGTTGAACGTGGCTAAACCCACAGAGAAAGGACCTGAGACTGACCCAGGCTACTCACCGGTGAGGAAACCGAGTCTCAGTTCTTCCCTGGAGCCGAGGAACTGCTTCCTGCCAACAGCAAGGATGGAGTTCGGAGCAGATTTTCCCAAGCCTCCCTCCACGTGAGAACTCCACCTGGCTGACACCTCCGTTTCAGTTTTTTGATACCGTGAATAGAAACCCCAGCCAGACCTTGTAGTCTAGAAATTGAGTGCAATTTTAAGTTTTAAGCTGCTAATTTGGGGATAATTTGTTCTGAGGCAACAGAAAACTGATAGATAGCAAGCCACATAGAGTCTGTATTGTAGATTTTTCTATTCTTTTAATATTTTTGAGAAAATTATTAAAAACATGAAAAATATTCTTAACTCATGAATCATAAACAATTAAGCCACAGGGTGGATCTGACCCACAAGCTGTCATTTGCTGATTCCTGCCCTAGAATAACCACTGAGAAAATGCAGAGTCATTACCAATAGTGGAGATGAGATGGAATTTTAAAAAAATTCAGTCCAAAAGGAGGTAGGAATAGGAGCAGAAAGGATACAAGAACATATTCGACCGTTAGAAAACAAATGTAGAGGGAGAAGACTTAAATTCAAGTAGATCAATAATTACACTAAATGTAAATGGTCTGAAGGCTCCGGTGACAAGGCAGGCATTATCAGAACAGGTAAAATAGGAGCCAACTCTGTGATGGCTACAACAAACCTGTTTCAACCATAAATATCCAGATAGGTTCAAAATCAAAGGAATGAAAAACATATACCATGAAAACACAAAAGTGCAGTTGCCGTATAAATATCAGTCAACTTTAGAGCAGGGATAGTATTACTAGGGGCTTTCTACTAATAAATAAGTCAGTTCATGAAAGGCCATAGGATATATGCACAAAACCCTAAAGATGCGTTCATATAACTACAGAGCGTTAAAAACCAGCAGAACAGCCCTGGCTGGTGCGGCTCGGTGGATTGAGTGCCGGCCTGCAAACCAAGTTCGATTCCCAGTCAGGGAACAACAGGCCTGGGTTGGGCACCAGGTCCCCCTTGGTGGACGCATGAGAGGCAACCACACATGGATGTTTCTCTCCCTCTCTCTCTTCCTCCCTCCCCCTTCCTAAAAATAAATAAGTAAATAACATCTTTTTTAAAAAACCGATAGAACTGAAAGGAGAAATCCACATTTATCATTGGACATATCAACACTCCTCTCGCAGTGACTGACAGATAAACAGGCAAAATCAGCACAGCTGTTGACGTTGTGAACAGTACCATCAACCAACCTGGTCAAACGAACATTTGTAGAACATACCGTCTAGAAACAGCAGAAGGCCTATTATTTTTGAGTGTACACGGGGCATTCACCAAGGAGAACTCACTCCACACCGTTGATTCTGACGGTAGCTTAACTGATTTATCTGCATTACTTGTGGAGGTCTAGCATTGACTGTCCACATTTTCGTCTGTTGTTTGTATCAAGGTAGACTATTTCACAGATATTTCGCATAATGTTTCTCATCGGCTTTGCTTTCCCCCCTTTCTATTGTTGTTACGCAGAAGTTTGGGGTAGAAAAGTACCGTATTCAGTCATCTTGTTTCTGAGGACCAAACTCATCCANTGTACACGGGGCATTCACCAAGGAGAACTCACTCCACACCGTTGATTCTGACGGTAGCTTAACTGATTTATCTGCATTACTTGTGGAGGTCTAGCATTGACTGTCCACATTTTCGTCTGTTGTTTGTATCAAGGTAGACTATTTCACAGATATTTCGCATAATGTTTCTCATCGGCTTTGCTTTCCCCCCTTTCTATTGTTGTTACACAGAAGTTTGGGGTAGAAAAGTACCGTATTCAGTCATCTTGTTTCTGAGGACCAAGCTCATCCATTAGTCATCACAAGCGGTTCTAAGAGTGTCTGGGATTCCACCCACCTCTGTTCTTCAGTCCGGTCAAAAACTTTTTTATTTTCAGTCCTGTGACTCTGGTGTCGAGTTCTCATTTTCTGTAAAGGTAAGGGTTTCAGTCGCGTGACGTGCAGCGGAGAGAAGCCTTTCCAGAAGGAGCCGCTGAGAGCTGCCCTTCGCTGGCTCGCTTACCGAGCTCCTGACAAGACGCTAGAGAACACGGGGACAGGGGAAGGTAGTCATTAGCGAAATGCCACTTGGTTCATTATGGCTTGAACGTTGCAGGGTCATTACAGGGCAGGATTATGAAACGTGCCTGTCTCCAGATCCTCCCCGCATCCACAAGTTTTTAGAAGTTACTTTTCCTTCCCTGTCATCTTCTTTCTCCTTCTTGTAAAATAAAACTCATTATACTAGGATTGTAAGACAGGACGAGGAGCTCTATGCTTTCCAGTCGTACTTATCACACTTAATGACGGCGTCTCCCTGGTCCTCAGAAGTAACGAGCACGTCCATTGGAAATGTCGGTTGCTTTGGCGCAGTCAGGATAGAGAGCAGGAAGCCGGCGAAAGCCGTGGCTGTGCCCCCTGCAGTACCGGGTTCTGGGCGGTGGGAGCTGATTCCTTCGAAATGGGTCGGGACATTGATGTGGTGGGTGACAGCTGCAGAAAGTCCGGTATGCGGGAGGAAGAAAACGGGCTCTAGGGCTTGTGGGGCTGTTCCTATCTTCGGCTGCGGAAGAATATAGCAATAAGGAAGTTTCTGAACCAAAACAAGGGCCGTAGATTTTATTTAGGTCACTTTGCTACCGTTCAGGTCTGTCTTTAATTTTACAAGTATTATCATGCCATTAGAACTAGAGCTTTTATAATTACAGTTTTTACAAAATTCTCCTGGGTTCTAGGCTGCTCTCTGCTGCTTAGTAGATGAGAAACCTTCAGCAGATTACTGACTTAGTCTCTTTAGGTCTGAGATTCCTCAGCTATGAAAGAATAATTAAGCTGTATGTATCTGAGCGGAACCGTGAGGGTTGAAAGTAGGTGTTTCTATTTAGCACAGTGTCTGGAATACATAGAGAGCTCATGGATTTCAGCTCATTATTGCTCCCTAATAAAGTCCGCATTGAGCTAAATTTTCAGGTCAGCGTCAGCTTAATCCTTTAGCTATTATGATCTGAGGACACTGGTTTTTACGTCCTGCGTCCTACCTTAGGGGGGTGGGTTGGATAATGGAAGGGTAGAAAGAGTGATCTTGTTGGAGCTAACGAAGGAAGTGAAATAGTCCTCCGAGAAACAAGGCAATTGAACTAATTAAGACCCTCGTCTTAAAACCAAAACCAATGGGAAATAATGTCTGGCTGGAAGTAATAATCTGTTTTCACTTGTGAATGTAATAGAATCGAACGTTTCTATAGCAAACG
Source organism: Sturnira hondurensis (assembly GCF_014824575.4). Lineage (NCBI taxonomy): Eukaryota > Metazoa > Chordata > Mammalia > Chiroptera > Phyllostomidae > Sturnira > Sturnira hondurensis. Next base: position 4,651,573 of record NW_028081271.1, read on the forward strand.
AAATAATATTGAACACTGATATTTGGGAGCTGAGAATCATTAAGAAGATGCCCTTTCAGAATAAAAACAGTAGCTTACAGCCAACTTTAGTCAAGCAAACAGTGTGGAAGCAAAGGAAGCACAGGTCCGCTTTCTTTATCACTGCCACTGCACACACGGTAAAACGTCGCTCACGTCACTTACAGTCGGAACTGTCAAATTGTGATGTTACATAATTTTTTAAAAGAAATTGGTGTGTCGTCACAGTCCAGACGGTATCCAGGGGAATGCTATTATTTGCCAGTGAGATGTACTGTGGTTTTAATTCAGTTGTTCAGCGAAGGCACCGTCCCCATTGTTTCCATCAACTGTGTTTTCAAAGGCAAATACAGGTTTCAGCCCAGCTGTTGGAGTTGCTATTGATTTTTGGATTAACTGTTGTTTTAAAATAAGACGTTAGTCTTTTTGGTAAAAAGCTCCGGTGGGTGCTGTCAGAGGAGAAGTATCCTGGAATGAGCTATTGATTACCGATGGCTCTGACGTATTAGTCTAATGCCAACACCGACCTGTCTCTGTGGGGCCCTGGGAAGAGCCCGGCCGGCCCTCCTCACAGGTCGCTGCACCTTCCAAACCCAGTGCAGGCCCCTCCTCCTGCCAGAGGCCAGCCCTCCTACCCACACCTGAGGGGTCGCTCCCCTGCCCACTGGGATCCAGGGGCGTTATGGGCACCTCTCTGTGGTTGTAAATCGGGCCTTGCAGCACAATTATCTATATTCCTCTTCCTAATAAAATGTATGTGCCTTGGGAAGCAAACTGGTGCGCACTCAGCTCAACTCACCGGATAAGTCGTTGACTATCTACTCTACTCGAGGACAGTGGCTGGGTCTGCAACGGGAGTGTCACTCAGCACCGGTTACTTCATTCCTCGTGGTGCCGAGTCTTCCACCCCCCACCCCAGACCTTTCCCCTCCTAAACTCCATGACACTCCCTTTCCCCCTCCAACTTCTCCTGCCCCTCCTCCATGGCGTATTTTGTCCCTTCGTAGCAGATTTCTGAGGATGAAGATGTCCAAGCGTGTTTCTGCACCCTCCTTTCAGTACACACTCTCTCTGGGTGTTCCCCTTTATTCCCAGGTACCTAAAATACCGTCTGCACCTCAGCGGCTGTCGGTTTTGTATTTCTAGTCCAGACACCACCTCTGAACATCAAGTCCACATATCCCAACTGCCTTCGAAGTCCCATGGGTCCCAGAAAAACATTTTAAAGAAAAGCCTGCTCTTTTCTCCCCCAAGATCTGGTCCCACTCTCTAGGAAAGCACCTTCGCGCACCTAGCGGGCCTGCCAAAATCCTGGACGTGGTCTCTGGCACGTCTCCTCCTCGCCCTCCACCCTGTGCCCCTCACCAGGTCCTGCCCATTCTCCCTCCACCACTGTGCCTTCCTCTCTGGGGTCTGCTGTCTACCGGGCCGCCCGAGTGTGGACCTGCAGAGCAGACACAGGGGGCCTGTTCGCCCCTCCAGTCTGATCACCGGACTTACCACAGTGATTTTTAGAATCTTCTGCAGATTGTCCTTAACAATTCCTTCTTGACTCTTACTGTTCTCGGGACCAGATGTGGAAATCCTCAGCGTGGCTTCAGGACTCTCCATAGCCAGGCGGTCCCTTCCAGCCCCGCCCCAGGTCCCGTACCACCTCTGTGATCCCCGGGAATCACAATGGCCCCTCCCCTAGATGAGGGTTTGTCCACAGGCTCTGTCTTTTGGGAACCCTTCCCACCACGTGAAGCCCCACTGTCCCTCTCTACTTAACCATCATCTCCTCACACAGCAGGAGGTCCCAGGCCCCTTCTGTGTCTCCGAGTGCCCCGACCTTCCCTTTGTACCACCTGTGTGTTGGTGGGATTCGCCTCCCTGGATGACCATTAACCCAGGACCCACTATCCCATGGCTCTCTAAGACCTTCGGGGGGCGAAGACTGCCACTGTTCTGCTCATACTGCAGACACCTCGGGACCCCACGCGTGGCGGAGAGTCAGTTCGTATTTGCAGAATGGGTAGGAGAAGTAGGAAATAAAGCTTCAACAGCACGCCCGAATGCTGTATAACACAATGTGCTCACAACTGACACTGTGATTTCCCAAGTGGAAACAAATTCCTGACAGCCGTGCGTGGGAGGACCCTCGTTCGAGGCCAAACCAGGCTCCTGCTGGCCCGTCGGACCTTACCATTGTCATTACCAAGGAATGCATTTGGCAATAGAAAAAAAAACGTTTTTTATCAGCTTGACATCAAATTCTTATCGATCACCTGCTGTTTGCCTTGTACTGTCTGAGAAGCTTGGACTGCAGCTGGGGAGATGCAGTTTACGTNTGTATAACAGAATGTGCTCACAACTGACACTGTGATTTCCCAAGTGGAAACAAATTCCTGACAGCCGTGCGTGGGAGGACCCTCGTTCGAGGCCAAACCAGGCTCCTGCTGGCCCGTCGGACCTTACCATTGTCATTACCAAGGAATGCATTTGGCAATAGAAAAAAAAACGTTTTTTATCAGCTTGACATCAAATTCTTACCGATCACCTGCTGTTTGCCTTGTACTGTCTGAGAAGCTTGGACTGCAGCTGGGGAGGTGCAGTTTACGTCCGCAGGGGCCAGGCAGCAAGCAAGCCCGCGGGACCCTTTAGCTTTTGAAAATTACTGGGAGCTAAGTAAAGCGGGGTAGTGGCATGGGTGGGGTGGTTGGGGGTCTTCGAAAGGGTGATATGTGCGATGAGTCGTGAGTGACGGAGGCAGCTGCTGAAGGTGGAGGGGAAAGTGCCCCGGCCAGCAGGGTCTGCCTGTGTGGGGACACTGAGCAGGTGCCATCTGGCACGGCTGAGAAATGGGACAGGCCCGAGGTCCTGGAGCCTCGGGGAGGATGGGTCCAAACTTCCAGAGCTCACCATACCTCACTCTAAAGCGCTGACTCTCCCCTACCGGCTGTTTGTCACAAAACGCAGACAGTAGGGGTGCCCTGCTCCTGGGAACGCTGCTAAGTAGGGTGGTGGGGGTCCACATGAGTCATTATGCCCCTCACGAACGACTTAGGCATGACTGATCTACCCTTCACGGAGTTCGTGTCAAGGAGAAACGAGTAGAGGGAATGTTCAACTGAGGGCTGTGTTTATGTGTTTAATGGTTTACTAATGGATTACCTTTGAAAACTGTGCTGCTAATTATTTACAAACATTCATATTTTCCTTGATTTCTCACAAAAGGTTAAAAAGCTGAAGAGGGAGCTCTCACAGATGAAGCAAGAATTGCTCTATAAAGAACAAGGCTTTGAAACGTTGCAACAGTGAGTATGAAACTATTGAGGTTGACTTTACAATAATGCAAAGCCCCATAACTAACACAAATACAGATCGCATAATAAATCTCTCAAAGAAACATCAAGTAAAAAGCTAAAGTGATGCAAAAAAAAAAAAAAAAGACAGTGAACCAACCAACTAACCAAAAACTTGTGAAAAATCTATGTGCCATATTTTTCACGTATAATGCGCACTTTTTTTGCCCAAATTTTTTGAGGGAAAAATAAGGATGCGCATTATACATGAGTATAATGATTACATACTATGGGTGTAATAATGGGCACAATAATCCTGAGTATGATGCGCAAAAAAACGTGGGCGTGCATTCTACATGCCAAAATGTCCTACTTTGCAAAGGTCCAAAGTTTTTATTCATCGTTGGAGGTCCAAAGAAACCAAAGTGACAAACTTCGGTTTGTCCCTTGGTCCCTGCCAGCTGCCCCGACTCTGTGTGTGGAGCTGAGAGATGGGCACCTGGGTGCCTCTCCACATTCTTCCCAGGGCTGCACAGAGTGCGTCCCCTGGCCCGCCCCTGCAGGTGGAGGCCCTCTGCCTCCCTCGGGAGGGTCAGTAGAGGGGCCGGAGTGAGTTCCTGGCTTCCTGGGCGCGCGCTGTCCTTCCCAGGTCCATGCTGACAGCGGGGGTGCTGGCACAGCTCCGGCTGGGCCGGGTCTGGTGGAACTGTGGGAGACCCGGGGTAGCAGGGACTGGAAACGTACACCCTGCTTTCAGCCCCTGAGGCGCAGCCTAACCAAACTCAGACAGGCTCCCGGAGGCATCCCAATGCCCACAGTCCCCACCCACAGAGGCCCTGATGCGGAGGAGGGGGACCGTGTTCACAGCCTCGTGATCACACAGAGGCTTGGAGGCCTCATCCCGAGAGGTGTTCAGCTGCTTCTCCTTCCCTTTTCCAGGACGCCCGGCGTGGTGCCCCCAACCAGGGTGCCCCCAGCCGGGGTGCAGTGTTGGCAGGGATTTCCCTGGGCAGCCTCATGTTCAGGCAGGGTTCCCATCCTTCCCCACGTCTCCCTCAGCAGTGGTCCGAGGCCGCAAGGCATCATCCCTCGTCGAAGACCCCGTGTGTTTGCTGGCCAGGCAGACACGCCGATTGGTCTGCGTGTTTGAATGATGACGACCTACATCTCAGATACCCACTCACTGCTCTGGACTACCAGTCACGTGACTTTTATTTCTGACGTTGGTTTGGTGGCTCACTCTTCTTCTTTTTTTTTTGGCCTACTTGCCACCTGTAATGCCAACCCCTTGACGTTGTTTCAGACAGACCCACCCTAGCAGTTCTCAAACAGGCCCACACGTGAGAACAATCAGAGGGACTCTGAACAAAACTCCTGCTTCTGGTCCACACCCAGGCATGTTTTACAAGATCCCCAGGGAGTGCCTAAGCGTGGCTCTGCTCTACCAGTTGGTTGCAGGGCTCCCCAAGAACCGGGCAGGCCTGGGGTGACTCGACTGTGCCGGCGAGTCAGTGCGTGTTGGCCCAGAGTTGCCCGGAGAAGGGCTTTGTGGCCGGAGCGCAGAGAGAAAGCAGATTCTGAAGAGTGTCCCCAAACGTTCAGCCACACGTTAACCATTTTTAAGGCACGTGAAATTATTACTCTGGTCCCCGCCCGGGATTAAAGGTTAGCCAAACTTGCTGTTTTTGTTACACTGATGTTAACAATGCCGTATTGTTTCAAAGCCGTTTGCCAGCGAGCAGTTTTTATAGGAATCTGAGGCATGTTTCAGAATCTGTCAATAACATTCCAGGAGAAAACAATGGCCATTTGTTGTGAGAATTGAGGCCTTCCCCCCCGCAGTGAGGCTGACCCTGTGAACCAGGGGTGGGAAGACATGAGAGGCCTCTGCCGCCTGTCCGTCTCACCTGCAGACGAGACGCAGGCAAGCTGTTCTCATTCAGGGCGAACCACCCACCCGGCTGCCAGAACACTGAGTAACAACTGGCTAAACCCACAAGCCACACTTTCTAAGAAAGCGCATTCCTGACACAATCAAAGGACTTTTTCCTTGCAGTCACGACAGAAAGTATATTTCAGGAAGAGATCTAAATAGAATCCCACTGCAGGCTTTTGCTACCTTTCACGTACGCACAATAGAAAGAAATATCTTTGTTGGATCTGGAATTACGGTGTAACTTAAACCCAGGCCTTCATTTCACTTGGTACAGTAGGTTATGCCGGATGCGTGAAGGTGGTTTTATCCTCTAAATTATTCATTTCATTCTGTCTGAGGTCCCAAATTTGACTTTGGCCTAAGCAATAGTGTAGTGTGAGTCAGTGGATAGCAGGAAGAAGTGTATTTCCGGTGTCACTCAGAATTGGGAAAAGCGAGATGAAGAGACACCCAGCAAGCCAAAGCAGAGACAGGTTCCGGGAAAGTTTGGCTGCAGGGCACTTATCTTGGGGGGGAAGGCATGCAAATGGCAATCTCTCCTCTTTCAGAAGAGACTAAGATTTGGGCAAAAATTAACCATAGGGTACCCATAAACCAAGAAAAAAAATTTAATTTTTTAGGGAAAATCATAAAATCATATTTTTCAAATTAAGAACAAAACACACATTACTTTGTTCTAAAAATCAGCAAATAATGTTAATATTTTATGGTGCTGTCGGTTAGGATCAAAAGAAAAAAAGGTGGAAGATGGCAAGGAGGGGAGAAGAGGGGGAGACACGGAGGTGCAGGAGAAGAACCACATGGAAAGCAGAGAGCGCCAAAGGAGGCCGGGGGCGGGGAGGAGAGAGCGGAAGGGGCTGCCGGGCAAACACGGGCCGAGGTGGCTCGCTCCTGCCCGACTTAAGGTCAGGTGGGCTGTGGAGAGCCAGGAAACACTCACTTACTTTTACAGCTCTCTGAAATGTAAATTAGCAGTCTCAAAGTAGCTCTGCTCTTATTTTCCAATGCTGAAGTTTATCCCTGAAAACAGCTAACCTGCTTTTCTGTTTCCAGATGTTAAAGTCAATTTCTGAATTAAAGATTTGTTTTGCTGCTAAATTCTGAACGTGTGTCCCACCCCCCACCCCACCCCTACCCCCACCATAGAGGGAAAGCCCTTGGGCTTTAGGAAGTCACTCTGACTGGGTGTGAGGCTGAGTCATCAACCTGCATCACCAGCCGTTCACGAACTCACACAGATTGTTTAGGAATGAGCATAAGCCCTTTGCCACAACTAAGTTCGATATTTATGGGACTCAACAATTTCACTGATAAATCCCTTCCCCAATAAATAGAATTAAACAGTATTCAAAGTGCTTTTAGTGTTGTTACCAAATGTTCTAAGTTCGACAGTTGTAGGAGTCCCAAGCGGAGTCTGTCACTTGAGGACAGTCCCCTGACGGGCAAAGTGTGGGGGCAGCTTAGGGGCCACACCCGACTCACCTTTCTGGCCTCGATTTCTTCCTGCAGAGGGAGCGGCTGGTAGCTCTCCAGGGTCCCTTCCTCCCCTAAACACTGGGTGTGTGTTTAATTCAATGATTTCACTAGTTATACTTTTCTTTTTTAATCAAGTGACCTTATGATGAAATTTATTTTCTTTTCTTAGGTTCTGTAAGACTTTAATTGCTTGCTCAACAGCATAAAATATGAACTAAATTAGTGCCGAAGGGAAATAATTTTATCTACACACTGCACTTGTTTGAGTGAAATTTGGCAGAGTGAATAAGATGGCATGGGGGTTTTGGGTTTTTGGGTTTTTGTTTTTGTTTTTTTTTCATTAAACCCTCCCCATTGAAATAAATATAAATTATCAAATGTTTTCAAGTCAGTGAGCTCAGAGCCAGCTTCCTGTGGTGGCCTTTCTCTGTGGGTCAGACCAAGAATATGCCTGAGAAGGAGAGTTGTGGCCTGGGGCGGAGGCATGGCTGACATCCGCCAGGAAGGCCCACTGTGCTGCTGAAGAACCCTGGGCAGGTGGGGGGGTAGGGGAGGGACGCTCCGGGAGCGAGATGGCGCAGGAGTTGTTAAACCCTTGTTTAGGAAGAGTCTGGCGGTCTGGTGGGGCCCAGATCACACACAGAGTGAGGTCCCGGGCAGCCCTCTGACGCAGGGCGACCACGTGAGCTCCGAGGACACCTGGTAAACACCTCCGTGAGGTGGTAAGTCAGCTCACGGAAGAGCCCTTGACTCCCTGGTGACAAATGAGCCCATCTGCCCTCTGCCTTACTCCTGGATTTGAACTCATTCAGTAAGGCAAAGCAATGTTACCCCGGCTCATAGTTGTTATAAAAGTAGAATAAATACATTTTGAATATGTAAAAGAAATGGAAAACTAACCTCACAATCCGAGTAGTGCCGCGTGCCCGCTGGTGTGAGTAATACGCACCGCCCCCTGCTGGGGGCCCGCCAGGCCGCGGGCACGGTGCTGCCTGCTGCTCAGACACCTGCAGCTGCAGGTCGGCCGCACCGATGAGCCCTGGGTTGTCCAGGGCATCGGTGTTCCTGTCCTCCTACCAAATTGGACCTTTCTCAGGGTGGGTCAGGGCGCTCTGCCATTCCTTGACTTTTTATTTTTCTTCTCTTTTTTCCTCTTTGAACAGAATTGATAAGAAAATGTCCGGAGGCCAGAGTGGCTATGAACTCAGTGAAGCCAAAGCCATTCTCACCGAACTGAAATCCATCCGAAAGGCTATTAGCTCGGGAGAGAAAGAGAAACAGGATCTCATGCAGGTGGGTGATGGGGGATGTGGTTAAGTCAAGCCACTGCCTTCTGGGGCCCCCACACGCTCCCGGAGGCAGGCTTTCTCCGTCAGCGTCGGATGGCTCTTTACGCTTCCCCACCGCTCCACTGCCCCATGCGTACCTTCCTGCACGAACGCTGCCTGGGAGGGAAACAGATCGGGTCTGAGGTGCTGGTGTGCTTACTTGGAGGCCGGCTTGGGATGGCCTTTGAGGCGGTGGGTGGTCGATCCTTGAGCCCACTTAAGGAGATTAGCATCCTCGGGTACCCTGCAGCTCAGCGAAAACTTCAGGCCAACCCCTGATAAGCCGGGTTATCTAAACCAGGGCTCCTCAGCCTGGGACGCAGAAAGGGCATGTCACCTGTCATCAGCAAGTTCGGAGATATGCCTCAGGCAGAGGAGCATCTTCTGTGAGGATCTTAGGAAAGCTTTCTCCACCCAGGTGGTCGGTTGTAGGAGTGGCGTGGGGAATGCTGACCTGGCAGGGGACATCTGCGTAGTCACCCTAGGGCACCTGCTAGTGGCACCTGAGCCCCTTATTACACCTGTGACCTCAACACACAGGTCTCAGCTCCCAACAACCTGGCCTCATGCGTAGAATAACAAAAAAAACAACCATTCCGTGAACAGTGTTCTACGTTCTGAATCTCTATTTAGCAGACATAATCGTGTCTTTTAAAGAGCGTGTCTCTTCCTCCTCTTCCCCTCCTTCCATCCCATAATTATCACCAGCACTGGAAATTCTTTGCATAGTTGGAGTTCTTCACCTAGCCAAGTGAGGATTGGTCTGCGCCTTGGGGGGAGTGTCAGAGCCCAGGTTGGTGCTGGTGTCCTTAAGGGGACCTCTAACTTTAAACACTGTGTTCAACTCCTTCACGTCAGTTTTCAAAATGCTGGTTGAAAACAAGTAAATGGTCTCAAACCCGTGTAATTTACCTTTGGGCAAGTTTTAAATCATTGGCAGGGAGAGATCAAATGGGAAAGACGGTAGTAATAACAACAAATGCTTAGAAGTACTGACTCCACGCCAGGCAATCTTCAGCAGGCCTTGCATGGAAATAGCAGTTTCGTTCTCCCAGCAGTCCTAAATGCAGACACGGGTGTTATCCCCACTGTACAGAGAAGGCAAGTACAGCACCAAAGGTTAAGTGACTCTCCTGACGTCGCACCGCGGGCACGCAGCGGGACTGCCGTTGGAACCCAGCTGGCCCTGCCCCAGGACTTGTGGTTTTAACACGGACAGAACACATAGAAGATGCTACCTGGATATGTTTTGTTTTTATGTCATGATGGTCCTGCCAATCACATCAGTAATTCCTCAGAGGCACATACTGGGTCCTTTGAACATCTTTCATGGAACTTGAACAAATTTAGAGTGGAATCTTCGAAATCAGCAATTTTAGGTCATCTTCAGTTCTTCCTGTAAACTTTGGGTTTCTACACAGGCCAGATTAAATGAAAAGATTAGGTTCCTTCTTAATTACTGAAGTATATAAAATAATTAATCAGTAGATCTGGAAGTCAACAATAGAACTGAAAGGGAGGTTGGGTATCTTCTGGGCCCTTCAAACTTCTGTGACCACAGCTCACAGTAAAGACTGTATTTTACATGAAAGCCCACCAACGCACAACTATCTTTACCTACAGATTCATACAAAAGAAATGTCATGGAAATTTGCCTGCTCTTAATACTAGGAATGTCATCTGCCTTCATTTTCCAGTCCCTTCTATTGCTTTAAAAAACACACTGACCTAAACTGATGTGTGTGCTGTCCGCACAGATAGGTTTGAAGAATACGAACCTTCTCATTATACAGAGGAAAACAGAAGAGTCTCGCCCAAAGTCACTAACCGATTTCTTGGTTCTTTTCTGTGATGTGTTATTTGATGTGACCATTCAAGTTATATCCCTCTTGCGTATCTGTTTTGTACAAATATGCCTTTGAAAGAAAACAGAGAAGGGTAAGTTAAATATATATATATATATATATATATATATATATATATATATATATATCAGATCTCTGATAGTTTCAGATATCATATCTCTAATTTCTTATTACAAGAATTTTAAACATCAGGGTTAAGTCCTGGTTCTTCTTAAAGTTGATAATAAGTTTCCCTACTTTTATTAGTGTTTTGTAAGTTTGTTTTGTCCTTGGTGGCAATTTAGATACAACTTGCCCCTCTTCAGACTTCCAGTTGCTCACGTCTTCCCTCCAAGACCAGCTGGGTACATCCCCGGGGCTGGCAGCAGGCCCGTCCACTCTGACTGTCACCTTACCAAACTCAGTGTGTCCCTTTGGGCAGTGCCCCGCGGTCAGCAGGCCAACGGGCCCAGGCCATCTGTGAGTGCAGTGGCCTCCAGGCCTCAGTTTCTTTATCTCCGACACAAATGCACCCTAAATAGCCCCCTGGGTCCTGTCCAGATGCAGATCGAGATAGCAGTGGACGTCTGCGGAGGAAGACTTCCCCACTGTGTCTCTAATGAGGTTGTGTCCGCAGTGTTCCATGGCCCCCTAATTGCTAGTTCATAAAGTAGTTCTAGTTGACTCAGAGACTTCTTTGGAGTGAAATTTTAAAAATCAGAAATGTATGTATTAACTATAAAGATCCCATTATTCACTGGGCAAATAACTCCAGGCTGTCTTGGGAAAAGGAAGATAGCCTGTTAAATACGTTCTCACATACTTCCCAAGTCACATGTGTGTATGTGCATAAGTACATGCTACTCTTATTTTTCCCCCGTTTAAAGTGCTCTGTACTTGCTAAAATAATGTCACTGGTTTCCCCACTAAGATGAGTTCTTTGAACGTAATCGCACCTGGTGGGGACGTTTGCCCCCTCCAACGCTCACGAAGGCTGTTGTGTCCCCTGCAGAGTCTCGCCAAGCTGCAGGAGCGGTTCCACCTGGGTCAGAACATGGGCCGATCGGAGCCGGACTTGAGGTCTGGCCCTGGGGACTCTCACTTGTCTCTCTCCAGACGGACCCTGGACGCCTGCTCACAGACGAGCGTTTCCGGAGACGTAAGTGGCCCGTGTGGAAGGGCTGGCCCCCCACTCCCTCCGGCGGGTCTTTGTTCCAGGACAGACGCGTGCTCTTCTGTCCGGGAGGCCATCAGCAGATTTGCTATAAGTTCCCGGTAATCTTCGTGTTCTCTTATGCCGCTTTGAATCATGTGCTTTGAAGTAAAACAGTTAGAGATCAACAGAAGGGTCTACCGTGTGCAGAAGTTAACTTTTGAAGTTATTTTGTTCATATTTTATGCAGTTGAAAGCCAAATGATGGCTCACAGTGACAAGGAAATTAGTTCCAGTTCATAAATTTTATTCACCTGTACACCCCTTGTAAGCTCTTGGATACCAGAAACATTTACCTGGTATTTTTTATCTTGAATTTAATGCATGGAGAACATGATGTTAAAGTCTTTGAAAGAGAGACAAGCTCGAATTAAAAGGCAACGTTTTGCCCCTACTGAGGCTATCAAGTCAGGGCCTTTGCCAACTGGTGTTCTCAATTTCAGGACCGTCGTCCTTAGCTTTTCAATTACCGGTGCTTCCCAGAAACAAAAGCAGTTTACCTTTGTTCATTAGTAGAGTTAATGGACTTTTTCCCTTTTGTTTTTTTACCAGACCGGAGTGAGAAGTCGATCAAATTTAGCTGAGAAGGTCAGGCTGAGTCTACAGTACGAAGAAGCCAAAAGGAGGTAACCAGGGGGCGGCGGTGAGGGCGGGTGGTCGGCGGGCTCGCCCCCCCGTGGGGGTCCGCAGTTCATCTCTGCTCCAGCAGCGACACCTGCTGGCGCTCCCCACAGGCTCTTGCTGCGGTTGTCCTGTTAGAATGCAGGGCGGCAGAGTCCCCTCTCTGCTCACTGTCCCCTCCTCCCCACTCCCCGCAAAGCTGGAAAACATGGAGAGCTCAGGACAGGCATGGGGATGAAACTGTCCCCTGCTGTTCCAGAAGAAAGAAGCTTTGAGCTGGTACAGTCCTAACAACTGGAAGTGAGAAGAGAGAAATGATTCAGGGCTCGGGTGCGGGGCTCAGGAATGGTGCACCAGTTCCGGGGTCGGTTGCCTTCAGCTTGTTCCTCTGTTTGAAGGGACGACTCTGGCCAATGTCCTTGAAGAGCCATAGGCGCCTGGTCCAGTGACTTACTTCCCGGGAGAAGGAAGAGAGATTCTTATTTCTCTCCCTTCCCCTCTGAGCCCCTAGCCCAGCCCATGTTGCCTTTTTCTTACCTTGTGACTGCGTGGGTACGCTGCAAGAGACCTCACTGTCCCTGTCTGGTCGGCAGACTTGCCTTGGTTTCAGGGTAGAAGACACCTTGCTTATTTGGTGGGAGAGAGTCGTGCTAATACACTTGATACTATTTTTTTCCTCTTACAATGTTGAGGATGCTATTGGTAAATCATTTAGGAAGACTGGAGTGGGGGTGGAGACTGCATTGTCACCCTGCAGGGGACAGAGACACGGAGCTCGTTTCTCGTCCTCAGTGCGGGAAGCTCAGCCGAGAACCTGCTAGGTAGTCCTGGCTTCCTACCGCCAGGAAGACCGTCAGATGGATGCTGAAGTTCATCCGTTGTCGCTGGTGATGAGGATCATTTATCAGTAATTAGCCAGAGTTCTTCAAGGTTATCTGGCTTTTACAGAGTAATTATTTGATCCGCCTAAATACAATATTTGTCCCGGGGTAGCCTCTGTTACTAACATGGCTGGATTCTTCGATTTGCTGAAAGAATCCTAAGCTCTGTTCCACGAATTATTAACCACTTGCGCTCAAGCCAGTCACTCGTCTCTCTCAACATTCTGCCTGACGAGTTTCACTGCCTAGACATTTTTTCAGTCGGTTGTACATCTCTTGTGCTTCCTCATCTGCTTCTCAGCGGCCCAGCGAAGGGCTGAGGAGGGCCCCGTGAGTCGGGAGCCTCGGGGGGAGGCTGTTGGCGGCACCTGGTGGGGAGCATGCTGACCCTTCTGCAGTGAGAACCCCTGGGTGGACGAAGCCCAGGACTGTGCCCGGTTTTCTGAAGGAGAATGCTCGTAACTCGGCATTCACCCGAGAGAGCCAGCCTCATGCCCTGGGTTCTTCGGGGCGTGACTCAACCTCCCTTGGGTCAGCCCAAGCTCTCACTTCCTTCTGGGTTCTACCAGATCCTTCCACCCAGAGCTTGCACGGCGCTTGTCCTAGGTGCTCCCCCAAATCTCCCCTTTGTTCCCCAGATTTGATGCACCTTTCCTAGCAAAACCCAAGCCCTACCTGGTGCTTGGTCACATGAGTCACAGGGGCCTCTCCAGCCTTTGTCGTATTGTTGCTTAACTCTGTCCCATCAAAACTTGAGACGCCCATTCTGTCCCCTTGGGTCACACCACTGTTCTGTGACCTAACTCGGGGTTTTATTTTGACCTTCCTGGCGATGCTGACGAGCAGGAAGTCTCGAGAGTCTATGTCCATGTTGACATGAAAGTGCTTTCTCCTTGATTCCGAGGAACTACAGAGGCGGGCTGTGTTCCTCCGAAGCCTGCCTCCTCCTCCAGCCTTCGTTGTCTGTGCTCAACGAAGCTGGTAACGCCATGCTTGCTTAGCATTGTGATGATTCCGGTACTTTAAGACAGTTGTTTATGGCTTTGTGGTCACAACTGAAGAATGGCTGATGTTACATGTATCACAAATGCAGGCGGCGGGTGGAAATCAGGAGCACGTTACACACGAAGAGGCAACTTTATTTTTTAACTAACCCAAGACACTTAACGCACAGGAAAGTGCGACTACTTCCATCACTGGCCTGATAACAGTTTTCTTTTTTGTTCACTTTTTCTCTTCCCTTCTACAACTTCTTCCATCGAAAGAAAACAACGGAGCTCTCACCTCCCATCTGTTTTTCATACCCTGACGTGTCCTGTAACAACAGCCAAAGTAACATTTCTATAGGGGTGGGGCCTTCCTCCTGCTGACGTCAGAAGTGTTCACAGTTCATCTTCATCTTGGGCTCACGGTCCAAAAACAGCCACCTGGCACAGACCTTGTCAATGACCGGGTTGTCCTCAAAGCACCTTCTTAGGGAGTCGGGACTGGATGGGACCACTGAGTAGGAGGCTCCAGGCAGAGGGAAATACAGGGTCAGGCGAAACTATGGAACCGGCCCAGTGTCCCTGTGCTGCTTGTTCATCCCCCCACCCCATCCCTGCCCCCACACTTCAGCACCTGTTGTCACCCCGGCGGTGCCTGCGCTGCAGGGGACCCACCAGGTGCCATCAGCCTCCTTCGTAGCCAAACTCCAGCCACAGAGGAAAGCCAGGGTCAAATGCAGTGATGTCTCAGTGTCAGCTCGACACGTGGCATAGACGCCTGTTGACACCTCTGGAGGGCAGAGAATTTGCAGGGGGCAGTTTAGGGAGACCAGGCGCGCTCGGAGGAAGCCAAGTCTTGCCTCTCCACCCCACCCCACCCCCGCCATTCCGGGTGACCTCGGAGCCTTGGTGGCTGGCCCTTTTCATCCCAGTCGGCCAACCCACTGCTTCTTCTCTTCCCCTTTCCTTCCCTCACTGGCTCGTACCCCAGAGACAACCATGTCACTAGGGGGGCAGTGTCCTTTCTCACACGGACAAAATCTAGAGCAGCGGCCTTGCAGGCATCCTCGTGCAGGGTGGTCAGCGTAAGCCTGCAGGTGCTCCTCGCGCGCCCGCACCTCCCCGGCCACCACGCAGCAGCGCTGTGCTGCCCAGGGTTTCCTGGACAGCTGCCCTGAAGCTCTGTGTGCTTCGGCCTTCGCCCTTTTTCTAGGTAGGGGAGTGTGCTCACTGCTTTTTTTAAGTGGGGAAATGACGCAGGTGACAACTAAGTACAGCATCAGGCCCAGAGACTGAGACGCAGGCAGACGCCCCTCCTGCCCCTCAGACCAGGCGGTCACGGCCCCCCTCGGCGGAGGTTCACGGGGGAGATGGAGCGTGTCAGCCCCCACCGCAGCCTGGCTTGTGGTGTCCTTTCTCGGGGGCTCTGCATGTGTGCACACCTGTTTCGTCTCTTTATCGCAGCATGGCCAACTTAAAGATCGAGTTGTCGAAACTGGACAGCGAAGCCTGGCCTGGGGCGCTGGACGTCGAGAAGGAGAAGCTGATGCTGATTCACGAGAAAGAGGAACTTCTGAAAGAACTTCAGTTCGTCACGCCGCAGAAACGCACACGGGACGAGCTGGAGCGCCTGGAATCCGACCGGCAGCGGCTGGAGGAGGAGCTGCTGTCTGTGCAGGGCACCCCCAGCCGGGCCCTGGCCGAGAGGTGGGTGTCCTGCCCGGGGCCAGGCACAGGGAACCCGGGTGGGTTGCAGCGGCGCCTGCGTGCGGTCCTCTGGTCCCCGGCAGGGGACTGAGAACCAGCTCGGAAGGACTTGCTCTCTGCAGAGCAATAAAGCACGCTGTCCTCTTGCCCCTCCGTGTCCCTCAGCTCCAAGTGTCTGCTAGGAATGAGAAAATGCTGTGACTGACCCCGAATGAGGAATGTTGCCATCGGCCCAGGAATGCCGACAACAATAGCTACAAACTATGGCACCCTGATAAGAAAGATTATCTGGCCTGTTAGAGCGTCTGAAGCTTTCTGGTCTGGGTTTTATTACTCATGAGAACACAAACGTTTATTGCTTTTCATTTCGGGAGGGAAAGACAGCCTGCTCCTTTTAACATCTTAACAGGTCACAAAATGTTCGCTTGGATTTTGTTTGTCAGTTGAAACCCTCCTCTGAAGTAGGTGAAACGTAAAAGGAAAACCCTTGAAGTGATTTTCTGATCTCTGTGGGAATGGGTCAGTTGACCATTTCTTCTTAAAAATCCAGCTCTGTAATCGGATCAGCTGGGCTGTTAAGCTGCAGACCCCCTCCAGGTGCCAGCTGGACAGGCGCACGTCTGCGCAGGCGCCCTGGGTCCAGGCCTAGGTGGCCGATCTGGTCAGACACCTGTGTCAGCCGAGGGCCACCTGGTCATTGGACACTGACGCAGAGTCCCAGGCAGTGGCCGGGGAGGAGCTGTGCCCGGTCCAGAATGAGAAGGAAGAAACCCACATCCGAGTCATTCCAGATGACCCGGAACTAGCTTCAAAATACCCAGCCCTGACCCAGTTGCTTTATTTTTTTTCTAATGTCTTGCCTTCTAATTCCTTGTGATCTATAAATGTTTGAGGACCTATGTCTACACAACACCAAACATTTGAAAAGGATGGTGGGAGGATGGTGGAGAGAGAACATTGGACATTCCAGTTAGATGGTAACTTTGGACTTGCCTTCCCTGCATTGAACTGTTTAGGGAGAACTGACTTTTGTGAGTGAAAATGTTGGTCAAGTTCATGCATGGCTACAACACCCCAGCCTTAGGGAGCATGAAGTAGCACAAGGGAAGGCCTCGACAGGTGACATTCCTGTCCTCTCTTTGGTCATTCCCATCATCCTCGCCTGCCCCTTCTCTTCTCCCCTTCCGGCCCTGATGTCCAGTGCAGCTGACCGAAGGCTCAGCCTGAGGTAGACATGAGCAAGGCTGGCAAGGTAAGGATCCACCTGACAAAGACCAGAGGAACGAAACCTGAGGGCGAGAGGCAGGATTCAGGTGTTTCCCGAACTGCCTGGACGTTGTGGGTGTACAGGTATTATATAGCCTGAGTTGCTAGGATAGAAGTTTGATAACCCTCGGCTAATAGGAAGGACGGGGTAGCTTTGTGTGGCCTGAGTGTAAACCTCCAGTGCTGTGTTGGGGTGGGGAGCACTCACTAAATGTCACACAGTCATACGTGTCTGAAGCCCTCGTCCATCTCAGCGGCTCTGCTCCGTCGACTGTGGGTCTGGGGAGGGTCCCGGGGGAGAGACAAACCAGGCGTTTGTTTGTTTGCTGTGATCAGCCCTTCGGGCACGATGCTCTGTCCTTTTCCCAAGGGCTGGAGCTTCGGAAATGAGAGTTGAAGTGCCATTGAAAATATGCGTTGTTCCTAAGTGCTTAGCTATTGGCTTTTAAACTCTTGTTTACACATCCATCGCCGCTGTCAAAAACTCAGCACGAATGCTCAGCCCCTGTGTGTGGCTGGGGCCTGCCACCCACTCCCCGGTGTCACTACTCCCGGCCGAGGGGGCTGAGCCTGCCACCTAGTGTTGGTGACGCAGATGGGCAGGAGAGAGCTGCTCACGGCCCAGGGTCTTCAGCAAAGAGAAGCTGCTCTCCAGTGAAGAGAAGTCACACAGTGGCGGACTTTTTACACGTCTTCCGTACACTTTTCACACAGTTCCTGAGATGCCTTAGACTCTGTGCTTTTCTGTGACACTGCGCCCAACTCTCTCGCAGATCTGAGAGGTTCTCTCTGACGTCTTGCCAAGACGTCTTCTTTGTCTCTTAATTTCTGCCTTGCACTGCATAAGGACGTTTTAGTCAGCAGGGGACCACATATTAGAATGGTGGCTTCCCCCAAATGATAATGGAGCTGGAAAACCCCTCTTGCCCCGTGACGTCGAGGCCCTTGTGAGGTTCTAGCATGGCACTTTGCTCACACGCTCATGGTGACGTGGGCACGCACAGACCTACTGCGCTGCCCAGTCGAATGCGAGCACGACACACACAGGGCCTCATCCTCAACGATGATGACAGACGAGTGCATTGCTGCTTTATGTGGTCTCCATGCTGTGCTTTTTATCGTTCTGTTAGAGTGTACTCTAGAACAAGCACTTTTAAAAAGCTTGCTCAAGAGCCACCATTTTTCAGAGCACTTCAAGAAAGAGCACTTTAAGCAACGGTGCCAAGTGACATCAGCAGCAGCCACTCACGGCCCGGTTTACCGTGTCCCTCAGTGGCCGCGTTTTCTCTTGTCCTCGACTGGGTGGTGTGTTGTTCTGGGAGGTGACTGCAGTCGAGGTGTGTGTCCCGGGAGCCCCGGGCCGCTACGTGCAGCGGGATGTGTGGCAGGCTGTACCGTCCAGGTGTGTGTGAGTGCGCTCAGTAGTGTTTGCACAACCGGGAAGCATAGCACACTTCTCAGAACACACCCACCCTCTTTGTCAAGTGTCGTGTGACTGGCTGTATCAAGGCTTCTGCTGCAGAGGAAAATGTCACAGCAAGTAGGTGGGGGTCTCAGTGTCATTTATGTTTTCATGGAAAACCTGGCCTTTACTTGTCTCTGTGTAGAAAGTTCTGGGCGGTCTGCATCAGGAGGGCTGGCAGGTGCTCCCGGCTCTTCAGGCGGCCTGGGTGGAAGTGGGAAGAAGGGCCGACGCCCACCTTCTGGGAGCTTGTCACCTGACTGGGGGACATGCCAACACTAACCAAAACACCAGGCCTGGAGATTCACAGGAGCCGTGAAGAGGCCTGAGGCCCAGTGCACAGCACCCGAGTGATGGCCCAGGGCTGGGGGAGGGGACCAGCGCTGGTGACCGGGACGGGATTTTAAATTTCAGCGTGAAACACATCGATGCCGTAATGAAGCCTCCCTAACGTGTTGGAGAAGCCTTCATTTGTTGGTGCAATATTTAGTTTTAAAACTGAACTGGAGAGTGCTTCTCCTGTTTCAGAAGACATGGATTTTAGTTGGTTTTTAGGCTTTCTCCAGACCTTTATTCATTTCATCCATTTTGTATTAATATTTTTCCTTGTTGGGTTTTTATTTATGTTTAAGAGATTTTTAAAAATGCAGGCTGTACTCCTTTTCCAAATACACCTTTGAAAGCTGTGAATTAAGAATGTATCACCCTTTGAAGTACTAAACAAAATGAACAGAATTACTTTTTTTACATTAACACATAATGGCATTGTATTGGTGGCACATCAAAGGATAGACAGCTATAAATAAAACACAGGCTTGTCTTCTTACTGCCTGAAACACAAATAACATTTCAAAGAAGCTGAAAATTAGGGAAATGTTCTTTTTCTCCAGAGGCGAATACCTGATTTTGAAGTCACCGCCTTGCAGGGCTTGGCAGGGCTTTGAACAAGGAAGGTGGGGGGGTGGGGGAGTAAGATTTTATTTATTTATTTTTAGAAAGAAGGGGGGCAGGGCTGGGAATATAAGACAGAAAACTATACTTGAACAAGAATTAAATAAAGAAAAAAAGACCAAAAAATATATAGAAAACACTTTAAAAAAGAAAGAAAGAAAGAAGGGAAGAGAGGGAGAAAGAGGAGAGTAACAGCAATGTGTGGTCGCCTCTTGCGCCTCCTACTGGGGACCTGGCTGGCCACCCAGACATGTGTTCTGACTGGGAATCGAACCAGCGACCCTTTGGTTCACAGGCTGGCACTCAATCCACTGAGCCACACCAGCCAGGGCAGGTGTGAAGTCTGCAGAGACTTCTCTCGCTCCCTCCATTGGATCCCTTCAGCAGCTTCCACAGGCAGGCACCATGGGACTGTAACCCCCCGTTTTGCAGATGGGAAAGCTGAGGCCTGGACTCAGTGACTTGCTAAGGGTGCCCAAGAAGCACAGCCAACCCCAGCCTGCAACCTGCGGCTCTCTGGGCCCTCCAAACAGACTCATTCCCACGCTGTCTCAGACCCTGAGAGGACACAGACGGCCCTCGAGCAGGCTCCTTGTCTCATAAACCCCTGGGTGGTTAATGCACTTTCAAATGACTTAATCAAGTCCCAGTCCCATGACGCTCCAAGTTTCACAAAACCTCAGACACGAGTGCAGTGGAATTCAAGTGGCAGAAATGTGGCGAGGACTCAGCGCAGGGGTGAGGCAGCTGTGAGGCAGCCATACTGTGGACAGGAGGGGCAATCCTGTTGATGTCCTTCTCTTGCGCACTTCCAACCTATTCGTTTCTTAACCCTTAAAATTCTCATCAGATGAAGACGGGGCATTTTGTCACTACATATTATTTTGGCACGATCTGTACCAAATTCAGTACCTGGGATGATCTCTTATAATTCTCTGTTATTCCTCTTACATCATTCTAGTGACGTGAGCCCCGTCACAGGCCTGTAAGTTCTGTGATCTTGGTTAGTTTCTCATTTTCTTCCTCACTCTCTTTCTATAATTCCCGAGAGCAGGAGAGTATTTGTTTACCCGTTTAAGAAAACTTTAGAGGGATTGAGCACAAAAGAGAAAGGACTCATGGACATGGACAACAGTGTGGTGATCACAGGGGTGGGGGAGGCAGAAGGGGTTAAATGGTGATGGGAAAAAATACAATAAAAATTTTTTAAAGAAACTTTTAGAAAACCGAATTTAACACATTCTCAGTTACCCTGAGACTTGTTGGAGGTCCCCTCCTTCATCAGGTGCATCTGTGGGCTCCTCTNGCTGTCTCAGACCCTGAGAGGACACAGACGGCCCTCGAGCAGGCTCCTTGTCTCATAAACCCCTGGGTGGTTAATGCACTTTCAAATGACTTAATCAAGTCCCAGTCCCATGACGCTCCAAGTTTCACAAAACCTCAGACACAAGTGCAGTGGAATTCAAGTGGCAGAAATGTGGCGAGGACTCAGCGCAGGGGTGAGGCAGCTGTGAGGCAGCCATACTGTGGACAGGAGGGGCAATCCTGTTGATGTCCTTCTCTTGCGCAGTTCCGACCTATTCGTTTCTTAACCCTTAAAATTCTCATCAGATGAAGATGGAGCATTTTGTCACTACATATTATTTTGGCACGATCTATACCAAATTCAGTACCTGGGATGATCTCTTATAATTCTCTGTTATTCCTCTTACATCATTCTAGTGACGTGAGCCTCGTCACAGGCCTGTAAGTTCTGTGATCTTGGTTAGTTTCTCATTTTCTTCCTCACTCTCTTTCTATAATTCCCGAGAGCAGGAGAGTATTTGTTTACCTGTTTAAGAAAACTTTAGAGGGATTGAGCACAAAAGAGAAAGGACTCATGGACGTGGACAACAGTGTGGTGACCACAGGGGTGGGGGAGGCAGAAGGGGTTAAATGGTGATGGGAAAAAATACAATAAAAATTTTTTAAAGAAACTTTTAGAAAACCAAATTTAACACATTCTCAGTTACCCTGAGACTTGGTGGAGGTCCCCTCCTTCATCAGGTGCATCTGTGGGCACCTCTGCCCACCTGCTTCTTGCCGGTCTCTGCTTTCTCTGCCGGGGTCACCGCCACCCCCCTCCCGCTGCCCCCGTGGCACATCACATATGCATAACAGGAGTCTTTCCTTTTCCCTCCAGTTTTTGTGCTTTGGCATAATCATTTGAAAATATAAATTCGTTTCTGTGTTTTTCCCTAGACTGAAGTTGGAAGAGCGGAGGAAAGAGCTGTTACAGAAACTCGAAGAAACCACCAGGTTAACTACGTACCTGCATTCACAGCTGAAAAGGTAGGTCCGTCTAGTGCTGGAGGGGAGGTTTGTCCCCGGCCACGCTCAGGCACATTTTCATTCGCCTTTGAATACCCTTCTCATGTTCAACCGTTTAAAAGAAGAGAACACCGTTGGACCAGTACAGTTAAAACTTGAATCACCAGAGTTAAAGTTGCACAGATTTTTTTCAAATATGAATGCCAAGGTCGTATTTGGGAAACATTTGTAATATGTTGTGGGAAGGAGGCATATTTTAGCTTCAGTACACACATAGGGAAATGACACATTTTCTCCCCATCAGCCCTTTTACACAGGGAGGGTGGGAGATTCGTCTGGAAACATATTCACTAGGTAAATGCACAGAGAAGAGGGAAGGTGGGCAAGCCCAGGGGCCTCTGTGTTACCTCTTTGTCTTCAGAAGCTTCTTTTGTTTCTCTCACAAACAAGAAGTTTCATATGTTAAGCAGAGTTACTGCACTAGTACCATGTACTGTTTCCCCCTTCTATTATAATTTTTTCAAAGATTTTATTTATTTATTTTTGGAGAGAAAGGGAGGGGAAAAGAGAGGAAGAGAAACATCAATGTGTGGTTGCCTCTTGTGCGCCCCCTACTGGGAACTGGCCTGCAACCCAGGCATGTGCCCTGACTGGGAATTGAACCTGCAATCCTTTGGTTCACAGGCTGGCACTCAATCCACTGAGCCACACCAGCCAGGGACCTATTATAAATTTTTAAATGCATAGCTGCTTCTGGATAGCTTTGCAGGTAGACCTATCAATAGGTATTTGACCCCCCCCCATTTTTGTAACTTTTGCAAAAGGGGGGTGGTTTTTAATAAGTGTAAGATTGCTACTTAAAGAGTGTTTAGAGATGCAGGTGGAAAATGTTCGTGAAGAAACCTGGAACTTCGGGGTATAATAGCAAGCTCCTCTGCCCAGCCACTGAGGAAGTTCTCTGGCCTCTCCGGGGTTTAAGGGAGCCGGCAGGGGCTGCGCCTGGGCTCTCCGCGTGACCCGTGTTCACAGTGCGTCCTCGTCTTCTCGCAGCCTCTCCGCCAGCACACTGTCCATGTCGTCCGGGAGCAGCCTCGGCTCCCTGGCCTCCAGCCGGGGCTCTCTGAACACCTCCAGCAGAGGCTCGCTCAACTCCCTCAGCTCCAGCGAGCTCTATTACACCGGTCAGGGTGACCAGCTAGACGCCGACTATCAGTACAAACTGGACTTCCTTCTGCAAGAAAAGGGCGGTTACATCCCTTCCGGGCCCATCACCACCATCCACGAAAACGAAGTGGTCAAGTCCCCCAGCCAGCCCGGCCAGAGCGCCACCTGCGGGGCGGCCGCCGCAGCGGCAGGCCCCGCCCCCCCGCTGACCGAGGCCCCCAAGTCCGTGACGTCCCTGTCCTCCCGGTCCTCCCTTTCCTCCTTGTCCCCGCCTGGCTCCCCCTTGGTGTTAGAGGGCACGTTTCCCCTGTCTGCTCACGACGTCCCCCTCCATCAGTTCACCACCGACTTCGACGACTGCGACCTGAGCAGCCACTTTGCAGACATGGGCCTGGGCGAGAGTCAGGCCCTGCTGGACCCGGACGCGGGAGGTGCGTCCCAGCCTCTCTTGGTGGACAAAGACCTCCACGCATGCGCCCGCGAGCCCTTCTATGAAGCAACGGCAGGTAAATGCGAGCCTCGCTGTCCCGTGTTCCCTCTTGGCCGTTTTAAGGGGAGAATCGGAGGGTGACTTTATCCATATAAACAAATGGAAAAAGCCGCTCTTCCTGCAGTTTTTTGTTCTGGCTTCATTTAAGGAGGTTTTTAAAATATATATATGTTATTTGTTTATTTTTGGAGAGAGGGGAAGGGAGAGAGAGAGAGATCAATGTGTGGTTGCCTCTCGAGTGGCCCCTACTGGGGACCTGGCCCGCAACCCAGGCCTGTGCCCTGACTGGGAATCGGTTCTCAGGTCGGCACTCAGTTCACTGAGCCACACCAGTCAGGGCCGTTTAAGGAGTTTTAAATTGATATCCCTAGACAATTTTCTTTATCAAATAAAAGCCACCTTCCCTTGGTAATAGTTTCATTACTGAGGATCTGTGGGTCGTCTGGACACCCTCTGTGTACGGCAGTGACTGGAAGCATGATTTGTGGGCACACTTCACACTTTGGAACTGTTTCTGGTTCTGAAAGAACAAGGCAAAGAAAAAGGCTTTCTCTTAAAAGCTGGCCCAAGACAGATGAAAGCCAAAGCAATTAGCACACCAGCTAATTAGTACCAGGGTTCAACGTTTCAGCAGCTCGGGGAATTCTATATAAATACAATTTTTGTCTCATGCCAGGCTCCCCCTCGCTGTCTCTTTTGGAGGCAGCTGGTTCCAGGGGGCGGTGTCGCTCTGCCACCTTCTGGCCACGTTTCTAGTTGCAGCCCAAGGAGGAGCCGCAGACAGGAGTCCTAACTCTTGCACTTAGACTCAGAGACAGAAACAGAAGGAGAATTTCATGTTTTTGAAATCGTTTTCCTTGGCGAAGCAGAAGCTCTTATACGTTAGGCATGGCTGTAACGAGGACAGGATGATGGTCCCCTGGCCGCGGTCACAGCTGTGGTCCAAGGAAGGGGTCTGGGGCAGCGCCCCCCTGAAATGAACAGGAAACCACAGCCCCAGCGTGGCTGGAGGGAGCCCTGTATCGATCCACACTTGCCATGTCCCCACGTGTCCACAGCACGGACAAGGACAGGCCCCTTCGGAAGTATTTTCTTAGTGTTCCAAGGAGCATGTTTAATTAGTATTCGTGGTCCTGGGGATCCCTGTTACTTGATTGGCCAGTCCAGGTGTTTAAACTGATAGAAGAATCCCTCCCATTTGCACGGCTTCAGACCCTGAAGAGCCAGACCCGCCTGCCGGTGGCAGGGGCAGGGGAAGCGGACGTGTGTGGGGTTGGCGTGCCGCTGCCTGGCAGGTGCCTGAGCTGCTAGTGACGCGGTACTGGATTGATCGACCCCAAGGAACTTATAAGCACAGGTGTGGTGCTTACATGGTGGCCCTCAGAGAGCAAAGCAGAAACCTGTCCCGGGCCTCCCTCAGCCCCGTGAGCCCTGGCCCTTGAGCCAGCCCGCCGGCACTTGCCTTTCGGCTGCCCCGCTGACCCAGTCTCTGCAGCCTGTTGTTGTTCCTCGTCTGAAAGATGGGGGTGATAGGTACCTACCTCGTACAGTCCTGGGTGGGTTCTGCCGTAATCCATCCCAGGCATTGGTGCCTGGGACCCGGCACTCAGTTCGTGGTAATTGTGATAACATTTGGCAATATGTAATAACACTCTGTTCCTACCCCAAACCACGGACATTTAGGAAAGGAGAGAGGAGAAGGCAGGGTGGTTTCTATGCCTGTCTTCTGGGCTTTGGGCTCGAAGGGTCCTCCAGTCCTTGAACAGGCTAAGGCTGCATTCTCTCCTCATGTGTTTGGAGTGCTCGCTCGTGAGCACTTCTCAACATTTGGTGCACTTGGAGATGCCGGTCAGTGAAGCCAGAGGCTGGAGAAGGGAGCAGATCAGTGAGAACGTGACCCAAGGCCTGCCCCCACCCTGGGGTCCTGAAGCCCTGAAGTCCCTGTCCTGCCCCTGGGGTCTGCTCCCGAGTCTCTCTGAGACACCTCTGCCAGAGACTCGTGTCTCTGAAGCTTCCACAAGACATAGAATTAATTAACTTTTAAAATATATATATAACTTACATATATCCTTAAGTCTATATAGAGAGATTTTATATCTCAATTCCATGAAACAAATCATTGTGATGCATTTAAAAAGTTAAAAAGTCACCCTAAGGAAAAATACGCCAGAGAATTTCGTTTGCCAGTAATATTCAGTTTGATGTGTGAAAACAACTGAAAGCATGTATTTAACTGTAAAGACGAATTCTCTTCTGGTCAGTTCACCAACACTTGGCCTGTTCGGGGGACGTCTGACCTTGGCTGGGGGCAGGCAGCTCACGGAGGTGACGAGGGCTGTCTCCACCCCCACCACCACCCTCGGGTGCACTGGAGCCTTGTGCAGGTCTAGTCTTGTCCTTTTTCTGTTCCCTCTGCTCCGTGGCACCAGCCCCTGCTGGGTGATGGACGCTGAGCTGCAGTAACTCCAAAGTCCTTCCCCAGTCAGTCTCCATCATGGTCAAAGTCAGCGTCAGGCTGCTGTGGTTATTCTGGGGGTAATCAATAAATCACATCCTCACCCTCCCCCCTCCCACGGGGGGCTGGGCGGAGAGAAGCCACTTTGTCATCGAGGAAAAGGCCATCCCGCCTCTGGCCATCAGTCCTGTGATCCATCCTCTAATCTGAAGCCCTAAAACTGAAACGTCTGAACCAGATGCGAAGTCAGGGCTCGGAAGGGGGCGAGCTGCCCACCCACACTGGCCCCTGCTGGGTGATGAAGGGCTCGTTACAGGGGAGCAGGGCTCTCCTCAGTGGGTGCTCCCTGCTCCCTGCAGGGTGCTGGGCTACGAATGAGAGTTAGAGATCACAGTTAGGTGGTAGTTGGTGCTCAAGATTCAGTAGCACAAAGGGTTTTCTTTAATGGTATTAGCTGGTGAGGAATTCCCCGAGTGAAAGCCTTCTCTCTTTCATTTCTGCAGGAGGTGCAGGCTCTGGTGTGTGGGGGGGGGGGAGCCAAAGGGATCCTCCCGGCCCTGGAGGAGCGCCACGCTCTCCAGTGTAGAAATATCAGCTACTCAAGGGAGGCGGGTAGTTCTCCCCCTGCGTGGATGGGACTTCGGGGAATAGCTAAGGAACAAGAGGTTCGGGACCAAAGGGAATGCTTGTACTTTACCCCTTTCCTTACAGTAATATTCAGGTCAGGACAAAGAAAACCCGTATTCTTCGTCTGATGACCAAGATCACTGGTGTGCCGGGACCCTCATTAGTCACAGAGCCTTGAGTCCCCCACCTCTGTTGGTGTGATTAGTAATGTCCATGCGTCTCGGGTGGGCATGGGTCTCTCAGAACCGAACTGCTTGTATATTTTTTGTTTAATTTATCCCAACAAGAAGTCCTCCTGACCATGGCCCCCTTCCCTCCCCAGAGGTGGAAAAGTCATTGCCCAAACGGAGAGCAGCCCACTTGCTCGGGGAGAAGATGGCCTGTGTGTCGGCCGCCGTGTCCGACGAGTCTGTGGCTGGAGACAGTGGGGTCTACGAGGCCTTCGTGAAACAGTAAGGGTCCCTTCAGCAGGGGGCCTCTCAGTCGCCTCCCACCTCCTGCTATCATGCGTGTGGGGGATGGGCTGGCTTGTTCAGCAGTCACTCTCCAGTCCTCTCGGGGTCAGGGCTGTGTGCCTGAACAGTTCGGTGCACCTGAAACATGCCATTGGCCGGGGAAACGACAAACCGTACTCGAACACCTCACCCTCTTTGAGACTTCAAACTTGACCGAGAGGTTGGCCACGGCCCGCTGGGCACAGCCAGCTCCTGGAGCCTGCTTGAGAAAGCCCGGAGCATGTCCAGGGGCGTGGTGTGCCCCAGGGAGGCCCTGGGAAGTCAGGCGTCAGAAAGTGTCCCCCAAAGGGTCAGGGACAGACTCCTCCTGACAAGCTGAAGAAAGGCGTCAGGATGAGTTCTCACTGGGCCAGCCCCCAGGGGCAGTGTGGGAGTGCTGTTAATTCAGGCTGGCATTCCCACTAAGTGGCAGGCAGTAACTGGACCCCTGGGGGCCCCCATTCATCCCTCGTTCTCCTCCCACTGTCTCCGTGTTGCCAGGCCCAGTGAGGTGGAAGAAGTTCCTTATGGGGAGGAGGAGGCTGCCGTCGTGGAGACAGCCCAGGTGCAGATTGGACTCAGGTACAGGACTGCGCACGGCGGGGGGGGGGGGGCNGCGGGGGGCTGGCGAGCGGGGGGGGGGGGGGGGGGCGCTTCTAGACTCCCCCGCAGCGACGGCTGGCCCGTGCTCTTTGCTCATCTCCTGGGCTTCCCTTTTGACAGATACGACGCCCAAAGGTCAAGTTTCATGGTGATTATAGCACTACTCCGGAACCTCCATGCCTTCCTGATACCTCATACTGCGAAAGTGTGAGTAAAATCGGTGACCATCGAATCAAGGAGCTTGAAGTTGCCCACATGTGATCGTTTCACCTTGTAACCAACAGCCCACCCCCTGAAGTTCCGGCAAGCCCAGAGCGGGGCCGGCCACGCCGTACCCACAGCAGATAAAGACGGAAAGGAAGGAGAACGTGCAAAAAGCACTTCGGGTTGTGATTGTTTCTCAGGAACCAAGACTTTTTAATCTCCCTTTGCATCAGAAATTGTGTGTTATGCTGGGGTGGGGCATGAGTTCTTAAAATCCAGTTAAAACTTTTGTTATTGCTGAGTTGTGGCTGCTCACAACGCGGCTTAGAGGGATTATCAGAGACCAGCAGCCAGGTCTAAGGAACAAAGACCCAGATGGAGATTACTCAGTAGGGGATAGACTGATCGCCGTGTATTGACGATCACCAAAGCTGGTGGGGAGCAGGTTCCGGGAGAGGAGAGGGCTCAGAGGACCTCCTGAAATCAGGCTCTGAGGGTCCATGTTATCAGTGAGCCCAGCAAGGAAGTAAGGAAGGCACGTGGGGGAGAGGCTGGACCACCCCCGAGAGCCTGCTTCTGGGGCTGACCAGGGACTACCCGTCAGTAGTATCCAGGGAAGACTGGCCTCAGGAAGGGATCCATGACCACCCCCTACCAACAAATACGCTGGGGCACTGGAGCATGCCATTGGCTGACCTTTAATTTTAGTAGGGCGCCCAGAGACAATAGGTCTGCCTGGGGTCAAGTTTATGATCAGTGAGAGTTAACCCCCAAGTTCACAAGAAAGCCACAGAACTCAAGAACGCATCCTTTCTTTAGACTCACAGCAGAAAGGTGGGTGTCCCCAGGGGTTCTGCCTCCACCAAACCAATGACAGTCACTCTCACTTACCTCAGGGGGGTGACACACAGGTGCCCTCTGGAGGCATGGTGATAGCCAGCATCGGTCAGGACCAGTAGCAGTCCTCGGTGGTGAGGACAGCAGGCGCTTCTGCCCCGGCCAGTGTGCAGGGAGCACTCATGTAGGGTCCGGCCCTCCCCACAACACGTGGCAGCATGGCCTGAAGCTCACATGGGAAAGTCCAGGCCTCCATTATGACGCTGCTGCAGGTGACCCCTCGGATGACCCAGCCTTAACAGAGTTCTTCGTTCCTGGACTGGCAGGGTTTTCTGGTGGGCAGCAGCCCTGAGTGTCTGCGGGTGGCTCCCGGCTCCAGCTGGGAGATGGGTCCCCGCCGCAGGAGGAAGGAGAACACCCTCCCTGCTGTCCCCCGTTCCCCTAGCTCTGAACCACGGCAACCTCGCTGGGCTGCACAGGAACCGTTTTAGGGTCACGGAAGTGGTTAGTACTGGGTCAAACCAAAGTCGGAGACACAGAACATCCCCTCCCTCCGCCCCAGCTCTCTTGTGCTGCTTTTCCAGGAAGGCAGAGAAAAGAGATTTCTGCCGAATCGCCAGCCTCCACAGCAGTGGCCCCAGGACCCCTGGGATTTTAGTGCTGAATCTCTATAATCAGCGTTTATGTGAACACAGGGATACAGGGACAGTCCGCAGTCTGCGTGTGCGTGTACGGTTCTTACCATCGGAGAGCAGCGTCTCTCCGCGAACTCCACGAGCCTGGTGTGGGGCGGGCAAGGGATGTCGTGGGTTCTCCTACCAGGACTTAAAGGAAGATATGTTGTGCTATTTCCAAGAACTGTGAGCCCTCATGGAATGTGTGCTCGGAAAAACTCACTTTAAAGTTAGTATTAGAAGTTATTTTTCTCTCTCACCCTTCTGAATTTTACAAAGCCCAAGACTCTGAAAACTGTGTGTCATTTCCAATGCTTCTGAGGTGCTGGACAGTGACATGTTTCGTTGAATTTTGTCTGTCTTAAACTTTTGTCACAGTGCGCCGCTCAGCCCTTCTTTCTCTCTAGGAGGACCACATGTTCCCCTCCTGGGACACGCTTGTCCACATCTCCTGTTAAACACGCAGGAGGAATGTCCTTGCGACAGAGTAACCAGTATCTGCCCCTTCCCAGGCACAGAAATCACTTCTTTTGGAGTTGGTTGGACACAGGCAGGTGGGACACTCATTAGACCCCTCCACTTTCCTGGCACTGCCTGTGCTGTGGCCCATGGGGCGTGGCAGGCCGGGGCGCAGGCAGGGTAGGGGCAGAGCCTCCGTGTCACTGAGCCCAAGCCGAGACGGGCCCATGGTGACAGCCAAGCTCGATGCTGATGCGGAACCCCAGTTCCTCTCTCGGGCAGGTAGCTCCAGGTGATCGCTGCGAGTCCGGGGTAACTGAGGAGCCTCTGAAGCCCATTTCTCTCTCCCTCGCTCTCTGCAGATACTTCAGGGTCGCCCTGCTGCCCTCCTCAGCGGACATCAGCTGTCTGTTCCGGACAAAAGCCCACCCGGCCACCGAGTCCCTGTCGTTCGGCGATGTGTTCCGAGTGGCCATCTCCCAAACGGCCCTGCAGCAGAGGACCCTGCGGGTGGACCTCTGCCGCGTCGGCGCCCACTGGAGGGAAGAGTGCCTGGTAGGGTCTCCCAGTGCCTGGGAACCGTCACCACCACACGGGCTCAGGCTGCGTTCGGGGTGCTGTCCGCCAGCCCGGAGGCCCCCGCAGGCCCGCCCAGTGCCTCAGACACACCCGGGGCCGTGTCGGTTCTCCTCTGAAAGAGTGACTTCGGGTTTGCCTTCTTATTCCAGACCTCCCACATCTGCTCACACAGTGTAATTGTCTGCCACATCTACTGGCTACCTCTGCCCTTTGGCCGCAGAGCACTCGCACCTCTGTTCCGCCCGTCGCCACGGAGCAGGGTTCTTATTCTCAGCGAGAGTCTTGTGCTGGGTGCTTCGTACACGTTATCTCACTCGGTCCTCATCACTGCTTTATGAAAAAGTCATGAGCACCCCGATTTTCAGATGCGGAACTGCTTAGAAAGTTCATGTGCCCACACAGCTAGTTCATGACAGCGCCAGACACCAAAGAGACCTTCCACATGTAACTCACCATCACAGGTTTAAACTGGGCCAGACACGGGGCGAAGGAGTGGAGTTCTTTCTTCAGCTCGTTCTCCCCAGCTGTGGGAGCAGAGCTTCTAGGAAGACATACCGTTCCTGTTTAGCGTAATATGGTATTTAAATGCTAAAGCGGAAGACTTTGTATGGCTAGTAGTGAGCGTCACGCACCTTGGTGCATCACAACCAGACAGGCATCCCACACCAGTAAAACGAGGTGTTCAAATGTGCTTAAAAAAAATAACAGTGTGGATCTCTACCTGAACTCTTGTCTGCAGTAGAGTAAGAAACTCAAAAATACGTGTTTCACAATGCACGAAGTTTAAAAGATGACTACTAATGAGAAAGATCTCCTATTAATACTTCTTCTGTGTATGAAAATATTTGGTGTCTCCTGACAATAAAGAACATTAGAAAGAAGCACAGGGAACAGATTCATTAGGCTGTCGGGAAGGCTTTAGTGTAATAAGTATATGTGTCGGCAGCTTCATAAAGTTGGCAAATATGTTAATTTGTAGTCTTATACAGTGATACAGTTTAATTTAGATTCTGGCTGATATGTGTGATTTGGTAGAATATAAAAGCTTTTAACCCTTTTTTTTTACATTATACTTAATGCAAAAAAATTTTTCTAATTTTTCATTTAAGAACCACAGTGGAGTTTTTTTCTTCATTTTTTCAAATTGTCAATGGATTTTTGTCAATAATAATCAGGTCATTCATAGCACATTATAAGGTGTCTATAACTTATACTTAGTTTATAGTTAATTTGTTTTTATTTTTTAACTTTTTATTTAAAAGTAATTTCACTTGCAAAATGTCTCATGCTTAGTTATTAGGCTTTGGGAAAATAGTCTCTCACAATGCTACCCCAGAGTTAGCTTTAGATTTGGGTCATTTCATATTTGCTCACACCTGAAAATACAAGACATCTTCAGGTTTTAAAAAAAATCCACGGATACTTTATATCATGAGTATTGCATTTTTTTTACCCTAAAATAAGTTTGCCCAATAATCTTAATTATATCAGGAGCAAATATGAATTTAAGCATTTTATTTTCTCTCTTATTTTTTTCTTTTACTTCACACAGGCTGGAACCCAGATCAGCCTGGCGGATTTGCCCTTCTCCAATGAGATTTTCACTCTCTGGTATAACTTGCTTCCTTCCAAGCAAATGCCTTGCAAAAAGAATGAGGAAGAAAATGAGGATTCTGTATTTCAATCAAACCAGCCATCAGTGGATCCGATAGACCTGGTGAGTCAAAATCAGAGAAAACGGCCATTACTATTTAACGAGACAGCGTGGGGTGTGATGTGCTGTGAAACCAGAGTGCTTTTATTCACGAGTGCCGTCCTTCCCTTTCTCCGTTCGCAGCCCTCGCTTTTCTCCCAGCTTCCTCAAAAAGAAAGAAAATGTCCAGCTCTGTTTCAAGTAGGGTTTATAAAAGCATCACCAGTTTCTGCTCACACGTTCTCCCATAAAAATAAACTGACGTGGAAGCTTCATCATTCTGAGTGACCATGAAAAACCTCTTAAGGTTATATTTTCACACCTCCTGTTCACTGTCAGGCTGTACGCTTGGAACTGTTATATTTTGCAAATGTTAATAATTATTAAGCCCAAACAGTGTCTTAGTCTCTATGGTCACATCGATCTCCACAAACATTTTCTTTTAAGAAGTGCGTTGTAACCAACAGTCATGCTTCACCAGGGGGCTGCTCCCCGCCAGTCAGGCATCTGTGGGATGTCATTACCAAGTTCAAGTTTATTTCAGACTGTGTGTGAGGAAAGACTTTGTGTGAAGCATAAGTCAGGCAGTTACGGCAACAGTGCTCCACGGGTCTTCTGTGTGCGAGAACCTGTAGTGGACGCTGTGGGCAGTGGGAACAGGGAAGCCAGCGTGTTGGCAGAGCTCACCGACGCAGCCCGGTCTGGGGCAGACACATCTGTACGTACGCCAGTAGCACACTGCGTTGATCACTGTAGCTTAGTAGTTATTTTGAAATCAGAAAGTATGAGTCATCAAACTTTTTTTTCAAGATGGTTTGGGCCACTCAGGTTCCTTTGCGTTTCCACATGAATTTTAGTACCACTTTGTCACTTTCTGCAAAAAAAAAAAAAAGAGAGAGAAAGAAAGAGAGAGAGACAGTGAGGATTTTGAGAGAGGTTTCACAGAGCCAGTGGGTCACTTTGGGACTTTGTCATCTTAACAGGATTAAGCCTTCTGGCCCATGAATACTGGATGTCTTCCATTTATTTAGCTCTTCCCAACCTCCTTTCACCAATGTTTTATACTTTTCAGAGTTCAAGTTCACATGTCTTTTCATTTTACTTGGGTAACTGTTGCAAATAGAACTATATTCTTAACTGCATTTTCCGATTATTTATGGCACCCTTAATTTTTGTCTAGTTATCTAGTATCCTGCAACCTTGCCAAACTCATTTATTCGTTCTAATAGTTTTTTAGTGGATTCTAGGGTTTTCTAGGTAAAAGAGTATATCACCCGAAAACAGAATTAGTTTACTAACTTCCTTCCCAATTGCTTTTTATTTCTTACTCTCGTCTAGGCGCCTGGGCCAGGACTCCCAGTGTAAGACAGAGACGGGTGAGAGCAGACGCCCTGGTCCTGTGCCTGTTTGCCTCAGGGGCATTCTCCGTAGTTTCTGCCGTGGGATCCTGTAAATGTCCTTTATCAGATCGAGGACGGCCTCTTCCTTTCCTAGTTTGTTGGCCGTTTCCATCATTAGAGGTTATTGGATTTCACAAGAGCTGTTTCGCATTTATTGGCATGATCATGTGGTTTCTGTCCTGTATTCTATTTCATACAGTTTCTGGATTTTCACATGCTCAGCCCATCCTGGGACACATCCCCACTCACTGGGTCGTGGTGTACGATCCTTTCCATATGTTGCTAGGTTCAGTTTTCTATTTTTCTCTTGCGGACTTGTTGTCTATATCCATAGTTTTCTTGTGACATCTGTGTCTGGTTTTGATGGCAGGATACTTAGGGAATGAATGAGTCAGGACGTGCTGCCTCCTCTTCCGGCTTTTGGTGGAGGTTGAGGAGAGTCCATGCGAATTCTTCAGTCTGGTGGAGCTCCCCACGGAAGCCACCTGAGCCTGGACTTCTTGCTGTGGAGAGCTTTGGTTTGCTGGTGCAGTGTCTGTCCCTGCTGTGAGTCTGTTCAGAATTGTTCTGAGCGTGTCCCTGTGGGTAGCCGGTCTGTCCAGGAACTTGCCCATAGCATCTAGGTTATCCAGGTTGTCGGCAGACAGCTGGTCGTAGTGTTCCCCTGTAATCCACTCTCTGTCTGTGAAGTTGACGGGGATGTCACCGCTCTCAGTCCTGGCATTAGTAATTTAAGCTTTTGCTCTATTTTTTTGGTCAATTTCACTAAAAGTTTATCATATTTTTGATCTTTTCAAAGAATCAACTTTTGTTTTCATTGATTTTTCTCTATTTCTCTGTTGTCTAGTTCATGAATTTCCACTCTAGTCTCAATTTTTCTTTCCTTTTGATTGCTTTTGTTTTTTTGCTCTTTCTTCTGTTTACTTATTGTAGGAGGTTAAGTTACTGATTCAAAATCTTTCCTCTTTTCTACTATAGGTGCCGGCAGCTATAAATTTGCCTTTGAGCGCTGTGTTAGCATTCTGTCAAATTTAGTATATTGTGTTTTAATTATCATTCATGTCCAAGTGTTTTATAACTTTCCTTGTGGCTTCCTTGACTCATTGGTTTATTGATGAAGGTGTTCATTTCCAATTTGTTCTTGTTATTGAATTCTAATTTGATAGTAGTGTGGTCAGAGGACATATGTTAAATCACTTCAGTCCTCCCGAATTGACTGAGGCTTGCTCTGCAGACTCGCCTATGGTTTAGCTTGGAGGATGCTCCAGGTGCACCTGAGGGGAACATGCGTTCTGCTGTTGTAGGCGGCGTGTCCTACAAGTGTCTCTTAGGGTTATGGCTGAATGGCATTTCGTTGCAGGTGTCCCAGCTCTGTCCAACCATCTGCCGAAGGACACGGGTTGTTCACGTCTCGGCTACTGTGACTAGTGCTGCAGGGACCATGGGGGGACGGTATCTTCACAAATAAGTGCTTTCCAATTTGGGGGGTGGGTGCTCAGAAGGTAGATTGTCCATTGTCGATCCTTAACAGGTAATGCACCTTTTCTTCTCTCACTGCTTGTAAAAGTTCTTCTTTTTCTTTGATTTTTCAGCCTTTTGACTCTGATGTGTTCATGTGATTTCTATGTGTGTTTATTCTAGTGCAATTCTGCGTCATTTCATCAGTTTTCTTAAACACATAAATTGTAAAACTTTACATTTCTTCTCTAACCACTGCAGTATGCGGGTCACACGCAGGCCTGCCTCTTTTGTCTGTTGTCTCTCTTGGCTTTCAGCCACGGGGTCCTGTTCTCACTGGAATGCTGGATGTTGTGTATGAAGAATTAGAGAGGTTCTGGCTGGCAGCTTCCTCCAGAGAGGATGCAGTATTCTCCTGGAAGGCAGATTGCAGTATGGGCAGATCACCTGGATCACTTGGGGGACCCGAATTCCAATCTTTCTCTCCCTAGAAATGGTGAGGCACCTGAAATATCTGCTTAGTGTTGTAGCCTCCACCCGGCTAGTTTTTGCTTGTTTCTCAGCGTCTTGCTTTGCACATTTGCAGCTTAGGAATGGCAAATGCCCGGGTAGGGATACTGCACCCACAACGGGGCTCCCTCTGGAGCTCATTCGCTCTGGTCCCTGGCATGCTGACTGCATGGTAGTCCTGAACTCAGGTCTCCCCGTTGCATTCTACCAGCACTGCCCCAACTCTGGTGGGTCTGTCCACATCACCTTTAAAACTGACACATGCCCCCAAGGGAACAGAGGGGCAGTGACTGTCAGCCCACCTTCTTGCCTTGCCCTTCTGCCTGGGGACTTGGCCGTCCAGCCCTGGTTGCCTTTGTGGCTCTTCATCGCTTTAAGACAGCTGGAGTCTTTTGTTTGTTCTTTGCTTCTGGTTTCATTGTAGTTATCTTTCACGTTATCAGCAGGAGAACTGGGTCTAGCACCAGCATTTTCACAACCGGAAGTTCCCTCTGATGAGTGTTCACCTTATTTTTGGAAGTGTACACTGTTAATTGCCACGTGTTTTACACACTTCAGGACGCAGTGTCGGCCTTACTTGCAAGAACATCAGCTGAGCTGCTGGCTGTGGAACAAGAATTAGCCCAAGAAGAAGAACCGGGGCTGGGAGAAGAGCAAAGTGGCCCGGATGGAGATTGGTAAGACCTCATGTCCTTGTGTGATTGGGAACTCAAAGAAGATGTGATTAGCTTCTCCTAGGAATCTTTCAGGGAAAACTCTATGGGCTCAGCTCATATTCAGGCATCGTGGGAGCAGGGGCAGAGGCAGGGCGCTGCCCCGGGGGGACGACTGTCCTGGTCATCACAGAGTCGAAGCGGGAGATGGTGAGATTGTCGGCACAGTTAGCACATCAGTGGGCCTCATTCTTCAGTGAATTTTAACACCATTTCTTGAGCTTTTTAAACTTTAAATTGTCTATTTCGAAAGGCATGGTAGCTTATTGCAGATTTATAGATAAGTTTAAAACCTGACTCCCTGTTGCCTTAAACTACCAGAAATGCCATTAGGGCTTTGGGAAGTCAGAGCAGATGCCTCTCTGTTGCCACTTTCAACTTCTTTTCTTTTCTTTTTTTTTGTTCTCTCATTATATATATATACCCCATCCTTTAAAAAAAGGAAAAAAGATTATTATAGCTTTTGTCTAGATTCACATATGTTTAAAGAACAATATCTTTCTTGGTTTGTACTGTTTTCTCTAAAAACAAATTTTAGTGACTACATCTGTTTTTTAAGTATACATGTAAAGTTATTGGAATTCATTATATATATATACATATATAAAATGTATGTATGTATGTATACATATACAGCATGCATTTGTGTGTATGTGAGCACATAAAACGTTTCACAAGTTAGAAGGACAAGAGATGTCATTAAAAAAAATCTTGGCCCTGACTGGTGTGGTTCAGTGGGTTGAGCACTGGCCTGCAAACAAAAGGTCACCGGTTCAATTCCCAGTCAGGGCATATGCCTGGGTTGCCGGGCAGGTCCCCAGTTAGAGGCATGCAAGAGGCAGCCAATTGATGTTTCTCTCCCTCTCCTTCTCCCACCCTTCCCCTCTCTCTAAAACTAAATAAAATCTTTTTTTGTAAATAAGTAATCACCTTACTTTTTAAAAAAATTTTATTTATTTATCTTTAGAATGGAAGGGAAGGAGAGAGGGAAAGAAATATCAATGTATGATTGCTTCTCGTGCGTCCCCTTCTGGGAACTGGCCCCTGCTGGGAACTGGCCTGCAACCCAGGCATGTGCACTAACTGAGAATCGAACCGGTGATCCTTTGGTTCACAGACCCATGCTCAATCCACTGAGCTACACCAGCCAGGGCTCTAAAACTAAATAAAATCTTTTTTAAAAATAAAATAAAACCCAAATCACAGACATTTGGAAGGCACAGATTACTACAGTGATATAAAAAGGCACAGATATACTTTGTCCTTATGGAAAGCCCTTTGTCTGAATAAAAATGAGAGCACTGCAGAAAAAAATGAACATGAAAGCAGTTATAAACTTCATCAAGGTGTCTTCAGACAATAAGCCTTCCGTGTGTATATAAACTGCATTCGGTTTCACACACATTTCCAAACACACACCTGGTACGTAACGTAAAGGCATCCATGACGCGCAGTGACCACGGCTGGCTCCCCTTCTTCATTGGATGATGGCGTTTAATTATGGGTCCGCCACCGATCGCAGGGAAAGCTCGACTTCCAGTTGTCGGTAGAAAACACGTGTGCATTCTAAGAACGTGGAACTCAGCAAAGCGTGCGGTTTTCTAAAGCACACCGGTATGTTTGCTTTCCTGTCAGTAGGGTTTAACCAGAGTACAACCCGCATCGATGTCCCACTTTTAATGTCCCCAAGCCCCTGCCACAGCTTGTTGGGGACAGGATGCTGTGGCGTGGCGAGTCTTGGGCTATTTCAGCGGAAGAACCCCCTCTCCACAGGATGCTGCCCCCCTCGACCGGGAGCTCAGTGATAATGGTGTTTTTCAGCCTCGAGTCTTTCTCCTGTCTTAGCAGCGAGTCACTCTGTTCTACCCTGTGATTAATTTTACAGGAAATGAGCAACTAAGAAATGAACAAGTTATGTCATAGTGAGTGACGCTATTTTTAAATGGCTGGGCTAAACTTTATATTCTTTTCAGGATATTTCTATTTTAATCCCTGGGAATGAGGTCAGACGTCAGGAATTTAACTTTTTAGTACCGAAGTATGGTGATTCCATTGTAGATCGCTAGAGAGAATTTTATTTTGCGTGAGCATTTTGGTAAAAGTCCCAGCCAGGGAACTAGCTTGACTCACTGTGTGAATCTCTTGTGCCTCGCCCTGGTCATGGGTCCTGGTGCCCAAGTCCCAGGGTTCACGGCCACACCGCCATGACTCAGAGTGAGTTTCGCTTTGTTTCACCACAGGCTAGCAATGCTGAGAGAGGCCGCCGATGAAGTTGGGGCTGAAGAAGGGGCTGAAGGCGTGTGGCCAGAGGGCAGTAGCCGTACAGCAGGCTCCAGTTCCTGCCCCAGTGTGCCCAAGACCAGTGAAGACGCAAGCAGGAGAGGAAACAGCTGTGCCAGCGACCCCGGGGGTCAGCCCCCGCCTGGAGGGCCGGCCCTGGTGAGTAGTGGCCGCCACACTCTGTGAAGGCCACGCTCCCCTCAGCCAAGTCCATCTCTGCGGGTGTGATTCCAGGCTGACTTTGTTCGGAAGCTGATCGGGATGGGCGTTCGTGGGAGCAGACTGTAAGAGGCATAGCGGGTGCTCTAAAATGTTTAAATGGGCCCGAAATGCTCATTCTCCACCGGACTTTCACATAAGAAGATAAATGGTGCTATTTAGATCTTGGTAAATGTTCTGTGAGTCTTTATTCAAAGCCTTTTCAGGATTTTCTGGATAACACCGGGATGGCTACTTAACTGTATCAGGTTTTGTGCATGTCATAAGTTTATTTCGATTTCAGACATGCAGCACGCATTTAAAGTCCATTCCCGTTAGAGTGCGTTCTGATTGAACTCTCTACCGGAAGGTGGCAGGAGCCTCAGTGTGGGCACGGGTGCCGGCCGCATTGCTGAGCACATTGACACTGGCGCGGGGATTCTTTTCAAGTTGTGAGGGTGACGGCAAACTTAGGGTGTTGTAGCGAGTTTGGACAATCTCAGTTCTTTATTCCTGAGAAAAATAGTGCCACTTCCACCCCGACCGAAGACTTCACATAGACGTACACGTATAATTCCGTGTTCTGTGCCAACCTATAACTTTGCCTTGTATTTTCATTTTCTTATATTTAATTGCTTTTATCACTTATTCTGGAAAAGAAAAACTAGTCAGTTTAATGACAGTTAATGATGAGGCGTGCCCAGATAAGGTTGTTTGCAGGGCGGCAATTAGCCTCTATAAATGCAGACCTTCATTCTTCAGGCCTAATCTGTCTCAGGTGACGCCCCCATTTAGGGTGACCTTGTTAGACAGATATTCCCCTGCCACTCGCCCCCTCCTATCCCCCCTCCCCAGCCCGTGGAGGTCCACCTCCTGGGGTCCCCATCAGGCGTACAGAAGCCCTCTCTCCGAAGTGACCCCAGTGCTGGATGAGCCTCTGTTGGAAGGTTAGGTCTTTTGCACTACGAAAAAAGGGTCATAAATGTGTCCACGTGCATCACTGACAAAGGACTTCTGTTCCAGGTTGACAAAGAGACAAACACGGAGGAGGCGGAGGACACTAGCCTGGCGGTGCGGCCCAAAGAGCTCGGCGGGCGGAGCGCTCGGCAGCGCCCCCTGGTGAGGAGCAGCGTGATCGTGCGCTCGCAGACCTTCTCCCCCGGGGAGCGCAGCCAGTACGTGTGCCGGGTAAGGACCGCGAGCCGGTGAGGACCACCCTCCTGCCTGCTGGGCGCCCGGGGCAACTCGGCAGTCCGCGTGAGCGGTGGAAATGCTCTATAAAATACCCATTGCCCTGGCTGGTGTAGCTCAGTGGATTGAGCGCAGGCCTGCGAACCACACGATCGTGGTTCGATTCCCAGTCAGGGCACATGCCTGGGTTGCAGGCCAGTTCCCAGCAGGGGACTCTGTATCTTAAGGTGTCTCTGTATCTATTCAGTCTGTATCTTAAGGTGACTTGAGATTCATCTTTTGTAGACCTCTGCTGTACATTATATGCCATGTAAGAAGTCCTTCTGGTTCTATTTCCAGTAGTATTTATGATTTAGAGAAATAAAGTTTTAATATTATAAAATGGGTTAGGAAACACTGTTAAAATGCATACTCCTTCGATTCAAGAAATGTCTTTATGAAACAACTGCTATTAAGTGTGTTTCTGGATGCTTGGGATTTGTGAGCAACAGAGACCCGAGCTCTCGCCTTGTAGAACCTGTCCTCTCATGCGTGGAAGCAAGCAGTGAACAGTACACCCGACGAGTAAATGTCTGGATGGGGGCCAGGGCGGTGAAGACCAGGGGCTGGGAATGGTGAGGACGAGGGCTGCACCCTGAGGAGGGCTCCAGGGGGCGGCTTTGCTAATGTGACCTTTCAAAGACCTGCCTCGGGCGAGGGAGTGGGGATGAGATCTCCAGTTAAGAATTTGCTAGGCTGGGCAAACTGTGTCTTCACTCAAATTCTGAGCCCTCTCCATCAACCTTTCTTTTAAAAATGAATAGTGTGCCCTGGCTGGGGTAGCTCAGTGTATTGAGTGTGGTCTTCGAACTAAGGGGTCACCGGTTCGATTCCCAGTCAGGGCACATGCCTGGGTTGCAGGCCAGGTCCCCAGTGGGGGCCATGTGAGAGGCAACCACACATTGATGTTTCTCTCCCTCTCTTTCTCCCTCCATTACTTCTCTCTAAAAATAAATAAGTAAAATCTTTTAAAAAACGAATAGTGTGTATTAGCTGAAAATGCAAAGGATTTTCCCCCCAGAGTTGGTATAATTAACACATAGCTTCTGATAACTGCCACCAAAAGGCAAATGTTTAAATTATTTATGATGAGCCTCTGTTGTAAGGTTAGATATGTCTTTCAAACATGAAAGAAAGGGTCATATAATCGTGAGTTATTTAGGAAAGCATACAGCAGGGAAAAGCTTGTTTGCAGAGGATTTTCTTTCAGAAATAAACTGGTATCACCACGTGCTTTTTCTGGCCAACTGTCCGTTGTCAGCTTCCTCTACACTCTGTTATGCAGAGTTTTACTTTTTTTTTTATCCTTTATTGCCAGTTAAACCGAAGTGACAGTGACAGCTCAACCCTCGCTAAAAAGTCTCTGTTTGTGAGAAACTCCACTGAACGGCGCAGTCTAAGGGTCAGAAGGGTACGTATTTCCTCACCGCAGCCCACGGCCCGAGCCCCGCCCCCAGTCAGGGCCTCGAAGCGTGAGCACCAGAGCTGCCATGGAGGGGGGGCAGGGCGGGAGGGGGGGGCTGTGGCTTCCTGCACTTGGCCTGTTGAACGGAGCTGCTGTGAAGACAGAGCCGCAAATGTCTGCAGTTACGGAGATGGGCAGGGGGTGCGTGGGGGACCATTTTCACCCGTCACAGGTTGGGGTCCCTAGCTAATCAATGCAGGAAGTTGCTCTGCTGTGTCAATGGACCAGGGCCGGGTGGGTTGCCCACATTCCTACCAAACCACACCTGGCTCCTGAGCAATTGTGGGCAACGTGTGACAGCTGGTACCTCCTCTCAGGCCAGTGATGAGGGGTGAGAGCTGATATGAGACAATGGGAAAGCAACGAGGGAGGAGCCAGGATTCGAGCCTTGATCCGAGGAGGGGGTCCGAATGTTAGCTCCGCGGACCAGCGGCCTTCCAGCTGGCCCTCACAGCAGTGGTAGCCGAGGTTGTAAGCCCTGGGAGTAGTTCTGTGTCCTGCAGTGAGGGGAATGTACGTTCCCTGTGACACACCTGATTTTCACAGAGGGTGGCCTTCGTGTAGTCAGGTGGTCAGGCTAAGTGAGGCTCTGCTGTGGGAAAAGTCTCTGAGGTTAGAAACCGTCAAGGTTTATTTCTTGCTTAGCTGCTTGGTCCCTGCATCTGGGCTGGATGCTCTCCTCCTTCTGTCCCCACTCGTGACTCCTCTCCAGATCTTTGCTGTCCCTCCGGCAAGTGACAGAAATGTGCAAGTCACATACTGCATTGAAAAGCTTCTGCCCAGAAGTGACACGCACCACTCCCAACTGGACCTGCCTCTGGCCAGAGCGAGTGGCTCGGCTGGTCACGCCTCGCCCACGGGGGCAAGGCCATGCCACCCAGCACGCGCCAGGAAGCAGGAGCAGCGCCATGACAGGGGCTCTGTGGTTTGTTTTCCGGCCATGCAGGCGGTCTGCCAGCCCGTCCTCAGGAGAGCGGCGCAGGAGCGCCCGGCGCGCACGTCCCTGGATTTGGAGCTGGACCTGCAGGCCTCCCTGACCCGCCAGAACCGCCTCAACGACGAGCTGCAGGCCCTGCGAGGCTTGCGGCAGAAGCTGGAGGCGCTGAAAGCTCAGGGGGAGACGGGCCTCCCCGAGGGCGTGCTGCAGGACGAGCAGTTCCAGACGATCCTGAAGCAGGTACAGGCCCCGGGCGGCCCTCTTCCCCGGGGGCTGGCGTAGGGGGGCCTTCTCAAAGCCACCTGGCAGGAGGTGCCCGGGCCAGACCTCCCTGGGGGGAAATCTGAAAGAGATTAGTCACGCCCTTAAACTGGTAGAAACTCTCGCCCATAGTATCAATTTCTCTTTGCGGCCCAAAGTTCTTTTTCCATCGTAGAGTGTTTGGTACTTTAGGGAAACGTTGAGTCACTCAACGGACCAGCACTGCTCATTCTAGATGGAACTCAGAAACTTAACGTATAAATTTCAGGGATCAAACTGGCACCAATGGTTTTCACAGAAAGTTTAAGCAACAAAATGCTTAATGCGTATCTGCATTATGTCCCCCCCACCCCACCCCTGGTAGAAAGAAACCGTCACACAAAGCAGGAGCTCCGTAGGCACCTGCCCGGTGGGGACAGCCTGGAAAATTGGACACTGGAACATCGGGAGGGACATTCGTAAAGTATACGCGTGTCCAACCAGCAGGCTGTACACCTGAAATTAATACAAAATAATACTGAGTGTAAACTGTCATTGGAAAGTAGAGTTAAAAAATATATGCCCACAATTTGGACGAATATCTAGGAAAATATAACATATTAGAACTGAGGAAAGAAGCGGGGGGTGGGAAATCTAAATTCCTACACCTCCTGTTTCCCCCCCTACCTCTTAAGGAAATACGAGCAGTGATGGTATTGATGGGGGATGTGAGGTTCGCTGTTTTTAGGGTAACACTTGTTTTCGTTCTACATAAAAGAGACACTTTATCCCAATAGATGAAAAGAGGAGGGTGTGCAGAGCCCAAGAGCCCAGGAGACAGACCTCAGGACTGACCCAGATGGGCTGCTTGGCGCCCTGGAGTGAGAATCAAGGTGTGGTGTGCACCTGTCCATTTCCGTGGTTTGTCTCCTATTGAGCCAGTCAAGAACCATGGGTTTTCAGATGCAGGAAATTCTGTGAGGGGCCTCTTGGGGGACTGGTTCCCTATAGAAAAGAGAAACCTCTCCCTGCAAACCCTCCCTCCCCTGGGGGGCCTTCTGCCTGGTCCACCTGTGCCCCGGGGTGTGAGGAGGCTGCCATTCTGCTTCCTCCCTGTTAGAGTACTTTGTGCCAAACATCCACTCCACCCTTGGCGAACATCTCCGCCACGTGGTGAAGTCCTGATGAGCTTGCTTACCAGATGTGATGCAACCCTATTTTGGGTCACGTTTGCCCCCCACCTGCCTGTAGAATAAAGAGTTTCCCCGTGACTGTAAAGTGTGATGAAAAGCTGGCTGGCAGGCATGGTTGGCGGCCCCAGGAGAGCAGGGTCACTTGGGGCCTGTGTCCTGCCCCCAGAGTTAGGCATGGCCGCAGTGTGGGCAACCTTGGTCCAGGCTGTGGGGGGGACCACGTTCCAGGAACACCAGGGTCTGCAGTGTTACCAGATCAGATCAGTTAGGATTCCTAGGGATTGTGCAACACACCATTGCTACGTGAGCCTCAGCTCTCTGGTGGACTGCCCTGAAACCAGAGTTGCAGGCTGTTCAGTGCCCAGCATTCTGAGTGGCCTGGTTGCACCCCCAGGCTGCTGAGATCCCTGCCTGCCCCTGGTTGGTTTGTTTCCATACCTGTCAAACCGTCCGTGGTGACCAATGTAATCTCTGAAATGTCAGGTCAGTTTCCCAGACGCAATATGAAGTTGAACTAAGTTCTCTTGTAAGTGACCTCTTTGAAAAGTGTCACCTCTGCCATCGGGCAACCAGGGGTGTGACACGAGTGGCCGTTTCCCCTTCCTTCCTCCACATATTATCATTTTGACTCCCCCTCTTGCAAATCGCCATCCGGAAGGGCTAACATCCCTGCCGCCGCCGCCTCCGTGCAGGCCCCAGAGCGCTCCTCTCCGTGTCGGTGCTGCCCTGGGGTGTAGGGCTTTGCTCTCCACCATCTCAACACCCTCAGGACCTCGGCAGAAGCTCAGTGTCTAACTGCTTCCCATATCGGTGAGGTTTGGAGAGACCTGTGGACCTAGAAGCCTGCGTGGCCTGAAAGAGCCAAGCTGCAGGGCATGTGGGGTACTCGGGTAGTTCTGAAGTCCAAGGTAGGTGTGGGTCTTCGAAGCTTTCGCACCTGAAGATGATCACAGTTCAGGCTTTCATGGGTCACACAGAGCAGGTCTTCAAGGAGCCATAGGAAACACCAAGCCCGCCGTCTTTGTGTCCTTCTGCCTGGTGGCCCTGTCTCATCAAGTAACAGTAACGAAAAACTTGCAAAGCAGGTGGCATTTATACCATTTTTAAAACAACTGATTCTCCTGAGTCCACGTATTTTCATGTTTACTTTTACCAATGCCGGGCACATGTATAGACAGACCACGTGAGTTACATATGTCCCTCGGCCACCACGGAGGTCGAGAGCCAGCGCT
Source organism: Sturnira hondurensis (assembly GCF_014824575.4). NCBI lineage: Eukaryota > Metazoa > Chordata > Mammalia > Chiroptera > Phyllostomidae > Sturnira > Sturnira hondurensis. The sequence continues at coordinate 4,695,991 of NW_028081271.1, forward strand.
GTGAGAACACAGGCTGTTTCATCGTGTGCCTTCCGTCACGGCTACAGGAGTAGCTAATAGCCCCTGGCTTCTCTGTGCTGTTCCCTTCATCTCTGTGTCCCCTTCTTTACATGCATGCAGACACTCCAACCCGCACTCACACGCGGCCCTTCCATTCCCCGTCGTCATGCTGGGGACTTGGGAGCTTTTCAGCAGGTGCTCGTAAAATGCCTAACAATGAGCAGAGAACCTGCCAATTGCCACAGAAATATGGCTCCCAGAAAGGCGGTTTGCTGAAGCCAGTGGCGCACCCTGGATTTACTGCCCCTCAGGGAAGCCATCAGGTATCTGGGTCACCCTCTAACTGCACCCCCCGTGGTGACTGGTGTCTGTCTTGTAGAGTGGAATAAAACTCTAGGCTCAGACACTGTCCTCAAATACTTCTCCTCCTCCTCCCGAGGAGGCAGCAGGCAGCTGGAGGGCGGTGCGTGGATCCCGGGCAGTGCATCCCACTGCCTGGGCGTCTTCACACGACTGTAGGTAAATCTCCAGGCCTTCCTGCGGGTCAGGCCCCCGGCACGTAAACTGAAGGTTGGCCACGCTCTTCTGGAGCCTGGGGCAGCGCAAGGGGCACCCGACCCTCGATCCTCAGGGACCAGGCTTCTCATCCGACTCGCTGGGCGCAGGGGCAGAGGTGACGGGGGAGCTGACACCTTTCCAGAGGAACCTCAGGGCGCCCACAAAGCCAAAACTTGTTTTTCTTCCTCAGAGTGTTTCCCTGTCAAAAAGCCGATGGTCTGTGGTGCAACGCGTTTTGAAATTTAAAATAATACAGATGTTCACCTTTTTAAAAGAATCTGTTAAGACAGTTATGCACCAGAGATATTAACACACTCATTCAACCAAATTAATCTCACTGACTGCAGTGAGGCACTCACCACTGAGACTTCACCGCCCGCAGCTTTGGCTACGACTGACCATTCACTGACAAAAAGCTCACGATGTGATTTGTCACCCAGGTTTCTGGAGACAGATACAGGTACAGATATAAATCCTAAACACGGAGACCGGCGTAGACCTCAGCGAGGTGTATACTGACTCAGCAGAAAGAGGAGTATCTCGTGTGTTCTATGGTCAGTTTGTTTTGCAGCAAATGAAGCCAAGTTTCGAAGTGCCTGTACAGTCACCCCAAAAAGGCTGTTGGTGGAAAATATCAGCAGCCACGAGGCTACTCAGAGGGACTGTCTGACCAGGGCTTCGCAGGGGAGAAAGCAGACCAAGAAACTGCACTCACGGGGAAGGAGATGAAAGACTGAGCGGGATCCCAGGGGCCCATTGTGTTCCTGGTCTGATTAAACACATTTTCTTGGGGAAACTGGGCCAGATGTTCTCACCTGGGTGGATCCAGCAGACACCTCCCTCCCTGGTGCTTCCTGACCTCCCCAGTGTGCAAGTCAGTACACGGTTCTTCAAGTCTGTGAAGCCTCAGGGCGTGCCCCTGCGGATGTCCACTCAATAATCGGTGTTTCCTGGGGGGTTGGGTTTGGACTTCCCTCTCCAGGCTGAACAGTCCAAAGAGGAGCAGAAGCAAGGCTTGAGCGCGGAGAAGCTGATGAGGCAGGTCTCCAAGGACGTGTGCCGGCTCCGGGAGCAGAGCCGGAAGGTGCCGCGGCAGGTGCAGTCCTTCAGGTACACGCCTTGCGGGGTCACCGCTGGGGTGTCGTCCTGTGGTCCGAATCAAGCAGGGTTCACCAGGAGTGCCCTGGACATCCGCTGGTGTCCACCTTCCTCAATTCTCACTTGTGTCTGCTATGGAATTGAACAAACCGAAGGACACTAGACCATGAAGATGAGTCTCATTCCAACTCCCAGCATATTTTCACTTTTCCTTTTGTCCTGCCTCTTTCCCTTGGTCTTTTCCACCTCTTTCTAGTTTCTGGCCCCACACTCCCACCCCATCCAGACTCTTATGTTCTCGTCGGGGGGGGGGGGTCAGACAGAAACCTATCCTCAGCTACCAGCATATCTGCATACAGGACACACGCTCAGTACATGTGTGTCTATGGGACAGTAGGTACAAGGTGAAGATTTTGTAGGAAAAATAGCAGACACATGGCCCCTGTCTTTGGTAACTATACACTCTGAAAGCCTTATTGTCTTAACACTCTCTCAACCTCTGACAACCATCCAGCTGCTTTCCTTCCCAACTTCTGCCTTTCGGGTTGTTGCTGCCTGTCCCTGCTTCAGGACCCAGGACACATTCACCCTTAAAACAGCTGGGTCCATCTCCCTTCATCTGAGTCAGGGTTATTTATCGCTCATCGAGCTGCAGAATCCCCATCGTAAAGTGTTTTCCTGCTATCGTGATTTTCTGTGAGGTTCCTGAGAACTTTCCTGGGACTTCGCCGTCTTCACTCCTCTCCAGCCTGGTTTAGAGATGCCCCTACCTGGGCTGACCACCCGTGTTGGAAGTCCGGGAAGGGAGGGCCCTGCCGGGGTCTGCAGGGGACGGGTCTGCAGGGGACGGGCAATGAGCCAGAGCTGCCGTCTTCCTGCACTCTGCTGGCAGGGCAGAGGCCCTCTTGATTTTGAGCGGCGTCCTTTGGGAAAGGGGTTCCTGCTGCCCAGGCTTGTGGACCCGCCTCGGGAGGTCTGGGGACCATTTCTCGTGGTCGCAGAGTCTTGGCAGCCTCATAGTGAAGTGGGTCTGTCCCTCTCCCCGACTCCAGGGAGAAGATCGCCTACTTCACCAGAGCGAAGATCAGCATCCCGTCCCTGCCGGCTGACGACGTGTGACTCCATCGCTGAGGAAATGAGCGTGTCCTGGAGAGGCAGGGGGCCGAACGCTGGTTTTGTGGGTTGGCCTGTGGGGGCTGTACTGGAGCTCTCGGCTCTGAAGGAGCTTTTACGTCACGTCAGGATCTCAACATGGTAATTTGTAAAGTACCTTGAATGTAATTTTTATATTAAAAAAAGCAAAAAAAAATCAGAGAACCAAAATGGGATGATCAGGCACACACATGGTGTGTGTTGCCAAGGGCCTTTATTTTGTGAAAGCGGAATTGAGGCAGAACCCGGGGTGTGTCCTGTTGAACGGACTCTGGAGAAAGAACCCACACGAGGTGGTCTTTGCTTTTCCTCTGCTTTCCCGTGAGTAGACCCGGAAGCTGGCCAGAGTGCCACGCGGTGTTCTTGAACCGGAGACCAGCTTGGTACAGTTAACCGGGAGCTTCAGTGCAGCATTCCAGGTCCAACTGTGTCCATTTCCGTACCCTGTGTTGGAACGCCTTGTTTCCTTAAAACGGTCTCGTTTTTGTCCTTTTCTGTTGGTCTAAAGGAAACAAAAACAAAACGCAGAGTCCCAGAGCAGAGTGCAAACAAAGGCGCTGTGCTCCCGGCCGGAGGTAAAGACCCTGTGGCAGTTGGCTTCAGGGGCAGGGAGGACAAAGGAGAAAGCCAGGCACCCTGTGGCACCCCGATAGAGGCACCCCGCTCGGCCAGAGCAGGGGAGGCCTCCAGACATGAGTTTCTGGCCTCCGAGGTCTGAGGGTGGTGTCAAGGAGAGGAGCACAGTGGCCCAACATCTAAGGACAGACATTCTGATGACGTGGAGGGAAGTGCATCAGCGCTGATTTGCTGAGATCAGGAAGAGAGGAAAGGGTATCTTGAATGAATCAAAGTTGCCAAAACAAAATTAAAGCTTTTGTTAAACAGATTGGTAGCATGTGTAGCAATGACTTTGCAGCTCTCATTTAGGGGGCCCTACCTATCACTCGTGGTGAGGAGCTGGGAAGCAAAGAGAAGAGGGTGCCTGGTGAGATTTTTAATTTGAAGCATAGGCTGTCATTTGCTTTAAAAAAAAGCCGTTGCCAAGGATCGGATTTAGACACACGATCTGATCAAAGGGTCTTCTGGGTAGAATTTTAGCTAACCCAGCCCAAGCATGTCCTCACAGAAACAGAACCCCAGTGTAGCTCAGCCTGCGTAAAGGCTTCTAAAACCAACAGTTTTATGCAATTTATCATACTTATTACTCACTCTGTAATACTGGAAGAGGTCATTTTTGGCTAGCCACCTTTTCATAGCAAACTAAATCAGTTTTTTTTTAGAAATGCAAATGTCCTCTTGAAGGACTGGGCCCCTTTACACACACACACACACACACACACACACACACACACACGCACACTTCTATCTCTAAGCTAGAACCCTCACTAGCAAGAATTATTTTCTTGAAAGTCATCACACGTATTTTAGATGTTCATTTTGTCAGAATTGAAGTTCAAATGAAGCCATTTCTGAGCCTAGAAGTTTAATTAGTTTTTCCTAAGTGTCCCACCACTCACATACGAATGTCTCTGAAGCTGTAACTGGACATGGCACCACTCTGCAAAGCCTGCCTGGTGGGCTGAGCACGGTCCTTCGGGGCCGTCCAGTTCATTCTGTCAGATGAGGAAAGCGAGAGGAAACTACCATCCATCCTTGTCAAGGTCAAATGTGAAAGACAGAGGTTTATTTAATGTAGGATCAAATGAAGGCCAGCTGCTTTCAGCTTCTTAGTTTGACCATGAAAATGTTTGTAGGAGTATGTGTAGTTGCACCGTACGATTTTATTTTCCTCATTTATTTATTTACGGTCTTATTTATGTTCTGTTTAATATATAGTTCGGTTCTGGCCATTTTAAATGTTTGACATAGAAGAGGCTATATGGGAATATTTACAGCTTTATAAATCTTCATCAGACTAGTTGTTAACTTTTTGTGATACAAGAAGTTTCAGTCAAGTATAAAAGAGTAAAATCTGTCTCAGGCCGGTAGTTAACTCTTGTGACCAAGATGCTTTTGGTCTTATTTTACAAAATTTGCTCATTTCTAACATGAGAGATACTTATTTTAATATAATCCTTTTTCACACTTTAAGAATCAATAATAGTGTTGTGTATTTATAGGCAACTTTTAACAATCCTGTCATCTTTGTACTAACCCAAGTGATTCACAATGACAAAACATTTTAATAACATCACAAAAGCATATGAACAATATGAATTTTAATATTATAAATACTATTTTTTAAAAGTAGAATTTATTCTGCACAGGTAAAAAGAATATAATATTTAGTTCTCAAGTTTGAATTCTCAGTATGTTATTGCAACTTTGTATATCGGAATCTAAGTGTCGCAGGTACAGAAAGAATGTTGCTAGCCAAGTGAACAAACAACATTCAGCTGGTCTCTGTAGCATGCAAATCAAATAAATTTAAAGTCTTTTTTTTCTGCTATTACTTTATCTATATTGTATTAAATATCAAAAGCTCAGGACTGAACTAAATATTTAATCAGGTTAAATTCTGAATCTGTTTCTGTTTTAATTTGTCTTGCTTGTAAACGTGTGCAAATACATCACATAGATTAACTAGTTTCTGCACTTTTCCTTTGTCTGTGGGCGGGGAAAAAAAACGGCTTTTGTTTTTTCTTTTTTTTCCAACAAAGATACATATTGCCTAAGACTTTATTTGTGTCCTTCGTTGTTGAGGTAATTTCCCTGACTGGCTCAAACACAAGAGTTTACTTTGAACTGTGTAGCAAGCAAATATAAAATCTTTCACGAAGAATTCCCCAAGCCAGCAATTTGTTGTGAAGACATTAGTTGGACGAGGTGTAAAACCCGGCTCCGGAGCCAGCCGGCCGGGAGGTTCGCCGCCCACACACTCCAGTGCTGCTCTGCAGCGCCCCCTGCGGCCGCTCTACAGCGGCCGGGGTTCGAGGACCATCCCCCACTCCTGAGGTGCCGAGGCAGGAGAGTACGTGGCCGGCTCACGGGACAGGCTCCGCAAGAGTTCTGAAGTCTCCGATTAAAGAGATGATGAGCCCACGGCTCTCACCTCTCGAGCTTCCAAAGAGCCGGCATTCTTTTAGTTATAGCAGATGCCATACATTTTAAATAAATACGCAGTGAGACTGTTCCTATATAGTAGGTGGTCTTAAACACCTGGAAGAAGTGATTAGCAGTAAGATTTCCAATTGCCAGGATGATGCATCCCTACAAATAACACCTTCAAAGATACGTTAAGTACTGATAGAATGTTTTATTTGCCAGTTCTGTGCAATCACAGAATCTGTTAAAATTCAGAAAACTCGTTTACAGTAATGAGCATGAACACTATTAAGTCGTGATTGGTTTTGGAGTCAGAGTAAGAGATAAAAGGGGGCTTATCGTCTTAGAAAGAAATCCTAGTGGAAGCAGCTGGAGGCCACGTGCGCTGTGGAGAAAAGCCCAGCGACGGGTGACTGCAGGAGGAAACCCCCCGTTGTCTGGACTGCAGCCCACAGCGCCAGAGTGGGGGCCGAGGGGGCCCTCTGACTTAGATTTGCAGGTCCCTCATCTCCAGGTACTGACGGAGACCCTGTGCCTCCGCCACTGAGCCGTGGCCCGAAGCCAGAGGAGCGTGGGCAGAACAGGCTGCCCAGATGAGCAGACACCCCCCTAGCAGGAGAAAGAACCCACCAAACCAGCCGAGGAAGAGGGCCTCCCCAAACTCCCACCTGGGCACAGTCTCCAAGATGGTCTCATCCCAGAACTCCTGGACAGTCACGTGGGCGACCCAGGAGACAGGCACCAGCGCTGCCAGGCCGGAGGTCCAGAGCAGAATCCCTCCCAGGATTAGCAGCTGCTTCTTGAGCTCCTGCTGCCTCTCTCCAATTCTTGAGCAGTCCAGCCCAAACCCGGACACCAGCAGGCCCAGAAAGCCCAGCCCATTGGACAGGAACATCAAAACCCTGGAGACCCGGAGTTCGGCGGGCAGAGCCAGGAAAGAGTCAAAGTCTTTGCATTGTGTCCCCACTTCCTCCTGGATGACGCAGGCTTGCCAGAGTCCTATGGTCCAGTTTTCCATTATATTCAAGTCCAGGTTGAGGTTTTTCCAATGGGGCAGGTAGTTTGTGAGACAGGTTAAAACCCATCCCAGCAAAGAGAGTGAACTTCCAGCTACTTGGGCTGCAGTTCTAAATACTAAAGCCATTCTACAGTCCTGCGAGCTGGAGCCCGACTAATTCCTTCCTTTCAGTTGCGGTGAAAAGTGTGGCACACTTGTGTCCTCACTTGCAGAACTCAGAAATAGTTTTTCATTGTGTATATAAGAGGATTCTTGCCAGAGTCTCTATTGTTTGATTCCATGTTGAATAGGTTTCATAAAAGGAAAGGGAACTAATTCTGCAAACCAGTAACGACAAAGAGTGGCAAGGGCCAGTTTCTAGTAAGCAATTTGTCCCTGGAAGAACATTAGGCATTAATTATCCTCCTCTCGTTGCTAATGTCTAAATGGCTTTCCTGTTCCCAAGCTTCCCAACAAGTCAAAGAACGAAGAAGTCTCAATGCAAAGTGTTTGTTTGACAGTTTGCATTTGGGTTCAAGGCCGGCTCCTTCACATCTAGCTGTTTGCACCTGCCAGGCTTTTGTCTGGGATCGTTCTCGCATTTCAGTCCATATGTCGTGCTACGAAGTGTTAGCGTTTTTAAAAAAGAGTTTAAGAAAAACATTTCTTAAACCAAATACACTAGTCTTAACAGAAATTTCTCTAGCTCTTAGATCAGGCCCGCTTTTGAAAAATTCCTTAGGCTCTGCATACCGCATAACATACGGAACAATGTTAGACAAAATATCAAGTCTGTTTACCTACATTTCTTTCTGTCAAATGCACACATAGGTGCATCAACATTTTTTGCTTAAACGTGTGTTCTATGCTGTGGAAAAGTTAAGCAATGAGACTCTGTAGAGTAAAATCAACATCTCTTGCTGCAACACTGAAATGCACGTCCCCCAAACTTCGTGGCACAAAGGAAAGTTTTTATCAGGGCAAATGAACTGTCGCTATCTCAATATCAAGCAATGATCTTCAATTGTTTAACTTTTTCAGTGTGAGGCTTTTGAGGGAAGAGACAAGAGAGGAGATGGCCAGTATTTTGAATGGACTGAAAACCTTTTAGCCCCGTAAAACACTGTCTCGCGGGGCGCCTTGTAATCTGCACACACAAACCACCGCTGATCGAAGAGGACCAAAGCCGCTGTTGTGGAAATTACGCTTTGGGATCAGCCTAACCTGTGGTCTTGCCAATGTAGAGTTCTTAAAAGATTTCAGTGTGTTAGTTTTCTCTTTAGGAAACAAGGTGATTATTATCTCCAGCTACCAACAAAAACGAATAAAACAGCCTCTCATAGAAAACAAGCACACTAAAGCTAAATCCTGACTATGCTGGTCAACCACCACCACTTTCTGATTCAAATAACCAGATCACTGAAATAGTTTTGCTCCTACCTATGTCATGCATAATTAACACGGTCATTTTCTTTTAGATGTAAGATTGCCTCTTCTCCAGATTTTTGAGGGGGAGGGGGATCCAGGATAAGAGAGTAATTATTAAATGAGAAAATGTGAGCAGCACAGGTTTGGTGGCGTAACCAAGACCCCTGTCTTGTGTCGACTCGTACGTCACGGGTGGTGCAGATAACACGTCTGTCTGGTCTTGTCAAAGTCACACTTTCGGAACTGCGGTGCGATTTTCCGGGTAGGGACACTGAGTCTCTGTTTCTGCCACTGAGCCGTGGCCCGAAGCCAGAGGAGCATGGGCAGAACAGGCTGCCCAGATGAGCAGACACCCCCCTAGCAGGAGAGAGAACCCACCAAACCAGCCGAGGAAGAGGGCCTCCCCAAACTCCCACCTGGGCACAATCTCCGGGATGGTCTCATCCCAGAACTCCTGGACAGTCACGTGGGCGACCCAGGAGACAGGCACCAGCACTGCCAGGCCGGAGGTCCAGAGCAGAATCCCTCCCAGGATTAGCAGCTGCTTCTTAAGCTCCTGCTGCCTCTCTCCAATTCTTGAGCAGTCCAGCCCAAACCCAGACACCAGCAGGCCCAGAAAGCCCAGCCCATTGGACAGGAACATCAAAACCCTGGAGACCCGGAGTTCGGCGGGCAGAGCCAGGAAAGAATCGAAGTCCTTACATTGCCGCCCCACTTCCTCCTGGATGACGCAGGCTTGCCAGAGTCCTAGGGTCCAGTTTTCCATTTCGTTCAAGTCCAGGTTGAGGTTTTTCCAATGGGGCAGATAAGTTGTAAAAATGGATAAAACCCATCCCAGCAAAGACAATAAAAGTCCAACGAATTGCATTACTACTCTAAAGGCAAAAGCCATTGCCACAAATCTGGAGACTTTCTTGCCACCCCTCTAGGAGCCGGAGTCTGTTTGTGGTGGACAACAGTGTGCTGGGCTTGGTTCTACGCTGCCTGGGATATAAGCTTTGCTCGTTAACTCCTTGGGCACCCTGAAATGCGTTTTTGTTCTTCGTGAATACGATGCTTCATGTAAAGGACGCGGGGCTCGGTTCAAACTGTGAGTTAGGCTTTCTGATAAGGATTTGACCTGTTACCTTCCGATTTGCTTGGTAAAATTATATCCCTGGGGCTTGATGATGCTAAGTCTAAGGATGAACAAAGAGGCCTCTATGACCCCTCACCCTAAAGGACAACAGAAATCTTTGTGCTTCAATATGGATTAATTAGATTTTAAGTGGTGATAAAAGCCGGCTCTCTCTATAACAGGACTTCATTGTAATCGCTGAACCTGAGATTTCAGGATGCAAAGCAAACCCTTGCAAAGATAGGCGGGCTTTCCCTATAATCTTCACTCTCCTTGGACTCCCTCAACCTACGCGAGAGCCTGGCCCTGGTTCTTCAGTGTCACAGGGACGCAGCCGGGGCTTGGCAGGAGCGGTTCCGTCAGATTCCTTTGAAAGGTGGATGCTGGTTCACTGGGCTGATTAAAATGGAAACAGTGAGGGGAGGAAGGGCGCGTCCTGGGAAGCTCCGGGTTTCGCAGGGAGGTTTCGTCCATCCTCGTTAAGGACTGGGGTACAGCTTTCTGTCCAGCACTGAGCTGTCTTTACTGTCAAGAGCCCCAGTGTGAAGACTCCCGCAGTTCAGGACATAAGGCTCTGGCCTGGAAACAAGAGCCACAGTGGAGCTGGCCTTTGGGTTTTTCGATTCAGGCGACTCCTTGGGAACACACCGCAGACTGTTCCCTCAGAGGGCTCCCAGGGCTGCTCCAGGCCCTGCAGGGGCCAGCTGCTCTCTGCAGCCCCACCCCCCCCACCCCCCGACCCCCGGGGCGTGCAGCGCCACAGTGAGCAGACAGGACCCAATGGGCCTGTGTGGCGGCCCCTCCTGGTGGGCAGAGCCTCCGCCCGTCTGTCACATGGCAGCTGTTGAGTCTATAATCCAGTGTCAGAGACCATCTTTTATGATCTCCCTCAACAGGAGGCCAGAGAGAGAGAACCCCCATCCTTCCGGAGCCAAGTCAGGCACAAGGGGCGGCATTCTCCGTGACTTTAAAGATAGACTCCTTCTTAACTTTTACAGATTTGCAGGGTCCCTTAGGACATAATGCCGTCCTCAGTGGGCTAAAATAGGAAACCGTTTCAATTTACACAAAGAATAGGCTCCAGCCAGGGCCAGGGATTTGCCCAGAGCCTCATCCTCAGGAGACCGGCTGACGGGAAGCTAGAGCTTCCCTTCAGGCAGGAGGGAGAAGGCTCCTGGGAGCAATCGTTAACAGTCACAGGGAGATGGCTCTTCATATAGCACTGAAATGTTTCATTAAAAATGGGCTGGGACAGGCTGCCCCGTGAGGCATCTGCTCTCTGTCCCAAAGGTGTAGAAAGGCCGCTCCCCTGTTGGGGATCTCAGGAAGGAAGTTCCACCGTGGTGGCAGTTGGACCTAAATACCAGTAAGTGCCCTCTGGACTCAGGTATTCTTTCCACATTTAAAATAAAAAATCATTTGCGAGCAACCCCTTCTAGCCAGGCAGTGACTGCTGAAAGCCTGAAGACCTAGCCAAGACCAGCATGGATACAGGCCCTGCCCAGAAAAAAGAAGAATTCAAATCAATGAAAGGAGCAGGTGGGGGTGTCCCAGGCAGAGGAAGCCCCAGCACCGGAGCCCTGAGTCTGGAGGGCAGGGAACCCCACACTCCTGACCCCAGGGCCTTCCTTCTCCACGCTGCATGCAGTTCAAGGACTAGCTGCTTAGACCATGTGGAGTGGTGGAAGGGGGGCCGGGTGAAACTCAGCCAGAAAACAAACACTATCACCACACCATTGCTGGACGAGGCCTACATTGCTTCTGTCCCAGGAACACTAATCTGGAACAGGAGAGGAACCCTCCCTGTTAATCAGGACTCAAGAGGTCAGCTCACGTGCATTTTTAATGGTCCAAAGGTTCAGGTGACCAACCATCCCACTTTGCCCAGAGCCACACACCCTGAAAAACCTCTCGGGTCCAGGACAAGGGTTGATGAATGGCCCAAAGTTAGCCACTTAAACCAATAACCACGTACATGTATGGTGTGCATGAACCTGCAGTTCGGGGGAGACTGACTGAGGAGGGACGATTCGTCTCTGCTCTTGGGGGTGTCAGCTGAGGCTGGGCCACATGGCCTCATCTCGAAAGTCACCAAGTGTCACTTCTGCCATTCCCTCATAGACAAGGCAGTCACAAAGGCCTGCCCTACTCAAGGGGAGGGAATAGCAAGGTTCTAGAAGAGCTTGTGGGACTGGAAACATTTTTGTGGTCATTTTTGGAAAATAAATCTGTCATGAAAAGAGTAAATCAGATTGACACGTTAAATAGAGCCATTGCAAAGCCAGACGCCAAGAGAGGCGGGGCAAGCATCACACAGAAAAGATGGCCTTTCTCTCTCTGCTTGGTGTTACGCTCTTACACTCAAGGTTAATTAAGTTCATGGCCACACAGGCTCTCTGGGTTATGCAGACTTTGACAGGTCTGGTACCAATTCCAGCCTGTGCCTTTGCCCTCAGCTGCTTGTCCTGCCTTTTCTGCTAGTACAGGGCCACCCTCAGAGGAGGAAGTCCCCAGACGGGCCCTGATTCGGCCTGGGGTGTTCCAGTTCCTCCTCTGTGCCAGGGACCGAACCGGAGCTAGGGATGCAAAGATCTGTTCTCAGGCAAGACCAATCACACAAAAGCCGATATGGCCACTATTCCAACAGAGAAGGCGCTGGGGCAGCCGCTTCAGCGGGGAGGAGGCAAGCAGTTCTTCAAGGGGAGGGCTGGTCCCGAAAGATGGTGAATGGGAAATGATCTCATAAAGATTGGTGCTTGGGGGCAGCGCGGGGGACCCCATAGAAAATAGGCTGCAGGGCTTAGTTTGGGTGTTACAATATAATTAAGGACCTTTGAAGGAGTGTAAGCAATGGTGTGTGTAACACAGTCACTTGTGCATCACTGGTGGCTCCAGTAATGAGCTTCCTTGTATCATCCAAGATACAAGAGCCACACAAACAAGGCCACCCGATGCCACGTTGCGGCCCGACTGCTGCTGAGAGAGGCAGGCGGCTCTTGGCAGGGCCTGCTCTGGCCCCCACCCCGGCAGCTGGTGACGGTGGCCCTCTGTGGAGCAATGTGCACGGGACTGAAGAAATGGGGCGGAGGCACAAGATATCTTTTGAGAGCGTTACAGGGAGAGAGACACTAATCCCATGTTGTCAAAATTATCCTTAAAAAAAAAAAATCCCGGAGGCCCTGGAGACCAGTGCACATGTGCAGGAGTGGGCCGCCTTCTCCCCGCACCCGTCCTCGGTTGGAGCATGAGATGAAGTACTTGGCTCGGCTTGGAGCCTTCTAGGGAAAATATCCGTTGAATCCTAAGACATTAGGAGCAGCACTGCAGCGAGGGAGAAGGGTGCTGGGGACAAGTAACAGGGAAACAACGAACTCCTCTGCAGCCACGCCGCGCAGGAGGACTCGTTCTTTCCACTGCAGGGGCTGCAGGCCTGTCGCTTGGCTAGGTGCAGAGACAAGAGGATCTTCCCGCCAATTTTTTTCATTAAAAGAAAATGCATCACCCTGGCCCTTGTGGCTCAGTGGGTTGGGCGTTATCCCAGAAAACCCCAAGGTCGCAGGTTCTATTCCCCATCAGGTCACATGCCTGGGTCATGGGTTCAATCCCAGCCCGGGAGTATTGAAAAGGAAATGAATCTGTTTCTCTCTGGCACCGATGTGTCTCTCCGTCTCTTGCTCTCTCCCTTCCCCCTCTCTCTAAAAATCAATAAACGTGTCCTTGGATGAGGAAATAAATAAATAAATAAATGCGTAGTTTATTCTGTTTTCCTTACTCTGTCCTGTCCTGCTAAATGCCGATTCCCAGGGTTAATCCGGTGAGCTCGGTCGGTGATCAGAACCGGACTCGCCGCAGCTTCCACAGCGCCCTGAGCACAGCGCCTTAGACCCGCTGTGTGTTCGGCAAATATCTGTCTGGGAAACGGACATCGTGGGCCCTGCTAAGGGATGGTGGGTGTGGAGTTGGAATGTCAACGCCAGAAATGTGTCCCCATTGCCTTCTGTCTGGCTGGGCCATCCTGATCTGTCTGCGCATGACCAGTGCATTCGGAAAGATTGAACTCAATCCACCACCTAGAGTGGGATTGGAAGTGTTGTTAAATCTCCCTAAGTCGGCAGAAGGGCGTCACGATGGACACACTGTGGGTCCGGGGAGGAGGTACTGCCACTCTCAGTCCACTGAACGTTCACACTGTGCTAGAGATGACTCTTTCCCCGCCCCCTCATGTCCATGATCTATACTTTCTAAACTTTCTCCAACTCGTAGGATTCTCATAAGAAAAAAAGAAATGTTATGAAAGGAAAAAAGGTATCTTGCTTTTTTCATTCCATTCGCCCATGGAATGTCCTGAACAAAATGTGTCAGGTCAGCGGGAATAACTTTGGGGACTGATTCCCCAACGATCCTCCCAGGGAGGAAGCCGCTGGCTGCGGGTGTGACGATCCGGGCACAGCTGCTGCAGTTCACAGTGCAGTGTTCGTTTATGCTCGTGGGCGTGCTCTTCCTTACAGTCTCTTCATGCTCCCCTCTCTCCTTCCCCGCCTCCTTTTTTTTTTTTTTTTTTTTACTCCATGGGCAAGGACTGAATTTTTGTTTTTTCCCTTTTCCCAAACCTTTTGATGGAAGTTTCCAGGGCACCCGACCGAAAGACAGCCTCACACTTATAAATCAGACCTGTCAGTTCAAGTCATGGATACAGGCTGTGAATTTTAAACCACCAATGTCCTAAATGTCTGGAAGCCCGAGCGACATACAGCTGGTGGCATTTGGGGGCTGGAACAGAAGGGCATAAGGGACCACGCCCATGTTTCAGAGACGTCACCTAGAGCAAAACAGCAGAAATCAAGCCATGAGCGGAGTGAGGAGGGGTTTGGGGGAGCCCAGCCCAGCGCAGCCCCCTTGCCCCTCTCCGAAGCCCCGGGCTGAGCTTCAGCGCCAGCAGAGCACCTGGGTCGGATCCGGGAGGAGTCTGCGGACCCTTCCCAGGGCGCTCATGGTCGCTGGCCTCCAACTCTCAGACCAGAGGGGCTGTCTGAAGGTACACTTGGGGTGCATCTCCTCCCCCTCCTTCCACACCCCCGCCCCCATCTCTCTGGTTGAGAAGCGACTCCAGAACGCCTGCAGTCGGTCTCGGGTGAAGCAGGGGACCAGGTCAGCACCGACGTGCTCTCCCCTGTGTGTGCTGGGGGAGAACTTCGCGGTTTCCCACAGCTGTTTGAATGCCTGGTTCTCTGACGTTATGTGAGGCCACAGCTGAGATTTTATTCCACGCCTTAATGGGACTAATGCTTGAAAAATCATGGGAGATCTCAGTTCTGGGCAGTGAAGGAAAGAAACTCGAATCCTGTGGCGACCCACAGGCCCAAGAGATAATAATGGCCAGTATTTATTGAGCACTTACTGCTAGCCGGGCATTAGGAAAAGGGCTTTATCTGTGTTATCGTCTCCTCAAAACAACCCTCAGCTGTAAGTGAGGGCACTGTTATTACCTCCATTTAACAGACAGGGAATCGCAGCTTAAAGAGGCTGGTTAGCTTGCCCCACACACAGCGGAGAATTAACCCTGAGCGTGCCGAACGCCAAAGTCAGAGCGCCATGATTCCAGGCGGTAAAAAGTAGCCTTTGGCCGTTCTCAGCCTAGCCTCTCCGGTGTTTTCCCGAAGCTTGACCTGCTAACCCTGGTATTCACTGAGCATGGTGCCCCTCCTCGGCCCAGAGTCTGGTACCTAGTGAGTCAGCCAGCCGTGGTGGGGCAAGGGGGGCAGTGCTGAAGCCGCAGAGGCTTACCTGGCTCTGGGGCTGTCGAGTTAGACCCTGAGACAGGAAGGCTTGTGGGAGTGTCAGCCAAGGGGCTTTGCAGGAAAGAATGTGGGGATGTCCCAGCCAGGAATACAGCCTCCACCCGCTGCACAAATAGAAATGAAAAGCCCTCGATCTCAGGATTAACGGCCTTCTTTTCTTTGTAAATCCTTTCTAAATATTCATCGAGGTTCACGCCCCTGGGGCACTAAGGTAATGTCTAGTCAACAGGAGGGAAAGTCATTGCCAACCAGTGACAGCCTTGGCACCTTATGGGGTTCCAGAGGCAGCCGACGCCTCAGACACCACAGCGGCCCTGACTCACAGGGAGCTGAGGCTGGGAGACCTGACTCAGCTGTTCAGGACCAGGGTCTCCAGGCTCAAGTTCTGGGCTCTCCCCATTCATTCCCCCACGGCTGGGTTCCTCAGGAAAGCAGGGTCCCAGCTGGGGCTCCAGCCGTCAGAGTATTTGTCCTTTCTCTGCCCAGGCGCCTTGCAAACATAACTGAGCACCTGCCTGCCATGTCCTGGGACCTGTGCCAGGAGCAGGGGGTGGGCAGAGACCGGGGAGAGTGTGACTCCAGGGACAGGTGATGGGAGCGGGGCACAGCCCCTCTTCCAGGATGCTGGCGACCAGCCAGACGGAGGATGAGGGGCAGGGGGCTGGCAGGAGGTGACGCTAGAAACATAAACTGGGGTCACAGTCATTTAGTTATTGGGCAAGTCTCTGTTGGACAGCCACTGTGTGGAAGGCCCCGTGCTCGGCCCAGGGGTGGAGGGGACTAAGAAGTACACAGTCCTGGCCCTTCAGGCAGCGAGACAGATACTCAAGTGGAAGGGAAAACCTCGATAACCCCAGATTCCAATAAGATTTTGTTTAATTTAACTTATTTATTTATTTATTTGTAAAGAGGGGGGCAAAAAGGGAGAGAAGCATCCGTGTTTGGTTGCCTCTCACTCGGCCCCCACTGGGAACCTGGCCCACAACCCAGGCATGTGCCCTGACTGGAAATCGAACCATCTACCCTTTGGTTCACAGGCCTGTGCTCAATCCACTGAACCACAAGCAGCCGAGGCCCAATAGGATTTTTGAAGGATGATCTGGGTCTAAGGAAGTACCATGTGAGCCCAGGACTAACCAACAGAAAAGTCGAAGGCCTGGGGAACCATTCCCGGCAGAGGGGCTGTGAGTTTGAAGCCGGGTGGAAACATGCTTGACGTGTTTTGGGAACCAAGCGAGGAGCCGTATAGAGGGAGACCTGTAAGTGAGGTAAAGTGGGGACCAGGTGAGGCCAGGGAGGTGGGTGAGGCCGGAGGGTGTAGGCAGGGGTTGCACTGTATGTAATTGCTTCCCTTGGCTGTGCTCCAGAGTGGGCAGCTCAGGGGAACATCTCCTCCTCCTGCGAAGGAGATGGCGTCACTCACTCTGGGGAGGGACAGGTGGAGGTGATTACAAGTGGAAGAATTCAGGGTGTGTTCTCTGGAGGGTGAGTGGGCAGGGTCCACTGATGACCGATGTGGCAGACAAGGAGCAGTGACACTCGGGACCTCGGCTTTATCCTTTGGCTGTCATCGGGGAAGCGGTGCTGTGGCTGACAGTGCCCACCACGTGAGGACTCCTCACTCCCCCCCTGGGCTTGCTGAGGAAGGTTTGGGGCTCCACGTGCCAGCATGCTCACGCCCCAACCCCAGGGAGCCCTGGACCAGGTTAACAGAGGGGTTCTGGTCCCGCATTCCAGAACAACTCCAAAGGAGCAACAACTCTGAGAACAAGCCCATTCCAGCCGGGAGTGAGGAAAGGAAGAATTGGGGGGAATGAAAGGTGAAATATGAATGAACGTGCATCGCTGACTGTGTCCAATCTGCGGGGGCCCCACAGTCGGCACTGCGTACAGCACGACTCTGGGAGCACCAGTTACAGAGAACGCAAGAGAAATGCCGCTCCCTGGGCCTGGGCAGCCCTCAGGCCTGTCCAGCCCGTTCCTTCTTTTTAAAC
Source organism: Sturnira hondurensis (assembly GCF_014824575.4). Classification (NCBI taxonomy): domain Eukaryota; kingdom Metazoa; phylum Chordata; class Mammalia; order Chiroptera; family Phyllostomidae; genus Sturnira; species Sturnira hondurensis. The sequence goes on from NW_028081271.1 coordinate 4,713,178, forward strand.
AAAGAGACAGACTCTAGAAAACTTGAAGAGCTCTCAGTCCCTCGTTCAATAGGTGCTTGGTGAGCGTCTGCGGACGGCCAAGGTCATGGTTCCCTGCCCGCCTGGAGCTTGGATCTGAGGGATTTCGGCCAGAATATGGAATCAGTGCCTATACGGAAGCCTCTTTGAAAAAGCAATCAGATGAGTTCAGTATCTAGAAACATCCATTTCTGGTCCTGGGCTTCTGGGTACCGTGACCCCCCAGTCTGACAGGGTCACCAGACTCAGGTACATGGCAGGGAAAGGCGGGAAATTGCCTTTCTAGATCAATGACCCTTCCCAGCAGCTGCCTGTGTCCCCGGGACCTTCGAGCCGACCTGGGACACATGAAGATGGGCAGCTCCTCCTCACAGCCTCATGGGCACTGTCCGGCCGGACAGGCTGAGGCTGCACGGGCTACCGGAGTGCCTGCCTTCACCAGCACTCATGGCTCCCCAGACACAGGGCCCTTTGTTCTCTCAACAGGCTGTGTCATCCCAGCTCCCCGAAAACAGTGTGCTGAGGGGTCTGTGGGGAGCCTTCTCTCCTAACCCCTGCAAAGGAGCCTTCTCTCCCCTAAACCCCTTGTTCTCTGGCAGTGCCCTGCTCCCTCTCAGAGGCCACCTGGCTGCAGGGGAGGGGTGTGTGGCCACAGCCCCGGCCAGCCACGGAACCCAGCAGAACAGAGCTGTGCTGGGAACCAGAAGAGAGTGGTGGTTCCCACACAGGACACGGCTTCGCACCATCGACACAAGTGGCCTTTGAAACCCCAGCTAGCACTCATGAAAAATAGTCTCGCTTCAGAATCAGGACATGGGATTTTCCCCCCAAGGAGAATGAATTTTTCCATAAATCAAAGATTACCCAAAGGAAATGGAAGAGCTTTGGCTCCGGAGTCAGAAAGACCTGGGTTCAAGGCCTGACTGCCACTAACGCCCGCATGCGACGCGAGACAACTTCCTCCACGTCTCTGATCCCCGGTCTCCCATCCTGTCACAGGGTGACAGTAGTGACCACACGCCAGCACACGCAGGTGACTGGGAGGAGTGGGGAGAGTGACGGAAATCAAGGCCCGCCTCAGAGGCTCTCGATAAATGAGTCCCTATTTTTATTTTGTGTTCTGTCTTTCAATCCCAGCTGCGGGGGGGTGCATGAAACTGCGTCTCCTCGGCACTGGGGTACCGGTTATTGTACGCTGACTGAGACGGGTGCCTGTGCCAGAGCCTTCCTATGCGACTGGATGCTTTTGAACTGAGGGTTTGTGCCACCGGAAAAGGCTTGGCAGGCAGGCTTGGCTCTCTCCCCGGTCACGAGTGAAGGATTCTCTCACCGGCTTGCCCTCTCTCGCGCTGCGGCCTCCATGGCTGTTTTGTGTGACTGCCTCGCTGGCCTTCACATTAAGAGGATCAGGTACCCCGATCATCAGCTTCGGTTCCTGTGGCCACGAGCTCACCTGCTCCACCTGCGGCTGAGGCTGAGGCTGGATCCAGAGTCAGCGTTTCTTGCCAAGTTTCTCTGGGCTCCTGCTTTGGGAGAAGGGTTGCAGATACTATCAACACAAAGGTTTTCATCAGCCTTCGCTGGAAGGGACATTTTATTTCTAAGAGGAGAAAATCTGATTAGAGAGATTGTAAATGTGAAAAACTTAGCATCTTCCCGAGATATTTTCATTCGTCCATTCACCTATCCGTTTACCCATCCATCCACTCATCCATCCACCCACCCAGCCAGCCAGCCAGCCAGCCATCTATTCATACATCCTTTCGTCCACCTATCCATTCATCTCTCCATCCATCCATCCATTCATTCTTCTACCTATTCATTCATCTGTCTAACCATTCATCCAATTATCCATCCACCCATCTATTCATCCATTCACCCATCCATTTTTTCACCCATTTATCCACTCATCCAGCCATCCATCCACCCACCCATTCATCCACGCACAACAAATCCCAGAGTTGAGTGCTTATACTAAGCATGTCAAACACACGAGGCACAGGGTATCCGAGATGGAGAGAGGGGTTCTCACTGCCAAATAGCTCACGAACCATTCAAGGAGACAGACAGACAGTTAAATGCAGGGTAATAAGAGCGAGGTGAGAGGAAGAGAGAGGTGAGGAGTTGCGGGGCAAAGAGAAATAACTGAACATTTTCTGGGGCTGCACAGTCAGGGAGGTTTCCTGGGGTCAGTGATGTTTCATGTCATGAAAACAAAGTGGAAACCAACAGGGCAGAGAGGAGGACCAGGCAGTGCAGGCAGAAGGAACAGAGTGTGTGAGGCCCAGAGGCCAGGAGTCACAGAAGATTCCCAGGCTAGAGAGGCTGGTGGCAGCCTCCAGTGAGAGCTGGGCTCAGGGGTCTTAATATTCTTTTGAGCCATTCACCTTTTGTGCAGTTACATGAGGCCTATGGACTCCTTTTCAGAATAATGCTCTTAAATGCATAAAAGAAATTAAATTACGTGATAAAATATATAAGATGCTCCAGGAGCACGGAGAGCTCACCCATATAGAAGGTCCCAGAACAGATGATATCTAAATGTCAGGCACACACGCCCGCAGTGACAGAGTGCCTCCATCCACAAGGACCTCCGGGCTCAGTCAGCTGACTGAGATCCCACCCAGGGATCTGGGTGGGTGGAGGGTGGTCACTGGCTGGAGAGGAGACGTCAGCTGCGCGAGGGCCTCAGCCTCAGCACACAGACAGGGTGGGAGTTTCTCTCTTCGCACGTGGGGAGAAGCAGGACAAAGCCGAGCTCTCGGCCCCCGAGTGGCTTCCCAGAGCTCCCCTCCAAGACCACTGAACGCCACTGTAGCCCACGCTGTCCTAAAAAGCAACCTCGTCGCACTAACCCCCACCACCTGCTGGAACGGCGGGGGAGGAGGGGCTCCTGAGGGAGAGCTTGCAGACCCGGACCCATGTTGAGGGTCCTCGGAGCCTGCCCTCAGGGACAACGTTCTCGGCGTCTGCGTCGATGGAGGCCCAGCCTCGTGAGCCTCCCATTGCAGGGCAAGGTTCCTGGGAAGTCGACTTTGTTAACAAACAAGGACCCTGGGCACTGGCGGGGCTGCCTCCCGGCTGACCCCTTTTGCTCCCCTGGGTGCGGCTTGCTGCCTTCTTCCAGCTGGGATCCTCACACAGGCCTGTGGGCACCTGCCAAGCTGATGGCTTCGAAACCCCCAGCAATGACAGAAATGTCACAACGACCTCCCAACTATTAAGCTAGCACAGCTTTTTCGATGAATAAAGCACAATGTTGGCAGGACTTGGAGGAAATAAGCACGCCCGGGCACCACTGGCAGTTCTCTGTAGTGGCCCTTCCTTAAGAAGAACTGGACACCATGTGACGAGAGCTCCAGACTGACCCAGTAATTCCACTCTGGAGAATCTACAAGAAATTCATTCCAGTGGGGGCAAAAACCTAATATGCACAGACGTGTGACACACAGCAGCTGCAGTTCAACGCAGACTGGAGCTGGGACGGACCCAAAGTCCCAACAGCAAGGGAGACGGCCAAGGAAAGCCCGCGGTGGCGTGAAATGCCCCACAGCCGTCGGCAACCACAAGCATGTGTCCAGATCCGAGCGTCTGAGCAGCGATGGGGTGGAAAAGCGGCGTGCACGCTCTGAGCAGAACCAAAGCTTTTAAAGTCTCTGTCCTCACGGCTGATCAAACCTGCTGCCAGTTCCCCTCTCCCTCCAGGTGAGGGAACAGAACCTAACTCCCCTAGTTAACTTTCCTTCGGTTTGAACAATCTCTCTCGGTTTACACCAGTTTTTCCCCAGCAAACATTCGGACAACTCAAAGTTCGAGTAACTTCGTTGGGCCCCAGCAGGACGGCCGGTCTGGGCTGAGTAATCCTAGTACTCCAGGGATTGCTGCCAGAATGAACTGGGGACCAGATTCCGCCCAACAGAGATGGAGGGAACAACGGGGGGCTTCTGGGCAATGTTTCCTGGACCATGTGGAAGGAAAGCCACAGAAGGAGCAGGTCCCTCCTCCTCCACTGGACGTCACCCGCAGAACCACCCCGACCATTGCCCCCAGCCTGAGGAGGAAGCGGACAGGGAGGCTGGCAGAAGGGAGAGATAAGAAGAACCGGGGTCCTCAGTGCGGCTGGAACCCACCGAGCCCGCTGCCGAGGGCTGCCCTGCCCCTGACTTCCCCGTGACAAAGAACAACTTCACTTATTGTTTAAGACAATCTGAGCCACTGTTTTAGTCGATGTCAGTGAGGAGGCCTAATTTCCTCGGAATTTTTAACAAGAGAAAATACTTTGTCTACCTAGCAATAATGATGGTATGTATTATGGATGTACACGAATCAATACAGAGAGAGAGAGATTTTTTTCAATCAAGAAATTGCTTTGTGATTTTTACATTTCACTTTTTCCTGGATGGGATTAAAATTTCAAACCAACCCATGTCACACCTGCAGCCTGTGGGAAGAATCAGAGAACCAGCAAGGGAGTCGGCCGCCACACCTGGCACGGGGGCAAGACGCAGGCCAGCAGAGGCGGGGGGTGGGGGGGTGTGGTGAGGCTTCACAGTGGGAGAAGAGAAGGCTGAGGGGGCCTGAGTGGGCTGGGGCCCAGGGAAGCCACGGGCAGGCCACCCAGAAGCGAGGCATCCTGTGGGATGGATTAGGGTGCATAGCCGGCTCTCTCCAGGTTGGTCCTCTGTCAGAAACTGAGAGGAAAATTTTTTAGATTTTAATTGTTGTTCAAGTACAGTTTTCTGCCTTTTACTCCCAACCCAGCCCACCCCCCCGTCCTCCCCAACTCCCTCTCGTTTCCACACCTCACCCCTTGTTTTTGTCAATATGTCCTTTATACTTGGTCTTACAAACCCTTCCTCTTTTCCCCTGAAATTCCCTCCCCGCTCCCTTCTGGTCACTGTCAGCCTGTTCTCTATTTCAGTGTCTTTGGTTGTTTGTTTTGTTGATTAGGTTCCTGTTAAAGGTAAGATCATATGGTATTTGTCTTCACCGCCTGGCTTATTTCACTCAGCATAATGCTTTCCAGTGCCATCCATGCTATCCCAAAAGGTAGGAGCTCCTTCCTTCTTTCTGCTGCATAGAATTCCATTGTGTAAATGTACCATAGTTTTTTGATCCATTCATTTACCGATGGGCACCCAGGTTGCTTCCAACTCTTGGCTGTTGTAAATTGTGCTGCTATAAACATTGGGGTGCATAGGTTCTTTTGGATTGGTGAGAAACAGACAAAAATTTGAAAAGCTCTCTGTTATTAATCAAGTCCCAGCCTTTTGGGATCGACTGTCCCAGGGATTATTGTTTGGCTTCCTAGACCAGTTGCAAGAGATAACAGTCTGACTTAGAGACAGCAGGCAGCTTCCTGGACAGGTTACTGTGGCTCAGAGTCCCACTTTTGCAGGTGGTCTGGCCACTGCCTATTTGCATATTCACGTCTAACCCGGGTGTGGGACCCAGCGTGAGCTCCAGCTCTGCTTGGCCTTCCTGGGCCTTAGCTTACGTAGCACGGAGATAATCGTTCTCTCTTTCAGGTTGGTGTGCAGATTAGATGAAGTAATATACGTAGGCCCCGTCACAGAGTAGGTATCACACCATGGCAGTCTATTGTAACAAACTACGGCCGTGACCCCCGAAAGGACAGTCTCGGTAGTCTATTGTTAGGTATGTGGCTAATGTCACTGTCAGTTATTCATGCTCTAATGGATCCTCAGTGTGAAGAATTGTCACACAGACTGTCAGCACCTCACACGCTATGAATCCACCAGGGTAATCAGAACTTCATGGCTATGCCCTTAAGAATCTGCAAACCAGGAATCTATACACCGATGCTGTTGTGTTTTGCTTGCCTGCCTAGTATTTCTTTAAAATTGAGACAACATTGAAAACTGCCAAGAATACGCATTAAAAAAAAAGACTTCTGGCTTCTGTGCAGATTCAGAAGGTTTTATGAGAGCAGAGGGCCACCCTGCCCCATGGCCGCCATCAGCTAGGCTCTCAGCACGAGGACACAGCTTCTCACAGCTCCCTCTGCTCTCACCAATCTGACACCAAACGCACCCTCCACCGCTACTGCCTTCTTTTATTTCAAGTAGAAAAGCTTTCATTCTTGATCATTGTATTTAGGTCTTTTAAACTACTGACTGTTTTATATTGGCAATAGCTTCCTTTTCTTATAAAACAAAGGGAAATAATAAACATTTTAAAGTCTTAGTCCATCTGTTCCAATAGTGCTGCTGAGTGGTGCCTGTTGTCCCACTTTTTGGTCCTTCTTGTATGATCTTTTGCTCCAGAGTTATCAGCTACTCTGCAGGCAAGGCCCACGCAGGTCGAAAGCCAGGTGCCAGGCTGGATGCCTCTGGGGAGGCTAAGGAATGGGGAGGGGTGAGCCCCAGGGAAGAGTCAAGGGCACCGCCAAACCCCTGGCTGACCTCCTCTGTGTGCTTTCATCCCACCGTGCAACTCCTTTCCTCTACTCTGGTCTTAAATAAGCAAGTCAGGGAGAAGGCGGTCTCACCACGGAGACCAAAGAGGGTGGAGGGCAGAACAGAGCCCTGATTGGCTCCACGTACCTCCACCCTCTTCCCATCCTGACTTTGGTCCTTCCCTGATATGGGTCCCCGACACCTGCACCCAGGGCCTTGGCTGTTGCTACTGACCTTTGTGGGAAATGAGCAGGCAGGAATTATTCCCCAGCATCTTGGGAAACAGGAGAAGGCACAGCTCGTTATTTTTGGTCATTCCTCTGATCCATGCTTGTCTCTCCCTGGGGGGCTGACTTGGAAGCAGGGAGCCAGGAGCCTGTGGGCGTCCATGACTTGACGGGAAGTCTACACCACTGTCGTGTTGCAGAAAACCATCTTTCCATAGCAGAGCCAGATGTCCATGACATCAAGGAAATGCTGTTTCGGGGCCCTTCTCCTATACCAGTGAGAGTGGGCCTGGCAACTTCCTCACACAGTCCTTTATTTACTTATTCATTTTGTAAAATTTGCAAGAATAAGCTATTTTCACAGCAACTGGTAGAGCCCACCATGCCTGTCATCACCCTTCCTCTCACTTTCCCACCCCTCAGTCCCCCATGTTGGTCAGAGCTGGGGCATCCCCTTTCAGGGGGTTCCAACTAAAGATTCAATTGACGTTAGCGAAAATGTTTCCATGGCCCTCCTTCACGTCCAAGGGTAAGGCTACCGACAGCCATGCCCACGTGTGCTGACTCACCCAGCGCTGTGGCTGGAAGGCGCTGGCCCCGAGGTCCCGTGGCAGGACGCATGTGACCCACCAGGCCTGGCACCAGAAATAGGCGGTGTGAGGAGAAATGGGTTGGAAATACTCAGAGCCCAAAGCTGGTTTTAGAAATCCTCCTGATCTTCAGATACACCAAAGCATGAGCAGAGGATTCGGTTCTCAATTCCACCTTGTCAAGATGCGAGGCCTCTCCTGTTTGAAATGTATCTCATTCATAACACAGAGAACGCCGTTGTAAATGCGCCATGTTTCTCTGGGGGAGGAAATGGTGTGAAATGGAATTTATCAACATTCCTGGGTCTGAGGGCACAAACCTCCCTTCAAAAAGGAAGCACATCTGTATGTGAAGTCATGCATTTTCTGTATCCGGCGCGTCCTGTCTAGACTTGATATACCTGACACATCCTTTGTCGTGATGAAGCCTGGCAGTTCCAGATAAAAACAACATGGGAAATCGTTCGAACACAGTGAAATGACCTGAAGGAACAAGTATTCTCAGTGTCAAAGGCGCACAATTCGTCACTGAGACAGTGGACTTCATCTAAGAGCTATTTCACATCACATCGGTGCAGCTCACTGCGACAAAGAGCAATTTAAACTACACTTGAATTGCTGATGAGCATGGCTTTCTATATCAATTTTTTTCCATAAAGCAGACCTTTAAAATTCTCTCTGCTTCGGGCCCCGCAAAACCTGAATCTGTCCTTGCTGGGTCCCCATGTCTTCAGCCAAAGTGGAAAAACAGAAAATGCCTGGGAGGGGCACGCATGCCAATTTTCAAAAGGAAACAAAAAGGGGTATGCATTCACAGTTGTGAAGAGTATGCCTGTGCCATTAAAATGAAAATAAAGCTTATTGGTATTGATTTTTCTTACAGCCGGTGCACTTGACGCCTTCACATTATCCGCCTGGCCCCTGTGAGTGTCTAAGTTTGTCACTTCACTGTCAAACATTGTGTGGGCTTCACTCAGAGGCAAATGACAACCAGGTATAGCGAAGCCTTCAGCCACTGCTGCTGTGTGCCCATGCCTCTGCAGGAGGGGGCNATGGGAAATCGTTTGAACACAGTGAAATGACCTGAAGGAACAAGTATTCTCAGTGTCAAAGGCGCACAATTCGTCACTGAGACAGTGGACTTCATCTAAGAGCTATTTCACATCACATCGGTGCAGCTCACTGCGACAAAGAGCAATTTAAACTACACTTGAATTGCTGATGAGCATGGCTTTCTATATCAATTTTTTTCCATAAAGCAGACCTTTAAAATTCTCTCTGCTTCGGGCCCCGCAAAACCTGAATCTGTCCTTGCTGGGTCCCCATGTCTTCAGCCAAAGTGGAAAAACAGAAAATGCCTGGGAGGGGCACGCATGCCAATTTTCAAAAGGAAACAAAAAGGGGTATGCATTCACAGTTGTGAAGAGTATGACTGTGCCATTAAAATGAAAATAAAGCTTATTGGTATTGATTTTTCTTACAGCCGGTGCACTTGACGCCTTCACATTATCTGCCTGGCCCCTGTGAGTGCCTAAGTTTGTCACTTCACCGTCAAACATTGTGTGGGCTTCACTCAGAGGCAAATGACAACCAGGTAGAGTGAAGCCTTCAGCCACTGCTGCTGTGTGCTCATGCCTCTGCAGGAGGGGGGCAAAGGAGTCACTTGCTGAGCAGCAGGGCAGCCCTCTCATGAGACAAAGCCAACCTGGGTAGTCAGTCGGTTCATGAAAACCGGCCCTTAAAGTGGGGATCACGTGCGAAGATCAGTGTATTCATTTCCCAGGGCTGCCGTTAAGAAACTACCACAAACTGGCTGGCTTAGGACCTCAGGAATTCACGCTGTCATTTTTCTGGGGCCCGGAAGCCTGAAACTGGGCTCTGGGCCATGCTTCCCCTGATGCCTCGGGGGGAGACTGGGGTCCAAGCCTCTCCAGCTCCAGGCGGCTGCAGGCATCACCTGCTCTCGCCTCTGACTTCACGTGGGCTTCCCCTCGGCATCTTTTTCTCTCCAGCCCATGTCTCTCCTTCCTGTAGAGACAATTGTCATTGGAGGTAGGGCCCACCAGATGATCCGGGACGGTCTCATCATGAGGCCCTTAGCTCACATCTGCGAAGTCCATGTTCTGAGTAAGGTCACAGTCCCACACTCCGAATGGGCATATTTCATGGGAGACCTCCAGGCAACCCTCTGCTCAGGGACCTCTGCTCAGGAGGCTGTGGAAGTGGCATTTCCACTCGACTGGATGACTTTTAAAATCAGTTTTCTTTTTCATTTGACACAGGGCACTGGGAGTTTAAAACTAAAATAACTTCGGGATGCCTTTCTCTCCTAATGGGTAATGAAATTGTCCTATTCATTAAGAGATAGATGGTTTTCAATAAATTTTACAAACTCCCACATGGGGAAGTGGATCCCTACTGGTGAAGCATGGACCTTTGCCGGTTGTCTCAGAGGTGAGTGGATCACAGGGATTTCAAATTACCCATAGGCTTCTGTCCCACAAACAAACAAACAAACAAAAACCCAGCCGCATCCTGACTTCAGGAGAACAGATTGAATTTGACCTGCTTACACCAGCCAGAACGACACCCTTTTCTTTCCTCCAGCTCAGAGAACTCCAGCTTTTCCATGTTTGCACCCATTTTACTCAATGCATAAAGCCCCCAGCTTCTCCAAGTTTCAAAGCCACGCAGAAGTATAAAGATCTTCCCTCTGACCTTGCAAATCACAGTTAGGAGGATCATTTTCCTTATCTTCAAGGTGAATGAAATAAAAGGCAGGAAACCCAAGATTCCATCACAGCTGCACAAAGGTTGGCTTGCCTAGATGCATTTCGACAACTTGGGACGAGATGGGCAAAGGAGCAGGAGGCTGGGCTTGATCAGAAGTCATCCGAAGAGCGGATGAGACACCGGGCAAAGAGGCTCAGGCTCCCCGGGGAACCCTGGGAGGCCCTACCCCACCTCGGAGACACTCACAGTGGCAAACCCAGTTTCCGGGACGCAGACCCAGGGTGGGGAAGAGTCCTTTCCCCACCATGGTCTAAGGCCAGAGGGATGGCGGCGCATGTCTGCACCTGTGGGCCCGGTGATCCACAAGCCCGGCTTTGGCTGGTGTAAGTAAATGCAACTACATCCAGTCTCTCAAAGCCGGGGCATGGCCTCGGTTCTTTGTTGTGATTGGGTAAAAGCCAAGGATGAAAGATCTCACAGAAAACAGTGGGATGGCTCGGGGGGGGGGGGGGGCTTTAAAAACACAGTGTGGATGCTCTTTTCCCGTCATGCAGTCAGCAAATAAGTGTGGGGCAAGTGAGGTCGTAGATGGCTTGATCACATGGGGAGCTTTATTATATTTATAAATATGTGTAACCTTCATATACTATACTTTTATATTTTATATTTATATTTATATGTATGTGCAAAGTCCTTTCTCTCATGCAGATCACATTATAACCAGGTTTCACTCATTCAGCCTTCCTCTCTCTCTCTGGTGTTTTTCCAATTATAAAAGCAATACAGCATCATCTTTTTTTAACTGTGAAAACTCTAAATACATATTTAAAATTTATTTTCTGTAACTTTCCATAGAAGGAGAGCCTTCCGAACACTCTGGGTGGGCTCTGGCAATTACTGGTATGTCTAGACATAATGCGTGTGGTTCTGTTACAAAGATGGGTAAGAACCCATGTTTCCCCACTCTGTTGTCCCCATACCTGTGTGTCTGCGTGAATACCTTCCCAGGGCTGTTCCAGGGACCCTTTGTCTGCCTGCACCTGGTTGAAGAGTGACCCCCTTCCAACACGTCCATCCAGTCCTGTGAATGTGACCTTATTTGGAGAAAGGGCCTTTGCAACTGGGATTAAACTAAGGGTTTCAGTATGAGATTGACCTGGGTCAGCTGAGTGGGCCTTGTAGTGTTTTAATAAAAGAGAAGGGGAGGAGGCACACAGAGAAGGCCAGGTGATGACAGAGCAGAGATTTGAGTGTCATGTCTACAGTCCGAGGAAGGCCAAGAACTCCAGCACGGAGGCAGGCACTGGGCAGATTCTCCTTCAGCTTCTCCAGAAGGAGCCCACCCTGCATGACATTAGACATCTGGGCTCCAGAGAGAATATATGTCTGTTTCAAGCCACGAGTTCACGGCCATTTGTTACGGCAGCCACAGAGAACTCACACGTATGTTGCCCCAGAAAACCCTCCTCTCCCCTCCCTTCCACCCATGGTCACTGCCCTCTGTTCCGTGTGAATGCAGTCCACAGGGCAGGGCCCATCACCTTGGGGTTGTCTTTATAAATTTTATTTTTCCTTTTATTTTTAGAGAGCGGGAAAGGAAGGGAGAGAAAGGGAGAGAAGACGTCGATGTCAGAGAGGGAAAGACACGTTGATGGGTTACCTCTTGTACGTGCCCTGACCAGAGACTGAACCCGCCACCCGGATGTGTGCCTTTTGGTTTAGCCCAGCCCACTGAGCCCCACCAATCAGGGCTGGCCCTTTGGGTTGTTTTTCGCTCAATCAGCAGGAGCCTGAGCTGGGAACCAGAGCAAGGAGACAGAGCAGCTACTCTCCGGGCCTCCGCTCTGCAAGGTCCCTCGGGCTGGCCTTGCCCCTGACCAGTGGCCATTGCCCCTCTCTCGGTTCTCCACGCCCCTCTCTGGTTCCACAGCCTGCTCCTCTGCCCCACCGCATGTCCCTTGGGTCCAAGGCCGGTAAGAGCTCTGCTGCTGTGGCCCGAGTTCCTGCCTCTCCCTCGGGGCTCCTTCAGGCCTCAGGTGTGCACACTTAGTCCTCTCATAAGGAAAGCCTGCTTCGATGATCCTCGTGGGAGATCCTGCCTGATTCCACACCTGCATATCCCCCCACCATCATGGCCACCGGTCACCCAGGTGGAGGGGATATGCAGTTCTCTGTGTGTCTGTGCCATAAAATTTTTATAATCCACTAATTAATTTAACTAATCCTTTATTATTATGCGTTTGGCAGTTCTAGTTTCTTGCTTTTATAATCAATGTCTCAGTGAACATCCTGATAGTCAAATCATTTGACATAGACACAGTGAAAATACATTTCTAAGCCCTGGCTGGTGTAGCTCAGTGGAATGAGCGTAGGCTGTGAACCAAAGTGTCACTGGTTTGATTCCCAGCCAGGGCGCATGCTTGGGTTGCAGGCCAGGTCCCTAGTAGGGGGCGCATGAGAGGCAACCACATATTGATGTTTCTCTTCCTCTCGTTCTCCCTCCCTTCCCCTATCCCTAAAAATAAATAAAAAATAAATAAAATCTTTTTAAAAAGACCCATTTCACCCTGGCTGGTGTAGCCCAGTGGATTGAGCACGGGCCTGTGAACCAGACGATCGTGGTTTGATTCCTAGTCAGGGCACATGCCTGGTTGCAGGCCAGTTCCCAGCAGGGGATGCAGGAGAGGCAACCATACATTGATATTTCTCTCCCTCTCTCCTTACCTTCCCCTCTAAAGATAAATGAATAAAATCTTTAAAAAATATAAAATAAATAAAAATTAAAAAGACACATTTCTAGACATTTATTTTACCAAAGAATTTTAAATGATTAGCAATTTACTTCACATTATTATCTAATGTTAATTATAATTAATTAATACTTAATACAACTTAATCCTAAAGCTTTTTGCTCATGGTACCACACTGCTCTCTGCCTATTATATCAACTTATACGCCCACAAGGAAAATACCTATTTCCTAGGACCAGTTCTAATGAACCTGTAGGATAAATAAGAAAACCCAGGGACACAGGGGTCCCAGGTTCTGCTACTAAATTCAGAGCTGTTCATTGTGAAGGTGAGGACAAAAGAAACTCGCTCTCTGAGCAGTGCCTACAGCTTCCTGGAGTGGAAAAGCACCTTAAACGGGCGGGAAACGGGTGCCACCTCTCCTGCAGGGTCATCAGGAACTTGTCTGAAATCATTTGTAATGAAGGGTTTGGGTCAATAAGAGGCTGATTCCAATGAAGGCATTTCAGCAGCGAGGGGAAGGCCGAGCCGGCTTCAGTGAGTGAATGGCCATTATTGTCCGAGATTAGAGCAGCAAACCCTGAGAATAGAGAACGCATTGTTTGGGAGAACTGATGGAAGAGCGAGTCTGAAAAATGGACGCGAGCCCATACAGGAGGGTTGTTCTAGCTATAGAGTTTGTGATTTTCTCCATGACATTGACCTTCTCTTGAGTGAGTTATGGTATTTCCTGGGTCTCAGCCGTGAGATCTCTCATTGAGCTGACCTCATTGTGATGAAATAATCAGAGTCAGGTTAGTCATCACCATCTATCTGGGCAAATCAGAAAAAACAAAAAACGAGCAACTCTGCAAAGCTTAGATTTAATCTCGTGAGGAGGGCTTTGTGGGGAGATTATGGGAATTGCATCGCAGTGAACTCATTCCATAACTTTTCTGAAATCTCGCAGTCGTTTTCTGCTGTTTAAAAAACAGTTCTGTCTAAAATTAAAACCTGCCTGGTCCTGACTGCTGCAGCTCAGCTGGGTGGGGAGTCTTCCCATGAACCGAAAGTTCAGAGGTCAGGGCACGGGCCTGGGTTGCACGTTAAGTACCCAGTCAGTGTGCATGCAGGAGGCAACCAATCCATGCTTCTCTCTCGAGTCGATGTTTCTCACCCTCTGTTTCACCCCCCTCTAAAATCAATAAAAAAAAGAAATTTTAAATAAATACATTAAATTAGATGAAAACATGCCTGTCGTAAACTTCACGTTTCAATTCCATGAGCCGATCTGAACCATGAGGTGCTGGGTGAGTACAGAGAAAAGCTGAGACTGAGGGGTCTGCCTTGCAGCCCCCATGGGACCTTGCAGGGCTGTTTAAAGTCCCAGGATACGATGTGTCAGTTCTGCGGCAACGAAACTGCAAGGCAGAAATGTGTTCACTCCAAAAATCGAAGTCCTGCAGACAGGAACATAAACACGTATCCAAGACCCAAAAGACATCAGTCCACAGGAAAGAGATGTTGAAAATAAAGCCCACCATCCTAAAGACCACCCCACCCTCAGATGTGACTGCTTCCTCTTTTCTCATGTCTAACTCTCATCTTCTCAATCGATACGCAAGTCTGGGTATCCTCCTGGTCTGCCCTTCCTTCCTTCCATCTTTCCTTCCTTCCTCCCTTCCCTCTTACCTCCCACAGGCAAGCAAACGTTTCCCAAGGACCTATGAAGCCCCAGGCACTATTCTGGGGACAGAGGCACTAGAGGTGTCCCAAGGACATGGTCTGCAGGTCCATCCTCTGCCCTTCTGCAGAAGCAGCCTCCAGCTGTACAGAACGCTATCCTCTCCCCAGAAAGTGGAGGAGAGCCCCGTTGGAGCCCAGCCGCCACCTCACCTCCTGGGCTGCATTCATCCTTAGGACTCTCAGTGTGCCCCGACCAGTCAGAGTGGCTGACCCTCAGAGCCTGGTTCCAGGGAACATACTGGTTGCCATGTGCCCAGGACACTTGTGTCCCTGGGCAGGATCTGGAGCAGCCTGAGTCTGACAGTGCCTGGACTGGAGGGAGGGGGAGTTTCTCCCTAAGACATTAATTATATCTGAGTAGAAGTAATGAGGGTATGTGGGGCCTACTGTTTACAGCCTATTCTAGACCGACCCCTGTAATCCATAATTATTTACCCTCAAAGGGAACAAATTGGCAAGAAGTCAAAAGAACAAGATCTCCGAGAAAAAAGGCAGCTCCCCCCACCCCACAGGCACCACGGAGGATCAGATCTGAGAGCATGGGGCACACCAGTGCATGTGACAATGGACCCCCAGCTTCTGTTAAAAATGTCTCCCCATTGTGCATTTAGTCATCCATTTCTCCACCCAATGTGACACAGGGGTTCATTCCAACTGCCCGGATGCAATGCTTGACCCCAGCACTTCCTGGCCTCTAACTTACCTGGGATGCTGCTTGGACCTTCTGTCCCTCAGTTCCCTCCCCTGTGGAGTGAGGCTATTTCTAGCTTGCACCCCATAGGCTGCCAGGAGGAGTGGAAGCGATGAGGCAAAGGAAGGACTTGGGAACAGTGCCCGGTAGAGGGTGGGAAGTAAGTCCCTGCTGTCTCTTACTCATTAAGAAAGGTTTATCAAGCACCTGCTATGTTCCACCACCAGGAACGCAACCCTTCCTCCCAGTCTGTTGGCCGAGGGACAAGAAAACCATGCAAGATGGCCAGTGCAGCCATTGGTGCCCAGGAAACAAGGAGGGACAGCCAAGACAGTCGGGGTAGTGGAAGGGACTCAAGGAGGACTTCCCAGAGGGCATGCCCCGCTCTCTGGCTAATGGCAAATAAGGTCCCACTGGTAAGGAAAGGTGGGAACAGGCCAGGAGAGAGAACTCCAGAGAACAAAAGACCTTTACTGGCATTTCTGTGGAGCAGACCGTGGGAGACCAGCTATCGCAAAGAGGACGCTACTGAACCAAGAGGAGTCTTTCTCTCCACCCTAAGGAACGTGAACTCCGTGCTAAAGGCTAAAGGGAGGCCCTGAAGGATTTTAAACAAGCTGGCCCCACGAAGGGTTAACAAGCCAGCACTGCACCACCCACCGCTATTTTTATAGCGTATCTGAAAGAAACCTTGCATTTTCCTTTCGTCCGCTCCAGTGCTTGTGGTCACCCTTGTCTGGGTCCTGACTTCTGGGGAAGCCGTAGTTGGGGTTCCGCCCAGGCAGCTGGGTAGGTGATAAATGCTGCTCCTGCAAACATTTGTCCCCCATCCCTTTTCTCATCATGTGCGATCACTTCCAGAAAGGGCCCACCAATTGTGTTTCTTCGTCTGAGGGCCCTGATGTGGTCGAACACGTGGCGGGGCCTTTGGCCACCTCTGGGGCAAAGCGTTGGGTAGACCAGCAGAGTCTGTGCAAGGGTGATCAGCAGGTTTATTTGAGGAAACGTATTTCTGGGACTAGATGGCTGTTCTAAATGGGCCATTATCTGGCCTTCTCGCTGCGGCTATAAATGTCCCTCCAGAGCGTGGAGACCCACAATAAGTCCATAATGCTTCCCGGATGTGACTTCAAGACAATGTTTATGCCGGTTCCAGTCAATGCACATGCACGGGCCTGGGCGATTCAGTAGTGTTTCTTGACTGCTTACGCACACACTCAGTGCCAGGTACTTCATCAAATGTTTCCAGGGCAATCAAAGGCATAAAGTGGGTGGGGGGAAGCAGAGATCTAATGAATGGAGCCCAGGAGTGAAAAATGAAACTCTAAATTATTCATTGCTTGAATAAACCAAGGAGAAAGCCTAACCATACATTCTGCAGCCACTTCAAGGGACACCTCCTCCCTCTGGTCCCTGGGCGCCCTCTCCAGTAGGGAGTTCAGTGAGGAAGAGCACAGCTAAGTGGGAACTTCCAGGGGACCATCGGCAAGGACAGGCGGCAGAAACCTCTCTCGCTGAGCCCTGTGAAGGTCATGGCTAGCCACACCTTCATTCAAATGGAAACTCTGGTTTCCATGGGTCTGGACTCCACTCTGAGATGTAGCTGCTTTGAGATCCCTTACAGAGTGTCTGTGCCAAACCCCAAAGTTTCTTCCCACACCTTCCTGTTTTGAGGCCCCACCTCTAACACACGTACAAAAGAATTTGGAACAGATTCGTAAAGCACATGCCTGAGTTTATTTTTAAAAACTGTCTGTATAGGCATAGGCATGTACAGAAATGGAGTGAATAGTTAGGGGCCTCTGACTGACATCTATGTATAATTAATGAGGAGAAATTACTATTTAAAAATTAAAATTAAATTACTATAGCATTTTCCCAACCTAGGAAGAAAAGGCATCACTCAAAGTTAGTGGTACATGGGCTTAGGAAAACAAGTCTGGGGCTTTTGGTCAGAAAAGATGAAGCCCCTGCCCAGCCTAGAAGGGCTTGGATTGGGCAGGGGAGGGTGGGCAATGAGAGAGAATGGAACGTCTCTGCTTAATGAAGTAAGGGGAATACAAACACAGTGCTCTGGAGGTTCTGGAAGAAAAAGGCTTTGTGGGCCTGGAAGGTGGAAAGAGGAACAGATGTAAAAAGGAAGGGTCTAGAAAAGAAGAGGAGGCATCGATGCTCGAGAGAGACAGCCAGTGAGAAGGTCCGGTCGGCAAGGACCCTGCAGGGACTTGAGGGCTGTGCTGTTTGCTATTCAGCTGCAAGCTGTTGGCTCTTCGGAGCAGCGCTGTAGGAGTCTTCTGGGCCCTGAGCCATCCATCAGATTCTGCTCCTGTTGGTGCTTTGGGAAACGAGAGAGAGAGAAAGGCTTATTCGAAGTAGGCAGAGCAGCAGAGCAACGGGAAGCTGATATGGGAAGGGAGAGGGTAGACAGGTCTCCCTGAGCCAGAAAAGCAGGAATCTATAGCAAGAAATGGCTGTGGGAATAGACCCGGGGGATCCCCAGAAATCTTGGCAAGGCCATGCACATCCCACAGCCAGACTACGGCCTAGGGGCTCAAACCAGGTTGTTTGGATGTTAAAGGACGAGGGTGATTGCCAAAGCCTGCAGACTCAGGGTGAGAATTAGTCATAATTACGGGTCTGGGTCAAAAGGGAAGGAATCCCTTGAGGCTCATGGATTCCAGATCCGCTGTTCTGAGTCCCCATTGGGCGCCAAGTCAACTTATGGTCCATCACGCATCCTTATTTCTTTGGCTTTTTAAAAGTACCTGTTCATGCCCTGGCTGGAATGGCTCAGTGGACTGAGTGCTGGCCTATGAACCAAAGGATCGCTGGTTTAATTCCTGGTCAGGGCCCATGCCTGGGTTGCAGGCCTCTGAGAGAGATTGATGTATTGATGTTTCTCTCCCTCTCTTTCTCCCTCCCTGCCCCTCTCCCTTAAAATAAATAAATAAAATCTTTAAAATAAATAAACAAATAAAAATGCCTTTTCGAGGCCTTTGTTTCTCTACTAGAGAACGTCCCTAGTAGACACGAATCCTTCTTTTCACTTCCTTCGGTCAATGAGGTGCTAGTCTCGTGTTCTCTAACTGAGGCCACTTTTTCTCCTTTCACAAATGCTGCGCGTAATCGTCCCATACGCGAATAAAGGCCAAATGGGAATAAATCATTGTATTGTCTTCAAATGGAAGTGGTTCTATTGGCTCTTCACCTGATCAAAGGAATTTGGAGGGGGAGATCCAAGATGGCGGAGGAGTGAATGGAAGCTACGTGAGCCTCCTCCCAGGACCAATCTGGGATTAACAATGTATTGTGGATGAATCATCCTGAATAACCAACTGAGCATTGGCTGCAGAGAAGCCGGGTAACCACAACCAGACTGGTGGGGAGTGTGGAGGAGCCATGAGAGGGCCAGCTGGGCTCCCACGGGCGGCAGCTGACGTTCCAGAGGGATATTTCAGCAGCCAGGGGTTTCCCCCTGGGAAGTGTGGGGTCTAAACCCCAAGTTGGGCTCCCGATCTACAGCACCGAGCCAGGAAAGGAACCCAGATAACGGCCAGCGGTGAAAATCAGCAGGGGTTCTGTCCACCAGGGAGAAACTGCAGGAGCCTCAGAGAGCCTCTTAAAGGGCCACACACAAAATTTCGTTTGCAGCTACTCACCCTGGGCTCTGGCAGAGGGAGGGCAGAGTGGACTAGAGACACCTGAGGAGGGTTTGGGGCTGGTGGCTCTGGGGAAAGAACTAAAGGAGCAACCACCAGGATCCCTGTGCCGAGTCATCCCCTATCCCACAAAAGCCATCTTGCTCAGGCAGAACACTCCTCTCCAAGTGGCATCAGCCTGAGGGGAAGCAACAGCCGGGCCAGCAGGAATTACTCTGCCCCACCCTGTGGAGTTTACGCCAACCTGCTGATTCCAGTTTGAAGCTACATCACTATTTTAGTTTAAGAGCAAAGGCAGATCTCTGGGAGCGCTGAGACTTTAGCTGACCCTCCCCCGGCCCCGTTCTGATAAAAGCCTCGGTGCACAGCCTGGGTCCTTCTGCACACACACAGGCCCAGCGGAGAGAGCCACATGCTGTGGATCGCTGGTAGCTCTGAACAGATTGACAAGGGCCAGTCACGAGCAGCGTCTGACAAAGGCCCACACCGGTCTTTGCAGATCCACCTACTACATAGAAACAACTGCAAAGAAGCAGCCAAAATAGGAAGACAAAGACACAGGCTCCAAATGAAAAACCAAGAGAATTCTTCAGAAGAGGAGCTGGGTGAAATGGAGGCAAGTAATTCACCAGGTGGAGAGTTTAATGATTGTAAAGATTCTCAACAGCATGAAAAACGACACAGAAATCATACAAAAAGGACCAGTCAGAAATAAAGAAGGCAACATCTGAAATAAATAATACACTGGGAGGTATAATCAGTAGGTAGATAAAGCAGAAGATGGAATCAGTGATTTGGAAGACAAGCTGAAAACAAAACAAAAAACACCCAGGCAGAGCAGAAAAAAAAATTAAAAAATCAAGAGAGCTTAAGGGATTTTTAAAACAAGATTTTTTTTAAGTTAGACAATATAAAAACAGAGAGAAAAAGAAAACCACCTCATTTCCTGCCACCCAGTTTTTTTATTTTATAAAAACTCTATAATAGTGTATAGTTGTGTAAGTGGTTTTATTTTTCTGTAGCTCTGTAGTGCAAATATTTTTCATGTTAATAAATACAGATCATCATTGTGAATGGTGGCATCGTATTCTATTGGGTAGATTTTCTTAATTTATCTAATCAAGCTATCATTTTAGACATTGGAGAAGCCAGGAAGTCTTTCACCAACATTTTTTGCACACTTGTCTGATTATTTCCTGGGGAGTCATCCTGGAAGTGGGAGGTGTTCACTAACTCATTGACACATGTATTGAGTGCCTAATAACATGTCTCAGTTGATGCTGGGAATACAGAGATGATGGAGATGAGCCCTCCTTCCATGTGGCTAGCCTGGTAGCGAATTTAGGTATTAAACAAAAAGTTCAGACAAAGTGGGATGAGTGTTTTCATGGAGGAAGTACAGGGTATCTTGGTTCAAAGAAAAAGTGCTTTGCAAAAGGCTCTTGTTTCCCCAGAAGCCTGAGCTAACGAGCTGCGCTTCGCCCCGGCAGGCTGGCGAGCACCTGTGTCCTGACTTCCACAGGCCCCTCTGGGCGCCCACATCCTTTTTCACCTGTGCCAAACCCCACAGCTAAAATTGCTTCTCACTGTTGTGTTCACAGCAATTAAGTATGTGTATAGGTTTCTGGTTACTTTTTTATTCTGTCCATTTGTAAGGAGACACTTAGCAACCCTGTGTCTATGGTTTCCGAACACTAATCGCTTAATTTCCTGAAGATAGGCTTCCATTCCACACCTCAAGCCAATTGTTCAGAAGTTGAAAATGGCCCCTGGACCCTCCTTTGCCCCAGCCTCCCTGACTTCCCCGTGCTCCGTGGCATGCCACACCTGCACTCCCCTCCACACGGGGGCTCCTCTCGACCCTACTCTCCCTGGACACCCTTCACGACCTTGGAGAGATCGGGCCAGGCCTTCTCACCAATGCGTACCAGTTGCTGATGCTTTCTGCACAAAATGCACCCACGCAGAAGGCTTTGGGTGGGTGGAAAGAGGGCATAAAAAGGGAAGTGAAGTTAGGTAATGATCCAGTCTGGAAGAACCTGGGGATTGTTGGTAAATCCCACAATAGGCTTATCTAACAATTGGCTGGGCTACGGGCATTCACTCATTCGCTCAGCTCATATGTATTGAGCCCCCTGTCTGTGCAAGGCCTGGTGTCTGAGGATACCATATGTACATAATCATATGAAGATCATTTTTTATATATTTCAGCTACGGTGACATGGGTGGGCCTGCAGACCTAGAAAGTCATTTTCCAGGAGCTGGGGTTGGCAGGTACCACCAAGAGGTGAACGGTTCACGGTGTCAACTCTCAGGATCTAGGTGGTGAATCCCTCACCTGGAACACCCGGCCTCAGCAGCAGAGCAGCTGGGGGAGGGGACTTTCCTCAGTGCAGGGGGGAGACCAGCTCCAGGGTTTCCTGGATTAAGGCGGACCCACCACTCGAAAACAGCCCTGGTGCCCATGGAGCCGCACTGGCCTGGGTGGGATCAGAAATCTGACTTTGGGAAGTCTGACTCTTGCGTACCACTGATATTTTCCTAACTCTCTCATGTTCGCCTTCCTGAGCCAATGCCCTTTCAAACATGCCAGCTCGTCTCCTTTGTACTAAGAGATATCAAAGAAAGGAACTTAAGTCGGGGCTCAGTCTAGACTTTTTTTGAGGGGGGGCTGGAAGAGAGCACCCCCTGAGCCCAGTGAGGATCAGCAGAGGAATCAAAGCCACATGGCTCCAGTGAATTTCCCCCTGCGCCACAAAATGGTATTCTTCTTCCTCTTCTTTCTCCTCCTCCTCCTTTTCTTTTCAGCTCCCCCCCACCTTTTTTAACACCGTGACCAGCTGAGAAGGGGCCAGACCTCTTGAGACCCCATCAGGAAACTATGCAGAACAGGGAGCTTGACCCTGACCCCGGGGACGGCCACCAAGGGGAACCATCCTCAACAGCCCACAGAGGGACCTCCAGCAACTGTTGTTCCCAGGGCTCTTCCTGGACTTTTACACTTCAGTGCGAGAACAATACTCCTTTGATGTAATTACAGTAGAGCTTCGTTCTTTCCGTCCATGAGATCCTTAGCTACAGGCCCCATGAGAAAACACAGAGGCTGTTCTAAGCAGACCTGAAAATGGCAACCCAGAGCCACACCTGAAAGGCAGAGCCTCAAATTTCTAATTCATTTCAATATCGTTCAGTCGTTTGGTTCGTGGTGGTTGCTCCTCGTGTTTTTGTGAATGAGTTCTTTCTGGACGACCGGCCATGCACGCTCTCACTCCGACAGGGACACGCAGCTCTCAGTCTGCGAAGAAACCCCTCAACCCACCCCTCTGAGCCCGCCGGAAGTCAACGCAGAGAAAGGCCTAACCAGGGCCAGTGGTGGACGGCAGCTCTGCTGACTGCCGGTGGCAAGCACACTGCCACTCAGGCCCGGAGTGCCACTCGGGCCGGGAGGAAGACGAGCCCTCGGGAGCAAGGGGACAAGTTGAAGCACGGCTCAGTGTTCACTGTCAGCGTGGGAAATAAATTGTCGGGATTCCGAAAAAGATTCAGTTGCGTGCGAGATATTGTAGCACTGTGTGTTTGTTGGCTTTTATCTCCAGACTTTAAAAGTGTTCCCATTGCTAACCCCTGCGGGCAGGCTCCCAGCAGCAATATAGCTACACAACTGGGAGGCTGACAACGCCCGGCCGGAGGGCCCGCTCCCAAGACTGTTTAAACCCCATCTCGCATCACTTTCCCTCGGGTCGAATCCGGAGACAGGAACTCGTGTTCTGTGCCCTCTGTCACTGAAGGTCAGAGCGTGCATCGACACCAGGGTCACCAGCGTAAACAGAGTTTGGACCTGAAACTCGGTCCACAGCAGCAAAGCAGAGAACAAAACCCTCATTACAACTCTGCTCACTGAGTTTCCAGGGCCAGGGGTCAGCATCCTCACCCACAGGACCAGAGAGTGTTGAAGGCGAGAGAGAGGATGCCAGAGGACCTGGTCCAAGCCTGAGACTTACTATCTGCCAGCCTGAGTGTGTCGGCCTCCGTGCCTCCTCTGGAAAAAGAATAAGGGATCGGGGGGCATCATGGTGGCAGTGTGGGGGTCTCATCCTCTGTCAACGCCTTCTGGGACCGTGTGCACTGGAAATTGAGTTAAGTGCTGTGGCTGCAATTACGAGCAATAGAAATAGATGCCTGGCCTTCCTGGCCGTGGTGGCGCTACTGAGAAGTGAACAATGACAACAGCGTGATCACTACAGAAGGACGGGAGGAATTCACCACGCCAGGGCCCCAACACCAACTCGGGGCTCGGGACAGCCTTCCGGGTGCAAGTCTTCTTGGGTAAAACCTGAAGGCTGAAACGGGGTGCTGGGGGTTGGCAGGGAGAGTGTTCCACTGGCAGCAGAGAGGACTGTGGGTGACCCAGACCCCAAGTGAACACCCTGGGAAAGTGGAGGGTTGACCAGTGATTCCTCCCCACCCCCAACTCTACCACCACCACCCGACTTCTCCTAACCACCCAGGCCCACGGCCACCAGGGTGCAGGGGCCCCATTCCCACTCCCTCACCTGCGGACGGGCTGTAAGGTTGGTCCTAGCTCTACTCCGTGACCTGGGTGGGGAACCCCTCGGTGGCCCTGAGGCCTTACCTGACCCCTCCACTCTGTAGCCTTTACCCGTTCCTGACCTCTCCTTCGTCCTTCACTAGCCGAGACCCTGCAGTCCCTTGGGGGCTGTCCCTCGTGGGTCCCCAGCTCCCTTCCCCTTCTCTTCCTTTCTTTGAACTGACCTGGTTGCCGGCCTCCTGGTCACACCGTCTCCTCCCACACTTCTGCATCCACGCGGCTGAAAGACAGAAGAAGCTCCTGGCTGCTGGTCCCAGGAACTCTGGCCAGGCGCCTCCCTTGGCCCGGTGCTGCCAGGGACCCTGACTCCTGTCCTCGAGGTCACTGTCTCTCCTTGGATGGCTGTTCCAAAAAGGCCATCCAAAAAGTGAGTCTTCATTTCACATCTTCAAACACTTCTGACATTAAACATTGACATAAACGCAAGCTACATATACATTGTAGAATGATGAATAAAAACAAGTTAAGTCCTTCTCTTCAGCCTGCTCATTCCAGTTCAGGGTCTCCAACAGTCAGAGCCTCTCCCAGCAGCTCGGGGTCACAGGCAGGACACACCCCAGACAGGATGACGCCCTTCCATCACAGAACCATGCACACCCACACAGACACTCAGACTGAGACCATGTAGACACGCAAATTCACCTCAGATGCACGTGTGTGGGATGTGTGGGGAAGCTGGAGTTCCCGGAGAAAACCCATGCACACATGGGGTGATCATTCCAATGCCATGCAGACAGTGGTCTCCAATGGTGATGTGTTATTTGTCTATCAAAGTTATAGCAAAACGATATCATTTATGTTATTTGAGGACCTGCTGCAGCCCCCTTCCCAGACCCCCCAAAACTGTTCTGTGGACCTCATGCAGATAATCAGCAGTCCCATAAGTGCCACCCCACATCTGCACACCTGCCCGTGAGCTTCACCCTCCTCTGTCCCCTTGCTCTGGGCAAACTGTTGGTGTGCCTACCTGAGGCCAAGCCCTCGGTTGTACCCTAAGTGGCCTTGAGTGAGTTCCAAGTCGGAAGAACCCTTGCAGCATCTTCCACGCCGTGTCAGACGGCTCACTGCAGGGAGGCCATTGCCAGAAGGAAGTGCTACCCTGAGATGCTATACTGTGAGGAAGCCCACGCTCGCCATGGAGAGAGTCCCTGGGGATGGAGAAGCACCCAGCCAGCCCCCGGCTCTCCAGTAGTCTCGTCCTCCACACGGACACCTCTGGTGTCCAGCCAGGTGCCTTCAGGTGACTGCAGCCAACATCGATTGCAGTGGCAGGAAAGACACTGCAGGCAGAATCACACAGTGAGCCCTGCTGAGCCACTGAGGCAGGAGAGGCACCAACATATAGATGCTTGAAGCCATCAAGCGACAGACGACCAGAACAGAGGCCAAGCTCCGAGGTAGCCCTTCATGCACCAGCTGCTACTGCAGTCAGACTTGCCACGTGGCTCAGCACAGGTGCACTCTGTCTGAAGAAACTCCAACATGAGAGATTTTGTTTAAAAGAAGTTAATTAATGGCTTCTAAAATCATTGTCTTATTACAAGTGGAGTTTCCAAAGCACTTGTAATCATTATGAAGAGGGTAATAGCTACTTATCAGAAGCCTCTGAGCAGAAGGAGAGAAACGTCGGCAGTCACCACCTTTTAGAGATAATTAGGTGATGAAGTAAATTGCCCTAAATGCGTAGTGGAAGCAAATGAGAAAATCACGCAACAGCCAAGATTGAACACACACGCAACCTTTCAGGAACAAACACAGGTATCAGATATCATTCGTTAATTATCCATTCAGAATATTAACTCAGAAATTAACTCCCAACCCCAGTAATTCAAGCCACTTCAATCCCTAACCCACTCTAACCTCTGTCCACCAGCCTAGGACGCAACTGAGGAAAAGCAGGACTGGAAACTGAGGCTTCCAGCCTGGGGGTCTGCGCAGGCCCACCTCACTGGACAGCTGCCAGATTCCGCTTCATCTTACATCTCTAAAGGGGCGCTCCTGCCATGTCCGCAAGGTCTCAGGATCCCGTTCAGTCGGGAGACCCATTAACCCACGAGACCATCAGAAACCAGTTGGGAGTACAGTACGGTTACATGATTTTAGACAGTATGAAAGATCACAGGAGACTCGGGAAACATTCACCCTCTTTGTGTGCAAAGCAAAGCCTTGGCCCAATTCTGGAGTCTCAGCGGATCAGCAGCTCTGGGGGTGGTGCCTGGTGCATTGGCCATTTTGACATCAACTAAGATTCTAATCACCCATCATTACCGTGTGAGGAAGGGGGTCTCCACGTCACCAGCTCAGTTCTCAGACACAAGCTCAACTCAGCTCAATTCTGACACTCTTCACCTGGAGTCATCATGAGATTGCTCCAGACAGGGAAAAGAACAAGAGTTGCCATTTCTACATGGCCAAGACCGGAGCACACACAAATGCAGCACCCTGTAATAAGAGATCCTCCGAGCGGAGCTCCTCTGAAGCCTGGGAGGCCTGAGCCGCTAATGCAGATGCCTCGGGAAAGGGTTTGCACAGGCTGTACTTGAATTTATATGGATTATTTGTAGTTTTGTATCCCAATAACAGTTACACTATGCATCTGCAAGCAGATCATTTTAGCTCTCTCTGATCTTTTTGCCTTTTGTTTCTTTTTCTTACCTTATTGCAAGGGCTAGGGTCTTGGATAGAAATGAAGAGGTTGGACATCCTTATTTGTTCCTGATCTTGGGGAGAAAGCACCCACTATTTTACCATCAAGTATGAAGTTAGGTCCATGTTTTTGGTAGGTTCTCGTTATCAGTCTGATAACCTTTCTCTCCCTATTTGACTGACAGTTTTGGGTTTTTCTTTGATCACAAGTATTGAATTTTTGCTAAATAATTTTCTGAATCTATCAAAATAGTCATATGATATCTCTCTTCTATCCTGTAAGTATAATAAATTATGCAAGTTAATTTTTGAGTGTTAAATCAACTTCACATTCCCGAGACAGAAATCTACCTGGTCATGATATTCACCCTTTTTATGTATATCTTTTGATTTGATTAATATCTTGTCAAGAATTTTTGTGTTTATATTCATGAGAGATATTGTCTTCTAATTTTTTTGTAATGTTTGTTGAGTTTTAGAATTAGGGCTATGCTGATCTCATAAAACGAGTTCAAAGTGTTTCCTCAGACTCTGTTCAAAAAGAATTAATTTTTTCTTAACAATTTGATAGAATTCATCAGTGAAATAATAGGAGCTTGTAGTTTCTCTTCAAAATTTGTAATAACAAATTTAATTCCCTTAATATATATAAGGCTAGTCAATTTTTCTGTTTTATCCTATGTCAGTTTTTAAAAGTTATTCAAGGAGTTTCTCCAATTTCATCTACATTGTTGAATGTGTTGGCATAAAATTGTTTGTAATATGGCTTTATTATTCTTTCAATGTTTGTAGGGTCTGTAGTGATAGCCCCTCTTTTACTCCCAATGCTGGTGATTTGTATTCACCCATGTTGTAGCATATGTCACCACTTCACTTGTTATTGTTGCTGAATAACACTTCATTGTATGTGCATAGCACATTTTATGCATCCACTTACGTTGTTAACACATTGCAGCTCTTACAAACAGTGATGCTGTGAATATCTGTGTACAAGTTCATGTGCGGACTCCTCCAGCTTTGACATTGGTTTGCTACTGTGACCTCAGTTCCCACCCACTTTCATTTCCCCATCACTGCGTAGTTAAGTGAGAGCCTCACATCCCTGGGAGGGCTAAGCAGGTCACGCAGGTCACGCAGCCTGAGCTGGATCAAGCTTGGGGTGAGATCTGGAAACTCCCCGGACGCCTGGACGTTCAGGCACCTGCACCTGGAGTCCCTGAGCTGCTGTGGCAGGTGCAGAGAGGGACCCAGGAGCTGCAGAATTTTATGACTTGGGGCGAGCTCTTGCTTAAGAATGCTTGTGTTGTAGGTAACCATTCGATGTATGCATGTGTTGTTAAGCTGAGTGATGTGCCTGTTGGATTAGCTCTGCTCAGGTGCACACACACACACTCTTCTTCCTGGAAATCTTTAGGAGTAGCTTGTTAAATTCCGTTCCGGAGGAAGAGTTTACCCCTAGCATCCGTCCCCTCCTCTGCAACCTGTGTGAACTCCAAAGGACAAAACGGCAAGAATGTACTTTTCTTCCACATCTGTGTCGTTCACCTTACCCAGAACCACGTCTGAAGTCTGCAGAGTTTTCCCCTGCTAAATGAGAATTTGGCCGGTCCCTCACTTTTTATTTTCCTTTTAACGGGCGTGTGGGTAAAATGACTGAAATAACTTTTTGTGTGATAATAGGCCAGGTCTTGAATTGGCTTAATGAGAAAGGAAGGGGCAGGGGAAGGTTAACCACATGTGAATTTACAGATGTTTTGGTGTCTGGAGCCCATGTAAATAATATATCACCTCCCTGTAAATATTAACTCTGCTAGAGTCCAGGTCTTTAAACGCAAATTACCAGGCATGCCAGGGAATAGAGAGTTTCTCTGTTTTTAATGATCCTTCAATACCAACTCCAGGGACAGAGGACCCATGGGAACTCCTGGAATGTGAATCCTTAAGAAGCTGGTTTTTCGTGTTGCACAGTTTGTAAGGGAAAGAAGAAAAAGAACCTTCTCCATAAAACATAAAAACTAAAGCACTCTAGCAATTAATCTTTTAAGAGCAATTACAATAATTGCTACTGACCTGGAGACTCCAGGCTATTAAACTTTCAGTAGGTAATATTTTTTAAGGTAATAAAAGTGGATCCTTTGGCCAAGGTTATTAGAACTAGAGGCAAGGCTTGTCTGGGGACACGGGAGCCACAGAAGTCCTTCTGCTGTGAAGTCGGACCCCGCCCGACTCTCCCATCTAAGGGCCTCTCTGCAAACACCATTGGCCTCAGCACTTCCCGCCGGGGCTGCCCCTGTGCCACCAGGCGCCACGCTCAGCTCGCTGGTCCACTGGCGCCACTGTTCTCCCAGTGACGTCACTGATGTCCTGGATGCGCATGCTTCCCAACTGACGGGACAGTCGCCTGTGCCCTCGGGGGAGCACCTCAGAGAACTCCAGCTTCAGCCCCACGACTTTACGGAGGGTGTTAAACAGAGAGGCATGGAAACAGGGACCCAACTGACCGCTGTCAGAGGGGAGGGGAAGGGGGATAATGGAGAAAGACGGGGAGGGGCTAGTCAAAGAACGTGTGTGGATGACCCACGGACACCGAGGACTGGGTGGGGACTGACTATGCAAGCAGAGGTCAGGGCGGGCTGGCCCAAGGAGGGGAAAAGGGGAAAAACTGGGACGATTGTAATATAATAACAATTAATATTTTTAATAAACAAAAAAGGCGAAAAAATAACTAAAATAAATAATGCAGAGCTTCCCATTTTATGCTTCTAAGCCATCTCTCTCTCTCCAGACAGGTGTGTGCGATGAAGCCCAGAGCAGCAGCCCCCGCCCTCAGCACCGAGCCTGGCCCCGCCCCTTCCTCCTGCTCGAGGGTCTCCTCCCAGGAAGCCCCGGTTTTGCAGAAGGAGTTCTGCCTGTGCCCTCTCCAGCTCCGCAGCAGGAACCTGCCCTGGCCCTTCCCGGTTCGCTCCTCAACCCCACCACATACACCTCTGCCGAGCCGCAGCGCTGTCCGTGGAGGGCAACAAAGGTCACTGTCCACGTGCGAGCTCCCATCGGGGTCTCACCCATGGCTAGTAAGCTTCTGTTTTTCAAACATTGGCAGGCGCCTGTCCAATGGTTCCCTAAGGTATACATGTACTACCCTAAGGAACTATTTAAAGTAAGTGAGGCAGTCACTGAAAGGGTACCTGGTTGCAACAGCCCTGTCCCCTGGCAGAGTCTTTTTACAGATAATGCTGTGGCTTTATCCATGTTTTAGATGAGCCTAAAGACAACGAATGAAGGCGCTTTGCCATGGTCTTGAAAGCAAGACTCAGAACGAGTCAGGCCTTCCACCAGCAGAATGGTGGAAGCTGGTTGGGACCCCCACTGACAGGGTGTGTGCCCTTTGCTGAGGACGGCGGGAAAGGCAGTCAGGTCTCGTTCCTCTGGGAAACCAGTCTTGAACGGCACCACAAAGGGCACTCAGTGACCATTTGGCTGCACCAAACCTTCTCTCGGGGTCGTCCGCTTTTCCTCCCCTGCTACGGAAGAATACCTAGAGCCGCTTCAGGACAAATCCCGGGCAGTTCCTCAGAGAAACAGACACTTGGAACTGGGCGCCCTATGAAATATCACCGCTTCTCGGAGGCTAGGAGAGTGTGAATGTGGGTCCCCGGGGCCTAGGAGTGCCGTGCATTTGGTTCATTGGTCATCGATCACCATGAAGCACCTATCAGGAAGTCCAAGTGTGGCCAGTTCAGCTGAGCCTCACAGTCCTCTCTCTCTCGGGGCCCATGGGAAAGCGGTGTCCTGAGTTAGGACACTGTGGTGCACCACTACAGGGGCAACTGGAGGTCAATTTCCTGGCACTGCCTTCTCTCATCCACATGGTTCCTGACTGGCTTTTCGCAGGGTGTTGCCCACCGGTCTACCCTCCCAGTGTCCTGTGCAGATCCCAGTGACCTGTGAAGCCACAGGAAACCTGTTCTCTCCAGAGTGTCCCCACCCACAGTGCAGCTTTTGGCTACCAGCGTGAGATGCTCCTTCCCATGTGTCTCAGGCTGCCTCTGCGATAGCAGCACTGCCTCTGTCCGAACTGTGGCCAGGAGGCAAAGGACGATCTTGCTGCCAGTTTTGAGATTCTGCTATATATTGAGACCCTCCGCTGGGTGCATTATACACAGTATCCTTTATGCTGACGTAGCCCAGTGAGGTAGACATTAACCCCCCATAAGATAAAGGAGAGTTTGAGATCTGTAACCGTTCCCAAGATTTCATAATTAATACATTGCAGAGCCAAGACTCAAAGCCTATTTAATTCAACGGAAATCATTAGAATAACTGTAATTTGGGTAGAAATACAAACTGAATTTAAAACATTATGCATTTTCCTTTTTCCACAAGCACTATATGTGAGCAGTTCTGAAGGGCTCACCCACCTAGAAGACACTCCCAGGGGGCCACCCAAAGGAGCCCTGATTTTAGGGGTCAGAGAAGAGGGCTGGTCATCTAGGTGGGGTGCCCTCGTTCTATTCGACAGTGACAAGCTTGCCTTGACATGTCATTTCCGGAGAATTCACGTGGTGCACACCTCCACAGGTCGATGTGCCCAGGACATTGTGCAGAATGTTTGTATGGTCGTTTGCTGCCATGTGGCTTATCATTGAAACTTGTCCCCCAGAGTCACCTCTAGCAGACTCATCAAAATCCAGGTGGGTGTCCTGTCCTGGGTCCTTGTCACTCCAGCTCAGGAGACTAGGAACAGCCAGCATTTAGGGACTCAAATCCTGCTCACCTGGGAAAGAGGAAAAATATCGCTTTCTTTTGTTATTTAACACTCCTGGCTACTGAAACAAGAATCGCCATTTGGACTTAGGGGAAAATAAACTGAAAAGGGAGGGGATTGTGTTTTGGGTGAACCTTGTACTTAAAACACAGTCCTCCGGGCCCTTTTTCTTTCTTTCTTTTTTTAAGAACAAAATGGACTTAATCTTCCCGGATATTTGAGGAGAGTCAGACCCGGTAAATC
Organism: Sturnira hondurensis; assembly: GCF_014824575.4. Lineage (NCBI taxonomy): Eukaryota > Metazoa > Chordata > Mammalia > Chiroptera > Phyllostomidae > Sturnira > Sturnira hondurensis. The sequence continues at coordinate 4,744,253 of NW_028081271.1, forward strand.
TAAGCCATTGGCAAATGTTACTGTCTGTTGTGTGAAGTCGAACAAAGCCAGAGCATAGTCTGAAAATCTGCAAACGAGCCAGGGCACCCACAGCAGATATGCCACAGAAATGCACCGGCAACTGGGGGGTTTCTGTGTTTTCAGAGTCCGAGCGGCACAAATGCTCTGTAAAGTGTTGGTCCTGCCTGGGGCGCCTTTCTCAAGGTTTCGTGTAGAAGCCACCAGATACGGCATTTACCCCAATACTTCAGTGGTCCTCTGGGAAATAAAACTCACGAGAGACTTACCTGTGGGCCAGGAATGAGAACCCCTGGGTGCGGCGTACTTCGATGGTGGACACTTGGACCCTGGCTGCCCCTCACGGATTGCATTTTGCCTGTACCCAGCAAGACAGTGATCGCATTTTCAGGGGGAACTGGGGCTTCAAGAAGCAGAGGCCAGGCAGGGACACCACACCAAGCCCAGCCTCACCCCCAGCCCTCTGCCACCTCACGGTGACCCCTGCCTGCATTGTCGGTGGCACACCTGCCCTAGTGGCCTCCAGTCTCTTTGATGTCCCCTCTTTGGCCTGGCCTGACCTGGCCTGGCTCCTGGCTCCCCCTTTGGCATATTTACCAAGTTTTTTGTATCTTAAAAGTCTAGCTCTGCTGAAAGTAAGTACCCTGGCTCTCGGGCGAAAGCCCAAGAAAACCTCTCATCCACCCACGCAACGGCTCAGTGACCTGAAGGCACTGACTTGTAGGTGCCAGCGATGGAAGGACAAGTAATTAATTGTAAGCCCGGATTAATTCGTCTCTCCCAATGCAACAGAGGCAAGCAGCCAAGGCCACGGAGCCCGCTGTGGTTGTTTGCATCTAAATGAAAGTAGTCACCACTTTCATCAATGGTTAATTAATTAATATTTCCTGCATGCTTCTCAATGGCAGGGCATGGTATTAAGCCTGCCTGGGGCTTTGCGCAACCTAGACAATGTGAAATTTCTGGTTTCATTGAGTGTATGATGATAAGCAAGACGTGGCAGTTAATGGGCAGCTCTTTATGGAGTGCCCGTTTGGCATAAGCATTTTGCTAGAAACTTGTATAGCACAACCCAGAAACCACAGCAGAGGCCCTTCACGGTCAGGGCTGTCACCACAAGCCTGGGTCTGGCTCTGGAGGGCTGCCAGGAGGTCGGGGAGTGTTTGCTCCAGCCCCCCAACAAGGGGCAGCGTCTATTATCAACCCTCCACAGGGAGCTGCCCCTCTAACCAGGGGCAGTACATCCCCGACCCCGTTGCGGGGGTTGAACATATACAGGAGTATTTCTTACTTGCCTCTGGTTATTACAAATTAGCATTTAATGTTTGGGCTCAGGGAGGCTAACAGCCTGTGATGTGTCAGGCGGTCCCTCCTGACCAAGAGCTGTCCCACTCGGAATGCTCACAGAACCCCACTTCTCTGTAAAATAAGCGTTGATGTGAAGGGGCTTGTATGCACACGCATGTACACACTCGTACGTTCTGTCCGCCCGGCAGCATTTTCAGGTCCTGCCCCCCCCGCCCAGGCTACACCGAGATGCAGCTGGGACAAGCTTGGAGGCTGGCCGCCAGGTTCTGAGCTGAGCCTCCTGCTTCCCTGTGCTGGTGCCGGACACCCGTCGCTGAGTCCCGGCGCCCTCCGTTTGTTAGAAGGAGAGCAACCAGCACCGTGTGGGGAGTGCGGGGACACACTTAGGTCTGAGGCCAAGAGGCTGGGTTTGAAAAAACAAACGAATAAGGCTTCAAAAGTGAAAGTACTAAAAACCATCATCACAAGAAGCAATCATGTATCATCAGGACTGCAGGGTCTGACGCGGAGAATGCAGGACTGGGGTGGTCAGCGTGCAGCTGTGGGGAACCTGGAGGTGCGCTGCTCAGGCCGCTCACAGTCCGTGACCGAGCGTGGTGCATTCCCCGGGGGGGGGGGGGGGCGGGGGGCAGCACCAGTACCAGCACCGGTAGTTCTGCTTCATCGCGCGGCTGCATTTCAATTCTGAGAAGCTGCCAAGTGTCGGGGGCAAGGCCAGAATCAAGTACATTTGCGCAACATTGAGCGTTCAGGTCAATTTTGTAATCATTCACTTTGGAGAAATGAAACGAAACTCGGGTTTTCCAAGTATGAAGTGACTTCCCCAGGATCACACAGTAGAACCGCTCCTGGGTCTAGACCACAATTCCAGGTCAATTTTGTGTGATGGGTAAGAGCTGGGCCCTTGAGTCCCCCAGACTTGGGCTCCACCACCATCAGAAACCCAGCAAGGCCTCTGCCACTATTTGTAGGCTTCTCGGGAAACCCAAGAATATTGATCAAAAAGAACTAGCTCTGGCCCTGGCTGATGTAGCTCAGTGGATTGAGCGCAGGCCTGCGAACCGAAGGATCACAGTTTGATTCCCAGTCAGGGCACATGCCTGGGTTGCAGGCCAGTTCCCAGCAGGGGACACACAAGAGGCAACCATACATTGATATTTCTCTCCCTCTCTCCTTCCCTTCCCCTCTAAAGATAAATAAATAAAAAGTTAAAAAAAAAAAAGAACTAGCTCTCCCTATTCACATTTCCTGATAAATATCTCAAAATGTTAATGATTCCCACATTAACTTTTAGGTTGAATTCTATAGTCAGAACATCTCACAATATCAACAATCCAATTTTTAAAAGGATTAATGAGGGTAAACACATGTTAAATGATATTTAAATATACATGATCTATGAAACACACCCACACAATAACCTGAAGATGTGATACCTGTGCAGCAGTGGACAAACCAGTGGAAGAGAGTGTGGTTAGTTGATACACAGTGCTGAAAAAATACTGAAGGCCCATTTGGAAAAAAATTATGTATGGCCACTATTAATTTGACCGCTATTTTCACCATAAGAAAAAACAAATTACAGGTGAATTAAAGCAGTAAAAAAAAAGTCATAATGGGAAAATTAGAAAAAATGGCTACATATTTATATCACACACAGCTGGCAAAGGACTTTAAAATCATCTTTTATGAAGAAAAAGATCAATACATTTCACTACATAAAAATGTAAAACTTGGGAACATAAGATTAATTTAAGGTACCCTACAATGAACTAGGGAATGAGAGACAGGGGTTAATGTTTCTTCATTCATTCAGCAAATATTTACTGAGCACCTACTATGCGCCAGGCACTTCCTATGTGCTGGGCATGCAGCAGCAGATGACATGGACAAAAACACCTGCCCTGGTGGCAGAGGGAGCTGACAGTGATTGTGAAGATGGCCAAGAAAAATGGACAAAGGCTGTGTGCAGACAATTCACCTAAGAGAAAAACTGAGCACCAAAGACAGTGGTTCGTGTTGTTCCTTCCCAAGTCCGGCCTACGTTGGGCAAGCAGGACCTGCGCTGACCGTCCAGCACTGCTGTGCGAGCCCAGCCTCGCTCCTGCAGCTGCAGGTCAGCCAGCGCCTGGCCGCTCTGTCCGTGGCCTCAGCCATGCCTGGCCACTCCCGCAGCCTAATCAGGCTCCTCCAGGCTCTGGAACCAGTGCCTGGTTTGGGATCCTGGCTCCTCCACTTGAGATGACCTTGAACAGGTGGTTTCAGTGCCTCAGCGTCCCCCTATGTCTCAGCGTTCCTCATCTACAGAGCGCGGACTAAATCAGTACCGACCGCTGAGGGCTGGGGGAGGACTCCGTGCGCTAATGCGGGTACAGGGCCTGGAACAGCCCCTGGTGCGGAGAAAGCACCCAGCAAATAACAGTTTTTATCAGTACCGACCGCTGAGGGCTGGGGGAGGACTCCGTGCGCTAATGCGGGTACAGGGCCTGGAACAGCCCCTGGTGCGGAGAAAGCACCCAGCAAATAATAGTTTTTATTGGCCTCCTTCTCGGGCCACCCAGAGGCTGCCCCAGTGATGGGCAGCGGTGCTGGGACAGAAGGAAAAACCCACTTCCCACGGGCAAGTGGGGGAAGTATTCTCTGTTCAAGACTGTCCCCAGTCCTGCCCTCACAGTAACTGCCCTCACCCTCGTGATGAGACTCCTGTGTGAGACGACACCATGCGCAGAGTCCTGGGAGAACTGAGAGCGAGCAGTCCCTCGCTTTTCATCACGTTTATGGACACGCTGGGCCGTAGTTTTTATGACAAGGTGCATGGCACTGCATACTTTCCTGCTGACTTCTCACGAACTCATTTCCCGTGGCTCACCAGGTTCTAATAAGCCCCCATTGTTCCTCTCTCAAGCCAATGGGAAGCCATAAAAAAGACTGGACAAAAGACCTCCTACGTCATGAACAAAAGGCAGCGATCTCGTGAGCATCCCTCCCACTGTCTTGTTGGAAACTATACCCGTCATACACACATTTATTCTTCTGCCTTTGCCTCTGCCGGCATCTCCCATGGTAAATGCCACCATCCCTGGGCAGTATGTCAACGAGCTCAGTCCTGTCTTGACAGCGGCACTAGGTTGCAAAACTACAGTTCTCCCGGGTGTGAGGGAGAGGGGATGTTCGTATTCCAAACGGCTGATGTGAAATTTGAGGGTCTCTTAGATCCGTGGCTTGGGAGCAAGGCCATGAATAACTCAGATTTCCGAAATGTCTTTACTACACCTACTCCTTATAAAGCACCTTAGGAAGGAGAAAGTGTTACATGGAGAATTTTAACTTGAGTGTAACTCTAGTGCTATTCCGGTTACCAAGATACATTTGAGAGCATGATAAAAACATAGCTATTGGCCATAAATAGGGATTTTTTTTTAAAGCATAGACTATACCAGAATCCTTGTTTTCAAATTTGTCAATTCCTTCTAACACCAACCCTCTAGGTTTGCAAGCAAGACCATTATACATCAACAAAAAGTCGTGTTCAGGCACATCGACACTGTTACAAAGCATAGACGAGATAACGTGTGTGCAACATGATACATCAGACCAGCAGACCTGCGGCTTGAAAAGGGGCCTCCAATCAGAGATTTCATTTTTGTCGTAACAGGGCCCAGTTCCACCTCGGTCTTCCCTTGGCCCGTGCTCCCTTTCAGAGTCCACACTCACACGAAGCGTTTACGTGAGGATATTTTTGCCTGGGGAAAAGCAGGTAAAGAACTACGGGCTCAAGAAAATCCCACTGAGACAACCCGCAGGCCCGTTACATAAAAGAGGGAACAGACTGGCTTCGACGACAGGACCCGTGAGGCCTGGATGCTGGAGAGAAGCCGTCTTATCTAACAGGACAGCGACTACTCGGCGACAGCCAACAGCTGTCATGCAGCTTGGGGAGTCCAGTGACCCAAGATCTTCCCAACGGTCACCGCAAGCCAGGCTGGCCGCGTGGGGCAGCCTAGCATAACCCAAGGGTTTTCCGTGATGCCCCATCACAGACCTAGGAGAGGATGGGGTTACAAAGGACAAGTGACAGGTAGCCTAGAAATACACTTGTAAGTCCATTTTAACACCCGGAGTTACCTGAAGCACAAGTTAGATTTGTCCTGGGTAAAATGCGTCAGGTTAAAGAAGCTGACACTTCCTACTTCCTTCCTGTTCCTACTTCCACTTCCTGTGCCTTAACTTTCTTCTCCCAGATCAGTCCGTTCTCTCCCTGGTCCAGATTCATCATATCTTAATACAAGCAACTCTTAATGACCTAAGCTAATAGTTCATACTTGGTCGTGAAAAGCATTATTCTCTTTTCTTAGTTCATTGACAATACCATCCTTAGGCGAATACTAAAATTAGTCTTAAGGAAGCAATGCCACCCCGTTATTACACCCAGCAGGGACTTCCTTCTGTCACAGAAACTCCCTGCTGCTTCCTGATCTATCTGAAGATGACAGCCACTGCTATTTTGGGACTGACCTAAGGAGACCCGACCTGGGGGCTGACCATGGAAGGGGCTTCTGCCTCATCCCCATCTGCTCCTCCTAAACATGTCCATCTTGTCATGTTCAAGCCGGACAACATCTTTTTTATAAACAAACAGTCACGTCCTTGGAACAGACACACGAACAGCTGGAGAGTCCCTGTGGGTTCAGCACCCCCAGGATGAATCCTTAAGGAATTACGTTCTCTCAAAGACGTTCCTCATATAGCAATAGAATGAGTGAGGCCAGGGCAGTATAAAATCTAAGAAATGCAACGAATAATCCAAAAGTAACCCTCATCGGGGAGTCAGCGACTAACTAGGTTCTGTTTGGTCCTGGAGACACAAAGACCTGTGAGCTATTACTAAGCTGTCGTATTGAGATAATAATATGTGAACTTCGACCTCAGGGGTAGACAGATGACTAAGGAATCCCCAACTTGCTACCATAGCACAGTAGCAAGAGGATGGACAACAGGAGCAAAACACTGAAGCACAGCGGCAGGTGACAGAGAAAGTTCTGCTACGGGAACGGGGTTGTGGAAGGGGAAGAGTGGATGAGAAAGGCCAGGCAGGGAAGGGCTCTCGGGTCCTGGAGAAGCGCATGTACTGTGAAGCTGTGGGGACAGTTTCTGGTGTGCCTGCTGAGGGGAAACTGGGCTCCTGAGGACGCTGGGGCCAAGCACTTGGGGCTGGGACAGGGGGTGCAGGTGGATGTGAGCAGGGGAAGGATGCAGGTGGGCAGAGGGGAGAGAGGGCAGGTGAGCAGGTGAGAAGGCTGCGGAGGGGGCGGAACTTGGGTTCCGTGTGGCTGAGTGAGCAGCAGCCACGTGAGCCAAGGGGGTGAGGAAGGAGGGTGATCAGGGCGGGACCCCAGGGCAGAGCCTGCTGTCCAGTGCCGTCCAGGCCAGGTGGGGAGAGGAGAGAGTCAGGCCAGTTGCCCACTGAGAAGACATAGAGGATGGAGGGCTGGCCGTGAGTACAGCGGAAAACCTGGGACACACACTGGCCAGTGTCTGGAAGGAGGGGAGGCTGAGGGCTGCAGACTTACAAAGCCACAAATGGAGCCGCTGGCCTTGCTCTGACTGGGGCAGCCGGGCTGGAAGGGAGCGTCAGCTGCCCAGCCATGCTCCCCTTGTCCCCCCCAGCCCAGGTCTCCTGAGTGCACACAGAAGCCCAGAGCGTCCCAGACCGGTGGTAAGTGCTCCTGGGCCCGGTGGCTGCAGACCTGCTTCCCGAGGGCCCTCTGGCGGCTACTTGCCCTTTAATCTGCTGGCTTCCACCCAGCAAAAGCAGGAGATCTCTATCCTTAATGCCCCATTAGTTAATTATTTTAAGTCTGTGTTGTGTGTGGGTGGCGTGGGGGGGGGGGCGGGCGGAGAATGTAAACATGTGCATTTCATTTCCTTTATTTAAAAAAGCACACCAAACCAACTGGGAGAATTAGCCAGCAGGCTAGAGAAGGAGTCAGCAATCTCCAAATTCTAGGGGCAACAGAGACTCCCAGTGCTGACAGGGAGCGTGAGACCCCTGCAGTTCCCGCAGCCCTGCCCACCCTGTTCCCTGCAGCTGGCAGAGCCTCAGGCCGCTTTTCGGCCCCTGGGCCACACTGCCCTGCTCCACCCACCAGCCAAGTGCTGGGATAGTGGACAGTAAGGCCACATCTATGCCTATCGTCTTGAAGGTCCTTAGGAGACAGGAGCCCCAGGGATGAAAACATGCTATTTAAGGTTTCCCAAATCTGTGCTCTGCCCCAGGCACAGTGTTACGCACTGGGGGTTACCTCGTGTATTACCTCGTGCCTCTGAGGGGATTTTTATTGTTATCCCCATTTTACAGGTGAGGGAATGGAGACACAGAGAGGAGACACGCAGGGGTGTCCGGCTGCTTGGAGCCCCCGAAAACACCAGCACTGAGTCTTCCTGCCCCCCCAGTCCAGCCTTCCAGGAGGGGCATTGTTCAAGCGCCCGGCAGCCTTGCTTTCATCTGCGAGCTGGGTGACACTCAGGGAAAGTAGTCCTAAAGGACTATGATCCTGTTCATGGGTGGGAGAAGAAAGGTGGGTGTGAGGTCACATCCCTCTGGGCTCAGGTCCAGTGACTGTCCCCACTCAGCCCCAACTTTAAAGGATGGAGGCTGAGAGTAACAAAGGGGATGAGGGAGGCGGCAAGAGAATGAGTGGGGAAAGCCAGCCTCCTAGCTGTGCTGTGGACACCACAGCCCCACACTCTCTGATGCCCCTTCTTTGGAAAGGTGGGGTCTCTGCCCTCTACTCTTGAACTTGAGCTCAGCAACTGCTTAACCCATGGCATGCAGCAGATGCAATGTTAATGTCAGGCGAGCTTTGGGACAGTTGTCACGCAGCCACAGATCGGCATGCCTGGAGGAATCCCAGGGAGACAGGCAAGCCCTTCCCAAGGCTGGGCTTGAAGCTGCGTTTGCACGGGGCTCTATTTGCCCAGTCTTACCCAGATGGTCTTTTACAGACCAACCCACATCACATTTTCAAGTAAACACAATATTTCTAAATATGCTTTTATTTTTTCTTTACATAAGAGAAAGAAAACAGAGACTGCCCCCATTAAAAGTGGCTTTGGAAATTAGGGTTGGCCCACTTCCCTCAGAGTCACCTGTGCTGTTTGGACGGGACAGAAGCAGAAGCCGGGACCTCGCCATCCCGGCTCCTTCAGCGCCACCCGGTGGCAACAGGGCGGAACAGCGCGCGCACTCACAGGGCCTCCGTGAAACAGCCCTTTGTCTTCGGAAGGTGCTCTTCCTGCTAAAGCAAGTCGGGCGTTGCAACCGAGAGAGGAGCAATCCTGAGAAACAAAGCCCTGGTTTTTTTTATAGCAACAGTGGAAACCAGACCTCACTTCCTTCCTCCAGGATGAGGGACTCGTTGATGCTGGGGGGTGGGGAGGGACATCCTGCTCCAGGGTTCACGGGCAGGCAGCCACCCCTGCCCAGGCGGTGTGGGAGGAGAGATCCTTAAACTCTCCCAGGGGTTTCTGGAGCTTTTTCCATTTGGGTGACCATTACAAAGGCCTCTCTTATGGGTGTTTCCTTTGCTTTCCTTTTCTTCTTACGTTTCTTTGTTTTGTTTTGTTTTTACTAACTCGGAGACTGAATTTTCCTTCCCTGCATGGTTGAGAGCAAGTGAGTTTGGTGGCTTGTCATGAGTGACGCCTTAACTGTCCTGTGCCCTCCTGTTGGGGAAACAGCGTCCCCTTTGCCACCAGGGAACCTTGCCTTTTAGCTGAGGTGACCAAGTAAATTGATACAGCTGGCGCCGTATGATGAATTCAGTCCTCCCCCCCCCCCAGAGGAATTCAGGAGAGACTTTTAACTCTTCCGTTACAACTTTAATCACTTAAACCTATCAATTACGACTGAACTCTTCAATACATGAGTTCTTCTGTCAGTCCGGCACTTAGTTTTGTCTTATTTCTATAGGGTTAGATTGCAAACTGAAAACAGCCTAAGATACAAACGCTACACAGCTCTGGGGGAACGGCAGGCTTCTGCCTCAGAGTCCGTTTTCTCTAGAACGCCCAAAGGAGAGTAACCCTGCCACCCTCTGCCAGGCCGGCCGGACCCTAGGCTGCGCCCGGAGTTCCTTCCTTTACAAAACACCGTCCTTTGGGAAACGCAGGCAGCTGCAGCTCGATTGATAGTCCAGGCGTCCTCGAGGAAGAAGTACCCCCAAGGTCTGAAGCCAGCCCACAACCACCTGTCCGAGAGCCCATCTTTTATTTCAGAATTCTCATCCGTAATTTCATGCTCTCTGGAGGCGTTCAGTTCTCAGCCACTCCTGTCCTGGACTCTTTGCCGTTGCCTGGGCAAACTCCTCCTACGGCTGCTCCCTTCTCCTCCCCAGCGATCTGAACAGATTTCTCTGTATTGTTTTGAGCTGAAAGCAATCGAGAGTGGACTGATGCAGGAAGAGCTCTCCGCCCACCCCCCTTACCTCCTACTAGCAGGGCACGATGTCCCCCTTTCTGGTTCCAGGATGAAGAGAGCAGTCCAACTCACAGGAGGTGCTGGGGCTGCAGGGAGAGGAGCTGCGAACCTCACTAAAAACCCCATCTTCTTGTTTCCTTCTTCCCACCCCACATTTATCATCCCTGGAAGCCCTAAATCCCGTCTTCAGTCACTCGCCACAATTTATGTTCCTCTGTTAAAGTGGTATATAAGCCCCCGTGTCTAATCACTTCTTTAGGGTTTTTACTTTTCTGCGAAGCTGGGTGCACATAAATTTTAAAATATTTCTAGAGTGCATCTCTTTTCTCTTGTGAACCTGTCTTCTGGCCGTTAAATTCACAGGGTCCTGTTACAGGCTCTAAGAGGAGAGAGGAAAAGGAGTTTTCTCCCCTCCCCTCCCCTCCAAGTCAAGTCCTCTGAGTCCCTTCCTCTTCCCCAGGGACCTTGGGTGGGGGGTGATGGGGCAGTGCTCCCTCTTCTCACAGGCAGGGTTCTCTCAAATCTCTGTTCCACTATCGGCCTTGAAGGAACTTCTCCAAGGCTCTTACCACTCTGGCACCTTCCGTCTCTTCCCCTCCAAAGACCTCCAACTATGTCCTATGCCCCCAAAGAAGTATCTCCCACAGTGTCCACCACCAGGCTAGAGCCGAAAGTTGGGACGGCTAAGGGAGAAAAGTGACAGGGAGCACAGCAGCACAAAAAAACAAGAACTAAAATCTCCACTCATCATCCTGTAAAGCCATAGCAGGGTCCACAGTGAGCCCTATGTGGTCCGTAATTATTGCCGTTGAGGCTGGAGGCCGAATGTGGGACTCTCTGTAATTTCTGTGCTCACACTCTCCGGTCGCTTTGCGTGTGACCCGTTCCTGAGTCCCTTTTGTGTTACCCACCCACAATGCCCTGGGTGCCGCTGATCTGGATGTGGGCCCTGGGAGCCAGGAGGCTTCTAAGTGCCAGATTCTGTTGTCTCGGGGCCTCGAGAGAGAGAGAGACGGCAACTCAAACAGATGCAGTGTTGAAGAGGCTGGCTCAGGGCAAGCCCTCCCTGTAGACATGCTTTCAGCCACAGCAGAGAGAGCTGTGCTGGGCCAGGGGCCTGGGGCGGCCGGGGCTCCCTGCACTGCCTCTCCACTGTGGCATTTAAGGGACATCCTCGGGGTTCTCACCTATGATGGGGGTGGGGACCAAAAAGACCCCAGATATTCGGTTGACACTTTCTGAAAAGAACCTCTCGGAAGAGATCACTCTGTTTTGGGGTAATTCTGTGTCTCGGGAAATGCCAGTTCCAGGAAGTGCCGTGGCACAAAAGAGGCATACACTTGGAGACTGCAACTTTCTGCCCTTGAACTTGCATTCCTCCGTGGTGCACGCCAGGGTTAGCCACCTCTTCTATCCACTCCAGCTTCCCACCACTCACTGGGTAGGGGGACAGGGGTGCCAGGGAGAATATTTCTGGGTGGCTCTCTGCCTGTCTCTCTTTCCCCCCACCTTCCCCCCACCTCCCAGCATCATCCCCCCACCAGCAAGAAGGGGGGCCGAGGGGGTGGAGATGGCAAAGCGTATGGAGCTGGTACCCTGGGAAGGTGGACTGCATGCTGCGTTATCTCCCCAGCCCTTGCACGAGCCTCTGGGGGTAAACATGTTCATTTTACAGATGAGGAAACTGAGGCTTGGTGATGTGTCGGCTTTGTGCCCAAGTTCACACAGCAACAATGACGCAGCACTGGACTCTGCTGCTGGTCATGGGTGTGGAAAGGATGGAACTGTCCCTGCTCCGTGTCTTTGAAGAGCTGTCCCAGCCCAGGAGGAGGACACCTGCCTGAGGAGCCCAGCTGTCTGCAGAGGCTGGAAGGAGACCGCGCCCCAGGAGGGCGCAAGGCGGGTGAGAGCAGGTCAGCTGGCCTTCGCCAGGCCCAGGGCGGGAAAGAGGGGCTTTCCCCGAGGTAGCCAACCTGGCCACGTTCAAGTGGGCTCAGCCAGAGCGATGGAAGCAGCAACGTGTTTCTTCCCAGCTGCTTTTTTAAGGCTCCTTTCTGCCACCTTTGATTTTTGTTTTTAGAAGAAAAGTCTTCAACAGGATCATGGTTGCCACTGATTGCAGAAAAAAAGAGAAATGCCCTCAGTATCTTTGTTCACTACTGAGAGATCACAGGATGACTAGGGAAAGATCCAGCTTAACAAGACACATCTAGAAACCTCACAAAGCTTCTCCGCGTCTGTGAATCTTGCAAAATAGTCATTTACCCTGCTGGGAAAATTGGTAGTGGAACTCTTTGTATTAAGGAAGTGGTAAAGTTAATAGGCTGGAAGCCAGAATAATTCCAGGCTGGTTTTATTGCAGAGCATCTGGCTCCCCTGTTTGTGCCATGAAGGCTGAGTCCCTTCACCCCAGCGTGACCGGCACGGCGTCACTGTTGACTCACTCGGCATATTCTCCGCACAGAGCTGCCACCTGGCCCGAAGTAGTCGTTCATAAATCACTGTAATGAGTCTAAGATTCAGTCTACAAAACGAATATCCACAGGCTGCAGTTTGCCAGGTTGAAATTACCTAGGCCCTAATGAACATTTTTTTACATGTCCGTGGTCTAGGCATAGTTCTAGAAACACCCTCCTTGGTGCCCTAAAGCAGAGATCCGAGCGAGCCTTCCCCGGAGGGTTTGGTTGGGAGATTTCTTGGTCCCTGGGATGATCCAGCTGATAGCTGACCCCGGTGTCCAGAACCATGACAAATCCTGAATTTGTCTATTCAATGTGGAAAAAAAAACAACTTTTACCACTGAACTCAACAATGAGAACAACTTCAGGCAAAGGGCTGGTGATATCAGGATATTTTTCACAGATGCCCACGACCCAGCCGCTGAGCCTCAGGAATGCAGGGGACCAGCTCACCCAGGGCTCCAGGGGCGAGGACAATGGCTGCCTGGTCTCTTTAAGACAACAGAACTGCCTGCTGCCATCGCTGTGAATGCCAGCCTGCCCCTCGGCTCCTCACTAAGTCACCTGGCCAGTCAAGCCGAGGGAGGCAGGAGCCAGTGCCAGGAGTGGCCTGGGTCCGCGTAGGCAGAGCCAGGTTTCAGCAGGGGACAGGGAGCGCCGGTGCTGGGGTGGACCAGTCCGAGCAGCAGCCTGGAGCCGAGCACTGTGGGATCTGCCTCTTCCCCGCGCCTCTGCATGTCTGCTTTTGCTTGTGCGAGCATCCCGTCTACTCTGGGTCACTGACGATTCCCACGTTGCTAACCCCATGCTCACATCTCAGGCCTGGTTCTCCTTGACCTGCTGTCATGGGACCCACTCATGTAGCTGCCTTCCTTGAAAGACATTCTTCCCTTGGCTTCCAGGAGACCACAGTGGCCAGCCTCTGCTTCTGTCTGTCTGGCCACTCCTTTCTGAGTTTCCTTTGACATGCTTCCCTCTAAACGCTCAGGAGCCCTGGGGCTTTTTATGTACATTCAGTCCCTCAGCGATGTCCTTGTCTGATTGCTCCAAATATCTATCATCTACTCTGAAACTCACCTCTCTGTCCCAACCCTCTCCCCTGAAACTCCTGCTCCACGTCAGCTTGGCTGTCTAATATTCATCCGAAACTTAAAATGCCCCAAACTCCTGAATTTGTTACTACAAACCCCACACGCCCCCTCACCTCCAAAACCCCTGGTCCTCTGAAAGTCTTCCCCTCCCCCCAAAAGGACAGCTTTTTCTTTTAAGTTGCTCAGGCAACAAAAATGCATGTGTGTGTGTGTGCGTGTGTGTGTGTGTGTTTAGAAATAATGTAAAATATATTACCATATACAGGGGTGGGCAAATGTAGGTTTGCAGTTGTTTGTTTGGAAAATAATATAATAATTAATAAATAAACTGTGTTTTGCATGCTCTCAGCTGCAGAGCCCACCCCAAATATTTTGTAGTCATCCTCCACTTGGCTTTTCCTCTCATCCCCTACATTCGACCTGTCACTCTAACTGGTAAAGCATGCTTGTGACCCACTCGCATTCCCATTCCCCACTGTGACCCGCTGCCGCTGCTCCAGACACCTCATCTCCTGCCCCCGGGTGACTGTGCCACCTCCTCACAGTGCTTCCTGCTGTGGCCTGACCGGCTTCAGTCTCTTCTCAACACCACATTCCCACTGACACTGCCCTTAGGTCTCTACTTCATGTCTCCTTCCCCAAGGCCTTTCCTGGGCACTGTCTAACATCGCCATGCACACACCCCCACAGCCCCTGCCCTCCTTTATTTCCTTTCTTAGCATGACCACTCCCTGCCACCCCATAACCTTTCCTTACCCGCCTCACCCACCGTCTGCACCCCACACCGGTGAGGCAGACACAGCGGCATTGCGAGAGCAGGACGGGTGTCTGTTCTGCGCCCTGCCGCATCCTGGCACCCGGAAGGACGCCTGGGACACAGGAGCGGGGCAGGGAGTATCACTTGAACAGAGGAAGCCCCATGAGTCTTCATTAGGTCAGAAGACAGCTCTCTTGTCAGTGTTTGTGGGCTGGTGGCCGGGCTCCTGTGCCCATTGCTCAGGGCTGTTGGCCCTGGTCCTTCAACCAGGATCCCTCCCAGAATGCGGTTTGCCTAGAGGATGCTTTGCTCGCTGAAGTGTTGTGGCGCTACCGAGACTATTGGTCTTCATTCATAAGACTTTGTTACTCTGCTTCTTCATTTGTGCAACATGGAGAACAATGAAGACCATTCACTTCACCCTCAAGCGCATCTTCAGGGTGTATGCTAAAGATGGCGGTGTCCTAAATGGACGCGGCAGCGTGGGGAAAGCAATCACAGGGTCTTTGTTGGGGACCCCAGGTCCCTTGCTGTTGGCATCTCTAAGGCTCAGAGAAGGCGGGACCTCAGAGAAGCAGGTCATTCTGCACTGAGGTCCTGGGAGCTGCCTACGGTGGGCGCACTGACGTTGAATTTGAACGTGTCTTTGGCAAAACTGCAGGACCACCTGCAGAAAAGCCATTCTTCCTGTCAGGATGGTTCCTGCCGCATCCTAATCTGGTGATGGCTCTTCATGTGGCCACTCAAAACCACATCAGAATGGCATTTAGTTGGGACACGCCGAGGTGGAATTCAGGAGAAACCTTGATGTAGTTCAGCTACAATGTCCATTCAGTGAGATGAGTAGTGTTTGCTTAGTAAATGAAATGGCACTTCCTTTCTTTCTCATATACATTTTCCACATTCTGCATTACATATTTTATGTATACATCACACCTAATATCAGGCGCTAGATGAAGACACGACTGGCGAGTGGCTGTCGCCCGTCTGTGGGCTCTAGTCCCCGCTCTGTCCAGTCTCCTCGCCCACACGAGCAGGGTACCTCCTGGACCCAGCAGGCAGGTACGGCTGTAAAGCAGAGAGAGGCTTTGATGGCCCTCCCACCCCACTCAGCAGGGAGCTGGAGACCACCGCAGCCTGTCAACCTGCTGGCAACAAAACCTTTCCCATGGAGCCGCCTCTCTGCAAAGATAAAGAAACTGGACTCACAGTCTAGTTGCCTTGCATCTCAGAGCCCTCCTCCCATGGCTTAAGACAGGCTGGGAACATTATTTTTAGAGCCAACTAGGAAACTGCACCGCACAAAACACCTCACAGACGCTGCAGCCTCTGAGTCTCTCTTGCCCGCTGCCTGCAGCCCGTAGCTGCGGCCAATGAAGCCATTCACGGACTGCGAGGCCATTCACGACCAAGAGGCTCCGTCGCCCTGCCCCTCGACGCCCCTTTACATTCCAGAGCCAAGCCCTGATAAGGACGGACCTGCCCTGGTGGAGGCTGAAAAATTCTGACAGACGAGCAGAGGTTGGGGAGCTCGCCCTCTAAGCCACCTGGAACGGTAGAGACGCAATCTGTTTCATGCGGCGAACATCTGGGCACAGGGTGGTGTACCTGCCGGGCCAGGAGACCACCCCCAGGCAGTGTTTCTAATTGCTCCTTTTCTGAGTTGTTTTTGCACAGATTGGCTGAATCCAGATCAAGAGGTTATTATTAATAGTTTGTGCTTTGTGATTGCTCCAGTGCACAGAAAAAAAAAAGAAAGAAAGAAAAGCTTCCCAGTTTATTTCTTAAAGTCAATGTAACTATAACTGCACAGAAATCCGTTCCTTCAACACGACCCTTTCTCCTCTCCAGTCTGTCCACTCCCTTCCTTAATCATTAGGCTCTTAGGACATCAGATTCTGGTCAGGATGAAACTGTCTTAAGAGCAAAGCCTCAGGCCTGTTGACCACAGAAACAGAGTTTCAGTCAAGCTGTAGAGAACACCTTGACTTCGGGTGTGTTTCAGCCCCAGGCCCGTGAGAGCAGAACTGACCCTGCAGACCACACCCTTGTGAAACCAGACAGAGCGAGGCCAGGCCCGACCTCAGGACCCGAAACAACGATCACCACCGCCTACCCTGGCCCCAACCAATCAGCAGAGGCCACCACCCCAGTTCCTTTAGCTGCCGGGATTAATAATTTTTTTCTATATAACCCATCCCCTGGAAGCCATCGGGGAGCCAGACTTAGAATCCTGGCTTACCTGTGACTTGGGTTTGGTGCCATTTCCCCAACTAATAAACCCTCACATTCTCAGCTGCAAACTCCTGTTCCCATTTGATTGGGCTTCAATGTACGCGGGCGAATGAACCTCGTTTAATGTTAAACCTCACCTAGGTACCGACACGTGGCCAACATCCTGCCGTGCCTTCACCCACAGGAGACCGATGTTGGTTACAATCGATGCACACATTCTAAATAGAATGCTGGCAAAAGGACACTGAGCAAGAGGGAAAGTGGTGCAAATGGAGCCCGAGCCCAGTCTCACAGGCACCCTTCCATGGGCAGGGCCCCCTGCGTGCCCCCTGGGGCCGAAGTTCTAGGGTGGACAGCGGTGGGGAGACCCTTCCATCCCCAGCCCGGGGTGCTTTGGGAAGAAGCAGGAGGACTGCGCGTCAGGGAAGCGTCTCCAGGGAGAAAGATAGTCACCTCCGCTCACCTTTTACCCGCAGCAGAAAGGGGATAGAGAGCTGCCCTGCCTGGGGCGAGCACCAGCTTCCTCTACCTGTTCAGGGGGCGGGGGGCGGGGGGGGAGGAGGCTGAAAGAGAAATGGAGAGCTGATCCAAATAAAAAGGTATGCCATTTTTCAGCATGAGAAGACTCGGTTGTGTGGCACGGCAGTCCTTCCCAAAGTAATTCCTGGCTGTATTGATTTTTACGCAACGTCTCGGTCAAGGTCCCCCAGTGGTGGCGCATGTTGGAGGCAGTAATGGACTTGGACAAAAGTGAGACTCGCGTGCTAGACTCTCAAGTTCACCTGGAAGATGTTTTTGGAAGATAAGAGTAGAAACTTGGGCTATGGCAATGCGTATTTTAAAAACTAACATAGTAGTCGCGTGGTTTTAGGAGTAATAGGCAGAGATATGAGATGTGCAGAGGAGGAGGAGGCTGTGGGAAGTTGGAGGCAAAGACTGGAGTGATGCAAAGGATTCGCTGGGCCACCAGCAGCGGGCAGGGGTGAGTACAACCTCTGTACCTGCCATTCCCAGCCGTTTGCCACAAGCCCAGGCCCAGGGATGCCTGGAGGGAGCAGCTACAGGGCCTTTTCCTGCACTGCCCTATAGGGGGCAGCCTCACACTTGGGAGAAATGAGTTCTGCTTCTTTACCAAACATTAAGTTAGCCTAAGACACTTTGGTTTGTATTCAGTCAAGGCTTTGCCCCTTCCTCTAAAAGACAAAAGTTTGTGGTAGAAATTATATAAATTTTGTCTCTGGATAAAGTGCCTAGAGACGTCCTTGGTCACCCAGGGGCCAAGCCTCAAGCAGAAGGCATGTGTGGGGGCGCTCCGCCTGCAGAGTCCTGCCCGTCCACCATGAATGGGACTCCGTCTACCAAGACATGATCGGCTTGGGGAGGAAAGGTGGCCTATCTCTCAAACGATAGAGACCAGGAGCCTTTATTGGGCTTTTATTGGGTTCAATTTGCACAGGTAAAGTTCATCAATAGATGAACTTTTACCTGAATACAGGTAAAGTTCATCAATCCTTGCCAGGCAGTAAGGATTAAACAATAGATGACATACAAATAACTACAAGGGCTTATTTTGAATCAGGGTCAGTTAGCTAAAGGGCCATAAAACTTTGGGAAACAAACTCACTTCCTGCTCAGAGCCTCATCAAAAAATTGAGGGCATTCTTAGCAAAGCAGGTTTTATAGGATTTTTTGTATTCTTTCTTAGGCCTGATTGCCCTGGGGAAGCCACCCTTTCCAGCACCTGGCTGCACCACCCTCTGTCATTGTTTCAGGCTTAAATCAGGCGGGAGAAGTAAGGCAGGCAAGAGATTAGGAGACTTCTCACAAACAGAATGAGGACCCAGGCTCTGTCAAAGCCAGGGGGTAAGGGTCCATTACCTCCTTTTTCTATAGCCCCCCAAGTCCTTCACTAGGGGCCCCTCCATGACCACGTCTGCCTTAGCTCACTCCTCCCTTGAGGAATCTTACCCATCATTGGCTAACCGGTCAGGCTCAGGGCCAGGCAGGGTGAAGCAAAGGGGGCTGAGGCAGCACCCCTGCCAGGGAGACAAGCTTTGTCTCAGTAGCTTATGGTCCCAAGGTCTCTCACTCAGCCTTAGCCATGGGGGCAGGGTGGGGGTTACCGCTTCTGAAACCAGGCAGGGTGGTTCCCAACAGGCATGGCTTTCTGACTCCTCACTAGACCCGTGTTTCTCAAAGTGTGGTGCACACACCACCTGAAAGCCTAGAACCCAGAGCCTCACCCAGATTGTCTGAATCAGAACCTTTCGGGGTGGGACCCGGGCCTATGCATCATGAGAAATTTTCTCAGGTGCTTTGCATGCACACTCAAGCTGGAACACCGCCGCACCTGTGACAGCCCTGCTCAGCTCCAAAGTGCTTAACCTAGATTATAGTCGTGGTTCTATTACCCTGTTAACTGTGTCACCAACCTCCCATCTAGATGACAGAGAAAAATCTCATCTGCTGCTTGGAACTTGTCTAACTTTCCTTGAAACCCTGAGATCTGAGGGGGCAGAGAAACACAGCACTATTATTTACCAACCCTTCACTTGCAAAAGGCCCCATTAGCATTTTCTTTCCCCTCGGCACTCAATGTGCCACAGTAGGAAGGACCTGGGAGCCACAGAAATTATTATTTCCCTCTCACTCCACATACAGGAGCAAGTTAAAACATTTCAAAGAGCTGCAGATACCTCTCGTCCTCTCTTTACCACAGTCTAAATCAAATCTGCATCTGCCCCCAGGCCTGATGGATTCCGCATCCTTTGAGCTCTCACGTCCCCAAGGGTCACAGTGCCCAGCCTCTGAAGCCAGTTTGCTGGGTCCCCAGGAAAGCCTGGCCAGCCACTCAGGGCCCCAGTGCAAACAGGGAAGCTCTCTGGGACATCACTGAGTGCTTGCTCAGTGCGTAGTATTACTTCTCTGAATGCCCCCACAGCCCCGCGAGCGGGCTTCATCGTTTCCATTTTGGAAGCAAGAACTAGGAGGCTTGGAGATGTGGAGGAGCTACCTGAGGTCACAGGACTGGAGCAGGCGTCGCTGTCCTTGGACCACGGCCCCACAGCATCCTGCCTCTGCCCCCAGAGCCACGCCCCAGCAGCCCAGTGTGAGGAGGGGTGCGGGGCGCTGCTCTGGGCTCCATGCTAGAGACCTGGCTTGCTTCTGCCTCACCCCTAGGCTCAGGGAAGGGGCTCCACAAACACCGGTGAATAAACCATGGTCCTACGTAGGAGGGGTTGCCTGCCCTGAGCTTGGGCAGGCATTTCTCATAGGGGCTGCCTGACCCCCAACTGGACTCCCTGAAACCACCTGCCCACGAAACCCCGCTGCTCCGCCTCAGTGTCTGAGGGGATATTAGTTCTATTGGGAGCCCCCTCCTTCTCCCCACCCAATGCCTGTTTGCTATAAACTGAACGTAGGGGTCCCCCTCCTCAAATTTGTGTGTTAAAACCTACCAGCACCTTGATCTTGGACTTCCCAGCCTCCCAAAACGTGAGAAGTGAACTTGTTATTCAAGCAACGCAGACTGCGGTCATTTTGCTGCAGCAGCCGGGACAGACTGAGACACCACGTGTCATTTCCCAGGCAGAGAGGCTCCAAATATCTCATTTGCATTCAGCCTGTGAGACCGAATTTCCTTGTGGCTCCCCCCTCCTCCCCCCGCCCAGGGCAAGTGAAGATCTCTTGTCACCCAGGGGCCCACCAGCCCCAGGGTGAGAGTCTCCCTCAGAGGCAGGCCTGCTCCTCTGGGCCGTTTGGCTGTGGGTACCATCCCGTCCCTAATTACACTCACAGGTATGGCAAGCCCCCAGATTATGAACACATTCGGGGGTGTACTACATCAACAGATCTGCAAGCTGTTATGATTCTGTATTATCTCCCGGCTGGTGATCCCAGTGAAATTACTACAAGTAATTAAAAAAGTACTAATCCTACCTTGTCAGAGAGATGGAGCATGGCATTCAGCAGACTAGAGAGTTCCAATAATTTATGGAGGGTGGAAAAGGCCAGAAGCAATGTGGGCAAAGCTGCCGTCCAGAGAAATGGCCCAGGAGACAGCTGGGCAGCCGGCTGAACTTTGGGTGTGCAGGGCTCCGCAGTGACCACAGGACAGAAATGAGATGAGGACAGACGGATGAAATGAGAAGATCCGTATGTGTTTTTCTCGCAAAAGGGGCACATGCGCCTTGTAAAATTCAGTTACTATTGAAATACCTAAAGTAATGTGAATAGTCTTTGCCTTCCCACCCTGCACAGGCTGGAATACACCTCCCGACCCACGGTGTGGATTCAGTAATTACTGTTAACAATCCCTGTAGCTCCTTCCACGTCTTTTCATTGATTTTTTGAAACACATACAAATACATATATATGTATGGATGGTTTTAAACATAAAATGGGGTCAGTCTGACTTATGTTTTAAAATGCAGGTTTTTTTGTTATTTAGGTTTGGTGAGGCCAACAGACCGGAAAACACCACCAGTCTGTTGCAGTTCCCAAAAGGTGCGGCCATGCCAGGCCACCCAGGACCACTCAGGGCAGCACCAGGGCCCGGGGGTGGAGGAGGAAGGGGGGGGCATGAGAAAAAGCCTTCCTTGTGGGTTTTGTGGGAAGAAATGAGCAAGGCAGAGTAAGCAGGCAGGGCAGGTTCTGGGTTACTTCGTGAGGACCAGAGAGACAGGCACTGGCCCCCACTGCCTGGTACCTGGCCCTGCAGTGACAAGGGCAGGGGACAGTGGCTCAGTCTGTGAGACCTCAGTGGAGGAGGCAGTTGGTGATCTGGACTCCAGATTGGCTGGCCTCACAGGAATTCAAGGACACAGGCCACCTTGGGGTGAGTGAAACGCCAGAGCAAAGCCACTAATCCCTGTGTTACCCTCCCGGCCCCAACAGACCCCACCTGTCACCAGCAAAGTCACACCTAGAACCCCGAGATGTCAGAGAGAGGCAGCCCAGCAGTCCTCTGGCCCAGGCTCTCCAAATCCCAGATGCAGAAACAAGATTCAGCTCTTCTTTCTTTGTTCCTTGTCATCAGACGCCACAAACTAGTGGGTCCCTTTCCATCAAAGCCTCCCCTTGTGGCCACAGGCTGCGGCCCCAAGGTGACTGTCTCGAGGGCATCTAAAAGGATAGTGGTGGCCTGCCCTCAGACCTCCCCCATGAGGCCAGAGGTGATCAGGGACAGAACCTCTGCTATGTGGTGCCTGAGCAGGGAGCCAGGCTGCCCCTGGGTCCCTGAGGGCCAGGAGAGGAAAGGCACCCTGTCTTGGAAGCCTTTCTGCGTGGGCAGGGCGGGGACCCCGCAGGTCCAAAAGCCTGGGGTCTGGAAAGATGGCTTCCTCTGCCCCCAGGAGCAGGCATGAGGTTCCACTGACTCCTCAGGGGACTCAGGACCCAGTTGGGGGTGTTGGGGGGGGAGGAATTGGTGACACGGCCTGCGAGAGAATTCACAAAGAGGAGAAAGTGTGGACAGTGAAGGGTTTATTTTTACTTTCCCAACGGAGGGAAAGGGCTGGGTGCGGAGATGTGCACCGGCATGGGGACCCACACCAGCCCTGAGGGGTCAGGGCTGTGAGCAGCATGTTTCAGGGGGGCTGCAGCTTGTTCCAATGTTATGTCTGGGTGCAGGGTCCAGTGGTAGTTGTGGTCTGGTCCATCCTGTTTCATGGGTTCTGCACCTTCAGGGCACTTCTAATGGTTTTCAAGTCCTGAGGATAAAGGCCCATCAAACAACAAGGGTCAGTCATGCTTGGGGGTCCAGTCGGCTCTGGGACAGAGGGCCTGAGAAAGTGGCTTTTGTCCTATTAAGGAGACTCGAGTGCCATCCCCTAGGAATAATTAGCTCTTCCCGCTGCTGCTGCCCCCCCCCACTGGCCTCCCCCACCTGAACCCAGACTGTGAGATAGGCCAGGGGAGATGAGGGACCCCAACCTGTGCCTCTGAGGGAGACTTTGTTTAGAGTGACGCCCTTTGCACCTGCTCTTGGGCCCATCACACTGTCTGGGCCCTGGCACTGGCTGCCGAGGAAGGTCCGTGAGTCTTCGAAGGAGGCGCGGAAGTGAAGTGTGAAATGGAGAGATGGAAGCTAAAAAAGAACTGAAAAGCCCGGCACCAACAGCAGCTTCACGTGGACTCCTGAGAGCCATTTGCACGGGGAAGGGATGAAAGACTCTCACAAACCGGGCGAGAAACTGAAACATCCAAGAGCAAGTTCTAAAGACAGGAATGTGGCGGAGTTCACAGAAAAACTGCATTAACATCTGAAGCCACTGAAGTTCATTCAGCTATGCTGGGAGAGATATCACTGCCTCCAGAGGAAAATGGCCCAATGCGATAAAAGTGAATGTAATGTCGCACGTGGTATTCTGGAACAAAATAAATGGAATGATAGACTTTATATTTCCAGGCCGCTTTTCTTTTGTGAAGATTCTAATACCGGAACACCTGGCCCTATTGTTTTGTCGTGTTTCCTTTATAAGAATCCCCTTTAATGTGTTAAAACCCTACTTCTCATTTACAGAAAGTCTCAAGCATGACAGAAAGAACGAAGTCCCTAAATGCACAAGTCCCCCAAAAGGAAGGGGACTGCAGTAGAGCTCCCAGCAGCCCTGTCCTCTCCCCACGGGGCTCCCAGGCTCTACCGGGGGGGTTCAGGGCAGCGGGAGTCCTTTACACCAAATGCTCAGGCACACAGAAGGACATCACACATTGGGTGGCCGCTGTCCCTTCAAAGGGATGTGCTACTTGCTCTGTGCTGTGTGCCCTGGGCCGGTTTGTTCTCCACTTTCTCCCTGCCTTTGCAGGCACCGTACATTCCCAACGCGCCCCGGGGCCGCTGGTTTCTTTGTGTCTGACTCCAAACTCCAAGTTGGCTAGTTGCTAACTTTTCTCTTCTGGAAACCAGAACTGGAGGGAAAAAAACAGCAGCCTGGAGACCAGTTAGGCACTGCTCAGTGAGCTCTGCTTTCTAACAGTTCCAAAGCTCCCCGAACCAGGGAGTAGCCTCTCTCCCCAAATCCTCTCTCCCTCTCTCCCTGTGATCCCTGGGAGTCTGCCAGCAGAATTCCTCGAATCTGGGATGTCACGAGAGAACCAAAGTAACTCCCTAATGGTTTTTTTCCGTGGGGATATTATTCAGTACATCTCCTCTCTCAGAACCAATGACTAGAGCATCGTGATCTCTGCCTTTCAAGACAGCCAAAAGTCACACTGGGGCCACAGTCTTGTCGGGCCACAATCCTATGACCCTACGCCACTAAGGCAGCCACCGTGCCCACTGAGTCCCCACACTTCCAGCTCCTCCTGTAGTGCTAAGCCAAAGCCTTCTACTAATGTCCGCCGCCACCCACACGTTTTCTGAGCAGGGCCATCAGATTGTCCCACAATAATGAGCAAATTCGTGGCTCTGGAGATAATATAACTATGGTTTTTTTCCTTCCCTATTTCCCAATGCTAGTTTCATAGGCAGTGATAATAGGAGCATTCTAATCCTCTTAAGCTCCAGCTTGGAAAAATACATGTGAATAAAAATCCCACCCCCCCACGCCTCCCTCTGTATCAAAGCCCGGTGGAATCAATTCTGCCACACCGTATCCAGAGCCTCACTGAAATCAATGGGGTCAGCTCCTGCATTCATTTGCAGCAGACTTGGCATTGTAAAACTAACTGGATTGCGCTGCGCCTCAACGCTCATTTCAGGAAATAGAGACTGCATGCCTTCGCTAATAGGCAGGGGGGGAAGCTTCACTGAGCTCCGCTAGGCCTTACCCTGGGCTTTGGGTGTTGTCTCGTCAGGAGGAGCTATTATCACCTAGCCCCCACCCCCACCCCCACCCACCGTGGGCCTGGCAGCGCTGCTATCAATGAGACATTTAAAACCTGCTACTGTCGTGAGAACAGGAACACGTCTTTCCTTCCCATCTTTACATTCACTGCGCAGTATTACTGCTACCCCTGAGGTGTTTAACATCAAAACTGCCTTCCCTGGTGAGAATAAAAACTCTCTCTTTGTTTTCTTCCTTAAAATTAGCTGAGGTTTTTGAAAACTCATCATATTCAACCAACAGTTGCATAGGCAGGGAGAAGAGCAGATGGTTTTTTTAAATATTCCCTTTGGTCACCTATTAAAGGCTTCCAGCACATTCTAAATGTTTAGACCACTTAGCCTTCTGCTTTATTATATATATATATATATGAGAGAGGAACCTTGATTTGTTGTTCCACATATTGATGCATTCATTGGTTGATTCTTGTTAAGCGCCCTGACTGGGGATTGAACCCACAAACTTGGTTCTGGGTGCAGCTGGAGGTCAAAGTTCTCTCATTTGCGTGTGTGTCAGCTGCCCAGAATGAGGGTGTGGTCTGTTGTCTCTGAAAGCATCTCAGCGCCTTGTTAAACAAGACAGGACTATTTGGAGCTGGTTCTGTGGTTACCCAATCATACATCTGTGCACTGGAACAAAGGTACAAAGAAACACAAATCGCCCACCCTGATTTCTAAATTGCCCGACAATTCAGTGGATTGTTACTGTTGTAACCTAAGTTTTAGCTCAGTTCCTATTTCTTTTGCAGCCACCACACCTTGTGAGTGTAGTGGCAATTGACCACACCTCACCACACCTTGTAGCAATCAGAATTGCTAATTCATTAAACTTCACCAAAGAGAAATTCAAGACCAGAAAGAAGTCAGTAGACTACATGACTGGGTTTCTTTCTTCCTTCTTCATCTTTCTTTTATTTCCTTTTACATTAACCAATTAACCTTAGGCAATCATTTAACTGCCCTGACCTTGGTTTCCTCAGCTATGATATAAACATAGTCTTGTGGTCCCCTTTCCAGCTCTAATCTCCAAGATTCTGAAGAGCCAGCATCAAGCCATTATTTTATGGGAACTTAAACAGGAGTTCCTCAAATAGTAACTGTTCCCTGATCTCTATCTGTATGTTTCTCCAAAATTTAAGTCCCGCCCCCATTCTAGGATCAGGCACAGGTGGAGATTTTCACGAAGGAAAGTACATATAATAATATGTCATCTCATTCGCATTAGGAGGAACATGAAGACTAAAAAGACAAAACTGTTTTCAGGAAGGCCCTTCCTATGACTAAGGAAATGTAAGAAGTGTTATAAAAAGATTCTATTAGTTTGGATAAGATGTGAACAGAAAGAAGCCATCCTGATAACAGGGTCTCCCACAAAATTGTCTAATGTCATGGGAAACCCCTTCCCATCATCTTTCCTGGTAGTGGTGGTTCTTCTGTTCTCGAGGCTGTCACCTCCATTTCCTTTGATTGGTAAATTCTTTGATCTATTGAGTTTGTTCTTTTCCTTGTGCGAGATTGGCCCTACTCAGAGGTTTTATTATCCTTAAAAAAATGCAAGGTTCAACTCTGTACAATCCGAATACTTGTTTAGAGTGTTTATTTAAGGCATACATATATGACCCAACAGAACCAATGGATTCTTAACAGAACCTTGTGACATTGGCGGAAACTCTCAGGAAAAATAAATTCTGATGCAGGACAAATGCCGTGGGCTACTAGGAACCCTCATTGGGGAGCCACTACGTAGGAAGAGCTTGCCCAAGACAGAAGCTAGCACAGCGAAAGCACAGAGGAGAAGAGGAAAGCTTCCAAATGACAGCATATTGTTTGAGTGCCTGGATCCCACAGTCTCCTCCCTGGACTGTCAGTAACAGCCAGTAAATTCCCTTTTTGTTTCAGCAAAAGCTATTTTAAATCATAATTTTTGTCATGGCAACGGAAGTCAATCAAACTGGAATTTGTACACCTGTAGAGAAAGTTCGGAGTTCTCTGCATCTTCCCATCAGCAGGTGCCCAAGGCGGCTTTCTAAAATCGAGGTGATCTCTATGTCACAGGGAAAGAAGGTACAGACACACCTCCGAGACGTTGCAGGTTTCATTCCAGACTGCCACAATAAAGCAAATGCGATTCCACCATTATTCCAAACCGGAACAACTTTTAATTAAACAATTCCTCTCCTTTTTACCAAACTCTGGCATCGGGAGCCACAGTCCTGAATATGGCAGGGGGCAGGCGGGGGGTGTGGGGGAAGTTGTTTCCATAACAATACTGCAAAAAAGGGAGTCATGTGAATTTTCCGGTTCCCCAGTGCACATAAAAGTTACGTTTACACCAATGTACATACTTTCACTAAGAAATACTTAGTGCCCCCAAATGCCAGCCTTCCTCTGCGCCTTCAGCAAGCTGGAATCTTTTCGGTGGTGGAGCATCCCGCCTTGCTGTCAATGCAAACGCAGGATCTGCCCGTCGGGTGCAAATACACAAGGTCTGCCTGGGCAGTGGGATCCTATCTGACTTTCATCTACATGTTGATCTTATAAACTAACCCCCATAAAAGATAACTCCACACCCTTCTTTCATTTGCACAGCAGCAAACAAATGCACGGACGTTTATTGATGTTGAGGCTTAACGTAAAACAAAACGGTCCGTGCACAGCCAGCACTGCCCTCCCTCACCACCCCCACTGTTGGTTTTCACAAGTTAGCTTCTCATCTTTTCTCTCTGAATGCCTCCAGGCCAGATAGGAATTTAGGAATCGGTCCCCTTCTGATGAGAAGGCCTTTAAAAGTAATACATAAATGCTCTTCTTCCCAATTTTGTGGTCCATGGTCTATGCCTTCAATCTTTATATGCAAGGTCGACTTTCCAGGAATAAAAAAAAAAATACATGTATCTTTTCGGTCAAGTACCTGCTTCTTTCTAATAACAACTTGAGCTAATAAAAACCTGCAGGCTACGTTGCTCTTATTACAACTAGAAAATAATGACATTCGGGCTCTATTTCTCCCCCTTCGAGGCATGGAAGCCCATGTGGAAGGCTGTAAGGCAACAGCCACCAAAAACTGAGCACATTCTTGGTTTAAAATGCACAAATATTATCTAGGTATGTAAGCCTAGATTCTTCTACTTGCTAACTTGCCCTTGCCAAAGAATTCATGGAAACAAAGACCATAAAATTTTCCAGTCTATTACATTGTTGGATTTTTGCACCCTTTCACCCCTCCAAAGTTTCAGCAATTTTCCCTGAAAAGAAGAGCAAAATTGGACACAAATATCCAAACTTCAAAATTTCTTTGTGCCTCAATTTTTATTGTTTCTTTGGGCACGACAGCAAAGTAGACAATGTTATTTTCACATAATAGCTGAATTTTGATCATTTCAGCAAGTATACAGGGTGGGGTGAAACTACATTCACATTTGGGAGTACATGTAACAGTTTATTCTTGTATATATTCTTAATTAATGTATTATTTTCCATAAGAACTGTAAACCTACTTTTGCCTCACCGTGTATAAATTACATGACTTTTTAAAATTGTCAATTTCATCTAATCTAAGTGATCATTTTTCTTGATTATTGATTCAAGCATTTTAAAAATCAAATCCACACTTAAATTTTTCATAATTTGTCATTATATCACCTGTTTTAGCTTATTAATCATATACAGGGGCTGCCACAAATAATGCTCCTTTAATTACCAAATATTTTAAATCATGCTCCTTTAATTACCAAATATTTTATTACAAAATCATAAGCATGTAATTCTGTAACAGCAATATCACACTCAAGCACACCATATAACACCATTTTAGGTGACATGTTCAAATTAAAACTGTGAATTATTACAGCCATATTATTACCTTACAACCACACTCAAGCAAGCATTACTTCTGCCAGACCCTGTATATGAAATTGGAAACATATAATAACCAAGCTGACAGTAAGTCCAAGTGGGGACATTCTAAAGTGGAAAAAATGCAAGAAAAAATAGCTCTAAAAGGAAAGGTTTGGGGTGGTGAAGATAAACAGGCACTTTTCTACACCGACTCCTTGCTATTTGACCAGCCAGGGTTATTGTTAAAGGAAATACGACAGATGCAGACCTTCCTCTGCGGGGCGTTGTCACCGACCAAAAGCCACCCTGGGAGGAAGCAGGATTGCGGGGCGGAATGAGGAAGGCACACCAAACCCACCCTGAAGGACAAGGGCGAGTGTCAAAGACTGTGTTCCCCGGGCAATATCGAACCGAGTTAATCGTTAAACATTATTATCACCACTATTACTATTATCATGCTCCCACACATTCCTAAATGCGCAGCCACCGAGAGCTCCTCAAAATTCGCTGGTTTACATTCAAACAGCGCTCTAGACTGTTTCTGACACAATCAAAAGATGGAGGTGAGCTTTTATTTTGGCTCCGCTCAAAACCAGCGTCCCGGTCGGAGACGCACGGCCCGGGAGGGGCCGGGCAGCAGAAGAGGACTTTGCCCGGGCGGCCGGGCAGCCCCGAGCCCCGCTGCCCTCCGCCCCGACGGCCCCGCCTCCCTCGCCAGGACTCCCGGCGCCAAAGCGGAGCGGGAGGGGAGGGCGGCGGCGAAGCCTGTGGCGTCACAAAGCCGAGCCAGAACGCCAAGGTTCGTTCCGAGTGCGCGGCAGCCCAGGAATCCACTTGCAGCCCTCCCTCCAGGGGCGGGGGTGTGCGAGCACCGCCTCCACTCCCGCCCGTCCCCGCCTCCCGCCGGAGCCTCCCGTCTCGGCCGCAGCGCCGCTGCAGCCGGCGCGCCGCGAAGCGTTCTGGGAGAGCCCCGCCGGAAGGACGCACGGGCGCTCGGCGGCGGCGAGGTTATAAAAGGGAAGGAGGCGGCGGCGGACG
The DNA here is from genome assembly GCF_014824575.4 of Sturnira hondurensis. Classification (NCBI taxonomy): domain Eukaryota; kingdom Metazoa; phylum Chordata; class Mammalia; order Chiroptera; family Phyllostomidae; genus Sturnira; species Sturnira hondurensis. The sequence goes on from NW_028081271.1 coordinate 4,773,300, forward strand.
GAAGTGGGCGGTCCGGCTGCACCGGGCACTGTTGTTTTGGGTCTCGGTCGCCTGAGGGGCGTTCTCTGGGGGCCCGCCGGTGCAGGCCGCAGTGACAGGGCCGCTCGCCCGGCGCACCCGCCGCGTTCCCGGTGCATTGCCTGCTCGCGGTCTCCGCGACTCTGCAGGCCCAACATGGCGCAGGAGGTGTCGGAGTATCTGAGCCAGAACCCGCGAGTGGCCGCCTGGGTGGAGGCGCTGCGCTGCGACGGCGAGACTGACAAACACTGGCGCCACCGCCGGGAGTTTCTGCTCCGCAACGCCGGGGACCTGGCCCCCACCGGCGGCGATGCCTCCGCCGACACGGAGGACGCTGCCGACGCCGAAGGCGGGAGCCGCAGTCGGCAGCTGCAGCAGCTCATCTCCTTTTCCATGGCCTGGGCCAACCACGTCTTCCTCGGGTGCCGGTGAGTGCGGAAGCGCCTCGCGGCGGCTCTGCGGGCTTTGTGTGGGGCCCGGGGACGGCGGCCCGGAGCCGTCCGCGGGGAGAGGAAGCCGCGAAGCGCGGGAACCCGCGGGCCCCGCTGCCCTCCGGGGTGAGAAGGGCGTCTCTGCCGGAAGCCGACTGGGTGCGCGGCCCGTCGGCGCCCCGGCTGGGTGGGGGTCTTCTGGTGGAGTTGGGGGCTGACGGCGCCCTTGCGGACGGACGCTAAGTTTAAGGTCGATACGGGGTGACCTGGCCCCCCCCATCCCCAGACTCTGGGACACTTGTGTCTGGGGTTCCGGGAAACAGCTCCCGGCGGTTGATAACACTTTTTAAACTACAACCAGGAAATGCTAATCCTGTGGCCTATTTTCCCACACGAGAAGTGATAACGCAGATCAAACACGTTTTGAGAGTAGCTTTTCCTTCTTTTCCAGGTACCCTCAAAAAGTTATGGATAAAATACTTAGTATGGCTGAAGGCATCAAAGTGACAGATGCTCCAATCCATACAACACGAGACGAACTGGTTGCCAAGGTGAAGAAAAGAGGGATATCAAGTAGCAATGGTTAGCAGATCATAGATGTGAACATACATAGGAGCTTAGAGCATAACTTTGATAAAATTAGGAATTACTGTTACTTATCTTTTTTAAAGACCTGAAATTGCTGTGATGTTAATCGAGTTGAAATGTTAAACCTAATTTATGTGTCTGTGTTTTTAGGCTCTGAATTTGATAGTTTCCTTTAACCACTTTAGATTTCGAAGTGTCAAATGTCTATGCTGTTGATTTTTTTATATTAGAAGTTGATGTTATTCCATGCTGTTTTAAGAAATTAATGAAGCTGTTCCACACATTTTAAAGAAACTACTGGTCCTGAAATATTTTTGCCTTGTGCCTTTATTTTAATGAATATATGTTCTGTAAATTTTCAGTTGATGAGTATAAGGTAAACTTAGTCACATATGTGTTTTCCTTCTTTTTAGAAGGGGTAGAAGAGCCAACGAAAAAACGAGTTATAGAAGGGAAAAACAATTCTGCAGGTGAGCGAGAAGATCATGCAAAAACTTCTGCCAAAACAGAACGTGCATCGGCTCAGCAGGAAAACAGCATGGCGTGCTCAGAGTCCTCTACCAAATCAGAGAGTGGCGGGAACTCCACGCGGAGCTCAGGCACTTCAGATCAGAGTAGCTCCACAGGCGACGGAGATCCATCTGTTTCCAGCCAAAGCAGCAGCAGCATTTCTTCTCAGGTAACAATGGCAGGGTCTGGAAAAGCTTCTGAATCAGAAGCCCCAGATAAACGTGGGTCAGCATCATTGGTTTCTGCGCTGTTGAAATCCAGTGTGAATAGTCATGTGACCCCACCCTCAGATTCCAGTCAACAAAGCGGATCACCTAAAAAGAGTGCTTTGGAAGGCTCTTTGGTCTCAGCTTCTCCCAGCATCTCAGAGATCGAGGTGCCCTTGTTGGGCTCCTCGGGAAGCTCAGAGGTAGAGTTGCCACTGTTGTCTTCGAAACCTAGTTCAGAGACAGCTTCAAGTGGGTTAACTTCCAAAACCAGTTCAGAGGCAAGTGTTTCATCATCAGTTTCTAAAAACAGTTCCTCGTCAGGCACGTCCTTACTAACTCCCAAGAGCAGCACGTTAGCCAATACATCAATGCTGACTTCCAAAAGCACTTCACAGGTAGCTGGATCACTGTTAGCTTCCAAGAGCAGCCCACAGACCAGTGGATCTCTTGTTTCTAAAAGCACTTCCTTACCAGGTATGTCCCAGCTGGCATCTAAGAGTAGTTCTCAGACTAGCACATCCCAGTTGCCTTCTAAAAGTGCTTCCCAGTCAAGTGAAACGTCTGTCAAATTCTCGTGTTGCAAGTTAACCAACGAAGATGTGAAACAGAAGCAACCTTTTTTCAACAGACTCTATAAAACAGTGGCGTGGAAGTTGGTAGCTGTCGGTGGCTTTAGTCCCAATGTTAATCATGGCGAGCTCCTAAATGCAGCCATTGAGGCTCTGAAAGCAACACTGGATGTGTTTTTTGTCCCCCTAAAAGAACTGGCAGATCTGCCTCAAAATAAGAGCTCTCAGGAAAGTATTGTTTGTGAACTGAGATGCAAGTCTGTATATTTGGGCACTGGCTGTGGGAAAAGCAAAGAAAATGCGAAGGCAGTTGCATCAAGAGAAGCATTGAAGCTATTTCTCAAGAAGAAGGTGGTGGTAAAAATATGTAAAAGGAAATACAGAGGCAGTGAGATAGAAGACCTAGTGCTCCTTGATGAAGAGTCAAGGCCTGTAAACTTACCTCCAGCACTGAAACATCCTCAAGAATTGCTGTAATGTGTGCAAAATAACACTGTGCGTGGTATCTGGTATTGTTAGAAAAACTGGCTTTTGTATAATGTAAACACGGGCTTTCACAACTTTTATATTGCTTTTTTCCAGTTTTGCAGAAAATTTACATTCTTGCCCCCCTCACACAGTAGTTGTAAATAATTAATGAATGAATGATAGTACACATTAAAAGATATGCATTCACAGCATACCAGTATGCTGTTCTGTTTGCTCAAGAAAATACTGTCTTCTATTTTTAATGATACATTAGGTACGATGCGTAGTTCTAGAGTCTTAAAACTTTTGTACTACTATTGATTTGATGAAAATGTACTAGGTTGTCTACCGTGCTTTTCTTTCCCTAGTTCTTTCCCTATGATGTGGTGGAATCATCCTTCCACATCAAGAAAAGGGGACCACAGTATTTGAGTGTCTGAAAGTCTGAAGCTTAAGGTTTTAAGAATGTTGCCCATAATGTTGAACATGTCTGTTAAAGAATAAAAAAAAAATAGTTGTCTCAGACTATTTTTATGAGAAGTTGTAAACATTTTTTTGATACAAAGCAGTATAAAGTACTTAAGGTTATTTTATTCTGAAGTTGTTTAAAATTCACCATGATTTTGACTGCTGCAGATTCTTTAAGTGGGTTAATAATTTATGTTTTGAGGTTAAATACAATTTACACTTTTTCTTAAAAGACATAAATGTGGGTTTCTATATTAAGCATATTTTGTGACTACTGCTATTAACAGATTGATTTGTTTAGATATTAAATGCTTTAAGCTATTTTACCTTTTCAAGAAGTTGTGTTTTTTTTTCTCCCTTAAGGCAGAACCAATTCCTGCAATTTATGTGCCCCACTACTAGTCATTGTAAATTAGAACCATGCCATTTTTCATAGCTGATTTCTACGCAACTAGAGATGGTGCCGTTTGCAAATCTAGAACTGCATGGTTCTTCTGTTTATACAGCTTTAAAAAATACTGGAATAAATAGAGAGCCATGCTCAGGTCTTTCATGAGCCTGTTCGATTGAATTATACTTACTCGTAATGAAGTGGAATCCTGTTTTTGTCTTCAGTGATTCTAACTGTATTACTTGACTGCAGTATATTCTGTTTCATTTTTCTCAAAACTCTGGCCCAATATGTTTGTTATTACCGTGGCTTTTCTTCTGGCTTTCAAGATGCTGCCCACTGAGCGATAATGGTGATAATGTACAGAGAAAAATCAAGAAATGACCTTTCTCATGCCAATTATATTAGACTAGGAAAACTGTACGGAGCACAATTTAATATGTAGAATTCTATTTTATATTCTAGAAATAGACAAGGATACTTTATATACTTGAAATCAAGGTGTTTTATTTCAGCAGATAACCTTTAGAAATTACTAATGAGGATGTTAGATATCAGAGATATGTCCACATTCTATAAGTGGGTTGTGAGAAGCAATAACATGAATGTGTCAAAGCACTTTTAATTAATTCTCTTTCCTTAGCTTCGGAATGTGTATATTGTGGGACAATGATTGTCAGAAAGGTGAGCCAAATATTACAAAGAATAAATTTCTATAATATATCTAATTAGGTAGTTTGGTAACTTCGTAAATTGGCTTGTTCCAAGTTAATGTAAAGGTTCCTGAAAACATTTTAAATTCTAGTAACATTTGGGTGTGGTAGAATTGGAAGAAGCTGCTTAGTATAAAAACATACTGTTTAACTTGTAAACATTTATATGCTATAAACTTATTAAAAGCTTATAAAATAACCAGTTTTCAAAGAATTCATGATTTAAGAAAAGTGCATATTTTGTAATTCAAGATTGTATAGTGCAGAAGAACAAAAGCTTTGGAGTCTCTTTTTCTTGAGAATCGAGGCTCCCTCTGGGAATTGAACCTTCGACTTCATCTGTAAAGTAGGACTAATAGCTGCCTCAGAGCACGAACAAGATGACACACTTAAAGCGCCCGCCGTAGTGCAGGTTACCTTAGTTCATTAACTGCGTCACAGCCTTTTGGCTCGCTGTTCTCATTTGGCCCACTTTTCGGATGGAAGAAACCAAAAAAGGATTTGATCAAAGATCGATTTCAAGCCAGATTCCAGACCCCAAGCTTTTACTGTGTTGTATTTACCACTCTCGATTCTCCAAATGCTAAAATTTCTGATACTTCACCTAAGACTGGTTTTCAACAAGTTTATTGTTAGTGTCCACAACAACTTTCCAAACCCTCATTTCCTCAAAATGAGTCATGTTGATAGCGCTGTTTATTAATGCTTCTTAGAACTTGCATGACCTAGTTAACTAGGGAATTATCCCATATGAATGCAATTGATGTTAGATTATTAAGATGGGAAAAGGAATTTTTAAGAATCAGTGAGGCCAGGTGATGTCCTGAAACTGATTTTTCCTGACAGTGCTAAAAATCCGGATTTTTTTTTCTTGTTGTTTAATGGTGCAGTTAGAAACTTGACTTTGAACAATTGTGTCATGTGCTTTGAACCCAAATTTTTGGGTCTGTTTATATATCAAGTCCAATAGTTACTCATTCAGTGCCCACACAAACATTTACCAGGGTCAAAAAATAGAACTATCAGCCCTGCAAGAACTCACCATGTGAACAGCTACCATTCATGAGATACCTACAATAGGTTGAAGATTTACATGTTTAAGACTCCAAACCCTGTGAGGTGGGTTGGTATTAATGGCTTGGTTCTAATCTGAGGCACTGAGTGTGAACTCCAATGAGACATGGCTATCCTGTGATACTTGTTTCCAGTGTTCCAGAAAATAAGCCTAATAACACTTGCAGGAAAATTTGGGAAATTTTATTTAGGGAGTTTCTAAAGAAGTAAACTTGAACTGCTCAAATATGTAACTGAGATAATCATTGGAAAATATTTTCTAGACATTCTATTTGTAGAATGGAAAGGGACAATTTACAGAGGCAATGATAGTATAATCAATCATTGAAACAAATATTCCTCATTGCTCTGTACCATTTGACTATTTGTTAAATATTTTTCTACACTAGCTGAGGAAAAGATGATTCTCATGAAAGCAAAAGTTACGGAGGTCTGTGGAGGCCGTTCTAGTTTATCTTAGCCATGTGCCCTGTGCTGGGGGAACTTAAACTTCATGAGGGAGTTATCACACGTGCTCAGTAACCTGCAGTTTGGGAAACAATATGGGGTAAAGCATGTGCACCGTTCTGTCCTCATGTTTCAAAATTCTGAATGCAATTAACGAGAAATGTACATGAAATAAATTCTACTTTGAATATACTCCTTTTTCCTGTAATTCACATTCGTTATTCACATTCCGCTATTTGGCTCACATTCGTTCACATTCCGCTATTATGGCTCACGTGGAAAAGGAGAGAAGGATGGTGTGACTTGATAGAAGTCCCTACCAGCGACAGCAAGTACGTGAAGACCCATTCATCCAGCCCTGGTAGATTTTGAGAAGTATAAAGAAGCAGCAAGGGTTTGAGATGTGGGCTCTGACCTCTGCTTTATAGCATGAACTTCACCGTGTCAGAAATGCAGTGGTGGAAGTCATGACAATTTTCATTTGATGGGCCTTGCTGGGTTGCTGCAACTACAAACAATGCATCACTCCGTAGGAGGTTTCAAGAGATGGGAACAAAGAGGATTGAGTAAGAAATACCCAAGTCATCAGAACCTTAAATACAGAGCCATTGAGATGCACAACAGCAGGGGGCGCCATTCACATGGAGTATAACGTCTTGATACAATGAATGATGTCCCTTGAAGTTTTGGAATCCCTGAGAGTTCTGGATAAGTAAACTTACTAGAAAAATCATAATTAAAAAATGTAATTTGAAATAAACATCCGTGGTTCTGTGAAGCATAGATAGCTTATAAATTCTAAAAACTTCTTGAGGGTAGCCTACACTAAAGTTATGTTTTGATGCTTGGGGGCACTTTATACTTTGTAACAAATTACTTTTTCCAACCTTCTATATAGGGAATTATTTCAAGACAATAACTTAAAATCAAATTATCAGGTGAAATAGGCTGCTTAGGTTAGGTTAATGATTTTTCTTTTTTCTCAACAAACCTTGGGGGAAATTTCAGGAACCAGGCAGATAAAGCATGATGTCAGCTCAGGTATGGAATAAAAAAACTGACTGCTTTGTGGTCTCTCCTACAGATAATGTCCCTTTGTTACATCAGGTTGTGCTTCAGTACATTTGATGTAAACCCTTTGCTTGCTCAGTTTCTGTCTTTGTCTTTGCTCCATTAGTTTTTTCTTCGTGGTCGCCTTTTGCTGATGTGAGCTAACATAAATGAGTAAAGATTTTAAGATTTTTGCTTTCTGAAACCAGGGAAGATAGTAGTACTTCAGAAGTCAGACATCCTATAAATTTCCGTGGGAGTCAGCTCTGGGAGAATAGTGAAAATTGCTGACCCCATTGGAACTCCATCAGTGTAAAGAAGGGGTAAGGGACATATAGGAAGCAGTATAAGGTCAGCTCAGCTCTGTTCCCAGGAAACAGATCTTTGAATTTTTGGTTGATTTGGCTGGGTTTTTAGAATTTAAAATTCCATCTCTTTTTATTTTAAGGGCATCCATGCTACCAGTCATCCAAGCTAAGCTTCCCTTCTGAGCCTCTACCCACCACGGAGAAATTAAGACAACATTAACAGCGTATTGATTTTCTATCGCTGCTGTAACAAAGTACCACAAGTTTAATGGGATTTAACACAAATCTGTAGGTTAGATCCAATGTAGGTCTCCCTGGGCTCAAATCGATTTGTTGGCAGCTCTGTGTTCCCTTCTGGAAGCTCCTCGGGAGCCTCTGCTTCCTTCCCTTTTCCAGCCTCCAGCGGCTTCTTGCATTCCATGGCGAGTGGTGGGCGAGGCCTCAGTCTGCCCTGCAGTGGTCCTCCAGCTGTGTCACATCTTTTCCGACCCTGACTTCTAACTCTTCCCTTCTGACACTACTGCCTCCCTTTTCTAATCATAGGGACCCTGGTGACTGACCACACTGGGGTCACATGGATAATCTCCCTATTTCAACAACGTCTGACCAGCTTTATCAATTCTGTCTGCAACATTAATTCTCCTTTGTCATGTAACATATTCACAGGCTCTAAGGATTAGGACAGGGATACCCTTGGGGTTCATTATTCAGCCCACCACAGAGAGGCCTGAATTCACCACTGCTGCCACCTCCATTTATTTTTCAAATCAAACTATCTTTAGAGTGTAGGCGTTCAAACTTCATCAGTGCCAAGTGCTGACTGCCTGGCTTCTGAGCAAGCTACTGCGTAGAGGGTGGTGTAGCTTAAAAGTGAGTTCTGCCGAGCAGTTCAATAATTGCCGTGAGACTGATGTTCTAAATGCTGTCAGATCACAAATAGTCTCTGCTGTGTAATCCTAAAAGTCTAATGAGGGGGCCTCCTGCTACTGCAGGTAGCCTTGAATAAGACTTCTTAAGAGTCAAGAAATAGAATCAAAATCTCAGCTGCAATAGCCAAAAGCTGTTGAGTTTTTCAAGATTTCTTCTGGGGTGTAGGAGATGATGTAGAATTTCCACTTTGCCATAACGAAGCTAGAGTGTGTGGGAACAGCTGTAAAATGTGCGCTCCATGGCAAACTTCATTTACTCGTCACCTAGCATCACAGATGTTAACTATCCGCTTCTCACTGCTGAAAAGAAGGCATCTTAAATTTATAGCTCTCAGGTGTAGTTGGGTGAATAGTCAAAGGCCACATCTAATTATTAAAACACTTGACTGTATATTCTTCATAGCCATAACAATTAAATCCACCCATGGCATTTAAAAAATCATGTTAAATACCTAAAATTTCAGTGCAAGTATCCTAAAGAAGTCAAAGGGAAGTGTCTGTGACGAACACAACAGTGTTTCACTGTAGGTAATATGTATTATTCCAAAATCAAAGATTGTTAAAAAAATTTACAAATCCCAATTTTATGTCGTGCAAAAAAAGAATATATTTCAGTAGTCTATCACTTTCAAAATATTTTTAAGTGTTCAAAGGCAAACATAGTAGATGACTGAATTTGAGAACAGTATGCATAATCAATTATTTGGAAACATACGTATAATAGTTTTGTGATGGTTAATTTTTAATATATATATTTGTGATGGTTAATTTTATAAATCAACTTGTGTGGGCCACAAGGATGCCCAGTTTTGGTTAAACTTTATCCTGGGTGTGTGTGTGACGGTTGAGATTAACACTGGAATTCCGGACTTTGAAAGCCCATCGTTGGCCTCATCCTATCCACAGAAGGCCCGCATAGAAGAAAGATGGAGCTGAGAGACCATTCAGGCTGGGCCATCAGGCTGGGCCATCAGGCTGGGACAGCAGTCTTTTCTTGCCTTCAGACTCGGACTGGGACTGGAATTGACACCATCAGCTGCCCTAGTTCCCAGACCTTCAGACTCAGACTGGGACGGTCTCCAGCCTGCTGGCTGCAGACCCTGGGACGTCTCAGCCTTAAAACCTAGTGAGCCAATTGCATGTATTGCATGTATATTACATAAATATTGGATGTACATATTTTCTATACATGCACCAGAGTACAGTTACGAGATGCAGCACCGCCACTTCCACACATTGAAAAGCACCTAGAAAACCAGTCCACCAGGGGAGAGTCAATTCCTTGGAGTTTGTGGAGCCATACAACAGAAATAGTGTATGAATAGCTGCTTCCGCTACCTCATTCTCTGCTGTATGACACCTGGGCTCTTCTCCCAACCTTTTCCCTTTCTCACCTACCACCTATGTACATATTTTTCTTCATTAGACACTTCTGCTGAATTCTAATGCTGTAGAGAAGACCCCATAGGCCAATAAGAGACTTCAGGGACACTTCTTGGGTGAACATACTTCATGAGTCCCTTCCGAGGTCATAGGCGGATGTTGTGGCCAGCATCAACACATAACTTTGACCTTAATATGAATTTCAAACACCTGAGTCATAAAAATGATACAAATTACTCCAGCTTAACTTAAAATACTCAAGTGAAATCACAAAAATTAAGAAAGCCCAACACATTGAAGGCTATATCGAATGAGGAAAAGGCTACTTCTAAACTTCTGAACTGCTAAAAAGCCTCACAAAAAACGTGTCTCTGAGTACAGAAGGTCGCCATTCCTGCCCAGGGCATGTGCCTGACTTGCGGGCCAGGTCTCTGGTTGGGGGTGTACTAGAGGCAACCGATCCATGTGTCTCTCCTTCTCTTCCTCCCTTCCTCTCTCTAAAAATAAAATATTTTCTTAAAAAAGGAAATAAATTAGATACACAATTTAAAAAATGTGTTACCCTCAAAAGATAAATCAATACTCACCAAAATGCTGGTCTAAATTAACTATGCCAAGAGTAATTACTGTAACCATAGCTCCAATAACGCCTCATTAAATAGTCACTTAGACTTACTTAAAGTGGAAAAAAAATTAGCAAAAAACTCCTGGCCAGTACCATTAGTTTATTTATTTATTTTTTTAAAAAGGTTTTTTTAATCCTCACCCAAAGACATGCTTAGGGAAGAGGGGAAAGGAGACAGGCAGGGAGAGAAACGTCAGTGTAAGACAGAAACATGGGTTGGTTGCTGCTTATACACCCTCCAAGCAGGGACCTGGCCCACAGCCCAGGCATGTACCCTGACTGGGAATCAAACCCGGGGCCTTTTGGTTTATGGGATGACACTCCAACCAACTGAGCCACAATGGCCAGGGCATTAGTTTATCTTTAAAAGACCATTCATACTTCAGCTGGATGATGGTATAGGCCATTTATTGTCTAAAAATTCAATAAGTCTAAACCACATATGCTTTCTAGTACTTTTAATCTTGTGCTATTCTAAATATTACTGTTCAGAAAATCCTAATTTTCCTTTCGAGGTAATTTTGTTAAATGTGCTGCAAAACTTCTCCAAAAAGTAACTTTATATATTCCAAGTTCTTAGGGGTTTTTGGTTTTTGTTTTTTGTTTGCTATGGGTACTTTTTCCCTTTCCAATGATTATCAGCCAAAAACTCTGATTAACTAATATTTGCTTTACTCTGAAGTTTTTAGGTATACACTTATTTCGTGAATTAGTATGTGATCCCGGGCAAGTTGCTTAAACTTCTCTGGGTCCCAGTATTATCTATCACCTGCAAAATAACAGTTGGTCTATAGATCCAAATAACTGTGGACCTATAACAGTTCCTCAGCCCCTTCCCCAGCTCTACAGTTATGAGAAATTAAACCACCATCAGCAGCGCTGGCTTCCCCAGCTACTTCGTAAGACTGCCTGCTTTCTCTTCCTATCTTTCTTTCTCAGACCCTCCCAGTCTGAGTCTGAAGAGGAAATCACTGATCTAAGATTACTTTTAGCTATAAAATGACTGAGTCTATACTGATCATGAAATGGAAAATATCTGAAGTCGTACAAGCCTGAAATGCATTATTTTTCCCTCCTCTTTTCCCTCACCTGAACTCTGTTGGTTGGGCACTGTGCAGGGATCCTGCATAAAATCATCTCTCTGAGAGGTTGTCAGGAAAACAGCAACAAAAAAGAACATCATTTTAAGGAAGGGTAAAGTCTGTGCTACCACAGCTTTCAATACCTTCCCTCCCTTCCGCTCTTTTATATCCATCTGACGAAATTAACAGGAAAAGTCCTAAAATTAAGGGTAGCGTCTGACAGGCATTGAGCTAAACTTTAATCTCAAGCTTTCTAAAAGGTCAAAGCTTCAGTTTACATGTGGCTTGGCTACTTCAAGATGCTAGGCTATTGTTGGATCCACTGATTACCTGTAAAAACATTTTAAGGTAAGAGAGCCCACTAAGATCAAGTGGTATCCACAGCGTGTTGGCATCTTTTAACCTACTTATGGATCTGGTCATTACATTATTTGTGCAGGCCGAACAATTTATTGAATTTTTGACAAATGCTTAGGTTTCACCAGCAAAATTTCACAAGAGTTTGAACTTTGAACATACATCTTTCTTCCCTAAATTTTAAACCCTTTCCCCTGCTTTTAGGGAACATAATTGCATAATTCAAACTCCTTCAATATTGTGACCTAGTTCCTCCACTTGAAGTTATAAACAGCTCATGTAACTATGGTAACTATCCAGGGAAAATGGAATGTTTTTCTGGTCAGCAATATGCAAAGCATACCTTGTGTTTATTTTTTCTCTCTCTGGGATAACCAAAGTAGATAATACAGGTTTTCCTTCTTGGCTATTGGAGAATTTTATTATAGTGAATTTTCTCTTCACTACGGTCACTGTCATTCAGTCCCTTCATTAAACGTTTTAGGATCACAGTTTGCTGCTTATAGTCATTCTAAATGCTGACCAGCACCATAACCACAGTAGGACTGACTGTACACCTAGTTGTAAATCTGTGTGGTCTCCCTCATACACTGAGTGTACAGGCTGACACTGCACAGATTTCTAATATTCTATTTGGAGCATTTGGTGTTATCTTAACTTTGTCCTTTAGTCCTACTCAGTGTTTCCTTAAAGCAAAAAACTAAAATGGGATTTTATCTTGGAGGTATACTTAGACTGTGAAGCGGTATCTCCAGTTTGTAGTAATTTTTTAGAAGCTTTATTTTAGTTCTCTCTTCTGTATTCCACCCCCCCACAATTGGAGAATACTACTTATGCAATTAAATGCTTTAAAACTGAGCTCAGTGGAAATGCAATGCAGTTGTTTTTTTTTAATTACCTGTTGTACTAATGAATTAAGTTTTAGGTTTTTTCAGTACCATTTAAAATGCTCCACTAGACCTTCTAGGACAACTTATACTCTAAATTAATACAAAGTCCCAGATCTTTTTAAGGATTTATTTAGTTGCATTAGGTGCAATTTTCATATTTAAAGTACTTACAGATAAAATGATAACAATCCAGCAAGGGTAAGGGGGTCATAGATGAAATAATATTGGGCCCAGCAAAGAGAAGTCCCAGAATAAGTAGCTTGGGCCCAGGCGGTGGTTTTGTTGGGAGCTTTTGGGAGGAAGATGCGTAAAGGGGACAGCTGGAGTGGTAGCTGGGGCTCCTTGACAAAGAGGTGTCTAAGGGACCCATGTCCTAATGGAGGACAGGGTGAACAAAAGGGTTACAGACCTCAGACACCTCAGAGAACGAGTTGGTGGAGAGTCGGGGCCTTGTCCCTGCTGTTAGGCGCCTGGCTGAAAAGAGCTACTGAGGAAAACATTGGTCCTTGAAGGTTAAAATGTGCTTCCTGGTGTAAGTGGCTAAGAAGTATGTGGCCACTGTGGGCCTAATGCTTTCACTGCAGCCCATCTGGGCCGGTCAAAGTAGGGAGGGGCTGGCCAAGTTCCTAGTCGGCTCCATTCCGAAGGAGGGACAGGAACTGCTAACAGCCCCGTTCCAGGGGAGGTGTTGGTACACAGCCAACAGTCTCATAAGGGTTGAGCAGTCTTGTTATGGAGAATATTAAGGGTTTCCTGGACAGTTGGAGAAAAGCATCACCCAAGGAAGAGAGTATAAGAAATAGGTCATATCGATGGTTCCCAACAGGGCAAAAGAGTCTGTACCCGGGTATATAAGCAGGGCTGTATTGGCATCCGTAACAGGCCCCCGAGAAATAGAATGAGGAAAAGGAGAACGATCATTAAGTATAGATACCCAAGTGTATAGGGAAGGGCTTGTATCTCTCGGTAGTGTGGGTTGTGTGGGCTTCTGCGTCCCTTGGCTGGATTCCGATGAGTCGGAGCATGGGGTCAGGAAGAGCCTGGCCGAAGTAGAGGCGGATCCGGAGTTGGGGGGTTAGGTGTGTCTGCAGGCAGGCCGGCAGCCCCCAGGAGAGACAGATGGACCAGAAGGGCAGCCCAAGGAGTTCTGCAGCTGCAGGGGTGGTCGGACTAACCGGGAGGGGTCCCCCCAAGGGGGCTGGCGTGGTTTGGCTTGTCCAGGGGGGTCCTTCAGTAGAACCAGTCCCCAGTGGCAGGTGCTGATGGCAAGGTAATTGAGTAGGTTGGGGTAGATGGGTGTCTGCGTGTTGGCGGGGGCGTTGCCTGGTTCATTTTAGTGTGGGAGGGCGGTTGGCTAGGTCTGGGCAAAGCCATAAGAGGGAGATGGGAGCGCTGCACAGGAGTGCCAAGGGGCTGACAGAGAAGAGCCCTGGGAGTGACTGGAGGTCTGAGGAGAGCACGTGGAAGGAGCTCGATCCAGCTCTGGTCGAGTTCCAGGGAAAGTTTGGTGAGCTCTTGTTTGAGGGTGGAGTGTGTCTTTTCAGCCTTTCCGGAGGACTGGGGTGGCCAGGCCAGGCCGTGTTTTGCTCCTGAGGGATGTTTGCTCCTGAGGGACTGGGGGATTTGTCGGGTGATCTGGGAGGTGAAAGCTGGACCGTGGTCACTCTGGAGTGAGGTCAGAAGTCCAAACCACGGGGAGTCGTGGACAGGGCATTGGTAACCTCTGAAGCCTGTTCAGCAGTGGGAGGGAAGGCTTCTATCCACCCTGAGAAAGTGTTGATAAGAGTGAGTAGGTAATTGTGTTTAGGATGTAGGGGCACGTGGGTGAAGTCCAGTTACCAGTCTCGTCTGGGTAAGTGTTCCTGCAGCTGGCGCATGGGTAAAGGAGGCATGAGGTGTACCCAGGGGCGGACCTGCTGGCAGGGGAGACAGTCTGTGGTGATGCCTTTTAGTTTGTTTTCTAGCTCGTTAGAGTGTAGAAGAGGAGAGAGAAGGCTGTAAAGAGGCTGAATCCTTATGTGAGGGAATTATGGAAATCTTGTAAAACGGGAGGCCTCCTGGAGCTAGTGGAGAATCTCCCTTCCTGTATAAGCTGAGGTCCCTCCCTCCCAGGTGGCCCCTACTGGGTGTGTCTTGAGTGTGGCAAAGTGTTTGACCTGATAGTGAAGGAAGGCAGAGAGCCTGTGTCGCTGGGAAGGCAAGGGGCCACTAGCTTAGCCTCCCTCTCTGCTGTTGTTTCCTAAGGTCCTAAGGTTGCATGCAGTGATGTGCCCTACAATGAAGAACAGCTGCCTGTTATTGAGTTCGAGGAGTGGGCTGGCATGCTCGATGGAGGGTCCTCGAGTGGTAAGGAGGCCCCGTTCTCTCCAGATGGCAGCATGAGAATGCAGACTGTGATGGGCAGATTTGGAAGCAGTGTAAATGTTGATTTTTAGGCCCTTTCCTACTTGTAGGGCCCCTATACAGGTGTCAACTGTGCGAGTGGTAGTAACGATTGTGTATCCTGCCCTCTTTCATCCACTGAGGATGCAACCGCTGCTATTAACCAACCACGATCAAGCGATGATAGGGGAGTATCGAAGAGGTCAGCGCGAACTGCGGTGGTTTGTTCTAGAACCACAGTGCAGGGGTGCTCGAGGAGGCTGTTGGGGGTCTGGGAGAAATGTGGCTGGGTTCAGGGCCATACAGGGCAGGAGTGTGGCCATGGAATTATTCAGGAGTGAGGTCTGCTATTGAGTAATGTGGCTGGAGGTGAGAACATGGCAGGCTCTGTTGTCAGGGACGTCAACTGCCTGACGTGGGTGAGACTGGGAAGGGCTGGGCACATGTGGGTTCGCTAGCCTTGGTTTCCAGGAGGGCCGTTGTGGCCAGGGCCAGGAGACAATGAGGCCAATTTCTGGCAGGACTGTCTAAGGTTTTGGGAAAATATGCTATGGCCTTAAAATCAGGTGATATGTTTGCTCAAGAACCCCTAGTGCAACGGCTCCCTCTCATTTACGTGTAGATGGAGAGGCCTTTCAAGATCAGGTACGGCAAGAGCAGGAGCAGAGAGGAGAGATTCCTAAAGGGCATTAAAAGCCTGGTGCAGAGACATCTTCCAGTCTAAGGGCTCTTGTTCTGGATCCTGTAGTTGCCGCATAGAGAGGCTTTGCTATGAGGCTGTATTTTGGAATCCAGACACGGAGGTGTCCAGTGAACCCTGGAAAAGCTCCAAGTTCCCTTTCTATGTGAGCTGGTTACAAGGAGGTAATAAGTTTCTTATGCTGTGTTGTGATGGTACGCTGTCCAGGTGAGAGGAGGAAGCCTAAGCAGGTGACAGGGTGCTGACTGATTGGTGCTTTGGTGGGGGAGACACGAGATAGCTTCTGTTTGCTCGGTGCATGTTAGCGAGGGAAGTCTCGAGGTTAGGGCTGGATAGGAGTAAGTCACCTACATACTGAAGGAGAGGGCTGCCAGGGGGTAAGAGAGTGGATAGGTCCTGAGCTAGGGCTTGTCCAAAAAGGTGGGGCCTGTCCCTGAACCCCTGTGGGATCGAGGTCCATGTTAGCTGTTGGGAGTGCGTGTGTTGAGCAGTGCAAGTAAAGGCAAAGATGTCCTGAGACCCTCGTGAGAGAGGGATAGTAAAGAAAGCATCCTTGAGGTCTAGGACAGTGACGACCTGCGTGTTAGGGGGAATAATGCTGAGTAGGGTATAGGGGTTGGGAACCGCAGGATGTAGGGGATGACGGCCTCATCGGTCATGTGTAGGTCCCGGACTAAACAGTACAGGCTGTCTGCCTTCTTGACGCATAGCACAGAGGTGTTGTAGGGAGAGTTTGTGGGTCACAGCAGGCCAGAAGTGAGAGACTTGGTAATGAGGGGCTTAAGACCCGAGGGTCCTCTATCTCGAGTGGATACTGCAAAGGGCAAGGGAGACGTGTGGAATCCTTCATGGGGACAGTGGCGGGTTGTGTGCAACACGCCTCTCCTGGGAGGCCAGTGTTCCAAACCTCAGGCAGTGTTTGTCTGAGACCTCAGGGGGTGTGTATTAGAAGAGATGCTGAGATTGAGAGAGTTCCTAAAAGTCCAGGAGACACAAAATGATTTGGATGTCTAACTTAGACATGTGACCCTATCCCAAGAGGTGGGTGGGACAGTTGGAGGTTGAAATAAGTGAGTGAAGGAAACCTGATCTCCCAGAGTGTCAAGGAGGCTAGGGGTTTGTAAAGTGACCCATGGCCTTTGACCCCCTAAGATGGGGAGAGGAGGGAGAAAAGGGCCTGGAAACTCAGAAAGAGCAAAGTAAATGGCTCCAGTATCAATTAAGAAATCGATCAGCTTACCTGCAGTGGAAAATTACCCAAAGCTCAGCCAGTTCAATGGTGCAGAGTGGAGCCTTGGTCCAATGGTGGGCCGTCAGTCTGAAGTCTGGAGGAGACCAAGTTCTGTGGGTACAGAGGGAGCCCTCTGAGGGTGCCTGCTGGTTCCAGAAGGGCAGTTTGGTCTCCCTCCTCAAGAGCATTCCCTCTTCCAGGGCCCCACCTCTTTGCAACGTGGGCAAAGTCCTGGGATGCCGCTCTTTCTTGCATTCCTTGCTCCAGTGACCCTCTTGTTTGCAATGAAAGCATGTCAGGGCCCCAGTGCCAGTAAGGACTGTCATTGTTTTGGGGGCCTCAGGTAAGTCCCTCCCTGGACCTGAAGAGACACCTCTATTGCTGAGGTCATCGTTTGGAAACCTTCTGCTCCCAGGACCATTGCCGGTCCCAGTCTCTTCTCCTCCCACCTACCCTCATTGCTACCATTAAACTCCTTGAAGTCTAGGTCAACAAGTTCTGATTGTGGGGCCCGAGGGCCCTTTTCCAACTTTTGGAGTTTTAGCTGAACATCAGAGGCTGACTGGGTAATGAAGTGCATTGCAAGGATAGATTACCTTCCCTAGAGTCAGGACTGAAATTGGTATAGAGGCAAAGAGTGTGAGTCTGGAGAGAGAAAAAGCAAGGTTCTCATCTGCACCGAGTGACGTCCTTAACTTTATCATAGTTGATGGGCCTAGTTGTGGCCTGCTTCTTATCCCCCAAAAGGCAGAACATGTGGTCCTACCACTGGAAGGAAGTCTGCCTGAGAAGTCCAGTGGGGATCTTGGTCAGGGACGGCTGGGGGCCAGGAACTTAAGTATTGGGTTGTCTCCACTTCAGATCACCCCTATATTCCCTTGCCTTGGCCCAAATGTGGCCTCACTCCTCTGCATTAGTGCATGATTGTGGCAAAAATGATGTGAATATCTCACCATAAGAGGTCATAGGAGAGGGTGAGATCGTCAAATTCCTTTGCAAATTTAGCTGCATTAGCAGAAAAACTGCCGAGCTTCGCTTCAATTTAGGAGAGATCTGATCTAGAGAAAGGAATGTGGACTCAAACACTGCCCTCAGGTCTAGCAACCTCACTACGGGGAAAATGAGTAGCTGGGTCAGAGGGGCCCTGAAAGACACAGCTGGAATGAGCATCGCCTAGGGAGGGAGAGGGAGATTTGAAGGTGGAGAGGCAGGGGGAAGAGATGGAGGGTGTGTCTGAGGTTGATCGCAGGAGGGGTAGAGGGACAATAGGAAGAGGAGGTGCTAAGGCCCAGAGAGCAACATCATCCCATCTTGGGAAGAGGGAGAAGCTGAGGAGGTAGCAGTGAGGAGGAGTGTTTGACAGAACAAAGATCAGGATGGTGATCGTACAGAAAGGACCTGAACATAAGGGACTTCAGACTATTTTTCAAGACAGTGACAAGAGGTCAAGTTGGAAAACAGTATTATTGTTAAAAGATCCATTTGTGGACCAGATATCCTGGTCACCCAGCTTGTACTGAGGTCAGGCTGTATTGCAATAGAAAATCAGGTGCTTGGGCTTGGGTTGGTAAGTCCCAAAGCCTTGAAGTTCTTGAGAAGAGACATCCCAATAGGGAGTCCTTAGTTGGGGTTGGTTGTGTACTGCCTATGACAGTAAGTCCCAAAGCCTTGAAGTTCTTGAGAAGAGACATCCCAATAGGGAGTCCTTAGTTGGGGTTTGTAAAGTGACCTGCCTATGACAACTAGGGAAAAGGAAAGGAAGTGGTGAGAACCCCATCCTGAGGAGTCCTCCCAGTCTCGGATGAAATGAGCTGGCCCAGACACTATCTGGAGATAAAGGGGCTGGAGATCCTCTCTAGTGGGGAATGCCCCAAACCGTTCTCCAAAACGGCTTTTATTGAGATTGGTATGTGTAGGGGGATACAGCGCATGTGCATAGCTTATTGATCAATGTCAAAAGGCTACAGCTACAGAAACAGTATTATTTATAGATAACAATTGAAGGAACACAGAGCTCTGTCTCAGGTTAGGATCTGTTAGACATGCTAACACCAGATGGTTGTTAAGGCATGGTTCACAAGCTCAGGAGTTCACTCCCTATGCTTTGAACTTAAACATCTGGTTCATACCAACAGGGCTGTACAAAGCAAGGCAAGCCTCAAAGGGCACAATGCATTCTTCAGGCCTGATTTCCCACGGGAACCCTCAGTGCTATCATCAGGTCATGCCTCCCTCCTGCCTTCCCAGTCTTCCAGTCAAGTCTTACAGACCTCTTTCAAGGTCTCACTTATGTGGGGCTCCAGTCTCTGATACCACACCAAGTAGACCCCAACATCTTCCCCTTTTTTGTTATGGTGGACACAGTGGTATGTCTGATAAAGCCTGCTACTTGCTTCTTGGGTATACAATCTCTGGAAAACAACTTTTATATGTGTGGGGAAGCTCCATCCAGCAGAACTCTCCTGGCTGCCATGGATGAGAATAAATCTACCAAGACATGATCTGCTTGGGAAGAAAGGGCTGACCAATCTCAGAGGAAAGGGGTCTTGAGGCTCTCTGCCAACAGGCTTTTATTGAGTTTCGCTTGCATAGGGATGAACATCAAAGGAAGGAGGTGTGGTTTACAGATAACATTTCTGGGATCACAAGGGTCCTTTTGAGTCAGGGTCTGGTAGACAGGGTGACGCCAACTGGCCATAAAACCTGGGGAAACAAACTTATTTTGTGCTTAGACCCTTAACATTGAATTGAGGGCATTCTTAACAAAACAGGTTTCACAAGATTTAATGCATTCCTTCTCAGGTCTGATTGCTCCCAGAAACTGCCACCCTGGAACAGGGCTGCACCCACCTTTGGCATTGTTTCAGGCCTGAATCAGGCAGAAGCAAGGCAGCCAAGAGATTAGGAGACTTTTTACAGACAGAATGAGGACTCAGGCTATCATAAAGCTGAGGGGTGATGGTCTTTGGCCCTCCTCCATAATTCCCCAAGTCCTTCCCAGATGGCCCCTTTGCGACTGTGCCTGTCTTAGGTTGTTCCTTCCATGAGGAATCTTACCCATCAGTGACTATCCAGCCATCCTTCAGGGGCCAAGCAGGGTGAAGGAGACAGAGACTGTGCCCCTGCCAGGAGGATAAGTTTTGTCTCCTTAGTGGTTTATGGTCCCAAAGTCCCCTAGCTGTGGGGCCTTTTTGCCTATTGGCAAGGTCACAGCTCCTGAAACCAGACAGAGTAGTCCCCAACATATATACATCTCAAGGCACAAAAGACTACAATGATCAGGAGGCATCTAGTAGCCCCCATGACCCAGACATATAAATTTAGTCCTTGAAACAAAGTTTTTGGATTGAGTTATTGTAACTTGCATACAGGAGCATTAAAGACCTTCTGTTTAGTAAATCATTTAATGTCCTAGAGTTGTTGATGTAGCTCAAGCTGGAGTTGATTTGTCCCCCTGAGATTAGTGAAAAAGGCCCCTCAAAATCAGTGTTGGACCTCCTCCCATGAGTGCTGACTGGAGTTCCAGTTCAGGAGGGGTAATACACAGCTTAGGCCTGGGTCACAAGTGAGTTGTTGACGAGTGAAAAGAGCATCCTGTCATTTTCCCAGCCATATTACTGCAGACTCTACGGCTGGGAGCCTGGCAAGAATCCCCTGGTCAAAACCTGTTTGTTGGGTCATTTCTTGAGTTGTACTGGCAAGGAGGACATCAACAGCATGAGCGGTTTGGATGCACTCAGCCAGAGCGGTGGTAGTCACTGCAGCAGAGGCAGCTATGATAGCAGAAACAATACAGACTAAGAGTTCCTAGGAAGCATCACACACTCACTTGGAGGAGAGGACAGTTGAGGGAGGTTAGGCCTCCTGGATCTTCCCATTCATGAGTAACATTAACTGGTAGCCACACTTCTGTTCGTCTGCAAACTACAAAAAACATAGTGAGATTGAGTGGAGTAACATTAGTGTGGGTAAGACAGCTAGCATAGATAGAGCCAGGGGAAGTATAGACTATCTATCAGATCATTATCATAGGTCAGACGAGGCATCCCCAGAACGACTAGGAAAAGATAAGGGTGAGAAGTACGCATGGAAACCCAGTAATTGCTAACATTCTCTAGAATACACTAGCCCTTTCTGGACCTTGCCTCTTCTGTATATTGAAGACATCCCAGGAAGCATTCTTTGAAAAGGAGCCCCGTTTTCCAAGTGTTAGCATGCCAAGGGTTAGAGTGATTTGAGGAAGAGACTCTCATAACAGGGCTCCCAGTTCCCCCACCGCACTGCCCCCTACTACCGGACATTGTATTAGGTTTGGCAGGGACAATGGCAGAACCCAAACTGGCATACACTTTCCACTTGGCACCCCAGTTTCCATCTGTTAATGGGGTGTTAAGATATCAATGTGTGAGGCCAGTTGATCTCTAAACACTGACCGAGTAACAGACTCAGTCGTTAATTTCACAGAGGGGTACATCTGGGGCGCTGTCATCGTCTCCATCTTTCTCTTTTAAAGCCTATGGCTCCTGTTAAGGAAACATGAGTTTGAGACTCCTTACTGTCAATGGCATGTGCATACCATTCACAAGTTGTAGTGTGTCAGATAAAGTAGAAAAACCAGCAGGTAAATGTTCTAACACACAGTATTTTCAAGGAGGGATAGCCAATGTAGTTTTTCTTCTAAAGGTCTGTCCAGTGGAAACCAGATACCTCCTGTCCACTTGGTATCATTGCTAGATAAAGGAGGCTCTGAATTCCACCAAGAATGGAGCTTAAATACAGGTGGATCAAGGATATGACCCCAGCAAACGTGCTGAGTCCCAGCAGTGAGGGCCAAGCATCCAAAACAAGCTAACAGGACAAGTATCAACATGGCTCTGATGGAATTAGAGGACACCACTGACAGGCTAGAACTCGATTTCCAGGAGTGTCCTGTGCCCCTACATCCTCCATGACCTCTTCAGCCCTGCTATTGAGGGTCTTTACGTCTCCCCAAGTTATCCTCTTAGGTTCGGGCGGTGGGTCGGTCCCATGGCCTGCTTCCCAATTCTGGTGATGGGTCTGGATCTGATGTCAGCACTCAGTCATGGCCATTAGGGGCAGCTGGTTGGTCAGGTCCTCTACACACTGGATCCTCTCGGTCTGAGTTATCCACAGGTGTTCATGGAGTCGGTCTCCCATGGTAAGGTTTCACTTTTTTGGTGGGTAGCCACAAAGGACCCGTAGGGGCTGAAACACAAGAACATCCTCCTCCCCACGTCAACAATTCAACTGGCCCCTCCCATTTCCCTTCTCCCAAGGGTTCTCTGTACAACACTAAGGAATGGGGCCCTTTATTATCTACTTTTTGTCAACTGAAATGTTTCTCCATCAGTGTATTAAGAGAATTATCATAATTAGGAAAATTGTAAGCATACACGCCTAGCATTACCAAATTTCTAGGAGAGGTTTCCTGGCTCCCCCTTTTGTTTGTTAAGAAGAGTTTTCAAGGTATGATGGGTGCATTCAACAATTGCTTGGCCTGTGGAATTACGAGGGATGCCTGTTTTGTGTTGAATTCCCCATCTTTGTAGGAAATCCTGAGTAGACCAGGCTGTATACCCTGGTCCGTTATTAGCTTTAATTTGTTGTGGACAGCCTAGATGGCTAAAAGCCTCAAGCCTGGATATTCTTAACCAATTCACCTGTAAGGGCAAAAGTGTGTAATACTCTGGAGAAATTATCAATAGAAACGTGAATAAATTTAAACTAAATCAAAAGGGGGGTAATGGGTGACATCAGTCTGTCAGATTATTTGTGGCTCTAAACCTCTGGGATTAATTCCAATAGAGGGCGATGCCTTACCTAAGGCCTGGACATTCTTTAATAATTTGTTTGGCCTGAGAATGTGGGAGTTTGAACTCTTTGCGAAGTATGTGACTATTTTGATGAAAAACTGATGGGAGGTAACAGCCTTTTGAAAGGTACCTACTATGCTTACTAGAGTGTCAGCTCAGCATTGCTCTCAGACATGGGACCAGGGAGACCTGTACGGGAACACACATGAGTCATAAATAGAGTATGTTCCCTTCTATCTAGCAAAGTTTGCAAGGTTAAAAATAGACTGAGTAGAGGAGGGTCAATGGATCCCTAAGGAGAACCTGGGCCATGCAAAAGAGAGTATACACAGTATAACCAGAGTTACAAACTAGACTCAAGGGCTTGTGAGGCCACTGTTGGAGAGCCGAAATGGCTCCTGAGAGCTCAGAAGGTTGAGTGGAAGTAAGAAATACAGTTGTGTCCATTCCTCCTTTTCCTGCCAGGTGATGGCGGCTTTCTCTGTTTTTCTTGAGTTCTCCATGAAAACAATCCTTGCTCTGGGGATAGGGGTCTTCTTACTAATTTTTTTCTTTCAAACAAATATTAAGAATGACAATGTTTTGTAATAATTTGTCCAAGGGCAGGCTAACTTCTATTTTGCCCACAAAACCTGTGATAGCACATTGGAATTCTAGAGACTGGACAGATGTTATGGATTTGGGTAAGCAAGACGTGAATGATAGCTGGATCATGGCCGAAGAGTTGTTACGTTCTTTCACGTCCTTTAATAATAAGATGGCACAGAGCTGTACTATACGTGGTAACAGTATGTTGAGGCTGAGGACAGAGAAACAGCCATTCTCTCATGCCTGAGGGAAGAGTTGACCAATTAATCCTGTGGTGGTACTTAGAGTTGGAAAGCAGAATAGCCTGATGGGAAATTGGCGGTCAACTCTCGTGAGCGGGCTTTTATTGATATGTTGATTGACAAGGTCTAGTTCCTGGAAAGCCTGGGGGATAAAGTTCTAGGGGAATTTAGATTGGAGTCACCTTTTAAGGAACTGAATAAATGAGTAAGCTGACGGGTGGTCATTCCTAGGCTGAATCCAGTTAATAACACCCAATGGTTGTTGGAGGTTATTAAGGGTTGGGTGTTCCCGTGGATTGATTTGGAACATTTGAGGCCAAATTATCCAGTGAAAAAGAATATGCCCCAGGTATATTTCCAAGGTTCAGATTGTTGAGCCTTTTCAGAGGCAATAATTAAGCCTGCATGAGATACAGCTTCTTTTAGGTAAACAGGTCTTGGCCAGTATCTCAGAAGATGGGGCAGCAATTAGAATATTGCCCATATAACGGTATATTATAGAATTAGAGAACCTTTCCGAGACAGGCTGTAAGGTTTGGTGGACGAAATGTTGGTAGATAGTTGAGCTATTTAACATGCCTTGAGGCAGGACTTTCCAGTGGAACCTCTGCAATGGTTGAGAGTTGTTAGAAACCGGGACAGGGAAAGCAAATCACTTTCTTTCTTTTTCGGCCAAAGGAATTGCAGAAAAGCAATCTTTTAAGTCAGTGACTAGAAGTGGCCAATACTTAGGTAGGCAGGCTGGATTTGGAACTCTAGGTTGGAGAATGCCCATTCATTGAAATGCCTCATTAATTTTTTAAGATCATGTATAAGCTTCCATTTTCCTGATTTTATAGGAACTACAAAAATCAGAGTATTCCATGGACTGCTAGATGGCTCAATGTCCTGTTTCTAATTGTTGCTGTTCTAATTCATGTTTTTTTTTCCCTAACCTCTCCCCTTTTAGTGGCCACTTATTGACCCACACAGGCATATCTGAAAGCCATGTGAAGGGGTAGTGGAGGTATCTGAACAGTGGCCACTAGTAAAAAAGCAGAAGGGTGATTCTCATTCCACACTGAGCAAGAAGGTCTCATCTCCAAATATTAAGTGGGGCTGGAAGAACACAGGGCTGAATTCTCCCTACCTGTCCATCAGAGCCATAGCACCTGAGTGATCGGCGTTCTACGTCGCTCAGAAACACCTCATATGCCAGTTATGGATATGTCGGCCTCTGCTAGTGGCCCATCTGGAGGCCAATGTTAGCTAGAAATTACAGAGACTTCTACTCCCATATCTAGCAGGCCATGGAAGGTTTTGTCTTTGATTGTTCCTTCTAAAAGAGTGTAACAGAAAACAACTCAGCTGCTCCAGGGTGTACGGAGTGGAACTTTATTTACTCATGGGAACCCAGAGGAGGCATTCTCCAAATTCTGGGCCCCGAGCTTAGGCAGGGGCTTGTTTCTATCTCTGAGTCAGTATGCAGAAGCAGTTTTGCTAAGTTATGGTGGCAGAAGCGGGTTTACAGAAGCAAGAAAGCGGAACTGCTGGTAGGAGTGAATACAAAATTCTTTTGTTCTTACTTCCTAGTTACTTAGTTACTTGCCCTTCCTGATGCTATTGACTCAGCTGCGAGCCCACCTGGGGCAGGCCACTGCAAGAGGTCTACTGAATTTAACAGAGGCAGTCCACAAAACAGACTGGTTATTAGTGCTACTGAAACCTCCTTCCCCTCTCTCAATATTCTGAGTACCTGGCACTGTATAGGGAAGAAGTTGGGCTAGATGAGTTTGGGCAGGAATGACATAACATCCAAAGGCTCTGATCATAATTTTGGTTTCTCCCCGATTATCAGAATCAACTACCCTGGGCAGGACTAAAATCCCTTTGGCAGAAATGCTAGATCTTCCTAAAATCCATCCAGTGGTGCCCTCAGGCAATGGTCCCCAAACCCCTGTAGGAGCTATGAGGATTTATCCTGTTCTCTTAAGATGAGTTCCTGGGTCCAGTTCTGCTCCAGTTCTGCCAAGTCCAGTTCTGCTCTTCCCCTCGTGGTAGCATGGGGATCAGTGACTCGGCATGTTCCATGGGTCCAAAACGACCGGCTGTTACTGCCTGGAACACTCCCGTGGGAGCTTGGGGCACCACAGTTGGTGCCCCCCTTTCCCTTTCCCTGAGGTGGAAGTCGTTTGCCGTCTTTATCATATTTGGATCTGCATTGATTGGCCCAATGTTTGCCCTCGCCACATTGTGGGCAGTCTTTACTGAGCAGGTGTTTGGGGTAATTCTGTTGTTCATTTCGGCACTCCCAACGGGTGTGTCCAGGTCTGCCACACTTAAAGCATTTAACTTGCCTCTTTATTTCAGCCGCTAGCAATGTGGCTTGATGGTGTTCTGTGCCAACATTTTGGCAAGCCTTGATAAACTGACTAACATCAGTGGCGGTTAGTCTGAGAGTTTTGAGCATGGAAATCACTATTGCAATCACTATTTGCATTTTCATAGGCCAACAGTAATAAAAGGGTCTTGGCTGCTACTTCATTCTCAACCTGTCTTTCTATTGCTCCCATTAGTCTATCAGCAAAATCTATATAAGCCTCTGTGGCTCCTTGCCGAGTATTAAGGAAGGAGCCTGCATGCGGGGCTCCAGTTTCCGGAACCATCTTCAGGGCACGGAGAGCGGCCTGGGAACAGCACTGGGAGAAAGCTTGAGGGTTCATTTTCGCCTCCTCTTCAGTGGATTCATATCGGTCAGTTCCAAGAAGCATGTTAAGCTGGACTGGGTTTCCAATTTCGTTATTCTCAGCGGCTTGGAGGCAGCAGCGAAAAGTATATTCTGGATGCCATACAGCCAACTGGTCAGGCTCAAGGACAGTCCTAGTTAAGGCAATCCAATCACAAGGGGCCATCTGATACGCTGCAGCAATGGCGGACAGGAGTCCCACAGTGTAGGGCGACTGAAGCCCACTGTCTTTAATAGTCTCTTTTAAGTCTTTGTATATTTTAAAAGGCAAAGGTTCATACATCGGCTACCCATACTGTTCAGTGACACCGAAGAAAGCTGACAGAAATTCCAAGTCTCCGCCTTTCACAGCCTCTTGGAAACATTGCCACCTGAAGGTAGTATTCTGGTTAAAGGCTGGAGGCGAATCTAATAGAGGACGAGGAGGAGGAGGTAGATCCTCCAGCGAGTTGTCCCCCAGTGGGGCCGAGGGACGGCTGGAAAGGGAGCCATCCTCTTCTGTTGGCGGAGGCGGGTTTTTATTATTAGGTTCGGCAACCATGCCCGCTGATGTCCCACAGGTCCCTTCTTTTGTGACTGAGCTTTCCTGATTATGCGGGTTTCCGGTACAAAAGGGGTGAGAGCAGTCCTCACCAGGCTCCAGGTTAATAAACCCTGATGTCCTACAGGGGTCCCGTTCTCCCGATGCCGTTCCGGTTTCTGCCCTACTTCTTCCCACACTTCTAGATCCAAAGAGCCTGCATCTGGGAACCACGGACAGCAGCTCTTTATTGTCTGTAATAAGTGAAGTAAGTTCTGTTCTTCACCCCGACATCCCAGTCTTACATCGCTGCCAAAGCAGTCGAAAACATCTCTTCTGCTCCTTAGAAGGTCCAGAGCCCATTTCGGCGGCTGGGGTATTCTTATTTTCGGTTTTGTCTTCCCTCGCCCTCCTTCCGCCTACCTAGTTCTGTAAGCTTCTTCTGGAAAAGCTAATTGCTGGAGAATGAGATAAATGTAGTGGGTTGAAGTGTGCTCCTTGTGAGGCGGGCCCAAGGGTGTTACCCCTTGGTCATCCCTGCCTCTCTTACATGTCTCGGTTTCTCTCCCAGTCGTCTACAACAGCTGGGAGAGCCCGGAGTGCTGAATGACCAAGCCTTACATCGCACGTCCCCGGACAAGCCAAAAGTTATATTACAGTGATTGGAGTTAACTATGAGGCCCCTACATGTCTTGGGAACTGACCCCAGACACCTCTGCTAGGCCCCTACTCACATAGGGACACCCAGAAACTCAGGCCAGAGAGGAAATGCCTCTTATCTTCAGAGTCCGGCTGAGCCCAGAACACTCATTCGAGTCCAGACTATTTGTTATTTAGCTCATGGTGACTTCCTAGTACACCTGGAAGTGGAGGGAGAAGGAAGACTGAAACCAAAAGGCCGCAAGAGGTGGCTCTGAAAGAAATTCCCCTTTCCCTCACCGAAGACACACCAGCAGCCTAACCAAAAGCGCTGACGCCACTGTCCCTTACTGTGGGATGAAGGCGCCGAATACCACCTGTCTTTGGGTGCCTCCTGCAACGAGGGCTCTTAGCCTCCAGCTGATGCGGGCCCTGAACTGAGGGTCTCTGTGCCGGTGCCAGATGAGGTCAACCCCGTCCCTCAGAGTCCTCCCGGTTGGGGATAAAATTACTTGGCCTGGATACAATCCGTCTGGAGAGAGACAGAAAAACAAGTTAACTGTGGCTGACAGGGCCAAGGAAAGGACAGCTAGCTCTGGTAAAGAGGGCCTGAGAGGGGCTTTTGTCCTTTCACTTAGGCTTGGGTTGAAATTTAAAATTTCCTCTAAATCACAGGCGGCAAACACAAGGCCCGAGGGCTGAATCTGGCCCTCTACCTTGTTTCTACCTTGTTTCTACCCAGCGGCAGCCCCGAGCTCCTTGCCTCTAGTTACGGAGGAGTTACATTTCTATAGTCCTAAAATTACCTTCGGGCCTTTGAAGGCAACTACGAGGCTGATGTGGCCCCTGGTGAGAATGAGTTTGACCCCCCTGCTCCAGAGCAAGGTTTAGATTTCTCTTCACAGGTCAAATGGTGACTTACTATTAATAGCTGTTTCAACAGTGCTCTGCGTAGGTCACCACACAGGCATACCACCACTGCAAAACCCCCACTTTATCACCTACTCATGTTTTCTTTTTGAACTCAAGGGTTCTATTCACATTAGGAGTTGTTTATGTAGATATTTGTTGGGGACTCCCCAGTGTGGTTTTGGAGATCCTAGCCCCAAGAGAGCAAGGAAAACCTGGAGAACCAGGTCGCAACACAGGCAGGCATGAATCCATTCTCACACCGAGGGGCCGTGGGAATCAGGCCTGAAATGTACATTTTTGTCCTCTGAAGCTGGCTCTGCTCAGCGACGAAACCCTGTGGGTACAACCCAGATGCTTGAGTTCAAGGCATAGGAGTGAAACTCCCCCCTTCATGACATGCACCCTTACAGCCAGCTGGCGCCTGCATGTCTCGCAGACCCCCAACTGAAAAGATTTCTGTGTTTCTTTAACTGTTATTTATAGATAGCGTTAGTTTTTTTATGACTGTAGCCTGCTGGACACTGACTGATACGCTATGCGCGTGTGCTGTGGCCCCCTGCACTTCCCAACCTAATAAAAAGCGTTTAGGAGACGGGCTCGGGCATTCTCCACTAGAGGGAACCGCCACCCCTTTTCCCGCCAGGAAGGACTCTGTTTCCAGCTACAGCGCCCCCCTCCCCAGGCCCCGGGGAACCCTGCTGGCCCTAGCTGAGGTCCCTCTCAGATACTCCATTAAAACTATCTACGTATTCGTTCTATTTCTATCCAATTCTTCCACAAACACAAGTTATTATACATACTTAGAGACCGTCTGGATATAACACTACACAGAAATTAGACGAGACAGTCCATCACGTAGTTAAGGTCCTGGGTTTGATTCCCGACTACATTTGACTACAGTCTGCACACCCCGTGTTTCCTCTGGTTTTGTTACGGAAAATGAAACGACCAGACACCGAGGGGCTCAGGAGCACGGTCTATATTACGTGCACGGGCCCAGAGGAGAGTGATCTCCAGATTCCGAGCCCCGAGCAGTGGCAGGGGTCCTCCTTTTACACTCCTGCCTTTCTTCTAAGGCTACGGGGCAGAAGCGGAAGTCAGATCTCTCTACATGGCGTTCTTAGGTTAGTGGAAAAGGGGCCTTTCTCTATCATTCCCCGCTGTGCGTGCTTAGACAGCGCTTTCGTCTGTCTCAGCATCCAATAACGGGACTCTTTGCTCTCGTTGCTGCTGGAACATGAGAATGCGGCTGGTGGTTTTCCGTACTAGTGCTCCTTCTAACTGGCTGACTACTGTTCTGATGGCCCAGGGTCCTATGGTAATAACTAGGATGAGGATGGTCAGGGGTCCTAGGACGGGGGCTAGGAAGGAGAGAAGAGTGTTCTGCCACCAGGAGGATGCTCCTGTCTCGGCTCTGGGCCATAGTCTGTCTTTAAGTTCATTTATGCGTTGTATGTTCTCTTCAACTATGCCACTTTCATTAACAAAATAGCAACACTCTTCCCCTAGGAACATACAGGTCCCTCCTTTATCTGCAGTTAGGATATCTAAGGCCCACCTATTTTGCTGGACTACTCTTGCTAGGGAGAAGATCTGGCGTTGTAGAGATGCCAAGGAGGCTGCTGCTGATTCTAGTGCTTCGTGAAGTTCCTGGAGAAGGGTATCCTGCCCCCCCTACACTGATGCTGGCAAGGGAAGTAGCAAAACGTAATCCTACTAATAAAGGGAGGAAAACTGCCCTCCTGTGGAGATGCATCCTGGTATTTAAATATTTTGCCTCTAGTTCTCCGGGTGGGTATGCTATTAATTGAGGCACTAAAGCTACAAGGAGGTAAGTGTGAGGGTCTGACCAGTTTATTGCTGGGAGGAGAGTTTGATTAGTCCAGAAAAACAATCCTGCGGGAGGGGCAAAGCAGAGCGTCCGGTTCTCCTGGCACCAGCTAGTGCTGTGTGGATATACATCTGCCTCTGGTATCCAATAGAGTGGGGCCCCGACGGGCCCTTTAAAGTGAGGAGAGAGAGATTTAGACTCTTGTGCTGGGGTTGCGTTGACTGGCACTGCTGTTAAAGGGGGTTTGTTAAGTGGGGCGCAGAGAAAGCAGTCAGTGAAATCTCCGGGGCTACTGAGGTTGAGAAGGGCAGCCCCTTCTGGGATTAGAGTTATCCAGGAGAAGGGGGTTCCTGTTTGTTTGACTCGGGGTTCAGACTTTTCTATAGTAGCCTGGACCTTTTTGAGGGAACTTAGGTTAAGGGACAAACCTTTTCTTCTAAATATAATGATGTCTCCTGCGGGCCCTCTGTGGAATCCATTTATGTAGACTTTCCCTTTTACTCCCTTTTCCCAGATGGGATCTTCTGCTTTATCAAGAGTGATTACAACTACTCGTCCATACCCACTGTTGTTGAACCTGTCTTTTGTGCATTCAGCAGCACCTATAGGCCCAACCTCCATAGGGGTCAGGTCACTTGTTGCACGAGGGATCAGTTTGATCCTCCTTTACGCAAACGTAAGTGTGCGAGGCTCCAACCAACCTCCTACGCTCTGGAAGGACTGGATTGGGACTTTGAGTTCTTTTCCCTTTGCAGAACCCTGAACATTCCTTAATGCCTATGGTTGCGATGGTGGTCCATTTATCTTTATATTGGTATTCTTGCACTACTATGCTTTCATTATAATTCCAGTGTACTCGCCCAAAGGCTAAACGGGGTAGCAGGATTAGGAATAATAGCTGAGGATACATGCTGGATAGGTTAGGCGAAACAACCTAGCTAAAAATGTGCAAACCAGCCCCAGGTACCCTAGGGCTACTCACTCTCCCGTGGTCCAATTCTCAGGGGCGGTATACCAGAGTCCAAGTCCCCCTACCGTTGTGAGGAGTCCAATGAGGCTGTAATAGTCCCAGGAGCAATTGTCCATTCTGCTCTTCTCTCTCGGGTTATTCTTTGGAGTCTTGAGGCAGGCACCTGGCGAGGACTCTCAGATTCTCTCTGGGGCGACGAGCCGGTGCTCAGGGTTCTCACGGGTCACGGGGAGTCTGGAGGTGGTTCTGCGATGGTCCACTCTTCTACTCCGTCGTGGCAGGTCTTCTGCAGCTTCAGGGCGGGCACCCGGTCCGGTCTCTCTTCTGGTCTCTGCTTGGGCACCTCTGGATCGGCAGCAGCCTTCGCTCTGGTGTGGTGGATCCAGGGGGCGACACTTGCGACCTTTAAAGCGGTAGGGGTGGTTAACAGTACTAAGTAGGATCCAAGCCATCTGGGCTGGAGGGGCCCTTTTTTCCAATCTTTTACCCAGACATACTGTCCTGGCCTGAAAGTGGGCTGGCCCCCCTGTTGGTACTAGTTCTTGCCTAAGGTGGGCTTGCCTTACTCTTTCTAATTCTTGGCCTAGGGCGACTAGGTAGGATGCTTGACGGGTCTCTCCTAAAGCAGTTAAATCTGTGGTGGTTGGTATTCGGGTTAAGGGGGTGGCTCTACCATATATGATTTCATAAGGGGTGTATCCGGCTGCATTCGGGGTGCACCTTATCCTGAAGAGGGCAAGAGGCAAAATGTCTGGCCAGGGGAGGTGCGTTTCTTGGCAGAGTTTTCCTAAAGTTTCTT
This sequence comes from Sturnira hondurensis, assembly GCF_014824575.4. Classification (NCBI taxonomy): domain Eukaryota; kingdom Metazoa; phylum Chordata; class Mammalia; order Chiroptera; family Phyllostomidae; genus Sturnira; species Sturnira hondurensis. The sequence goes on from NW_028081271.1 coordinate 4,805,183, forward strand.
TTAGAGTTCGGTTCATTCGTTCTACCTTGCCTGAGCTCTGGGGCCGGTAGGCAGCATATAGTCTCCACCTCAGATTCAGGGTCCGAGTCAGCAGCTGCATGACTTTAGCGGTGAAGGCTGGTCCGTTGTCACTTCGTAAGCTGAGTGGCAGGCCGTGCCGCAGGCTCGGAGTAGTACTCGCGCTACTTCCTGGGCCTTTTCTGTGCATGTGGGGAACGCTTCTACCCAGCCTGAAAAAGTGCACACTAGAACTAGGAGGTACTTGTACCCGCGGCTGGGTTTGAGCTTGGTGAAGTCGAGTTGGAGATCTTCAAAAGGCAGTGTGCCAGTATACTGGATGCCCTGGTGAGGAACCTTGGGTGCCTTAGCGTTACATTGCGCACAGGTAGGGCAACGGGCTGTGATGGAGGTGCACAGGGTGTCCAAGGTGGGGATATATAGGAACTTTCCAAGGAGCTGGCTTAGCTTCGTCTTTCCTAGGTTAGTCTGTGGCAGTTCTGGACAATATTCCGGCCTTGACTTTGAGGTATGTATATCCTCCCATCTTTTAGTTTCCAAAGCCCCTCTGGTGTCTTCTGGCCTTGGACTTGACTCGCCCACCGGTCCTCCTCTGGGCTGTAATCACGCTCGGTTGGGGTAACTCCTACTATTGGGTTGAGGGTGATCATAGGCTCAGGTGGTTCGCGCGCCGCCTCCTTTGCAGCCTGGTCAGCAAACTTGTTTCCTTCTCTTTCTTTGGTGTGGCCCCGCTGGTGGCCACGGCAATGGATTACGGCCACTTGGTCGGGGGGCCTTTATCGCCTCAAGTAGCCTGAGTATTTCTTGTTTATTTTTTATCTCTTTTCCCTCTGTGGTCAAGAGCCCTCTTTCTCGGTAAATTGCCCTGTGGAAATGCAGGATGGTGTAGGCATATTTGGAGTCAGTAAAATGTTAACCTTTTCCCCTTTACTAAGTTCTAGGGCTCGTATGAGGGCATATAATTTGGCTCACTGGGCAGACCACCCGGCGGGTAAGGCCCTCGCCTCTATGACTGTGTCTTGGATGGTGACTGCATAGCCCGCTCGGCGCTCTCCAGCCTTGGTCAAGTAGCTGCTCCCGTCAGTGTACAGAGTCCAATCCTCATGGGATATAGGTTGGTCTTTCAGGTCGGGTCAGCTAGCGTAGACTTGGCCTGTAATGTCTGTACAGTCATGGTCCGGGGCCCCGTGTTCTGCAGGCAAATACGTGGCTGGGTTGACAGACCGCACGGTCTTTAGGTGGACTCGGGGATTCCCTTGCAGCAGCCCCTGGTATTGAGCTGGCCGTGCGTTGGACAGGTAGCGGTGCCCTGCCCCTTCTAATAGGCTATGGATGGCATGGGGCAAAGAGAGGTGCGTCTCCTGCCCAAAGGTTAACTTATCTGCCCCTTTTAGCAGGACTGCCGCTGCCACGACCGCTCTTAAACATGGCGGCCATCCCACTGCAACATTGTCCAATTGCTTAGACAGGTATGCTACCGGCCTTTTCCAAGGTCCGTGGTCTTGGGTTAGCACGCCCAGGGCTATTTTGTCCTTCTCATGCACATAGAGCCAAAAAGGCTTCTCTGGGTCAGGCAGACCCAGGGCTGGCATGCTAGTTAAGCAGCTTTTGATCTGCTGGAATGCCCTCCTGCTCAGGGGTCCATAGGAATGGATCAAAGTCTGGTCCTTTGGTGGCCTGGTACAATGGTTTGGCCATCTGGGCATAGCCGGGTATCCACAGGCAGCAGAAACCAGCAGCACCTAAGAACTCCCTGAGTTGCCTCAGTTTGTTGGGACTACCATTTGCCTGATGACTGCCTTTCTTTCTATCCCAAGAGTCCGCTGTCCTTGGCTGATCTGGAACCCTAGGTATTTGACAGTCTCTTGGCAAAGCTGTGCCTTTTTCCGAGACACCCGGTATCCCGTCCTGCAGTAAATGGAATAAGGCGCCAGTGTGGACTCGGCAGTCTTCCTTCCCCTGCCCGGCTAGTAGCAAGTCATCTACATATTGGAGCAGAGCGACTTCAGGATACTTGTCCCTAAACGGGCGTAGGTCTTTTGCCAGGGCCTCACTGAATATGGTGGGTGAGTTCAAGACTCCCTGTGGCAGTCTTGTCCAAGTTAACTGGGACTTTTCTCCAGACACTGGGTCTTCCCACTCAAAGGCAAAAATGGCCTGCGACTGCGGGGCCAGAGGGATACAGAAGAAGGCATCTTTCAGGTCTAGGCAGGTGAAATGGGTGGCTGTCGGTGGCAACTGTCCCAACAGGGTATATGGATTTGGGACTACCGGGTGCAGCGTAACGGTAGCTTGATTGACAGCCCCCAAGTCCTGCACCGGCCTATAGCCAGACCCATCTGGCTTCTTTACCAGGAGCAATGGGGTGTTCCACAGCGACTGGCAAGGGACTAGGATCCCTGCCTGTAGATGTTTATTGATTATTGGAGCTATGCCATGCCGTGCCGGGCATCTCTTGGTATCGGGTATTGTTTAATGCACCTCGGAGTCGCTCCGGGTAGGAGCTGTACTAATATGGGCTCCCGTCCCCTCGCCAGTCCTGGCGGGTTGTCCTCTGGCCAGACTCCGGAGTAGGCTGCCCAAAGGGGGTCTTGGGCTGGCCCTTCATCCTTCTGGTGGAGTCTATATTCCTCTTCTCTTGGCATTACCAGGGCGATGATCCGTGGTGCAGGCAGGTCTAGGGAGGCCCCCCCAGGTCCGAAAATGACCCGTGCTGCCAACTTGGTTAGAATGTCCCTGCCCAACAGGGGGATTGGGCAGTCTGGCAGGTACAGAAACTCATGGGTAATCTGATGGCCTCCTAGTTCGACCTTCTGTGACTGGCAAAACCTTTGTGGGCTGGCTGCGAGGCCAGTGACCCCCTGTACTAAAACTTCTTTCCCAGTGGGGGGGTCCTACCAGGACGGTGACTACTGAATGTTCCATCCCTGTGTCAACCATAAAGTCAATGTCTTGGCCCCCAACTTTTACTCCGACCACGGGCTCCTGGGGACCGAGCACGATGGAGCCCGGTCGCCCTCAGTCCTGGCTGAACTGGCGAGGGCTAATACGTTGGGGGCTGGGGCCGGTGGGAGTGCCCGACTCCAGGCACTCCTGGATGACTCCTCCCGCCGCTTACGGGCTGGACAATCTCGCTTCCAATGTCCTTGCTCTTTGCAGTGAGCACACTGATCTTTTTCGACTTTGAAGTGCCCCTTCTTATCGCCCAGTCTACTTTTTGACGCCGTGGAGGCCGACTTTCCTAGTGTGGCAGCTAAGAGGGTGGCCTGCAATTTCTGGTTTTCTAAGCAGGCGGCCGCCGCAGCTTCATCTCAGTTTTCATATGCTTTGTTGGCTACTGCCAAGAGTTGGTTCAGGATCATGCCTGCAAAGCCTTCTAATTTCTGAAGCTTCTTCCTAATATCTGAGGCCAACTGGGAGACAAAGGCCATGGCGACCATACACTGGTTCTCGGCCACCTCCGGGTCAAAAGGGATATAAACCCGACAGGCCTCCATTAGGCGCTCTAGGAAGTCCCCGGGGCACTCGTCTGCCTTCTGGATTATGGTGGCTACTTTAGCCATGTTTGTGGGTTTTCTAGCTGCCGCTTTTACCCCCTGCAGTAAGGAGTGGCGATACTGATCAAGGGCCGCTCGTCCCTGTTCTGTGTTTGGGTCCCAGGCCAGCTGCTGCTTGGGGGCGGCCCTGCGAGCATAGTCAGAGGGGTTGAGGGTCCCAGCTGGGGCATGTGCTTCTAGGTAGTGTGGGGCCTGCTGTAGGATCTTTCTCCTCTCTTCCATGTTAAAAAGTGTGAGAAGTTGGTGACAGTCAAACCAGGTGGGCCGGTGGGTTTGGAAAATTGAATCTACTAGCTCAATCATGGCCTGCAGCTTCTCCAAAAATGGAGGGGTATGTTGTTTCCAATTTAGGAGGTCAGTTGTACTAAAGGGCTGGTAGTAGTAGGTGACCTGACCTGGCTGGATGGTTCCATCCTCACTGACTCTAGGAGCTGCCTGTACCTCCTGGAGGGGCATCTGGAGAGGTGGCTGATTCTGGCTTCTGAGCCTACTGGCCAAGGGCGACGGTCCCGGTTGGGGCAAGGCCAGATACCGGACAGGTGCCGGTTCTAGACTAGGCTGCTGCTCTTGTGATGAAACTGAGGGTGGCGGAGTCAAGGGCTCCTGCGGTGGGGCCGTGGGCGGCACTGGTGGGGCCTGATAGGGTGGCAGCTGGAAAACAACTAATTCATCTTCCTGGGCCTGATCCTGATAGATGCGGGGCCTAACTCTAGCAACTAATACGGTCGGGGTCTTCTGTCCCCATGGCAGCACACAGCACGTTTTTGGGCGCGCTACACCTGAGGTCTCTTTGGTACGCCTCTGAGTTCCTGCACACTGGCTCAGCCATCTGGGCATGTCTTGGGCTAATTCTTGCCATCTGTCTATATAGGGGTATTGGTCAGGGTGACCTGGCTGCCCTGTAACTATGAGGTGAACTGCTCTAATGGTGGACAAGTTCAAAGTTCCCTCAGGGGGCCAGCTGACTCCAAAGGTCAGCCATTCTGATGTGCAAAAAGTCTCAAGTTGTTCTGCATTCAGCGACGGGTCCTGCCCTCTGAATTTACTGAAGTTCTGAAGCATACAGTCTAGGACTGTGGAAGGCCTGCCTCCATGGTCTTCCTCCCGCTCGGTGTAGACACACAAAGGGTGGGGTTCACTTGCTCGTCCGCTTGGCCTGCTCCCTCCTCGGACGAAGTCAGTCTTGGCTAAGGTTGCCCCAGCAGAATTTCGGGGTTAACTGCCAACTGTTATGCCGTATGACCTGACACAGGAACTGCAGGTTGGGACCCAATCTTGCTCCGTAGGTTTTTCACCCGTGGAGCCACAAACACATACACTCTCACTTTCACTCTCAGACACTCAGAAGTTATACATTCCCTCCCGGAGTGAGGGTCCGGTGATCGGACTACGTAGTCTTGATTCTCAGGCAGATCTGGGAGGACTTGAACCTCCCTTCCTAGTCTCAGGTCCTGTTCCCCGGGCACTTACCAATCTGGTGCCTTCCAATAAATCATGGCCCGAAACCCTCGCTTCCCGTCTGGAGTTGCCGGTCGGCGTCCAGTGCCCAGGCCGGTCGGGGCCTAAGAAATCTCAGGGCACGTGCTCCCCCGTCCCCAGCCGGCCTGCCCTGTCCAGCCAGGGGCAAGTCGGCCCAAATTTATGTAAGGTCGTTTCCGGGTCAGGGAACCAAATGTTACAGAAAATGAAACGATCAGACACCGAGGGGCTCAGGAGCACGGTCTTTATTACGTGCACGGGCCCAGAGAAAAGTGATCTCCAGATTCCGAGCCCCGAGCAGTGGCAGGGCTCCTCCTTTTACACTCCTGCCTTTCTTCTAAGGCTACGGGGCAGAAGCGGAAGTCAGATCTCTCTACATGGCGTTCTTAGGTTAGTGGAAAAGGGGCCTTTCTCTATCAGTTTTTGGTCTCAGGGTAAAAAGATATGGAAAGGTGGCGATGTGCCCCTCACGCTGCAGGTAAGGCCTCGCCGACGTTCAATGCTTAAACGTTCTGACCCACCGGGGGAAAACTTTAAAAGATTTTTTTTTAATTTTATTTATTTATCTTTAGAGGGAAGGGAAGGAGAGAGGGAGAGAAATATCAGTGTATGGTTGCCTCTGCCTGGGACACACAATGTATCCTGTGTCCCCTGCCAGGAATTGGCCTGCAACCCAGGCATGTGCCCGGACTGGGAATCGAACTGCGATCCTCCAGTTCGCAGGCCCGCGCTCAATCCACTGAGCTACACCAACCAGGGCTGGAAAAAACGTTTTTAAAGTTTGCCTGCCGATGAAACACGTTCCCGGAGTAGACGCAGCCTGAAAAAGAAACCAGATTCCAGAAGAGGAGGGAGAACGAAACCTGCAAGACACTTTGGCGCTGGAAGCACGCTGAAGCCAGGATGGAGATTCAAAAGGATGGCAGACTGAAAGAAAATGCAGGGGGCACGCGGGGGTACTACCTACCTCCAGGGTCAGGCCCCCGCTGCCTGGTGAGACGGAAGCCCCAGGGAGGAGAGCCGGAGCCCAGGAGCAACGCCGAGACGGAGTGAGGGCGAGAGGCGGCAGCCTGGCGGGAACACCGCCGCAGCGCAGCCGGGAGCCGCGCGCTGCACCCTGGGTCGCGTAGTCCTTTTAGGCGTCACTCACTGCAGGTTGCGGCGAAAAGCGGCCGCCTGCTGCTCCTTTTAAGGCTTGCGAAGGGCCGCGCTAGATCCACCGATGGGGAAGAAATCGGTAACAGTAGGTCGAGGGAACCGGGCCAAGTTTCCCTGTCCCTGCGGGAAAGATGGAAGGAAAAAGCCAGCCAACCTTCCTCACAAGTCTTATTCCGACACTGGGCAGAGGTGGGTCTGACAGTTTTTCTCCTTTAAGAGAGGGCGGGGCGAAGCCTGCCGTTTGGCCGGACCGAGAGCTGAAAGACCAATCGCCCGGGTGGCGGAGGGAAAGCGGGAGAATGCGAACCTTTTGGTAGGGCGGTAGAGGCGGGCCCCCGGCCTTAATAGGAGTGCGTCCTGCGCAGGCGCAGTGGTGGCCGCAGGCGGAGGGGCGGGGGCAGTCCAGTGAGAGACTCTCCGACTGGCTCGGAGGGTGATTGGGAGAAAAGGGGGCAGTGGAGGGCTTGTCATGGGGATCCGAGCTACGAGACGTCTTTGGTAGCATCTGGGGACTCCGAGGGGGGCAGGAAGTGTCAACGCCCGGCACCCCGGCGCGAGCTCCGCTTGGGGGATCCCCGCTGCTCTAGTCCTAGGGAGGGAGGGCAAAAAGGAGTGAGCCCTGATCTCGCCCCGCCTCTGGGCTTGTTACCACGGGGGCGGGGAGTGAGGGCTTCTTTTGGGGGGAGTGGAGATCGGGGGACTCGGCTGTGCCCTCCTAAGCGACGGCCGGTGTGCCCGCGGCGCCGGGTTGCGGAGCAGAGGGGCCGCGGCGGCCGCGGCTGTTGCATGTGTGGCTGCTGGATGCGGAGGCGGCGGCGACGGCGGCGGCGAGGGGCAGCAGCAGCGGCAGGATGTTAGGGCAGCAGCAGCAGCAGCAGCAACTCTACTCGTCGGCGGCGATCCTGACCGGGGAGCGGAGCCGGCTCCTCACCTGCTACGTGCAGGACTACCTCGAGTGTGTGGAGTCGCTGCCCCACGACATGCAGAGGAACGTGTCTGTGCTGCGGGAGCTGGACAACAAATATCAAGGTAGGGGGCCGCACGGCCGCCCATGCGGGTCTTCCTCTCTGTCGGACCCGCTGGCCTCCGGGCACGGTCGCTCGGAGCTTGCCCGAGGAAGTGACACTTTCCTTTTCTCCTGGGACAGTGTCCTCGAGTGCACAGAGCAGGTCTGGTGTGTGGGACCAGGGAGAGGGACGGGAGACCGGGCCCGCGGCCCTCCATTCCTCTGCTGCGGTCGGCGAGGACTTCGGTGGGATCTCAAGGATGGGGGTGGGGGCTGCTCGTCAGCCCCCGCTGCAGACCCAGCGGCTGCAGCTGGCGTGGAGGGGAATCAGCCATTTTAAGTAGCAAGTATTTGTTCCGGCGCTGGCTTGCCCCGTGCCGCAGACCCTCCTGCCCAGGCGAGGAGCGTGCAGCCGGGCGGTGACTGTAAGGAGTGAGTGTCCGGGCTCCCGCAGGTCACCGGGGCCTGGCTTCCCCCAGCCCCCTTTGGCCCTTACTCCCTGAGAGCATATGCATTGGAACGTGCGGGGGGAGGGAGCGAGACTGGACCGCGAAGGCGGACTCCGGGGAGGTCCCACCCTCCGCTCCCCGGCTCCCAGCTCGGGAATCGGGGAGTCCCTACCCCTCTCCCGCCCCGGGGAGAGTTCCAGACTGTAGCCTTTCCCTTGCTCCTTCAGCCAAATGGTTAAAAGAGGAGGGGTCCTTGCGGGTAGAGGAAGAGGGGTGTGTGTGGCTGGGAGGGCCCCCTGTTCCTGGGGGCGTGGCTTGCAGGCGTGACGTAGACACCGGAGGGGCGCGGACGCGCGCTCCCGCCCGCCTAGGTAATGGCTGGTCGTTGCAAGGCTTGAGCAGAAGTGGCTGGTTGGGCGGGCGTCGGAGCCGTGCGGGACGTTAGTCCGCCCCTTGCAGAGTCAGTGTTGGGGTCTGAAAGATGTTTGTTGCGATTTTTCGAGTCTTTCCCAACCACTCAATTATAACGAGGACACAGCCAGCTAGTGGTAGTGTTGCTGACCCTGGCAGCGCGTAGATTCCGGGCCTTGCGTCACTTCCGGGCCCCAGGAGGAAATGGGTGGTTGACTGGGCAACCGCCTGGCGTCCCTTAACCCCGCCCTTCAAGTTTAAGTAATGAAGCAAAACCACCCTTTGTGGTCAGACCCAAAGAGCTACTAGCTCAGGGAATCAGCGTTTCTTACGAAGAGTATCATTTATCATCTGCTATTGGTGGACCCGACCCTTCACCTGCTACCAGGAGGGGAGAAGTTTAAATGGGGATCCGTTGTGCTTTTATTAACCCTGAATCCAGGAACAGACCTTGAACATATGTGGAAACAGCCATATGGACTTTAAAGAGATAACTTCTTGGACTCATTCTCTGTTTTTCTAGACATGTCATTAATCTAATGATTTATTCTCTAAGGAACCCACTTCTGGGGTGACATTTTCTGGCCCTTAGCATGTTAGAATAATGTCTGTTTTCAAATCTGTGATTTATTTAAGCCTTCTGCATCCATGATTGATTAGGACTCATCTCTGTTAGGGAGGAAGAGAATTAATATTGATTATTTAATGTGTGTCATTTGCTGTTTCAAGCCTAGAACATTATCTCATTTAATCTTCAGTCCTATGAAGTAAAATTTCATTTATGGGTAAATGAAAATATACAGGGAGTTTAAGGACCTTGTACAGTTAGGTGGGGAATGTTGGACTCCGCAGCCTGGCTACTTAAGGTGCTGGGCTTGTGTTTAAACTATTTTAACTTCTGTTTTTCAAAGAAAAGGTCTCTGAAGATTTTTCTAGACAGGATGGAGCAAATACACACACTGTACATGCATTGTAACCTTAAAAATGATACAGATATACTTAAGAACTTTATAGTTAACATTTTTAATTTTTCATATAATTCTGAAATTAGTAAAGTTGACAGGTTTTTACATTTCTATAAAGATACATACTATATTTGCCTTTTCAAAAATGAAGCTATTTTTTGTCATTTGAATTGGGGAAGAACAGGTTGTTACAGGAAAATCTTCCATTTGACCATCTAGAATTGTCATCTGGTAACACGGGAAAAAGAATTAGGCCTTAAAAGACTGAGAGATTGTGGAGATTTTCAGCTCTGTTAAGATTGTGGTTAGTTTTAAGGTTGTGGTTAGTTTTAAGATTGTGGTTAGTTTCAAGATTAATAGAAAAATAAAAATTTAGTTTTCTTCACATGCTTACTAAGTTCAGCTTTCACAGTTTTACATTTATTAGCTTTAAAAACTGTATGCTCTTCATCAGAAATTCATGTTTTTAAATTCTTTGCTAGTTTTAAAGTACCTTCTGATTTTGGATCTCATACTACAATATCTAGTGATATAAATTACATAAACAAACAAATTTCTCTCCTACCTATTTGAGGCATTTTAGAAATTACTGAGGAAACTTAAAAGTAACTCTAAAACTTAAAAATAGAAATGAAGAAAATTTTACAACCGAATGAAATATTTGTTATGGATATGGTGATTAGAGAACCTCATATTCTAGCATTTTTATTCATAATTTCCTGGGTAAATAACCCCTGAACTAAATTTAATAATTTCAAGTGCCTTTCTTTCAGCTTAGTAGAAAATGCTTAAATGGTGGAGCCAGATTTTCACATTTGGCAGAGGTCACAGTCAGGGGTTACCCTTGAGCTTCATTTTCTCCACCTGTAGAAGTGATGGCCTCCGTATGGGGTTGCTGTGGGGAGTCAGTGAGAAAATGTTTATCACATCGACAGATCTCAGTGTGTGTCCTTTTTTCACTTTATAATTAAGTTGTCTTCAAAATGCGAATTTTTACCTCATGTATCAGTGTTAGTATTTTATAATATAATTAGCTTAGGTTATTAGGTAAAGAATATTTGAAATAAGGTTTTCCTTTATTTTTTTACTGTCAAATTTTGTGTCTTGGGTAGGGTACAGGGGAATAATATATCTTCCTTATTTTTCTTGGAGGGAAATTAAGTTCTTTTTTTTTCCCAATCCTCACCCGAAGATATATTCACTGGTTTTAGAGAGCGAGGAGTGAGACGGAGAGGGAAACATGGATCCGGTCGCCTCCCATATACGCCCTGACCAAGGATGGAACCCAGGGAGTCAGCCCACAGCCTTTTGGTGTTCAGGTCAATGCTCGAACCAACTGAGCCACACCGGCCAGGGCGGAAAATTAAGTTCTTAAGAAATCCACTTACACGCCTAGCTAGGCAAATGGACTGGATATGGCCTTTGTTTAAAAATATGCTTTGCAGGTATGAGTATGCTCAAATGTGTAGTGCCACTTTGTCACGTATCTGAGGTGAAGCAGTTGTCCATCAGTTGTGAGTACCTACAGTTTCCAGGGAGGAGCTAATCATAAGAGATACATTTAATATTTGCTTTATGTTACATTACTTGCAGACAGCCCCAATGTAGGTATTTTATGTCTTAACCTTTCTGGTATTATGATTAGAATAATAATATTGGCGTATAAAGCAGTGATCCGCCTTGTGGCATGATAAATTAGAATTAAGTTTTTGTCCCTCCACTTTTAGCAAGACAGAACTCTTTGAAATAGTGTTAAATCTCATGAGGATAAAAACATGGAATAGATTTGAATAAAAACTAATCTTATGTAGATTTTGGTGATGTATAGAACTATAATTTCAGATTATGTTCACCTTCTAGGGACTCGGCTACTTTTTATTGATGTCAGTGTGTTCCACCTGCTATACAGCACTTAAATCAGCAGTGCAGAGAGCTTAAAACCAACTGCTGAGTTATCTACAAAAGCATAACGGCCCAGTGCTGACCTTACTGGAACTGGGCTAGTAGCTTAACCAGTTGATCCCAGAATATGAACCTAAACCTATTCTGGAAATAGTTTGGGTTTCAGAAATATCTCTCATGTGATAAAATAAAAGAGCCATTAAAACTAATATGACGGGAAACAAAGGGTTACTTCTGTCTGCTTTAAGAAAGTCCAGGGGTACCTTGGCTGGTGTGGCTCAGTGGATTGTGTGCCGGCCTGCAACCCAAAGGCCTGTGGGTTCGATTCCTAGTCAGGACACACGCCTGGGTTGTTGGGCAGGTCCCTGGGTGGGGGCACTTGAGAGGCAACCACACACTGATGTTTTTCTCCCTCTCTTTTTCCCTCCCTTCCCCTCTCTCTGGAAATAAATAATTAAAATATTTTTTTTAAAAAAGTCCAGGGGTATATGAAAGTGAGGGTGTGGTGTCTGTGGGGTCATACAGGTCACTGGCCAAACTGCAAATCCTGTAAATGCAGTTGGACACCTAGTCCTTGAGTTCGTTTTATAGTTAGAGTCTGACATGTGTTGATAAATTTGATATACAGGATTGTTTTTAAGTTCAAATAACGAATAGGCAATGTGGCACTGAGTAGACTCTAGACAAGGGGCATACTGTGAGTCTGCCCACATAAAATACTTCTGATTATTTATTAGCCCCACATCTCCTTTTTAATATAGATTAATGAGTATTTGAGTTTGGTGTTCTTCCTTTTTATTTCTAAATATACTTTTATATGGCATAACATGTGGTCTTTATATGGGAAATAATTTTTTAGTGTCCACATACTAAAGAACAGTGTGGTCATACAGTTTGTGTTCATTCTAACTTCTCCAATTCTGTGAAAGATAACTTGAAATATGCTGTAAGTGCCAACACAATAACATTCTGACTTTTCTTTTTTTTAGAAACATTAAAAGAAATTGATGATGTCTATGAGAAATATAAGAAAGAAGATGATTTAAACCAGAAGAAACGCCTACAGCAGCATCTCCAGAGAGCATTAATCAATAGTCAAGAATTGGGAGACGAAAAAATTCAGATTGTCACCCAAATGCTCGAATTGGTGGAAAATCGGGCAAGGCAAATGGAGCTGCACTCCCAGTGTTTTCAAGATCCTGCTGAAAGTGAACGAGCCTCAGATAAAGCAAAAATGGATTCCAGCCAACCAGAAAGATCGTCACGGAGACCCCGAAGACAGCGGCCCAGTGAAAGCCGTGATTTATGCCACATGACTAATGGCATTGAAGACTGTGATGATCAGCCACCTAAGGAAAAGAAATCTAAGTCGGCCAAGAAAAAGAAACGCTCCAAGGCCAAGCAGGAAAGGGAAGCTTCACCTGTTGAGTTTGCAATAGATCCCAATGAACCTACATACTGTTTATGTAACCAAGTGTCTTACGGGGAGATGATCGGATGTGATAATGAACAGTGTCCAATTGAGTGGTTTCACTTTTCGTGTGTTTCACTTACCTATAAACCAAAGGGGAAATGGTATTGCCCAAAGTGCAGGGGAGATAATGAGAAAACAATGGACAAAAGTACTGAAAAGACAAAAAAGGAGAGAAGATCGAGGTAGTAAAGGCCATCCACGTTTTAAAGGGTTGTCTTTTATATAATACTTTCAGGATTTACTTTCAGAAAATGTTTTAGGGAAAATGCATAAGACTATGCAATAATTTTTAATCATTAGTATTAATGGTGTATTAAAAGTTGTTGTACTTTGTCTGTGACCTTAATTTTCTGCACTGAGTTACCAAATATTTCCAACCAGGTAGTCTCTAGATCACCTGATGAAGGGGCAAGAAATAGGGAGAGGGTGGCGTGAGCATTCTAAGCATTTCACAAGCCGTGTCTAGTTCATTTCACCTAAAATGCAAGGCTGTTTTCTGGGGGTTAACACCAAAGTCTTGTTAGCATTTTAGTTCTGTGTGCTTAAAAAAAATTAGATAATAGTTGGAGTGCTCTGCAAACATTAAAATTGTCACGGGCATTTAAAACACAAACACTCGTGCTCGCTTCGGCAGCACATACACTAAAACACAAACACTATATACCTGCTAGAGCTTCTCTCCCCCAGCCCCATTTATATACACACTCGTTCATCTCTAGTCTTCCCAGCCTCGAGGGAACTGGAGATAGCAATCTGGGATTCCATGTGGAATGATGTGCTCTTAATTAGAGTATTTGCTGCTGTCTTTTCATTAGTGGCATTTTGATACACCGTTAGCCTCCCACTTGGATATGCCTTGCTGCTGCTCGTAGGCATATCCAGTCTATCTGACGCTTAATGCGGGGGTTGCGTTTTGTTTTCATTGGAACGGGTAAGGGTAGTTACAATACCAAAAACGCTGCCGTTGGCTTATATTGGCAAAATTTGGATTACATAGGATCATGGGTCAAGGTTGAGCAATTTTAGAAAATGTGTCTTATTTAATATTTTCTACACCGACCCGCTGCTGGGAGGCCTAGACACAGGCCTGTCACTGGGAAAAGGGCATATACTAATCTTTAACTTGCCTATATGTCAAACAGTAGCTTACATAATTTTGCTAGTGGCTATAGTTCATTTCTGTCCCAATCAGTGATTATATATTAAGTAACAGTGTATTTACCTTTTTCACTTTCTGGTATTGGTGCTGTTTGATGTCTTCACATTTAATGAACTAATTTCATTATAACAATGCAACTAATAATGTATTTGTAAGTTGAATTTTCCAAAATCCTAATATTTTAAGGGTAAGCATCTTGATGGGTATTATGTCCATATATTCAGAGAATTGGGGGGTTTGGGGTGGGGAGGGGACAGTGGATTGACTAGTCCTTTAGATCTGTGTGTGACATACTTTTTACTCCTCATTTCTTCCTAATCTGGTGATCTTGATTCCTTTTGATTAACATGTAAAAAATTCTGTCTGCTTATTTGGAAAAAAATTGTTTTTTTTTCTCTTCTAGCTCTCCTGTGTGACTTTTACGCATGTCATCACACCTCATCTGGGTGTCAGGTCAACCCTGTGTATTCAGCGTGAAGTGGGCTTACATGTCCCCAAGGTTCTTTTGAAATCCACAGTATTTTCCCTGTAGTGAGGACTTAAATAGTCAAGTGACTCGATTTGCTTTTTCATTAACTTTGTCCTTTATTCTGAGGTATGAAGACACTTTAAAGGCGAGCTTAGAGACAGGTGAATGCACAATATTTGATTCACTTCTGTTCTAGGGATATTTCAATTGATGACTGGAATTTATTATGTTACTTCTTGAGCAAGGAATATTAGACAGCATGATTAAGAATTTATTTTATTGTAACTTGTTGAGTATAAAATTCTTTTCCCTTGAGAGCATAGCATTTTGTCTTAGTAATTACATCCTTGTTACCAGGATAGCGCTATTTACCTGATGCCATTAAAAATATGAGTATGTGCCAAGCCCCCAGAGGCTTTCAGATGTGACTTACATAGAAGTCAACACCTTTTCATGCATAAATTTGATGCAGCATATCAGCAAATAATAAACTTCCACACAGAAGTGCCCAAATTTGGATTAGTTTCCACAGGAGAACAAATGTGAAAAAACCTGAAAGATGGGCTCTCTTTCAGACCTAGAGTTTGAGACCGTTGTATTTTCGTGAATGTCTTCTCCTTTTCTATACCACACAGGAAATAGAAGTCTTAGGTTTTCATAACAGCATGACTGGGCGTTTTGAAAATATCTTACAGATTTTTATATCTGACATCACGCTTGCCAACGCACAGTGTACAGCATTGGTTCCCAAATTTAACTCACAGTGGAATCGCCTTGAGAGCTTCAACACAAACTGGCTGGTACCTGTGCACCGCCCACCCCCCCCCAGCAACTGTGGTCTAGTTTATTTAAAATGTGGCTGAAGATGAGAATTGTTAAAGGGCCCCCAGGTGGTTCTAATGTGCAGAAATAATGTAGAACCAGCTGCCCCGTGATAGAAGTCTGAGCCGGATGAAAACTGCTGGTGTGTTCTCTAAATCCAGGTCTTTGGGTGACAAGCATATCCAGGGTCTGGCACAAATAACGCCCCTATTTATTAAAAAATAAGTATGCAATTCTGTATATAACAATACCACACTCAAGCACACCATGTGACACTTTAGGTGAAACGTGCAAATGAAAACGGCAAGTTACCACACCCACATTATGACCCTCCCAACCACACTCAAGCAGGTGTTCCGCCTGCCAGACTCTGTACAAGTGGTGGTGCAGTTGGGAGAGCCCACCCCCGGCAGTCCCACCGCCAACCCCTGAAGCCTGTCCTTGAGTGCTCCTTGTGTGCCAGACACTGTTCCGAGCAGTGGTGGTTCCAGAAGGAGACAAAGCCCCTGCTTGTGGGCCACAAACTAGTGGGACAGGCAGATACCTGTAATGCCAGAACTGTCTGCTAAAGGAAAGCCCAGCGTGGTGGGGAAAAAAACGTGAACGCAGAGGGAGGTCAGTCTTAGTGTTGATGATTAAAGAAGGTCTCCAAAGAAGGGATCTTTGGGCTGAGACCAGAAAGAAATTGGGAAGTGAAGTAGGCTAAGATACAGAGGAGGGAGCAGAACAAACCTGTCAATGTGACTTGAGCAGAGCATTTGACAGCGAACAAAATGTTGGCTCTTGGAAGCCAGCGTATGGAAGGGGTATGTGTTCTTTAAAGATCACTGTGGATTCTGCATGCAACATGGACTGTAGGGGGCCTTGGTGAAAGTGGGTTTTGGAGACTCAGAAATCTTGGCACCACAAACACTGATGACTTAGACTAGGGTGGTGGTAAGTGGTGGGACTCCACCAGTGTCACGGGGGTACAGCCAACAGGAGCGCTTTGGCCCAGGGATTGGGAAGCAAAAACATGCCCAGGATGACTCTTAGGTATCTGGCTTTAGGGGGAAAAAAATCAAGATTTCTGTTTTGCCTTTAGGCTTGACCCATCTGACAGGTTTTGTGGGGTCTTGCCTGTCATGGAGGGCGGGGAACGGAAGAGAAATATTTCTGAGTTAGCCTGTGAGTGGAGTTTAAAGTTATGTGATTGAAATCCCGTAAATAGAATCGTGCTCACATTTTAGTATGCACACGAGCCACCTGGTTTTTAACAATGCAGACTGACCCGCTAGGTCTAGCATGGGGCCGGAGATGCTATACTTCTAACAAGCTCCTCAGTGATGATGCTGCAGGTTTGGGGGCCCCCACTTTGAGTAGCAGCCACGCAGATCCAGAAGTGGGGTGATGTTGGGGATCGTGGTGCTGAAGTATTTAAAACGGGGAGGAGCCAGCGGAGGGGACTTGGAGATCTCAGGGAGGCCATCCAGAAAAAGGTGGCACGTGGGAAACAGGCGTAGCCAGCTTCAGGAAGAGTGGTCTCTCAGATTCTGTCCAGTAAGAGGAGGACCGCAAATTCACCGCAAGATGGGCGGCCAGGAGGTGGTTAAATTTAACGGGCTGCAAGTTTAGGGGCTGGAGGACGGGTTGCAAAGGGAAAAGAAGGGGTAGGACGTAGCGTCAGCAGTTTTGGACAACGTGAGTTTTGACGTATGGGGAGAAATGGGATAAGTGTGCAAAGGAAGATTTTAACTGTTGAGGGGATTACAGAGCGGGGTTACATGCTGATTGGAATATTGCATTAGAAGGGGACAGATGACAGCAGTAGGAAGCAGTGGATTACTGCAGGAGTGAGGAGGCAGATGACAAATGAGAACTAGGACTCCTGGTGGGTTAGTCCCCATAGGGACAGGGTCCCAGTTCATGTACGGAGAGGCAAAGGCAGTATTTTTACTAATTTATTCAAATATTTATCCTGCAGCTATAACTTACAAGACACTGTTCTAGGTACTTGGGATGAAGCAGTGACCAACGCAGGACAAAAGTCTATAGCCTCGTTGCTCTTCGATTCTGGAGTGAATCCTTGTAAATGCAGACAGCTTGCTCAATGTGGTGCTGGGAAAGTGAGATCATTCTCTTCTAATAGCTCCCACTTTTCCGGTGGAGGGCTTGGACAGGAATGGCCTGTTGGAAGTCTCCAGGAGGTGAGCCGTGTGTGTGTGTGAACCTGAACTCTCGCTCAGAGTAGCAAGGTGAATGGACCGGGAAAGCTAGTTGGAACTGTGGGTCCGCTGGAGTCTTTGGTCATGACTCCGCATGAACTCATAACTCATCTGTTGCCTGGATGCAGGCATGAAAAAAGACTGAGGTGAAAAAAGAGTACAAAATCTCTTACAATTTCAAAATCTCTACAGGAAGCTGGAAAAACTGCCGCTCCCAGGTCCTTTTTATATACCCAGTAGGTGGCTTCCTCTGAGAAATCTGTCCTCACTCCCCCATTGAAAGGGAGAGGAGCCCTTCTGAAAGGAGCAGTTGGGCAAAGTGAGCAAGACAAGTCTTCACCCCTTCCTGGGTCACGTCCTCAGAGTCTGACGTCGTCCAAATCTGTTTTAAGTGAAGTATAAGTTATCTATGTTCCTAAGCTCCATGCGTCACTTGGAGACACCAGAGCTCCTTTTTCGTGTCCCACGTCCGTGTGAGGGCTGTGCTCTGGACCAGACTCCAGAGCTGTGGACTTCGAGGGACCGCAGTGGGTCACTGGCCCTTCGCTTGCAGTTGGTTCAACTGTGAAACAAGTGACTTAATGTGGGCTTCCCTAAAAAATGTTATTTGTTTGCCTTCACGTTGAGGGAAGAGTTCTCGTCCCAAAGTTATTAATAGTTTATAACATTGCAGCTTTTAATTCATGTGTGTGGTAATGACTTTAAAGCAGCGTTTTCTAAACTTGAGACAGAATGATCTTGATGAATTTTGACTTGATGAATGATTCTTGATGAATCTTTATGAATTTCTGCATACCATTCTTATTTTATATTTAAAATTTTGTTTGCTTAATACTTTTTAAAAAGATTTGTGGTTTTTTAGAGAGGGGGGAGGGAGGGAGAAAGAGAAAGCATGATGTGTGAGGGAGACGTCCATCAGTCGCCTCTCATACACCCCCAGCTGGTGACCTGATCCCACAACCCAGGCATGTGCCCGGACTGGGAATCGAACTGGCAGCCTCTTGATTCGCAGGCTGACACTCAATCCACTGAGCCACACCAGCCAGGGCTGCTCAATACTTTTCTTAAAAATGACTCACTTTTTGATGTCAATTTGTTTTAAAAAGGAAGCACATTGCTTTGGTAAGTGGAAAATTGGTATCGCTTTCTGTGAATAGAAGATTACCTAAAAACATAATGAAAAGAAAGCAGTGTTGTTAAAGTCCAGCTATGTAGCATTGGCTGTGACAACTCAGCCCACACTCTATGCTCCCCTTATTAAAAGGTCTGAAGAGTAAATAGTCACAAGTGAAAACCAGCAAATGTAGTCTTTCTGCATGACGTGCAATCAGAGGATCAGAAGAGAACTTGGAGTACTACTGCCTGCTGGGTCTGGGAGACACTTTTAGCCACAGGAGGTCAATCACTGCAGATGCCTGACTATCAGTATAAAACAGGGACATCACGCGTCTCAATTGAAAGGCGTTTATCTAGCTACAGGCAGGTGGAATGTGCCTCTTCATACAGGTTTCTGTAAACCCCCGACGGTATCAACCAGCATTATCTGTATCAGCTTTAGAGTAACCGGCGCAACCCCAGCTCCACAGGAGTCTCTCCGTCTCACCCGCTTTCTCGTCGCAGGAGAAACCCTGCAGTGCCCTCAGAGACTCTTCCTCGGCGGTTGAGCGAGAGTCCCTGGGCAGACTTGTTTCAGGTCGCTTCGGCCCCGAAAAACCCCTTAGAATCCTCCACGTAACTTCCTCAGCGACCCACTTGCTAGTAGGTTCTTTTCAGCAGTCTCCGGCATTGAAAAAGTTCCAACTTCCTTCTGTGCTGAGTAGTACCACGTTGCCTGTGGTAAACACAAGGAACGAGACTTGGGGAGAGCGGTGGATTTGGCTATATGGCAGGACATAAGTGAAGGTTTGAGGACTCCGTCCTTTGACGTGGCACCGAGCTACTACACAGCGATATCCTTCATTCTTGTGCCACTTGCTTCAGGCTGGTGCTTAAAATAATTTGGCTTTTTTTAGTGGTCTTCCTTCTTCCTTGCTTCTAAAGCTGCCTGCCTCGTAGCCTGTATTTCTCTTCTAGGTAACTGTCTGTTAGAAAAGCTTTTAGTCAGATCTGTGTCCAGCTTCAAAACAAGTCGAGTCTGAGAGACAATCTAGTGCTTGAGTTTCAACGTGTTTTGTTTTGTTTTGTGTTGTTTTGAATATGTGGGATTTTCCCTTTCCTGCTCTTTACTGTGTGCAGACAGCGCTGTTTTTGCTACATACTTGCTTTGGACAGCAAGATCCAATTACTTTGACCAGTGCCCTCAACTTATTTATGTAGAGCACGAACCTTGGAAACTTCCCACTGAGAATCTGAGGCATTAGGCCAACGGGCTAGTTTTCTCTGCAGGGGTTCAGGTGTTAAGTCAGTAATAGGGAATCATGCCTTCAGAGGGCTGTAACGATTTTAGTCCCAAGAGAAGAACTTGCTGTGAAATGGTAGCAAATAGCAATTCCAAGCCTTTAAGATGGACTTTGACTGCACTTTTGTGCCTTCCTGAGACCTCCCCCAAACATCAGAAATTTTCTTCTGTGCTCTATGGAGTGCGTTTTGCTTTTTGGTTATCAATTTTAAATTCTTGTCACCTTTAAAAAAAAGTAAATTCTCACAGATTAAGAAAAATGGTTATAGACTAGCAAAATAGTGACTGAAAAGTTGTTCAGTTTTGAGCCCAGAAAGTGTGTAGTAGCTTTGGATGTACGGTGCTTGAGTGTTGCATTGAGTATTTTCTAGCTCGAAATCAGTTTAATGTTCCTTTGGGAAAATTCTGATAAATGGAAGGTGTGATTTAGGGGGACTGGCCATTCAGAGCTTTTACAATTACACAGTGAAGAATAAAGGAATTTCCCGTGGCTAGTTAAGAGAAAGAAGAAAGAAGCATTGACTTTATGTTCTTTCTATTTAAGTCTTCGCCATGTTAAAACTCATCTTGAATTAATTCAATTTCTCTTTCTAATGATAGGTGAAATGGACCTGATAAAACAAGTAGCAATATAGTTCAAGTAAGAACCGTCTGTCAAATATAATGGATTATGTAGCCTATTAGCTACATCTTTAAAATAGTTTCACTTGCTCAGTTTTTTTTTTCTTCATTAGAATTGGCCTCGATTCTTAGGCACACAGGGACTATCACCTTCACCTAGGATCAGAGACAGACCACTGTTAATACTCTTGTTCCTGTTTCTAGGGAAACCGAGGGCAAGTAATCATGAATTCAAGCCGCATTTTATGATTACCGTGCAGGTCAGGTAACTGTGAGAGCTGACTTTTGGGTGAAAGTTTTGTACCCCCACTGGGCTCTGAGGCTCATTAGAATTTAATATCCCGGCACTCCTCTGGCTCCACCACCTGTCGAGATCAACTACACTGTTTTCCTCGGAAGTTTTCATTGTTATTTCAAAGCCATATAATTTGTTTCTATAAAATGCATTTATTGAAAAGGCAGAATTGCTTAAATCAATGTCATGGTCAAACATTTCCATGAAGGGGTAGGGAAGTCTCTTCAGCCGACTGAACCAGAACCTGAACTGTGTTTGAGGCACAGCGGCTTTGGGGGTGAGAAGCAGCCAGTTACCCCAGTGCCACCGACAGAGTGCCGTTTATCGTTTCCAGCAGAGTTCCTTGGTGAGGTGAGGAATCCTGTACTTTGTTTCACCTTGAAATTAGTTGGGATTTTCGAGAGGTTCAATGGCTGTGAAGAACAAGGCGATCCAATTGTAGTTGGAGCCAGAAAGTCACAGGAAAGCAGGGCCCCACGTGCTGGTGTCTGTTCACTGAGAGGCACAGGCTCCCTCCCCGACTCCAGGAGGCGTTTGGGAAAGCTTTCTGGAGAGCAGTTGTAACGTGCGTTCTGATGAGAGCAAAGTGTCAAGTCTAAGCGAGGATGGTGGGCACAGGGAAAGTTCTCTTTTCACGGTCATGCTCATTTAAAAAAAAAAGGGCAAAGCTGTCTTCTTGTCACCATCTTACTGTGACACACCACCTCCCAAACAGAGGAAAAGAACCAGTTAGGTCCTCCCGTTGACCCCTTGCGGTCTCCGACACCCACTGGGTTAGAGAGCACCCCATTCGATTACCTCCCACTGAAATGTCTGGGGCATTAGAGGGGCATGTGAAATACTGATCTTGGGGACCTTTTCTCACTCCCAAATCTTTTATTGTGTTTAACACACTTTTACTTACTTCTAATAAATAGTCAACTTCATAGCATTTTAATTGTAAACTAATCATTGTAATAGTCCATTCAGGAGAAAGTTTTGAACTTAGAGACATAATGCATTTGTATTGTAAAGAATTATAATAGAATCATCAAATGACACACAAAAATAAAAAGACACCATGAGGATGCTATTCTGTCAGGGAAGTGGAATACAAATGTAACTTCGGGGGGAAAACGAGGTTGAATTTTAATTTGTTGGTATTTTTAAAATGTATGATGGGGTATTTCTATTCCACCAGATATATTTGAGTAATAGACCGGTTTTATTTTAAAATGCCAGTGTAGAAAATATGGCAGAACATATCTTCACTGCATTCATGTGAACTTACGAAACATTTTGGAGACTAACTTACACGGGTGAGCAGGGACACAGTTTTGTTTTTTTTAAGTTAGTAGATGTGAGAGAAAAAACATTGGAAATCATTGACAGACATAATCTGTTCAATACTTTGGCCTTGACCCTCTCACCGCAAACGATCTGCCCTACCTCAGCCAGCCACTTCCACCGTGTCCCCTTAGACTCTGCAATTACCAAAATCTTCACCTCCTACTGAGAAATGCATTCTCACTTGCCAGCCTCCTGCCCTCTGACTGCCACCTCTTACGGGTCTAGTTCACTCCCATCTGTACTCTGACTTGAGCCAGGACCTCTGAAATACTCCCACCTAACCTCCACCCTCTCCCTTCCTCAGGTTGGCTTTTGCTTCTTTCCCCGACTCAGATGCCAAGGCCCACCATGCTAGTCACCTGCTTAGACACCAGGCTGGACGGAGACTGTACAAAAATGGTAAGCTGTGACACTGTGACCATGTAACGGGGCTGGAGCTCAGGCAGTTCATCCAGGAAGATAAGGGTGAGTTTAAGGTTTGTTTGTACAGACTTCCCTTTGGCCTTGATTCCCATCTCTGGTGACAAGAATGTTTTTTCTTCCTGGTGTAGGGAGGATATCTTTCCCGTGGGAGCTTCATCTCCTGATTTCAGGGAGAAAAAGGAAGGTCAGAGAGCCCTTCTGGCATCTGCCTTTTTTTCAGGGCCTTTAACTTCAAATAATCCTTAGCCAAAGAAGCGTATTTTGGGTGTACTACACCCTTCAGTAGTAGCTGGATTTAGTTAAATAAACCCTCCCCAGGTGGGTCTTCTTGCGTTGCTTCATGTTAGTACTGAGGGGTTTCGGGGAGAGGGCTGCAGGCAAAGGTTCTTTCAGAGCTCATAACCCAGTAGGAAGATGCACACACATCTGCAGAGCAGTAATCAAGTGCACCCTCATTTTCCATCGCCAAAACCACCGACTCACCGGAGCCTCCAGCCGCACTCTGCCTCTGCCTGTTTGCTCTTGTCTTAGACCAGCCCCTCTACTGTGTCCTGGACCCATCTCTTGCCTTGTTACTGACTTTTCCAGCTGCCTCACTGATTTGCCAATTGACAGATTCATTAACTCCACTAATAATTAGTGGACATAATATTGTGTCTACCAATATTCATCATCTCTCTATGCCAGCTACTATTCTAGGTGTGGAGACATTTAGCAACACAAATAAGGAAACTAGGTGGTAGCTTGTTACCTGGTAGGTACATGGGGAAAAGTAAAGCAGGAGAGACAGTGTCAACGTGGAGGAGTGGGTATTGCGATTTTAAATAGGAATGTCTTACGGAAGAGGTGACATTTGATCAAAGACTTGATGGAGGTGAGGGAGTGAGCCACGTGCATATCCCGGGGAAATAGCAACGGAGTCAGCAGGTGCAGTGGGTACAAAGTAGCCAGGGCAGGAGTGTGCCTTCCTGCGTGGAAGAAACATCAAGGTCAGTGACCTGGAGCCACGTGAGGGAGGGAGAGTCCGAGAACAGAAGGTCAGAGAAGAAATGCAGGGGGTGGTGTGGAAACAGACCCATAAAGCCTGGTCAGCCATAGGGAGGACTTTGGTCTTTATATATATATATATATATTTTTTAAATACATTTTATTGATTATGCTATTACAGTTGTCCCATCCCTCCCTTCATTCCCCTCCACCCTGCATACGCTCTCCCACCCACATTCCCTTCCTTTAGTTCATGTCCACGTGTCACAAGTTCTTTAGCTTCTGCATTTCCTATACTATTCTTGCCCTCCCCCTGTCTATTTTCTACCTACCATCTATGCTACTAATTCTCTGTACCTTCCCCCTCCTCCTTCCACTCCCCTGTTGCTAACCCTCCATGTGATCTCCATTTCTGTGGCTCTGTTCCTGTTCTAGTTGATTGCTTTGTTTGTTTTTGTTTTTGTGGTTGTTGTTAGTAATTGTGAGTTTGCTGTAGTTTTAGTATACATGTTTTTTATTTTCTTTTCCTTTAAGAAGTCCTTTTAACATTTCATAAAATAAGGGCCTGGTGATGATGAACTCCTTGAACTTGAACTTATCTGAGAAGCACATTATCTACCCTTCCATTCTAAATGAAAGCTTTGCTGGATAGAACAATCTTGGATGTAGGTCCTTGGCTTTCATGAGTTGGAATACTTCTTTCCAGCCCCTTCTTGCCTGCAAGGTCTCTTTTGAGAAATCCGCTGACAGTCTGATGGGAACTCCTTTGTAGGTTACTGTCTTTTTATCTCTTGCTGCTTCTAGGATTCTCTCCTTAATTTTGATCTTGAGTAATGTAATTATGATGTGCCTTGGTGTGTTCCTCCTTGGATCCAACTTCTTTGGGACTCTCTGAGCTTCCTGGACTTCCTGGATGTCTATTTCCTTGGTCAGATTGAGGAAGTTCTTCTTTATTATTCATTCAAATATTTTTTTCACTTGTTGCTCTTCCTCTTCCCCTTCTGATACCCCTATAATCCGGATGTTGGAACGTTTAAAGATGTCCTGAAGGTTCCTAAGCCTCTCCTTATTTTTTTGAATTCTTTCTTCATTCTTTTCTGTTTGGTTGTTTCTTTCTTCCTTCTGGTCCACTCCATTGATTTGAGTCCCAGTTTCCTTCCCATCACTATTGGTTCCCTGTGCATTGTCCTTCATTTCACTTAGCATCGCCTTCATTTTTTCATCTAATTTGTGACCAAATTCAACCAATTCTGTGAGCATCCTGATTACCAGTGTTTTGAACTGTGCATCTGATAGGTTGGCTATCTCTTCATTGCTTAGTTATATTTTTTCTGGAGCTTTCATCTGTTCTTTCATTTGGGCCTCTTTTTTTTTTTTTTTTTGGTGCTGTCGCACCTGTTACGTATGAGGGGCGGAGCCTTAGGTGTTCACCGGGGCGGGGCAACCCAGTCGCTGGGTTGTGACGCTGTATGTAGGGGCGGGGTCAGAGAGGGAGCAATGGCACTTGCTTCGCTCTCTGTCAGATCTTAGTCCCTTCCACTGCTCCCCCCCCCAAGGAAACTGGGTCCTTCTGGCGCTGATTCCGGGGTGGGTGGGCTTGTGTATGTTCTAGGACCCTGTGGGTCTCTCCAATGGACGCTCCTGTGAGGCTGGGAGTCTCTTCCACTGCCGCCTCACCCCCCACAGGTATTTTTAATCGGTGTTTTGAGGCTTTATTTTCACGCTGGGACCCTGGGTTGCGCGGTCTGTCTTGCTCCCCACTTTGGCCTGGTTTATCTTCTTGTGAATGTGGGGCCGACTGGTCAGCCCCCTTGCGCGGAGTGCGTCGCTTCACAATCGCCGCCTCGCTGGGTCTGCCCGTTGCCACCCCGCGCCCGGGATCTGCCGGCCACCGCCTGTGTGCCCAGGGTCCGCTGGCTGCCGTCCAGCGCACCTGAGGTGCCTTTCCCACCTGGTGCCACCGCTTTTAGTGCTTCGACCCCTCTGCATTCCGCCGCCCGACTGCGCCCCGCTTACAGGTCTGGATGAATGTGTTTATTTTATCTCCTTGGTTGTCCAACTTCCATACGGTTCAATTTTCTGTCAGTTTTGGTTGTTATTTTGTTTCTAAATTGTTGTTGTCCTTATTTTGGTTGTGCGAGGAGGCACGGTGTGTCTTCCTACACCTCCATCTTGGCCGGAAGTCCTGATTTTTTAAAAATATATTTTCTTGATTATACCATTACAGTTGTTCTATTCCCCCTCTTCATTCCCCTCCACCCGCACACTCCCTCCCCCACCATTCTCCCCCCACCTTAGTTTATAACCACGTGTCTCAAGTTCTTTAGATCCTATATTTCCCCCACTATTCTCGCCCTCCCCCCTATCTATTTTCTACCTACCATCTATGCTATTTTCTGTACCTTCTCCCCCCTTCTCCCCCTCCCACCCCCCTGTTTCTAACCCTCCATGTGTTCTTCATTTCTATGGTTCCACTCCTGATCTAGCTGTCCTCTTGGTTTGCTTTTGTTGTAGGTGTGGNTTATTTGTTCAAATACGTTTTCCACTCGTGGCTGTTTCTTTCCCCCTTCTGGTACCCCTATAATCCGGATGTTGGAACGTTTAAAGATGTCCTGGAGGTTCCTAAGCCTCTCCTCATTTTTTTGAATTCTTGTTTCTTTACTATTTTCTGGTTGGATGTTTCGTTCTTCCTTCTGGTCCACTCCCTTGATTTGAGTCCCATTTTCCATTCCATCGCTATTGGTTTCCTGGACATCTCCCTTCATTTCAATTAGTTTAGCCTTCATATGTTCCTCTAATTTGTGACTAAGTTCCTCTAATTTGTGACTGTAGTCTACCAATTCTGTGAGCATCCTGATAAATAGTGTCTTAAATTGTGCTTCTGAGAGGCTGGCAATTTCTCAGTCGCTTAGAGTTATTGGCTCTGGGACTTTGAGTTCTTGCACCATCTTTTGGGCTGTTTGTGCCTGTTAAGTAGCAGGAACGGAGCCCTAGGTTTTCACCAGAGCAGGGCAACTAAGTCGCTGGGTTGTGACGTTGTATGTGGGGGCGGGGTCAAAGAGGGACAATGGCTTCCCGTCTGCCGCCTGCCGCTGCGGCCCGGTGTCGCAGCCACCACTGTCACCAGGCCCACGCGATTTGTTCCACTGCACGCGAGCGTGCCACCGCCGTCAGCCCTCCACCACTGGATTTGCCCCCTGGGGCCTGTGTGGTCCGTCTCACTGTGCACGAATGTGCGACTGAGGTCAGTCTGCCCCACACCCCGACTGGGTCTGGGCTGCCTGCGCACCTAGGTCGGGGGATCTGTCCTGCCCAACCCAGCTCCGCTGCTGGTTCCGCCCCTCTTACCGTCCTCGTTGAACGGTTCGTAGTTGTCGTAGTTTGTCGGACTTCCGTATAATTCCGTTTTCTGGTCTTTGGGTGTGTCCTAGTTCTCCAAACCTTTGTTGTGTTCAAACTTGGTTGTGGGAAAAGGCACAGTGTTTCCACCTATGCCTCCATCTTGGCGGAAGTCCTCCCGGAAGTCCTGGTTTACTTTTTAAAAGATCCCTTTGTTTGCTCTGGGGAGAAGAGATGAAAGGAAAAGTATTAGGAGGCTATGTTAGTAGGGTAAACGATGACAGTATCTTGGGCCATATGGAAGCCGCGAAGATGTAAAAAGTTTCAGATTATGGAGATATTATGGAGGAAGAGCCGGTGGGATTTGGGTGTCAGATCGGATGTGGGATGCAAAGGAAAGAAGAGTGAGCAGAGCAAGATGCCGGTATCTCTGGCCTGAGCATTTGGAAGAATGAAGTCTCCGTCAGTCGGGATGAAGACAGTGTGTGGACCATGTTTTCCGATACAATGGCCAGATTGAACAGGTGAAAATGCAGGGTGTCCATTAAATGTGAATTTCAGCTTAACAGCAAACTCTTTTTTAGTTTAAGTAGGTCCCATGCACAGGGAAGGCTTATAAAGCTAAAGTATTAAATAGAGGTTTGATAGCTTATTATAAACCCAAGGAGGGAAATGCAAACTGTATTTTTGATATCATAGCTTTGCACAGTGGCAGTATCATAGTCAATGAGGCTTATCTGGCACGATTATTGCTAATTGATATTGTGTGTATTAGTATATTATTACAAACATAAGGACTTGTGAAATTTTATTTTATTTAGTCATTTCCTTTATGAGGTCACATCATTGTATTGGGTTCATTTTTGTTATAGCTGCCTCAGTTCTAATTGGTCTAGACACCCTCTGCCTATCATTTAAAAAACAACATTAAAATGAGTGTTTTGGGGGGAAAAGGTATGTCCCATGCAATATTATTTATACTCACACTAAAAATTATTTTCCGTTATTCTACTCTAACTGGGTGTCCTTTACTTTATCTGGCAACCCTAGTTTTGGAGGAAACCCAGAATGGTCTGTTAGAGATGCTGAGTAGGCAGTTGGATAAATGGACCTGGATTAAGAGGGGCAGACTTGACCTGAGGACTGACTCTTGGGAGACATCAGCGTATAGGTAGCCTCCAAAGAGCTGAGACTAGGAAGTCAGCATTGGAGTGATGTGGACAGAGGTCAGGTCTAAGGAAGAAGCCTGGGGCCCTCCAGTGTGAAGAACCTGCAGAGAAGATAGGGCAGAAGGAGCCAGTGAGCTAGCATGCAAGTCAGTGCGCCTGCTAGCCCCGTAAGGTTTAAGATGGCTCAAACACAGCTTTTAACTCCTCTGAAATTCTGTTTCTTCCCATTACCCAATCCCAATGCAAGGTAGAACTGCATCTACCCAATAGCAGAGTTCGAATATCTAGGAATTATCTTTAATATATGCATGTATATATACATATGTATATCTCCTCTATGTCAAATCTTTCAAGGCATTTCCTTGTCAGTATCAGCACTATGTGGTCAGTACAGTGTTTTTTCTGACTTGCTTAATAACCCTCCCCTGACCGCCCAGTGGGGTTCACCCCCGAGACTGGCTTATGCAGGGACAACACGAGGGAGTTTATTTCAGCAGTCCCAGCAAAGAGCGCTGCTTGTGCAGGCGCTCAGCTCCAGGGTTGGTCCTTGACCTCTCCCGTCAATTTAATTATTTATGGCTCTTGGTTTTGGGTCGCAGATAATGAGGAATTATCTGAAAAGGCAGGGCTGCGACCCTTTGTCTCCCAGAAATCAGACTGGCTTTCTGTTGGTTATTCTGAATGTTGGTCATTGAATTGCTGCACATTCCGAACGGCCGTGTCAGGAATTCTTCATTCTCTGTGTGTGTTTGTTGGTGGACACAGGAACTTTGGGAGGAAAACATGGACATTAGAGACGAAATATTAAAAAATGAAGCAGTTGAGCAGCAACCTACGCTCCCCACCAACTTCCAAATCCTCTAGGTCGGTGCGCTTTAGCTTTGGTCAGAAATTGCGTGGACAACAGCTGCATGCGTTATATGATCATGGAGTGTCCATGGAGGGGTTTCTGAGCACAGGAACAAAAGTGACAAAAGCTCATTTTAAATACTTTAAAAAGATTGGGGGATGGGTGAGAATGTGAGGGGACTGAGAAGTACCAATTGGTCGTTACGGAATAGTCATGGGGATGTGAAGTACAGCATTACAGAATATAGTCAATAGTATTTTAACAGGTACCGCTTTATGTATTTTGAATCTTGTATTTATGTAATACCTACTCCTCCGTAACTAGTATTTGTAGAATGACAGCTTAAAAGGGCCAGAAAAATGAAATCTTAATTATGTGCACTTACTATAATTTTATATGTAAATTTTCAATATTTTTCCAAAAATGGACAAATATTTTGCAAATTGTTGGATGATCCTGGGCATAGAGCCGGGAGCCCTGGGACCGCATCCAGCAACAGAGCCCTCAGACTCTCCAGACTTGAGCAGACCCTGGGGCTCCTGTGAGCTCCACTTCTCACATCTGTCACATGGGGGACCACACAGGTGACCTTTATGACCCATTTCAGCCTGGACTGTCCAGGAATGTCTGTCTACACATCTCAAAGTGAAAAAGTATCTCTTGACCTTTCTATCAGGGGAGGCATGTCAACCGGCATTGCCCAAGAAATTTCATCTCAAAGAGGAGCTGAGCGCTTGAATTCAGAGTGCGCCTCATTGGTGCCCACCCACAGCTCAAACCACGGAGTTGGTGGGTCTGCCCTGAGGGCTAAGGGCCCACGGGCTTGCCCGTGATCCGCAGGCCTGCACTCGCCAATCCTTATGGGTCGTATCTGAATCCGAATACGAATTCCACTCTCAGAAGCCAGCACATACGGAAAATATTAATACTTCCTTCAGATAGAAATCTTTTTATTTTCTTTTTGGGGAAAAAAACAAATTTTAAAGAAGTGTCTAGTTAACTGTGCTATAAGCACAAAAATCACGTTTCTGAATGCCCATAGAATTACTGTATTATCGGAAGTAAAGAAGGAAAAGTGTTTATTTAAGGGAAGAGTCAAAATCAAGGCCTAACCAATGGAGCATTCTCTCTCCCCAAAACAAACTGCAGACGTGGGTGTCAGCCCTCTCCCCACGCTGCCTCCTCGCTGCAGAACCCGCTGGACTGGAATGCAGTCTCCACACCTTCGCTAACCCGTGGAAACGTTCAGTACGTTAACTGCAAGCCCCGAACCCGGGCCTGGCTTACCATGAGAACCTGCCCTTCTGGGTCTCAGAGCTACTGTGTTTGCATTTTGAACTGATGCGGCCTCTCAGACGTTCTTAATACTGTTGGTTACAGTCATGGACGGGAGACTTTGATAAGAGGTCTCTCCAAGGGCCTTTGAAGGCATTTAAATAGAGTCTTTATGCCTATGAAATCACATCGAATGTTTCTGGTCCTCAGCGTCTGAAATCTAACAGTCTCACAAAGGTAGTTAACGTGTGTGGGAAACAGGCCCCGTGTTCTCGGGGCTGTGCGCGGTTAGTGGGTCCCAAGTCGTCAGACTCCCCGCGTGGATGAAGCTCTGGACAGCCCAGTGGAGAGAATTCCCAGGAGGCAGGATCAGTTGCGAAAAACTTCTGGAAATGGCATTCACTTTGCCGTCATTGGCACACCCCGCCCCCCACCGCCCACTGCCACCAGCACCAGGGAAGGACCCTGCTGGCCCCTTGGGGAGGGTGAGTAAGGGGACTGTGCGGGTTCCTGCCAAAGGCGCGGACTGGCTGGCTTGGAAGGGCCCAGGAGTAGGAGTCTGTGGGAGGGGAGGAATACATTGTACGAGGACGCAGCACTCAGAGGGCAGCTGACGCTGTGTCCCTGCTGCCCTGCACAGTGAGCCCTCCCTGGGGGCAGCAGGACTTGGGGACCCTGGAGGAACACCGGCCCCGCCCCCTGTTCTCTAATCCCTACCCTTGAAATACATCTACAAATGAATGAATAAATGAAATTCCAGTTCTTTTCTATCCTCCAGGACCGCAGCGTCTGTAAAAGGGACTCCAGAAATCGGGGTTCCAGGTGCTGTTTTTTCCGTTTGGTTTTTCAGACCATCCGAGAGTGGCCCTTTTACTTTGCTTTCCGAGCAGGAGAACAGGCCAGCTTTCCACAGATCTGATCTCTCTGTCACGACAGGGAGCAAAGCCTCGTTTTCTGTGCCAAGTGATCTGCTGCTGCTCCCAATTCACCCAAGGGGTGCACAGCGTGCCTTCTGAATTTGCACTGATTTTGTGGCTGACTTCATTGTCCCCCTTCTGAAAACACATGGTCTGTCCCAAACAACTAACACTTATGTTTCCATATTGTTTCCATTTAATTATTCCCTCTGTTTGGGTTTCACTCCTTACCCAGACTACCCGGGCTGTGTTGGGCCTGCAACTTCTTTGAACCCCCAACAGAGCGTTGCTTCTTATCTGCCCCCAGTAACACTACCGCCACCACCAGGGGTGGTGTTTTAAGAAACAGACGGTAGCCCAAGTATCAACTACTGTAATCATTGGGGAAAAGGTTGGGCAATGCTAAAAAACATTTGGAAAAAAGAAGTCATCCTGGGATATTCAGTGAAATCATACGTCCCTGAAGTCCAGGACCCGGGACAGCAGGGGTCATATCTGTTTTTATTGCTGCTGCCCGTCCGGCGCCTGGCCCACTGTTTGGCAAGTGGCAGACAGGAAGTGACTGTTTTTAAGGAGCTAACAGACAAATTTCTTGAGCTCCTGTTATGTCTAGGTCCTGTGCTAAGTGATGAAGAGACACAGACCCATGGCAGTCTTCTCTCTTCAGAAGTGACCAACTGGGGAAGAGGAGGAAAGGCTGAATTGAAAGCAATCGCTGTAAAAGCTATTAAAAGTGCTTATCCATTTAAAGTGCTTTGGAATCAGAGAGGGGAGCCGCTAACTCCCCCCTTTCCCCTCTGACTAGAAGGCAGTCAGAGAACTTTAACATTGAAAAAACCATAAAAACACTTGATGGGTTTTGGGGGAGACTAAGAATGTGCCGGGTGGAAAATGGGAAGAGATTCTGGGCCGAGGGAATGAGTGGAACCATTACCGAGAGCTGGGAATGTGTACACGCTCTGGGAACCCCAGAGCTGTTCCGGAGGCTGAGTGATCCGGCCTTTGAGTGGGATGGCAAAAGTAAGACCAGTAAGCGGAGTCTGGTTTGTGAGGGTCTCAGGACCACTGTTGTAGGCAGTGGGGCCCATGAGAGTTTTTGAGCAGTGAACTGATATGAGCAGACTTGGATTTGGGGCGACCACTCGGACAGTGTTGGAAGGCAGATGGGAGTGGGAGAGACGGGAGGCAGAAAGACCACTGCGAGGGCCACACTGGTACCCGATTAGAGAGCGGAGAGGCGGAAGCCAGGCAGTGGGTGTGGGGTGGAGAGGAACAGACATTCGGAGAGCCATGCACATTCCCAGGAGGCTGTGCAACTCTTGGGAGGTGGGGAGTGGAAAGGCAGGAGTCCAGAATGACTGTTGGTTTCCAGTGTACAAGAAGGGAGGCCGCAGGGAAAGCAGTGGGATTGGTGTGGCCGGGAAAAGAGGTCTCACATCAGACGGCCATGAGCAACCTCTTCTCCCACCTGCCGAGGCTGCAGGGAGCCCTCTCTTCGTGGGGAGGGAGGGGGCTTCCCTGAGGAGTTCATGACTCCCCTATCTTGGAAGAAAGACATTTCTCAGCCAAGAAGGCATAATTCAACATGGGGACTTAAGCTTGCTTTTGATTCTAGATTTCCAGGAGCCCTCAGGTTGGAGGTAGACTGAAGCCTGCCACGCTCAGAGAAGGATAATATTTTATAAGACAAAGAGTTTAGTTTCCTGTTATTATGTGCTTTCTCCTTAATCTTGAGCAAAGTCTTAGGCAAACAGTCGGCCTCATTGCAGCTGTGCTGGTGCCTTTTGAGCGTACAAGGAACAGGATGGCCCTGCCCGCTGCAAGCCAGCAAGGAACAGCAACCATACTCTGGGAGAGGTCTCCGAGATGAAGAGGAAGGTGGGGGGGTGACACCTATAAGGGATTGGGGCCCCTCCCTCCTAGAGATTCACCCTCATCTGCCGACACTGGAAAGTGAGGCTTTCTCCAGTTCAGGTGGGCAGGTAGCTCTCCCCTTCAACGCGCATGTTGTCTGGGACGCCATGGCTACCTCACTCCTTATGTTGAGTAAGAAATGCCATCTCCTCTCCACCCCCGCCAAGGAGCAAGGGGCACCCACCCTCTTTCATGTATCCGGCCCCAAGGTCCCAGTGTCGACAAGCCTGTAGTAGCAAACGGGTGGGAAACAGGTCTGCAGCCACTGGCATTAGGGCGTTTGTCGTCTGTTCAGAGAACTCTGACCTAACAGTCGTCCCTAAAAAGACATCCTTCGCCCATCTTGGTCTTGTGCATCTTTTCCTAGAATGTTAGTTCGAATTGCAGTGAAACAAACACAAGATTGACCATGTTGAACATTTTTAATAAGAGGTTATTTGAGCCAAACTGATGACATGTGCCAGGCAGCAAGAGCTCACATGCCCCCTGGACCCTGCGCAAGGGCACGGCTCGGCGACGTTAAGCACACGCATGCTCGTGTGCAACCATCGCCACCATCCCACTCCAGAACTCTTTGATCTTCCCCACGAACTCTGTGAACAAACTCTGTGGCTCCTTACCCCCAGCCCCCAGCCCCTGGCCACCGCCGCTCTGCTTTCTGTCTCCGTGAATGAGGCTACTCGGCCCCTCACCTAAGTGGAAACACACAGCGCGTGTTGCAATGGGCTCATTTCACCGAGCGTAAGTAATGTCTCACAGATCTACCCAGACTGCAGTGTGTGCCAGACTTTCCTTCCTGTTTGAGGATAATACTCCTTTCTCTGTACGCAGCACGCTTTGTTTATATAAACAGCCATTGATGGACACTGGGCTGCCGTCGATTGTTTCCTCCTTTTGGTTGTGGTGAAGCATGTTGCCCTGGGCATGGGAGCACGGGTGTCCGCTTTGTGCTGCGCTCACATTTTTCTACAAAGCATCTGTCTCCACCTGACATACTTATTGTGGATTACCTTTCCCTCCCGTCTAGAACACAAACTTTTTGAGGTCAGAAACTTGGTTTTGTTCATTGCAGCTGTGTTCCAAAAACTGTGACAGCCGAGTGTGGTATATGGCGGGTTGGTCAATAAATATTTACTGAACGACTAGATAAATAGACTAATGCCTTGACTCAGCCAAAGTTTCCACACTGAGTTCTATTCTGTCGCTGACGTTGCTGGATGCAGGGGGATTTTGAACCAGGTTTTCAGTTAGGTGGTGCCTCACCTTCCTTACCTCTACAGTGGGTATCCGTCTTGCTTTCTAGCAATATCCGTGAGCTTCCCGTGAGATAGGGCAGGCCCAGGGTCCCAGTATTTCCTGGCAGACCTCACGGCAGCCCACTGGAAGGAACAGCAAAGTCCCTAACTGTCGCTTCAGGGGATTTTGTCTCTGGTTTATTTCTGCTGGAGAGAAGCAGCTATGGTTTGAAGGGTTACCTTTATTTTAAATTAAAAAGTAAATTTTTCATAGGCTATCATTCAATGACAAAATATTATGCTAAACCACAATGAAATGGTTACACCTCTAGGCTTTGTCATTTAGGTGGATTTAGATGGCGTATGCATGTTTCTTAGCCATTTTGAGTCCGTATCTGCAGCTGAAAAACTAGGGATATTAACATCTGCATATCAGGGTTATTGTGTAGGTAAAAATAAATCTGATTCTAACCTAGCTGGTACACGACAAATGTCAGATTCCTTCGCTTTGTATTTCGACTCAAGCACCATACAAAATAGTCTTACAGTGCTGACGACAATGTTTATTAAGCTTTACTATGTCACTAATGCTATGCTAGAAACTTTATTCTTTTAACAAAATTAACATTCAGTATTCCTTTTCCTCTTCTCTCAGTTGTTCTGTGTAAGCCTGAGTTTTCTGTAGAAGCCAGAGATTTTCTGTAGCTAAGATAGCTCTCGATGCTCAGGAAAGCCTCAGGTCCCATTCTTCTCTTGTAAGTACACAACCTCCTATCCACACCTTGGGCTCCACTGCTATCTCACTGCTATGAGATATCTCACTATCTATCTCACTGCTCTGATCCAGGGTTTGCTGTGGCTCCTGAGTGTCTAGCAGACCAGAGATTGACTCTCAACCCCAGCCCCAGAGTCAGCCCTCCCACCGAGGTTTTGTTAGGTCACCTTCCCTTTCCAGCTCTCTACTCAGGTCTCCATGCAGCCCCTTCTGGGCAGGAACGTACCTCAGCTCCCTACTGATTTCCTATGTGTCAGCCTCGTTCGTGGTCTTCCCCTGCCCAGGACAAGGGCTCTTACTTCCCTTCATCTAAATCCAAGACCAACCAAAGCTCAAACCTACCCTATTTTGCCATGAATAATGTGCATTTTTTGCCCAAATTTTTGAGAGAGAAATAAGGATGCACATTCTACTTGGATAGTACCAATTCCACATCTATATAAAAGTTTCTAATTCTTTTATTTGTGCTTATATGTTAAAAAGTATGACTCTAAAAGGCAATAACTATATCTATATGCAAAATAATACCCTGAACTATGATTATGGGTCTTTTTCTAAATATAAATAAATAAAAAATAGAGTTAAAAATTTAAAACAAAACATTTTTTTCTGAAAGTTTAGGCCAAAAATGTGGTAGTGCATTATACATGGCAAAATACAGTATATAATTTATATTTGTTTTGCTGTGAAATTTTTTTTACTGGTTGATAGTCTCCAACTTCTCAGTCACCACAGGTTATAATCCTTCAAGGAAAAGAAACTTCTATTCTATTACTTTAATGTTTCTCTCCACCTCTGAGCCTAATCAGACCTACGGAAAAGAGTAGGTAGTTAATGAGTACAGAAATAAATCACTAGGATAATGATTAGTGGGCCACAGCCGCCCACCGCAGAAACTTCCACCTCAGCCTGTGAAGACACTTTTGCTTAATTGATACATGCTATATGCAGTGTTACTTTTGTTTTAAATTCATGCATTTTGAAAGCCCGACTACTCAAGCGGATTCCAGGAATTCGCAATGCGAGCTACGTAAAGAATGATTACCATGTGGATAGTGGTACAAGGGTCATGCAGTCAAGGAGGGAGAAAACCGGGCAGTTTACATTCCAGATGGGTGAAGGGTCGCTGTCCTGCAGGGTGACCTCTTGTCTGCAGGAACCTAAGGTAACTGTGTGCACAAGCACTCACCTTCCGCGGGGCAAGACAATGCCATCCAACCGAGGTGTCTGCCAGCAACCACAGCCATCATTCCTATGTTAAAAAAGCATGTGTAATTTTAGGTGTCAATAAGTTAGCTTAATTTTAAAGTACCAATATAGAGCTCAGTATCCCATAGCTTATCTTCTTCTGTAGGCTGCCTTGTGTGCATGGACGGGGCTGCAACTGATGAACTTCCCTAAGAGACCGAGGAAAACACAGCAGTTGTGGACTGGACTCTTCTGGAGCGCACAAAACCGAGCGGCATGCGTCCAATACTCCTTGTCCGCGCATTCTGTGGCTTTACAGCGTGGAAGTTGCAGGCATTCAAGCCTGCAGTCTGAATACCTCTCACTCGGGGTTTCCTGAGCCAGCATCTAAGCTAAGGGCAATTTTCACTGAGCCCAACAATAAAATGAAGTAAAATAAAATGACCTTCCTCTAGCTTCAAAGAGTTGGCCTTTGCCTCCAGCCTGTCTTTGCACTATGTGGTCTCAGGACATCTTGCTGGTTTAGCTGTTCTAATGCTTGTTTAGTATCCGAGACTCAACATTTTTCTCTTTTCAAACATCATTGCCGAGAAGCTCTTGATTTCACACAAGTTGATGATTCAGTAAATTACCTAATGCCACCTATAGCTCTACCAGTCACTAGTACAGGCTCAGAACGCTCAAGTGGAGATGATTCTTGGGACATGTCTCCACCAAGGACTTGGGAAGGAGGGGAATAATATCCAATGAGAATGAGGGGAAAATCAAAACTTCCAAGGATTTAGAAGAGAGAAACGCAATTCTCTTGGATGACTCAGTTGGGTTAAAGGGTCTAATGCAATAGGAGATGTTTGCCTATTTAAACAAGGTGTCACTGCAATATAGGGGTTTGATGTCAGAGAGGGTCAAAACCAACAGTCAAAAAAGTTGATGTTTGTCCCATCCATACACAGGAAGAAGGGTCTTTACTTGCCAGGCGTATCCACCAAATACAAAAATAAGGAAAACCAGGCAACTACAGCCATATGTTATTAAGTACTTGAATCATAATGTCCCTTTCTCTGAATCTATACTTACCAAAAAATATTCTGTGATTTGACACTGTATGAGCTTGGGCCCACTTGTGAGTTATATTTCATGTTGAAATTAATGAATTGAAATTTTGATTAATATGATTCAATGCATTCTCAGTGTTTTCCCCAAGTCTGATCAAGTCTGGAACGTTGACCAAATCTAGTTTTCTTTTTTTTTAAGGTTTTATTTATTTATTTTTAGAGAGGGGAAGAGAAGGAGAAAGCGAGGGAGAGAAATATCAGTGTGAGGTTGCCTCTTGTGCGCCCCCTACCTGGGACCTGGCCTGCAACCCAGGCATGTGCCCTGACTAGGAATCAAACCAGCAACCCTTTGGTTTGCAGCCTACACTCAATCCACTGAGCTATACCAGTCAGGGCCCAAATCCACTTTTTATGTTCCCCAAAACTGTAGGTTGCCTTGATAATTCATTTGGTCAACATTTATTCAATTAAATATTTTTAGAAGCTTCTTATAGCCCAATCACTCTGCTTAGGAATATGGCATTGAGAAAAATAGATGAAGTCCTGACAACCAGAGATCCTATCCTAAAATATTTTTGGCATCATTGTTTAGAAAAAATGTTGAGTCTAAGGAAATGACTGGTTCAGGAAGACACTCTGGAGTAAACAGCATCTGAATGGAGCTGGGAATTAGGGGTTTGTGCAGTGAATGGGGAGAAAAGAAGGGGAAGAGAGAGGAAAGGAGGGTGAAGAAAGGCAGGGTGAGATAAGGGAAGAGAGAAGCTGTTAGGTTGGGCATTTAAATGCTGTGGGGAGGCAAAACAGAGGGCTGACCCAGGGCCTGGGGGTCAAGGCTTAAGGAGTTAGGGAACCAGGGGGTAACAGCCTTGAACGAGTGTGCTCAGATCTGCATTTTGGAGAAACCTCTGGCCATGCAGCGCTTGAACCAGGGGACAGAGAGGATGGGGTGGACAGAACGTGGACCGGGAGGCCCACCTGAAGGCAGCTGCATTTTGTGTGAGAAGCAGTGGTGGCCCAAGGTGGGAACAGGGGGGATTTCACAGGCAAATTTTTGCCACAAGCAAATTGATCCCTTCTGTTGCTGATTCCCAGGCGGGTGGGTTTGTGTACGTTCCAGGACCCTGTGGGGTCTCTTCAACGCACTTTCCTGTGAGGCTGGGAGTTTCTCCCACTGCCACAGCAAACCCCACAGGTGTTTTCAGTCAGAGTTTTGAGGTTTTATTTCCCCGCTGGAACCCTGGGTTGTGGGTCTGGCTCACTCCCCAGCTGTTCCTCCTGGTTTATCCGTACACTAATGTGGGACCACCTGGTCCTCCAGCCTATGCCTCACCTGCCCTGGTCTGACAGCCACCACCTTGTCATGAGTCCTCTCCACCCTGGCTGCCTGTCTCCACCCCTCCTTCTGAGACTGGTCAGATGAATGTGTCTTCTTTAACTCCTCGGTTGTTGGACTTCCATGCAAATCGATTTTCTGTTGGTTCTGGTTATTTTTTGTTTTTAAATTTGTTGCCCTTCTTTGGGTTGTGCGAGGAGGCAAAGTGTATCTGTCTATGCCTTGGTCTTGGCCAGAAGTCAATATCCTTAATTGCATCTCAATGACTCCTTTATTCCTCACAAACCATTGAATTCCGCATGCTTGTAGCTAATTCCTCCCTCAGCCCACCCCTCAAGGGCACTTGTCTTTATGCTTTTTTTTTTTATCTGTGTGCCCTTGTTGACATTCCACATATGAATTCTGAGATTAGCATTTTTGGAGGTTTCACGGATTCATTTTTCTACCACTCTGGTACTTTTTTTTTAACTAAAGAAATAAATTCGGTTATCTCAACTCTTTCTCATGAATTTGGGTTTGATGTTCAAGGGTGATGAAAGAAAAACATACATGAGTATACATATGCAGAAGAAAACAATTGCTATCATGTTTTTCTTAAAAGTAATTATCCAGAAAGATGTGAAGATTATGTAATAAACTTTTGGCAGTCGCTTCATGTGGGTTGTGCACAGGGGGCACTTATCCACGGGTCTTCACCAGTCTCAGGACTCGGCACTGCTGGGGGTTCTTCCTGTGCTTCGCCGACTTACTCTCTATTCAGTGACTGTTTGGAAACTTTCCTGCTGCCCTCAAACCTCCGACCCCGTCGCCTCCCTTCTAATGCTCAGCTTCTTAGAGTAAAGCGGAGTCATCAGCCCAGAACCCTCTCAGCTTGCTCTGCAGGACCTGACACCGTATTCAGCCCCTATGGCACGTTAGGAGATGGTCCTTCCTTCCTGACCTCCGCTCGGCCTCCACTCGGACCACTTGCCATGATCCCCTCGCTCTTCCGTGGCTTCAGCCTCTCCCCCCGCCTTTCAGTTGGATTCTCTCCACGACCTGCTCATCTTCATCTCAAAACAAAGCAAAACCAAACAAGAAACTAGGCCTTGATTTGCACACCCTCCGACTGCCACCGTGTTCCTCTTCTCTCCTGTATGACCCCATTTCTTGATAGATGGTGACAGGGTTATGTTTTCTGTCTCCTCACCTCTTGTTGCTCAACCCACTCACCTCATACCCACGTGGTCTCTGTCAGGGTCCCCCATGCCCTGCACATCCCTCTGAGCTCCTTTGACCTGACTGCTGCACAGCCTTGAACACTGTCAATCTGTATTTTCCTTCTCGACACTTCCGTCCTTTGGCCCGGATTAAATATCAGGATTCCCTAGTGCTCTGTCCTAAATTCTGTTCTCATGCGATTCTCTCCTTGGTGAATCTCG
Source organism: Sturnira hondurensis (assembly GCF_014824575.4). NCBI lineage: Eukaryota > Metazoa > Chordata > Mammalia > Chiroptera > Phyllostomidae > Sturnira > Sturnira hondurensis. The sequence goes on from NW_028081271.1 coordinate 4,844,780, forward strand.
CCTTTGCCATAGCTTCAGTCACTGTCTATGTGCCAACCACTCCCAAGCTTCTCTTCTCAACTTCAGCTCTTGCTTACTTTATTTCTCCACTGGGATATCTCCAATGTTTCTCAGGCTCCACAGGTTCAAGACTGAATTTGTCATCTTCCAAGAAGTCGCCTGCTGCCTGGCTCAGGGACTGGACCAACCATGCAAGCGCATAAGCAGGAACCCGTGTGTTGTCTTAAACCCGTCACTTTTCACCTTCCAAATTCAGTACAACTACTCAAGCACCCAAATAAGTCTCGATTTTTCTTCCACTGTCACACTTTAGTCTAAACAACCTCTAAGGAATTTCCGTGAAACCAGGTAGCAGACAGCTTTTGGAGGTCCCCTCTCTCAAAGCTATCCTCCTACCCTCAGATTTAGCTAGAACCAGTGGTCATGGATTATCGTAGCATCTAATAATGAACCATGGGATAACAATGAAGCGATGCTTAAGGACTTTACACAGAGGAAAATAAAAATTTACGAAACTCTAATATCTAAATTCCTGCATTATTCACTGGTTACATTCTACTTAAACTGTATTCTGAAAAAGGCTGACATTTGAAAAACTTCAGTGTGTACTTGACAACTACTAATTATTTAGTGATGAGGATTGTAAAAGATTAAAATCGACTGAAAATACCGCACAGAGCAGATTTTTAAAAAAGAAATGTATGCACCAAGAAACAAAAATTCATTGCAAAACCCTATTTAACACACATTCAATTTAAAGTGAAGGGAAAAGTCAATCCTCAGTGGAAACCTAACACAAAGCAGCCTCGGATAAGGAAATTCGCATGTTCAAAGGCACCCCGTCAGAGGCAGGCACAGCAGATGAGCAGCACAGGCAGTTAAAGTCTTTTCCTCTTTAAAGAGCTCCAAGGGCTCTCATGGAGAGAGGGCGTGGGTTGCCCAGGAGCCGCTTTAACATGGAAACCCTCGCTCGGCCAGCAGGACAGCCTGGGTGGCCGGAGCTCTCCATGCTCACAATGAATGGCCAACCATGAGTAACCATGACAACAGCCTCTATAACAGTTAGCAGTGCCTCTTAGAAAAGAATATCGTTCAAGGTTAACGCGACGTTTGCCGAGTGGCCCTGCCAGCCTCTTTCCTGTGGGTCCTGCCAGGACTTCCAGCCCTTGTCTCTCCTACTGGACAGCCAGAGTTCCTCCGTTTCCTGGAAACTGCTCTGTTGGGGCCAGAGTCAGAGTGGTGGCCGTGAAGTCCTTTCACTTGGTCCCACATCACTGAGCCAAGTGGCTCCTCAGCTGTGAAGAAGCCCTCAGGTCACAGGTGGGCACAGGTAACCAGTTCTTGGTGATCGGGACACAGATCTGAACCAAACACCCAGAATTTGTAGCCGAGAACATGGGAGCAGGCCAACCCCAAGTAGAGATTGACCTCATGGGCTGGAGGGACTCTATTCTTATAGGGCGGATCCTTCCCGGCTAGTTTGGGCAGCTTTTACTGTTGACAAGTAGTTGTAAAGCTACTGCACATGTGTCTCCCATGGTTTTCCTGGATTGGCCGCCAGGGAAGGGGGTCCCACAATGTTACGCAGTTGATCCCCCTTCTCCCGAGGTCCCCCTGTACTAGGTTCACCTTTCCCGTCACCAGAGAATTACAGCTCTCCATGTTCGAGATTGGTGAAAAGGAAAGGAATGATTTATTCAAGTTACACAAACTTAAGAGTAATGACTTAATGTCTTCATCAAAATCCCAAAGTCCCTTAAAACACCCACAAACACACACAGTCTTTCTTTCTCCCTTTGCCCAGTCTAAGGTATCGCATTCCAGGAAAAGAAATAGAAAGCCGTGTGGTGGTTCTCTGCTAAAGTTGCATTATGATTCTTCTCATGGCTGCAGGGGGTAGTCCCCCACTCTGGCCAAAGCCCCATGGTTCTCTCTGCTAAAGCTATATGGTGATTCTCTGTCACATGGCTGTGAGAGTCCCCATTCTGGCCCAAAACACATGATTCTCTCCTCAATGGCTGCCGTGTCTGAGTTTAAATCCCCACACCAATCTTCCTCTGCAGCCCCATTTCCGACTCCTCCCACAATCGGCTACACCTGCCAGGACTCCCATATCCTCCCAGCTTTACTGGGCTGCCATAATGAGTCTGGGCAGGCATGGCCCTGTGGCGAGGAGCCAATCTTCTCCAAGCTCTCACACAGGCGCTGTAACCAGGGGGAGTTGCCTCCCAGTTACATCTTGGGTGGAAGTCACTTCCATCCCCCTGGCTCAGAGCTTGGCCACAGCTATTTAACATATCTATGAAACCAGTTCAAGGTTATAGATATGTTAAATGACCATTCTAGAGGTTATTTGCAAAACTGTTGCTATGCAGAATAACTCAATGGCCCTGCTCCATGTGTCCCATCCCCCAGCTCAGACTTGTGGGGGTGAGGATATCCCATATTTTTAGTATTTCCTGGATACCCTGAGTTCTGGAGCCCATTGCAGATCCTTCTTTTGGGGGCCCCCTGGCTGCACCCTCCTACACCCTGTGAGAGCCCTTCCCCACAGAGCTGTGACGAAGCCTGCAAGAACCGAGGGGACGGGCACTGCAGTGCTCACCGTGCCTGCCTGAAACATGTTGATAGCACATTCCTATCAGTTACATAATTTTTGAGCATGAACTCCCCCCAATATATATTTTTATAAATTATAAATATAATGATATGCCCAAACCTACATATTAAATAGATTAAGTCAATTATGTGGATTAAATGTCAATATTATATATTACAAGGTTAAAATAAAATCAATTAAATATGGATTAAATCGTAAAGCTTAACACAGTTTTTCAGGAAAAGCAGACCTAACATTTTCTTTCCACTCCCAGGCAGACCATTCTGCACACCTCGTAAGTTGCCTACGTTGCGTTCTGAAGGTCATTGCTATTCATTTGTGCCGGGCTCAACATCCTGAAATACACATCTCTCCCTGCTTAAAACCTTTCAACGGCACCATGTGGCTCTCAGGACAAAACCCCAGAATGCCTTGACATGGCCTTTAAGGTCAGTCTGGCTCTGATCTCACTCACCGCTCGGCTGTCCCACCATTTAGAATCACAGTATTTGTCTTCTCTTTATGCCGTAATGTTCCCCCTTCCAGGACTTTGCACTGACTTTCCCCTCTCGATAGAAATCCTTCTCTCCACACAGTCTTTCCCATGACTGCAATTTCCAGAAAATTCCCTGGATCTCCTCCTCCACTTCCTACTACCTTGTCAGGGTCTGGAACCTGCTTGTGCTTCCCAGCATGACAGGGGTCATTCTTTATGCCACAAACACCATACTTCTCCTTTCATCTAGTCTCCCCAGAGCAGACAAAGGGATCTTTTAAAAAGTAAATCAGGACTTCCGGCCAAGATGGAGGTGTAGGAAGACACACCATGCCTCCTCGCCCAACCAAAATAAGGACAACAACAATGACAAGTATGAACTTACTAGTGAACTTGCTAAAAGCTGGTATGAATTTTTAACAAAAAGGCTCAGGTTAAACAATGTAAAAAGGTGCTGGTATGAAACTGGGTCCCGACCTTATTCCTCACCAAACAGCTACCAGCTCTGGTCCTGGGAGCTGAAGGTAAGAAAGGATGTTCCTCTTCCTTTCCTTCCTGCCGTCTTCCTTCCCATTGTACGTGGGCCACACTTCCTGTGAGGTGTAGTGGGTGGTTTTCATAGTTCATGGTCAGCAATTAACTTTATAGTAGACCCAGTGCCCACACGCATGTATACACATGTACACACACACTTATATGTGCACACATGTCATTTATTTGCCACTTTCTCAAGGGGGCTACTTATTAGCCTCTGACTCCTGAACCCCCTGATAACACTCTACTTTTTCCTTTTCCCATCAAGTCTTTGGTCATAATAAATAATTGATTTCATTAGGTGTTTTTTTTTAATGATCTGAATCTTTACAGTAGACTGTAAACAGGAATCTTGTCAGTTTTGTTCACTTATTTACCCCAAGTGTCCAAAGCAGGGCCTCCTTAACAAAGATTGAAGTGAATGAATGGAGTTGACAAAAATGTTTCATGACACTTAGCTGTACTATGTGAAACACAGGCATGTGTTTTTTCATCTCACAGATTTAAGAAAAAATTGACCAAGATACACTAACGGGTCAAAACTTACAACAGGGGGGCGGGTGTGAAGGAGGTCAAGGGCAGGCCCTGAGGGGAAGTGCATCCAACCACTGTGGGGGGTTAACAATATGCCTTCGGGAGGTGGAGCCTCGTTTCCCTCTCCCTGGGGTGGGNAAAGATTGAAGTGAATGAATGGAGTTGACAAAAATGTTTCATGACACTTAGCTGTACTATGTGAAACACAGGCATGTGTTTTTTCATCTCACAGATTTAAGAAAAAATTGACCAAGATACACTAACGGGTCAAAACTTACCACAGGGGGGCGGGTGTGAAGGAGGTCAAGGGCAGGCCCTGAGGGGAAGTGCATCCAACCACTGTGGGGGGTTCACAATATGCCTTCGGGAGGTGGAGCCTCGTTTCCCTCTCCCTGGGGTGGGGCTGGGCTTGGAGCTCACTTCTCCTGAAGAGTGATGTGAAGCTGAGAAAGTGAGGCTTCCAAGTCTAGGTGGGAAAAAGGACCATGGTGTCTCCTTGCCTTCTCTTTTGGATCACTGAACACGGGGGATGCCAGCCGCCATGCCATGAGGACACTACAGCAACCCCACGGAGAGGGCCACTGGCGGGGAACCCAGGCCTCCGGACAACAGCCGTGTGAGGGGGCTGTCCTGGAAGCAAGCACCCCAGCCCCAGTCCGGCCTTCAGATGCTGGCAGCCCTGGGTGGCATCTTGACTGTGACCTCACGAGGACCCTGAGCCGCACCATCCGACCAAACCAGCCCCGACCTCCTGACCCCAGAAACTGGGAGAGAGAAAATGCTTGCCATTCTAAGCCACTGGGTTTTGGAGAACTTCGTGCGCAAAAGCAGGTCATTCATATAAGAGTAAGCAGTTTTAAAAGGCATTCACTCTTACAATACAATTTTATGTGTAGAGAGTGAAACAAAATTGCTTTTAGAATACAAACCAAAATGTAAAGCTTGTTCAAGTGTTCTTGGCTGGCGGAGATTTCAAAAGACAGAATCTTGGTTTAGATTATTATTGCAAAAGCTGCAGCTGCTGCTTTGCACGAAAAAGTGTGCGGAGATTTCCAGTTCTTTAAGAGGAGTCCTTGGCCAGAGACAGAGGGAGGCTTCTTCCCCTGCCAGAATGAATTGTTTTAGTAAGTAAGTGGAAACTTCAGCACTCCAAGAAACAGGAATCAATCAAAAGTCCCACCCCCCCCCACTCGTTGTCATTTGCGCCCACACTTTTAGATGCAGAAGTCTGGGTTGGGTTCCTCACGTTCCTCAGTTCGTGGCATTTCCACCGTGGTCCGTGAAGCACCCCCTGTCCTTGACTTGTCTAGTCGAGTCCTCCTGTTCCCATCTCCGCTGGGTATCCGAGGCCACCCTCCTTGTGTTGCTGCAGATCCTTTCATTTGAGTACCATCATGATGGGCACACACAGAAACCGGCGCTGTGCTGGTTCTTACTTCTTTGAGTTATTGCTCTATATTTAAGGGCCTTGAGTGTTGCTGTGTGTACTATGGCTTCCTCAGTTCCCCGATCCGTCTGCCTGTGGATGGTCACCTTTTGTGGAAGCTTCCCTAATGAGTGTTCTCGCTGCCTCTGTGCGAGAATCCTGTATCCAGGACGGGACAGCATGACAGGGGGCGTGCACAAACCTGCTTTGACTAGATTGCCGGTAGATGGTTTTCTGGGACGTCTGTATCAGCCACATGGTACCCAAAGGCTGTAGGTGAGGATTCCTGCATTCCCGTGTCCAGCCTTGTAGTTGTGGTCCCATCTATGGATATAAATTTATATCTCATTACTTTATTTATGGTGCTCTGCTACTAAGAAATTTGAGTATTTATCTGCTTGTCAGCTACATAGCTTTGTGTGTTTGTGTGTGGATTGCATGCTCAAATTCTTTATGCATTTATCATTGGGTTTCTTTTCTTTTTGACCTGCAGGAGTTCCTGAAATAGTCAAGATGCTAATAACATTAATGTTGAGAACATAAACTAATATTTTCTTTTAATTTGTGATCTCTGCTAACTTTTTCCTGGTGTTCTCTGTTGAATAGAAATCTTGAATTCATCCCTAAGTCACAGAGACATTCTCCGACATTGTCTCGGTTAACTGCACGACATTTATCATTTATTTACAAAGGAAGGCTTTGGTCCTGATGGAGTCTACCTTAGCATATGAGTCAAATTCAATTTTATTTCTTTCCATAGCGGGGCATTTGCATTTTTTTCCTTTTATTTTCTCTGCCATAGGCTGCCCCATACACCATTTTCTTGGCTCTCTGCTGGTTTCTTTCCTATTGTTTTCAAAGTCTAGATACAGAAGGTTCCTTCTGTCTCAGGTATAAGATAAAACAGAAAAATTCATCCACGGTCATGCTGAGGGGCTAGGAACTGGTCCCTGTCTTCCTGGCCCTTTTAGAAAATAACTGGGATTGATGGCAGCGATGACATCCCATCAGAACCTCTTCTCTCTCACAAGGGACATGGGGCCCTGAACCCTCTGCTTTCTAATAAGGGCAGTAAGGTGGACGGACAAAGAACCAGCAGGGCTGCCTTCTGGTGACCAGCCGAAAAAGCTTTGCAGAACCCTCCTACTTTCTACTCCGTCTGTCCTTCGTTACAAGTTATGTTAATCATCTCTGGTGAAGGGCACAGCCTAGACCTTGCAACATCATGTTCTTGGAAGCTCAGCAACACTTTATCAAGCCCACATTTTCCCCGATGAAGGGAAGAGCCACACGCAGCAAACGGCTGAGAAGGTCCCCGAAAGGGCTTTTCCGCCAGCCCCCCGCATGCACTACACTCCCCCTTACCCGCAGAATGGGACTAGACGTGGCAACTGCTTGCATTTGCCTTTGCCACAGGAAAAGACAGAAGGGGGCTGCAGTCGTTTTGTCTTAGTATCGCAGGACTTGCAAAATAATGACACACCCCCATCCAATAACGACAATAGTGTGAGACAAGCCAGCACTCCCAAATCTGAAGCAGATGTTTGTGTGAAGTTTTAAAATAATGCTGGATACAATGGCTTCCATTCAGTTGGATCTTGATAAAAGTGACCTTCAAACTACATCAGCTCCCAGTTGGCCACTGTCCATTGGGTCCAAGGCCGAAGCTTCTGGTCCTCATGAATTTATCTAAACATTGTATTTTGACGTGGGCTGATTGTCTTCAGCCACAAAAAAAAAAATGTAGTGCTATTTCTTGGAGTTTTCATAGCTTGGGAGCCTGTGGCCCTGAGAGGGGTCGCGTTGACCATTTGATTAGTTTTAATTTAATTGGTGCATGTACTTCTCTGCTCCCACCTTGGAACAGCCCAGCCTCTTTGTAGCCAGGCAACGGCCTGACATGGTGCCCCACTGCCCCTGCAAGAGGGGGCAATGCCTTCTCCTGAATCTCAGTGAAGGGGGTTCTGTGCACGTAAGCTCAGCCTGTAAAACATACTGTTACCAGGGGAATACACACAGGTTGGGCAGGACCTGGGCAATAGGGGAGGGGACAGCTATGAATTTAATAGAACTAAAAGTGCAAGGATGGATGGACCCCCTGTGGGGTATAGCTGGGTGTTGTAAGTTTCCACTCAGAGCTTGGTCCTTGGCCAGAGTTTGGGCTCTTAAATGTTCTTAAACCATAAAACTTGGGGAATAGTTTTGGCTTAGTTCTCTCAATAATTCTCTAGCTGTTACTACTTCTTTTTCCTCCTAGGACTTAAAAATTATATGCTCGCATGACCCACATTGAGAAGCCTACACAAACGAGCTTTGCCATTCTGTGGTTCTTCTTGTGTCACACAGTCTTCCGACCTGCGAAAGAAGGCTGAGCTCACGTCGAACACTGACTAGTGTACCCTGCATCATTTGTCCGGAAGACAGGAATGAACGTGTAAGAATTTAACATTTAACATTTTCCTTGCTAGTAAAAGACTTACCTTGAACTTGCTCATTGCTGAAGTTTTTCCAGGTTAGGTCTGTGCAATTTCATGATCAGTCATGGGAACCTGTGCCATGTAAACACGGTGGCCAGTGGCCACATGTGGCTACAGGGCACTTGGAATGTGGCCGTCCCAGACTGAGATGTGTCTAAAGCATGAATTGCACACCAGATTCTGAAAGCTTTGCATATTTAAAAAAAAAAGAATGTAAAATATTTCCATAGTAGTTTTTTTAAAAAATTGATTCCATAACCAAGGGGTCATATTTTGATTATATTGGATTAAATAGAAAATATTATTAAAATTAATTTTACCTATGGCTCCTAGAAAATTTAAAATCACATTTGTGGTTCCCACTTTTCTATTAGACAGTACTGATCTGGGAGCTGGCTTAGGGTCCCTTAGCCCCAATCCCTTGCCCAGGGACTTGAATTAGAACACATGATCTCACCCACACTGGTGTGAGTCCTTCCATGTGGGTTGGCCAACCCCCTCAAACATTGTCCAAGAGAGCAATTAGGAGGCGTCAGTAAGGATTAGAGCTGATGACCAGTTTCTGGTTACAGCCTACCACGGCCTGGGAGGCCCCCTGCGTCAGAGGTTACCTGGCATGTGGCAAGCTATGTACCTACCCACATACTCAGCTGCCAGGGCCTGTGCAGGCAGAAGGCCAAGGCTATTCATTGTACTGCACAGAAATGGTAACTCTCGCCTTGAGCGGAACCTGTCATTGTCAGAAGTAACAGGACTGAGGGGTCAACACTGAGATGAAAATTAGCAACCTTTTGGTTTTATGATTCCAGGGTTAAAAGAGAGTTTTTCCTGTCCCCACCAGGCCATACAATTGGCATTTCCCAGCTCGCGGTCATGATGCCTCTCTTCCATGCTTGAACACTGGGAGTTTTTCTATAATTTGCTGTCCATTTAGTCAAAGTTGAGTTTTGTTCCACTTTAATGTTTTGGTGGCTTGTAGAGTCCAGAGTTCCTATCATATTTAAATCAGTGGGTTAGTATCAGATTATCTCCCCAGAGTAACACAAGAGACCGAGGTATGAGGGCTGGAACTGAGGGCTGGCTTCTGAGAACAGCCCGCCTGGCGTGGGAAGCCAGCTGCGTGGAGGTCCCTGGGCGTGCTGCACGTTGTGGGGCTCTGCGGAGCACCCCCAGACAGGCAAGTCTCGGACGACCTGTCTCACGTAAGTGCTTCAGCGTGCATCATTAATTAGGACGTTTCAAAGACTAGAGCTGATCTGACACTTATCACTGACGAAGACTGATAACCATTGCTTAGTATAAACTAATATTCAGAGCATATTTGAAATGTGCCACTTTATCTTAAAAATGTGTTGTTACAGGTTCTTTGTTTGAAGCAGGATCCAGGCAAGTGTCACGCGTTACACTCGGTGGCCTTGGGTCTTCAGTGTCTGTGTTCTATAGCAGTCGCTTTTCTACATGCTAAGATGTGAGAAGGAAAGTGGGGTGTTTGTCGACAGACTTTGCCACAGTCTCTGTGGGCTGACCGCTCCCTTGTGGTGTCCCTTTGCTTGTTCTGTGAACTCCCGTATTTCCTGGAAATGGACAGTTAGACCTAGATATCTAGATGATAGGTTCGCGTTCAATGTCACAGAACCCTTCATGTGAGGTGCTGTGTGCTTCTTTTGGCACCGCACTAGGTGGCACTTTTCCCACTTTGAGAAAGGCCAAGGTCAGTCAGGATGTGAGTGGTCCTGTATTACGAAGCTTCTTGCCGGCATCTCGTCTGTTGGTTTGGGTCTCAGTGAAAGAAGCCCTATTTTATGCCTAGATCATGAGGACAAGCAGGGCCTGTGTTTTGGGCACAGAGCTGCTTGAAGTGGCTGTGGAGGTGGCTGTAGGAATGTCTTTGGCTCCTACCACCTGCCTGCAGGAATACCTACCTTATTCCCACGTAGTTCTCACCAGTGGTTTCATGGAATCCATATGGGAAACTAGAATTTTAATGCTGGAAAGGAATGATGGTAAGGTGGTATGTGTGTGTTTGTGTGTGTGTGCAGGTAAGATTGAAAAATAAACCCCTATCTTTTAGCCTAAAATGGTTCTTCTACTGTTTTCAGGGTGAAATGTCCCTTATTTGATGAAGTTATGTTTACTGTAGTGGATGGCTGGCCAAATACAAAATTGGAAAGGTTATTTTTCTGTTCTGTGAAGTCAGAAAATTTCAGATAATAGGTTAACATGACTCTGAACCCAGGAGGTATCTGAGAACTTCAGGGGTCACAAGCTCTTTAACATTTTTCCAAGGGGAGCATAGGTTAGGGAACAAAATGATTGAGAAACTTTCATCTAAAAATGAATTAACCCAGGAAACATAAACTCTAACAGATGACAAAGGCGATGGACGATAACTATTTGAAGTCTTCTTTTGTTTTTACCTATCATGGCCCAGTTATGTTCAACAGCCCTTTGAAAAGAAACAGTCACCATCAGATACCACCTCGCACCCATTGGAATGACTGTGATGGAAAAGAGACATGATAAAAACCGTTGGTGAAGAAGCGGAAAAGCGTGAGCCTCGCACACTGCTGGTAGGAACCGGAAGTGGTTCGGCCCTTGGGAAAGCAGCCTGGGGATTCCCAAGGGCGAACGGCGAGTTTCCCCAGCCCCAGCAATTCCATTCCTCGGTGCACACCCAAGAGAACGGAAAACGTATGTTCACACAAACACTCGTACACGGATGTCCATAGCAGCATTGCGGTAATAGCCAAAAAGCTGCAACCACCTGACCTCCATCGGTTGATGAAGAGATGAATAAAATGCAGTGTATCCATACAGTGGAATATTACATGGTAATAATAATAAAAAACGAAGTGTTGTACATGCCACAACATAGATGAACATTGAAAGCAGTATGCTCAGCAGGAGAAGCCAGTCCCATAGGATCACATGTGGTAGGATTTCATTGATATAACATGCCCAGAATAGTCAAATCCACGAGACAGAGAAGTTGTTGGGTGGTGCAATCGCTCCGGGAGAGGGGCTGGGGGATGATGGCTCAGGTACCTGGGGTGTCTTTGGAAGGAGGACATACTCTCCAATCCCTTAGTGATCGAGGCACAGCTGTATGGGTATAGGAAAACCACTAAATCACACACTTCAAGTGGGTGGATGATATGGTGTGTGAAATATATCTTAATGAAACTATTAAGAAAACAACCACCAGCTTTTTGAATAAGTCTTGCTTTAAAGATATGAACTGTTCTGCTTGTCTACTATACAGAACCTCGTGGACTAGAGAATTTCAAAGTTAGTATTGGTGTTTCAGTCATCTGCTCCTCTTTGTATCTCCTTGTTGTCCTTCTCTCATTCTTTTTCCATTTTCTCCATTTTAATTTAAATGAACAGGACTGCTTATTTATTCACTAACAAAGAAAGGTAAATCTACTAATGTAACTGGTATGAATAAACACACTTAAAAGATCAAATTAGATTAGAAGGTTGTTTAATGAAGAAAAGTTTGGAATAAAGGACGTTAGATCAACCCATTTCCTGAACTAAGAATAGGGAACATATAATCGCGTAGGGCCTATGTAGAATAGTGAGTAATATCTTTAAATCGTATGACCAGTTTTTAAAGGGGGGTGGGGGGGGCAGAAGCAAATGAAAGCTGTGGACGGAGCACCCAGGGAGACAGAGGGAGACCTTGGGTTGTTAGCCTCTGGGAGGCCTTAGTGGTACTCACGCCTGAAAACACCCCTACAATACAATCAAGTCAGGGAACGAGGAATGCGCATCTGTGAAAAACAGCTCTCCCATTCCCAGGCAGGGACAGTGTCTAAAGAAAGCAGACTGCCCTACTACACAACTCAGCCTGGTGATTGGTCACACAGGCCTAGCAGCATTTCAAACGACAGGAAGTGGGAATTTGAAATGCAGGCCATTGCTACTAAAACCCTGTGTCGTGACCTCGAAACACAGAGGGGCAGCCTGTGCAAAAACAGGCCTTAGTTCATTGTCCAAAATGCCAGGGGATTCTGAGGGAAAACACCTAGGCAGAAGGTTCCACGGAGCCCCTTTCTGACTGGGGCAGAGCTGGGGTCCCCTCGACTCCTGACTGCCCCCAAGGGAGTCTGGGCCAGGCGATGAGACGCAAAGGCCCTGTCTCAAGAGCACAGAAGTCCCCCAAGGTGACCCAGAAACAACCAAGGACTGTGGCTGGGGGCTCTTAAATGGCTTGAATCGCTCATTCCGTAGGGAGCTCATTCCTACTGACCAGGAATCAGAGGCAAAATCGCCCCACAGCGCATGCTCCTGAAGGAGGGCTGGAACACCCGCTGTTTCGTGAAGCCGTTTCAAGTGCTGCAATTTTCATGAGAGAAACACAAGAAAAACCCAGAGAGGTAGAGAAAGACCTTCACTAGCAAGAGTCTTAAATTGGTGACCCTTTAAGGTCGTGCTCCCAAAAGTTTAACGCCCCAGGTGTTGCTTTCTTAAGTAAAGGTGTAGGGTGCCTGGGTCCTCATCCTAAAGGGTTAAATGAAGTGAAATGGAAGGGCAGCAGTTCCCAGGGCTCTTTTAGGGTCTCCTGGAGTCAATTTGTTCCAATCTCTGCCACTGCTCTGGCTGCAGGATGGCTGGAGTGCCGCTCGTCTGTCCGATACCCTTCCTGCCGTCTCCGAAGGACCCTGCGAGGTCTCAGGAGGCCCCATTGGAATGAACCGCGCTGCAGTGAATTCTCCCCAAAGACTGTACCTGAAGGTTTAAACAGTGTGATGTGAAGATGAGGCTCAAGTTGGTGTTGTGTCCATTTACAGTTGAGTTAGCATATTTTCCTCAGAGCCATAAATCTGGCGGATTCGCCAGCCTTCAGCTTTATTTAGAAGCTTCCACCGTCCCCCGGCACAAGCCGCACTGCACAATTGTCACTTTCGGCAGGTGTTGTAACAGCTTTCACAAGACAGTCGCTTTGGACTGTGACGAGATGTCAGGGGAGAGCAGGAGTCAAGTTACAGAGCGGGAGGAGCCAACGGGCTATTTATAACTCTGCCCTTTTCCATTGTCACCTTCAGTACCATGAACACTGACCACGCATAACGTCATTGATCTGAACAGCCCAGTTCTGAAGTGAGACTGTTCTAATTTTTAAAGTAAAATTACAATTTGGAGCAATCCACTGATCCTATAAAACCCAAATACAAATTTCTCTGTCTCGAATATGATTCACCTATCGAATGATCCCTTCGTTTTAAGTCTACAGGTGAACTTTTTTTTGGCAGCCATCATCCCAATCTGACTTTAGAAGGCTTTCATCCCTTCCCGGAGGAACTTTGTCCCAATTAGATGTCACTCCCATTGCCTCAACTCCCCACCCCCACTCCAGCCGCAAGGGGCCATCAGTCTGCTTTCTGTCTGCATAGATTTGCTCATTCTGGACATTTCATAGAAAGAGAACCACGCACTACATGGTCTTTTGTCTTGTTTCTTTCACTGAGCGTAGCGTTTTCAAGTTCATCCAGTCGTGGCATGCATCAATACTCCATTTATTTTTATTGCCGAATGAATGACATGCCATTGTGTGGCAAGACACATTATATTTATCCATTCCTCAGCTGGTGGACACCCAAAACAGAAAGTTTGTATAAGAGAAAAACAGTAGCCCATATACAACCACGCATTTATCTTGTTTGTGTGTGACACACACCCTGCAAGAATGTCTAACTCCTAGGTGAGATGTCATTTCCCTGGAGGGCTGGCTATGAACTGGGATGCAGAAAATGAGCTAGAGAATGCATAGTGTTTTATTCCGGCGTTCCCGGATGACGGGAGCTTTCCTCTGACCTCAGCTCCCCACGCATCTAAAGAGCTCTGACCCGGCGTAGCAAGCCTGTGTGGGATGCTGCAGCCAAGTCTGGGCGCTGTTTACCTGCCGATGCTTCAATAAGGGTGTCCTGAAGGGCCAGGACATCCAGATGACCCCCAGCTAGAAGCATTCTCGAGAGCGAGGCCTTTCCAAGGGCCGCCCAGTTTCAGCTCTGCCGTGGAGAGGTGCGCATGGAGTCCGGGCTGCAGAAATGCAGGCGATGGATTAAATTTTAAATTTTAAGTTTTCACACTGGTATTTCCTCTAAGGTGTGTGAAAGTCTTTGAAATTCGCCTCATGATGTTTTACATAGCTTAAAACACTTCTTTATGTATTCTGTAATTGTATCTTTAATAACAAGGAAAATTTAATTTAAAAAAATTTCCCCGTTAATAATTGGTTTATTTGAAGCTCCTTATGAAAGTACTATTCTTTCCTGCTGAATGCAATGGTCTTCACATTTAATTTCCAAGCCCATGGATATTTGCTTTGCTTTGCAATATTCCATTAGTTTTAACTGGAGGTCTGAAATTCTGAGAATTCTAGTAACTTCCCAGTATCTTTAACACAGTGCCCAAGTGCCTGATTTCCGTTTGGAATAATTTACTGACTATACTGTCTGAGCATGTGCAAGGTCCAGTACGGCTGAGCATGCGCAGTTGCTGTCCGGTGCTCAGACCACAGGGTTAGTATCTGTGTAGACACTGTAGGGTGAGCTCTGGGGACAGAAGAGTAGCTGCCTCACCCCAGGTCCTGGCACTGCCCATGGCTGCTGCCGCTGCCATCACCACGCATCAGGGCCCAGGTCCCAGCCTGGCCACCTGGGAACTCCACGGTGCCGAGTAGAGCAGAAGTGTGTGTTCCTGGCCATGCAGCCGAGAGCTCCACGCCTGGGCCGTGCTGCTCACATGCATATCCATCGTCCCCTGGGATCTCACTTACAAGACACAAGTTCGAAGATAAAGTTACTAAGAATTGCAACAGCAGAGTGTTAAAGCACATGCTTAGTGAAAGGAGCTAGTCAGCAAAGACCATGCATCACATGATTCCATTTATAATATGAAACCGAGTCGCAAACTGGGGAAGTCAGCCCTGGCTGTCGTGTGCCCATTTCCCACTGTGGCGCCACCTCCCGTCAACAGGCCCTAAGGGCCATTTCAGGTGGAGGCAGCCCGTGTTCCACCCCACCCCCCACCGCCCCTCCTGCTGTCACCCAGAGCAGTCACCCCACCTCCTCCACAGGCGCCTGCGGGACACGTGGCAGGCAGTCTCCCAGAAGCAGCTGTGCCCATCTCCTCCGTGGGCTTTCAAGACGATTACCCTGCAGTGCCAGTGGACCCTTACAATCCAACCGAGCTCTCATATCATCCTCTCTTGCTCCCAATCCAGGTGCTGCCGGTTTTGCCAGATAAGGAACAGGCATTCCTTGCATGCATTGGACCATGCTTCCTACCCACAGGCCCCTACCCTCCCTGCTGGTGGCAGTGTCTGCAGGGTGGGGGTGCAACAACATTCAAAGAGATCAATAGTCTAACAAGGCAGGTGTTACATTCGAAAGAGCACAAGAGAGGACATGTTTGGACAATGGATTGCTGTTCTGTGTTTAAACTATAACGTTCCAAATAGAAAAGCTAATCTGACCAGAAAACACGTCTTTGTTTACCTTTTCCTGAATATTCTGGATAAGTCTTGCGTTGTGGTCCTCATCACTGACATACAGTAACAGCCTTTCAGAGTCCCTGGAAGCCAGTGTTGGCAGCCAGCCTGTGGGCCTTGCAGCATGGTGAGCAATGGTGTAACCAGCATTAAGTGCACGGTGCGAACTGCAGAGACAAGACGATCTACATTGTTTCCATACATACAGGATGTTGACAATGGGGAAGGTGCACATGTGGGGGGGGGGGCGGCAGGGGGCTTATGGGAAATTGCTTTGCTTTCTGCTCAATTTGGCTGTGAACCTAAAACTTCTCTTTCAAAAACTTTGAAAAAGTTTTAAAAGCTGGTTTGAAAAAATGTATGAGACACAAAAAGCAAGAGAAAGCAACTTGTTAAGACATAAAGTTTAAAAAAAAAATCCAGCTAGCACCCAGATGTTGGAACTATCAAACAGGGTCCTTAAAGTAAATACGAAATATAGGTCAGTGGAGTTAGTGGAAAATGTGAACATGCATTAACAAATGGGAAGTTTTTTCAAAGAACTAGAATCTATCACAAAGAGTAAAATGGAAATTTGTAAATAAACAGCCGTGATATTAGAGATGAAGAATTCCTATAGTGAGCTTATCAGTAGATTGGGAAGAACTCAGAAAACAATCTATGAAAGTGAGGACAAGTTCACAGAAGTTATCCAAACTAAAACATATAGAGAAAAATAAGTAATTTTTTTAAAACCGAGAGCAACCAAGAGCTGTGGGACAATATCAAGCAATATAATACCTGTGAGCCCAAAGTCCCAGTAAGGACTAAAGAAATATTTGAAGAGATCATTGTTGACAGTGTTCCAAGATTAGTGAAAGGCAACAAATCCCAGATTCAAGAAACGCAGAGAACCCCAAGCTGGAACAGGGAGAAATCACCTATGCGCTTCAGGGCCAAGGTGCTAAACACCAAGGATGCAGATAAAATTCTGAAGGTGGCCAGAGTAAAAAGAAACATTATGTTGTCCTTGCAGCTCGCATTTCCCTGGTGACATGTGTTGTGAAGCATCTTTTTATTGCTAAGTGCCACCTGGATGCCTTCTTCAGTGAGGGGTCATGGCCTTTGGCCCATTTGAATTGGTATTTTATATTCTTATTGTTGATTTTTAAGAGTACTTTATATATTTTGAATAATGGTCATTTACCAGATATGTCTTACAAAGATTTTCTAGACTACGGCTTGTCTTCTCATTCTCCGACAGTTCCTTTCATAGAGCAGAAGTCTGTAACGATCATGAAGGCCAGCCTGGCATCTCTTTCATGGACGGTGCCTTTGGTGTTGCATCAGAAAGTCACAGCCATGCCCAAGGTCATCTAAGCTTTCTCTTATTTTAGGAGTTTTGTAGTTGTACATTTTACATGGAGGTCCATGGTCCTTTTTGAATTAATTTTTTGTGAAGAGTGTAACATCTCTGTCTAGATTCACATACATATTTTTAGCATGTGGATGTCCAGTTGTCCCAGCACCATTTGTTAAAAAGACTATATCCTGACATTTTAAAACCAATTTTCTTATTGTTTTTATAGAAGAAATGATTTTTCAGAGGTCTTGTTTTGTTCATTTTCTGACATCAATTTCCAGAAGGAAACAGGGGATTTAGGTATCACATTGGCCCCGAACTCATGTTCATGTCCATAGTGCTAACACACAGGTGGCAAACACAAGGCCCGTGGGCCGAATCCGGCCCTCCACCTTGTTTTATCTGGCCCAGCACCTTGTTTCTACCTGGTGGCAGTGCCTAGCTCCTTGCCCCTAGTAAAGGAGTAGTTACATGTATACAGTCCTGAAATTACATCTGGCCCTTTGAAGGCAACCTCGAGGCTGATGTGGCCCCCAGTGACAATGAGTTTGACACCCCTGCTCTAATGTCTTACATTGGGCTAGCTTGGTTTTTGTGAAGGTTCTGATACACCCACGGTCACCTGCCGTGGCAGTGCAACACATTCGCCACCTCCATTTGTGAGACTGCTCAGGTTTCTTTTCAAATCATAGTTCTCCATGTTGTAAAGTGTCCTCAGACAGTCTGTCCTCAAGGGACCAAAACAAATATGTAAAAAAGCAACACGATCCCTCAGCGGCTCTAATTAATTTTGTTCCATTAGTTCCGCACTTTTCACACTCCTGCCACATAATTATTTGTAAATTAGGTTCAGAGCTGTTTCTTAATTTGTAGTAATTTTATCACTCGGAAGATAATTGTTTAATTATTTTTCCCTAGGAGGACCATGGGAAAAAATCTAGACTTTTAAAAACTGTGAAATTAAATCGGAAGGGAAATTCAAACAGTCATGGTCCCCTTTGCTCTGACACCCCAGATGGTGTCTATGATTTGCATTCAGTTATGCAAAATGACAGCTGTCGGAAGCAAATATTTTCAGCACACTAATAAGAGCAAACGCAGCAACCTGTTCCATATAAGTAGGTAGGACACTGATTTAAAAATGCTGAGAACTCTCTCGGGCATAGCAAGAAGAGGCTCACGCACTGTCTTCAGGTAGGTTAGTGCCTTGATCAGTAAATAGGAAATCAGAACCCTGGGGCTCTACCCCCCACGACAGCGGAAGCTTACTTGTGTGACTTCAGCTATGTGCCTTCCGGAACAAAGTGGGCTATGAACTAATAAGTAGGCTAGGAAGACCAACAAGTAGATAGTAACAGCTCATGCAGTCAACATCAAAATTGGGGCGTGAGATGATGCCCCCATCAGTAGGAGAGCTGAGGGGGTCATTCTAGAGTGCGACCTAGCGTAGGGTCAAAGGCCATGGCCTGTAGCACCCGACCTCCTCAGTCAGCTCAGAGTGCTGAAGACTGGTTAAGGGTCCTGGACCATGGGCTTAGGAAGCCCAGCGCATCTCAAGTAAGGTGAGAAGAAATGCACCCCCAGACATGATGCAGTGCAAATGAGGAACACCAAAGACATTGGAAAGAATTCAGAGGAAAAAAAGGCGGATTCCCTCACAAGGCGGCTTCGCTGCATCTGCACAGCAACGACAGAAACCAGAGGGTGGTGCAACGATGACGTCGTCTTGCAGAAAGAAAGTAGTCGCCAATGTAGGATTCTTATATCAAGTGAAAATAGTTTTAAAGAATGAGAACAAATAAAATAACCTTTTGGCAACCCAAAACTGAGAGAGTTCACCACCAACAGCTCCACACTAAAGGCAATTCGAAAGAAGGTATTTTAAGCAGAAGCGAAATGAAGGCAGAGGAAAAGGCTGAGATGTAAGAAGGAATGAAGAGCAAACAAAGAACATGATGAAAATGCAGGTTCACCAGCTATGACAGGGTATGCTGAATTACAGCATAAAGAACAGGGACTCCTTAATACGCAGTGGCTGAGACAACCCAGGGTCACTCCTGCACATGCCCCGTGTCCCTGTGGGTCGGCTGGAGACTCTGCTTCACATTGCCTCCTCTCAGGGGTGAAGGCGGATGGGGTGGCCAACCTCTGGAAAGCTGGCTCTACCTTGGGGAGGGTGCTGGTTGCCATAGCAGAAACAAACAAAAATGGCAAAATGCAGAGTGGCCCTCAATGGCTTCCCTTAAAAAGTGGCACAGGTTACTAATGCTCACGTCTCATTGGCCAAAGCAAGTCACATGATGACATCTAGACATTTCAAGAAGGTAGGGAAGAGCGATTTTACCATGTTCTGGGGAGCGGTGACATCAGAACTTCTACCACAGCGGGAAAAGCCAGATGAACATTATTTGAGGCATAAAAGCAACAGTAACAGAGAACTGAAACATACAATAACAATAATATAAGTAGACAGGGGACAAATAAAGCCTTATAATTTAAAGCATTAAAAGATATGATCTGGAAGAAAGTAAGAGATTCATAAACTTTAACCCTTGAAAATTTAGTCATGTATTTTGTGGTTTCTTGGATAATCACTAAAATACAGAAAAAAATCTCCAAGCAAGTAGAGATAAAAAGACGGTGGGAATGTTAAATGATAGAAAGACAAAAAAAAAAAAAGATTAGGGTTTTTCCAGAGGAACTGACTGCATAAGGTGTGGATACACGTAGAAAGAGACTTATCATAAAGAATGGGCTCTCTGGATTATGGAGACTGGCATGTACCTGCGGGCAGTGTGGACCAGCAGCCTGGAGACTCAGGAGAGCTAATGGCTCAGATAAAGCCTGGAGGTAATTTGCTGGATGATTTTCTCTTACTCAGGAGACAGTTGGTCTTTTTGGGCTGTCCCCCCCTTTCAACTGATTAGATGAGGCCCACCACATTGTGGAGGGCAATCTGCTTACCCTCCAATTAAAATGTTAGTCTCATCCAAAATACCACTGCATAAGCACCCAGAATATTGCTGGACCAAATTCCTGGGCACCCAGCCAAGTTGACATATAAAATTAGCCATCACAAAAACATTTGAAATAGGTGGGACAAATAGGTTCCGTTTAAACCCAAATACCTCAGTAACTACCTTACACATGAGCGGACTGTATGGAGTGATGAAAAGAGGTGGTCGCAGTCCAGAGCTTTCCTCCTAACTTGACCACTTCCAAGGAGGCCTGGGTCTGCTGGAGGTGATGTAGCACACCACAGAGGCCTCTGGGCCACAGTTCTCTCCCCAAGGACTGAGCGTTAGTGTGTGGCTTTGCGGGTCTAGAATTCAGGGCTGCTCCCGCAGGCCCCCTCTGGCACCTGTGGTTGGATAAATGCTGTGGCTCTAGCCCCTTATTTTAACGACTACGACTCTCCTACTGCCACACAAACCCTGTTTCTAGTGGAGCAGAAGGTGACGTGGCTGGTTCTCAGGTATTTTGTGCCCGGGAAGCACGGATGACGAGAGCAGCAACCTCGGTTTATTAATTTTAGCTCCCTCTGCTGTTTCTGCAACACTGGTCATTAAAAAAACAGAAACAAAAGATCACACACAGTACATACATGCAGCAAACAAACACACACAAATACAAAACCAACCAACCAACCAAAAAAACGAAGAAACAAAACCTCCCTAAGAACTGTTAAGGAGAGGAAAAGAGCAGAAACTGATGTGAAGATTTGCTATGGTGTGAATGTCCCCCCCCACCCCGCAAACTCACCTGTTTATTTTATTTTTTTAAAATATATTTTATTGATTATACCATTACAGTTGTTCTATTCCCCCCCTTCATTCCCCTCCACCCTCACACTCCCTCCCCCACCATTCTCCCCCCGCCCCGTTGTTTATGACCACGTGTCTCAAGTTCTTTAGATTCTATATTTCCCCCACTATTCTTGCCCTCCCCCTATCTATTTTCTACCTACCATCTATGCTATTTTCTGTACCTTCTCCCCCCTTCTCCCCCTCCCACCCCCCTGTTTCTAACCCTCCATGTGTTCTTCATTTCTATGGTTCCACTCCTGATCTAGCTGTCCTCTTGGTTTGCTTTTGTTGTAGGTGTGGTTGTTAATAACTGTGAGTTTGCTGTCCTTTCACTGTTAATATTTTTCATCTTCTTTTTCTTAGATAAGTCCCTTTAGCATTTCATATAATAAGGGCTTGGTGATGATGAACTCCTTGAACTTGACCTTATCTGAGAAGCACTTTATCTGTCCTTCCATTCTAAATGAAAGTTTTGCTGGATAAAGCAATCTTGGCTGTAGGTCTTTGGATTTCATGACTTGGAATACTTCTTTCCAGCCCCTTCTTGCCTGTAAGGTCTCTTTTGAGAAATCCGCTGACAGTCTGATGGGTACTCCTTTGTAGGTGACTGTCCCCTTATCTCTTGCTGCTTCTAGGATTCTCTCCTTCATTTTGGTCTTGGCTAATGTAATTATGATGTGCCTTGGTGTGTTCCTTCTTGGGTCCAACTTCTTTGGGACTCTCTGAGCTTCCTGGATTTCCTGGAAGTCTATTTCCTTTGCCAGACTGGGGAAGTTCTCCTTTATTATTTGTTCAAATAAGTTTTCCACTCGTGGCTGTTTCTTTCCCCCTTCTGGTACCCCTATAATCCGGATGTTGGAACGTTTAAAGATGTCCTGGAGGTTCCTAAGCCTCTCCTCATTTTTTTGAATTCTCATTTCTTCATTCCTTTCTGGTGGGATGTTTTGTTCTTCCTTCTGGTCCATTCCATTGATTTGAGTCCCAGTTTCCTTTCCATCACTATTGGTTTCCTGTGCATCTCCCTTCATTTCAATTAGTTTAGCCTTCATATGTTCCTCTAATTTGTGACTATAATCAACCAGTTCTGTGAGCATCCTGATAAACAGTGTCTTGAATTGTGCTTCTGAGAGGCTGGCAATTTCTCGGTCGCTTAGAGTTATTGGCTCTGGGACTTTGAGTTCTTCTTGCGCCATCTTTTGGGCTGTTCGTGCCTGTTCCGTAGCAGGATCGGAGCCCTAAAGTGGTCACTAGAGCAGGGCAACTAAGTCGCTGGGTTGTGACGTTGTATGTGGGGGTGGGGTCAAAGAGGGACAATGGCTTCCCTTCTGCCGCCTGCCACCGTGGCCCCGGCGCCGCAGCCACCACCGTCACCAGGCCCACGCGTTTCGTTCCACTGCACGCGAGTGTGCCACCGCCGTCAGCCCTCCGCCGCTGGGTTCGCCCCGCTGGGGCCTGCGTGGTCCGTCTCACTGTGCGCCAATGTGCGACCGCGGTCAGTCCGCCCCGCACCCCGACTGGTTCCGGGCTGCCTGCGCGCCTAGGTCGGGGGATCTGTCCTGCCCGACCCAGCTCCGCTGCTGGCTCCGCCTCTCTTACCGTCCCCGTTGAACGGTTCGTAGCTGTCGGACTTCCGTATAATTCCGTGTTCTGGTCTTTGGGTGTGTTCTAGTTCTCCAAAACTTTTGTTGTAGTCAAACTTGGTTGTGGGAGAAGGCACAGTGTTTCCACCTATGCCTCCATCTTGGCGGAAGTCCTCACCTGTTTAAACCCTAAGCCCCAGGTGATGGTATTTGGGAGTGATCAATGCCCCTATAGAGGACAAAGACAGACCCCGGACCCCTCCATGGGAACACAGGGGGAAGGGCCGTCTGTGGGGAAGTGGGTGCTCACCAGACACCGAACGTGTTGGCACCTTGATTTTGGACTTCCAGCTTCCAGAGCTGTGAGAAATAAATTTCAGTTGCTGATAAGCCACTCAGTTTGTGACACTTTTGCTGTATCAGCCCAAACGGACTAAGACAGGGATGGTGAGAAATAGCCCTCCGGTTCAGATTTTAAAAAGAAGCAATCTTCACATGGAAAACTAAAGAAGTTACGGGATAAAAAACAGCTATTTTTTAAATCTTTCACTGCTTCTTTTCATCATAGCTAAAAAGAATGTCAGTCTCAACAAATATTACCCATCTGATCATAGTGATTCACAGTTTGGAGTTACTTGCGGATTCTTTAGCAGATATTTATGGAATACCCGCGATGCACGCGGTGCTGGGCACTGAGGGTGCGGTGGTGAGGAAGGGGTCGTTTTTGTAACGTTCTTTCATCTGACAAATCTACCTGATTTCTCCCTGATGCCTCTCTCGGCCGCACCCATTCCCTGGGGAACGTGAACTTGTGGGGCAGGGGCATATTCAACACTACACAGTCATTGGTTTAAATAAGAAGCCACAGACCACGTGCTCACAGTCTCAAAGACGGGAGAGGACCACCTACCCCCAGTATTACACCAGCCCCATAAAAGGAGCTCAGGAGTCTGCTTAGTCCTGTGACCCTCCGGGACTAATCGCCAGTAAGCGAAGGTGGGTGTTCTGATTGGCTGGCTTGCCCTGGGGAAAGAAGGTGATTGACAGCCTCACTGGAGCCACCTGGAATGGAGGAGGGGAAAGTCCCAATAAAAAAATCCGCCTGCCATCTAACTCTGGCCCCCTCAACAGCACTATAGCTCATTCTACTTCTCAATATGAAGGAAAAATAAAAGTTGCAGTCAACATTTCCATAGCTCAAAATGTATAGCGAATTGGCCCCCAATACTATCTTCTCCCAGAGGTTTCATAAGCTTTAGTTTTGAGGTTCCTATTGCATATTGGTAAAAGATAAAAATGATCAAGTAAAGGACATATACCTTAGTCTTCCAGTCTCAAAATTATTTTATTCCTAAACACAGCTGACTTTGTCCAAAGAAGTGATATTCACATTCACACGGCACTTTGCACACTCGTATCTATCACGGAAATCAGAAAGCATGGTGACTGGGAGAGAGGCATGCATCATCAGCTCCGTTCTGAGGATTTGGACACCTGAAGGCAGGACCATCAGTTCTGCACGATTCTTGACCCCGTGGTCTCAGTGCTTACAGTAACAGCCCATTTCTGCTGTCCCCTCCACAGCCAGGGCAGTGCCCCAGTAAGCTCGGCACCTTCCCCCCAGACAGCCTCTCCGGGATGTGTGATTACTTTCTGCTGGCAAGCTCTGTGACAAACTTTTGAGCTCACAAATGCATACATTTTTTTTTTATTCCCCTGAAGCACGTATTTTTATTCAGAAGAAATGTAACGCTCAAAGGCTCCTGGAGAAATCAATCTTTGCTCTCTCCTTGGAAAAAGGAAAAATTGGCAGCTTGGTATTTTTTTCTCTGCTTGTAATCAAAACAGACAGACAGACACAAGTATGGACCCTCCCCCTCCAGAACGTTTGGAGGGGGACAGTTGCATCAGGAGGGTTTGTCAGGACCCAGGAGGACGCGCAGGTGTGGACTGACTTAGCGCATATTCACAGTGTACGGCCTGAGGCTGTACTGTCACTTTTTTTACAATGTGACAATACAACACGATGTATTTCCAGTGCTTATTCTAATGCGTGTTCCCCTTGGATCCAGGCAACAACAGAAGCCAGGGTCATGTCTTCCCTGCCCCTGGGCTGCAGGAAACCCAGCCCTTCCCATCACCCAGCCCTCCCCGCAGGCCAAGGGAGAACCCAGAAGGAAGGGCAGGTGTGATGATTAATTCTACCTGCCAGCCTGGCTAGGCCTTGGTAACTAGACATTGGGTCGAACACTTGTGTAGAGGTTGCTGTGAAGGTGTTTTTAAGTGGCATTAATGTGTAACTCTGCAGACTTTGAGTCAAGCACATGGGCCTCCATGACCCGGGTGGGCCCCACCCCATCAGTGGGAGGCTTTAAGAGTAAACAGACCGAGGTCCCCCAAAGAAGGCATTCTGCCAGCAGGCTGCGTGGGACTGGAGCTGCAGTGTCAACTCTTCCCTGGGTCCCCAGTTCTCGGGCCCTCCCTGCAGGTGTTGGACCTGCCAGCTGCCACAAGCCTGGGGGTCGATTCCTCAGAAACACTCTCTGGGTGTACATCTATAGACATCCCATAGGTTCTGCTTCTGAGGGCCTGGGGGGCCCAGTTCCGTGCAGCACCTCCTTGCACATCCTCCTGCCGTGCGACCTGACCCTGCTCTCCCTGCTCCCGCGGCCACTCCTGTTCCTCCTGCCACCTCGGGTGCATGGGGTCTGCCTCGTCCCCTCCACTCCAGTGCAGGCTGGTCCTGCTGCGTGTCCTCACACGTGCTGTCGTTCTCTCGTGTCTCTCTGTCCCCTGCTCAGATACTCTCTGCCCCTTGGCCATCGTCCCTTGTCCTAAACACCATAAGCAATTCTGACTCACACTGGTCTTTTAGGGACTTCCGCATCACCTTTCTTCGGTTCTACCGTCTTCTCCCTGGAACGTGGGAACACTTTCCTAGGGGAAGTCATGCTTCAATCAGTAATTACCTTTGGAGCTACCATAAGGACCTCCTTTTTGAAAAAATGAGTACATGTATATGTTCACATAGTTCCCTCTGTAAGGCCCAGGTGTGAAGACACCGTAGTGTGAATTCTGCTGGAGTTGTTTCTGCAGCCCTTGCACAGACTTCCAACTGCATGTGTTAGTTTGAACGTTTGATATTCTAATCCTGATGTTCGGCGCACCATCGTTTGGAGATTTAAGCATTGGGTCATCTATCAGCAGCCCAGGGAGGTTCTGTTTAATTAAAAACAACTGGGAAAGACATTTCTTTAATAATATAGTCGTCTAGTATTAACTGCTTGAGCATATAATAGCTGTAACCTTTTGAAACAAATGACTTTCATCTTCTGTCTTTTTTGAAAAATCCACAGGTTTTTTCAAAATTGGAGCTAGCGTCTCCTGGTATGTGAACTGCTTTGCCTGGGAGGCAACACCCCATTCTTTCACCACATTATTGGAAAAGTTACCAGGGACAATGACCGGAGAGATGGGGGCAAACACAGAGTGACCCTTTTCGCAGATGACACAGTCAGTCTTCGTCTTCACCTTCCCTTCCTGATACACAACGTATTTCTTGAAAGAATAAATCCATCACTGAGCCGGAAAAGAAAGGGTGTCATCTGTGAATCAGAATTTGAGTGGGAAGGAGATTTCTGGAATATCAGGAATAAATGGCATCGGGTGGTGAAGAAACCCCGGCAGAGGGGCCCGCCACTCAGCACGGGCAGGAGAGAGGGCTGTGACCAGGAGAAGCCAGCCTCCCAAAGGCAGGCAGCCCGCGAACCTGCAAGCTTAGAATCTACAACAGCGATTGTTGAAACATCTGCCCTGCGGTCCTCAGAGCCCCGGCTTCTGTCCCCACACCAGTTGCCTCATCATCCTCGCAAGATGGTGGCTCGTCTGCCAACCTCGTCTCCACCTTCCAGCTAAGAAGAAAGGTGTGCAGAAGGCAAAAACCTTCCCACCAACCCTCAGCCCGACCGAGTCCCACGCCCACCCTGCTGCACAGGAGTCAGGACCACGCCCAGGTCTCCACAGTGCCCAGGGCTCTGTTGGGAAGGACGGAAAGGAAACCCACGTGGGGGTGAGCAAACACCCCTCATGCAGAAAGGGAGTCTAAATGCAGGACCAGGGAGGTCCCTCTGCCGAGGGGGCGGTTTCCCTTCTGTTGAACACACTTCTTTTGTTGTTGATTTTAAAGTCATTTCAAACACACGGAAGAGTTTCAAGAATAGTGGAAGAAACTTCCGGAACCATGCGAGAGTGAGTTGCCGGCGGGCTGCCCCACGAGCCTGAATTCTCTAGGGTGGGAGCCCTGCAGACAAGGACGTTCTCCTACCTAAATCTACCACCCCCAGGGCAGGGCGTTCACAGCAAAATCTCCCCGCCTTCTGATCCACAGATCTCAGCCAACTGCGTGCTTCTCTCCATAATCACACAACCATTTCCATCGCTGATTTCCCCCGATGTCAGCTATTTGGGGGGAAATAGGTTCTTTCTGTTAAAAAGTGTCTTTGTGACCGTGAGAGTGTTTCAGTGCCAGCAGGAACCCGTGAGCCGAGGCCAGGCAGACACCGGGCCTCTGGCCTCAGTGCTCGGTGGGAGGATGGACGCTGGGGTTGGGCAAGTCACACTAATATGGGTCTAGACTCCAAGAGGACCACTCCAGTCCCCCACCTCTCCTCCATTGCTTCCCCTGTTTATAGAGCACGCATGAGAGTGGCCTTGCCAACTGGGACACAGCGTCTGCGTGGGCATCGGGAGGTTTGAGATTAGATGGCAGCTGTTCAGGGGTTAATTGTCTGGACCGCCTGTTGCCAGCACCTGTTGGCCTTGGAAAGTTGCCTTTGAGCACAGCCCCTCCTGCTGGGGGAGGGGCACCTCTGAGACCATTCGGACTCTTGCCGGGCATCGGAAGTCTCCAGGGTCACCCAACTCTGTCTTCCCACAAAGTATACAGGCAACTCATAAATAACGCAAATAAAGCATACTTAAGTAAAATTTGGAAAGTAGAGGGAACGTAAAATAAGGCTTCTTTGCCTTGCCTCTCTCTCTCCATCACTGCCCCCTGATGCCACTGATTTGAAACAGCTTCGGTGCTCCGCGGGCATGGCCCCTGCAGGAGGGCACTTAGGGATAGATACCCCAGACGCTGATGCTGGGAGGGTACCGATTAGGAGCAGCCTCGGTGAGCGTACAATCTATCCTTTAAGTCATGCATAAATACGACTGCTCACACGAGCTCAGTTCAGTGATTCCAGAAATCCGTTAATGTGTAATCACGTAGGGCTGCGTGTCATCCTGTCCCTCCTAACACACCCGAATCCACCCTCTGTCGTGTCATGGGAAACCTTCCCTCTCCATCTGCACGTCCAATACAGAAGCCACTCGGCCTGTGCGGTTACGTAGGGGGACATTAGACTGATTTAAATGAAGAGTTTGACTTCTCAGCCACACTAGTCACCTCTCAGGGGCTCAACACCCACAGGTGGCAAGGGGCTGCCTTCTTGGACCACTCAGATCTAGAACATTTCCATCAGCACAAGAAGTAACATTGAACCACGCTGCTGCCCTTTGCCAGGAAAAAGAATCTTACGTTGTCGACATCCAAATCTTCTCAAAGAGCTGTTTAGGAGAAGCAACATTTACAAAATATTGGTGGAAAAGTATCCATTCCTCCAGTTCCTTTGAGTTTTAGCTTTGAGTCCAGCAAGATCGTCAATGGTGCCTTTGGACCACAACATCCTGGCTCTGGGCTGAACTGCTTCTTCCACTGACCCACATTTGGGGACTTTGTTCAAGAGCTCATTCAGAAATAACCTCATAGGTACAGCTACGCCGAATATAAAGAAGTGCTCCAGTGTGACGGGGCCCTTTCAAAAGGGCCCCGGTGCCAGTTTGGTGGGGTATTTGCTGGCCAAAGAGGGGAGGAATTGAAAAAGCAGAACATAGAATGATAAAATGGTGATGGACCAAACCTAGCACGAAACGAGTCCACACTGATTTAAGTAAAAATGAGGAGGAGGATGCCACCCTGCAGAGCGCCGATGCGTCAGTGTGGAAGGAATGACAGAATTAGAACCTCTCCGCTCGGCTGTGTCCGAGGTCACAGTGGTTTCGAGCAAGAATCAGCCGTGGACACTGCGGGCGAAGTTGGGTCTAGGATAAAATATTTGCACACTATCAAGGAATCTCCTTACTGAATATTCATTACTTATAAAGGTAAAAAAAAAGTAAAAAAATTTAAAAAAGAGAGCTTTCTTCACGGTGAAGAAAGCTGACAGGCGCTACTCCAACTGAGGGCTCTGAGCTGACGCCACCAGGAATGGGAACAGGGCAGTATCAGGCGCCACCTGACGAGACACCCTGAGGACACAATTCTACTTCAGAGACATTCCTGCCAAAAATGCATGGCCCTGACTCTAATCATGAGGAAACATCAGACATACCAAAACTGAGGGACATTCTACAAATATCTGGCCCATGCTGTCAGGAAAATGTCAAGGTCGCGCAAGGCAAAGAAAGACCACAGGATTGTTGCAGACTGAAGAGCAAAAGAGGCAAGAAACTGAAGTGGGCGGGACTGAGTTTAGCCTGGGCCCTGGAACCGAACATGTTTTTTGTTTTTTCTGCAAAGGACGATTGAGAAAGTTGGTGAAGTCTGGAAGAGCCTGTGCATTAGCTAAGAGCACCGTACTGATGTTCATTTCCTGATTTGATCACTGCACTGTAGTTATACAGGAGAACACCCTTGGCCTTGAAAATCCATGCTGAAGAATTTAGGAGTAACAGGACACATGTCTCCAATGGTTCCAAAATATGTACGTATGCATGTATCTCTGAGGAGAGCGAGAGAAATAGAGAGGCCGAGGGGTGTAGAGAGAGAGAACAAGATGGCGTGAGTATGATAAAATAGAATAAATAAATGCCACATTAGGAGAATCTGGGTGAACAGGATAAGAAATGTCTTTGTATTATTTTTGCCATGTGTCTGCATTTCTAACATTACTGCAAAATAAAAAGAAAAGAAATAAGCTTGTGAAACCTATCCCTTCTGTTTGTCTTTCAACAGAAAATCTTGCACAGATATAAACAAAGCTATGTCCAGACCCAAGGAAATTAACACGTGAGCAGAGGCTGAGCCCCTGGGGAGACCGTGGTGAATTTTCTGGTTTTATTGCGGCAAATCCTGTGTCCAGGAAAATCCCACCGCAGCTTTCCCATGAGGCATGCTGCTGTGCACCTGAGCCGCAGGCTCACTGTGGGTACATACGCACATGTCCTTCATGCCAATCGGAATGGGGACCCTGCTTTCTGCAGACCAGCTGGGAAAGGCTCTCGCTCCTTCCCTGCGGAGGCAGGCCCGGGTCAGGCCACGCAGCTGGGCGATTCGCCTGGGACGCCCTTGTGCAGGGGACAAACACGCATGGTGGCCCTGCTTTGCTGGGATCACAGACCGTGGCCCGGGGCCCGAGCACACGGCTAGGTTTACTGGGCCTGTTTTACAAATATTTTCCTTAGAGATGTTTAAAATTCAGGACAGCCTACAGAAAAGCTCAGGGTTTGGGCTTTTCTTCACGGCTCCGGTCATCATCGTCCCCTTCCTGCTTCCATGGCGGCCGCAACCGCACCCCAGCTGTGCGGGCCCCGCGATTTCATTCATCTGGGCGACGGCCTGGCCCCTGGAAACTCTTAACCATGCAGTGCCCGTGACAGTCTGACCCTCCTTTGATCACACGGTGACGCACAGCAGCAGGTTTGAACTTGGCAGCCTCTTGGCTTTAGGCCCGAAAGCAAGAGCATCTTTCTGTTTCCCACAAATCTTATGGCAGGGTATCGGCTCTCAGGAGGGCCAGACGTGGGTGTCGTGGGTGTCGCCTCTCTGCACTCCCGTTTATTTATTAGTCTCCCGTTGTCCACGTTGTTAGGGTTATGGCAGCTTAAAGAAAGGATAACAGATTCGCATGGTGTTTAGGTTTCAGGGAGTAAGGCTCCTAGGAGGGGCTTGGTCTTGAGCTCTGTTTTGAGGGAAGGTGGAGGAATGTGGCAGGTGGAGGAGGATGAGGAGGAGCAAACTGCTCAGGGTGGGGAAGAATGGGCTGCCCCTCCCTCCTCCAGACCTCCCTGTGTGTCGCTGTCCCCCTTCCATAGAGGCTGATGCTATTTGTGGCATGTATCTTCTGGAAGCTGTCAGCCAGGCACAAGGCCATCTGGCCTGATGGCCCAATGCCAGGCTGAAGGGATCTCCTGAGGAATGCAAACCAAAAAAACCAAACTAATTTCAGAGAAGGACGCCCTGACTTGGACACCCCGGAGCTTTGACACCCAGCCTTCAGTGGATGAGCAGAAGCCAGGGAGGTCAGAGCCCGCCCACGGGGTCCCTGTGTGCCCAGTGGAGAGCAGGCCCCTGGCTGGTAGGAGTCCCACTGTGTATGCTGATGTGTCCTCTTTGAATACGGGAAGGTGCTGGTTGCCAGCGCCACGCAGTGAGTGCACTGTGTAGAAGGGACATAGCAGGCACACAGAGGTAGCAACACGCCATCAGGTTGCTGGCTGCAAAGTCACACTGACCTGGGCAAGTGCGAGGCGATCTGGAACGAATGGGTCCACTGTAAAATGGGAACAGTCCAGCTTCCCTCCCGTGTGGAGGTGGATGGGCTGTCACGCGGGGAGCGGTTGGTACAGCCCGGTCTGGAGGGAGGAGCCCAGATGTGCAGGTGAGGAGAGAGAAGGGGGTCATAGAAGGGCTTTCCTTGTCCTCATTTGGGAGGAGGTCTCAGAGCGTGATGCTGGTTTCTCGGCAGCTGTGGGCTCTGAGTGTCTGGGGAACAGAGGAGGGAGACAGGGATGGGGCGCCAGGGTGGGGGGACAGGGGAGGGGCGCCAGGGGGCAGACGGGAATGCAGTTCTGACCCACCCCCACATGTCTCTCGCCTCTTTTAAGATTCTCTCTCTGTCTTCAACCTTCGGCATTTTAACCTTTGGTGTGGGTCTCTCTGGGTTCATCTTGTTTGGGACTCTATGCACTTCTTGGACTTGTATGTCCACGTCCTTCACCAGGTCAAGGAAATTTTCCGTGATTATTTTTTTAAAGCAGGTTTTCTAGTTCTCACTCTTTGTTGTTTACTTAGCCTGTCCATATTACTGAAGTACCTAGATTGCCTCTTCCTGATCTAAATCGTACCACGGGTGTCCAACCTTTTGGTGTCTCTGGGCCACACTGGAAGAAGAAAAGTTGTTTGGGGCCACACATTAAATACACTGCAACATATAGTCACGAAAAAATCTTATGATTTTAAAAATATATATTTTATTGAGTATGCTATTACAGTTGTTACATTTTCCCCCTTTATTCCCCCCCTAACCTGCATTCACCTCATTTAGTTCATGTCCATGGGTCACATATATAAATTCTTTGGCTTCTACATTTTCTATACTTTCTTAACCTCCCCCTGTCTATCTTCTACCTACCATTTATCCTACTTATTCTCTGTACCGTTTCCCCTCTCTCCCCACCCACTCCCCCACTGATAACTCTCCATGTGATCTCTATGTCTGTGATTCTGTTCATGTTCTAGTTGTTTGCTTGGTTTGTTTTTGTTTTAGGTTCAGTTGTTAATAACTATGAATTTGTTGTCATTTCACTGTTCATATTTTTTATATTCTTTTTCTTAGATAAGTCCCTTTAACATTTCATATAATAAGGGCTTGGTGATGATGAACTCTTTTAACTTGACCTTATCTGGGAAGCACTGTATCTGCCCTTCCATTCTAAATGATAGTTTTGCTGCATAGAATAATCTTGGATTTAGGTCCTTGCCTTTTCTGACTTCAAATACTTCTTTCCAGCCCCTTCTTGCCTGCAAGATTTCTTTAGAGGAATCAGCTGACAGTCTTATGGGCACTCCTTTGTAGGTAACTTCTCCTTTTCTCTTGTTGCTTCTAGGATTTTCTCCTTATCTTTAATTTTGGGTAATGTAATTATGATATGCCTTTCTGTGGTCCTCCTTAAGTCCAGCTTCTTTGGGAATCTCTGAGCTTCCTGGACTTCTTGGAAGTCTATTTCCTTGGCCACAGTGGGTCAGTTCTCCTTCATTATTTGTTCAAATAAGTTTTCAATTTCTTGCTCTTCTTCTTCTCCTTCTGGCACCCCTATGATTCGGATGTTGGAACATTTAAAGTTGTTCCGGAGGTTCCTAGGCCTCGCCTCATTTTTTGGAATTCTTGTTTCTTTCTTCTGTTACGGTTGAATGTTTCTTTCTTCCTTTTGGTCCACACTGTCACTGTTGGTTCCCTGTACATTTTCCTTTATTTCACTTAGCCTAGCCTTCATTTTTTCATTCAATTTGTGACCATATTGAAATAATTCCGTGAGCATCCTGATTACCAGTAGTTTGAACTGTGCATCTGATAGGTTAGTTATCTCTTCCTCACTTAGTTGTACTTTTTTCTGGAGCTTTGATCTGTCCTTTCATTGGGGCCATATTTTTGTTGTTGCTGTTTCGGCACACGTGTTCCATAGTAAGGGGTGGAGCCTTAGGTGTTCACAGTCGCTTCGCTGGGTTGTGACACTGCGTATGCGGGCAGGGTCCCAGAGGGAACAGTGCCGCTTGCTCTGCTCTCTGCTGGGTTTCAGTCCCTTGCGCCACTTCCCACAAGCAAACTGGGCCCTTCTGGTGCTGGTTCCTGGGCTTGTGGTTTGTGTGCATTCTACCACCCTGTGACTCTTCCCAATGAACTCTGCTGTGAGGCTTGGAGTCTCTCCCGCTGCCTCAGCCCCCACAGGTGTTTTCCGTCGGTGGTTTGAGGCTTTATTTCCCTGCACTGGGGCCCTGGGCTGTGGATCTGTCTCACTCCCCAGTCGTTCCTTCCAGTTTATCCACAGGCGGACCTGGGACCACTGCTCCGCCAGCCGCCTCCACAAAGCCTGGACCTGGGACCACTGCTCCGCCAGCCGCCTCCNAGCAAACTGGGCCCTTCTGGTGCTGGTTCCTGGGCTTGTGGTTTGTGTGCATTCTACCACCCTGTGACTCTTCCCAATGAACTCTGCTGTGAGGCTTGGAGTCTCTCCCGCTGCCTCAGCCCCCACAGGTGTTTTCCGTCGGTGGTTTGAGGCTTTATTTCCCTGCACTGGGGCCCTGGGCTGTGGATCTGTCTCATTCCCCAGTCGTTCCTTCCAGTTTATCCACAGGCGGACGTGGGACCACCGCTCCGCCAGCCGCCTCCTCAAAGCCAGTCCTCTCCACCCAGCCCCGCCCAGCCCTGCTCCTGTCTCTGCCCCTCCCTCCAGTTGGGGTGAGTGTTTCTTCTTTAACTCCTTGGTTGCTGGACTCCCATACAGCTTAGTTTTCTGTGAGTTCTTGTTGTTTGCCTTTAAACTTGTTGTTGTACTTCTTTTGGCTGTGCAAGGAGGCAGAGTGTGTCCACCTATGCCTCCGTCTTGGCTGGAGACCCTCACACAGTCTATTCTTGATAGAACAGTCAAAGTGTCTCTCCGGAGAAAGTATCGGAGTGAGGATCCTGATGAGGAGGCTCAGCTTGCCGTCTGCCCGCCCGCGGCTGGGCCTGGCGTTGGCGATGGAGCCAGAGGAAAATCTCATGGGGTTTTAGGTGAATTTGTGATTTTGCGTTGGGTTGTATTCACAGCCATCCTGGGACTCGTGCGGCCCTGGGACTGGGTGGCTGCAGGTTGGACACCCCTGAATCCTCGCAGGGATCAAATCCTGTCGAGTTAATCAATAGACATCAAAAGAATATAGTCCTCACTGGGTAGAGACATTAAGAATAGTGCTGGGAAGCACCTTGGCCCAATGGCCTAAGGAAGAGGGACAAGAGACCCGTGGCCAGATGCTGACGCAGGTTTAAGTGGGTGCTCTGCAGCTGCCTTGGGCCCACTAAGCGCCGGCGCCTAATAGGCTTTTCTTGCTGAGACGCTGTCACTTGGCTGGTCTTTCTTTCTTTTTTTAATTTTTTAAAAAATAATTTTATTTATTTGTCTTTAGAGGAGAAGGGAAGGACAGGAGAGAAATATCAATGTATGGTTGCCTCTCATGCGCCCCCTGCTGGGAACTGGTCTGCAACCCAGGCATGTGCCCTGACTGAGAATCAAACCGCAATCCTTTGGTTCATGGGCCTGCGCTCAGTCCACTGAGCTACACCAGCCAGGACTTTGGCTGGTCTTTCAATGATGAAGTCACTGGCTGTGGAAAAGGGGGATTGTCTGAGGGTGAAACATAGAAAGAAGGAGGCATTTCACACTGATTATTACTTGCTTCAGAATCACTTTCTCCATTTGCTTGAAGAATCACAATGTCAGTACCCGAATGGAGTATATTTGGTTTTTAATCACTGTCCCAACCCCATCTTAGGGGGTTCTGCCATAAAGCATGAGGTGGTAAAAATGACTCAGAGGTACAGTCCAGGTGAGAAATGGAGGTAAACAATCTAATCCTGCAGTTTTATTAAAGAAGGGGGCTTAAATCAAGGGCACAATTCTGCCCTAAATTAGAAGAGAACTGAAGTTTTAAAGCAAGACTTCATTTGGCAACAGTAAAAGTGGTCCAATCTGTTTCTTGCGATCTCTCAGACCGAACTCTCTAGGGGTCTGTCAGGTGGGTTGGTGTGAGGGACAGCCAAGCGCTCTCTGGTCGGCTGATTTTGCCAGAATCCTCTCCTACCAGCCCCTGCCCTCTTTGCTCTCATCTAAGCAGTATTCAGGTGAGACACGGGACTGTTTTACCTGAGTCCACTGAAATGCCAACACACCTTTAAGTCAAGCAGCGATTTAGGGTTTAGAAAAGTGATTTTCAGTTAAAAAAAAAAAAAGCGAAACCCACAGTACATTTTACATGGCAACCCAGCACATAAACACACACTGGTTCTAGAAGAAGCTGAGCTTGTTTCAGAAAACAGCGTCTACTCGAGAACAGACAGTACTGTGCTCTGAGCTCTTCTATCCTACACTCTTCTGCTCGTTAAAAGGAAAAACGCCACTGAAAGCACTAAATTGACTTTATACCCACTAATGGGTTTGCGAACCAATTTGAAAAAGACAGGTTTAGAAATGCAATTTTCCTCTATCTCAGTTATCTATATAGGGGCAGGATAGCTAGCCACGATTATAAACTGGAAAACATTTGATACTGATATTCAAGGACACCTGGTTGGAAAAAAACAGGCGACAAAGGTATTTATTTAAAAAACAACTACCACCTATTGCCTCCTCTGTACCCATTACAGTATTAGGCTCTTTACACGCTCTCCTCTGACCTTCAAAACCACCTTGTAATCCAGGGCACTCCCGTCAAGGGAAGAGCCCCGACCCCACAGAGCGTGGCGAGAAGTAACAAGGCTGCAAAAGAGATGAGGAAGGGAGCAAGCTGATCGACCTGTCTAGCTCCATAGTTGCTGGGCACGAACAAGACCCCGTGGGCCAGGGTGAGGCAGTAAATGACCCTCAGCTGCTCAGTGTGACAGACCAACACCCTGTAGAGGAGCCCAAGGGGCCCGTGGGTGCCCGAAACCGCGGAGGGTACCCAGTCCTCTCTACACTGTGCTTTTCCCTACACGTCCGTAGCTATGATGTAGTTTCATTGATAAATTAGGCACAGGAAGAGATTAACAAGAATAATAAGGAATGATTCTAACAATAGCATAAGGGTGACTTGAACACAAGCACGGTGCCACTGCAGTAGGTGATCCGGGCTCAGAGACCGCAGCTCCTGAGTGACCCTCGGGCAGGGAGCGGCCACAGCCTGGAGATGCTGGATGAAGGGAGGGGTCACTCCCCAGGTGGGAAAGAACGGGACATGAAATTGCATCACACTGCACAGAACATCATGCAATTTGAAAGTTATGAATTGTGCATTTCCGGAATTTCCCATTTAATATTTTTGGACCACGGTTGACAGCAGGTAACTGAAACCATGCAAATCAAAACCGCGGACAAGGGAGGCCTACCGTGATGGGAGGTATGGGGGCTGAACCCTGCCAAGGGCTCAGCACTCAGTACAGCAAGAGCTATCCAGCCAGCCTCCCACCTGTGGGGCGAGCAGAGAGCCCGGCAGTCCCCCTGCAGTGGCCCATGTGACTCCCAGCTCAGGGGCTGAGGCTGGGAAGGCCTGGCAGGTGGGCATCTCAGCAAGGATGGGCAGGGCCCCCGAACGTTTGTAGTTGAAGTAATTGAGGCTGAGAAGAATCATTTTCTTAAATTCACATGCCTAGTGTGGTAGGACATGCATTCTAATATGTTCAGTTGATTCTGTTGCAAACGCTCTTTTCATCGGCCGCCCAGACTCTCACTGGGTCCCTAGTCCCGTCTGGTGCCTTTTGCTCAGGAGAGAGGCCTGGACGCACTAACAGGTGCTGAGTGGGGGCCGGTGGTGATACTCAGGACATCACCCATGCTCACAGACACTTCCCACCCCAGCAAATACAGGAGTAGGAATGACTCCGAGCGGTGGAACCACTGGACCACACACGCCTGGGCAATTTGGGTAGACATTGGCAAACTGTCACAGAGATTGTATCAACGCACACTCAAAAACCTTGGTAGTAGAACGGGTTTCCTCACATCCTTACAAATAAATGGTGTCATCAAGCTTTCCAGTCGTTGTCAGTCTCATGAGAGAAAAATAGAACTTACCGCCATTTTAATTTATCTTGTGGGTGAACATCTTTTTAAGTCGAGTTTCCTTTTCTGAAACTGTCACATACTGTGCTCATTTTTCTATTAAGTTGTTCTTTTTCTTGATAATTTCCAAGAGCTTTACATATATAATATACTTATTGAATGTAATTTTTCTTCCAAAAAGAAAAAGACATTTGTTCTTATTTATGGACTTTTTTAATCCAGATTTTTTTTTTTTCTGTCATCAAGCTTCATATGTTTTCAATGGCCTCAGAGTTGAGGACAGTGGTCTCATCCTGAACGTACATGTTTAAGCATCTACAACATTTCCTTTTCCTTGATCTTCTGGAAGTGTCTGTTATGTGAAGTGGGAGGTGGGAATGCCTTTCCTTCCCCCCCCCCCCAACAGTGGCGTAGCAGTTGTCCTAATACCATGTATTGCAGACCTTAGGTTTTCTACAGAGCTATCATGTATCAAATGCCCACATCTATTTAGGTCTGTTTCTGGAGTGAAGATCTGAAGGTGAGAGAGTTAACCCTCTGACCATCTGAGGGA
Organism: Sturnira hondurensis; assembly: GCF_014824575.4. Classification (NCBI taxonomy): domain Eukaryota; kingdom Metazoa; phylum Chordata; class Mammalia; order Chiroptera; family Phyllostomidae; genus Sturnira; species Sturnira hondurensis. Next base: position 4,882,241 of record NW_028081271.1, read on the forward strand.
CAGTTCTGGTGGAGGCCAGAGCTGGTGTGAAGGCCACCAGGCAGGAAGACGGTGGGGTCAGGGGCGGAGGCCACAGGCAGCAGCAGACGGGACCAAGGGCTTGTGGCCAGCTCAAACTGAACACTGTTGCAAGCAATTACCTTTTTGGGGTGGGAATTAGGAAGAAGAGCATGGCAGAGAAAATGATCTTTTTACATTAAAATCCTTGTAGAACTATTTGACGTCTAAAACTACATCTATGTATGACTCTGATAAAAATTAAAAATTATTAATTTTAAATTCCTTATTAGGAATTTAAAACATCGCCATACAAAAGAAAAATACAGCAACAAAGGGAAAAATGTAACAGATGGCATTTGTCAGCATGTGGTGGGAGTTAAGTTTTTCTTTCTTTGTCAGCAGATGGACGGACATCGTTATTACCAAACTCCGCGATTTCCCAGTTGCCACGAAGATGCTAAATACCCAACACCCCTCAAGTTAAAACTATCAGGAATATCTAGTTGGTGTGTTCAGCATTAACCAACTGAAATGGCAAATGGACAAATTCAAGGTTTAGTGATCTTTAGAGAAACAGAACAAAATAAGGAAAAGGTTTCTACAGCTTGTCATTTCTTTCACTTTTGTGTTGGGTGGAATTTGAAGAAAAGTGATTTTAATACAAAAAGAGACAATAATAAGAATGTGTAGACATTAATAAAGTGCTTCCACTGAAACCTCTGAGGGATTATTGTCCCAGGAGACAAGCGTCCAACACCCCCGCCCCCCCCGCCCCCGCTTCCCTCACAGATGGTGTGACAGTGATTTGGGATACCTATCGCCCCCTGCAGAATCCAGGGTCCAGGCCACCTTGCCGTAGGGGCAAGGCAAAGTCTTCACTCCAGCCACGTAGGGGAGGCTTATCCTCTGTAATTCCACCTACTAAAGGAAAACCTTGCTCCTTCTCTCTGTCTATATGCTAAAAACTGTCCTGATATCAGTCCTTTCAGGGTTGATTTCCAAGCACGTAATTATGAAGCGAAAATGTTTTCATCAGCGCCCCCTGCCCCGTGGGCAGTGTCTTCCTTTCCTAATTTGCGTTCTTTTTTGTTAAAGAAGGGAGAGGGCACTGGGCACAGGGGTGGGTTGTTCCTGAGACACCGATAGTGTCCCAATGGGCCAACTCTTTGCAGAAACCCCGGGAAAGGACACGGTGGCTCCAGAAGGCCTCAGAGGAACATACAAGGTCGCCTAACACTTCCCAGACGCCAGCAGGAAACTAGGGAGAAACGCACAGGGGAGGGGATGGTTCCTGTTTTATCGCCACCATCTGCCGATTATGACAACTAAATTTGGAAGCCAGATTTATACAGGAAACTCGGCAGGAAAGCAATTATTCCTCTAGAAATGGTGGGCTAATTGAGCTAATTTTCTTATTTTTGGTTCATATCAATAAGAAACTGAAGTCATTGAAATTACATGTTTATTCAGGCATTTGCTTTTCTATGTTCTCTTCAGGTCTCCGCGTTAGCAAAACCCGTCAGGCAAGGGTTTTCATCACTGCAAGTGCAGCTGTTGAAGGATCTGCCTCCGAATCAAATGTTCGCTCCTCCCGTTACACTACGCAACGTAGCTTTACGGAATCAGTTGACACGAAAACCACAAAATCAACGATGAATGTTCTTGACATTTTTAGTGGCATGTTGTATTTTTAAAAAATAAGTCTTCATACAACATTTTTTCCATCTTGCATGCTCTGATCCATGGCTTTCAAGCCCCTTGCTCACCGTTACTCCCTTTGAGACATCAGTTTTACACGGTACCCACCCCCACACACAAATACCCTGACCCCATGCAGAAGACACTGGCATTTTCTGTTAAAGCCTCCTCTTCTGTCCCACTAAGAACTGCTGGTCAAGTCCCTTAATGGCCTGGGCACTAATGGGTCACACACTGCAGTCTGACAAATACTTTGGGATTTGGGTCATACATCCCTTCCTTGTTATTGTCACACAGGGTTCAGGGCAGGAGGTGGGGCACATCTAGCGTCAGGCAGCTTTGTGAAGGCACGAACCACCCAACCAAGCTAAAATGTTGGGGTCTAGGCACCTGGCTCCGTTGGTAGAATATGAGATACTTACAATGTTGGGGGCCTGTGCCCCCTGACCAGTGTGGCTCAGTTGGTTGGAACATCGTCCTGCAAAGCAAATGGTTGCTGGTTTGATTCCTGGTCAGGGCACTTGCCAGGGTTCAGCCCCCAGTCAGGGCACATGTGAGAGGCAGCCAATCAAAGTTTGTGAGCACATATTCACAGCCAATCAAAGCTTCTCTCCCTCTAATGAAATAAAATGTTGAGGCTTGTGAAGAAATGACATGGAATGACTGAGATGCTGATACTATAATCAAAAAGAGAAAATCCACCCCAGCTGGTGTGGCTCAGTGGATTGAGTGCTGGCCTGCAAACCAAAGGCTCACCAGTTTGATTCCCAGTCAGGGCACAGGCCTGCTTGGCGGGCCAGGTCCCCATTAGAGGGTGTGTGAGAGGCAACCACGTATTGATGTTTCTCTCCCTCTCTTCCTCCTCCTTTCCCCTCTCTAAAAATAAAGTCTTTTAAAAAAGGAGAAAATCCAAAATCCAATTTCATTCCACAGGATATTTATACACTACAAGCAATACTTCATCTCTAAGTTCTTTGACTTTATTTTCCCCTTCGAGAAATTCTGTTGGGTTCTTTTCCAAATCTACTTGATAAGTGTGTTGTTCCTTAATCCCTTCTGAATGCTTAAGAGTCTGTGCAGTGTCGCTATATCCTGAGGCTCTCACTCCCTAAATTTCTTCTCCGCAGGCTCTCACCGCACCTTGCTTCCGTGTACTGAGGGTTTTGGCTGTGAATACACACCCCAAGATCTCCCTATCTGGGGCATTTTTGGAGGGTGGGTTTTTACAGAGCAAATCTCTGGTCATTCCCACATTGCCCAGGGGTACCACCTGCCTGGTGCCACTTTAAAATGCTGGCTTTGTTTTTCTTCAGATGGACCATATGGGGAGGACTTTGGCCCAAAGTCCAAGTCACGGCTGACACACTGTAAGTGGTCAGGGCAGTACGTGTATGTATGTTTACATTTTAACCCTCCAACAGAGATCAAGATAGACACTTCCTCCTTGGGGATGCTGGGGTCCCCACTGTAGATACTTACGCATGTGGGGGTGCAGGGTGTGTGTGTGAGAGGCAGACTACTTACCGGACCAACCCTGGACTTCACCTCCTGCCTTTTGGGACCCCTGAAGCTCCAAAACAAAAGCTGTCCTTGACCTCCACATTCCGACTTTCATCTTCCAGACTGGGGATTCCTTACCTTGTCAGCTCATCCCAAACACATTTTTTAATCCAGCAGTTTGAACTGCTTCTGGTTGGAGGCTATACCCTGCACCATAGACTATGCAGATTTATACGATAAAAATCAACGATTCTCCCTCAAGTCACTTGAAATAAAACACACGAAAACCACGAGTGTAATTCGGATTTTATTGCTTATTAATTATGTCATTCCATACAATTGTTAGTAAACAGAGCTTGAGAAAATATACTTGGGAGTGTTAACGGTGATGGCGAGATCAATGAGAGAACGTGCAAGGGACTCACAGAAGGCAGAGTCCCTGCCGCCACCGTCACCCCTGAATCTGTCATTTCATACAAAAGAGTAAAAATAGTTCATTGGCATCTTACTAGCATTACTCTTTGTAGTCTGTGAACCACGATAAGCCTGGACAACTACAGACTCTTCAGAGCAGAACAAAGCATTTCCCCACTAGCAGACAGAGCGGTTTATTCCTTTAAAAAGGACAAGTGGATCAACGTGACAAAAAGCACACACACAACCCCAAACGAACATCACCGTACTTTAGTGGGCCTGGATTTTAATGTTTTTATCATGTTATTTAAAAAATAAAATGCGACTCAGCTTGTAGAAATGAGAATGAACTTCTTCACCATAATTACACTGACTTTATAGTTCGAATGACTTAAGTGCAGGCAAGGCTGACTCGGTGAAGACCGTGACCACGAGCCCCACAGCGCTCGGGCTGAGCCAGTCAAGCTGCACGGGTGGAGCCGAGGAACCGCCGCCGCCTCCCCACCCCCGATGTCACAGCAGTGGCACTGGGTGTGTGGGAAGCTGGGAGCGGGCACACAATCACTACGAAGCCCATGAAGATGCCAATGACTCCCTGGTAAAACAGCACCGAGCGTTTCCTCCATTAATGACAAAAAAATCCAGCAGGTGCCACAGTTCAGCATTTGAAATACTTTATCTATTATTACAAAGATACTTGGGTTGAGCTATACACTTGAATACTTGAAGCAAAACTTGCAATGTGGGTTCAGGTCAAATCATTTAGAAGACCTCGGTTACCAGGCAACTAAAAATACACAGTAGCTGACAAACAAATTATTAAAACCACTGTCTCCAACCATACAAAAACGAAACAGTAAGGCACCTTCCCCCACATCAGGGCACCCGCAGTGAAGAGGGGGTTCCAGCAGGAACCAGCACACCTGCTTGGGTGTTCTCTCCTGTTCCCGCTGGGCGTGCTTTCCAGTGCCCCCGTCCACACGCCACGGAAAGTGGCCACGACCAGACAGCGTGACCCACACCAAGGGGAAAGCATACACAAGTACCCACTTATTAAAGAGAAGCCGCTCACTCTTGAAAAACGAAAAAAAGGAACTATGAAGAATATGGTGTGTAAAGCTCAATTACCAGTTTCTAAATTTCTCTGAAGCAACTGATGCCTCAGTGATTAGGGAAAAGAGATGAACACTTAAGACAAGAAGCCTGTTAATAGGGACCGTGCTGCGGAGTGATTGTTCATTCACGTTCTGTTCCCCTGGGGCACGAGATTCTTGAAAAGGGCTTCGTACTTAAAAAAAATGATCACACCCACCAGAACAAGATCACATAAATTAACACCGATTAATTATCCTCTGTATTTGTCCACTGACAAAGCTCAAAAGGTTTCCAAAGTACACTGAAGAGTAACATGTCACCTTTTATTAAGGCAAGTTTGTGAAAATAATTTAATACAACCAAATCTCTTCATGAACTTTCAGCTTAAAACATTTTTACGTAAGAAACATACAAAAAAGCTGTTTTATAAAAAGCCACCTCAATACCAGAAATAGGTAACAAAAACACTATGAACCCCGTTGACTGTGAAGCCTGTTGACTGCGAACCCAGTTTACTTCCGAAGGACGCTCTTCCCTCGTTTCGATTCCGAGCGCTACTCATCATCTTTGGAGCCGGTTTTGCTTAACTGTGAAAGATGACAGAAGAAATATTCACCAAGTTTAGGCTATCAGATCGAATTCATTATTTTCACTCCGTATCAACAGTAAACATTTATCGCCACAAGAGACAACGAGGTTCAGTAACTTACACCTCCCCCAGCTTCCACCACCTCTATCTGCACCGGGAACGGTCTCTCTGCAACCACCACCTGACAGAACAAAGGGGGGCACCCTGGAAGCTTTCTGAAGCACAAATTGGAACCAAGAACATACAGAGGCGCCGTTTATAAAATGAAAGATGGCTTCTTTTTTTGTCTTCCATTACAAACAAACTCTTTTTTCTAATTTCCAAAATTTTCTGTCGTAAAAACAATGTAAAATTTATCACCTTAATCAGACAATTCTTACAAGTATTACTTAGAAGTATTAATCGCTGGTGACAGTACCAGCACCCATCAGTACACAAAACTCGTTTCATGAAGTCCTACAAAGACGAGTAACTTACTGTGTTAAGCAACCATTTAATACGTTTGATGCTACAATTTGTGCAAGGAGAACATTGAGAGGAGTTGGCAGGAAAATTCAAAATGGAAAGTAAACAATTTTAAACAACACAACCAGAAAATCTTTCTTGATAATGATGGGAAACTACAACGAGGGTCCAAACCTAAATAAAATACTCAATTTCTACTAAGAAATCAAAGCATTTGTTTCTGTGACTTGTTTATTCACGTTCTGCAATGTCAGTAATTTACAGCCATAGGTAAGCATGTCTGTTCTTAAGATGAACTTACATACACAGGCAAACTTCATGGTAGCTACAAATACTTACGTGCTGAGGGCAAAAGAGGAAGCAGACATCCGGTGAAACCCGAACGTTGAGGGGGAGAAAATGAAAGATAAAATACTCGTTACTCAACAGTGACAGTCACAAGGAGTTTCGAAGGCCAGGACAGAAACGTCACGCACCTTCACCACGTCAACCCAGTTCCATCCTCGAGGACGTTCTCCTTTGTGATCTAGAGAACAGGAAACAGCCACTGTATTTTTAAGACCAATCAGTAATTTTTAAATTACTATTCCAATAAATAAGATTCACATTCTACCCCGCACAACAACAGAGACAAGTTGAAATGGCGCAGTACCAAGCTGAAGAACTAGTCTGTCGTCACCGTGACCGAAAGCACTGTTTGCCTGGGCCTCCCTGCTGGGGTCCCAGGCGGGCCCTTCCACACCCCTCTGTGCCCACGCCAGAGCTGACGTCATGGGAGCAGCACGGAGGTGAGCGGGTGATGCCAGGAAGAAAAACCAATCACCTACAAGGGTCATGCTCTTGCACAAAGATATGGTTTGTTTCAGCAAGAGGCTGTGTCAGTTCACTGATTCACGTGTTAGTGTTTCACGCTACGAAGTGAGGCTCAGGACAAGAGGCCTTACAAACAGATGTTTGGCTTCAAGATCAAAAGGAGACCTGGTCAACTGTTTATTAATTCCTGTGCTCTGATAAAATATTCATTAGTTAACCTGACATTTAAAAAATAGAGCTTTAATCTGCCAGGAGAGTTTGAACATAAGCTCAACCCTTCTATAAGAATTTATAATTTACAAAGTAATTTTGTTCTTGGAATAGAATACTCAGATTTAAATAGCTTAATAAATCCATACAACCAAAACATTCTTCAATTTAAAATGGCTTGATTTCCTTTATGTTTGATATATCTGCATATCTCATTTTACAAGACTTTCAAAATCTGTACTCAAAACAATACATTAATTTTACAGTAAGGGAAACAAACCAACTCCTTGTCCCTTACAGAACAGAAGCAGTATTACTGGAGCTCAATTCCAGATGCTAATGGCTCCTCTCTCCTTCCTGCCAAGAAGAACCTCCCCCACAGGTTACAGTTATGAGGGGCATGAAGGCAGATCGACAATCCCGGCAACTAAAGCCGGCCCGCAGTGCTGTCTAGAATACAGGCCCCACGCCAGACTCCCACGCCTGCACCTGCAGGAAGATAACGACTCTTAGGTGGGCACCATCAAGGACCCGGAGGCGGTAGTAGTAAAAGGGGACGACCTCGGGCCATCACGTACGGAAGCAGCAGGAAATGAACTGACGGATGCTAAGCATTCCAAAAAGCGATGAACGGAAATTCTAGAGCACTGACTGCGGTAGCGAACGATTTTCCGGTTCTGTTGCTGGCGCTGCACTCCGATGCTGCTCTGAGGCTGCCATAGTGGATTCCCAGACCCTACTGCACAGACCATTAAAGTTTCACAAATGTTCTCTGGGGGCCAACACAGGGCTGCTATCTTTTTATCCTGCCACGGACACTGAATAAAACAGACCCCCAGAAAACTGCCTACACCTCACAGAACAAAGGGCGTTATTTTAAGTCTCCTCACCAAAGGAAAAGCGGCGGTTCTCCCCAGTTAAGAGCAACCTGTAACTGCACACCAGTCACGCACACACATATGTAAACTGTATGTTTATGTGTACATGTACATAAACGTGTGTAGGCACACATGGTCATGTCCTCATTTTCCTGAACTGGGAAAAAGATCTCTCGACTGATACCAATTTGCAAATTTTCAGGCTTAATAAAGGGATAAAACTCTTTCTTTATTGGTATGAGCTGGAGTTTATGACACTCTCTTCAAGGTCTCTACCAAAGGACCCCGGTTTAAGAGACGTGGGAATTCTATTCTCAAGTTTTACTGTCCTTGCATAAGTCGGCTACGGACAAAAACGTTGAGAATATCGACTGTGCTAAGATCCAACGGCACACCACACCTCACTTCACGTGAAAGCTGCATTCCGAAAGGTTCTCAACAATCACGTCTCTGCCGCGGAGGCAGACAGACCGGAGAGTCCCCCCATGTCAGCGAGGGTGCAAGCAGGACACACATCTGGGCGCTGTCCCACCATTCCTGAGAGTCCACGCTCGTCCAGTCACTCGCCACTCGGCCTCCCCCTTCTTAAGGGGCGATCCCGTGCGGCAAAGTGGGTAACGTTTGCCGCAGACATCTGCGAAGAGCACGGCCTCTGATCCACATGTGTTGAGAATGAAGAGGAGAGACCAATCTTCTGAACACACTTACTACGCGCCCACATCGCAGTAACAAGCAGCGCCTCTATTTGTGTTATCAAAGGAAAAAACAAACCCACAAACCTGTTTTATCTGCCAGCTTCCGCTTCTGGGCTTTGGAAAGTTGTTCTCTTTTGTCTTTTTTCTTACTTGATGGGGCCGTATTAGGAGTTTCAACCGAGATGATATTGCTTATGGATGTCTGGGGGGGAAAAACAATTCTCAGACCCGTGCTTTAAAGCTGATAGAATGGGACAAAATATGGCTACGTCCTGAAACGAGCTGAAGATGCTGAGATCTGCGAAGGGAAGGAGCCCTGTGGTGCTATCTTCACTCCTCAGCCCGGGTGCCCTCAGCGCACTGGCTCCGTTTCGCCCCTCTCAGAGTCCGCGCCCTCCGGTGCGGGTTAGTGCCAATGGCAGAGTGGGTCCCTGGCAGAGAAGGCCTGACACCACCAGTGAGCCGAAGCTCTCGCATTCCGGGGTAAGTTTACAACGCAGCTCACTTGCTAGTGTTTGGAAGTTTAAATAAGCCTTGAGAAAAATCACACGCCTACTTAATGATCCTGGTTTCCTGAAGAACAAAGGAAATCTTTAAAATACGGGGCGGGGGGCATACATAATAACAATAATAAGCAACACAGGAGAAAACTCTGGTTTTGTGTACTTACAACTGCAAGCCCCCTTTTGCCCCCCGCCCCTGGGCCCCGTATCTCAGTTCCTGCCGTCAGAGCTTACAGCAGGCAAGATGTAAATGCTTAGGAGGTGCAAACATCCCTGTGCAACCCAGGCATGTGCCCTGACTGGGAATCGAACCGCAATCGTGTGGTTCGCAGGCCTGCCCTCAATCCACTGAGCTACACCAGCCAGGGCAAAGAAGAATCTCCCTTACTCCAATTTTATAAGGTTGATACCATCATAACTGCCACTTTATAGGGGGAGAGACTGAGCGCAGTGAGCTCAGGAAACCTGCCCCGAGTCACCCAGCACGTGGTGCTGAGGGCCAAACCCATGAGGTCTGGCCCTGGCCCTGACCCCCGCTGCCTCCGCAGCTGTTCTGTGCTCCTCCGGGCAGGTAGAAGCCAGAGCCGCTCAGGCACGAGACCTGGCCGTGGCTGTCCCTGGAAAGTTTTTAGTGCGGAACGTGGTGCAAAGGGGCCAATACGCTCACGCTTGTAAAAGATGATTATTTCCTACATAATTCTAGAAAATACATACTTTTCTTATTTAATCAGTCTCTTTAAGCTACAATACCTTCAAACTGAACTGTGTTAACACACTATTTATGAGTAAATAATCCTCATAAAATTTCATACCTATTTTAGCTCCACGTAAAAAGTCTTCCCGAGCTTTCTGAAGAGATTAATTAAACTTGGAAAAACCTTGTTTCTACAACACCTCGGTTTGGGTGGGACACGAAGTGCCTACTCTTACAGAAAGTGTAAAACCTGGAGAGCATGATTTTGGAAGTTACATTGAAGCTAAGAAATCTAAAATTCACTGTTCTCATTGAACTCGGATGTAACTCACGTTGACACAAAGTCTCCCTCTAAATGTTAGAAGATAAGAGCTGGTAAAAATTCGTGCCGAGCGATCAGAGCTGCACAGCACCAAAGGGGGTACGAGTGAGCGGCGCACTCACCGGGGCGGACACGGCGGGGCGGTGGTGCTCCATGAACTGCTCCCGGTGGTCCTTGGCGTACTCGAACAGCGTGTAGGTCATGGCGGTGCCCAGGTTCACCTCCACGGCCTCCTGCAACTTGGCCACTATGCTCTGCTTCACGGCTGAGGATCTACAGCACACGAGATAGGCACCGCTAAGAGAAAAGCCACAGGAAATGTTTAAAAAAAAAAAACCCCAATGACAACAAAGCATTACTCACATGGTGTTGTTAAAAAAAGCGTTCATAGATATGATGGGAGGCGTCTGGGGGTACGTGTCTGTCCAGGAAATCTCTATTAAGAAGGCTTTGGGGTCACCGTTTTCACCTATCTGAAGAAAAGGGGAATCTTAGGCTTGTAAACAGTGACACCGAGACAGAATATTAAGTTATGATCTTTCAAATGAGGAATTCTTTCTGGTGCTCAAAGTCAGGTCAGAACGTGAGCTTGAAGAGGGCAGGGCCACAGGCTGGGGCGCGGTGGGGGCGCGCGTGGGGTCTCAGCCCTTGCCCGCCCCGGCAGCTTCAGCGGCTGTCCAGGGCCTATGCCGCCGCGGGCCGGCCCCTGCAGCCGTTCCCAGTGCCGAGACTGCCTTCTGCAGACGGCCGCTGTTTCATCAGAGCTGCCTGAGGGCAAACATCCGCCGGGAAGGACAAGGACAGAATGGACGACAGGAATAATCCGCAAATGCACAAAGCCTCCTCTTGGTCTCTAGTTTTCCTACAGCTGAATCGTTAGGAGCATTAAGGACAAGGAAACTGGTATCAGCACAACTCTGACAGACTTGAAAATGAAACATAAAATTTAGAGAAAAAAGGAAAAGGCATAGAGATGAGGCAAAGTACAGTAGCACCTTAGGCTAAACAGCCAACTCCTGGATAACATTTACTTACTTAATTTATGTATTTATAATTCAGGTACAACTGACATAGAACACTGTATTAGTTCCAGGTGCATAACAATGATTCTGTACCTGTGCATGTTGTGAAATGATCACCATAACCAGTCTAGTTAACATCTGTCACCACACACAGTGACGTTTTTTTTTTCCTTATAATGAGAACTACTAAGACCTACTCTCTTAGTACCTTTCAAATACAAGATACAGTGTTTTTACCTACAGTCCCCACACTGTACCTTACACCCCCAGGACTTATTTTTAACTGGAAGTTTGTACCTTTGGGCCCTCCTCACCTGGATACTGTAAAGATGTCTTTTCTGTTTCTTTTGCTCTCCCCAACTTTTTATTTTGAAAATGTGTAATCTTACAGAGAAATTGAACAGAACACTGAACACTCACTGATGTGTATCTCATGTACTAAATGTACCTCACTTTTTTTCCTCTTATCTACTGAGGGGGAACCCTGTCCCACGGTATCCCCCAGTGCTGCAGATGAAATGACTGCCAACACGTGACCTGCTCGGGGAGGAAAGGCGGGCTCATCTCTCAGAGCCCCAAGCACCTTTTCCCCTGGGCTTTTATTGAGTTTTACTTGCACACGGGTGTGTATCAAAGAAAGGAGGATGGTTTACAGATAACATTTCTGGGACCTGAGGGTCCTTTTGAGTCAGGATCTGATAGACAGAGTGGCGCCACTTGGCCTTAAAACCTGGGGAAACAAACTCATTTTGGGCTTGGACCCTAAACATTCAGTATGCACAGCTTGAGGCATTCCTAGCAAAGCAGGTTTCACAGGATATTACTCATTCTTTCTCAGGCCTGAACACCCCGGAACCACCTGTTCCAGCACAGGGCCGCACCCTTGGAGGCATTGTTGCAGGCCTGAGTCAGGTGGGGAAGCAAGGCAGCCAAGAGATCAGGAGACTTTTTACAGACAGAGTGAGGAGGACTCAGGCTATAACAAAGTCAAGGGGTAGAGGTTCGTCATTCCTTCTCTAAAGTCCCCTAAGTCCTTCCCTGGTGGTCCCTTTGTGAATATGCCTGTCTTAGGTTGTTGCTCCCTTAAGGAATGTTTCCCGTCATTGGCTAACCAGTTCATCCACCCAGACCAAGCAGGGGCCTATCAGAGCGGGGACAGATTTTTGTCTCCTTAGCAGCTTACGTCCCGAAGTGCGTTCTGCTCAGCCACAGCTGTGGGAGGCTACAGCTCCTGAGAGCAGGCCAGGTGGTTCCCAACAATCTGCTTCTCTTCCTTCTTCTCCACTACAGAATCATGCCCCGCCCCCTACATGTGCGTGAGACTTATTTCTTTTGGTTTTTGTTGAACCATTTGAAACTGAATTGCAGACACTGTGAAAATGTTTGCAGATATTTACAGGTAAAGCTTCCAAACAATAGGGACATTGCTCTTTGTAACCACGACACCATTCTGTAGATATTTAACCCTGCTACAAAACATGATGACCCCATTCATAATCCACATTAAAAGTGCCCCAATCACACCTGAAGTATCCTTCATAAATCGCCTCCTCAAACCACAAAGCCAAACTCCACTGAGGACTGCGGACCACACAGTTCTGCCTTAGTTTAGAACAGTCTCTAGCCTTCCCCCCTGACTTTTAAAGGTCTGTTATGACAAAAGGAATCGAGGCGAGTTTTCTGGGGGCCTGAGGCCCCCAGACCAGGACTGCCCGATGGTCTCCTCTGTTCAGATCCAGATGACGAGGCTTCGGTAAGGAGGCCCACAGGGGATGGGGACCCCCCACAGCCGATGCAGGGGGCACGTAAGCTGCATCTGCACTTCAGCTGCCACGTTTGATCACCTGGGTGAGGCGACAGTCTCCGGATCTCTTCAATGCAAAGGCACCTTTTTCGCTTTGTGATTAAGAAAGAATCTGTGGGGCGACACTATAAATGTATGTGTGCGCCTTGTTTCTCAACAACTTTTCACCCAGAGGTTTTAGCGTACGTCTGCTGATGATCCCGATGGCGGTCTGAAACAGGCCTCCCACTGGTGGTTGCAGAACGGCGGCTTTCCACTCAAACCGTGGAATGATTCATGAGTCAGCATCTCGTTCCCACACAGGGCTATGCCAATCTCTTCTGTAATATTTTAGTATAGGTGCTGCTTCTTGAAATACTTATTTTTAAACAACAGCAATACAATTAAAGTTTTTTCACCCCCAAATTGTTACTTGATTCACCTTTATTTTCTGACAACTACTGTTTTATTTCCATCCCTCACCCTCAATCACACATAACGATGTAAGCTGGGGCTTGGAAATTATGACAAATAAACCTAGGCATTTGCCGCTATGCCCATAAGGGCCATCAATGGTTTAAGCCTGTATTTTAGTGTCTGCATTGACGAAGTGATGGCTTGAGCTAAAGACCATATGCCTGCAGTTTAAATACAGAGACGACCGGAAGATGACAGAAGCTACTTGCTGCACGCAGTCACTCGGTCCTTACTCGAGGTGCACGTGGAAAGCAGCTGCCCTCCTTGCGTGGTGCTCGGTACAGAAATCAGCAGAGAGAGAGACAAGGCTACTCCTGTCTTCAAGGGAGACAGAGCATCTGAGAAATCACTAAAACAGAGGAAGACTAAAAGCTCAAAAGTGGCGAACAAAGTACGAAGAAATGGGTACTGGTCAATTCTGTGTTGAAGTACACAGGAGACAGGAGACATGGCCCAAATGTCACAGAGGAGGCCTGAGTTAGGGACTGAAGGGGAGGGAGGATGGCTGAGGGGTGAGGGGTGGGGGGTGGGGGGTGGGGGAAGGACAAGCTAAAGACACAGGACACAAACATGACACTCACAAGCCATGGTGTCGAGTGGATGGCAGTGGCCGGGGAAGTTTGGAGGGGTGGCCCGAGTGTCAGGCTGAGGAATTTCACCCCCACTGTACAGATGAGAGAAACCCGGGGAGAAACCATGACAGGGAGAAGCATGGGGCATCTAACAGCATGTTCAGAGACTGACCCACAGTGGGTGGGGACTGGTGGTGCTGTGCATGCGGGCAGGCAGCTGCAGGAGGCCCTGGAGGAGGAGGATCACCTAGGAGGCCACTAACCTGTCCGCGCAGGAACTGAGGGGTCTGACAAGGACACAGCCAGAACTGCACCCCAGGGCCTCTGACCCCCCAACACACCTTCTCCGAGCCTCAGTTTCATTCCCTCAAACCCACTCTCTGGGTCACATCAGAGTGTCCCTCCCACCCGATACACACGCCCTACAGCATCCTGCACACTGCGCTCAGTAAAGAGCTGAGGGAGCATCACATGGACGCTTGGGTAGGTGCAGGGGCTGAGCCCTCCACCTGCTAGGTTGTGGCCGCAGTGGCTGGGAAGTCTGGGGGGCACCATCTGAGTCAAAGAGAAGGGCCTAGGACACAATTCTGCTACAGACTTGGACCGTCACAAGTCTCTGGTGGCGTCAACATGGGGGCTGTGGGGTGCGAGAGCGGAGCAGAGAAGGGAGATCCGGATGGGGCCACTATAAAGAAGCGACTTCCTGTGATCATTTCATAATAAACTATCATATAAATATAGTTCTATAAAGATCACGTCTCATACAATTTATCTTAAACAGAGGCAATGTTAATAACCACAAGTCTTTTACAGAAAACTTTTCTATCTATACCACTGTTTCTTGTAATCATTTGGATAAATGGTTTTTATCATTTGTTTGTAAAAATCACACAATTTAAAAGGTTCCTCTAATCTAACACTTTCTAATTCTGGTACAATAGAAACAAGTTTATCTTTTAAAAAGTTTCTGAATTATATGTTCAAAAGTTTCAAAAAGTGATATCATGGTGATGTGTCCTCCTTTAAATGCATCAGAAAAACCGGACACAAATTCAAACCACTAAATTTAAAGACAAAATTGGCATTTCTAGGAATCTTTAAGCCTTTTCTAGCAAAGCAGTCCTACTCATGCCACGTCTTACCCGATACTGGAATGAAACTGGACTTAATTCCCGGAAACTTTCATCTCCTTCATATATAGAACGTAACGCCTCCAGTTCCATCTGAAAGACATGAATCACAGGAGTTTTGTTCAGTGGAATACATGTAGGAGAAGTAGAGCATCTTTAGTTTCTGATTCAAGCCCACTCCACTATGTAAAACTTGATTGAATTATAAGGTCTTGGATGTTTATAATATACACAGATATAATTTACTTCAAAACAACATGCCAGGTACCACTAAGCATTTACAGTGTATTATCTCACTTAATTTTCACATGAATCCTGTGAAGAAAATCTCACTATTTTCTCCTTCCTACCAGGGTTGGGGGGGAGGCAGAGGGAGAAAAGATTTGGTTTGAAGAAATTCCAGAGCATGCATCCTTTATCACTCTGCTAAAGAGTAGCCTGGGCTAGAAAGAACATTACGTATCTCACCTTTGTGATCCTTCCCACAGAATGACACAAAACTTGAAAAAACACTTAAGGACAATAAAAAAGTACTCTGAAAAAATGAAAGTTAGAAAAAGGCTGACAAGCATCCCTCCCAAGAGGAAAATGACTGCAAATGAATATGCAACTAGTGACCCTCGCCTGGAAATATTTCCTAGAACACTGCGGCTCACGGAGGAGAAGACTCAATGGCTGCTGTGATTACGGACGAACACCTGCGAAGAGAAGCCAGGAATGACTGCCCACTTGGGTGTGTATTTTAATTTTAAAAAAAATGCATGTCATGAATTCTACCAACTGAAGATGGGTGGATTCGATCTATGTGGACAAATTTTTAGAAGAGATTATCAAAGAAAATGTTTGTGACAACCTGGGCCAGAGAGGAAGAAATAGATCCCAGGACCTAACAAGCACATAAAAACCAACGTATAGGTAAACTGCCCTTCTCAGACAGGTAACTTGATTGGCACGTGAGGGAAAGGCTTGATGGTGTCCACCTGGGCTCCACAGATTTCTCCGATTACTTTTACAGAAGTTCAAACTGGATTCAAGAATAACTGAGATCACAATGAAACAAGCAAACTGACTCAAAATACGGTGCTACTTCTACTGTCCTTAATGTTTTCCTATATTTTAATTAATGACCTGGACAAAAATTGAAGGCAGGCTTGCCATATTTGTCAATGACAATTTGATGGGACAGTGAACCATACCGGTGGCAGGACAAGAAATCAAACAGTCCTCAAAAAACAATCTAACATTACAGTACATGTTCCACGCATCCCAGTAAGAACTGTCCATGTCTTGGCTTAGAAACTCACCTAGCAAGAATATTTGAGAATGGATCGAGACAGCAACTCACTTGTTGGAATTTGGGGTCCTTTACAGGACCTTGGAATTACAGGACCTTTAAAGGACCTTGTTGGAATTTGGGGTCCTTCATAATCCAGAGATTCTATTACATCTACCCTGTAAAACTCCCAAATTTCAGGCAATATAGTCTAAATGAGTATTGAACCAGTTACCTAAGGAGACTCAGATTCTAGTCCTGATTCTACTACTGCATAGCCCTAGGCAATCGCTTTACCTGTTAGACCTTCCCTTCGTCCTCCACATTACAAATTAGAAGGTTCATCTCGAGATGACACGCAGCATCTCCTTCAACTTTACGTATGCTCAAAATAGACTTCGTATGCACTGGATACAAAGCATCAGGTGGGTGAGAAATTCTACCAGACAACATTGCCAGAGCCAGGGGACACTAGAGTCATTATTAAATGAGCTATTATTAAATTGGAGTTATTATTAAATCTCCATCAGAGATTTAACTAACTCAATTAACTTTCCCTACATGCCAACAGGTTTAGAATTTAAAGGTGATCAGATTCTAATAAAATATCCCACTTCACAAGCTCAAAAAAATATACGGCATTTAAGGCCAGCCAAGTCCACCGGTTCTCGGACCAAAGACACTCCTTCTTGCTATTAGAGATACCTAGGGGGACCCCGGGCAGACAACCAAACTGAAAACTGCGGAAGGTGGGGGAGGGGAGGCAGAGGCGGACGCGCGCCCGGCCTCTGCTCTAAGGGCACCGATCCACCTGTGCCACTCCAGCCAGGCTCCATCCGCTCTAGGAGCGATGGCACGTGCGGGGCCGCTAGTCCGAGAGCCGGGTCCCACCTGGGCAGGGGGTGGGACAGCAGCCCTCCTTCGGTTTCGGCACCGCGCCTGCGAGAGGACAGGCGCGTGCAGCCCCGGGACTCACCTCCTGGTCCTCATTGGCACTCATCGCGCCGGTCGCTGGGCGCCTCCCGGGTGGGGGGGGGGGGGACGACGGTGTTCGCGACAAGGACGAGAAGGCGCAAGCAGTGGCCCCGAGGGCGAGACGTCCCTGTTCTGCGCACTCGGCTGCCGGATGCACACCCTTCACACTCTAGACAACAGTCTCGCGCACCTGTGGCCCTTGAGCAGAGCAAAGCCTCCTGCTAAAGGGTTGTGGGAACCGAGCCCCGGGCCGCAGCTGGCGGGGCGCCGGCGCCTCTTTAGCAGAGCAGTCACGAGAGAGGCTCCACCTCTTCTTCCTCCTCGCTTCTCCTATTGGCTCCTTCTGTGTCTGCCCCAGCTCCTGCCCTTCTAGGAAATGGAGCGACTTCCCTACGTTTTGTGGAGCCGCGTACAGTTCCGGGGTAGCGATTGGTGCAGAGCCCTGTCACTCAGGACCGAAATGCACTTCCTGTGCCGGCGCAGGTGGGTACAGGGGAGTCTTGTTTGCTGGAACCGGCTCTGAGGCTGTGGCCGCAGGAACCGGGCCCCGGCGTCTTTAGACACCCCTGCTTGCTTCCCCTCGTCTTCCCCTGGCTGGGGGCGACCGGCTGCAGCTTCCGCGGGCCCTGTGGGCGCGGCCTGGGTGAGTCTGGGCCCGGAGACCTGCGGGGCCAGGCGACCCCGCCAAGGGAGAGAGCCAGCTCCTAATAAGCAATACCTGTTTTGGGGGCCTCCGTTTTCTGACGGCGTCAGCGGGTGCGATTCGGGCAGTTCTCTTTAACCCCTTATGCACCCATGGTTTAAGGTTCTAGGGCTCTAGGTTTAAGGGCGGGGATTGGGACAGAGATAAGAGTGCGCTTTTCGGGCTGCAGCGCTATTTCTCCGCCTTTTCTGATTGGCGCTACCAGGGCAGAATTCTGCGACCCTGGGACGGTGCCTTTTCTTAAATCGGTTATTGCTTCACATCCTCAACATCACCTTTTATTTTTCATCATCGAGGCCTGAAACTGTCGTTCCTCTGTTGGTCATTTTGTAGTTGAACGTCTATGAATCTTATCCTTACTAGCGTTGCCCTACACCCTGAACCTGTATTAATTAAAAAAATAGGGACCACATACATTATCTTCCACTTTGAGTAGGTCGTCTTTCTTTGCACTGTATAATCATCCTTTGCAAGAGTCTTCGTTATTATCTTCCATACCAACTTCCAGAATACTTCCCTGATACACGCATGCCCTCCAGGGTGTTCACTCACTGCTTCCTCACCTGCTTCCACGTCATTGGCTTCTTCCAGGGATGAAGAAGTTCCTCCTGTGGGCTGTCGTGACATCCTTACAACCTCCGTGCCTGGCCTTTGTGCCATTCCCATTACTTTCTTGCAGAGTAAGCACGACCCATTTCAAGTGCCAAAGCTTTTAATGTAGAATGTGGTAGGAATTTTGGAGACAGAATTACAGTAACTTAGAGCTGCACCATCCAGTATGGCAGCTGACAGCCAGTAGCCATATGTACTGGGCCACTGAGCGTTTGAGTTGAGATGTGCTGTGAGTGTACAATACACACCAGATTTTGAAAACTTGGAACCAAAAAGTGAACTACCATGTTAATAATGTTTATATTAATGTTGAAATGATAGTATTTTGGATATAATGGTTAGAGTATTATTGAAATGAATTCCACCTGTTTCTATTTTTTAGTGTGACTGCTAGAAGGTGCAGATAGATGCCACACATGGTTGAATCTGCACATGTAGATCCGTGGATGTATGTGCAGGGCTAACTCTGTTTAGATAATTAGCATATTATTTTAATAATTTCTCAGGATTTAAGAAGTCAGGTGTTAGCAATTATCTCTATAATTGAAATTACAGATAATTATACTTTATCGTATATCTAAGTCACTGATCATTTATAATTATTTTTCTTTATAGCTGAAGTAGCTCATGAGACCTATTTTAATCTGATGATGTTCCTCTTTCTTGGTCTGCTTGTCCCAAAGTTCTGTGCACATTTGGAGATGTTACTGAAAATATTGATTTGTCTTAAAGTTGACTACCTTTGTAATATGAAAGATTTAAAAAAAATCAATACCAGTCACTAAATTTCAGTAGGTCAGTATAGGAATTAAAGTTTTCAAAAATTTTGATCTTTTTTTGTGTTTGCTCAACAGTTTACAGACATTTCAAAGTGTGTTGCCTTTTTGTAATGTTTATTTTTTTAAATCCCTTTTTAAAATTAGAATTATTGTAAAGTATTTTATTTATTTATTTCTAGAGAGAGGGAAACAGAGAAGAACAGCAGTGCGTGAGAGATACATCAGTTGGTTGCCTCTTGCCCGCCCTCATTCGGGGACCCAGGCATGTGCCCTGATTGGGAATTGAACTGGCAACCCTTCGGTTCACATACTAGTGCTCAAAGTGCTGAGCCACACCAGCCAGGACTATAATGTTTCTTAAATGGAGATTTATATATTAGAAATGTAGATGGGCTTTTAACGTTCGTATTTCAGAGTTGTCCTCACGTCGTGATCATGAGTCCCACGCAGTGGGACTTCCCTGTGGAGTTATGTTGCCGGCCCATGGCATTTGTCACTCTGACTGGCCTGGATGTGGTTTACAACGCTGTCCACCGAACCGTCTGGGATGCTTTCTGTGCCAATCGGAGGGCTGATCGGGTACCGATTTCTTTCAAGGTGCTACCAGGTGACCACGAGTATCCCAAATGTAGACCCAAGGTAATGACGTTGTGATTGCATGCGGGCTCTCCTCCCTCTCTCCTCTGTGTGTGGGTATATTTTTTTTGCTCCTGTGGTCTGTGCTGGAAAACCCTTGAGTTTATCAAGGTGATGGTTACCCTGATGCATGGAGAAACCCTGGGCTTTTTCATGTCTGTAATACACTACAGGCATGTTTAGTACTAGTTATTTTTTTAACCCTAGAGGAATAAGTACTTTATAATTATTAAGCTTTTTATCCTATGAGCCTAGGGTTTCCTTTTTGCACTTGTTTAAAAAAAAAAAAACCACCAGGTCTCCATAAAGGCTTCCTGCAAGGAAGGTTTCATGTTCTCCGTTCATCATTGCCAGGTTCACTGTAGAATCCATGGTCTTCATACTCCAGCTCAGTTTCACACACATTCATGGGGTGCTTGCTTCATGTGAGGTACCTGCAGCTGTGTAGTAGGCTGGTGATGGAGATTTAAATAGGAAGTGAACAAGACATGCTCTCTGTCCTGGGGGAGTTCTGTATAAACTAAAACTGCTTATCCAGTATGGAGCAAGGAAAGGCATTGAGTTCAGAACTGACTTTTAGGGTGAGCATCATAGTAGAGACCCTTATTTACCTAAAAAATGATTATATAATATTAATTGCAGCTAATACATACATAGTACTTAGTATGTCAATTTACTTTTTAAACAAAGTTGTGTATGTTGATTGGTTATTTATTACAATCTTATAAGATTGATCTGAAAGTCAGTTAACAAGGCACATTGATCAGAATATCCTCCCCCCAGACCCTGACTTTTTTTCCCCTGCAGTATAGTGTTTCTGATGGGCTGGCCACCGGACCCAGTACCTTGCCATCACTTGGGGTATTTTTACTAAAAATGTAAACGCCAGGCCTCAGTTCAACTCTGGGAGGGTGGGACCCATGGCTTTGGTTGCCAGCTGATTCTTTTCTTATGTGTTTGAGAACCACGCATTGAGGACACCATTTCATGTACTGAGCCATAAAAATTGAGCTCTCTCTGAAATTGTGCAAGTAACCACACCCCTGGCCCTTACACTTTTTTTTCCCTAATGTGGTGTTTGTGTCCAGAAAGGCCAGTGGCCCACAACAACTCACGCATTTCTCCTCAGTTAATTTTCCAGTTCAGGAGCTTTTTATTTTCCTTTTCCTGGTTCTTTGCTGAGTCTTCAAGCTTTTTTGTGTGTCAGGGTTCCTTACTGTCCTGGTCATTCCTCACTTGAAGTAGTGATTGGAGCAACTTGAGCTGAAGTAGGCGGAGTCAGTGCTGGGTGTGATGTGAAATTCAGCCCGGCCTTGGGGGGTTGGGGGCTCACATCGCATCTGCCACTGCCCCTTCCCACCACCTGGCACTTCGTGCTGAGCCTCAGTGGCTGCGCTGAGCTTCTGTGTTTAAGAATTGTCCTTCATGTCCCTCTTCATCCACAAGAAAGGTGAAAATGCCATCCTGCAGTATGTCTTGAAACAAATGAAGCCATGTTCGGTTTTACATAATAGTTTATCTGAGCAGTTTTTACAAATCAGAAACTGGAATAGTGAGGAATAGAAGTCAAATTTACCTGGAAAAGGGCTGTTTGCTTCCAGGGTATTTGAGAGCCATGACATTGTTAGAAATGCTTGGCTTTCATCATTCTTTAAATGGGAATCATCGCAGCTCCAGGGTTGAGGTTCTAGTTGTTTCTTGATCTTCGTAAGCTGGGATTTCTTCATCTTAAAGATGGCTGGTGTGCCTACCCAGTGAGATCAGTGCCTGTCGAGGGCCTGGGGCCCGAGGACACGTGGTTTCTGCTGCTGTCGTCATCCAGTAACCCTTCCACTTCTGCCACCACTTGCAGAGAACTTCGTATGAGTGGTACATCCCCAAAGGGATCCTCAAGACGGGCTGGATGAACAAGCACCTGAACCTGGTGCCGGCCCTGGTGGTCGTGTTCTACGAGCTGGACTGGGACGAGCCTCAGTGGAAGGAGAAGCAGTCGGAGTGTGCCACCAGAGTGGAGATCGTCAGGTCCGGTTGCCCGTGCGCTGCGTTGGCCTCCTGGGTTGTCCGGGTCTGCTGTCCTCACACGTTGGGTGCAGGCAGCCAGCAGGGTGCTGCTTAGACTGCCTCGGTCCCTCTGGGGACCGCTGACCTCCAGGGAAACATGTGCGGCTCCAGACAGGAGGCTTTACCGTTAATTTACGGGATGCTAAGAAGGATGAAAGGGTTAGAAGACTAGTTGGTCTGAGTTTCCAAACGCCTTTTCCCGCATTTATAATGTGTTTTGGAAGATACAGTAATTTGATCGTGAGTTGCATGATACTTTTGTTGTGTCACCATTTCAGTTTCAAAATAATTCTTTTGACTACTCTGTAACGTGTCACTGTAAAGATATTGCATTACAACTTTTACATGAAAGTATGTATTAAACTTTTGCTCGCAAAATAGACTTGTAAGGATTAGAAGCTTGATGTGAGACTCTTTTAAAATTTAAATAACTCTGGCATTTATGTTCCGTACATGCAAGAAAAGATTTTCTCTGATCTTGGGAGTCTTTTAGTTGAAATTTATCTTTCTTTGAATTATCAAACTTGTATTTTATGTAAAGTTTTGGATATATTTTTTAAAAACAGTTTAATTATTTAATTAGTGTTACTATCTTTCCAATGCAGGCAAAGTTTACAAGGGAGAAACACAAAAGTGGCTGTGGTTCTGATTCAGAAAAAAACGCCTTTGCCTCCAGGTACCAAAAAGTTAATTAATAACTAGTTAATTGCTTTGTACCTCTGGTTCTTAGTACCACGAAGCATAATTTTCATGTTGAAATCTTTTGTGCGTTAAGTTATGAGAAATACAATGTGTTGCTTTAAGAGGTACTAATAGTGGGTGCGTAAATGCTTCTTGTAACAAACGGGAATATTCGAGAGTGCAGGTCTTCCTAAGTCCTACTGGCCCATTGCCCCTGTTTCCCGATTTAGGCGTATATCATTGACGAAACAGGTACTCACTGATGTTTAAAGAACGTTGTCTACGTATCTGAGATCTATTTGAAATTATAGTCATGATGTAGTACTTGTTTCCTTAATTTGCAGTAAGGCCAAGAGAAATGCAGAACAGTTTCCGATTTCCCATTAGAAAATGCCTGCTTTTCAGATGCTCGTTTCTTCTTCTCAGGCATTGCGAGGCCAAAATAGTTTTTGTTTCTGTGTTGAACTCGTGGCATCCCAAATCCACCTTCATGAATTAGTGCTTCCACTTTTAGTTACGGTTTGGGGAGCAGTTATGTGGCTTCCGTGCTGGCATCACTTGGCCTGTCTTGGCTCAGCAGGTAGTTCCACGGTGTGTTCCTATCAGATGTGAACCGTGTAACTTCCGAGAACCCACAGTGCTCTCGGGGACCCCAGGAGCCCTCCCGGCATGGTGGAAGTGGTTTGGGTTTTTACTTTTCATTATGGTGTTCAGATTTGGGGAGATGCTCATTGCGAAGAACACACTAATTACTTGCTTTGCCTTAATGGGTCTCATCAACAGGAGAAGATGTTATTGCTTCAGAAAGGGCTACAGCTCTGTGCAATGCGTGTGAACTCTCGGGAAAGTCTCTGTTTGTGCTGCCGCACACCGACCACCTTGTGGGTTACATTATAAGGTAAAGAAAGGTCTTGAAAATATTTTTTTTACATTCTTTTTTTTAGGCATTGAGATATTGGTAGTGTAGACCCATTTATTTAAAAAAATACATGTTCATGGGAAAGATTCAAGTGGAAGAAAACCCTTGCGGTACCACCCACTCTGTGTGACTACAAATTCCGCTTTCTCGGAGCCCGAGCCCTGGGGGGTACCTCTGAGGTCTGCCTCCTTCCCCGAAGGAGCTCTGAGTTGTTCAGCCCTCTGCAGCTGGGTTTTCTTTGTTACCGGGTAATGGCAAAGTTAAGGAGTGGAGCAGGATTTGAATCACACAGATGTTACTTCACCTCATTGGCCTGTTTTCTTTTTTTAGGCTTTTTCCCATTAGTTTTTTTATTCTTGAAACCCTAAATACTTAAGTCGTAGAAAAATAGTCAGATCTAATTATTAGATATGTTTCTTTTAGACTTCTTATAAAATGATAAAGTAATAAAGGTGGAAGTAATCTTAGAATTTACCTCATTGTTAGGAATTACAAAATGTGTTAATTGGTTACCGTATCTTGCCCTGTGTAGTGTGCTGCTGTGCACAGTGTGCATCCCCATGTTTGCGCATCGTGCACGGATTCTTGTGCCCGTTTATACCCATGGCATGTAATCACACCCATGTATAATGCGCATCCTTGTGTTTCCCTAAAGGTTTGGGCAAAACATGCGCACTGTACATAGCAAAATACGGTACTCTTTGGGTAGCACGTAATTTTAAATGGCTTTTCTGCAGTTTTAATTGTAGATTTTTTTGATCTAGAAATTCTGGTTATGTTTTGCTTCACTTTTTATCTTAGTCACGAGGTAAGCTAAATATCATCTCTGTCAGAATTTTACTTTCATTTCTTACAAATATGATTGTTAGTTTGTTTAAAAATAACTTTAGTGTTTTAATGTTGTTCTTATTTAAAAAAAATAGATTAGAAAACGCCTTTTATGAACATGCGCAGACTTACTACTATACCGAGATCAGAAGAGTGAAATCTCATAAAGAGTTTCTGAATAAAACAACACACCAGGTGCGTGTTTGTCTGTCCCTAAGGAACTAAATGCTAGAAGCACTCCAGGCAGATTGCTCTGTGCCGAGGAGTTTGGGGGAGGCAGTAAATGCCTCTAGTACATTGGTGGTTTTCAGTGGCTTCGGTACGTTTATTTATTTATTTATTTATTTATTGTGTGTGTGTGTGTGTGTTTTAAATTTTACATTATTTTTAATTGTATTTTTTCCATTACCATTTATCCCCCCATATTCTCTTTCACTTCCTTTTAGTTTTTCTAAAAGCACTTAAAAGCTAATTACTTTTTGTATTCTTTGCCCTTGAAGTTTCTAAAAATAGATTTTTATAGCCTTCTAGCTATACTTATTTGTTAGAATAATTCTTGAAATTTGATTTTGAATGTTTTTCTTATACTTATGTCTCTGCTTAATAAAACTTATTAAAATTTTTATAATTTTAAGAGGATATGTGAAATGATGATTTTTTTCTGTTCTTTTTCAGCTTTTATTTGTTAGACATCAGTTCAAAATAGCTTTCTTCAATGAGTTAAAACAAGATACACAGAATGCACTGAAGTAAGTTTCTAACAGCTGTCAATCTGAATTTCCCTTATCCTTGCGTTAACACCATCACATGTGAATGGCAGTTTCTGAATCACAACCAGACTAATTAATTTCTAAATGTTTATATTGGTTTAGGTCACGTATGCTCTGTTTACTTTAGATGGTCTAGAGATGAGTGGAATGTAATTTTTCAGACTCACAAAGTTCCATTGTCGGAAGTAAATTTCATGGTGTTACAAGGTTCTCTGGCTTTGATTAAACATCATGATCTAAAGATACGTAACATTAAAATGTTCCCACTTTCTGCTTATGTGCTTGTTCAGTAAAACGCTCGTGTTAAGACTGATTTCCAGAGGTAACTATACATTAAACGTTGTCTAAGTCAGAATGAATTTGAGGTATAGAGTACACTTATTCAATCCAACTGTGATTTTATTTCTAATTAAACTTGTGTTTTAGTCGGCAGTGCCTGCCAGCATCATTTTTACTCAGGGGCCCTGCATAGAGCTTCACTGAGTGTTTGCAAATGCCCCGGCCATGGTCAAGCATTTTATTCCTTTGCCACAATTTAGATAAAACACCATCTCTTTCTAGTTTTATCTTGGTTTTTAAAGATTGTAGTGGCAATGTGACAAAGGGATAAAAGACAGCGGTGTATCCTAAAGTCAGGACTAGCTGAGTGTCCCGGGAGAAAAATAGAGAAGTAAATGAAAGTCCGTCTAGTATTCAGAGGAATATTGCAGAAACCTCTGTGTGTGTGTGTGTGTGTGTGTGTTATTATTGAGGTGCTAGGTGCCAAACTGTGTTCTCTGAATCTCAGCGCCTTCAGGTAATTATAGCTGGCTTTAATGTAGTTCGTTTTTAATCCGTAGTATTCGTTAAAAACCTTCCATTCCAGCTGTGTTCAAACGTCGCTCTGGAAAGACAGATTTTACCCGCTGAAGTTAGGAGCACAGTTTGCTTTGGAGAAGACTTCCGAGATTTTACCCCTACCTTCCATGGTCAGGGTGGGTCTCCTTCAACCTCCTTTCTCCCACTGTCTCTCCCTCAGCCCCTGCCACCTGGAGGACGTGTCCCCTCTAGCCTGTGACCGGACCAGTGATAGCCGCTTAGCTTGCAGAGACACTGGGTTAAAAGCCTCTGACCTGTGCTCTATGATAAGACCTTTCCTAATAGAGTTTCTCTTTGTTTGAAAAGCTCATTTTGATGCTTTTAAAAAATACCATTTTAATACTAATTTTTAGATTAACTCTGGACCGCTGTCCACTTCACTCATTTTCCAATGTATTTTCTACCAGTTATTGACAGGTGTTAATGACATGGCGGTCTGCATGTGGTGGTGCTGTTCTTAGAAACTGGTGAATCTTTTTGCACGTTAATCAGTACAGCACTTTACAGGACGTCAGAGATTAATACATGTGAGGGGGACCTAAAACTATGGAATTATCTTCTGGAGGACTGGCCCCTTGTAGCACAGGCTTCCCCCATAGGTGGGTGTTCTAGGGACCCAGCTGTATCAGCGTACCAGCTGGTGTTGTGGTGAGAGGCTGCACTGAAGACTCTTTCAACTCACTTGCCCATTTCATGCACGATGGGTGATTTACGAGCGCGTCTGCCCACACTGCTATGAGTGTTGAGCAGTTTTTTACCCCAAACAGCATGATCCCCCTCTCTATTCACCTGACCTCGCCCCAGGTGACTTTTTTTGTATCCCTGGATGAAAAAAGTCCTCAAAGGAAAACATTTTGCGGACGAGGAAGAAGTGAAACAAAAAATAGCAGAAGCATGAAAAGGTATTAGAATTAATGAGTTCAAAAACTGTTTTGAGCAGTGGAGAAAATGTCTCAATGGGTGTATCGCATCAAATAGAGAGGAATTTGAAGGGGACTGAAGTTTAAACATGCAAGAATAAATACACAATTTTTTATAAATAAATCCCGGGATTTTTTGAGTCCCCCTCATACACGTTATTGAGCTGGTAAGTGCTAAGAAATGTTGACTCAGCATTGTCTCTTATTTTTAATAATTTTATTCTGAGTACTGTTTTCTTAAAATTAATTTATATCATAATTAACCACCTTCTTCATGTTTCTGTTAGAAATTATAGGACCGCCTATAATCTGGTACATGAATTGAGAGCCCATGAAACTAATATCCTGGAAATTAAGACGATGGCAGGATTTATAAACTACAAGGTAATAGTTATAATTCCAAATAAGGAAAATTTGTTTTTAATGATCAGATTATCTTTTTACAGTTTGAAATCCAAAATTAATTACCTGCTCTGAAAAGTATTTGATGAATTACGCTCCTTTTTATGCCCTTGATCTCAGGGGGGCCTGGTGCTTAGCAGCACCCTCGTTATAAAGCTTGGTTTTGTGTGTAGGGGTGCCAGCCTTCTCACTTAGAACAGTTCTACTTTTGTAAAACTCCTTGGGGGGGTCTTTTCTTTGTTTTTATGTGGGGGCAGGAAGGGGTGAGAAGAAAGCTGCCAGCTACTGAATTTAAAAAGACACGAGGTATTAGAACGATGTAAGGCTTCCTTGATTAAGTGGCACAGCCTCGGGAAAGGTGTCTCTGTTCACCTTCGGCAAACTTCTGTACGTGTCATTTCTGCATTTTAGGGCTATGTATGGTAGGAATAGATGCTCCCAGAAGGCAAGTGGTAGCCGTTTGTTTTGCTTTTAGTCTTTGCACACTCAGTCTTTAACGAGGGCTGGCACTGCATTGGTGGTGTGAGGGCAGGTGGCTACTTAGTTCCTTGTTTCTGTGAGTGGAAGTTGGTCCAGTCTCTGCAGAGACTATTTTTGCAATGACTACAGAGTTCGAGGAGCTAGACGTTCCCTTGACCTAGCAGTTCCATTTCACAAGATTTATCCGGCATGTGTGCTAAGACTTGCAAATCACACGTATGAGGATATTTGTTATATCCTGTGATAGGAAAAGATTGGAAACCCCCCAGAAATAAGGGATTGGTTAAGATAAATTATAATTCCAAACAATGGACTATTATACAACATTTAAGAATGAGGCAACTCCATCTGTTAAGGAATGAGGTCCAAGATGTATTTTTAGGTGAAGAAGTAAGGCACAAAGCATGTTTAGTGAGATGCTATTTGTATAAAAACAGTGAATGTGTGAATGCACACACACACGCACTTGTCTGTGCATGGAATGCGTCGTGAGACCCGATCGGGGCGCTGGCTGCCTCTGGAGAGGAAGCTGAAGGACGGGGACAGGTGAGAGGCTTAGCTTTTCAACTGTTTCTTCGTACCTAAAAAAATAAAACCAGTAATAACTTTTGGAAAGAAATTTAGGCTTTGTTTCTTCGTTTTTCCTTTTACCCTACACATGTATACATTATTACTGTTCTGAAACAGAATCCCCAGCCAAAGGTTGTTAAGGGTTTCGGCAGTCCTTGTTTGACGTGGAGTCCACCGTGTTCTCTTGTGCTGTAGAGGATCTTTAGCTTTCTGGTAGTTGCAGAGCCGAAAGTTGACCTGTTCTTTCTTAGTTATCTGTTGGAGATACTTTATTTTTGCCCATATTTATGTTCTTCGTTGGGTATATATTTTTTACTATTCTAGGCTTTTTCTAAGGTATGGAATAGGCCCCACACATAACTGAGTAACTGTATTTCATTTACCGAAGGGACGTAACCTGGTTTTCGCATAACTGTGCTGCTAGAGAAAATCAGTGCTCTCCCAGAGAAGGCCAGAGAAGGGGGCTCCGCAGTTTCTCCCAAGTTAGTCTCAAAGTTGACATGTTTTTAAATGAACGTACCTCTTGACTTCGATTTTCCTTTTTCTTTTGGGTTGATTTTATGTTCTGCAGATCTGTAGGCTGTGCTTTCAGCACAACACCCCGCTGGACGCCATCGCTCAGTTCCGAAAACACATCGACTTGTGCAAGAAAAAAATCGGAAGTGCGGAGTTGTCTTTTGAGCACGCTGCGTGGATGGCAAAGCAGTACGTTTCACGTCGCACTTTCAGGGGGTTTGAGGAAACACCTGGGGTTTGGGGGGATGGGATCAGTGTGGGCTTTGGTTCTAAGTGGAGCTAAGATATTGCCAGTAAGCAGGTCTTTAATGATCTTGTATAAGGACCTTTCCAGTAGTAGTAAAGATTGATTCATACAGTTCCTTAATGGGAATCGGTTAATTTGTGGTACTGTCTCTTTTATTCAGCTTATATTTACTGAGTTTCTACCATGTTTCTAGGTACTAAGAATATAGCAGTGAACAAAAATACCTGCTGACATGGAACTTTCTGTTTGAGACCGATGTTTAAAACTTGCTAAAATGAAATTGTTCCCAGAAACATGGACATATTGGAGTGGAGGGGACTATTTTGACATTTAGTTTGGGCATATATTTATAAAGGCTCGCCCGCACTGAGAGGTTGTCTTAGACATAAACTCTGTTACCTACAGTTAATTAGTGTGTATTAGTATTTACACAAGAGATCCCACTGATTTATAGTTCATCAGTAGCGTTATTTTAATACAGTCACTGAGGCTGTGGTTCCAGGTTGAATAATTACAGAACTAAGCATTTTCTTTCCTTTTTCTTTCTCACTCTTTTTAAAAAATTTCTTGATTTTTCCCCCCTGTTTAGATTCCAAGCCTTTGGAGATTTGTTTGATGAAGCTATTAAGCTAGGGTTGACGGCTATTCAGACGCAGAATCCCGGCTTCTATTACCAGCAGGCCGCACACTACGCCCAGGAGCGGAAGCAGCTTGCAAAAACCCTCTGTGAGCACGAAGTAAGTACCGCCTCCCGTGGGGTCTGGCCTTCAGGAAATGGGGTCCTTCTCTCTGGAAAGCAGAGAAAGCTAATTGGGGTGGGTAGTGTTTGCCAAGCTTTTGAATGGAATCAGTGTTTTTTTATTTTTCAGAAATTACAGTTCTTTTCAGGTTTAGCCCGAGTACCTCATTTTCACCTGGGTACTCAGTTTTCACCTGTGACTTAAGCAGTTTTTCCTTGAAGAACTGACTTAGGATTGTCAGTAGGTTTGTGATTTAGACAAGAGAAAATTACTTTAAAATAGAAGCTGTAGTGTGGTGCGTGCCACGGTGTAAATCTGCTGTTTTGTGTTGCAATCACATCTGTAGGAATTTGAAGGCATGTGCCGTGTTGGTTCACCAGCTTCTTCCTCTCCCTGAGGGTTTTCTCTATGGAAACGCTTAATAGTCTGTTTGAGACATGTTAGTTGCATGGTTTCTTAAACTTGACATTCCATTTTGCCTTTCTCTCTGATGATTGTATTTAGATACCAGTTTCCCCATAAGCACCTTTAAATAAGAACATGGTGTGTATGTGTAAATTCATTTTCATTCATATAGTTATGTCGGTTTATTTTCACGTAAAATTGGCAATTTTCTTCTCTGAAGATAGCTGAATATCTTCAATAGTGCGACTTTAAAAACTGTTTCAAAAACAGTTTGTATATTAGTACTTTAATGTATGGATTCTTTTCTTAAATCGTAATAAAACTAGATTATTTTTTACCACGTTATTTGTATATGACAACTTCATTGCATGTTTTATATTGTAAAAGTTTAGCATATTCTATTTTGAGTACAGTATTTAAAAGGTTTTAAAAGTAGGTTTTATAAGGATCTGAGGAAATGGGCATTAAAAATAATATTGGCTGGAATGTAAAATAATATTTCTGTCAAATAATAATTTAAGAAGCCTCAAAATCATGCCTATCTTTTGAGCCAGAATTTCATTTTCAGGAAGTCTAAAGCAGAGAGATTCTAAAAGATAAGTTCTAAGATTTATTTATGAAGTGGTTCTGACAGACTTACTGATTGTATGTAAAGTGGAAACAACAAGAGGAACAGCTGTGGGGGGTTTGTTCAAATGTGGACCAGCCGGCAGCCAGAAAAATGATGTTTTGGAAGAGTATCGAATGGCGTGGTGGAATGCACAGGTTACATAAGAATGAGAAAAGCAGGGTGAAAAGTCACTCCAGTTGATGGGACGAAGGAATGTTGGCACACAGATCTGGAAGAATCACCTGTGTATTGTTAATGGTGGCAGAAGGTTGATGGTAGTTTAAATTTTTCTTCTTTTTCTTTTGGATGCGCTCTGCAGTTTTTGACAACATACTTGTATTACATTTTGTTTTCAGGAGGAAAGTTAGGAAAAAGAAAAAGAAAACAGTATAAATTTATAAATTCTGGTGCCAAAAATACCCCTCCCCCATCAATGCCAGGACTTAAACACAAGTGATAAGTAAGGAAAATGGTGTGTTTTTAAAATTTCTTATAACATTTTTTTCATTTGCCCAAGAAGCACTTGTACATGTGGAATAAACACCAGTCATAGTCTGTAGTATTTTTTACTGGGTTATTATGGGGAAGGTAAAAAGATAGTGTAAAGAAATTTCAGCACACCCTCACTTAGCGTTGTCGACGGGGTGCACGGCCTTGAGCTGGCGGTGCGAGGTGAGGTCGGTTTCACCCTAGGGCGTCGGTACCGGGAATCGATGGGGGAATCCATGTGGTTGGCAGTTAGGTCCCTGCGGGGCCTCGTCACTGTCACCGTGGTGATGGCCTGAGGTTATTCGAGGACTCCCTGCACCTCGCACTGCTTTGTCAGAATCGGCTGGATTTATTTGATTCGATTTTTTGAGACCACCTGATCATTAAATGAAGTATTTTGGCTTAACCTTTGTGAGAATTTAATTTACGTGAGAATAGTCACATCTCTGATACTTGAATGTTTTGGTATTTGTATTTATGAACACTATTTTGTTCTGTCAGAATTGAGGGAGAGTCGGTCTGGGACGGGTTCCAGGGACTCGTCGTATTCAGGGCTGTTTTCGTTTCCAGGCTTCCGTCCCGTACCCCAGCCCTGACCCCTTAGAAACACAGACGGGCGCTCTTGACTTCTATGGACAGAGGTCATGGCGACAAGGAGTGCTAAGTAAGTCACCTTCCCTCTGCCCTTTAACCTCCCACGGTGGCGGCTGCTGTCATCATTTTGTCACAACAAATTACGTCACGGCGAAAATGTGTGCTTTGTAAACACTTTTTAAAGAGATTTTCAGTTTTTTAATTTTTACAGTGTTTTGTATCACTGAATCAGAATAACTTAAAGATGTAGATATATTTAAAATAATGTCTGGATGTCTTAAATGACACAGTTAATAAGCCACTGTGTTCTATTTAAATATTTTAATTCCAGTTAACTTTAATGATTTGACATTTTAAATAGCATTGGTTTGTTTTATCTTAAAAATAATTTCTCTGCATCTCTTTTGTGTTTGAAACATACTGACTTAATTCGGGCAATTTCTGTGGCACGTGTTGAGAAATTATTTCCTTTACTCTCCGGGAAGTGTATTCTATGTAGAGAATGATGTTGGCTCTGTTCTCCTGGTGGTTATTCCACCCAGCGAAAGAATGCCAAGCTCAGTGATGTTCTCTTTAAACAGAGCTCACGGAGAATTGCCGTGCCAATAAAGCTGTCTCCCGGAGCCTTTAAAATTCTAGAATGTTCGAGAAGTTTAAAAACAGCATATTATAGGATTCCAGGAGTGTACACAGCTAGTGTTCACAAGAAGGACTTATGTAAATGAGCCGTCTAAGATGGGTTGTGTCTTATCTGGTGCAGGTTTTGATCTTTCTGATCCTGAAAAAGAGAAGGTGGGAATTCTTGCCATTCAGCTGAGAGAGAGGAATGTTGTTCACTCTGTAAGTTTTTTTTTTTTTCAACATCAACTATTTTTTTACGGTATTCAAGGAAAATATTAGGTTATTTTTATTGGAATGTTTCACACTTTATCTTTTCTAACAGGAAATAATAATAACTCTTCTGAGCAACGCTGTTGCACAATTTAAGAAGTATAAGTGTCCAAGAATGAAAAGTCATCTAAGTATGTATTCATAACATGCCACAGTTTCATCCAAGTGCCAATCATCTTAAATTATGTACATAAAATCTTCTTTCCATTATAGTGGTTCAGATGGGAGAGGAGTATTACTATGCAAAGGATTATACCAAAGCTCTGAAGTGAGTCCCACCATTTATTTTTTAATTTTTACTTATTTATCTTTAGAGGGGAAGGAGAGAGGGAGAGAAACATCAGTGTATGGTTACCTCTAGTGCGTCCCCATTGGGGACCCGGCCTGCAACCCAGGCATGTGCCCTGACTGGGAATCGAACCTCGATCCTCTGGTCCGCAGGCCTGCGCTCAGTCCACTGAGCTACACCAGCCAGGGCCCACCATTCATTTTTACAAGTATTCTGATTTCCTTAGAGAAAGGTTAAAGTAGAATTTGTATTTATTATTTCCATACTTATTTCTGCTTCTAGTAAACTCCATTGCTGTGATGTTTTTTCAAGTACTATCTACGAGTACAGTCACTTCCAAAGTCTTAGGAGACCTCGCGTGTAGCTGAATGTGAACATCCCTCTTAAACTACTGCAGTGGAATTTTCAGGAGTTACGTAGAGCGAGCGAAGCACTCCATTCTCTCCCAGGACTCGTCCGCCCTCTCTCGCGCTGCCCTTTCAGTTTGTCTTGCCTCGTGCCCCCTCTAGGCTGCTGGACTACGTGATGTGTGATTACCGCAGCGAAGGGTGGTGGGCTCTGCTCACGTCCATACTGACGACCGCGCTGAAGTGCTCCTACCTCATGGCCCAGTTGAAAGATTACGTCACCTACTCCCTGGAACTCCTTGGAAGAGGTCACTTGATGTTCTTTCAGTGAAACTCTGAAGTTCTAAGATTGTGTACTGAATGTATTGGCAGGACTTTTAGTGTGTACAAGTCACTTGCAAAGTGAAGGGATTCGTATCTTCCATGGAACTTGGAATAGTTGAGAAACACAAAATTCTTCTGTCTTTTTAAAACGTGGCATAAGACCATTTTTCACATAGACTTGGGATGGAAGTACATGAAGTGTTGGGGCTGACTTTTAGGAAGCTATGCCATCTGTCGATTTTTTGGAATTGCGCTTAGCAGAGATATTTATTCTGCAATATTTTAGTGCCTTAAATGGGGGTAGTGGACGTACTTGCCTGTCTTACATTTCTAGTTTTTTTCCCTCTTCCTTCATATTAGCTTCAACTCTGAAAGATGACCAGAAATCTCGGATAGAAAAGAACCTCATAAATGTTTTAATGGTAGGTTGGAATCTTTTTTTTCCTTTTTAATTTGTGTTTTATTGATTCTAGAGAGAGGGGAAGGGAGGAAGAAGGAGAGGGAAAGAAACATCGATCCAAGGAACACTGACTGGTTTCCCCTTGTGCCCCATGTGGGGACTGAATCCACAACCTAGACCTGTGCCCTGATTGGGAATTGAACCAGTGACCTTTCAGTTTGCAGATGACACCCACCCAACTGAGCCACAGCAGCCAGGGCTGGAATGCTTTACATAAAATAAGTTCTAAGGCTATGTATCCTTAGATCTGTATCTCTTCATACATATTTTTATAACTGGCTGAGCGAATGTTTAACTCTGTGTTGGTGCAGAATGGAAGTCCTGACCCTGAACCTGACTGTGATGTCTTGGCTGTGAAAACGGCTCAGAAGCTGTGGGCAGACCGGGTTTCTCTGGCCGGCAGCAATGTTTTCACAATCGGAGTCCAGGACTTTGTGCCATTTGGTGGGTAGCCGGTATCTACACTATTGTTTCAGGGAAATATCCTTATTTCCACAAAATGAATAGGTACAGAATAATAATCATAAAAGTCAAAGAAGGCATTTTCAAAGTACAGTCCTTTTAGTAGGGAAACTGACCTTTTCCCCACCAATGATCAAATTTTAAATAGTTTATGTCGTAAGTTTACTTTGTTCATTTGTAGTTCAGATGTTATATGAAATACATTTGCAAAGACTATTGTTTGAAAGGTTTTTGCTTTACTCCCTAGGGCAGGCATTTTGAAATATTTTACAAGTAACACAATGGTTCTTTTTCCTCTGAAGTTCTATGTCAGTTATGTTTCCGGAGCCACTGTAGTTCATTTAAGTTTGGTTTGTCTCTGAAAGGTGAGCTGTGTTTGTGCCCGTTGACAGGCCGCAGGTGCAGACAGAAGTCGGTGTGAATGCCTGTGGTGGGTGTGTCCGTTCTGCAGAGCACGCACGGGGCGGAGGAACACGTGTGCCCTGCCTGCGTGGCGCTGCGACTCAGCCCATTCGTTTATTTCCAGTGCAATGCAAGGCCAAGTTCCACGCCCCGAGTTTTCACGTGGATGTTCCTGTGCAGTTTGATGTTTACCTGAAGGCCGACTGTCCACACCCCATTAGGTTCTCCAAGCTCTGTGTCAGTTTCAACAACCAGGTAACGACGCCTTTCAGCGCGTCTTCATCACGCGGGCGTCGTGTTCTGGCTCCTGTCGAACAGGGCGAGTGGGCTTCATCGATGTTCCGTCTCAGTGATTTCCTGGTAACAAATTAAAGGGGATGTATTTATAGTTCTCAGCTTCTGTGTCAGTAATTCAGATTTGACATTTTTCCTACTATTTTTGTTTTTCACTCCATGCTTATGAACTCTAAGAACTTTGTCCACGCATTTTTTAAATCTATAACTTGCGTTTCAGATAAGATACTCAGAATGAATATAATGTTCAAAGTAATTTGTTCTGTGATCTGGCGCTGATGCTAGTTTGTCGCCACCAAACTGCGTGTCTGATGTTAAAGTAACTGAGTGGGGTGGACCTACGTGAGGCGGGAATGTATGGGGGTGTGTAAACATGCGCTCCTCCATCTCCACTCCCCAGAGCTTGTCACCGCTGACTTCTCGAACAGTCGAGACATTTTTGATACCCACACGTATAAGCAACTTTTTCCTGCAGAATTGGGGTCATGCTATGCTTCCTGTATTTGAATACTTTTGTCGTGTGATATTGTAGTCGAGTGCTCGATGGCATTCCCACTGTTTCAGTTATAGGCTCACCTAATAGGGAGTCATCGTCTGGTCACCCGGAAAGTATATTGAGCCTTTAACCAACAAGCGCTTACGGAAAGTTACAGTGTTCTTAGTATTGTGGTGACCCTGAAAACATGGAGCATATGTGAACCCCATTAAAATGTCAGTATTTGGGGGGCAAGGGCAAGGACTGACTCACAGAGTGAGCAAGACGGTGAGTGAGGTCTGAATTACATGTTATCGGCTGGAAGTACAGTTATAGGATACGTGCTAAGGACAAGACAGGCAGTTTTAAGAATGGAGATAAAGTTACAACAAGGCATGAAAAGCTGAGCTTGGAGAACATGATTGTCAGTGAGAAAACCGAGGTGTCCCCTCTGTTTATGGGCAAGTGATGGCAGCAGCCTCGTGAGAGGAGAGGGCCAAGAGGGGCTTCGTGGGGTTAGGGTTGGTCCGTGTGATTACTTGGTCAGTGCCTCCAGGGGACAGATCATTTTAGGTGGAACTGGAGGTTCTTTGTGGGGAGTAGTGCGCCCAGAATAGCAGACATGGAGCGGCTTTGCAGCGACATGAACAGGAGGAGGAAAGAAGACCTGAAAGCCCAGGGCTGACATGTGGGGAACCTCTGTGTCTGAGGGGACAAGGGAGAAAGTGGGACCTTTGAAGGGAGCTGCAGTCAAGGAGGGTGAGAAGCACGAGATTCCATAGTGTTACAGGAGCCAAGGAAAAAGAAAGCTGTTTAAGAAAAGATGACAAAGATGACAGCACCCAGTGCGACAAAGAATAAGCCTTTGTTTCTCTCTCCGGGAAGGGGAGGGCCGGGTGCTCTTAGACCTCGGCTCCGGTGCAGCACATCGGCCCTTCCCTTGCGGCAGCAGAGCATGGATGAGTGCCTCCGCTGCGCCCAGAACTTGCCTTTATTAACAACCCTTCGTAACGCCTCAGTCTCAGTGGAGGCCGAACACGCGCCTCCCACTCAGTGTGTAGTGCAGGCCAGACACGAGGCACTCGCTGTGCGTCACCCGTGGCTCTTGCTGCCCTCTCTTCCAGGAGTACAACCAGTTCTGCGTGCTCCAGGAGGCGTCCAGAGCGAGCGAGGTGTTGGAGAATGCGACTCAGGGGAAGATGTGCTTAGTTCCCGGTAAAACAAGGAAGTTTCTGTTTAAATTTGTTGCAAAGACTGAAGATGTGGGAAAGAAAATTGAGGTTAGTTACGCAATTTATTTGAGATACGTTAAATGATAAAAGTATATGTGAATGTCAGAAAATTTTGAAGTAGTAGAGAACTTGGTTAAGTGAAAAGTGGAAATCTGCCACTTAGACTTTCCGGGGACACCGTTCGTAACGGCCTGGGAGGCTTCCTTCCATTGAGAACGTGTTGTGCATAGTACTCGGCAGGTGGCTTTTTCACTTAATGGTGCGTGTCAGATATCATGCCCTGTTAGCACGTAAGACCAACCTTACTGTTTCAATGGTGACACAGTCCCTTAAGGAATTTTAAACAAAATGCATATATTATATAGTGTAGCAGTTATATTTTGTATAACATGACAGTTCAGTCTGAAGATTTATGTCATTTTGATGTCTCAACATTGCTGATTGCATATTTTTGAAGGAAAAATGAAGATACATATTGGAAAGAATCCATGTAATGTCGGTAATTAAAATGCCTTTCAGACATACGTGATGAAAGTAATGTTTCTGTTGAGCGTGAGCTCCAGAGCCGAACCATGTGGGTTTAAATTCCAGGTCTCCAGCGCACTAGCCTGTGGTCCTGGGAGTTCCTTGGCCCCTTGGTGTCTCAGTTGATTCATCTGTACAATGGCGATAGTAACAGGACCTTCCTCTTAGTATTTCACGAGGATTGAAGGAGTCAGTGGGAACTGCTTCGAGCAGTGACTGGTGCATGCTGGGCACTCATGAAGTGACCGTTTCCGTGGCTCGAATGAGCGTGGCTGGCTGGCGCGCACTTGGGACCATGTTTCCGGGGTAGAAACATCAGACTGCACTGCCAGTATCCCCATAACATTTCTGTGCATCTGTTGAATTTATTATTAGCCAGTATCCAGAGTTTCTTGATTATTCATTTAAAAAAGGTCTTGGTGATTTTGACTAAATTGCATACCTTTTACAAGGAACCTAAGGAAGCCTATGAGATGTCAATCAGAATTAATACTATTTTGAGTAATTTGTTAATGGATTTAGTTGAAAGGACATTCATTCAACCAGCAGAGCCTGTCACTGCTGACACTAGATGTCTTCAGGGACGCTGTGGAGCGAGTTCCAAGTGTACGACTGGTGTCCAGACACCCGTGCAGCTCACTGGCGGCCTCTCCCCGAGCCCCGCTGGGGTCCGGCCCTGGGCCGGGTGCTGCGGCCCTGGCCACCAGTGTCTGAGCCAGAGGGCCAGGTCCTTGTCTCTGCTGGAAGGCAAAGCAGTTGAAACCCAGTGTGCCACGAGCCGGTGTCCCTGCTGAGAGATGGTGGGACAAGACCCGTGTCACCCCAGGGCTCTAGGTGGCCTCCACAGACCAGCCCCATGCGACGTGAGGCGTTGGGAGGGATTGGTGACACACAGGAGCGAGCCGGCATTTTTGACAGGCCCCTCCTTGTAGATCACCTCTGTGGACCTGGTCCTGGGCCACGAGACGGGGCGGTGCGTGGTCTTGAACTGGCAGGGAGGAGGAGGAGACGCGGCCTCATCCCAGGAGGCCCTGCAGGCTGCACGCTCCTTCCGGAGACGGCCCAAGCTCCCGGACAGCGAGGTTCACTGGGACAGTGTCGTCATCCAGGCCAGCACGATGTGAGTCGGCCTGGCCAGGGTGGTTGGGAGAGGTCGCTCATTTCTTTTAAATTCTGCGCGTCAGTAATTTGGTTTTCACAGCAGTCGGTCACTTAGCTACACGGTTTTCCCCTGAAGGATCATCTCCAGAGTTCCCAACGTTTCTGTCCAGCTGCGACACGACCCCCCTGCCCTGACGAATGAGATGTACTGCCTGGTGGTGACTGTGCAGTCCCACGAGAGGAGCCCGATCAGAGACGTGAAGCTCACTGCCGGCCTGAAGCCCGGTAAGCGGTCCTGTTGAGCTCGGTTGGTGTCAGCGTGGCGTGTCGGCCTGTGGAGGACACCGGTCTGATGTGGCGCTCCTTACACAGCACCGCTCGGGAGCGCGGCGCTTCAGTTCCCTGGATTCTCAAACTCCCGTGTGCACGCTTTCAGGCCAGGATGCCAATCTGACTCAGAAGACTCAGGTGACCCTGTGCGGGACAGAGCTGTGTGACGAGTCCTGCCCTGCCCTGCTCACAGACATTCCTGTTAGGGACCTGCAGCCCGGGGAGCAGGTCAGCTCAGTCGGCGGGGGCCTGTGGGGATTGCTGTCGGCCTGTGGTTTCAAGTGCGTGGCGAGCTGCAGAGCGTTTGAGTAGCGCTTCTCGAGACTACGCATGTGACTTAACTAAAGGCTCGTTTTACGTTTGACTGTGCAGGTGTCTTAAGCGGCTTTTATACAAAGGATTTTAGAGCAAATGACCCTGATATGGAGACTTGGTTGCCGGATAAAAATAATTAGATAGTACTGAATAACTGAATGACACGATGTTTATAACTCAGTGAAGTAGTCTTTCAGTAAACGTCTGTTTCCAAACCAGACACGCAGAATTCCTGGGAGGTTGGGAGTGAATGCAGGAAGATGGAGCGGTGAGGATCCCGCCCGTGCGCTGTGGCAGGACCGTCCTGTGTTTAGGGTGTAGCCAGGCGGTGCAGTCGGTTACACTGGGTGGGGCCGTCGTCCTAGAACGTGTGTCCAGCGGGACTCTGCAGCGGTGGTTAAAGTGCAAACTCGTTCCAGCTGGAACAGACGCTGTACGTTCGCTGCGGGACGGTGGGCTCCAGGATGTTCCTCGTGTACGTCTCTTACCTGATCACCACCACCATCGAGGACAAGGAGATTGTTTGCAAGTGTCACAAGGTATTGTCTTCGTCGCTACTTCCGGAAGCCTCTGTGGGCAGCGATCCTCACTGTACTCTTAGTTTACTTACAAAGTAAGCAGTTGGGGGCTTCTACTCTGTTACGAATTTCCGTTGAAATCTGTTCACTTTGGAGCACATTTGTATTGATTATAAACAATATAATAGGGCACTCACTGCTCCAGCGTTAGAAAGTTGGCCAGCATGGATTTTCTCAGAGAATCAGCAGGTCTGAGGTCGCATTCGAACAAGGCGTGAGACTTCAAACCTGTCCACTTCTTTCCGAAGGCACACATTCGATAACTGTCAGCTGGCTTGAAACGCTGTAGTATTATATATATAACAATACATAGTAAGGTGGTATTATACTTTAAAAAAGTTAGCTTGATGACCTTGTTCGAGGAGATAACTTGAAGCACATATGTAGTGTTTCGGGCGGATCATGAAGGGCTCTCTGTGCGTTGCCCCATTTGGTTGTCCTAGCGGCCCCGTGAGCGTTGTGGGATCGACTTAGATCACGTGACTTTCCCAGGGTCACACCACCACGCCCACAGGCCACGCGGCCAGTGTGTGTCCAGCCAGGATTGAAGCCCCTGCCTGTCTGGCGTCCCAGCCTGGGTGTTTTACCCGGTGGGGAGGGTTCTTTGTTTCAAGGTGTTAATGGCCCCACTGTTGTTTAAACAGACTCTAGAGAGGAGACACAGCATGTCGGCTTTAAGTCGGGCTCCCGGGTCACATTTGGTTCTATTTCTGCCTTTGTCACTCACTGGCTTTGTGACAACTTCATCTTCAGATGGTGGTAATAATGGCATGTGTTGGCTTGAGTTAGGAGTGTTACATAACATGGGTGTAGTGGTTGTAACAGTGTCCCGTTGCAGCACTGTTATCATCGTTGTTATTTTACTCGTCTTGAGTCGAGGTGACGAAAGGAGGCCCAGAATCTGGGCGCCACTAGCTTTGTGGCCTAAGGCCAGTCCCTTAAAGTCTTCTGCACCCCCCTCTCCTCTGCTGTGCCCTGGCAGCGGTGCCCACCCTGCCCACTTTCTCTCGATCCTGAGATAAAGGCTGTATCAGGAAGCACTTTGCAGGGGGGTGATACCATAAAGGAATCAGAAAAAGTAGTCTGGTCTCTGCATGGATTTTGACGAGTATCTAAGGGGGAAGTCCTAGCTTTTTACTCTAAAATTGGGATTATTTATGTAAGTTGTTTTGAATGCCTTCTGTGTTTAAAGCCCTGTGTACCATTACAATTGAGAAAACTGTTGCCCGTGCCTGTCGTGTTTCCCTGCAGGATGAAACTGTGACCATCGAAACTGTCTTTCCGTTTGATGTTGCCGTTAAATTTGTTTCTACGAAGGTACGTCCCTGTGAAGTGCGTTGGAAGTCGCTTGGGGAAATCAATGGGAAAACGCAAAACGGATTTCCGTCGTTCCTGACAGACCCTCTGTCTCCCTTGTGACAGTTCCAGCACCTGGAGAGGGTCTACGCCGACGTGCCCTTCCTGCTGATGGCAGACCTCCTGAGCGCCTCGCCCTGGGCCCTCGCCATCTCGTCCAGCGAGCTCCGGCTCGCACCTTCCATGACGCCTGTGGACCAGCCCGAGGCGCAGCTGGACAACGGTGAGAGCGGAGCCAACCCACGTCACCAGCGGAAGACAGTTGCAGGCGTGCCTGCGCGGGGGTGGCAGCGTGAGAGTTGGCCTTCGGTGGCGGGGGGCGCTCGGGCTCGTGCTCACAAGAGCAGAAACGTTTTGAATTGAGATGGGATTGGCATCATTTACAGTTTGTTTGAGGATGCCTTGTTTTAAAAAATCAGATTTTTGCTGCTATAAGGAAGTTACTTTTTGAAAAATGAACTTGAAACTAAAATAATGCAGCAGGTCCTCGAATAACATCGTTTCATTCCGTGTTGTTTTGGTACATTGATGAGATACCATGGAACTTAACCTTTGTGTGTATCCGTAGCCGGTGGTGAATCGGTTTGGCCACATGTCCCTTC
The DNA here is from genome assembly GCF_014824575.4 of Sturnira hondurensis. Taxonomy (NCBI): domain Eukaryota; kingdom Metazoa; phylum Chordata; class Mammalia; order Chiroptera; family Phyllostomidae; genus Sturnira; species Sturnira hondurensis. The sequence goes on from NW_028081271.1 coordinate 4,924,152, forward strand.
ACTAGAAGTGGCTGCGCTCCTGTCTCCGTGTCCCCGAGTCCAGCTTCTCACCTTCATTCTCGCTGCCATTCTCACTGGTCCTTCTCCACCTTCTGAAATAGCTTCTTAGCTCCTCGTCTCCTGGCCATTTCTCCCTTTGTCTGCCTTTCATGTTGCTCCAGAGTTTGATTCTCAGAAAACTGCTGGGAACTTGTCATTCTTTCTTTAAAAACTTCCGCGACACACCAGACCCTTCCCAGGCAGGCTCTGCTCCCCTTTGCAGCTGCTTCTACACCAGCCTTTCTCCTTCCCTCGGCTCCTTCCCAGACTCCAACCTCTGCTTCCCCAGCCTGTGGGAGTCCCATCGGCTCCTAGGTGTGCGGGTCAGCTGGGCCTCTTCTTCTGCAGAGCTGAGTGCCCTGGGGTCGTGGGCGCACTGCTGTCGCAGCACTTCCCACCACGCTGTCGCTGTGTCTGCACCACCGGCTGCCCGCCGCAGTGTGTGCCCCTTGAGAGCTGGTGCTGTGACTGCCGCCTCCTCTGTTTTACCTGCCTCGTGCTAGTTCGTCAGTCTTTGTTAAATTCAAGAGTAATGTCCAGTTGTTAAGATAAAAAAAGCCAGGTTTTGTTATATTAAAATCCTCGTGGTCGCAAGTCCTCAAATCAGGGTGCTGGCAGGGCTGCGTTTCCTTGGGCTGCAGGGGGTCCTTCCCTGGCTGGCTGCAGCTGTGGGGCCACTTGGAGGCCTTGGCTCTGGCTCCTCCCCCGGGCCCATAGCCAGCTGTGTGGCATCTCCACCTCTCCTTCCATGACCTCTGCTTCCATTGGTCACTTTTTCTTGCCTCCCTCTCTTTCTTACAACCCTTGCGACTGACTGCATTGGGCCCAGCTAGATTATCCAGTGTGATCTCCCCGTTTTAAGATCCCGTCTTCATCACATCTCTGAAGTCCTCTTTGCTGTGGGAGGCAGCGTGTGAAGGTCCTGGGACCGAGGGTGTGCATATCGGGGGGAGGGGGTGGCGTTGCTTTGTCTGCCACCTCCAAGGACACCAGCAGCGACGCGCTGTGAGCTGCCTGTTTGGCACATTGAAAACCACCACTCTCCGAGGCCCCTAGTTAACCCTAATGTTAATTGTTCAAGTATGTGATTGATTTGGTTGGCTTCTTATAATTAGGGAGGACTTTGAGGGGGATTTAATGTGAACACCCCAGGTTTTTATAAAAGCTACTCTTAGAGGTTTGAATTGATGTGAGTTTTACGTACTGCACTACATTGTCATTTCCTAGTCCTTCGAAGTGACTTACAAGGAGTTAATTCAAGTAAAGTTTAATACAGCTTTTTTCCCTTTTTCATTTCTGGTATATACCCACAATCATAACCATGAATTTATCAAAGTCTTCTGCATTGGAAAACCATAAAAACAGCTACTTAATGTTTAGAGACTTTGTTGTTATTACAAGGTTTTGCTCAGATTTGCCGAAGCTTATATCACGTAGGCACTATTGCCGGCTTGCATTTGAACGTGTGACCGGTACCGCAGGCCGCCACATGCTGAGAGTAGGGAGGGTGTGGTCTGGAGGAGCGTTCACCTGGCCATCAGATTCACCGTAAAACTGGCCAGAGGAGTGCCTCCTTGCACAGGGGTACGAGCCCCTCTGGGCAGCAGTGAGGCACCACAGGGTGTATTTCATTTGGGGCTGTCAGTGCTTCGTGTTTATTCAGAAAGTCGGTCGTTTTCTAGAATGACGTTTTGAGTACCTTAAGGGGTAACACGAAAATTATGGTTTTTTTCCTTACTGTGAAATGCTTTCTTTGGAGACATGAAATAATTTGGAAAAATTAAAATAATCACCAAAAGGTATTATTCTGACTCCGGGCTCCTCCCTTTCGTGGGTTCCCAGTGGAGCGTGTGGGAGACGCGCAGGTGCCTCCCCCGTTGTCATTGTGCTGGGGTGTTGCCAGATCAGCAGACACACTGGGTAGGGACGCTGTGACGAGGGAGGCGTCGGGCGTCTCCGTCAGTAACGTGTGGGGAGGTGTCCTTTTCCTGGGGTGCCACCCAGAGGCAGGCGCCCTGGCGCAGATGGGGGGCGCAGGCTGACTGGGCCTGCGTTTGCAGTTGTCTTGCAGACCGGGGAGAGCGCCAGCGAGTGCTTCTGTCTGCGGTGCCCGTCTGCCGGGACTGGCGAAGGCGGAGTGGCGACTGGGCACTATGTCGTCTCCTGGAAGAGGTAAAGCCCGTCTTCACGTCTGTGCCTCTCTGACGCCTTTGTCACCTGTCACTGTCATTTCACAACGGAGAGCTTCCCTTGGTCCCCGAGAGGGGACTCATGCTGACCCGTGCCATCACTGACTGTTTGTCAAATAAACAAGGATTAAATAGGATAATTAAACTTTGATTTGTGTGTTGTCACAGTGAAAGTGACCTAGATTCTGATGACATCTTAGCCAAACTACTTGTAATGATAGGACCATTTTAAACATAAGAGAAACCGCCCTTGTTTGTGGTCAGTGGTTGTCCCCGCACGGGTACCCGAGGGACCCGCAGAGTATTGGAACTGTCGGAGTCACAGCGACGTCGCTGTGTGCCCTAGCCTGGTGGTGATGGTGCACTTGGAAGTGCTCCAGGCTCCTCCGTGAGCTGTCCTCGTGTGACACTGTTAGTGTCATTGTGTCAGTCACTGCACTGCCCCCTGCGTCGAGAGCGTCTTGCTGCCCTGTGCTGTGGTCATGGGTGGGCGAAGGCGGGAGCCCCTCACTTCCCCGCTGGGACCAGCCGGCAGCCGGGCTCCGGAGTGGCTGATCAGAAGTGGGCAAACAAAAACGGGCATCTGAGGGCTCTTCCTCCCGCCCAGCCGCTGCGCCAGTGCCGTTGCAGGAAGTGCAGGGTGTGTGTCCTCGGGGGCCAGTTGGTGAGCCTGCGTGCTCCCCGTCTCTGATTCACTGACCTCTCCCGTGAACCCTGGGTGTGACAGACGCCCTTCCCACCGCAGGGCCTGCGCCAGGAGCGACATTCCTGTCGTCAGCACGGTCATCACCCTGCCGCACGTGATCGTGGAGAGCATCCCCCTGCACGTGAACGCAGGTAACAGCCCGTGGTCAGTTCGAGGGGGAGACTCCAGGCAGGATGTTCGTCGTGGCTCCTAAGACTTCTGGAACCTTTTTATTACGGAAAAAACCTGGCGTGCGCCAAAGCACGCGGTGACCAGTCTCATTCCACTGGTGCCTCTCTCTATGCGACCTGCTCCCATTATTTAGAAGTGGCTCCATGTGTAATTCCGTCCCTAAACATTTCCGTGTATCTGTAAGAGGAGTGGTTATTTGTCTAATCCTGATTGTTATTCCATTATCGTGACTTTAAAAATTAGCACAAGTGTCCTGATGTTACCAGGTTCCAGTGTTGACTTTCTCCTCATTGACCCTGTCTGTGGCTTGTCCTCCGTCTCTGCGTAGCACCTGATACTTTGAAATCTGTAGGCAGGCCCGGTCCCTCCCAGCGCTGCCTCCGCCCACGACCTTCACCCTGCCTTCCTCTACGCTCGTTTTCCTGCAGAGCTGGCTGCAGTCTGGGTTTTGCTGATTGCATCCCATTGTTTTTAAGCGTGTCTTTGTCCCTGTAAATGGGCAGCTAGGTCTGTAGGTGTGGTCAGACTCAGGCTGAAGTTTGGGAAGAATACTTGTGCTCCCGTCAGGAGACACACAATGTCTGTCATTCCTTTTTGGAACATGGTTGATACTTAGGGAAACCTGTAGATTTTAAAAATTACTCCTAAAATATAATTCAGCCCCTGATAGTGCACACCCTAAGTCGGTTAGTTTCAGAAGGAGACTTGGGTGTTTCCTAACCTCTTCTGTCGTAGTCTCAGGCTAATGTACAACCAAAACATTTCTTACTTAGCGTGAGTGCGGTAATATCATCCATCTAAATGAGCCCCCGTCTCGTAGAATGAGACTCGTTTACAGAAGGAACGTGTGCAGGGTGACTTTCTCTGTAACCGAGAGAACTGTGCCACTTTCTCCGCAGACCTGCCGTCCTTTGGACGCGTCAGGGAGTCGCTGCCCGTCAGATATCACCTGAAGAACAAGACCGACTCGGTTCAAGATGTGGAGGTTTCCGTGGAGCCCAGCGATGCCTTCATGTTCTCCGGTCTTAAACAGGTGGAGGCGCGTCCCCTTGGGCTGCGTGGGGGGCACAACGGTGTGGCCAGGAGGTGGGAGCCGGGCGGCTGGACTGACGGACGGGCGGTGGTCCCTGTTACTCTGGTGGTTGTGAAGTTTTTAAAGTCACTTGTGTGGATTAAGGACAACTCGTCATGGCGGTGGAATGAATGGGCAGACCTCTTCACCTTATCACACGTGGAGGGGCTTTTCCCTGAAAATCTGGCATTTCCCTTTATTGCTAGTGAGTTTGTGTGTGTGTGTGTGCCTTTTTGGCTTTTAATTTGAGGCCTGGGGGTGTAACTACCTGTATTGAAAACCCGGTTCTCACCCGGTTCTCCTCTGAACTGTCAGTGAAATTTCTCAGAGGTGTTGTGGTCAGCCAGTACCTTTTATTAACAAGGAAATAATTAGAGGAACAGACAGGTCGTAACACCTAGAAGTCCCTGCCCCGACCAGTCACCTGAGCCGTGCGTGAGCCCAGTGCTGTTTGCTGAGAGATGTGAAAGGTGACTCGTTGTAGGCGCGGTGGCTGTCCGTTCATGCGCTCATGACGGGGCAGGGGTGACATCAGCTCTGGTGTGTCGATGCACATGTGTGCGTGCACGTTGCCTCTGGTGCGTCACGGTCCTGCGAGCGCTCGTTTGCAAATGAGCCCCTTGAGCTTTTCACCTGTTAACTTAAAGATAATCAGATAATGTGGGATACCAAAATCTTACCATTTTGTGTTCTTTTTGAAAATATTGTTAAAAATTCCCAAGCATCTTTTTGCCCGCGGAAATTACTTAATTTACCACAAAGGTAAAATCCCTACAAGAAAACACAAGCAACAACCGGTTTGTCATGTGTGGACACAGTGTTCACAAAGGTACCCACCTACAAAGTACCCTGTAACGCGTGGCGGTGAAATCTGCCCGCTGTATTTATTGCACAGCATATACCAATCTGTCTGGTGTTCTCATTTGCAGGCTGGTATGTTGCCCTTTAGATGTTGGTAGGACAGAAATCATGCACATATTTCTATCCATGTATTTGTTACCTGTGTGGTCCTGGCCTCTTACTCATTCAGCCCTCCATTTTGGAACCTGGGAAGATGCAGTAGGAGAGAACGTGTCACCAGCGAGATGCAGGTGTCCGGTCACTTGTCAATTAGCCGGGGTAGCGAGACAGACACTGCGAGTCTGCCTGGTGACCTGTCACTTTTCGTGATTCAGATTCGATTACGTATCCTGCCTGGCACCGAACAGGAAATGTTGTACAACTTCTACCCCCTCATGGCCGGGTGCCAGCAGCTGCCGTCGCTCAACATCAACCTGCTGCGGTTTCCGGACTTCACACACCAGCTGCTCCGGCGGTTTATACCCACCAGCATTTTCGTGAAGGTGAGGCTTCCGAGTTTCCTGCTTCTGCATTTACTGTCGTGAAAACAAACAAAAGATGGTGTTTTTTATGTAAACATCTGAAAACAATAATTTGAGACCAACAGTTATACTTTTGACTTTCATTGTATGAATTTGGCAATGTTGCTGTTCATTTCTGTAAGTTGCTATTGTCTTACACAATTTCATTCCACAGATTTTTGTTCCCTTAGGCAAATGATTTATCCTTTTTTAAAGTATATTTTATTGATTATACCATTACAGTTGTTCTATTCCCCCCCTTCATTCCCCTCCACCCGCACACTCCCTCCCCCACCATTCTCCCCCCCTTAGTTTATAACCACGTGTCTCAAGTTCTTTGGATTCTATATTTCCCCCACTATTCTCGCCCTCCCCCCTATCTATTTTCTACCTACCATCTATGCTATTTTCTGTGCCTTCTCCCCCCTTCTCCCCCTCCCACCCCCCTGTTTCTAACCCTCCATGTGTTCTTCATTTCTATGGTTCCACTCCTGATCTAGCTGTCCTCTTGGTTTGCTTTTGTTTTAGGTGTGGTTGTTAATAGCTGTGAGTTTGCTGTCCTTTCACTGTTCATATTTTTCATCTTCTTTTTCTTAAATAAGTCCCTTTAGCATTTCATATAATAAGGGCTTGGTAATAATGAACTCCTTGAACTTGACCTTATCTGAGAAGCACTTTATCTGTCCTTCCATTCTAAATGAAAGTTTTGCTGGATAAAGCAATCTTGGCTGTAGGTCTTTGGATTTCATGACTTGGAATACTTCTTTCCAGCCCCTTCTTGCCTGTAAGGTCTCTTTTGAGAAATCCGCTGACAGTCTGATGGGTACTCCTTTGTAGGTGACTGTCCCCTTATCCCTTGCTGCTTCTAGGATTCTCTCCTTCATTTTGGTCTTGGCTAATGTAATTATGATGTGCCTTGGTGTGTTCCTTCTTGGGTCCAACTTCTTTGGGACTCTCTGAGCTTCCTGGATTTCCTGGAAGTCTATTTCCTTTGCCAGACTGGGGAAGTTCTCCTTTATTATTTGTTCAAATACGTTTTCCACTCGTGGCTGTTTCTTTCCCCCTTCTGGTACCCCTATAATTCGGATGTTGGAACGTTTAAAGATGTCCTGGAGGTTCCTAAGCCTCTCCTCATTTTTTTGAATTCTCATTTCTTCATTCCTTTCTGGTGGGATGTTTTGTTCTTCCTTCTGGTCCATTCCATTGATTTGAGTCCCAGTTTCCTTTCCATCACTATTGGTTTCCTGTGCATCTCCCTTCATTTCAATCAGTCCAGCCCTCACACGTTCCTCTAATTTGTAACTTTGTTCCTCTAATTTGTGACTATAATCAACCAGTTCTGTGAGCATCCTGATAAATAGTGTCCTGAATTGTGCTTCTGAGAGGCTGGCAATTTCTCGGTTACTTAGAGTTATTGGCTCTGGGACTTTGAGTTTTTCTTGTGCCATCTTTCGGGTTGTTCGTGCCTGTTCCATAGCAGGATCAGAGCCCTAAAGTGTTCACTAGAACAGGGCAACTCAGTCGCTGGGTTGTGATATTGTATGTGGGGGCGGGGTCAAAGAGGGAGTCTGGCGTCCCTCCTGCCTCCCCGGCCCTCACCGGTGCCGCAGGGCAACTAAGTCGCTGGGTTGTGACACTGTATGTGGGGGCGGGGTCAAAGAGGGACTATGGCGTCCTGTCTGCTGCCTGCCGCCGCGGCCCTCACCGGTGCCGCAGTTGCTGCCGTCACCGGGCCCACGCGTTTCATCCCACTGCACGCGAGTGTGCCACCGCCGTCAGCCCTCGCCCCCTGGGGCCTGCGTGGTCTGTCTCACTGTGCGAGAATGTGCGCCCGCGGTCAGTCTGCCCCGCACCCCAACTGGTTCCGGGCTGCCTGCACTCCTGGGTCGGGGGACCTGTCCTGCACGACCCTGCTCGCTGCTGGCTCCGCCCCTCTTACCGTCCCCATTGACCGGTTAGATGTAATCAGACTTCCGTATAATTCAATTTTCTGTCCTTTGGTTGTGTCTTTGTTTCTCCATACCTTTGTTGTATTCAAACTTGGTTGTGGGAGAAGGCACAGTGTTTCCACCTATGCCTCCATCTTGGCAGAAGTCCTGATTTATCTTTATAGTATCCTTAAATGTGTTTTTTTCTTTGGCTTCGGTGAAGTGTGTTTTTAAGTTGTAGTAATTTTGTAACTGACTTTCAATCTTGAACTTCCCTAATTCTCTCCGTTTAACTGTGCGGTACTGGATTTAGGTCTTTTCTGAAAATGACAACCTGTAGGAAACTATATCCAGTTCAGTGTTTTGACCTTTCCCTCTGAGACCCTTTAGGGGCCCCTGTAATGAGAGAGAACACGCAGGTGGCCATGGTGTGTGACAGCCCATTGTCCGCAGGTGGTACTAGCAGCCCGCGCTTCTCCTCCTTGTCACCTGCTGGCGGGGCCGCAGGGCCAGGCTGTCCCTCCACACAGTCTGGTTCCCAGGACCATCTGGTAGCTCGGTATTCATGAGCACACATGAACCCTCTTTTTCTTTTCAGTTCATACCCCGCTTTGAAATGGCAAGTTACATTATGTGCTGTCTCCTTTTTCGTGTCTGTCAAGTTTGGGGACTGTGCCTTGTTTGTGTTATCTGGGACTTAATGTTATAAACTAGTCTCTGTTGATGTATCCTTCATAATTCTTCCAGCTTTTTTCTTTCCTGACTTAGATGCTATTTTGTATCTGCCGAAAAATCATTTTATCAACCCGAAAAGCTCCTACATTATTCCATACTTTAAATTGTGAAAAAAAAGGAAAGGAAGAAAGCCGGACTCGTGATGTTGGATGTGTAGTGTTTAAACAGTGGGTCCAACCTGCTTCGGACTCACAGCACAGTTGAGGGGCAGGTGCAGAGATCTCCCAGGCACCCGCCGTCCCCACACAGCGGGGGCATGTCCCGCCTGGCCATGTTCCGCAGTCGTTTTCCATTGCCCTTTCACTGCTGTGTCTGGGGTCGCCTGCTGGGGAGACGTCCTGCCGGGGTGGGGGACCCTGGGGCGTGGTCAGCGCCCAATGTCCTTTTGGCTGCTGGACCTTCCAAAACTTGCTGTTTCTCGGCCAGAAGTGCAGCCTCCATTGGTGTGAGCATCTGTGTCGGCGTGGGGGCTCGGCCACACCCCGCCGTGAGACAGCTGGTGTGGGTGTGGCCTGTCAGCCATCTCCTCTGCCCCTTTCCCGCAGCCCTGACCAGCTCAGGCCTGGGCCCCTCTTGCACAGGAAGCCTCTTTTGGGCCGTGTTTGAATCCGTGAGGGAAGGTTCCAGGAAACAAACACTCGTGCGTTTTAACATAATGAGCATTTCCCTTTCTCACAGCCATGATCTCTTCTCAAAATGCCACCGTCTGGTCACCTGACTACTCCCAGAAGACAGCCTGGGCCCCTCGGAACCAGCCCCTCTGTCAGTGGGGGGACTTGGCTTTGCATCAGCGGTCACACTGAGGCCGGGCGTGAGCGCCACCCCCTTCCTGCTCGCGGAGCTGTCATTGACCTCAGGGCTGCGAGGTGTGGTGTGGTGGCCACCAGCCCTGTGTACCTACAGAGATCCAAACGAAATTCGTTAGTTAAAACTTAACATAACTTAGAAGTTAGATACTCGGCTGCCCCGGCCGCACTCAGGTGCTCAGCAGGTCCGTGGACTCGCAGACGCCCCGCTGGGCGGCGCCGGAACAGCAGTTCCACGGTCACAGTCATTGGCCCGTGCCGCCCTAGAGCGAGGCTGGTGCACCCTCCTTCCTCGGAGGGGACGACGCGCTCGTCCGTAAAGTGTGTTTGGGGGGTTCGGCCAGGCGGAGCTGGCACCTCTCCCTCAGACGGAGCCGCCTCCATCAGTGCTCAGCGTCACACGGGGTGCGGAGAGTGGGAGCCTGTTCTGCTGCTTGCTCTCTGCCTGCCTTGAGTGTGAGAGGCCGAACATACCTGCGCGTGCCTGCATGTGTGTAGACATACATCTATGCACACACGCACATGCCCACGCACGTGCGCACACAGACAGCCTCACAGCAGCCGCCTGGTGCACTGTGGGCGGGAGGTGGCGCTGTGCTCATCGCAGGCCCCTGCAGGAGCCGTTCTGCTGGAGGCTCAGCCCAGGGCTGCGGGTGGCGACTCCTTTTCCAGTCCTGGGCCCCACCCCTCTCCGCTCTCCCCACAAGGCCTGCCAGTGTACGTGTGTGTAATAAAACACGACCATTTGCAGTTACTATTTTTTTTAGCTATTTGGCTCTGGGGTGTTGCTGACCTGTCGGAGACTCTACATCTAGACAGTTATGGTGCCTTTTACTCATTTCTGGCTCGTGCTTGTCTGATGTGATGCTTTACATTTTTTCACTCTGTGGCCTTGAGCAAGGGAAATGTTTGTCCTTACCTGCTGCTTGTGTCCTTGCAGTGTTCAGCGTTAGGCAGCCCAGCGTCCACTGGGAATCACTTGTTCTCCAACAGGTTATTGGGAGACCGAGAATCTCCAGGGAACTTGTCTGTCAGGCTGAGACCCAGGTGGGCCCTGAGCAGGAGGGAGGGAATGAGAGAATAATAACACTTTCATCGCTGGAGCAGGAACGGTCCTCGGGTCCCTGTCCCCACCCCCGCCTGCGGTGGTGGGTCAGCAGTAGCTGCTGCAGCGCCCGGCGGGGAGAGCAGTAGGGACTGAGGCGGACTCAGCAGGTGGGGGTGTCTGCACAGGTGGGCGGCGACAGGGACCGAGGCACACAGGTGCCGTCCGCAGATGTGAGTGAAGAGGGAGGCCGAGCACGAAAGGCGGATACATTTTATTTTGTTATTTGCTCATGTTTATGCTGTTTTTGTGAACAGTCTGAAGAATTCCAAAATCTTTTCAATTAATAGAGCTTATTGGTCACTATTCTTCTGTGAACCCTTTTCGTTTCCCCTCTTTAAAGCCACAGGGTCGGCTCGTGGACGACGCCTCTATTGCTGCCGCATGATGTCCCAGACGGGCCCTCGGCTGAGACTGCGCAGGATTTGGACAGAGTCCTAGGAGGTTTTCGTTCTGAACTGTAGCTTTGATCGTGGTAAAAGTTGATTTGTTCTATTTTTTCATGGGTGTTATGCCAGCTATTCAGAGGACCTTGTGCATAAAATATTAGGAAGTCCGTTTCCTGTCGCAGTCTCGCAATATCTGACGCCCGTCAGTGTGACACGGACAGGCTGTCAGCCCACCGTTATCGTTGAAAGTCATTTTGTGAATTGTAAGTGCTTTTAAAAGTGAGTGACTTGCATGCGCAGTCTCAGAGGAAAATTAAGCATCTGAGTGTGACCGGACGGGGGGAGGGGATGCACCAGCGGCTGCCCCCGCCGGGTCCTGTGTCCCCAGGAGTCCCCTTCAGAGTTGGACAAACTGGAGGCTGTCTACCCTCATAAATTCAGCGTGTGCTCCTGATACCCACCCAAGAAGGTAGAGTGATGGTGGGACTGGTCCAGAGAGCTTCCAGAAGGTTTAGTCGCAGCAGTGTGAGTTGTCGAAAACATGTCTTTGTTTACCCTCAAAACGTGGTGGGTGGGCTCGGCTCCCGGCCGGGAGTGCGGACTGTTTGTAGAGCGGGTCTGTGTGCATGTGCTTGTCGGGTCCTCGTCTGTGAGCCTGGTTTCCCAGATAAAAGGTTTTGAAAAAGATACAAGGTCTAAATAAAAGCTTTTCGCTACCTTGAGCAGGTCGAAAAGAACCATTTAATGCTCTTAAAAACTCGTGTAAATAAAAATCATATTGTGAAAAATTTCTTTGTTTAAATATTTTGATTGAAAACAACCTGATTTTCTGGAAACTGATTTAAGAGTGTAGGAGTTGTAAAAAGGAAATAAGGATGTAAATAAACATGTTCTCATTCAACTACGCCTGTGTACATCTTTTATTTACTTTGAGCCTGTTTGGTTTCAGTTCCATGAAACCACTTTTACTGAGAACACGTGTGTGACGCGAGAAGCGAAATGGACAACAGAGGACTGAACTCTCTCTCGTTACTTCTTACTTTAGTTTTGATTCAGTCTTTTCTCTCCTGGCTCGTGTTACGTCTCCACCCAGAATATTGAAGTCTCCCAGTTGATATGCTGCCTAATAACCACTGTTAAGAATTCTGAGCTGGAATTTCCACATTGGCATTGCAGTGAGAGACAGAGTACTTTCAAGGGAAATCACGGCAAATGGAAAGGTAAGCTCGTACTTTTCACGGGGAGGGTCCATGCCGCCCCCCTCTGATACCTTTCAGAAGCTGCCCTCGACCTAAAACCCCAGGAACGTCCACCGTAGTGTCCTGGCTCCTGGTGTAGAAACGCTTCAAGGTGGGCTGTGTCATCGGATGCTAAAGTGGATAAACAGAAATGACTGCGACTTTCAGAAGCAGGTGTGACATCGGTGATCAGAGATGGCGCTGCGAACCCAGGGTTCCGAGTACAGACATGCCCCACCTTGCAGTGGATTTGTTTGAACCATTCCTGACAAGGAGCACGCTCCAGAAACACCTTCCTTCGTTACAACAAACAGCGCCATTTTCAGGCACCGCTGCTACAGAATTGGGTATGATTCGAAGCTCAGATTGGGGGCAAGTCTCCCCTTTCATGTGGCTTCCTTATACCCCAGGACAGAAGAGAACGTTACCTTGAGGCCTGATGGCTCCTGCTTTCTGAAGCCCGTTTCACCAGAGTGGGTGTCAAGCCCGAGTCCAAGCTGCCACGCACGCTGTGTCCCAGGCTGTGTACACCGTGTGAGTCACAGGCCGGGGATTCTGTGAACTCCACCCCCTCCCCAGTCGTTGGAAGAAGGCAGCACTCACAGCAACCTTGAAGTTGATGTTGCATCTGTGACATGCACCCTGACCCCAAGTCAGCATGCCCAGCAGATGAGAACTTGGAAATGCTGCCCTCGTTAGGCTGGTCGGGATTTCTAAGCCGGGTGTTTCCCAAATGATACTCGCCCCCATTTACTGAGTGCTACAGTGTGCCGGGTGGTGATGTTCCTCCCTCACACAACACAGTGAAGCCCCCTGTGCTGTAGGTGCTGTTATTAGATGCGGAAGCTGAGACACGGAGAGGCAAAATGACTTTCCTAAAGTTCTGTATTTGTTGCTGCAAGACAAATCATCTCAAAATTTAGGGGCCTGCCCACAGTCATTCTCCTATGGTTCCAGTGGGTCAGGAATCCAGGTGGCCCTAGGGTGGTTTTCGGACTGTAGCTGGAGTTTCTCCAGTGCCCACCAGGGGCCAGTTTCAGTGCTGGGTGCTGAGGCCCTGGAGGACCCTGTTCTTGAAGACCCATGGCCCAGTAGGAGGCGCCACCATGTGGACAAACTCCACTGCAGTGTGTTAAATGCACCGGAAGCTGGTGTAAGACTGGTGCTCTGATGGAGTGTCTGGGATTTGCTTTCAAATGCTCCAGAAAACAGACATGCAACAAACAAGCAAAAACAAGTTGGGGAGAAATGTGTAAAACAGGATCTGGAAAATGCTGACCATTGTTGAAGGTGGGGAAGAGGCACGGGCAGCCTCATTGCACTCTAAAACGTGCCTGAATATTTTCATGATCCAAACATAGTAAGGGACACAGGTGGACAGGAGCCAGAGTGGAGGGGTGTCTAGGGTGCGAGCGAGGAAGCGGCAGTGAGGTCGGGCTTCTGGCGAGAGGGTTGTTGGAGCTGTTTTCGTATTTGTAATGCAATTATTCTGTGTTTTTCTCGAATGGGAGTGTGTGTCTGTCATCCTTAAACAAATAAGGTGTGTGAGCTAAGTTTTGGAGGACACATAAACGTTCGTAAAATAAACAGAGCAAGGAAGAGCCTTCCCGGAGATGATGACGACTCTGCTGGCTGGCGATGCCCTGAGCGCACAGCACGCAGTGCACGCACTGCGCATGCCTGGTGCTCTCCGCACAGACCGACCTGAGTCCAGCTGGTGGCGCTTTCCCTCCTGAGCGGTTCCCGTGCAGGGATAAGAGAATTAGACGGGGTGAAACTTGCTTCGAACGGCAAAGGTGCTGGCTGCTGCTGTCGCCACCTCTGTTTCTGGAGAGCAAGCATTTCTCTGTTGGAATTTGAGGATTTGCGGGTGAAGCTTGTCGCTTATCTAGCTGTATAACGTTCATCAGGTTGCAGAATTGTAGTTTGAAAATGTTTGGTGTTGGGTGATACGCAACTATCATCGCCTCAACAAAGGATTGAATCTCCAAAGCCAAATTTAACAAAAAAAGCCCTCTATTCAAGATGAAATACTGAATTATTTCTTTAATCCTCACCCAAGGATATGTTCATTGGTTTTAGGGAACAGAGGCAGAGGGAGAGAGAGAAACACTGGTTGCCTCCTGTATGTGCCTTGACTGGGGATCGAACCTGCAACAACTTGGTGCGCAGGACCAAACCAACTGAGCCACCTGACAGGGTGCGGCACTGAATTATTTGAACACAGGGCAGGAGGAATACAGATAGCCGGTGATTTTTATCAGAGGTGTTAGCTGCTCAGACAACTTACATGGTGTTTTCTCCACTCTGCTTACCACCATCCTTTATTGCATTTTATTTTCTGTTGTGAAAATCTCCAAACATACAGAAAAGGACGGACTATACACCACATTCTCGACGAAGCAGTCGTTTTACAGTTTGAATCAGCATCTACACAGGGCCCATTATTATGTCTCTTAAGTTCTTTCCAAGTTTCATTTACCGTGAACAGTTCCTTCCCCCCCTTTCTCCCTTATTCAAGTGTTGACAGAACAGGGCAGTTACCCAGTGAAATGGCCCACATTCTGGCTGGCTGGTTGCTCCCAGGGCCTCACTGAACTGGTTCTCCTCCCCTGTAGTTCCGGTGCAGCAGGAACCAGAGAGCAAAGCTTGTCCCCGTCCCCACTTGGCACCTCCTGCCTTTCTCTTTTTGTAGTTACATCTAACGGGTGACATGCTGCGTGTCCTGTCGCCACACACGGTGTCTGGATGCCTCACCTTGAGCGATGCTGAGATTGCTCAGTGGGTTGAAAGGAAGACAGCCTTTGTTGTCCCTTTATTGTAAGCTTTGGTTAACATCCATCTGGCATGACTGAATCGGTTAGTAGCTGCAAAATACAATTTTAAAATGCTGTTCGGCATTTATTCGCTAGCATTGTTTTGTATACATTGTTTTGCATTGTTTTGTAACTTTCTCTCTTTTTCTTTAGGTCTATTAAATTACCCCTCAAATAAAGTTCTTACAGGAAAGAGAAAATTTTTTAATAACTAATTATTTCCATAATTTTCAGAACAATGAGTTGGTGCCTTCATCTGTTGTTAATGTTGTACAAGTGCGTTGGTAGTGGCTTTTGTTGGTGTGTTTCACTGCTTTCTCCCCATTCTCATAAAGGAATTGGTGAGAGTAAAGGCCGGGCCGGGAAATGGGGGCGTCAGGTCTGTGTGCCGGCCTTGACAAGTTTGGGAGCGGCTCTCAGAGCCTCTGAAGGGGACCACCTGGCTCCACCTGAGCGGAGGGATGCAGACGCCGGTGCCCCCTGTCTACAGCCTCCACTTGGAAAAATAAAGTTCACTAGGAGTGTCCAGCGGCAAAGCTCACACCAGGAAGACAGCTTCTGCACACTCGTCAGACATTCCCTCCAGCAAACCTTTCTCAAGTGTGCACTTAGATCAACGTGACAGGTGTATAGATGCTCCGAGTGATGACTCAGGAAGTAGTGCAAGGGCCTGAAGGAAAGATGTGATTATGTTTAATCAATTATTTTATATTCTCTTAAAAAATACTTTGTTTCTTTTAAAATTGATTTTAGAGAGGAAGTGGGTGGGAGAGAGAGACAGAAACACTGATTTGTTGTTCCAGTTATGTATGCATTCAGTGGTTCCTTCTTGTTTGTGCTCTGACCAGGAATTGAAGCCCCAGTCTTGGCGTGTGGGAAGCCCCAACCGGTCGAGTTACCCAGCCAGGGCTAGATTAATTCTTTAAAGACAGGAAGTTGGCTGATGGATCACACTCACTCAGGACACTTGTGAAGGATGGGGAGGCGGAGGGGTTCCTCCAGTGGGGTTTTGTAGGGAGACATGGGGCTCGCCCCCCAGGATAGCAAGGGCAGCTGGGGATTTACAGCCTGGGAGCAGCGAGGGGTCAGGGGGTGGAAATTGCTGAGACTGGAACAGTAGCAGCAGGGGGATTCCTGCCGAAGGCAGACCTGGGGCTCAGAGACCAAGGATTCTGGTTCAAACAGACCTCTCCACCAACAGGAGGGAAGGCCAAGGTCAGGCCTAGAGGGGCAGAGGGCTGAGAGGAGCCTGATTCAAGGCAGGTCCAAGGAGAGAGCCTGTGTCGCTGCACAGAACTATGGGCCACATTGCCTTTTTCAGATGAGCAATCCCTCCTCCCCTATCAGGCAGTGCAGGGCCCTCTGCTCTCAAAGTCCAGTCTGAGCCCCCTGGGTGAGCAGAAGCTTTCTTTTCCCTGTTGCTTCCGTCTCCCTCCCAGGAAAACAAAGGCCACGCCTTCAGAGCTGGGCTCCACGCGTGGTGGATGGCAGTGTGCACTGCCTGCCCGGGACGCACGGGATGGCTGGCTGACTCCAGGTTCTTGGTGTGGAGAGAAATTCCCAAAGCTGTCAGACAGGCTGGGCGACTTCAGGACAATATGCCTTTATGCTTTAAAATTGGAGCCCAGCGGGGAAGAAAAAGGGTTTCCTGCGCTTAGCTGAAACAAAGCTTCAGGAGTCCCTACTGGTTGCACGTGGACCCCCACTCCCATCCCCAGGGTGCAGCTCTCAGACCACAGGTCCCTACGCACCCCACCTGTGCCTGGGCCTCGGCGCTGCAGTGACCCAGCCCCCCGCCCACGGTGGCAGCCCAGCTGAGCTGCGCAGATCGCAGCCCCCAGGTGGACGTCTGTGTCTGCACTGCTGGTGACCACCTCTGTCTTACAACAGGGCGCAGCAACTTGGAGGAAGCCAGCCCAGGGGCAGTGCTCAGGCATCACCTATGTTTCTTCTTGTGCAAAATGCCTTCTGAGGGTTTTGCAAAGCCCACTTGGGAGATGAAGCAGCATTAAATGTACTGTTCTCCTGAGAAGGGCACATGGTCCAGAAGGGAAAGGGTATTGCTAGCTGAGAGTTCCCCTCCGTCCTGAGTCCTGACGGGCCCGGTCTGCAGGGGACCTCTCCCAGCCTGTGTACTGGCACCCTCCCTCTGCCCCCAGCTTCAGTGGTCCCACTGAAGGCACATGAGAAACTGCGTTCCCAAGGACAGCCACTACCCCCCAAGAGCTGGCAGTGGGATGAGCAGCAAGGGGCCAGGGTTGGGGCAGGCAGGGCCTCCTGGCAAACTGGGCGCCCCTGGCTGTTCCTCTCCAGGGAAGCTGCCCCACCCACATTCCTCCCCCTTCCTCCTCCTCTCCAGTGTGGTCTGGCAGGTGCACAGAGCTCTCAGCGGGGCCTGGGCCCAGACAGACCCATCTTTCTGTGTAAGAAGGACCCTCCTGCCTGGTGAAATCACCTTTGTTCCCAACATATAGGCCTGGGCCCAGAGAAATATTTTATAACACAGGGAAATGGTCACTGTATATCATTAAGGGGGAAAAAAAGCAAGTTCAAAACATTGCGTGTGCTGTGACCTTGTTCTGCAGGACAGACCAAAGCACCTCCTAGGGGACACACCCCCAAAGAAGACAGACCACAGGGGGCACACCCAACTCTGTTCGTGGGTGATTGGATTGTAGGTGATTTGATCTCCATCTTCTCTGGTTTCAAGTGTTTTCTACAGACACTGTGCTCTCTAACAAGAAAAAGTGATGAATGTTAGTTCTAAGGGAGTGGTGGACGGGTCCCATGCAGGACCCTGCTCCTTAGTGGCCTAGGACTGTCCCCCGGAGCTAAGGGGTGTGACGGCTGGGTGTGTTGCAGACGAGATGGGATTATGCTGTTTGCACCCCCCACTGAGCGCTTGCTTCCTACTCGGGAACATCCGCTCGGAGGATAAGCACCAGCAACAGGACTTGAAAAGCCCGACACGTCTGCAAGTGGGCCCCTGAAGCCCCTTCAGGTGAAGGCATTGTTGGTGTCTGAGACCAGTGAGGTGTTACTTCATCCCTGGGCGCAGGTACATCTGCGTGAGCTGCGACCACAGAGACGTCTGCCCTGCCCCCCAGAAGCTTGCCCAGGGGCAAGGGCCAAGGCATGGGGGTAAGGGAGAGAGACCCACAGGGAAGAGACACAAACATAAATTTTTGAGGGCTCATTATTCCCCCTTCTAAAGGCCAAACCTGGAGTGTCCACACATATCTCAGTGGCCGGAGGAGGCAGGGACATGTGGGCCCAGCAGCAGGAAATAGTGTGACAGACCCTGAGCACCGTCTCTTTGAGGCCCCACAGCCTTCGGGGCGCCTTCCGTGGCCCTCCAGACTCCTCTCGCATGTCCCGTATGGGCTGTTGGTCTTGTGACACCGTGCAGGGTGCGTTTTCTCCCACCAGACAGAAGCGCTTCGTTCTTTGGTTCTGTCCTCTCCAGTGCCTAGCCCAGGGCTCGGGGACGCAGCTGTCAGTGGTCGCCAGGTAACTTAGATGCGTGTGACCAGTACAAAGGACAGTTATGTGGTGGATGGAATATCAAAGTTAACAACCAGTTCCTTGTTAACTCAGAGACTGAGCTGGGTATGGAGAAGTGAGAGAATCCTAAACCAGCTGCCTGGTTGGTTTAGTCTGTGGGGAGAAAGCCCTCCGGACCAGAGTGTCCAGACGTCCTGCTGGCCACTTAGAGGGATTTATGTCCTGGAAATGGATGCATGGTAGATGAAGCTATTCTGACAACAGAGTGCTTCATTACGTGTTTGAGTTGAGCAAGGATATATTTACTAATCAAGCAGACTTTTAAAACAATGTGTATTTCCTGCTAAGAACGGAATTAAAAGGCAGTTAATTAAAAGGCAGCGGATCCCATGTCTGAAAACAAGAAATATGAAGATGAGTCTGGAGCACGTTGTCACACCAGAAACGGGGGGAGTTACGGAATAGGCTGCAGCCATGCGGAGGTGGCCTCGAGCCGGCCTGGGCAGCGCCTGGCGGAACAGCGACTTCGCCGTGGTGCTCCGGAAAAAGGACACACGGGATTCATGAGCCGCACTGAAAGGTTTCTAAGAACCCTCTGATTATGCTGAAAACTGGTAAATGGAAAAATCAAGCATTTTTCCCCTTGCCTTTCCTGAATGAATATGAATTATACTTTGAGGCAACTGAATAGGCAAAAGAATAACTTATCTTCATAGGAGCGTTTTAGCGAACGAGGAGCCTTGGCAGTCGGTGGCCACCAACAGCTGTGGCATCACAAGATCAGAGACCGCCTGACACTCCGTGCCTCCTGGTGGGAACACGCCACCCTGTGAAGTCATCTTGCCCCAAACTGAACGTCCTTCTGGTCACGCTTCTCTA
Source organism: Sturnira hondurensis (assembly GCF_014824575.4). Taxonomy (NCBI): domain Eukaryota; kingdom Metazoa; phylum Chordata; class Mammalia; order Chiroptera; family Phyllostomidae; genus Sturnira; species Sturnira hondurensis. The sequence continues at coordinate 4,943,090 of NW_028081271.1, forward strand.
ACTACCAGTTTGCAGAACACGCAGGGAAATATTCAGAGACAGTGTCAGGATGCTATCAGCAAAACCCGTACTACACGTAGCTGTAGGGGATAAATGTTCGACTCTGGTCTGAAACTATTCCATGGAAAGTTCTAGAAAGAAACTGTTCACAAGTTTCAAGTGGCTCCCTGTTCTGAGTAATGTGATGAAATCTTGTGAGTGCCATTTGGTCCCACCCAGGATGTGGCCTTTCCCTTCACCCAGTGTCTCCGCACTATCCTGGCGGTGTCCTTCCTTTGGGTGTCTCTGGGCTACACTGGAAGAAGAGGAGTTGTCTTGGGCCGTGCATTAAATACAGTGTGACAGGTACTCACAAAAAAAATCTCATCATGTTTTAAGTAGATTATGTTTTTTTTTGTTTGTTTGTTTGTTTTAAAGATTTTATTTATTTATTTATCTTCAGAGGGGAAGGAGAGAGGGAGAGAAACATCAATGTACGGTTGCCTTTTGTGCGTCCCCTGCTGGTAGTTAGCCTGCAAGGAACCGGCCCACAACCCAGGCATGTGCCCTGACTGGGAATCGAACCGCGATCGTCTGGGTCTGGTTCGCAGGCCCACGCTCAATCCACTGAGCTACGCCAGCCAGGGCCAGTAGATTATGTTTTGTGTCGGGCTGCATTCACAGACGTCCTGGGCTGCATCCGGCCCGTGGGTCACAGGTTGGACTCCCCTGGAGACGCTTCCCACCTGGTAGCCACTCAGTAGCCGTCTCTGTGATCAGACGGATGATCTCAGGGCTGTGCTGAAGCCCCCCTTATTTTACTGAATAATGGCCCAGGGTGCAAGAGGAGTCATGCTGGTTGGCCCTTGGGAGGTGCCAGAGAGAAGCCACCAAGTGCTTCCTTGAAGGGAAAGGGTGAAAGTTCTTGACCTGAGAAGGGAAGAAAAGCATCGTATGCTGAGGTTGCTAACAAGGTCGCTATGAGGTCGCTAACTAAAAACACCGCATGCTCAGGTGGTGATCCTACATCTTCAGGAAGGACTAATCTGTGGTCCATGAAATCGTGAAGAAGGAAAAAGAAATTCCTGCTAGTTTCACTGTTGCAAACTGCCACAGCCACAGTGCGTGAGGGATATCCCATCACCGCGGGAAGGGGGTGAAATGTGTGGGCAGGGACGTGATGTCATCATAGCTCCGTGGTTCTCCTTCTCAGGTGTCGTCAGAACCCCGTAGTCACCTGACATTGCGTCCCCAGCTGCGCCGCCCGCCCCTCTCCCTCTCCTCACGGAGGCCTGGTGTCACAGCACGTCAGCACGGGCAGGGTGAGTAAGGACAGTCGGATGCTTGGGAAAGTCAGACATTCTCAAAGACAGAAAGAGAGACCACAGTCGCATGACTTTATTAAGGCATATTGTTGTAATTGTTCTGCTTTATAAGTAATCCTTCATCTCTGTGCCTAATTTATAAGTTAAACTTCATCCTAGGTATGGGTGTGCAGGAAAAAACATAGTGTATGCTGAGTTTGGTACTATCACGGTTTCGGGCATCCACTGGGGGTCTCGGAACGTACCTTGGGAAGGCTACTGTAGCTTTTTTTTTTTTTAACTTTTAAGTCTATGGAGGTGGAATCGCCAAAGAATTTGCATGCTCTTGACATTTGTTTTAAAATTATGAGTTCATACGGACATTTCCAGTTCAGATGTAAGATGATAGTGTTTTTATTTAAAAATTTTTTAGATTCTCTTTTCTTTTATACTGAAAATTCAAGTTCCTAACAACATTGAAACAATTACTTACTTGCTTTACCCTACAATACCTACAGCAGTCTAAAAATAAGAACACCAATATGACCAAAACACTAGTAACTGTATTTTACACATTTCTTTGTGTCCTTAGATTGTATGATTCTAACAATACATAGTGACAGTGCTGTTTAAAGTTTCACTTAAATGCTTGCTTTCTCTGTATTGTTACACCACAGCTTAACAACACATATACAATACCTATGAGCTTATTGCTTCCAGTGTTTTTCCCATTGTTTGGTTTTCCCTTATACTTTGTTTTTTAATTAATTTTAACTCATTTTTCAATTATGGAAGCCATATACTGTTTGTAAATGATCGAACGCAGTAAATTTCACTTGTCTCGCCTCCATGCTGGTCGTTCCCAGTGAGCCCACCTCCACCCCGATAGGGAATCATTTTTATAAATTTGGGGTTCTTTCTCCCATGACTTTTGTATAATGTGCCTAATTATATTTGCTCCCCTTTCTTACACAGTGTATCCTATTGCTTTTTAGGGTATAATATAATAATGTAATAACAATTATATATATATATATATATTTATATATATAGTTATAAATATATATATATATATATATATATATATATATATATATATCCTCAGACACTGGAAGGAACAGTGAAGAACCTTGCCAGCTCTCGTTTGTTTCCAAACATTCTTTACCAGGTCAGCTGCTTATTCCCGATCTCGTTAGCTACAGCCGGGGCCAGGGAGTCCTGTGTTTGCCTGTGAACAAACCCGGTGCCAAGGCGAGGCAATGGGGACAGAGCGGTGAATAAAATGGAGAAAATGCCCTGCCCTGCTATATATATATATACATATATATATATATATACACACACACACAGACAGATTACAAATTGTAATATATATACATCCATATATATATGGATATATTTATGTGCTCCCATAATGTGGATCTTTTTCTTTGCTTTGCTTTTGGCCTACCTGTATGTCTGATCGTTTAGGAAGTTTTGCAATTTTTCCCAATCGTTAACTTTGTATAACTCCTTTAGGCTCCTCTTTTTTGTATATTGTGCACGTGCTCAGTTAGAGTGTGGGCTGTCTGGCTGAGTCTCCCAGGACCATAGTCTGACCTCCCAGTAGATAGGCTCAAATGTCTTTTATTTCATGAAAGATTTCTTGAGTTAGCATGTATAATTCTCTTTTGTGGGTGAGAAAACTGAGGCTTATCAAGTCAAATGACTTGTTCAGTTACAGCTAAAACTTGGCAGAACTAGAGTCTGAACTTGGGTTTTCTGACTCAAATCTAGCGATCTATGTTAAAGTAAACACATTTTCCTAAAATGCTTAAGGTGAGCTAAGATGTTGCAAAAATTGCTGACCTCTCATGGACTAAATATCCAAATATTGGACTGAACTGCTTCCTGAGTCATCCTCGCACTGAAACTACTTCTCCGGTTGCTGAGTTTCTGTGAACTGCACTCTCCTGGGCCCTCAAGCTTAAAACCTTCAGGGAGTAGGTTGAAGACATGTTCCTTCCACATGGAATTTGAGATTGCCAGAACATTCCCTTCTCTTTGCCTCATGCCCTCAATACAAATTCCTTCTGGTTCAGATACCTGAGATTCCATAATTTATTGGTTTGGCGTAAAGCCAGGACAAGGAAAATACATCTCTTTTCTGGTGCTGACTCTGTGCCAGGCACTGTCTGATTTACTCGCCCATCAGCCCTAGGCATCATCGTACTCTTTTATAAATGATGGGACTGAAAATCAGAGAACTTGAGTAATGTTCTTCAGGGTCACAAAACAGGTAACTAGAAGAGTTTATAACAAAACCCAAGCTGGGTTCGTTCCAAACCTGTGATTTATCTTCTGCCTTAGACTCATGTTTATGTGGGTCTAGCACTGAAATAAAGATTTGTCTCACTACTTTACCTGTCATACCTGTTGCAGGTACACATCTCCCCATACTTTCCCACCACCACCCACTGCAGGACTTCTGACGTCTGAGGTCTTTCTTTGGCCCCAGAGTCTGTCTCCCCGAGAAGGTCACTTTGGCAGACCAACGTCCTCACCCCAATCCCAGCAACCCTTAACCAAGGGCTGATAGAAACGGTACACAAAAGCCAAAGAGCCTTTGCCCTTTGGGTGGGACAACCCCACACCGGCTCCCAGAATCCTCCCCTGGGTTTAAGGTCCAGTTGTCCACACAGCGATGTGCTTGTTCGCACACCTTTCCCTGTCTTAGCTTCACACTCGACTGCAGTGTTTCCTGGGGTCCTTTCCAATATCAACCGCTTGCCCTCGAATCCTTATCTTAGGGTTTCCAGGGTCTGCTTCTTTGGAAAACAAACGAATACAATCAGCAACTGTCCTAAATACAGATTTTTTAAAAAAAGAAAGTAGGAGAAACAAGTACTGACTCAGCACCTGGCATCTGCGATCACTCTGCTGGGTGCTGGGACACAACGATAATGATAGAACAGGTAGATAATGATAACACCGTCCCTCTTAGAGCTTACCTACCCTCTAGTGCAGGAATTGGGCACCAGACAAACACACCACACAAAGAGGAGCGTATACTGCTCCCTGACCTAGACAAAAGGGAAAGACAAAGCCTCTGAGGAAGTGATTATTTCTTTAATTTAAAGCGAGATTTTTTGATAAAAAGAAGACCCGGCAGAGCCTGAGATCCTCAGACACTGGAAGGAACAGCGAAGAACCTTGCCAGCTCTCGTTTGTTTCCAAACATTCTTTACCAGGTCAGCTGCTTATTCCCGATCTCATTAGCTACAGCCAGGGCCAGGGAGTCCTGTATTTGCCTATGAACAAACCCGGTGCCAAGGCGAGGCAATGGGGACAGAGCGGTGAATAAAATGGAGAAAATGCCCTGCCCTGGTAACCAGATGGAGGTTATATTCTAGGGGCTGCCAGGAGATTTTTAAAAAGAGCCGAATCGATCTCCTTGAATTAAATGAGACGTATCTGAAGTGAAACATTTACTGGAGGCACTCACCTGCAGAAGAAGGGGTCAGGGGTCAGGGGTCAGATAGATAGAGGCCATTCAAGCTGAAGTAAATGGAATAAAAAGACTTTTAAAAGAATGAGCAGAGCCTCCCTGCCTGTGGGACGATGCTGAACGTGGGGCCCCAGAAGAAGAGGGATGGAGAAGGTGGCCCAACAGTTATTTGAAGAAACTAATGGCCCCCAAATTTCCAAGTTTGATAAAAAGTATTTCAACCTATAGACTCAGGAAGCTCAACAAATCCCCAGCAGGATCAATTCAAAGAAAAATACCATCAGGCAAATCATTGGTCGGCAAACTGCTGAAACCCGAAATGAGTGGCCGAAGGGGAAAGGCATGTGACGTATTGAAGACCAAGGATAAGAAACAGTGGAGGCTGGAGACAATGGAAATACATCTTCAGAAGTGCCTGTAGGGGGACAAAACCCATTACTTTAGTATTTCTTGTCCAGTAAAAGTGTCCTGAGTCATTTTAAATGAGGCTCAGTGAATTACCGGCATCATCTGATGTGTGGGAACACTGCTCGGAGGGTCTAGGCTGTTCCAAAGCCCGGCATTCGGACGGCGAGTCTGCAGCCAGCCTGCTGAGCCCAGCTTCTGACCCTGGACTCACCAGCTGAGTGACCTTGGGCCAGCGCCTTCCTCCCGTATGTAATAACTGTGTAATGAAGGAAAGGTATATAATAAAATATATAAAATACGGCATTACAAAATATCTAATAAAAAGATGCAATTAATATATGTTTTACAATTTGTAACTGAGAATAATAATATCATAATATCTACCCACAATGGTGATTGTAAGGATTAGGTGGATTATTTAATTTCCAACTACATGGGGCTCTTCCAGATATCTGTCTTTCTGTCATTGACTGTAGTTTAATTCCATTATGGTCCAAGAGGGTATTTTGCATGACTTCAGTTCTTTCTAACTGTAAAGGTTGTTCAGTGGCCGGGGATCTTGTCGGTCTTGGTGAGGGTTCCGTGCGCAGTGGAGAAGAGTGTGCTTTCGCTGCCTTTGGGTGGAGGGTCCTAGAAGGTGTGAAACTGAGTCCAGCTGGTGGATGGTGTTGTTCAGTTCTTCTAAGTCCTTGCTGATTTGATGACTACTAGTTACCTCTGTTACTGAGAGAGGAGTATCAAAGTCTTCAGATAAAAATGGGCAACTGTTCAAGTCTCTTTTAAGTTCTACCAGTTTTTACTCCGTGCATTTCGAAGCTGTGTTGTTAGCTACGTATCCTTCTAACCTCACCGTTGCACGTAAGCTGTCACTGGAAAGATAAGATGCAATTTAAAATATGCCAAAGGCGGGAAGAACATTCCAGGAAATAGAGATAACTATTGCAAAGGCACCAGCGAAGGGCTTGAATGGTCAGTGAGTGAATGACGAGCACCGTCTACTGCTAGAGTAGGAGGCACGTGGCAGAGAATCACCAATGAGCCATCAAATTCACTGCATTTGGCTTTGCCAGCGTTTGACCTGAATTATCCACAATGCAGCTAAGTGAATTATTTGGATCACTTCCCCTCTGAAAACAACCGATTAGGATGATGCAGTGTGCCAAGTGTATCCTATGGACGGTGGAGCGTGATTCTGCAGCCAATCAGCTCGAGTCCAGTTTCTTATTCCAACGTGCACTAGCCAAGTGGACTAGCTTGGGTGGACATGAGCAAGTTTCTGTATTTCCTTCTGCCTCATCTTCTCATCTGTAACAACACTCAGAAGCTTCTTGTAAAGATTGAGTTGACCATTACTCAACAGACGACACCTATTTGTTTCATAAGCAGCTCTCTAAATAAATGGAATGGACCAGGCAGAGCAGGACCTTGCATTATTTTCCTGGGGCTGCCAAACTAAGTACCACAGACCGGGTGGCTTTCAGAGGCGGAAACATGTGGCCTCGGAGCTCTGGAGGCTGGAAGTCCCAGGTCAGGGTGTCGGCGGAACCATCTCTCTCTGGAGGCTTCAGGGAGGAGGCCTCTTCCCCACCTCATCTGGCTTCAGGCAGTTGCTGGAAATTCTTGGTGCTCCTGGGCTCATGTCAGCATTGTTCCAATCTCAGCCTTTGCCTGCACAGGGCCACCTTCCCTCTGTGTGACTGTGCCTACATTTCCCTCTTTGTGTGAGGATAGCGGTCCCTGGGGTCAGGCCCACCCTAATCCACAATGACCTCATCTTAACTTGGTTCCATCTGCAAACACCCTGTTTAGAAACGAGGTCATATTTACAGATTCCGGGTGGACATGAGTTTGGGAGAGACACTGTGCAGCCCTGTACAGACCTCAGGCCCCCACCCCTCCTTACAACTTGCTGTGGACAGCCACATCTCTGCTTGCTAACCCCATTTGCACGAAACATCTCCAAATATCCTTGCTTGCTTTTCGACATTTTAAAATCAGATGGGCTGATTTCGGTTGTACTTTTGGGCGTGGGGTAGACGAAGGCCATCCCTTGTCTGAGGTGAGGTTTGAAATTGACTGTGCATTTGGGTCCTCAAATTGACACTTAGGAGTTTCTCTGTTTTATGTCCCCTTGTTGTCATTACCTGTCACTTCTTGCTGAAGTTGGCGTTTGTGTTTCTGTAGACGCTCTCTCACTTCTAATTCCCGTGAGTGAGAAAGCCAGACTCTGGGCGTGCTATGAGTTGGAGCTTGTCAAGAAAGCTTGAACTCCATGAGACAATATGATGGCTCCTGTGGACAGGGGTATGGACGATTTTTGGTATTGGTATTGATTTCCTATACTTAGTTAATAGGAGGGTCAGCTGAGGGCGTTTCAGCTTTGCAGCGAGGGCACAGCCCCTGGCTGAGCCATGCAGAACACCTGTCCTGGGCAGTGTCCCTGTGCTGATGGCTCTTGTTCTCTGCTTCGAATCCTTCCTTTCCCTTTAAGGCTCGCATCACTAATCACAGTTCTGTGCGTTCGTTCAAAGCCAGGTGCACACCCTGCATGAATGGATTTCCTTAGAACACTTCACTTCCCTCCAATATCCTCTTCGAAATGTGGGCTGCCTGCTTTGCGGGTCAATAGGAATGAGGACAGGAAGCTCTGTCCATCCCTTTGTCTCCCCGTGCCTCCTGGCTCTCTCCCCCAAGCGCCGTTTTCCCAGCGCTGTGACCCGCAGCCCCTCGCGAGGCCCCCTTTCCCGACTCGCACATACCCATGTGCTGTACAGCTGGATCAGAGATGAGGGAGACGCTGTTGTGCTGACTTATTCTGATAATATGTAGAAGCTCCAGAGATCATGGAATGCACACTTCTGTGACTGAGCCTCAGATTCGCACAGCCTTTCACCCCGGGGCCCTTTTTGTCAGGATTCAGCGGAGAAGTCCGAAGTCAAGCTCTGGAGTAGGAGGAAATGGGCCCTGTAAACGCAGACCCGTCTGGGCATTAAAGTGAAGGCCCCGTTGGGCGCTGCGGAAGCGTCTTCACCGAGTGGATCTGTAGACACTCTGCCATTAAATCCAGTCGTGCAGAATCTGTCGGTAGTCATGGCCAAGTTCGCCCCGGCAGCCGTCACAGCTGTCGTTTGATGCCTCCTCGGTTTGGACAAGACTTTCACTGCCCCTGGAGCTCGGTCCCCTGAGGCAGTACCTCACGCTCCAGAACATTCCATTTCTAAAAGCACAGCCTGCCCTATGTTCCGTGTCCTCAGGGCTGAGCCACACACTGATGAGCCCAACACGGAATCCTGGGGTTGTCAGGCTGAAAGACACCAGGGGCGAATTAGATGGATGGGTTTTAATGAAGAGCTGGCTGAGGGATGTGTGTGCACACATACGTATGTGTACACAAACTTATACATGTGTACACACATCCCTCCCACCCCCAGAAACAATATGGATATAATTACAGGGTCGCTTTTGTGGAAGTCCTCCCTGTCACTCCATGTCAAAGGTTTACTCCCTCAAAACACCTGCTGGCAATTGTCTGAGCCAGACCCAAGACATAGCCTCGTACCAAAGAGGAAGAACCCATGAGCCATTGTCCTCAGGGATTTCTGCTGAGTGTTACGCTTTATTCAAGGCCCCGAGTCTCTGTCAGATCTTGGAATTCAGTAATTTTTTCAAATGAGAATTTTTGTTTTGAGCTCACCAGACAGTCACATGCAGATGCAAGAAATGCATGTGGTACTATTTTTTTTTTAATTAGGGAACAATGGCCATGTAACATCATGTTCATTTTAGGTGTCCAACATAATATTGGGATATTTTCGTGTGCTGTGAAATGCTCACCATGAGGAAAGTAGTGTGTGTCACCGCACGCAGTTACGATGTATTTCCTTGTAATAAGGACGTTTAGGAAGTTTGCAGGCATGCGATACAGTGTTGTTAACCGCAGTTGGTGCTTTTTGACCGGCCCCCCCAGCTGCACCCATTTGGCCCCCTCTCCACATTGTAGACCATAGATACATTCAATAGCTACTAATTGAGGGGTAGATTGATAAAACCACTGTGATTTGTGCCTTATCAGAGGTCTCTCGAGGGAAGTATGTTTGGAAATTACTGGGCCCAGTGCCAGAAAGGCGATCTCCTGAGTCCGTCAGTGACTTTGTATTTTGCTTCTTACGTGTTTCTCCTTTTCAGGTTATCTTCTACATAGTTTTTGCACAGGCGGCGGGCACTTGGCCTGTTATGATTTTGCTATTGTGAATTTGTTTGTGCGTGTGAGGACCAGATGGAATGCTAGTATTTTGCCCATGGTGTGGGGTCGGGAGTGAGGAGTTAGCAGAGTTCCCGGCTGGGGAGGGGCAGAGCTGGGCAGCGGCACTTTCCAGAAGGCCCCCAGCCACTCTGCTCCCACGTGCACTTGGAGGAGTAGTGCAAGGCACTCGGAGAAGGTGTGCAAAGGATTTGCTCCCCCAGCACAAAAGGAATGGCGCTGCCTTTAGACCAGACCTCCCCAGGGAACGTCATTTATCATCCCTTCATCTCCTTCTAGGATCCTGACAGGCAGGCAGGCTGCCTCAGGACTGTCATCCTTGTGGCAAAGGATGACAGCCCACTCTCAGGGAACCACAAATATCTGGGGTTTGAAGTGGATTGAGAAGTAAAACAAAACAAAACAAAAAAAGGCTTAAGAAGCTAAGGTTTGGGAACCAGTTAGCCGGGTCCTGGACCTCTTGAAATGCATCTCATGGGCACCGCATTGGAGCTGACCTCTTTGCAGAAGTTTCAGGAGAAGGATGGTGTCTTCTTTTTTTTTTTTTTCCTTTTAACATGATAAAAATTCACTCCGCCAGCTGAGCTGTATTGAGGGGTGAAGGCAGGTTACTTTCTCTGGGGGTGGGAGACATGTCACAGTGGGGCCCTCTGGGGAGCTCTTGGTGCTGACTACAGCTTTGACAAAGCCTTCAGCGGAAAGATACTTCAAGTTTGAAATGCATAGTTTACAAGTGGAGGGCGTGGGCTGCTGCCCTCAATTCCATCAGGCAGGCACGGAGCCCCCTGGCACGCAAGGCAGACAGGGGCCTTGAACTTGCTGCTTAAATCTCTTGACAGGCAAGATCCCCTCACTCATCCTCAGGGGCAAAAAGTCACATAACTTCTCCTAAGATGTGTTTGTACTAAGAAAATAAAATTCTTTAATTCTGAGGAAGGCAAAGAATAAGTTGCACAAAGAGAAAGAACAATAGAAAGAATTCACTTGATGAAGCTGTTCTTGGAGGTTTTAAAGCTTTACTTCTGCGTGGTCTCATAGGAAAAGCCGAGAGCAGTCCTGGGGCGGTTTGCCACCCACAGACTTGCATGTTTTGAGGCTGTGAGCAGAATGGACTCTCAGAGCCAAGGCAGGGCCTTGGGTCTCAGTTGCTGCAAGCTTGAGGGCAGCTAACAGGAGAAGGGAAGGAGAGAACAAGGGGAGTCAAGGCCAAGTGTGTAGAAGGTTGGGGTGGGGCCAGGCTCAGGGAAGAGCGATGCTGGCGGATGTGAAATCAAGTTCTCTGCACGTGGACAGCAACTACGCTGCTGCTTTGCATCCCACCCTTTCTACCCCAGGACCCTACACCTGAACTTCCGGGTGTGGGTTCGTCCCACTGTGTTGTTGTATATCCTTCCTCCCTGACATTTTGTAGAGGGAAAACCCGGTGATGTGGAACGTCAAGGGCAGATCTACAGGAAACAGAAGGGCTGAGGCCTCCTAGGGGGCCCAGAGGTGTGGAAGCAGACATCCAGCTCTGACTCCCCTGGGGCTTGTGTGTGTGGTGCGTTTGGCTGCTGCAGGCCTTTTGTGCCACTCACTCTTTCTCCAGCCTCCACCGCTGACTTTTCCAGCTTCTCCTCCAACTGGCCCAATCCCGTTGCCTTGAGGATGGGGTCAGCAGGATGGCCTATGCCCAGAGCACGAGGGAGGGGCAGGGGTTTGACAGAGCGGCCCCAGGGCTGAGTTGGGGCCTGAGTCTGGGAGGAGAGCCCAGTTCTTGGCCTCAGGCTGGACAACAGGTTTCTCCTCCATGTTGCCTTATGATCAGGGTTGCCAGGTGTAGCAAACAAAAACACAGGATGCACTGATACACTCGACAACTCGGCAGGTCCTTTCACATGTTAAGTGAAAGAAGCCAGTCTCAAAAGACCGTGTGTTGTGTGAGTTCATGTATGTGAGATGTTCAGAGCGGGCAAAGACAGAAAGACAGGAAGTGCATTAGCGGCTGCCTGGGCTTCGGAACAGGGAGACGGGGAGGGGGGTGGGGGTGACTGTCGTGGTGGCAGGGCTGCTTCTCCAGGCGATCCAAATGTTCTCAAATTAGATCGTGGCGATGGTTGCGAAACCCTGTGAATGTATTGAAAACCACTGAGTTGTACAATTAAAGTGGTGGAATTTTATCATGCGTGAATATCTTAGTATTCATGTGTGATATTACCAAGTTAAATTTGAATTTTGCATAACCCATGAAACTTAGTACAGCTATATCCTATACAATATTTAGGACATATGTACACTGGAGTTATTTTCACGGTTTATGTAAAATGCAAATTTAACTGGATGTCCTGTATTTTAGGTGGCAGCCCTACTTATGAGTCAAGCAAATGTCCCATAAAGCACTAATCCGTAGTCAGAAATGAAAAGAAATGCCCATGAGAAGTCATTTAAGTGAGATTTAAGGGGGCCCTTACCTACTTTGGGTCAAAATGCTTAACAATTAACCAAGACCAAGAACTTCTCATTTGACCACAGTTATTTTCTAAAAATCTGGTTGTGGCTGTCAAGGCAGAGGAATTCAGGAAGGAAAGAGTAGTGTTTCAATTTATTGCTAACAATTTACAAAAACGATAGAAACTGTTTAGGAGGGAGAAGAACGGGATATTTTATAAGCACGTTCTAATCTTTACACTTTATGAAAGTTGCCATTGAATTTGAGACAGTTTGAGGGAAATTCCCAAGTGTGAATCTAACATGTTTTTGACTTGTTCAAGTATATGACAAATGATTATAAAACATTTATTACATGACTGTTACACAATGAGATTTGCTATAAATCTTGTCATGTTTTATAAAAGAAAATGAACACTTTACCTTCCAGTAAAGTGTTTATATCATAAACGTTACAGGAGGTCTGTCCAGAAGGTATCCAGCCTGTATATAAAAAATAGAGACATTTATTGAAGAAGATACAAGATCCAAGAAACACTGGACACAGGACAGTGACGCCTCAGTTCCCTTCAAAGTAGGCACCTTGGGACCTTACACAGTTCTCTCGATCGTCATCAGCTTCCCTGTTGTATTTTCCTGAATCTCACTGACAGTCTGAAATCTCTTCTCTTCCAAAGATAATTTTAGTTTTCCAAAAACCCATAAGTCTCAGGGTGCTGAATCTGGGCTGTAGGGGGGCTGAGTCACCTGGGTGACTTGCTGCTTTGCCAACAAACTCTGCACGAGATGTGATGCGTGAGCAGGCACATTGTTGTGACGAAACTGCCAATCACCAGTTGCCCACAGCTGCGACCTTCTGAATCATCTGAATAGCTTCTGTGTAGGAATGTTCAAGCTTAACACAAAAACTTGATGCAGATTCATTCAACGCTCTGCTGGCTCAGTCATTTTGTATGTGACAGCCACACAGTGCACATGCTCACTCCACAGTCTCTACCTTCCTCACTGACTAGGTACAGTGACGTCATCAGTGTTCACACATGCTCATTCCAGTCCGCTCTCCTTGGCTGCCAGGTTACACAGATGTCATGTAAATTGTTCTCACTATATTAACGATGGTTGGGCTTTTTCTGGATAGACTATATATATATAGTCTATATGTATATATATATATCCATGGATGTTCTGCATTTCTTTTGAAGAGATGTCTCAGTTGTAAATTCTGGTAAGCAGAATTATTTAAGTTTGCACTTGTGTATTTGCTACCTTTACAGAATGGTGACACCCCAGTTTTGATACTGGAAAATCCAGCGTAAAATTGCTGTGGTAGCATACGTCAGTGCAGAATTAGGAAGCCTGAGGGGGCCACAGAAGACACCAGGATCTTCAGGCATAAAGATGATAACGTATGTGTGCATGACTATAACCTTCTGAGATAAGTACTTCCCTTCTCTCCATTTTATAGGTGGGGCAACTAAGGCAGAAGCAGGGTAAGCCTTTTGCCCTCAGTCCCACAGCTAATAAGAACCAGACCCCAGCTCATGGGCCGTGAAAGCCCTTGACATTGACCACTTCTCTCTCTCATTTCTTCTGCAGAGAGCCTTCCCCACTAGACTCCCAGCTGAGCACTCCTTTCAGGGGCTACCTCAGGCTTCAGGGGTCAGCCGCACCCCAACTGCACCTTTAACTGTGTGGTCCTTACTGATTGTTATGCCCTCCAAATAAATGCATGGAAAACTCTGACAGCAAACGCAGACCTTTCTTGCACGCTCACCCCAGCTGCTAACAGGGCACATGCGGCTGGCAGCATGGGACTTCCCGTTCTGTTGACCGAACGAGCGCCTTGCACCCCCTGAGCAAGTGTGGCCTGAGCAGCGCGAGAGCTGAAAGCAATCTGTTCCCAGTTGCTTTCGTCAATTCTTTGAAATGCACTGAGGAAAAGAGACACCAGCCAGGAGGAGCCCATGGGTGGCCTGTGTGCCTTTCTGGGGACCAGTCGGGGCGGAAGGTCAGGAAAGAGAGAGGGTCAGCACTGAGGCAGCCTGAGGGGGCTCAGTGTTTAGATCTGCTACAAAGAAGGACCTTTCCAGAGGGTTCTAACAGGGGTTTCTGTAGCTCATTCAGCCACGGGAAGGACTCAGAGACTTGAAACATCAGGCCTAGACGCTGTGTTTTCACATGCCCCAGAATGAAAGGACCTTTGTGACTATCATGTGGATGTATTTAATATTCAGCCTGCAGAAGACGGAAGGTGGTCTATGACCTTGCGGGGAAGGAGGCCCCGCCTGCCTGCCACCATTTGGCATGAGCTGTTACTGGATCCCACAAAAACATCAGAAGGGAATTTGTTTTGTGGTTGGGTTTCCCTTTTTTTTTTTTTTTTAACATCATTCCTGTTAGATCAGTATTTCCTCAAATGAGTGAGGGGAAGGGCGCGGTGACTTCCTAGAGGAAAGTATTTATATTTTTAGACCCAAATCTGCTTTTACAAAGCTCTCCTAAAAAATGCATAGAAAGAGAGTTCTGAACCACACAAAACACATCTTGAACTGTAGTTAAGTCAGTTTAGCTTATTAAATGTAACATTATGAGAAAGTTAGGATTGATTTTGTTTTAAAAGATGACCACATTTTTCCCCTGTATTTTAGAATATCTGCCTCACCTCCACTACCTTTTGAGCTCTCTGGCTTTCAAGTCTAGGGGTGGTGGGCCCTGCTTAGGCTGTGAGTGACGGACTGGGGAGGAGGCCGAGTGGGTGGGGAAGAAGGCAGAGAGGCACGGGAGAGACGCTGTCCTCTGGTGACACAGCCAACGCTGTTTGTCATGAACTTAGGACATGTTTCAGTCCCAGGGGGTTCTCCAGGTCAATCTGTCCAGTGTTCCTCTTAATGTCTACCATGTGTCTACCCCAGGGGGTAGGGCCCGGAGTCCACGTGCCTGACATGCAGCCCGGCCGAGTTCGGCCAGTGCCCGAGTGGGTACAGTGGCCTGTTTCGCGGATGAGCGGTCGGTGATCTGGGAGGTCAGGGGCCCCAGACCAGCAGCCAGTTGTAAAAGGAGCCCAGCTGAGGCGTGCGCCCGGGAGTGATGCTGTGCTGGGTGGGCGTGGCCTCTATGACATGCTTAATGGGGCTCGGGGAAGACATCCCCTAATGTCTCCATCCGTCTTCCTTCAGGATTTCATTCTGAAACCCATTAAAGAAGATGTAAAACCTTTTTGTCGCAGTTGTGGATAAGAAGCTAGCGTAAATATACCAAAAGCTAAGGGGATGTGACGATGGGGAACTATGCGTTTCTGAGCAAACGCTGACACTGGGGAAGGAGGCAGCATGGGATTGCACAGGCCTTGGCCAGGTGCCCAGAAGGGAGGGGAAGTCACAGACCATGCACGGAAGACTAGCTGGAGGGCAGGAATTCTGTTTTCTAATTTTTTATCATGAAAGTTTCAAATATTCAGGAAAATTAAAATAATAGTATATTTCTCACCCGGATACCATCTATCTTAAAATTTTAAAAACAGCCCAGGCTGATGAGGCTCAGTGGGTTGAGCACTGGCCTGCAGACCAAAGGATCACTGGTTCGATTCCCAGTCAGGGCACATGCCTGGGTTGCGGGCCAGGTTCCCAATAGAAGGTATGCGAGAAGCAACCACACATTGATGTTTCTCTCCCTCTCTTTCTTCCTCCCTTCCCCGCTCTTTAAAAATAAATAAATAAAATATTTCAAAATAAATTTTAAAAACATTTCCCCACATTTGCATCATCTAATCTGTGTGTGTGTGTGTGTGTGTGTGTGTGTGTGTGTGTAGTCAGGGCCAAAGGTTCCTCTAAGAACACAGACTGCAAGGTGGGAGAAATGACAAGATGCATTGAGGAGGTCAGAAGGGACTCCAGGTCACAGAGGCTGGGAAGGGGGGCCAGACCCAAGATTCCTGGGATCTCAGGCTCTGTTCTTCCCACTTACGGTACATCCTGTTATTAACGGTGATGATTCATACCTGACACTTTGATCGCACTTCTGAGCGTTCCGGCGTGTCTCACATAATGCCTATTATTTCCAGTGCTGTTCCACCTGGTGTCAGAGAAATGGGGAAATAACAGGGGAGGGAGACCGCAAAGGGCAGGCCCCTCCTGAAGGAAGAGTGTTTCCAAGGAGTTCAAGCTCAGAAGATGAGGAGTTGCTTTTCTTCTGCTGACTTTAGGCTTCTTTTGAACTTTTGAACAGGAAAAGCTGGAGAATTAATTTGGCTGTCAGCTTGTAGGAAGAGCCACAGCACTCCACGGGGCCGCCTGGGTTTTCTGCCCTCTCCCTTGGGCGCTAGGACCTTGAGGGACACTGACCTGCTGTTGCTGTTCCAGCCACTTGACTGTTTCCACTTTCTTTTTTTATATATATATATTTTATTGAGTATGCCATTACAGTCATTCTACTTCCCCCCTTCATTACCCTCCACCCTGCACACCCCCTCCCCCACCATACCCCCCTTTAGTTTATGACCACGTGTCTCAAGTTCTTTAGATTCTGTATTTCCCCTACTATTCTTGCCCTCCCCCCTATTTCCTACCTACCGTCTATGCTACTTATTTTCTGTACCTTCTCCCCCCTTCTCCTCCTCCCACTCCCCTGTTGCCAACCCTCCATGTGATTTTCATTTCTATGGTTCCACTCCTGATCTAGCTGTCCTCTTGGTTTGGTTTTGTTTTAGGTGTGGTTGTTAATAACTGTGAGTTTGCAGTCTTTCCCCCCATCTTTCCCACTGGGGTGGGTGCCCCTCAGCCCCGCCCCCAGCCTCCAGGCCCCGCCCCCACCTCCCCAGGGCTTATTCCTAGGGTTACCTGTTCACTTGGGGCTGTAATTCCCTGATCATTTATTTGTCTCTCCCACTGAACCCCTGCCTTCACAGTGATGGAAGTTGCGTTTGAAATATTGTTAGAGTCTCGGGACTAAGTTCAGGCCCTGCCACTTGTGGACATGCAGTAGTAGTTGAGGAATGAAGCGCCAGAAACCACAAATGTGCAAAGATTTAATGTCGTAAGGTTTCCACGCACATGGACTAAAGTGCGGGAGGGTTTGTGGTTGTTTTGTTTTGCGGTTTGTTTTCCAGGAGGGGAGAGGCCAGTGGGAGTGTTTGGCAGATACCTGAGCCTGAGGGGAACGGCGGGCTGCAGTGCAGCTGAGGCAGAGGCTTAACCATGTTGGAAGGTAGCCCAGGGGGGTATTTGTGGAGCTGACTTTTTTTTCCCAAACAAAGACTTCATTGAACTCCGTGCTGTAGCAGCATCGAGAAAGGAGGGTACAAGCTGGTAAGAGGGAGGGAGCCCCAGGGCATAGCCATGAGGGTGGGCGGGCGAGGTGGGCCGCACTGCAGGGCTGGGCTTTAACCAACAGCAAAGGAAATGATTAGTTCAAAATAAGCCGAAACTCTGTGCACAGCCCGACCANCCATGTTGGAAGGTAGCCCAGGGGGGTATTTGTGGAGCTGACTTTTTTTTCCCAAACAAAGACTTCATTGAACTCCGTGCTGTAGCAGCATCGAGAAAGGAGGGTACAAGCTGGTAAGAGGGAGGGAGCCCCAGGGCATAGCCATGAAGGCGGGCGGGCGGGGTGGGCCGCACTGCAGGGCCGGGCTTTAACCAACAGCAAAGGAAACGATTAGTTCAAAATAAGCCGAAACTCTGTGCACAGCCCGACCAGGTCTTTTCCAGTCTCTGAAGGAAGAGGTTTCCAGAAAAAAAAATTTCCAGCTACAAAGGCACAGAGAATATTTCATTCTTGCTCCTCTGATTAGACCTGATTCTTATTCCTGGAATAGGGAGTGAATCTGCATTAAATGTAAAATGAAGTGCTTTGCACTCTAGCGTTTGTGGAATGTGTGTGTGTGTGTGTGTGTGTTTACTGTGGCTGGGACATGTGAAAAAGAACCACCTTGATTCTCACCCAATATTTCTACTCTTTGATCTGATCAGTTTATGCCTTTTTTACTCTTTTTTTTTGAGTCACACTTAAAATGCCCTCATGAAAGTTGGGAAGAACGTAATTTCACTGAGGAAAAAATGAACTTAGTAAGCAAAATAAAAGGGAAAAATGGAAATTGGAGAAAATACACAACTATTAGTGAGAATGAAGGAATTCCTGAGAAGAATTTCTAGGGTTTGGGGAACCAGAAGGCAGCACCAGGTCAAGTCAAGGTCACGGGTCCCTCAGAGTGCTGCGGGGGTGCAGCCAGCCAGGCCCCACCAGCCCAGCACAGGACAGGAGTGCAGGGCACTGACGCTTATGTGCATTTGCTAAGTGGATTTTCAAATCCCATTAAGTGGGGCCAGAATTATAATAGCTTCCAGTTAAGCTTTCAGTTGAAACCTGAGGCCTGAAAGTTGACTTATTCCCACGCCTTTGTTTAAAGCATTAGACAAAGCAAAAGCAACAATAAAGCAATCTGATGGCTTTAGAATCCTTGAGCAGGCCAGCTAGGTCTGCCCAAGGTGAGGCTGTTGACAGTTCACCACCGCTTGTTCTCTTGGGTTTCTATGCAAAATCGCCGTCTCATGGACTTCAAATAAGTCTGTGAGAGCTGACCAGCTGCCTTGTGTTGGAAAGGTGCCCGGGTGATGTGAACAGAAGGAGAACACACACTCATGGGCTTGAAGTGAAAAATTTCACACGGGGGGAGATGCTGGTGAGAGTTTCCTACCCCAGGAGAGGTGAGGGACCACCGAGGACCCCCATCATGGAGATCTGTGCTTCTGTAGACTGACTCATGGGGGTAAGCGTTGTTCTGCATGTGTGTCGGACGGGAAGCACGTTACAAAGAGCTGTTTCAGGGACCCATCTTCTCTGTGTCGTAAATGATACAAAGACTGGGTGGTAAGGTGAAAAAAATGGATCGCTGTAAGTTCTATGTCATTTCTCATTATTATAATGATCCCATAGGGTACACCTATGTCATGGTCAGCAATGTTGTTACCGAACAAAGGGTCCGAGGGGGGGGGGAAATACTTGGCCCACCGAGGGATGCCAAAAACTGCTGCAGAAAATAGGGACCCCTCCCAAGGACGATACACTAAAATCTTAAGGTCCTTCTGTCCGCCGCCAATTGGAAACACATCTCTCAATGCCAGAGATTTGTGAAAAGGAAACAAAATGTTTATTTAATGCTATTCAGGCCTAATGCCTTCCTTGAAATATTAAAGTCTTTAAGGGTATACACCTACACACACACACACAGCGCTCCCTTCTCCCACTGTCCCAACTCCGGGTACCGTAAATCAGGAAAAGAGCACACGTCCGTTTTCAGGTCGCTGGCACGTGAGCTGTGTCGTCTGTCTAAGCAGGATCTCCAATTAATCCAAAGTCATGCGGCACCTTCCACTGGCAAGAGTTCTTTGTACCAAGTTCTAGTCAAAGTCTCTCCTGCTTTCCAGGCTATTCAGCCAAAGGGAGCACGCCAAAGCCCTGTGGGCCTCTTCTACCAAAGCCGCGTCTTTCTTCTTCACCTGGCCGCAGGGATCTCCATTCTGGCAAAGTTGCGTGGTTTTCTCTTCCACCTGGCCAAGAGGGGGTCTGGACTCTGCTGAAACTGCATGGCTCTCCCTCCTAATGGCTACAGGGGTCTACATCTTTCTAAATAGCGTGGCTCTCCCCCTCATCTGGCCAAGAGGGGGTCCTCACTCTGCTAAAGCCACATGGCTCTCTAGCAGGCCCTCTCTCAGAGAAGCAGCTCCCAATTCTCAATTCTAGCCTGGTTCGCAGCCACTCACTTCTCCCTGGCCCAAAACTTGGCCACAGCTCTTTAACATATCTATGAAACCAGTTAAAGGTTATAGATATGTTAAATGACCATTCCAGAGGTTAGCTGCAAAACTGTTGCTATGCAAAACAGCTCTCAATGGCCCTGCTCCATTCGTCCCTTCCCCCAACTGACACCTTGGGGTTGGGGGTGAGGATATCTTAATATTTCCTCCAATATTCCTGTACACTTTGAGTTCTGGACACCATTCCAAATCTTTCCTGGGCACCCCCTTGGCTGCACCCTGTATCAATGTCAGTACCAAGATGACCATAAAAATGTAGAGTATGTCTGAGAAGTTGGTGGAGTTGGAGTAACCTGTTCTTTCCTCCAAGGGCGATACCCCGTAGACGAATGTTCTGCTAACTCTGAACACCAGCAGTGACTCACTGTTGCTCTTTCCAGCAGGAGAAATATTGGCTTAGGGGCTTTACAACTCTAATGTGGAACTGCCTGACCATTCTGTTTGGCTGTGGTGGTCCCTGTCTGGAGTGGCCTTCTTGCCCTTTTCTATTTGTTCTGAATTTAGAGGAGGTCTCCCCAGAACCAGTTCATTTTATAAGGACATGTGTCTGCAATTGTCTGCCTCGTGACTTATGTTGCGGACACGCTTTCCCTGAAGAGCGTTTGTAGTCACAGAACATCCGGCCCCAGTTGACAAGACATTTACTTATTAATTTCCTCCAGAACCATGTCCAAATTCCTCTACCTGGCTTCTGTGTTCCTGGTCTTGTGCTGCACTTGGGAAAACAGGAGCCAACAGCTGTGAATTGCCCTGCACCTGTGGGCGGGTGAGTGGGCAGGTGGATAAGTAGATCATACAGGGGCAGTACAGGTACACTGTTCTCCAACACTGTGAGAGTCGGGTTCATCTTCTCATGGACCCACCTGCAGACACGTTCCTACTTCATCAAGTACTATATTATGAACAATATTATATATCTACTTTTAGCTTAGTTTTCCTTTTTTTTGGAGTGGTGTGTGTATTTAAATACCAAAGTAACACCTACTCATTTTAAAATCTAAAAACAAGTACAGAGCAGGATAAAACAAAATGTCAGACTCTTTATCAGTTCTTCCCAAGCCCACTCACCAATGGTAATGCCTACTAATTGCTTGGATCTTGGGCGAAAGCAGGTGGTGATTGGAGATGGTTTTATGAAGGCGCTATTTACAAAGGAGTGGGCAGAGTTCAGAGACTCACCCAGGGACAGCGAAGCCCCCCCACCCCAACCCGTGCTGGCAGTGGCAGGGGCTCCATTACAACTGTCCTAGACCTCTAGGAGCAAAGTCAGGGGAGGGTGCCCAGCCAGCAAGACTGGCCATCGTAGCGAAGGGCCTGCAGAGGAACCATGGCCTTGAGTCGAGGAACACACTACTGCCCATCCCAGGACCTGACCAGGAAGAGCTGAGGCTGTAAGTACCCCCGTCTCTCTCTCCTCTTGGCCTCTATGTCTTGCCAGTTTATGCCATTGGCCAGCTCTCACTGGGAGCAAGTGGGCAAGAGGGCCTGCTGGCAGCTGGGCTCTCGGGTGGACAGCAGGAGAGGAGAGGATGGAGCAGAAATGAAGTCCATTAGGTAGTGCAGGCAGCTTACCCAGAGGTTCGGGGACAGCTCGAGCATTTGCAGATTCCCTGGGTCTCCTCTGGGCACAGAAGCAGCCTCCGGGGAGGATGATCCCTGAAAGCAGAGGGGCTGGCAGGTCGGATAAGCGCCTGGGGATCTGAGCCTCCCCAAATGGTGTCTCTAGCCACAAAAGGGCAGATCTGAGCACAGATGTTGCCTGGGGCGGTGTTTTAATGTACAGAGTGTGACTCATCAAATCCAGGTGGTAATCACTTAGATCCTCGGGCCACCTAGCAAAGATTTATGAAAGAGCATTTACCTCTTAAGGGATGCAGGATAAAACAGGGGAGCGTTTCCCTGGTGGGGAATACAGCGCTGGGGCTCGTCTGAGTGTCTTCAGATCCATAGCATTGCTTCCCATCAGCTGTGATCCCTCCCCCAGCGTCACCATGTTGTAATGATGGTGGAGATACTGGACAATTGGGTGTAGATGCTGAATCACGCCCCAGTTATGGTCAAGGAAGCTTATTTTATTTTCAACGTAATTTCAATTGTTTTTAATTTTACCCTTGAAATTGACTAGGATAGACTTAGAGGGGTTGGTGATTTACAAAACAGACCACACAGCCCTAGGGTGGAGTTCAAGGGCTTAGGGGGACGACAGTGTGTCAACAGAGAAATCACATGTTCATAGGAAGCATTCAACTGCCACATTTTTTTTCAAAAAGAGGACATCTATATTTTTCATCTGAAACAAACAAATGTTTAGAAGCTAATTACTCTGTCTTGAATCATCAAGTATAGCTAACTATACATAACATTCTTCTACACTCCTTGGTTAGTCATATTCCTAAAGTCATTAAGTGGAAAACAGCCCGAGAATCTAATTCTATTTATAATTGAATGCCCGATACAGATGTTTCGAAGTTGTGCCTTTCACAAACACAACATGAAATAGATCACTAAGTTTTCTCTCGTGAATGACGGTGTTTCTGCCTTTTAAAGCCTGCATGTTTCTGATAGTAGTTATCTGATCAACCAGAGCGTTTCCCTAAAATTGTCTATTTTTAGCCAGCTTGCCTTCCCCTTCCCTCGGAGGCCTGCCACCTGCAAGGACCTCGTGGTGGGAGGCCTGTGCACTGGAGAGCCCTCGCTTCGGGCAAGATGGCAGGGTCCTAGCAGGTTATAATTTCCACCGCTGGGGGTCTCAGACACTGAGCATCCACTTCCTCATTTGGAGGAGGCGCAATCCAGGGCAGAACTTGACAATTCAATTTTTTAAAAAATCAATAGATAATGAACGGATTCCATCCCAGTGAGTGGGAGAAAACAGATATAAATAGTGCTTGTTTTGTCTTGTTGCTTTGTTATTAATAACGGCTATTATCGTTTCACAAGCAAGAGCAGCAGGATGTTAAGTATGTTCGTCTACATACGTGTGCAACGCAGGACGGTATAGTACGTGTCAGAGCAGGAGTTTTTGTGCTTCTCCCTCACCAGAGCCCTCTTGCGGGGATGCCATTTACGTGAGGGACACCGACCCCGTGGGAGTGTTCGTGAAACGCACAGATCCTGGCTGGATGGTTGTAACTCTGCCCCTTTTCTTTCGTCTAAGAAAGCGTAGTGGGCAAAGGAATGACGACAAACTTATCGGAGGAATGATGAATCTCCCCTAATGGAAAATAAATGAAAGGAATCAATCCCTCGCTGATACTCTATTGTTAATAAGCATTTTCTTTGACACCCTTCCCAGGGACAGATACTCACTGATGCGCCACATCCCTTAGGTTAGAAAGGGCTGTGTTCACAACATCAACTTCACACCGTAAGTACCCGTCTTCCGGTTGTTAGCTCCACGTTACCCGCTGTATGAGGTCTCACCCCATTCCAACGTGCCCCGTACTGAGACCCTCCTTCCTTTGATTCCCCTGCCCATTCTGACCTCCTGTTGGGCGCTGCCTGCTTCAATCATGGCATGAGTTCCTTCTGGGGGCCTCATGGGTCTGTCTCTTCTTATAAACCACAAGCTTCCCCCAAGTAAGGACTACGTCACACTTATTTCTCTATGTCCAGTACTCAGCCGCTGCCCAGTATACAATAGTTGTCTGATAAATGGTTGCTAAGGAACAGGAGCAAGATGTATTAACTTCCAATCGTTCAGTTAAAGCCTGAGACGTGCATGCAAATGATACGGGCATCCCGTATCGTAAAACATTTCATGGAAAAAGGCAAGGGTTTGGTGGAGTTGGTGGAATTTTTGTTCAAGTAGAAATGAGCTTTAGCATGAAATTCGGGGTGTGTTGAGTTGGGTTTACAATAATGGGCAAGAAAAGAGTGAAATATTTCCATGGGAAAAACTGTTGCTCTAGATGGGTTTCTGTTCTTCATTGGTTCCACGCACAGCTCCAGGAATTGAACATGAACGAGCCACTGACAAAAACATAAGGTAAAAAAATATATGTATTTTGCACATTGTTTTTTGGAAATTAGGTTTGGACTGGGATGAACTTCTTCCAGCGTAACTGAGCGGCCATGGCCCCACGGCCCGGGAAGGCCAGAGTCCGGGTCAGGGTGGGGGCACGGCTGGGCGACTCCCAGCAGGGGCGCTATTCAGAAGCGTCTCCAGAACAAGTTAGAGTTCATTTTTAGGCTCCACAGAAGTCTCTAAATTATGGTGGTGATATTCAACTCTGCCCTGGGGAGATTAATTCTTTGGGGAAAACCGAGTATAGGATCCTGGAGCACCGTCAAGACACGCTCCCTGGGAGCAAGACCAGGTGGGCCTGGACTCAGCTGAGCCTGTTGGCAGGACATGGGGAGAAGTGACGCACCTCTGTGATGTGCTTTTCCAGCCTTTTCAACATCAAGCTAATTCTCAGCCACAGTAGGTGGCCAGTGGTCTCAAGGAAGGGGTTCACCCGTGTATGGCTACGATGACCCGAGGGTCGCTGGCTGTTCAAGAGGAGTGGAGGGGCCTGGCGGTGTATTTTTGTTACTCATCTGGGACAAGCAATGATAGATGCACAGTTCAGGGTGGCGATGATCATGCCATGCCTTCCAGCTGGCAGGGAAGCCTGCGGTCACAGGCGTCAGACAAAATCACTGCTTCTGCACATGTGTGGGACGCAGTGAAGGGTGGAGGTGGGTCACCCCAAAAGAGTCCTGTACGAGGCCCTGAGTTAGAGCATGGGGTGACCCCAGGGTTATAGGCGTGCTGTGAAAATCCCGGTCTCCTGTTGCAGCAAGGTTCCACCGTGCGGGTTGTTTCTGACACGTGAGTCGATGGGGTCTTTGAATTGTGGACTTCTGGGTCCAAATCCACCTATGAGGCTTGTGATATAAAAATAACAGCAGGCCCTGGCTGGTGTAGCTCAGTGGATTGAGCATGGGCCTGCGAACCAGAGGATCGTGGTTCAATTCACAGTCAGGGCACATGCCTGGGTTGCATGCCAGTTCCTAGCAGGGGACTCACAAGAGGCAACCATACATTGATATTTCTCTCCCTCTCTCCTTCCCTTCCCTTCTAAAGATAAATGGCTAAAATCTTAAAAAAAAAAAAAAGCCCATGCTTTAAAAAAATAACAGCAGGACTTCCTTTTTTCTTTATAAAAGTTGACTTTCTATAGATGCCACAATCAGGATGTCATTGAAGTATTGTTTCCTGCTTGGAGTCTTATGCACTAGACTTTCACAAGAAGCATGCACATATTGCAAGAGCAACAGTGGTCCAATTATCTATTGCTTTGAAACCAATTACCTCAAAACTTGGTGACGAGAAATGGCTCCCACTGATTATGGTCACAGTTCTGTGGGTCAGGGACTCAGGCAGGGCACAGCAGGAATGGCTCACCTCTGCCACACAAAGTTGGGAGCTTCAGCTGGGGTGATATGAATGCCCAGAAGTGTCTGGGACAGACTGACTGGACATATCAGCCACAGTCCTTGGTTGTTCTGTACGTGGTGCCTACGGGGCTAGGAAGTTTCCTCCAGTTGGTGTCTGGTGCCTGGGCTGGGATAGCAAGAACACCGGGAGTCAGGCAGCCCTGCTGTCTGTCTGCCTGCACACCCTCCCCTATGGCTGGATTGAGCTTCCTCCCAACATGGCAATCTCAAGGTAATTGGACTTGTCACATGGGGGCTGGCTTCTGAGAAGCAGGAGTGAGAACTACGAGGCCAGTACAGTGTATGCCCAGAATAGCCCGACATCACTTTGACTCTGTTCTATTGGTCAAAGCAATTCCAGGGCCTTAGTCTAGGGGGTGAAGAGAGACCGTACCACTTGAGGGAATGGCAAGTTCATATAATAGAAACACAGGCATTCTGGTGGAACATTCTGGTGGCAGCTGCCTTTAGGCAGCACTGTCTGCCATGAACAGGGATTCCAGGCTGAAGGCCCCGAGGCTGGAACGGAGCCCCCTGAGAGATGACTGACTGAACTTCTGTTCTGTCCCTGAGGACAACCAACAGTTGACACAGTTGGACAAGAGCAAGTTCGGCAAACCTCCTTCCCCAGAAGAAGGGCAAGCTGTTGAGTGCAAGCAGCGGGGAGGAATGCCAATGCCGGCAAAGAATTCCACTCACAACACACTATGGTTCGCATAAAACCCTACTCAACCTTGAACTTTGGTATTGAGATGACTGAAGCAAGTGTTCCCCCTGGGGCGTTTGAGTTGGGTTGAGGGTCTCTCAGGTGATGAGAGTCAAGCAGCCTTTCGAGGTTTTTCCAGGAGGTGCCCTGTCGATTGGTGCGAGCACTTCTTCTGAATGGAGCGCCGGCTCCTCCGGAGGTTCTCTTATTCCCAGGGGGGCTGCAGTGTGTGCAGGGGAGCCCGGGGGCTGGTGGCCCAGGCCTTAGATTCAAATCCTGGGTTTATCAGCCATTGGTTTTGACTTTGGGAGAATCACTTAACACCTGTGAACTTCATTTTTTCTCACTGGGAAAATCAGAATAATGGGTGTCCCTCGATACTCAGTTTTGCAAGAAGGAGGCATTTGATAACTGTTGAGTTGCCTGTCCTCGGAAAACGACCAGGAAATCTTTCCACTCCTTGGGTCACTCTAAAGGCCTTGGGCGCTGAACCCAGGGAAGGAAACAGCAGTTCCTTGCCCAGCACTGCGTGCCCCTTCCTTTGTGACAACACACACAAGGTCCTTCCTGAGGGGGACATTATGCACAGCACAGTATTTGCCGTGACATCGACGGCGTGGCCGTGGAAGTCTGGGCAAGCTGGGCTCCTTCTTCTTTGGGTTGGGGGTGGATGCCTGTCTCCTGCGAGGGGACACCCGCAGCACCCAGTCCACTGCAGGGGCTCCCTGCTTCGCTCCGTCTCTGCGCCTCTTGACACTTTCAAAGCGTTCATCTCGTGCTGAAGTTAAGCTATGACTGTTTACTTGGCTATTGCCTTCCCTCTCTCTTTTTATTATTCCCTGACTGGTTTTCACTTAGTCTTCACAACAGCGTTGGAAGGAATCCATTTCTGTGCTAGCTCCCCACAGCCGCAGCAGGTGGGCTAGAAGGGGGCAGACCGGGAATGGGGAGCGGGGAGGAGGTAGAAATTGCAGAATCAAAGAAAGCCACGTTCATGGGCAAATTCTGATGAACTGACATGGAGTAGAAACAATCGAGCCTGTGGATGGAGGGTGCGGTGGGGCAACTGGGGACTGAAGATTATTGAAAATGAAAACATGTTGGCTTACATATCTCAAAAACACTATTGCTGTTACATTTATCTTCTGAAAAAACATCATACAAAAAGTTCTTAGCACACTGCCTGGCATTTAGTGGATGGTCATGAAATGGAAATGATGGTATCAATGAGGTTGATAATGCAGCTGATAATAGGGATAAGACTCGATAAGGTAGCACTGGCTTGGGTAGCTCAGTGGATTCAGTGCCAGCCGGAAAGCCAAAGGGTCACCAATTCAACTCCCAGTCAGAGCCCACGCCTGGGTTGCAGGCCTGATCCCCACAGAGGGCGTGAGAGGCAACCACATTTCTCTCACTCTCCTTCTCCCTCTCTCTAAAAATAAATAAAATCTTAAAAAAGGAGACTCAATAAAGTAGCTCCTCATCTTAAGTCCGTTGAGTTCTCATTATACAGATGCTAAGTTGGACCTTCCTGCTCATCAGTGCAATCCTTTTTCTTATATTTGTGTGCATGTATGAAGAACTTGCTATCTGTATGTGAGTGCATTCATTTAAAAGTTGCTCTTTTAATTTAATTTAATTTAATTTTTAAAAGATTTTATTTATTTTTCTTCACAGGGGAAGGGAAGGAGAGAGGGAGAGAAATATCAATGTATGGTTGCCTCTCATACATCCCCTGCTGGGAACTGGCCTGCAACCCAGGCATGTGCTCTCACTGGGAATCGAACCTCGATCTTTTTGTTCGCAGGCCCGCGCTCAATCCACTGAGCTACACCAGTCAGGGCTGTTCTTTTAATTTTATAGTTGATTGCGAACATCTTAACAGTGGAACATTTCCATGATTCATTATACATGTTGTAGATTGCCTCTAAGATGACCTCGAATGACCCCGATGCCTTTGTCTTCCTACTTTTGTGTACTCCTCTCCCTTTGAGGGGGGTTTGACTTTAGTGGCTCACTCCTAGCAAGCGAATGCAGCAGAGGGCTTAGGACATCACTTCCAAGGTTAGACTGTGATCCCTGACCTGGGTGATCCAAGGGGAGCCATGTGGCACGCTGTGAACCCCCCTGTAAAGAGGTTCACATCGCTAGGACTAGTGTGGGTCTCCGGAGAGTGAGGGAAAAGGACTCAGTCCAGCAACCCTCAGAAACTGAGTCCTGCCAGCAACCACGCCTGTGAGTTTGCCATGCGCAGCTGAGCCTTCCGATGAGATTGCAGCTCCAGTGAGATGGCAACTTCATGAGAGACCGTGAGCCAGGAGCACCCTGTTGCGCTGTGCCTGGATCCTGACCCGCATAAGACAGTGAACTTCAGTGTGTGTTTTCTCACTGCTCCACCAACAGGCCATTCCCCATCTCTCCCCTCTCCTCTGCCTGTTCCCTGGGGCATCGTATGGAAATTAGGCCCATTGGTAACCCTACTGTGGCCTCCGGATGTTCACTCGAAGAGTTGCATGTTTCTCACTTAAGCTTAGTGAGGAAGGCATGTCCAAAGCCAACACAAGCCAAAAGCTAGGCCTCCTGTGCCCCCAGAATGAGCCAAACAGTGAGCCAAGTTGTTAATACAAAGGAAATGATTTTGAAATTAAAAGTGCTACTCCAGTGAACACAGGGATGATCAGAAAGCAAAGCAGCCTTGTTGCTGACACGGAGAGAGTTTTAGTGGTTTGGATAGACGTCCAACCAGCCGCACAACATCCCCTTAAGCCAAAGTCTAATCCAGAGTCAGGCCCCAACGCTCTTCGGTCCTGGGAAGATGGAGAGGTAAGGAAGCTGCAGAAGGAAAGTCTGAGACTGGCAGAGGCGGGTTCATGAGGTTGACAGACAGAGTCGTCGCCATAACATCACAGTGTGAGGAGCAGCAGGCGCTGAGGGAGAAGCTGCAGCCAGTTCTCCAGAAGGTCTGGCTAATCACTGAAGGGGGTTACCGCAAACAATAGATTTTCAACGGGGCAGACTTACATGGGGCGAAGAGGCCACTGAGGACTCTCCCAGCTAGAGAGGAGAAGCCAATGCCCAGCTTCAAGCCTTGAAAGGGCAGGCGGATTCCCGTTAGGGGCCGAGGCACCCGGTGGCTGTGATCTGAAGCCGGTGCCTGCCCAGCATCCTGAAGACCCCGGGGCCCTTAGGAATCATGCTAAATCTGCTCTGCCTGCGCTCCCTGAAGGAAAAACAAACCCAGCGTGGTTTACTGACTATTTTAAACCCACTGTGGAGGCCTACTGCTCCGGAAAAAGACACCTTTCGAAACATTCCTGCTCATTCACACTGTAACAACTACTGCTAAGGCAACATCCACTCCTCAGCCCACGGACCCAGGCGCTGCCTTCACTTCCAAGTTTCATTGTTTAAGAAATATAGTTTGTAGGGCTATCGATGCCACACATGGTGATCGCTCTGATGGGTGCAGGCAAAGGACCTAAAAAACCTTCTGGAAGGGATTCATCACTCGAGATGCTGCTAAGAACATTGGTGATTCAGGAGCAGAGGACTTTGGGAAAAGTGGGTCGCAGGCCTCGCGGATGACTTTGAGGGGCTCGGGCCTTCAGTGGAGGGAGCCACCGCGGGTGTGGACACGGCGAGGGGACCGCAGTGGGAGCTGCAGCCCCCAGATGTCACTGAATTGCAGCCGTCTCCGGATCACGGTTCAGCCGAGAGGAGTCACGTCTTGTGGACGAGCCAAGAAAGTGGTTTCCCGAGACGGAATCAATTCCTGCTGAAGGTGCCGCGGAGACGGATGAGATGACAGTGAAGGATTTAAAATATGACCTGAACTCAGTTGATAAAGCAGAAGCAGGGTTTAAGAGGCTTGACTCCAGTCTTGAGAGAAGTTCTACTGGGTAAAAAAACTGTCCCATAGCATGGCCTGCCGCAGAGAAATCGTCTGTGAAAGGGTCAGCAGAGGTGGCAAACGTCATCCTTGTCTTATTCCGAGAAATCGCCACCCCAGCCTTCAGTAACTACAGCCCGGTCAGTCAGCAGCCAGTAACCCTGAGGCAAGAGCCTCCTCCATCAGCACCGCGATTGGAGGGCTCACTAAAGGCTCAGAGGAGGGTCAGCATTTTTTAGGAAGAAGAAAATATTTTTAAATTAAGGTATGTACATTTTTTGGGATATGATGCTACACATTTAATAGACTACAGCATAGGGTACACATCACCTTTATAGCTGATGGGAAACTGAACAAGTTTGTGTGACCTGCTGTATTGCAATACTGTATTAAGGTGCTCTGGAACTGCACCCCACAATATCTCCAAGGTTTGCCCACAGAGCCCTTCTCAGTGAGAAATAAGCAAAACAGACCGTTTGTACAGAAACAAGCTTAATAAAGTTTTCTTTTTTAAAGCACAATCGTATCTTTCCTGGCAAATTGCCGCTTCCCCTTGCCAGCTGGGAGTTGTGTAGGTAACACTGGGAATTGCTGGGTTTCTTCTGCAGTCGGTCCGCAGCACCTGATGGAGATGCGAGGGGAGAGGACCACAGAGTTTAGGATTAGGAACCGATGGCCATTTTTCCTGCTTGACTAAGTTTTTTAAAAAGCCACTTCCAAGGGCACATCAACCAGTCAGCGAATCCACTTGTTCCAGCGGGGGTGGAGCGTGGGGAGGAGCGACACGCACAGCTCCGGAATCCTGGTCTTTCAAGTGTCTTCGCGCGTCCCCTGGGGCCTCGCGGTCTCCCTGGAGCCCCACCACCTAAACGCACCCCTCTTCCCGCGCCGGCCAGACGTGCCACCTCCACCACCTCTCACTTCGGACTGAGGGGATTCCTTGGGCGATTCCAGCTAAGAGGGTTCCCGGGACTCGGCGCGAACGGCCCGCCTCCTCCCGCGTCTCCGCCCCCTGCCCGGGCCGCCGGGCGCCGAGGGAGGCGAGGGTGCCGTTGCAGGAAAATGAGCGGTGCCCGGAGGGTGGCCGGGAACTGCAGGTAGGCGCGCCGGCCCTCCCTCGGGCGGAGCGGGCTGAGCCGGGGAGCTGCGCGGGGCATCCCGGGCGGCCGGGGCGCAGGGTGGGGGGCGCGGTCCGTCCCGGACTGGGGGGCACTAACGCTCAAGGTTTGTCGCGTAGGGACGTGCCCGCGGCTGTCCCCAGGAGCAGCGGGAGGCGGCGGCTGCCGTGAGCAGGGTCTCGCGGCGGGCGCCGATGCCTCGGAAGATGGAGAAGTTTCTGCAAATCGCGCCCCACTCTTTGGCCATCGTCCTGGGCCCGGCCGAGGGTCCCGCGGGGGAGAGATCCGGAGCCGCCCTGCCCGCGCCTCCGGCGCAGCCCCGGCAGCTCTCCCGGCACCACATCGGCTACGAGATCTTCGCCGACTTCAAAGCCGAGAACATGCAGCACTTCTGGAACAAGAAGGTCACGGCCGCGGTGGCCGAGACCTTCTTCCTGGGCTGGATCGACGAGCAGGTCCTGCTGATCCAGGGCAAAGAGGAGCATCTGGAGGCGCTGCGCGAGGGCTGGACGCGCCGGGCGCTGCGGCCGCCCTCGGGCTTCCACATCCGCTGCCTCGGTGAGTCCGGCGGCCGCGGGGACCCGCCCCACCCCGCCCCGAGCGCGCCGCGGGCCCCGGGCCCCGGGCCCTGGGCCCCGGGCCGCGGCAGCCCGGGCCGCTCCCCTGGGCGCAGCGCGCCCCCCTCCTGCCCCGAGCCCGGCCGTGGGAGGGGCCGGCGGTCCTCTGCGAGCGCGGGATTGGGGGACAGCCCGGCTGCTGTAACCGGGGATTGCACCTTTCCCCACACGCCTCCCGGCCGGTCCGCGGAGCCTCCCCGGCGGCGGGGCGGTGCCGGGGGCTGGCCAGGTAGGCGGCGGCGCGCGAGGCGCGGCGGGTCCGCGGCCGCTCCGGGGTAACCTTTTCCGCGGAGATCGGGCCGGGAGAGTGTGTGCGATCCGGAGAGACGCCGAGACAGAGAGAGAGGATTCAGGTAGCATCAGGTGGCTGCGGGTTCTACCGCGGGAGGCGGCGGCGGGCCCGGGGACATCCTTTCCTTCCGGGGATGCGTCTGGCTGCGCCCGGGCGGGTTGCCTTTTAAGCGCCGGTATTTCTGTGCGAGGCAGAGCTGTTGATTTCGTTCTCGGTATCCTGCCTCCAGGACACCTTTCTGCGGTCATTTGAGTGTTGAAGGAAGTGGGGACAGGAAGAGGGCAGGAAAGTCCGATTCTCAACGGAAGAGAAAACAGGGCACCTGGGGAGAGGGCCCGAGAGGGGGTGTTCCGCCGCGCACCTGGTGCCTGACTGCTTTACACATTTTTCTTAATCCCGTGCGCATTTCTTTTACAACGTACTTCTTAGTTTTGTACTTGGGGCGCGGTGGCTAAACGCATACACAGAAAGAGTGTTTTATGAAACGATTTCAAGAAAGAAAGCATTCTTTTTAGTCCCAAGGTTTAGAAATGCTTTCATGGCATTTTGGGAGGAGGTCAAAAGTTCTAAAGCTAAGAGACTGTAGGGCCGCCCTTTTCGTCGCCCCTGCTCTGAAGGACTGGCTTTCATTTGCTCGTGTGTCTTCCTCTAGGCAGACGGCAAATTTATAGCATTTTAAACGTTTTGTTGTGTTTTGTCCGTTTCTGCCCAGCGGAAACCTTCACAAAGCTTCCCACGAATTGAACTGACAAAAAACTGGGGAGGCTCCTGTCTTGTTTTGTGACCTGTGCTGAATTTCAAAAGATGCCTTATGTTTCTCCTTTCGCGACTTAAGCAAAACCTCAATGGTGTCCTTGTAATTAAGCCACCTTGGGGAAGGGGGTCTCTGAGAAAGACCCCCCACTCTTGAGGAAGCGAGTCAACAGGTGGTCCTGGGTGTGTGTGCGCTACAAATTGCATTGTAATAGTTTTCTTTCTTTCTTTTAAAAAAGATTTTATTTTTACTTATATTTAGAGAGAGAGGAAGGGAAGGAGAGAAACATCAATGTGTGGCTGCCTCTTTCCTGCCCCCAAGTGGGGACTTGGCCTGCAACCTAGGCATGTGCCCCGACTGGGAATTGAACCAGTGACACTCTGGTTCGAAGCCCACGCTCAGTCCACTGAGCTACACCAGCCAGGGCACAATAATTTTCTTTTAAACCTGATGTCACATTTATTTTTCATGTTCTGTTTTGGCAAATTTCAAACACATACAAAAACACTGTAATCCAACAATATATTGAAGCCCCATGGACCCTTTCTCCAGCTCCAAAGTTTATCAGCACATGGCCAGTCCTTTTCCACCATTTTGAAGTCTGAGACATCATAGCAATATGTGGTTTGTACATACTTCAGTTGCTCATGTTCGCTTTCATCTTAGCAGAATTGGTGAGCTCGTAGGCATTGCTGATCTGTATGTGACGACCAAAGAAAAATATTTTGGTCCTCAGGGTTCCAAGATGCTGTAGTTGATTGATTGCTGCCCAGATCTGGGTCGAGAGCGAGAGCCTAGTGGAGTCCAGGACACCAGCAGCTGGTGGGCGTGGCGGCTACATTTCCCCTCCCGCCCTGCACTCAGCACCAGGCTGGGAAGCCAAGGGCTGCCTCCTAAAAGGGAGCCGTTAAGTAGGTCCCAGCGGTCACTTTCTTTTGAGCTGTCTTGAGGATGCGGGAGTGCTACTAGATTTTTGCTTCAGTAATGATGGTAGGACTGAATTGTTTGAGAGTTTGTCTACTGTAAAAATTCTCTAAGGAAATCCGCCGTGTCTGCTGCACAGGTTGCCTAATTTTTTTGTTGTTGTTATTGTTGCTGCAAGATTTTTCACCGAGCTTTGACATTCCAAAGTCTCGGAGTCACCAATGACTGACTCACAGACTTTTCTTTTCAGCCACAGTGCAGGTGTTGACAAGTTCATATGAAAAAAAAGAAGCAAAAAACAAAAAAACCCCACAAAACCCCAACAAACCCCAAGGGCGCCCGCAGAAGGAGCCTGGCCCATAACTCTACTCTGAAAAGAATGACTGACATGATATAGGAATACCCTCGAATCTGACCAGTTTATATTCACAAGGAGGAACCACTGTCTTTGATAATTTA
This sequence comes from Sturnira hondurensis, assembly GCF_014824575.4. Classification (NCBI taxonomy): domain Eukaryota; kingdom Metazoa; phylum Chordata; class Mammalia; order Chiroptera; family Phyllostomidae; genus Sturnira; species Sturnira hondurensis. Next base: position 4,976,950 of record NW_028081271.1, read on the forward strand.
TTATTTGTAATACATTTCTTGCAGCATATGTTTCAACTGATTGCCCCAAACTGTACCGTCTACATTACGATCAAGGACTTTGATGTTGCTTTGTGATTTTGGCTAATTATTTCCTGAGTTGGAGCAGCCAGCAAACCAGACACCAGATGAGCATGACTGAAGCCGTTGCATTCCTACTTGTTGAACTTGAATGAAAGTCATCAGTCTCCAGTCCTCATGTTATTATTCTTAAGGCAGATTATTATTAGATTATTATTATTTACACAATCTGATTGTTTTCCAGTCAGTCTCTCAGAGAGTGGGCACGAAATTGTTCTGTCAGATCCTCGCAGTAGGGAAGGAGGGGAATGGCTTTGAGTTCTGTTCCCCGAGAGAGGTGCGCGCCAGCACCTCGGAGCGGAGCGAGAGCCGTAGCTCGGTTTGCGCAGGCGCCCTGCTCTGGCTTGCTGCTGTGCAGTGGGGGCAAGCCCACCGCCCACCGCAGGACCCATGGTGAGCTGGTTGTGACTGCAAACGTCTGAGTTGAAGTGGCAAGCATTTCCATGCCTGGGATTCCAACAGAAGGCAGTTCTAACCCACTGTAAAATTTCAGGTGGGGGTTTGAACAGGAGGCGGCCATTACTGGATGTCATTTTCACTTGGAATGTCCAAATCAACTACTTGGCAATAACCTGCCCTAGGCATGTAGAAAAAAACTTCAGACTTTTGATTTCCAGGACCAGCAAAGGGGATATGTATGCCCAGGAAACCCCTAATGTTCTAAAGTTGTGCTGTATGAGATTGTGCTGTATGTGATTTTCAAGCAAATTGAGTTGTGCTGTATGTGATTTTCAAGCAAATCACAGTATGTTAAACCCCACACGTGTTTATCCAGGGCCGACTAGTTAGTGCTAGTCTCCTGTGAGTCACGGCTGGGGTTCTGGAGAAGATGAGGCATGCGGTCTTTTGGGGGGGATGCTGACAAGAACTAAGAGTGTGGTAAGTGCTTTGAGGACAGTGAGCAAGAGTTTTGTCTGTCATGTGAGCTGGTTGAGAGTTTCCCCAGCAATAAGGCTTTGAGCTTGGCCTTGTGCAGATGCAGGGTGTGGGGTACAAGGGGTTCATCCAGAGCAAGAGAGCTTTCCCGCCTGGCTAGAGCATGAGCCAAATCACGGGGTTGGGGAGTCGTGACATGTTCGGGAGGTGGCTGGTTTGGGTGTGGGGGAGAGCCTTGTGTGATATGACCATGGAAAGGGGGCCTAGGGCTGGTGTGAAGAGTTAGAAGCCATTAGGGACTTTTACAGATTTTATTTATGTATTTATTTTTAGAGAGAGAGGACAGGAGGGAGAAAGAGAGGGAGAGAAACATCCATGTGATGGGGTACCTTTAGAACACGCCATGAATGGGGTCCGAACCCACGACCCAGGCATGGACCCTGGCCCGGAATCCAACTGACAACTTTTTGCTTTATAGGACAATGCCGGACAAACTGAGCAACACTGGTCAGGGTGCCACTGGTGGCTCTTCATCAGGGAGAGGGCTGACGTGATTTGACCTTCTGTACGAGGAGAATCTGGGGCCAGGGAGGGTGATGGGTGGGACCAGGAGAGGTGTAGACACAGTTGTAGGGAGAGATGTGAGTGCCAGGTTGGAACATGTGTTCTCTATGACCACGGGCGCATGGGCGCATTCTCATCACCAAGAGAGAGAGCACCGTAGCCTGGCTGATCCCATAGGCTTTTGTGTGAGCCCCGGTGCCCCTCTGTCCTGAGGCTCCTGGGGCTTTAGGGCCCATCAGCCTTAGTCAGAGCTGTAGTCAGCCTCCACAGGTCCCCCCACTTGGGTCTCAGGGAGCAGGGGACAGTGTCTCTGACCCCTCTGGTGGCTCTTTACACTTTCCTAGTTTGTCCTGTGATGTTTAAATAGTCAGGACTAAACACACTTCTTAGACTATAAATCAAATCTGATATTGTACATGATAAAATGGCTTAGAACACGTGAGCACTGAGATTTTATTCTAATATCCCATTTCAGTATCTTTATAAGTTTTCTCAAAAGGAGCTGTTCTCTTAAAGTGGTTTCTCCAAGTAGTAAATTTTAAGAAAGAATTATTTTTTAAAAAAGTGTGTACTCCAGCCCTGGCTGGTGTAGCTCAGTGGATTGAGCACGGGCCTGTGAACCAGAGGATTGCAGTTCGATTTCCAGTCAGGGCACATGCCTGGGTTGCAGGCCAGCTCCCAGCAGGGGACCACAAGAGGCAATGATACATTGATATTTCTCTCTCTCTCTCCTTCCCTTCCCCTCTAAAGATAAATAAATAAAATCTACAAAAAAAAAAACTTAAAAAAAAGTGTATACTCCAAAATATTTTGCACTCCTCCAAAAGTTGATTTAGTGAGGTCACCTTGAAATTGAGTGCTATTTCTAGACAGATGGCTGGTGTTGCTTAATGAGTGTTACAGAGCTTTCTGAATTGGAGATATTGATGGATTCACCAACCAGAGCGAGGCCTTGTTTCTTTTGGGGGTTCATCCTAGTGGGACAAGAGATATTTCAGAAACTAAACAAAGAAATAAGAATTTCAGGTGGTTATAAGTGCTGTGACATTTCAGCAGATGACAGAACAGAGTGGTGGGGAGAACGAGATCATAGCTACAATTTATTGATCATTTGCTGTTTTCTAAGGACCTTATCTTTATTAACTCATTGTTAAGACATCTATACTCTGTAGGTATCATTATTTTCCCAAATGAAAATGTTGAGGAACAGAAAGATATGCATTTCTTTGAGGACACCTAGTTAGGAAGCGATAAAGCTAGGATTTGGACCCAGGCAGGGAGCCAGGAGAACCAGGGCTTTGAGTGACTGCTCCAGAATGCCTCGTGTCACGTGGCCCCTGACTGATGATGCGCGGTTGGCCACCAGGAAAGAAGGAGGAGCAGACAGAGAGCGCCTTGACTCCTCGGGGGGGACAGAAAAGAAAGCCAGGGGGCCTGCGGCTTGACGAGCCACAGAAAGGAATGTGTGACAGGAGCTGAGGTTCGAGGGACGGGCCAGCTCCAGGTCAGGTGGGGCCTCGTGGGGTTTTCCTCTGCTGTGACGAGGCATTGAGCACCCAGAGACTCGTCCCTCTCCCACGAACATCTCAGGGTTAAGTCTCAACAGTGAACAATGACAGTGCATTTTAAGTTTTATTAATTTCCAGCTAGCCATAAAAACGTTTTTTATGAACTACCTCGCTCTGGCTCAAAGAGATTTCCGGTGAAGGTGTGTCAGTTTCATTGTAGTAAAGCATTCAGGATGAACTTCTGAGACCCAGGCCTTGCCGTGACCACTGAGGGGCTTTGCAAAGGTTTAGAAACTTCACCTCCTCTGGCTCCATTCTGATCTCGGGCACATGTTTGCTTCCCTCTGGCATTTGGAGGGAAAGTTGCTGGTTCTCACCAAGTTCTTTTTAAAGGGGCATCGAACCAAAAGGAGGGTGTCTGTCTGCATGTCTCGCACTGGAGGGGAAACGTCGGATGCTTTTTGTCCTGAGGTGAATCACCTATTTGGGGGTAAAAAGTTAGAGAGGTGTGTTCTGTATGGACTACTTGCTACAAATTATTTTAAACATTTCATTCTGTGTAAAATATCTCACACAAGGATGGGTGAGATAACCTTAGAAACAGGATTTTCAGTGGGTGGGTGGTCTTTGCCCCAGTCACCGGCCACAGTCACCAGAAGTTGGGGGATGGAACTCTGCGTCCTTGTTCTACTTCTTTGTTCATTAGTGAAACAAGAACCCTTCCATTCTGTCAACAGCTGAGGACATAATATAATCACAGACACTTCTTTTTTTAAAAAAATATTTTCCCTAATGTTTATTGTCACTTGTCTTTTTTTTTAAAGATTTATTTATTTATGTATCTTTAGAGGGGAAGGAGAGAGGGAGAGAAACATCAATGTATGGTTGCCTTTTGTGCATCCCCTGCTGGGAGTTGGCCTGCAGGGAACCAGCCTGCAACCCAGGCATGTGCCCTGACTGGGAATCGAACCGCGATCCACTGGTTCGCAGGCCTGTGCTCCATCCACTGAGCTACACCAGCCAGGGCTCGCGGACACTTCTTAATTTGGGGTCCCTGATGATCTGGTGTCTAGTTTATCTCCGTGAGGAGGTTGAGTAGATGTATTGACTGAGTCCAAGCTGCGAATATAATCTCTTAATATATAATGTGTGTATAATGACTGTATTTCATATGTATGTAGAATGTAAATTTATCTCTGAGAAGGTGATATTCTGAGAGCTTTTTAACACACTTAAATCACCGCTTGGAGTACACATTAAGAACCCTGAAACACCCATTCAAAGGAACCTAGGCACCTCAATGTTCATAGCAGCACAATTTATAATAGCCAAGTGCTGGAAACAGCCTAAGTGGCCATCAGGGAATGAGTGGATCAAAAACCTATGGTACATTTACACAATGGAATACTGCGCAGCAGAAAGAAAGAAGGAGCTCCTACCCTTTGCAACAGCATGGATGGAACCAGAGAGCATTATGCTAAGTGCAATAAACCAGGTGGTGAGGGACAAATACCATATGATCTCACATATAAGTGGAACCTAATGAACAAAACAAACAAGTGAGAAGAATAGAACCAGAAACATGGGAATAAAGAACAAACTGACAGTGCCAGAGGACAGGGTGGAGGGGGATAACGGGGGAAGGGAAGGGGAGGGTAAAGTCAAGGAACACGTATAAAGGACCCATGGGCAAAGGCAACAGGGTGGGGGGTGATTGAAAGTGGAAGGTGGTGGGTAAGAAGGGCAGGGGAGAGTAAGGGGGGGAAATGGGGACAGCTGTAATTGGACAACAATAACAAAATTAAAAAAACAAACTTAAATCACACTGACATCAGAAGATATTTCAAACAATTCTCGATATTTTGACGTCAGTCAATCTCTCTCCTATAGGGAACAGTAAATTTGGCCACCATTAAGGGTTAAGAACCAGAGGTGTCTTTTTGCAGAATTTTATAAATGACTGAGATGGAGAGGTGAAGGGGTTCACCTGAGTTTTGGGTGTGCAGCTGAGGGTCGCCCTCCCGAGAGGGCGGACCCAGCAAAGGCAAAAGTCCATAGGACAGTGTGGGCACCACGCGGAGCAGGGGCCAGGTCTTAAGATGCCCGTGTGATGCTGGCGATGTGCTTCTCTGCAGTGGAGTTGACTCCGAAGACTTCGGTCGCTGCCAGTCTTGCCGAGACTAGGAGGACGGCCGGGGGCTGTACCGTGTGGTCCCGCGGTAGAGCGTGCTTCCCTGCTCCGGGTATTGTCCAGCTGAAAGGTTTCTTTTGAAATCTCTGCGTCTGGCCGAGGAACCAGACGTGTCCAGACTCCGCCCGAGGAAGTGAAAGGATGGTCCAGCTCCGGGAACACTGCCGTCCTTCTGGGAACGCATCCCGGCTCTTTCTCTCATGGTTGTAGTCACATCCCCGCACTGGTCTCAGCCTCACAATTCCACAACCGCCGCGTTCTACCGGGTATAAGGCGCACCTGTGTTATTCCTCTTGCATTTTCCTAACTTAACATCTAACTTGGTGGGGCCCTAGCTGGTGTAGCTCAGTGGATTGAGTGCGGTCCTGTGAACCAGACAACCGCGGTTCGATTCCCAGTCAGGGCACATTCCTGGGTTGCAGGCCAGTTCCCAGCAGGGGCCAGTTCCCAGCAGGGGATGCACAAGAAGCAACCATACATTGATGTTTCTCTTCCTCTCCCCTTCCCCTCTAAAAATAAATAAATAAAATAAAAAAACCATCTAATTTGGTGGGATAAAGCGTATTTTAACTACTTTGGTGATAGTGCCAGAGATGTTTGTCTTCTTTAAAAAATTAACACATAATTGCTTCTCGGCTTTTTGGCTGTGATCAAGTGTAGTATCTGTTTTTATCAGCTTAGACACGAACAACATAAGACACAGGGGGTTGAGAGTGAGTGTACTGGGTAGTGGGAGTTATACGGCACATGTATGACTTCATGATGAGACTTTAAGCTATGGAATTGGCGTGCCGTTGAGCCTTGCATGCACAGGAACCGGAGACTGACCTACCAGAGGGGACATCACTCACGCTCACTGAAGGTGACCTCAGGACGTACAGATACAGAAGCCCATCCCCTGCCCAGCACGTAGCTTCTCCAACCCTAACTTTTCAGCCCCAGGGACTCATGCCTGGAGTTGTAGTGCTTCTTGCTGCTGACGTAAGAATCAACTTCCTTTCACCCTCCCTCCCTACCCCTTAGAGGGTCACAGATGTTGGTGGGCCCACAGACCGGTTGGGGGGCTTATTAAAAACACAGATATCCTGCCACCAGTCCTGGAGATTTTAATTCAGGTATCTGGGTATTTTACCAACCAAGCCAGGCACTTCTGATTTGGGAGATAGGGTGACCTTCCCCGGGAACCGGTGGCCTGCATAGAGGCACTTCCTCCCAGCGTGGTATTGGGGCTCCAGGTGTGAGTAACTCCGGCCAGAGAGTTCTTGCCGAGAGCATCAGTCAGAAGGGGCGCTGCCATCATTCTTTTCTTAGTATAATAAGGACGTGTGTCTCAGAGTTCAGCATAGTGAGCACAGAAGCTTTTGAGAGCATCGCTCATCCACAGTGTTGGTGGTCCACTGTGGCGAGCCCTACCGCCGGACATTTCAGAAGCCCCCAAATGCGTGCTGCCCAGCTGGGCATGCCCTGAGAAACTCGGGCAGCCGGACCCTGGTGGAGCTGGCATCGAGCCTGGGAGCAAGGAGAGTGCATGAGGGACCGAAAAGGAGGGAGTTGAGAGGGTTCCAGGAGGAGCGAAGGCAGGTAGCAGGGATGCAGGTACAGGTAACGGCCATCCCCCCGTCCTGTGGTGAGTGAGCACCCTTAGCCTGGGGGCCTCTGGCTGCTCTGTCACTGGAAGGCCCCTGGAGAGCAGGGTCTGCTGTCTTTGGCTGTCGATCCACGGAGGGCTTCCCTCTTGGCACCAGACCCCCCGCCCCATATTCTCGGGGGCCTGCAGAAGGGAGAGCCGCTGTATGTCCGGACAGTGGCCTGATTCCCCGAGCTCATCTGGGAGGTTATTGGCTTCTGGGTACATGGTCTGCGTCTGCCTTGCATGCTTCGTGGTGAAGCAACTCACTTAACCGTATTCAGACTGACTTAGATATATTGGTTCTGGTGTGTCTGTCCATTTACTTACAGAGGAAGGGAGCTGTGTGCTTTGGGACGTGTCCTGCCCATAGTGCTGTGGATTCAGACTGAGATTCCTCCTCTTGGAAAAGAGGGGGGAGGGCACCGCTCTAGAAACGCTGAAATCAGTGTTGGAAACCTGACGTGGCCCGCCCCGCGGAGGGCTGCAGGAAAAGGCTGATCTGGGACTGAGGATTGAACGCCTGCGTTCTGTGCGCAAAGGCGACAGCGGGAAGCTAGGGGTCGTGGATTGTTTGGGGTAGTTTTTCTGGTGGTGGTGACGGAGGTGCTAAATTGGCCACCCGAACGCGCTGTAAACAATAGGCCACAATTTAATTGTGTGGAGTGTGGCTACTGAATGCATCTTAGGGCTGGTTTTTATTTATTTGAAGCAAACCAGTTCTGGAGAAATTCAGAGACTTGTGGAAGGGATAGGTTTATGTTTGAAACTGCTCACGCCACATCAAGAAGTGAAGACAAAAGAGAGGATAGAAGCTTCTTGTAACAGAGGCAGATCTTCAGCTTGAAGAAGCCCATGAAGGCAAAACCAGCTGAAATCATTGATGGTGTTAACTCAGCAATACGTGGCTGAGTCATCGAAGGTTCTCTGTGGGAGAAGAGTTTAATTTGATGGATTTTGTTCTCTTCTTTTAAAAACCACACACCTTAAATGTCTTTCTGACACTATGGAAAAAACGAGGCTCCAGAAAACACCCATAGTGCTTTTGTTTTCTTAAAATAATGCCACTTTCTTCTGTTCTTCATTCAAGTACCTGCCCGCCCGCCTCTTATGAAATGGCCGGATGTAAGAAAGTCCAGCACTACATGGCTGTATGTGTAGTAAAAATGTAAAAGCAAGTTTAACCAGCAAATTGACATGCGGTTTGGATAAACTGTGTTTTAAATGTACGTGTACGCCAAGTGATGATTAGTGGATAATATGCCTAAACTATTTAAATGACTTTAGAGCAGTGAAAACGTGCTGTGCTGAAGTAAGTATTCTTTTCTTTAGTGATTATTTTCTCTCCTCCTGTCTCATTAAAAATTCTGAAAATGTATCAGTGGAAGAGAGAGGCATCCGTCCCGTGTTGCTGGAATGCAAACTGACGTTATTTCTAAAGAGCAGTTTGAGGTGAATCCGTGAGTCACGTAATTTCAACGACTCTTTGTCAGTCTGATTCCCCTTCAGAAGGTAAAGCTGCGCTGGCCACTCTGAAGGTCAAGAGTATGATCTATTTTAAAAAATGCTCTTCCTTTCGAGCAGAGGGAGTTGGAGTGGGTGCACCCGTGGCCACACAGAGACTGAGCAGTTCTCACCAAGCCCTGACCCCTGTCCTCCGCGGTTCTGATGGCTTCGGCGTGGGAACTCCACTGCGTGAACGTAGTCCTCGGTACCACCGCCAACGTATTTACTTTTCCAAGTAGGTAGCGGTCATCCTGTCGGCTTTGTCCCCATTCCAGTGAATTCTCTGCGCATTTCCGTGAGCGTACTGACTGCCTTCTCAAGTCACAAGTGTTGAAAACCGATCACCGCTCCGAGGGTGCTAAGTGGGGAAAATGGAATTCCATCCCAAAGAGGCATAGTCCTGACACCGTGCTACGGAATACATTAGCCTAATGATTATGGTTAATAGCACATATTAAATTTATTGGAGTTACAACACCGCCTTAGAAAATAGGACTTGGACTAAATAAGAAATGGTCGTTAATTATCTTTCAATTGAAAAATAAGATAAATGGGGTGATTAAGAAAGGCCACAGAGAAAGTGAGTCTGTTTAGCTTTTTGACGAGTGCGAGAGGAAACTACAATTGCAGAATATTTTCGTGGTCAGGGAAGAGGAAAAGGATTCTTTTTTTCATACTTGAGAGGAAAGGGTGTGAAATGTGATCATAATTACAGGAAATGGTGGACTTGACTGTTAATATTGCACCTTATGACATCGGTGGTTGGGGGGAGAGGTAGGACCTTTAAATCCGGTCTCTATGAGGGTGCAGGTCGCCGAGGTGGGTCCCCCAAGGCAGGAGCAGCAACGGGGGCCTTTATACAGTCAAGGCGATGCCCCAGTGTTTCCGTTGTTCTGGGAGCGCAGAGGAAGACACCGCCATTCGACAAGTTATAGGTGCGTGCCCTAAAAAGCAAATGGGAAGCAACGAATGCTGATATTTCTGTATAAATTAAGGTACTTGACATGATGCAATGTTGGCTTCCGTGATTAATGCCTGGAGCAGCCTCGGCCTCCGAGGCCCAGTGCCAGCCTGCCCTGCACTTCACGGGCCTGGACGGCCATCTCCAGGACCCCTGCCTCAGTGCAGAAAATAAACAATTTCATGAGGCATGTGTCACGTGTGGATTCATGAACGTGTATTGTAAAGATTAACACGCAGATGTGTCTGTTTTTAAAGGCTGAGCAATGACGTCTTCAGTGAGGACTCCTGAAAACCTTTTTTTTAAAAATGGTGACTTTTTTTTTCTCTGAAAAAGTTACTCGTCTTTTACATATGAGATCGGGAGGAACCAGAACATGTTACTGGAAATACACAAAAACCGTGAAAGTGTTACAGTAATCTCTTAATTGAGAAGAAAAAGGTCCTTATTAAAGATGTTGTCACGAGGCACATGCATTTTTGCGTCTGCCAAAACTTCTTCGGAGGGGAAGTGGAGAGGAAACTGTAGCTGATGTGTCTGTCTACCTTGAAGGCCAAGTGCTGAGCTGGCTGAATTGGTGACTTGGTTAAAGCCTTTGAATTTCTGGTGCACCCACAGATGAGACCTCACTGTGGCCGTGGGCTGTGATCACGAATTTGGGTTCTCCCGGTCAGGGCGCAATCAGTACCTGGAGTCATGGGAGAAGGAAAAGGGAAGGAGGGAGGGAGGAGGCCGCAGCATTCTTGGAAGCTGGTGAACTGAATCGAAAAAACAAAAGAAAACAAAAAACCCCTCTAACAGTCAACGGGGGCTGAATTAGAAAACGTTGGTTTCCAAATCTGATCAGTGATCTAGGAGACCCCAGTCCTCACCGATGAGGTGGTCCGCTGCGTTGAAAAGGTCATGCTCAACACCCCCCACCTCCCTGCCAAGCATGCTCCTAGCTTTGTGCTGATTGCAGGGTTCATGCTTGGACGGGTCATTGGAGGTAAACATGCTTGCCAGATCTGAGGGTAAAAGATGCAGCAGCCCTATTTGGGGACACGGGGGAATAGACCAAGTTCTTTGCGTTTATGAACAGTTTTTAGTTGGAGCATGTGTATTTGATAGAAAAAACTTGAAACTGTGAATACACTGAAGTCAGTACGTCCAGGGCTAAAAACAAACATTATAGTCCACACGTTTAGAGTCAACTTAAAAAATAAAACCAGCTCTTCCTTATTTTGATCAGACGACACTCTCAGGGCTTTCTGTAACTGCTTTTGAGGAGGCTACAGCGCGTCTGGCCTGTGGGGTGAATTCAAGCCACCTACAATCTGCTCTTGACCCCGGTGTGGAGGAGGGTCAAGTTTGCGAGCTTTGGAGGAGAGACCTTTCTCACCGGGGTGTGTGAAAAGAGGAGTGAAAAGAGAACGCCAGCCGAGAGGCGCTGGGGAAGGGCTTTGATTCAGGCGTCAGACACCCGTTGCAGATCACTGCGCAGGCCCCTTGTTTGTGCTGAAGCAAGCAAACACGCTTTCCCAGATATTATCTCGTTGCTTTCACCTACATGCGTTGGCTGGCCTGACTTTTCACTTCCCTTCTAGCTATGAAAATCAGCAGCAGAACCCCCCATCTGGACGTGACTCTCCCTGCACCCTGGATGGCACCCTGAAACATGTCTATTTCAAGGGTGCTATAAATGTTATTTGAAAATGCCATCGTGTGGCTATTTTTCATTGATACAATCAATTTTGAAACTTCCGGTAAAATTAATGGAGAATGTGCGACTTCTACTTTTACTGAAAGGAGGCATGAATGGGGAAAGCTTGGAAAATTCTGCCCGAGTCAATCACAAGTAAGAAACTAAAATTCCTTCTTTCAACATGCTCGCTTTAGGGCCGTGGGGGTGTTTCTGTTCATCCACGTGAACTGTCCCCTGGAACGGAAGGTGGCAGGGTTATGCTCTTAACTCGGGTCATTGAATGCTCTAGAAAATAGTTTTACAATCCAGTTGAGATTTGGAGGCTTAGAGAAGGTGCGAAACGTATCTGAGTAGAAGTAAACCCACAATCAGTATTAGTGGCTAAGAACCGATGTGGCCTGGTTCCCTCGTTACTCTGTGCTGAGGCGTGTTCTGGTCACACAGCTAATAAAATCTGAAAGCTCCACGTTGTTTCCTTGTTAAAATGATGTTCTGTGTCCACCAGGTGAGTCACCTGCTTGTGCTGTGCCTCTCACGTTGATTTTGACTGCTCGTCACTGCTGGTAGTGTTTTATCTAGAGGCGGGGGGATTGCAGACCCTTACCTCCCTCAGCACCATCTCTGTCCTCTGTGGAAGGGTCTCAAGTCCTGAGGGCAGTCCCTGTGGTCCCTGGGCTGTCATGGCACAAACCCGGGTGCCGAGCCAAGGCCTCCAGGCAGGTTCGGGGCTCAGCTCCGGCGGGGTCTCAGGCAAGTGGCTTGTTCTGTTGGGGAATTACGCACAGTAAAAAAAAAATAGCACCTGTTCCCATTTATTCTTCATCCTTTTGGGTTTGTTTATTTGGTGTGCCTATTTATACATAACACTATACTATTTGGTTATTACGTGTCTTGCAAAGAACTGAATTTGTCATACTTCCTTCAACGTATGCCGATTGAGTAGCAAGTCATCGGTAGAGTAAGATTTGGCTAAGTCCAGCTGTGATTTTTGTGATTCCCAAGAAAGCCCTGAAACTGGAAGATGAACAAACATGAGCTAAAGCAGCTTTTCTGCTCAGGGCGCAGCTGGTCTCTTGGCCTCCCCTTCCCTATGCTAACTAGGTGGAGTGTAAGGACTTGATTTTGCTTTTGAATCGTGCCCCCAGGCTTGGTTAGGGCCCTGCCCTGGCTGGATGCCCTGGAGTAAGCACATGGCACTGCACGGAATGCAGATAATGGCTTCGTTTTCCTGTCTGTTTTAACAGGGGGAACCTGTGCCAGCAGGTCGGCTGCAGCACAGCCGAATGCATTGCACCATTACTACTCGTGCTGGAGGCCAGCAAATTTCTCTGCTCGGAAATTTGTCATTCTCTCCCTCTTCCTGGATATTTTCACCCTGACTCTGAGGGGAACCGAGGGTGCTGGACCCTTGCTCTAAAGGCCAGGGGTTGCATCTTCATGCACTTCCGTGTCCTTTGCTTTGATATCGCAGGTGTTGGGCCTGGCGCCTCTTAGGGGGGCTGATAGGCAGGCAGGTGTCCATGTGAGGTTTGGCAGCGCCTGGACCCCAGTGGCAGAGCTCCAGCCCATCCAGGCCCTGACTGGAGGGGAGGAGGACACTCAGCCTTCCCAGGGACAGAGCACCCATCCCTGTCCTTGTCAAGCTTGGCTCCGCTCTTGTCTCAAGTCAGCCACTGGGGTCCTGTCCCCCCTCAGACAGGACCTTAGGGCTCAGGCTCTCATCCACTCCCTGTTCCCACCCTTCACCAACAGGACACCGAAGTGTAGATTTGTGCCGGGTCTCACAGCCAGCATGTCCTGGAGCCCAGGCGGGGGCCCATGGGCAGCCCAGGACTCTCAGCCCTGCCCTCTGGGGTGGGAAGGTCCTCAGGCTCTGGACTGGGGAGGGGGGTGCCTTTATCACCCTGTGCTGGCAGTGAAATGGCTTTTTCAGCACTGGCCTCGGGTGGGTCAGCCCCATCCACTGCGAGCCCCGAAGGGGTCCCTGTGCCCACCCATTGATGGCAGGCTCCACTGTTCCTTAAGCAGAGCTTGGAAGAAGCTGTTGCGAACAGACTGCTTGCCATATGTTAGATTCTCAAGTAGCTGGTTTGTGTACATGGTTGTATTTAATTGTCATAGAAACTCATTGAGGTTCTTCTGGTCTCCATTGGAGAAGAGGCTGACATTCAGCGCATCAAGTGTCTTGCCCGATGTCAGGGAGGTAGGGGGTGGCAGAGCTGAGACATCAGCCGTGACCTGCCCATCGTCCCCTCCCGCTGTGGGGGCTGCTGTTTCCTCTCCTACACATCCCTGCCTCCGATCAGCCCACAGGCTCTGCTGGGACCCTCGGGTGCTCTGAAAAGCTTTTCCATCAACTTTGCCCTAAAATATGAATTTAATTGTAATCCTCTAATAAAAGCCCTCTGTCCTTTGAAAAACTCTGTTATCTGGAGGCCAAGCCTGTCTAGGAGATTGTCAAAGTCAAATTGTACAAGAGAAGCCATCCCTTCCCGCCAGTCTGAATATTCATTAGGCTTAGGGTCCTGGAACACCAAGGGTGTGGAATTACGCCGCCTCGGCTGCCCCTTCCTGGTCACGGCGTCAGGCACTTGTCCACGAGAGGTTACAACAAAGCAAGTAGCCATAGCTACCAAAGCAAAGGAACGGCAGGGCCTACGGGAATGTAAGGTCCCCAAGTCCACCTGGTGGACAGCTTCACCTGGTGGGCAGGCCTTTTGATGCCAGTGACTTACAAAAATGTTCTGGCCTCTGCCTCGGCCTTCCTGGCTGTGCCCTTAGACTGGAAGTGCTCCGGGCAAAGGCTTTGTGCTCGGCACGAGGCAACTGTTGTAAAGGGTTCTGGACCCTGGGCGTTTGGAAGGGAACAGCAACAGCACGACCTTGTCCTTTTCACGCAGCCTCTGGTCCCCACCCTTTTTGCAGATGTGCAGACGTGTTCGGCCATGTACCTTGTAAAATTGGCTACCTCACTCTCCAGAAGTGGTTTGAAAGCAGGACACATTTTGCGGTGTCCTTGCAAACTTCAGAAGGTATCAAGTCTCAGACTAGTAATTTCACAGTTTTGTGTTGTGGTTTTGTTGAATTTTACCCTACAAACTGTTGCCTACTTCGAAATTATTTTGGGTTAAAATCATCATGTAATAAATGCAGACTGGCCCGAATAGGAATAGGAACATTTAAGCAGAGATACTTTCATAGAAAACATTCCCCCCTCTTTTTTTCTGTGTCATAAAACTATAAAAGAATCTTACCACCTCCCATTGCACCCCATATGTCAGCGTAAATTATTTCTCACCTACATCCAGCTTTCTCCAATGCGTGCGTAAACATTTCCTACCCATCCTTTGCTCAAATCAGGACCCAAACAAAAGACAGCCTACTCAGTCCTTCCTGAATTTCATTGGGGAACCACTTACCACATGCCTGTGTTAGGTAAGGCACAGTCTGCGGATGATGAAAGACATTTCCAGGGATTTGCCACCTGGCCGGGGGGACAAAGGGGCTTGGACAGTGGCAGGGGGTTTTGGCTTATGCTATCTCCAACATTGTAACCCTGGCTCAGGGACTGGGGTAGAGCTCTTGACCGAGCTAGGGAGGGTGGAAAGAGGAAAGAGCCCCTGGGAGACACGGTGGGGGAGGCTCGGGTTTGCATCTAAAATCCGAAGTCGTATTCCGTACTGCGTGTCTTTTCTCTGCATTCCATTCTCCTCTCTGCCTTTTCCCCTGATTCTTCTCTCAGTGGCGACTGGAAAGTTGTTATGTTGGCTTTGTTTCCTTTAAAAAACCTGATAGAAATTTGGATGTTCTTAGTGATGAGGTTTTGAGAAAAGTAAACAAGCGTGTTGGGTCAATCCGTGCATTTCAGTGGTATAATCCCGGTGGTGACGGATGTAAATTTTAAGACCGCACTCTTATTGTTCGTTCTGGCTTTAATGTGCTGGGAAATGTCTTGTCAAAGGCACAAGCGTTCCGAGATCGGCAGGTGTGAACTTCCGTGGAGTACTTCTGTTTGCTTTGAAATGATCCACGCCTTTGACTGGGGGGCCTCGCTAACTTCAAAGTGAAGGGGTGTGATTTACCTTGTGTTTGATGGACTTTTTTTCCCCTGGGCTTAGCCAAGATCGCACTTTTAAACAAGGTGGGTAATCATACGTATGCCGTAGCGATCTGCTGTTGCAACCTGCTGCCACAACCTGCTGCCGAGACGCCCGAGCTCCGCCCGAGCTCCGCCTGGCAGGCTGAAGTCGTAACAGGCACGAGAAAGCAGGCGTTTTGGCTTCAGTGCCAACCAGGAGATTAGAAGAGCAATTTGCTTATTTCGGCTGCTTTATTAGCCACGTATATAAAGTTGACTAATTCCTTCCACAGGTAGTTTGCCAGCTAACATTAAGAAAGGATTTTAGAAATAAACTTTTACTCTTTTCCTTTCAAAGGAAGGACACTTCCTTTGGTAGTGTCCAGGTTTTTAAAAGCTGTCATCCTTTTCTTTGGTTGTAGAAGGATAGTTGATTTGTGTCTGAATCACTTTTTATACCCATTGAAAGTTATTTTCAATACTGAATCGTGAAACTACTATTTTTTAAAATTTTTCTGGTGAGGCATTTAGTTAATCTGCTATGCTTTGAATTTAACTTTAGGCACACAAGCTCTTATCTTTGAAATATTAAAGATATTCATCTCTATACTCAATATTCTTTAAGACGGCGGTTGTCTCCCAAAGAGCAGATGCGGCCATTACTTATTGTGAGGGTCACCACAGAAATGTTGAATCACTGTGTTCTACACCTGAAACTAATACAATACTGTATGTATGTCGACTACAATTAAAAATAAACTAATAAAGACTGCAGTGAAATTGTCAGTCACAGTAGTAGCAGAAAAAGGAAAAGCACGTGGCCAAGGCCTATTTCCAAGATGTTTCTGTTCAAACTTCTAATCCATTGTCGTTTTGTTGCTTGCGTTTCTCTCTGTCATGGGTCTGTCCAACCCCCAGAACTCACTAGAAAATTGTATGTGACTTGGAAATGTCTGTAAGGAAGAAGATGATTGTTTCTCGTTTTCTGGTGTTTTTGTATGATGCTGTCAATCACCAGGGTGAGTACCCGTGCACACTTGAACTCTCCTGTGGAAATCGCCCCAACCCCCCTCTGAGTTTGCTGCTCTGGGCAGCTTCGCTTGGGGTTTCTGCTCCTCGCCATCAAACCCACTTGGCTAATCCTAACGGCAATGAGCTGCAGAAACACATCTTCTTGTGTTTCTTATGGAAACAGAGCCATTCTCCTCCCTGGGCCAGTGAATGTATACTCCCGAAGAGACACGGAGGCAAGTGCACCATTATTATGTGCCTGCTGTGTGCCAGGCATGTGGTGCTCACTTGCACCGGCGGCTGTGGTGCTACAGGCGGCTGTGGTGCTGTGGGCGAGCCCCGTGCGCTGCTCTGCCCGTTGCTGCCGGAGCCGTGGCGATCGTGACCTTTTCTGGGCTGTCAGTGGGTTTCAGTGGGTTTCAGTGGGTTCTGCGCACAGGGCCTGGGGGAGGGGGTTGCAGTGCTATTCCCAGCGTCCATGGGACAAGAACTAATCTCGCGTCTGCCCTTAAAAAGGTAGGTAGGGCCACATGGTGTTTTCTTCCTTGTGTGTTTGGCAACTCATTTTCCTTGCACGTGGGAGGGAATTGGGCCAGATAGTGTCTGAATATAACTTACTGTCCAGACTAAAATGAAAAGATTTTCCACTCATTGGCCAAATGCAAGCAGATGTGGTTCGTTAAATTCTCAACTGGCCAGGGCCAGTCTAAATGATCTGAGAGGTCATTGCCACGGGCGATGATACTGTTTACTCAGTGCCACAGGGCCCTGAACTGTAGTGGTGTGCTTCTTCCTCAGGGAGAGAGGAAGGCATCCAGTGGAGAGACCCTTAGGACGGCATTTGCACTCTGACCTTGAAACTGGCTTCACCTCTGCCCCCTCGCCTCCCTGTGTGCACGGCTGAGTGGCCTGGCCGGTGGTCGTTCTCCACGTGGAGGTTCCGTGAGGGGATTCGAGGGTGTTAGGGGGTTAATCTGTCGGCTGGAATTAGCCGGGGTGGAAAACGCATCTTTCATCGAAGGCCAGCAGCTCGTTGAGAAGAAAGGAGTCTGTGCTTCACTCACAACTGAGAAGCAGTCATTTAGGGCCCTTCTCTGAGAATAGGAGATTTGTCATGGTTTCGGTGTCATTTGATCCACTGTCAACACCTCTGGGAAAGTCACAGTCAGAGGAGGCTGTTGGGTAAACGTAATGCTTTGCAAAACGTGTAAGAGTTTGTTGGAACAGGCGGGTCTGCGTTTTTAGAAAATAATTCTTTGCCGTTGTTGTTAGCTGCATGTAATGAGCTTGTCTTCAGTTCTGAAGTTGTGCCCTCTGGTTCAAATCACCCCGAGGAGGATCCCGGGGCTCTGGGTCAGGCCTGCTCCGTGCAGATGCGTGGAGGCTGGCTGAAGTCCCGGCCTGTTCCTGGTGGAGGCAGGGGGCGGGCTGAGCGGTGGAGTGGGGCGGATTTCCCTAGGAGTTTTTTGCTGCTGGAGGCCCACAGTGAAAGAGGATACGAGAGGCAGGGGGCAGGAGGTTGGAAAGGTTGTCCTCTAAAAAACATGCCCACAGAAAATTGCACAAAGGTAGGGAGAAATGGTTGTCAGGGAAGGAGCTTGGCTCTTTTGCCTGGACTCATTTTTGCCCCTGGTTCTACCTTGAACTTGGAATCTTCCTTTACTGTCATGGCCAAATTGCCACTCCTCACAGGAAACAGGTGGTTAGACGGTTTCTGAACACACAAAGAACTGTGTGGCTCACGAAAATGAGTTTTTAATGCCCCTGATGGAAAATTTAGAAACCTGTAATGTTTTGTGAGTATCAGATTTAAACTATGGGTGAAAAGATAGAAATGTTCTGTTAGCTGTTGGAATTTTGTGGTACAATGGAGAATGAATCTACCAGCACATAAAAACTCATCTGTATTGTAAAAAAAAACAAAAACCCAAACTTTTAACAAACTGTATTAATCCCATTCTTTGGCACTTTCTCTCTCTGTGACCCCAAAGATCTGTCCTGACCTCTGAGTCATTGCTCTGTGTGTTTACTGCTCCCCTCGAATCCTCCTTGACCCCCAGGCCTCAGCCATCTGCCCCTCCTCTCCCCTCCCCAGCAACCTGGGCCCTGGCTGATTTTTTGACTGCTTCTGAAAGCAGTGGATCTAATTTTCTTTGCCACCCCGTCTGACACTCAGTCACCTCCTGTCATCTTCCGGAGAAGACCCTGTTGAAAGGATCTAAAGAGCTTAAGCATTTTTCCAAACTCCAGAAAACTAGATTCTGCAGCTTTTTAGTAGTCTCTTCTGGTTTCTTACATGTATCGTCATCATACTCTTTCTCTGACTCTTTAATCATAAAGAAGAGATACTTCACACACGATATCCTTCCCTATATTTCAGGGATAGAGGTCAGTCTTTTTTTTAATCTTCTGTTGACCAACACGGCAGTTTTTAATACTTTTTAGTTACTTTTAATACTTTCTGCCATTCCAGGCCCCCTTTGTTCAGTCTTAAATGAGTTGCCAAGCTTACTCCATCATTAAGAATATTGGACTAATTTGTCGCCAAATCTAGGTCACCTAGGATGATGGTGAACCTCCAGTTTCTCCTCTGAGGTATGGTTCAGTAAGTTCTAACACTAAGGAGTTGAACTCTTAATACTATTTCCAAATTCAGCTGAAGTTCTTTATGTTGCACGTACTACCTGTCTGTGGAGAGTCAAGCCCGGGCTAAAGGGCCAAGATCTCTTTCTGATATTATGGGGGTTTTGTGCTTTGCCACCCCATCTGTGTCTTTGATGCAACGTAGCAGAACCCTGTTCCTGCCTTCTCAGTGGAACACTGAGGTCTGGAATCATCAAACACAGTCAAGCCCATTTTGGTGATGATGAAGCTGGTGCGTTGTTGAATTTCTCTGAAAATGTTGTGTCCCCAGGTAAGATCACAGCATGGGTATTTTTTCCACAGAGTAAGATCATTTGTCAAATGTTCCTTAAACTCTTCTCTATACCCCACCCCTTAAACCTGCAGGTTATGTGGGGAATAGCCTGAAAAAATGCAAATACAGGCAATGGTGTGCGCCAGAGCGTTTTTTGGTTGTCCCAGCAGAGCGCCAGCAAGTGAGGTTGAGTTGGAGTGAAGGACAGTGGTGTGGGCGGACAGGGACCCTGGTGCTTCCGCAAGACTCGTTTCCATTCCAGGCATGCAGCGGTTTGACCGAAGCAGACAGAGAACACAAGGAGGGGTTGTCCCAAGATCCAGGTGTGAATGTCCTGCCTCCCCAACGCCAGCTGAGCTGGCCCAGCAAGCCATTCATCCATGCCAGTCTCAGCCTTCCCACCTGCAGAATAGCTGCAGTAGCATCGTCTGCAAACTCTTTTGGATCCTGGGGTTTTATACAGTGAAAGTTTTTGGGCAGTTGGTCAACTGTGCTGCGTGGTTTGTGGTTTGTGGTTTCTTCCTTCTGGGCCAGGAGCAGTGTGGGTCAGCTGGCCAACTCTGGGCAAGGTGTTGGCAGCTTCCTACAGTCTGTGGGATCCAGGCAGAGGGGAGCAGGGGAGGTGGTGGAGCTGCATGCAGACCCTGTGACTCACACAGGGAACCCTAAAATTCCCTCACCATCCCCCATTGTTTGAGGCATTCATTCATTCATTCATTCATTCATCAAACCACGTTTAGCACTTACTTCAAGTCAGGCTGGAGGCTGAGTGTCTTGCCTCAGCTTTGAGTTTGTGGTGGAAGAGACACAAGTCCTTCGCACCAGGATTGCAGAGGCGGCGGAGAGCCCACGGGTGGACTGTGAACCTTGAGGTGTCAGGGCTGGGTGCAGAGAAGCCTGCACAGAACAGTGACCTTCAGGGTTCAGGGCAGCGCAGCGGCGTGCAGAGGTGCCCGCTGGAGAGCGGCCGCGTGGGCCTTGCAGCAGAGTGCAGCTGAGTTTGAATCCTGGCTCCTCCCCTTAACATCTGACCTGTCCAGGCAGGTCATTTTTGTTATTTTTTGAACCGCGGCATTTTCATCGGAAAAAGGGCTAGGAAGATAACAAAGACCTTGTCACAGTGTTTGACAACCAATTGGTTTTTTTATAGGTTAATTAAAAACAAATTGCTTAATGTCTATTTGCTCTTGCTCTCCTCCCCTTGCTGTCTGTCGGTCAGGCGATTGTGGAGAGCAGAGCGCTGGGACTGGCAGGTTGGTTGTCCTGGCGGTGCCACCGCCCTGCTGTGTGGCACTCGTCACACCCCTCTGCTGCGAACTGCTTCCTCATTTTCACTGAAACAAGTGTTGCTGTTCTGACATTCACGTGTGGGTTTTTGTGTGCACACGGGCATCCGTGCCTCTCGGCTATGTTGCTCGCAGTGGAAGTGCTGGAGACACGAGGATTGATTCCAGCTCATCCCTGTCTGTTAGGACGCACAGGGAAAGTACAGAGACAGACACACAGACAAACAGCCGTGCCACTGAGTGTCGGTGTATGTGTTTCAGGGCGGGGGGGCGGGGGCGTCTGAGAGCAGAGCGGAAGCAGCCCCTGCTGGTGCCTCGGGTCAGGACGAAGCTTCTGGGGGGCTCCATGTCCGTTGCATTAAGAGGTGCACAACATACTATTTATCCCTTCAGTATGTCCACTGTGCTGTTTAACCGGCTCCGCTGTGCACACCTAAAGCTCCTCGTAACCCCCAACAGACACTCACACTTACCAAGCACTAACTCTCCAATTCCCCTCCCGCAGCCCCAGGGAACCCCTCTTCTACTTGTCCTTGAACTTGCCTCTTCCGGGCGCCTCACTTAGAGGGAATTGCAGAGTATTTACCTCTGTGTCCGTCTTATTTCACTGAGCAGTGTTTTTGAGACTCGTCCGTGTCATGGCATGTGTTAGAATTTCATTCTTTTTATTGGCCGAATAGTATTCCATTCCGTGTGTACAGCCGGTTTTATTAATCCATTCATCTGTTGAGGGACATGAGTTGATTTTACTTTTTGGCCATTGGGAAGAATGCTGCTGTGACTATTGTACAAATATCTGTGAGTGGCATTCACTTTTAAAAACACTTTATTTTAAATTATGAGATAACACACTCACGATGGGTCACTTGAGAAAACGAAGGCAATTAAAATTAAAATCACTCATAATGGCATTCCTCACAAATATGTTTAGTGACTTTTTTACAGTTAGCAATTTTTTTACATTAAAAACTTAAATATTGTATCATGATTTTTTTCCTTCGAACATTGTTTCGTGGTCATTAGAATAATTGAAAATATTTTAATGATTATAAAAGATACTTTTGTGAGTATGCCCACTTATTTCACTATTTTGGGTCATTTTGAGGTTTAATGTAAGTTACACTGAGCTGAATATAGCTGTATAAATCTTTGCTGATAAGCCCGTTGTTTACTTAGAAATAGAAGTACTGCATCAAAGGTGTGGACATTGGAGGGCGCTCCTGAACCGCCAGGTTGCTTTGTCTGTGGTTCTCTGCAGCGACCGCAGAGCCCAGAGAGACCCTTTCCCTTCGAGGCCAGCAGAGCATGACTCGTGCTCAGAACTGTGTAAAAATTTCAGAAGTGTCGGCCTCTCTGTTCTGCGCTGCCCCGACTTGGGACAGCCCGTTGTTGTCAGGTGGAGGCTGACAGATGAAGGAGGGGGACAGGCTCCTGTTCACACCTCTACGAGAGGGGTTCTCAGCCTTTGTTCTGGCTCCTCTCCTTCGCGTGAGTTGCACGCCTTCATCGTCAACATGTCTCATTGCAGAATCTTTGCTCTGGAGACAGAGGGAGGTACATGAGTGTTTTTTGGGAAGGACTTGAGAATCGCTGATTGCATTAGGGTTCTGCATAGGGTCCAAGCCAATGAAATGTGTGGGGATGTACGTGTAGATATAGGTGTGTGCATATATGTGTACACACATGTACATTTATGCATGTACATACATGTGTGGATACATGTATAAAAAGATATATATTCAATTTTAGAAATTGGCTCACACTGTTGTAGGGGCCGGCAAGTTGGAATTTTATAGGGAAGGCCAGTGGGCTGGAGGCCCAGGGAGGAGCTGATGTTGCATTCTTGAGTCTGAAGAAGTTTGAAGGCAGAGTTCCTTCTTTCTGGGGGACCTCAAACTTTTTCTCTTAAAGCCTTCAACTGATTGGATCAGGTGCAGTGACAATCAGACTGGTGTTTGACCAAGTATCTGGGTATCATGGCTTAGCCGAGTAGACACATAACATAAAGCATCCCACGGATCTAAAAAGTTTGGGTACCACTGAGTTTAACGTTCTCCTAGGTAGGTACCTGCAAAAATAAAATTAAACTATTACTTACGGTAGGTTTTCCTGGGAGACACTAGAGGGCGCTATGAACAAGGAAAATGGAAGACCTGGCTCATCCGCGTTTTCTTTGAGAACAACCAGCATCAGCGCTGCACGGATCCCTGGGGTTCCCCGTCCAAGACCTTAGTTTCGAGGTTGAGAAGCTACTTGCACTGTGAGCAGGTCGACACTGCAAAGTTACAGGCCACCTTGATGACAGGGACCAGAGAGAGAACGGTGGCTTTTTGACTTTGTATTTCATGTTCTTTCCATGTGGGGGGCATTCTAACAATTTATATTAATTATACAATAATTATTTTAATTTTACACAACAGTTATTCTATAGTGATTAATATAAATTAAATATTGATGATGATTTGAAATATACATGGGTTATTTATTTTGGTTCTTATCAAATGTATATGTCAAAGGGGCGTGCACAGGGATTTATGCTGGTGGTGAGTGAAGAATACATATAACTTTGAAGTACAAACTGTGAAATGATAACCTTTCAGGATACCCAAATTATGGTTTTTGTGGGGTTTATAGCTAGTTTTGATGAACGCTGTGAAGGTGCTGTTTTCTCCTTCCTTCCTTCCTTCCTCTCTTCCTCTTTTTCTTTCTTTCTTAAGAATGGATGGGTGATTTAAAATTATTCCTAACCTATCTGGAAACTTCTGCATTTTTTAAACATCTTTTCTTTGTGTGTGTTTTACAGCCAACTCTTGCTAATCTGAAGAATGAATTCTATTGGCTGTTTCTGTCCCCCTTGAGCTGGGTGGCTCTGTTTAGTGTCCCCACTGGAGGGCAGGCTGAAAAAAGCAGCATTGGGTTGACGCCTGTGCGTGTGTGTGNTAAGAATGGATGGGTGATTTAAAATTATTCCTAACCTATCTGGAAACTTCTGCATTTTTTAAACATCTTTTCTTTGTGTGTGTTTTACAGCCAACTCTTGCTAATCTGAAGAATGAATTCTATTGGCTGTTTCTGTCCCCCTTGAGCTGGGTGGCTCTGTTTAGTGTCCCCACTGGAGGGCAGGCTGAGAAAAGCAGCATCGGGTTGACGCCTGTGCGTGTGTGTGGCAGCAGCCAGCAGGGGGCACTGTTTGCTGTGTTTTGATTGCGTGAAATTGCCACGTTTTCCACACTCAGCCTCTTAGAACTTCTTTAAAAATGATTATAACACAGATAGGAGTTTCGATGGAAATTCTAATACTATTTGTCTCATGTGCATATTTCAAACTTGCCAGAGCCCTCTTCCATGCCCTGAGAGTTGGTTTTAATCTACTTCTCCAGCTACAAAAATGCACAAGAGTGTGATTACAGTGTGTTCTTAGAGACATTGCACTCCAGAGATCTGTGGAGAGAGTTTTCAGCATAATATTTGTGAACTATTCAGAATCCTGTCTAGCATGCGGGTCCCTCTTCAGTCTCGTATTGGCCAACCAGCTCTGTATTTGAAAGCCAGATTCTTTTGGAAGTTGACTTACTATGTTAGAGCGTTTGGAGCTTCTTCCTCCCTCCCTCCCTCTCTCCCTCTCTCCCTCCCTCTCTTCCTCCCTCCTTCCCTCCTGTCTTTTTTTTTATTTTTTATTTTATTTATTTTTTAAATTTTTAAAAAAGACTTTATTATTTATTTATCTTCAGAGGGGAAGGAGAGGGAGAGAAACATCAATGTATGGTTGCCTTTTCGTGTGTCCCCTGCTGGGAGTTGGCCTGCAGGGAACTGGCCTGCAACCCAGGCAATGTGCCCTGACTGGGAATCAAACCTAGATCCTCTGGTTCACAGGCCCACGCTCAATCCACTGAGCTACACCAGCCAGGGCTCCTGCGTGCCTTCCTTTTCAGCTCTATGGAGATACAGTCGACACACCACACTGCACGCGTTTAAGGTGTGCAGCATGATGACGTGACATACGTATAGCACAGAATGTAGAGCATCTCTTTTGGAACAGGTAAGGAGTTTAGGCAATGGGAACAGGAAAAATAAACAACTAATTAAGTCATTTCAAAATATATATACCAGACGACTGTAGCGTACAACCCTGCTTTAATAATTTACTATTGGGTGAAGAATGAAAACAAATACAGTGTTGCTTTTGCATTCATCAAGGTGTTGAAAAATGATAGAAAGCAGGAATACTTACATTGGGAACTTAATTTCTCATGGAGTATTACAATTGCATAAAGTCATTCGTATGGACAAAAACTGACTGTGGCCCTGGCTGGTGTAGCTCAGTTGGGTGTGCATTGTCCTACAAAGCAAAAGGTCACCGGTTCCACTCCTGGTCAGGGCACGTGCCTGGATTACGGGACCTGGAGTTTTGGTCCTCGGTCAGGGCTCATACCAGAGGCAACTGATTGATGTTTCTCTCTCACATTGATGTTTCTTTGCCTTTTTTCCCTCCCTCCTTTTCTCTCCCTCTAAAAATAAATAACTAAAATAATAATAATAATAAATAAAATAAACCGCCCTTCCTATTAAAGTTTTTTATGGTGGAAGTATGAATGCTGGCATTACTTTCAGCATGTACTCCATACTTACTGTGTGTGGCTTAGGTCATTAATTTTCTCACCTAATCCCTGCACGAAAATTAGATGGGTAACAACGTCACGTGATCTTTCCTTGCTCATCACAGCCCATATTCATTAAAATATAGCACCCAGGCAACCTCCTGTTTCCTTAGTAGTTCTAACAGCCTTTACTCACCTGAGTACTGAG
Organism: Sturnira hondurensis; assembly: GCF_014824575.4. NCBI lineage: Eukaryota > Metazoa > Chordata > Mammalia > Chiroptera > Phyllostomidae > Sturnira > Sturnira hondurensis. Next base: position 5,002,064 of record NW_028081271.1, read on the forward strand.
CAGGCCAGTCTTGCTCTGGGTTCCCTCAGGCATTCTGCAAGACTCAGCCTTCTTATAAATGTATTAAAGCTGCCTTTTTTAGGAGGAATATACCCTATATCAGTTTACTAGTTCCTTGCTACATGACTAAACTAATTTTTTCAGATGCTTTGAATGGAGTCGGGAAGACTATCGCTTTACTAAAAGAAGCAAACAAGAACATTCCCAGCCTTACAGTCGGCTCCTCTCAATTTCCCTTTAATTACCTCCTGAAGTACCTGTTAATGAGTCATTACTTATAAAAATAAATTATAGGTACTCTGCAACGCTGTTTGTGGTTTCCTCAGAGCTTTTGATTGGGCTACCACACCAGGAAAATGGGCCTGTGGCAATAATATGGGCATGCGAATCAAATTGCGCTGTAATTCTATATGTTTAATACAGTGGGCTGCGGGGTGGTGGGCCAGTGGGGTGGAGGCGGAGTGCTTCACGACAAAGATCATGTCTTCGTCGACCACGCTGGCTGTGACATTCTGTTGCAGGAACCCTGCTCAGCAAGTAGGGCCGGCTGGCTGGCAGCCTGACAGAGTCGGTCTCAGACACAGGCAGTATGTCCTTACCGCTCTTGGTCTTTGGAATGTGTTTGAGTTTGTGGTCATCTCGCATGGATAGAAGAGGTCCCAGTGAGTTGCAAACTCCTCGCGTTCTTTGGAAACAAAATCCTTTTTCAAATAAAATTATGCAAGGCACCCCAATGCCTTAGGATGAAGGCCAGACTGCTGGTTTGGGGAGGGAGGTCGAATAGCAGGATCTTGCCCAGATGTCTCCCAAAGGGATGTCCCCCTGATCCGTAGGGAGGTCAGAATTTGGAGTGGAAAGCGCTGATGTGGAAGATGGAGTTGTTTTTGTCTTTGCATACTGTGTATTTTCCACTTGCTCTTTATGTTTGGCCAGCCGCCCGTGTGGACAGCAGCATGGCCATGATTTTCTGGGAACTGAACTCAAGACAGGGGGTTGGCGATGTTTTCTGTAAAGGTCCGGATAGTAAATATTTTCGTTTTGGGGTCATATGGTCTCTGTCACAGCCTCTCTGCTCTGTTGCTGGAGCGGAAAGACAGACTAGATGTGTGCAAATGCGTGCATGGGGCTGGGTCCCCAAGAAGCTATTTGGGGACACCGCCTTGGTTTCTTATCATTTTCACATGGGATCAAATGCTTTTGTTTTGGTTTTTCCAAGCATTTAAAAATGGGCAGACAACTCTTAGCGCCTAGGCCGGAACGCTGCAAAGTGGATTTGCTCTGTGGGCCGGAGTTGGCTGATTCCCNAGGGGGTTGGCGATGTTTTCTGTAAAGGTCCGGATAGTAAATATTTTCGTTTTGGGGTCATATGGTCTCTGTCACAGCCTCTCTGCTCTGTTGCTGGAGCGGAAAGACAGACTAGATGTGTGCAAATGCGTGCATGGGGCTGGGTCCCCAAGAAGCTATTTGGGGACACCACCTTGGTTTCTTATCATTTTCACATGGGATCAAATGCTTTTGTTTTGGTTTTTCCAAGCATTTAAAAATGGGCAGACAACTCTTAGCACCTAGGCTGGAACGCTGCAAAGCGGATTTGCTCTGTGGGCCGGAGTTGGCTGATTCCCGCTTTAGTTATTGTATAGCAGTTACTTTTCCAAAAAAAAAAAAAAAAAAGGAAATTATATGCGTTCAGCTGAAATTCAGATTGGGCGTTTCTAGTTTATTTCAGCTTCTCCGAGACCTCTTTCTCCTTTTCTCAGACTCCTGCATGTGGCTCCTTTGTGTTTCAGAGGCTGCTAATTCCTGATATAAACGTTCTCTTGAGTGTGCTGCACTGAGGGACGGTTAAACACAGACCAGGGTGGCAGACCCAGACTACGGTGTGGCTACCCTGCTCGTGTAAAATTGAAAAACAATTATTTTCCATGTCACATTTGATTTCTTCCCAGTTGCCTGCTATTTCCTTCCTAGCAGATTTTTCTTTTCCTCGGGAATAAATGTCAAAACCCAGACTAGAGAAACGTGTGACTTGGTCTCTGAGGTCGCTGTCCTTGGCCGCCTGCTCCCGTCACACCCAGAGTGTGTGAGACATGGAGTGTGAGAACAGGAGGGACAGTCGGCAGCAAAGTGCAGGGAAAGCACAAGCAACCCTGACTCGTGCAGCCGCTTCCTCTGAAGGAGCAGAAGGAGGCGAGCCTGGCCTCTTCACAACCCCCCTGCTCCCCCACCGGTCCCCCCACCCCCATCCCCTCTTCCCTTCTCTACTCTGCGCCACCCCACTGGAGCCCTGCCTGGCTGGAGGGTTGGAGACTGTGAGGAGGAGGAGAAAGCCCGAGAGAGGTGATCTGTGGGGACCCAGCTTCCGTCTCTCCCACTCCTTCCTTCCCTTCAGGGGCGTCGTCTGGGAGGAGCAGCCTGGACGGCATGTAGATCTAGACCGGGGAGGGGCGTCCTCAGTGACCCTGAGGCCGAGTGTCCCCCGGATAAACCCAGACAGTTGGACAGTGTCAGGCGAAGAGGGGGAGGGCAGCGGTTGGTGGCCTTGGACTTGGAAGTGGAAGTGGCAGACCGAGGGGAGCCACTCTGGGCTCTTGAGCCTGGCAGTGACCCGAGATGGCGAGTCGTTCGGGAATCGGATCCTGATTGTCCTGGGAGACGGGCCATCACACAGCAGGCAGGACGGCCAGGAGGCTGTTCCCACAACACAAACCTGCGTTAGGAAGACGGCTGTGGGCAGAAAGGGGAGTCGATGGAGGGAGGACTTCCAGGGACACGGGAGAAGTGGGTGATGGGCAGAAGGCGCAGAGGGCGGAAGGGGCTGGTCGGGAGGCTGCGGTGGCTTTCTTTTCTGCAGGTGGAGGCAGCTGGCCGGTCTGGAGGGAGCCTTGTCCTTGAAGCCAGAGGCTCTGAGGTCCCCTCCAGCTCTGCCACTCACCATCTCTGTCTTTAAAGTGGTGACAGTCCAGGTACCCAGCCCCCCGCCCCCAGGCAGACGTGGGCTCAGACCTGTGCACCCCGACACCGGCAGGGCCCTGCACCCCCACCTCCGGCCCCAGCTCCCCTCAGTGTCTCCCACTGTCCAGGGGGGAAGGGGAGGCCACTCTGTGGAAGAGCTGTGAGTGCTCCGTGGACGATGACCACGGTGCTCGCTGGCTGGCAGCTGGAGAGCCAGACAAGCACATGGCGTGTCATAGGCTGCTGATCAGTGCCACACGCTCGCCCTTTGAATCTTGCCTATTAACGACGGCCACTCTAAAACTTGGAGAAAATCATTCATATCGCCATTTCATGCGTCATCTCTATATTAGTTTGCTTGGGCTGCCAGAGAACACAACACCGTAGACGGGTTCACTTAAACAACAGAAATTGCTCTCTCACAGTTCTGGAGGCTGGAAGTCCAAGATCAAGGTGCCGGCAGATGCAGTTGCTGGTGAGGGCTCTCTTCCTGGCTTGTGGATGACCACCACCTTGCTGTGTCCTCACATGGTGGGAGCTGGTTCTGATCTCTCTTCCTCTTCTTATAAGGACACTGATGCCATTATTGGGGTCCCACCCTCATGACCTCATCTGAACCTAGTTACCTCCCAATTCCATCATGTGGAGGGACAGGGCTTCTGCCTGTACAGTTACGGGTGGGGTGGGAGGGCAGGGACAAGCATTCAGTCCCTGACACTCTACAGTTTCCTTATTGCCATTTTCCTAAGAAGAGCAGAACTGAGCTGAATACGCTCAGAGGCTTAGTGAGTTTCCGTATTTGCTCTTGCCGAGATTCTGTGTCATCTGTCACCACAAAGTTGAGCCCCCATTTTTCTCTCTCCCCGAGCTGAGCAGCAGGTTTGAAAGACTGGAAGAGGGTTGAAAAGGAGATGACACCGGAGCACCGAGAAGCGTTCCACGGTTTGACATGCGCAGAAGTTCGCAGCTTGTGACTCGCCATGGCCTGCTACCCAACCACCCCAACTGGAGCCTGTGTAAGAGTCATGACTCGGCGGTTGTAGTGTCTGTGGTAATTGTAGGTTAATTGCAATTCACAGCAACCCCGTCAGGTCCTTGGCCGGGGTTCCTGCGGTGTGAGCCCTCTGCGCAGATGGAGGCCGGAAGGGTGGGGAGTTGGCTTGCTCAGGATCACCTCGCAAGTTAGTGACAGAGCTGAGGTTGAACTGAGGCCTGAAACTCAAGTCCCGTGTCACTGTCACATCAAGTGACTTCCTACAACTTCCTGGGCCATGGAAAGCACTTGTTTAAACCTTATCTTTGAGGCCAGATAACAGTTTCCTGTTCCAGCTCCTTCGGCCCCTCCAGGTCTGTCACACTTGACCTTCTTGCTATTTTGGGGCTCAAATAAGTGTTGGGGAAATTTGGGGGAGTAAATCCTTTTTTCTTTTCCTGGGGAAGTGTCACCAGTCTGTCGCAGTCATTTAACACCATGTTGTCCAGGACACTAGGGACAAGCTCCTATTGGTGAGGGAACGAAAACCGATTCTTTGGTACACTGGACAGATGTTTTAAATACAGGATTTTGAAATGTACGTTTTGCTCTCTTGAAATGCTGCTTGAGACAGAACTTGTGTGAGTGAAAAACTGAAACAGTTGTAGAGAAATAACTTTTTNTCTTTGAGGCCAGATAACAGTTTCCTGTTCCAGCTCCTTCGGCCCCTCCAGGTCTGTCACACTTGACCTTCTTGCTATTTTGGGGCTCAAATAAGTGTTGGGGAAATTTGGGGGAGTAAATCCTTTTTTCTTTTCCTGGGGAAGTGTCACCAGTCTGTCACAGTCATTTAATGCCGTGTTGTCCAGGACACTAGAGACAAGCTCATATTGGTGAGGGAACGAAAACCGATTCTTTGGTACACTGGACGGACGTTTTAAATAAAGGATTTTGAAATGTACATTTTGCTCTCTTGAAATGTTGCTTGAGACAGAACTTGTGTGAGTGAAAAACTGAAACGGTGGTAGAAAAATAACTTTTTAAAAAGCAAGACACGAACAAGTCATACTTTGGTGACAGTAGACATTCAGAATAAGCATTCACTTCTCTCGTAAGACTGGCATCTCAAGAGCATCCTCGCGCTTACGAAACGAAACCACGGTAGGAAGCTGTGGCTCCTCACCGGGTTTGGGGTTTGGGAAGTGCATCTGTAGGACGACTTCCTTCAGGTCAAGTGTGTTTATCCCATCACAGCTGGGGCTCCGGGCGCCCGGACCCTGGGCGGCCCCCAGCCCCGCAGCTCCTTTTGTTACGGGAGGGACAGAGGCAGCTGCTGGCTCCTTGGTTTTCTCGAGCCGGGTAGCCATCTGGCCTTCCTTTCTCCTAGACTTTCTGGTCCCGAACAAGGGTCGACATGGGTCCCCAGGAGTTGCTTTCACTTCCTGAAGGAGGAACTCTTGGGGCAGCTCCAGTTCTGGTCCCAGACCTGGATTTGAGTCTCAGCCCCGTCACTCACGGCCACTTGTCCTCCGTCATCTTCAGTGTCCTTGCACAGCACGCAAGGAAGATGCAATGTGACAACTGTGGGGATCACTGGGAACAGTTTGCGCACGTGTAACACATCCGTGTGTGCAGGGAGGGCACGGAGGGGCGGTTCTATTTGCACAGCCCACTCTCCTTCCTTCTCCGAGTCACCTCCCACGTGGTGCCAGGATCAGTGAGGACCTATGAGGACCAAGGAGGCCAGAAGGCCTCCAGACTGACCTGTGAGCTAAGTCCCAGGGGACCTGGGACAGCTGAGTCCATACCGGCTTATCCTGCCTTCTAAGGAGGTGCCGGGTTTGTGCTGGACCCAGATGAAGTCCCCCTCCCCAGGCAGGACACCTGCCCTGGAAGTCAGGGTCTGTCCGTCTCTGAGTCTGGGCATTTCCATGAGCCTGTGAAAACCGCTATTTAATATCTATGAGTTATAAAATTAGGTGCTCGTCACTGTATAGGTTTAGCACATGGTTACCATTCCTGACCACAGTTGCTTCTTTAATAGTTTATGTGACTGTCAGCTCTGTGAACCTAAGGACCTTCTTCACCTCATAGATGGATGCCCGATGGCTCGTGTTCCATTACGAAAATGACTGACAGGTGAATGAGTGGGTGCAGAACACTGTGCCTCTCCCAGGGCTGGGAATAGAACACAGACTCCATTGACACCTGTTGAGTAAATATATCTTTCTTCCTTTTTAATTGTGTTTATTTATTTAAAAATCGAGGGATAACATAATACAATAAGGCACATAAGTGCGCAGACCTTAAGTGTACAGCTCAGTGATTCTATAGATGTGTAAAATGTAGATACATAAAAGAAACATACAGATATATGAAACACACCCATCCATCCATGCATTCCCATGTAACCACCAACCAAACTGAGATAAAGATGTTCCTGGCCCTCCGTGAGGTTCATTTTTAGACATATTCTTTTTTTAAAAATATATTTTATTGATTATACCATTACAGTTGTTCTATTCCCCCCTTCTTTCCCCTCCACCTGCACACTCCCTCCCCCACCATTCTCCCCCCCTTAGTTTAAAACCACGTGTCTCAAGTTCTTTAGATTCTATATTTCCCCCACTATTCTTGCCCTCCCCCTATCTATTTTCTACCTACCATCTATGCTATTTTCTGTGCCTTCTCCCCCCTTCTCCCCCTCCCACCCCCCTGTTTCTAACCCTCCATGTGTTCTTCATTTCTATGGTTCCACTCCTGATCTAGCTGTCCTCTTGGTTTGCTTTTGTTGTAGGTATGGTTGTTAATAACTGTGAGTTTGCTGTCCTTTCACTGTTAATATTTTTCATCTTCTTTTTCTTAGATAAGTCCCTTTAGCATTTCATATAATAAGGGCTTGGTGATGATGAACTCCTTGAACTTGCCCTTATCTGAGAAGCACTTTATCTGTCCTTCCATTCTAAATGAAAGCTTTGCTGGATAAAGCAATCTTGGCTGTAGGTCTTTGGATTTCATGACTTGGAATACTTCTTTCCAGCCCCTTCTTGCCTGTAAGGTCTCTTTTGAGAAATCCGCTGACAGTCTGATGGGTACTCCTTTGTAGGTGACTGTCCCCTTATCCCTTGCTGCTTCTAGGATTCTCTCCTTCATTTTGGTCTTGGCTAATGTAATTATGATGTGCCTTGGTGTGTTCCTTCTTGGGTCCAACTTCTTTGGGACTCTCTGAGCTTCCTGGATTTCCTGGAAGTCTATTTCCTTTGCCAGACTGGGGAAGTTCTCCTTTATTATTTGTTCAAATACGTTTTCCACTCGTGGCTGTTTCTTTCCCCCTTCTGGTACCCCTATAATCCGGATGTTGGAACGTTTAAAGATGTCCTGGAGGTTCCTAAGCCTCTCCTCATTTTTTTGAATTCTCATTTCTTCATTCCTTTCTGGTGGGATGTTTTGTTCTTCCTTCTGGTCCATTCCATTGATTTGAGTCCCAGTTTCCTTTCCATCACTATTGGTTTCCTGTGCATCTCCCTTCATTTCAATTAGTTTAGCCTTCATATGTTCCTCTAATTTGTGACTATGTTCCTCTAATTTGTGACTATAATCTACCAGTTCTGTGAGCATCCTGATAAATAGTGTCTTGAATTGTGCTTCTGAGAGGCTGGCAATTTCTCGGTCGCTTAGAGTTATTGGCTCTGGGACTTTGAGTTCTTCTTGCACCATCTTTTGGGCTGTTCGTGCCTGTTCCATAGCAGGATCAGAGCCCTAAAGTGTTCACTAGAACAGGGCAACTAAGTCGCTGGGTTGTGACGTTGTATGTGGGGGCGGGGTCAAAGAGGGACAATGGCTTCCCGTCTGCCGCCTGCCGCCGCGGCCCTGGTGCTGCAGCCACCACCGTCACCAGGCCCACGCGTTTCATTCCACTGCACACGAGTGTGCCACCGCCGTCAGCCCTCCACCACTGGGTTCGCCCCCTGGGGCCTGTGTGGTCCCTCTCACTGTGCGCGAATGTGCGACCGAGGTCAGTCTGCCCCACACCCCGACTGGTTCCGGGCTGTCTGCGCGCCTATGTCGGGGGATCTGTCCTGCCAGACCCAGCTCCGCTGCTGGCTCCGCCTCTCTTACCATCCCCGTTGAACGGTTCGTAGTTGTCGGACTTCCGTATAAGTCCGTTTTCTGGTCTTTGGGTGTGTCCTAGTTCTCCAAACCTTTGTTGTGTTCAAACTTGATTGTGGGAGAAGGCACAGTGTTTCCACCTATGCCTCCATCTTGGCGGAAGTCCCATTTTTAGACATATTCTAATGTTAACATTAAAATGTACTCAGCTATGTTTTCTATAACACTTACCATGTGACATATTGAGGGAGGTACCTACAAAAAGTAAAAAAAATGTACTCTGCCTTCCAAGAGCCTTCTGATTTGGTTTGCAAGACAGGACTAGACATGAAAAAAATGTAGGAACCAATTGTTTACCAAAATTAGCACTACAGACCCATGGTTTCTAGGTTTTTAATGACAGAATTCTTTCTTCAGATTGGGACTTACCGGGAGTGGCCCTGACCAGTGTGGCTCAGGTGGCTGGATGTCACCCCACAGAGGGAAAGGTCGTGGGTTGGATTCCAGGTCAGGGCACGCGCCTGGGTTGCAGGTTCGGTCCATAGTCAGGGGTGTACAAGAGGCAACCGATGGATGTTTCTCTCCCACATCCATGTTTCTCTCCGTCTCTCTTTCTCTCTCTCTGGAAAAAAAAAGACTTTGGGGGGACAGGGGAAGGGGCCCCTCCCCGTCCGGATGGGTGTCATGACGACCACAAGGGAAGTGCTGCGGGAGTCAAAGCGGGTTACTGTGCTGGAGTCCCTCCAAGTGCCCACCTGGCCTTTCCCCTGCCCCCAGGAGAGGGCTGGGAGACTGGAGCGGAGTGGTACCCACCCAGGGTGGGAAGGTGCCAATAGCTGGAGGGGAGGAAAGTGGGCTTCCAGCTGGGCAGAGAAGAAGCACAAGGAAAAGGAGGCAGGGGAAAGAGCCAACATTCTGCTTCCATCCTGGGGGCTGTAGAGGACCCAGGAGCTGTACCAGGGACAGGTGATGTGATGAGGGAAGCCTCACTCAGCATTCTGTTAGATTCCCTCATGCGTATTTTTTTTTTTACATTTTGCTCCAAACAAAGAGACATCAGCTCTCTTTCTCTAGCTAGCCAGATCAACCCTGGAACAGAAGGAAAGGGAAGGAGAGGAACGTGAGCTGTGCCCTGGGGGCAGGGACAGCCATCTGCGATAGCAGGGGACATTTCTTCTGTGGGACTCGGCACACTGTTCGAGACAGGAGCTGCCCAGAGTGGGTGCAGAGACCGAGAAGAACAGCAGAGGAAATGCATGCATATTTATAGCCTCTGACGACCACGTCGTGATGGTGTGAGAACTGAGCGTACTCTTAATTTTAATTGCAAGTAGGAAGGCTGTTCACAGGCTGAGATGCACTGAGCCTCTTTCCACTGAGGCACAGGGCTATCGTTCACCTCTTAGAGGTGAGTGAGTTGTCATTAAATGCAGTTAAATGACAGTGTACTAACTGGATCCTAGCACCTGAAAGAGTTGTTCTTGGCAGTGACCCCTGCGTGGCAGCACGGCGCGCTGTCCCACTCTGGCTCTGACGCTGTCCCACCACGCTCCCCTGGGCTCTGAAAAGGGGCCTCAGACTCTGAGGGAGACAGCTTTCAAAAGTGATCACGAGAAGGCATTCCTTTGCTGATGCCATTTCCACTTGCCATTCTGTGACTACTAAACCGACTTTTTATGTGAGTCAGTTCCACCTCTTCAACAAATATGTGACAAACATGTATTAAGCACCAACTGTATACCATGCACAATGCTGTGAGGTAGAGATATGCTGCAAACAGAACTGTAAGCTTCTTGCTCCTCATGGAACTAATATAATATAAAATATAATATAAATATATATAATATAATGTAATATAGTAGATATAAGGTAAATTCCAACTCAACATATTCATATTCACAGATGTACACTATTTAGTAGCATTATGGAACTTTCTGTCATAATATTCCAAGAGAATTCTTTCAGAATTATTAACAGACTCTTTAACTATCACATTTCATGTGGAAAAGAAATAGAATTTGACAGCCAGCAGGCAAAGCCAAATATGAAGATGGAAAAAGTATATACTTATCAACGATGAGAAGTGTAGAATTCGTAGGCTAGGGAGGTCTTGGGTGGCTTTCAGATTTTAAAAAGTGTGCCTGTGAGTATTTTAGCACTGTTTTACGTTTAGCTGTTGGAGTAAAGATATATTTGAAACCACTAAACATAAAGTGACATAAAAATATTGCGGGGCATTAGTGTTGTGGTCCAAGGCTAAAACTATACTCACTTTTCTGATTTCTTGAGGGGAGTGAGGGAGCACGGAGAAAATGAGAGGAAAGACATTTAGGGTCTTGTCAGGACTGTCAGCCTGAAAAATCAAACATGTTAAAATAATCTGTGCACATGTGTCTTATTTGTAAAAAGCAAATGCTTCTGAGGGTTATTTAAAAAGAACAAATTTAAAATCCTTTCCTTAAAAAAGAAAAGTACCCATATAAAAAATATTCGTTACCCAATGTTTTATTTGGATTTTTACTTCAAACCCAAGAATTCTTGGTTGTTTTCAAACTTGGGGCTAAGGAATTTTTTCTGTTCCCAATTAAAAATGTAGAACGTGATCTGTCAGTTACTTTCATGTTGTCTTAAATTTAAATTTTAGAAACAATTTGCAGACTAACAATGCAAATGAAAGGTAAGCAACGTTTACTGTGTTAGCAGAATAAAAGCAATTTTCCTGAAGGTCTTCTACAAGTGTATTCATACTATTGTATTTAAAAGTGAGGACAGAATCCACTAACTTGACTGGTTAAAGTTTTCTTGTTCTGGTTTTTAAAAATCAAAACAAAACCCCTAGATTTTCTTGTCTCCTCTGAGCTTTATGTACCATAATGGTAATAACATGAGAGAAGATGTCAAAAAGGAACTCATCTATAACTCCATAATCTATTTATTCCACACTCTTTCCTTCATATCCCGATGCCTTTTCCAATCATTGCGATTGTAGTTGACCCATAGTCCTGTACTTTTTTTTTCACTCCGTGAATGTCTTTATAATCAATTTTACATAGCATAGCTATAAAATTTGGAGACTTGTTTAGTTCCTTAATCTCATTTATTCTCAGTGCCAATTTCTAATCTAAAAAGCCGAGTAGATTTTTTAAAAATGAAAACAAAATCGTTATTGCATCCGGGGAGTGTGTGTCTGAAATACAGGTCTCTGAGAAGGAAACACACACAGGCACAAGCGCTTGTGAAGCTGAGAGGCAGTTCTGTTTTCTCGGACTCTCGCACTGCCGAGTGAGTTCCTCAGTTCAGCTGAGTATTTTCGTGCTGAGAAATGCCTGCTAGAGAGCAAGAGCTGGTTTCCAGAAAAATAAATCTGTGAACTCATTTCTCTCTTTAGGTTGTCTGACATTTATAGGAGTGAAACCAAGGCGAGCAATTGCTTTATTTTACTATTAAATCAGTTTTGTTCAAACAATCCTTTTGTATTAAAGTAAAAAAAAACCCAAAACTAGGTATACTTTTGCTATACCTAATGCAGTCAGTTTTCCCTCTAGTCAAATTCCCACTTTCATTTGGCAATTTGGTTATTGAATTGTGAAAAACAGCCAGCATTTAGAGAAGTTTTACATTGAGGGGTACCGAAAGAAGACATGTTAGTAATTAAATAGCCATCGCTTATGTTAAAACTAAAGGTGAGTCATATAATTACATCCATTAAAAAATTTTGTATTGCTTACCTCTGGCAGGGGCTTCGGATAAGATGTGAAGTTCATAAATAAAAATGCTCGTAAATTGTTTACATTCTTCAGCTTCATCTCGCCACAGAGTCATCATGTTAATTCATTTCACAAAGACTTATTGAGCACCCCACCTACTACATGCTGAGTATTTTGTTAGACACATATGTGTGAGTAAAAGACTCTCACCTCAGGCCAGACTGTTAACTCACACTGCACAGAAGGACACAGGTTACAAATAACACCATTAAATTATCATGAGAATTTCGTGAGGCAGATATTGGTTCATTTTGTTTTGAATGATGAACGTGAAATGTGGGGAACATCACAGTCCACCGAAGGCTTTTGCAGAGGCCGTTTCTTGCATGCCCACTCAGGTGGTCTTCCCAAGCTCCACACGTAGAAATGTCCACCATGGCTAAATGCAAAATAGTAAGCAATACAATCGCTTAAGAGAAGAACCGCTCAAGGTGGATAGGGGTCCAGAGCGTGAGAGGTGGCTTCTGGGGGTGGATGGGTAAAGGGCGTTGCTGGAATCAGCTGGATGGACTTTACCCTGAAGCGGGTTAGGAAAGCTCCAGCCTGGTAGGGAATGGCCATTCCATGTCTTTGATGCCAGGCCAAGACGTCTGAGTAATATCTGCTGGGAAATCGAGAACCATTTGAGGTTTGTAAGCAGAAAAGTAATACATCAGGCAGGAGTTGCAAACCCAGATGCCCACACCGAGCAAGCAGGTAACAAGTGAAATGGGGAGGACAGGGCAAAACGAGAGGAGGACGCCTTCTCTAGGGGCGACTGCCCTTCAGAGCTGCAGGCCTGTGACTGCCCACCACCCGCAGATTCACTGTTCCCTTCCACACGCGTGCTCCACTGTCACAAGTTACGTCTTTACAACATGGGTGCCCATCGGCACAGAGTTACAATTATTGTTCTGTGTAGTTGTCTGTTAGATCCTGTAGAAAAAGGAAATATATATACACATACAGGCGCACACACACATGAATACTGACTCTTATAATTACCTACCGAGTTCCCTTTGCTCCTGTGTTTACCTCTTCATGGCCATCGAGTTGTTGCCAGTGTTCCTTCTTTGAGCATGAAGGCAGCCTGGCAGCCCTGTACACAGCCCTGTACACAGCCCTGTATACAGCATTTCTGGTGGGGCAGGTTCCTAGCAACAGACAATTCCCAGCTTTTTAAATCTGGAAATGTCTGAATTTCTCCTCCATTTTCTGAAAGACAGTTTTGCTGCATATAGAATTCTCAGTGAAATTATTTTCTCTTAGCGCTTAGAATGAAATCCACTGCCTGCCTGCCCGCCCACCTCCCTGGTTTCTGATGAGAAAACCAGCTGATAATGTTACAGTTAATCTTACAAAATATGACAAGTCCCTTCTCTCTTGCTGCTTTTGCAATTCTCTTTGTTTTTCAATACTTGGACTACGATGTGTTCCCATGTGGACCTCTTTGAGTTTCTCGTACTTCAAGTTCATTGAGCTTCCTAGGAATGTTTCCTAGGAGTGTTTCAGGCATAACACGCACACTTTTCTTTCTGTCCCTTTCTCACTTCTCTTTCCGGGACACCTGTCACATGGTGGTGTGCTCAGTAGCTCTTTTAGGTTCTGCTCAGTTTTCTGAATTCTTTTTTTTCGTTCTACTAAGAGTGGGTAAATCTCAGTTGACCTGTCTTTAAGTTCACTGATTCTTTCTTCTGCCTGTTTAATGCTGTTGAACCCCTCAGTTCAGTTACTATACTGCTGAACTCCAGAGTTTTTTGTTTTGTTTCTTTCTACAATTTTTGTTTATTGGTGCTATTTACTTGGTGAGATAATATGTGCGTGGTTTTCTTTAGTTCTTTGCAAGTGGTTTCCTTCAGTTTTTTTTCCTGTGTTTTAAATAGTTGGTTTGAAGTCTTTGCCTAGTAAGGGTAATGTTTTGGTTTCCTCAGGGTCAGTTTCTATTAACTTTTTATTCCAGTGTACGGGCCATATTTTATTGTATCTTTGCATGTCTTATAATTTTTCGTTGGAAGCTGGATGTTTTGAATACTGTAATGTGGCTACTCTGGAAATCGCATTTTCCCTCCTTCCCATGATTTGTTGTTTCTGCTTTTGTGTGTGTGTGGTTGCTATTGTTGGTTTGTTGGTGAGTTTTCTGATCTAATTTTGTGACATCTGTATTCCTTGTCATGTATGGCCACTGAAGTGTTTGGTTGTCTTAGTGATCAGCTAGTGATTTGACAAGTATTTCTTTAACTATCTCAAACAAAAGGAAGGAGGAGAAGGAAGAGGGGATGGGGAGGACGAAGGAAAAAAAAAATGAAATCAGAGAGCCCGTTGGCTGTGTGTGGGATCACACCTTCAACAATTAGTCATGTAGCTTTCAACTCTGCCTTAGCCTTCACTTCCTGCCCATGCAGAGCCTGCGCGTCAGCTGGCAGTGAGAGATTAGGGCCTGCTCCGGGCTTTTCTGAGCATCCACCCTGCTCTGGGCATGCGTATGAGTTTCTAGATTCCGAGGAATTTGAGGGAGCTCTTCAAAGTCCCGGTTTCCCAGAGGGTCTCCCTTCTGGCCTTTATTCCTAGGCTTTTTGATGTGTCGGTTGTTTGCCCTAAACAGTATCCCTCGCCCCAAATGGCAGCACATGATTCATTCGCCTTTAAACATTTTCAGCAAGAAGTGCTTTCTGGGTACTCACCTCTCGCCTCTTCGCCCAGGGAGAGTTCTGAATTAGGGGATATAATATAAGGCCTCTGCACCAGGCCCTCAGGGAGCACCAGGAAGGTCAAAACGAATAGCCACACCTCTTGGGAAAGGAGCTGTGCTCTGTTTCTTCCAGTGCCAGGAACCCTCCCCAGGGAAGTGGGCCGCCATCTGCAAGACCACTGTTCAGCTGGGCTGGGGGGAGGATGGGGCCAGGAAAAGTATAAAAATGCTACAAATACCTCTTATTGCTATTTAGTTGCCCTTTTCATGATGATGTGTCCAGCTAGTTGCCATAAACGTTGAACAAGTTGCCAGATTTCAGAGGAAGTGGATTCTGACCGTTTTTGCCAGTTTATTCATTGTTTTATGGGAGGGCTTGATGGTGGAATTCCCTCCTTCGCTATTTTTACAGATAACATTCTGGGCACATGTGTCTTAAAATATTGTGTATGTAAAAGAAAACCTATGTGTAAGCCATGTACAAAATGCTACCTTACTACCTTTGGTACAAGGCAAATTGGACAAGGGAGGGACTGTAGAATGGGGAGGAGGAAACGGAGGGTTATTGGTCTATAGTACTTAACTTAGGTACCAAACACAGTACAGTCTTCCCAGAAGGTTGCATAGATGGCAGTCCATCCCGTCTTTTCCACTAGGGGACAGTGCTTGGTTGCCTGTAATGTGAAACGACCGACACTGGCTCAAACAGACGGGACGTCACTTGACGCAACAGGAAAGCCGGGATGGGCTGGCAGCGGCTGGAGCAGTGGCCCCATGAGGCAGGAACTCAAGCCCTGTCTGCCTTCGTCTTTCACTGTCCTTCGAGCCGTGATTCTACATCCTCTGCGGTGGCCTTTTGACCCCACGATGGCTGCTGTAGCTCCAGAGGTCTCCTGTGTGTTCAAGGCAGAGCATTGTCACAAGCATTTTCCTAGTGTTTGTTGTTGTTGTTGTTGTTGTGTTAACTTGGGACAGAAAAGCCTCCTCAGAAGACTTCTTAATATTTAATGAGCCATGAATAGGTCACCTGCCTGCTTATTATCAGTCATTGGCCAAGAGAAATGGTACTACCATAACAAGTTGTGATTCTTTGGGCTGAGAAGGGGCCTATCCTTCAAGAGGTCAAAAGATTGGGGTCCTGTAAGCCAGGAATAAAGAAGGAGGGTAGCTGTTGGGTAGGCAGAAACCAGGAGAGATGGCCGATAGGGTGGAGGTGGCTGCTTGGAAGGGTGGCAGCTGCCGGCTTTGTCCCAGACCACGCCCCAGTTGGAGCAAGCTGTTAGCGTCACTGGGGGAGGCAGGGTTAGAGGGGAGGGTCAGAACTATAAAATGTCCAGTCCCGTAGTCGAGGTGAAACCACAAGTGTCAACTCAGAGCCAAAGCAGGCCACAGCCTGTAGGGCGTCCCAAGCTGGACCAGGAGCCCAGAGCGCATGTCAGGGCCCAGGGAGAGCAAACAGAATTCTGGTTTCTGGCTCTGGTTTCTGCCCGGTGGGAGTTCACGGAGCTTTGAGAGCTGGTTTCTGACAGGTGTGGCGATCTCCAGGCCCTTAGACAACTGGTTACCTCTGGGTGTGAACCCGAGGTGGGGGAAGGGCTTTTCAGGGCCAAGCTGAGAAACTGGCAAGAGTCCCAGACCTAGGAGGAGCCCAGTGTACTGGGCAGTGACCACAGCAGGAGCTTGGGGACAAGGGACAGAGGTGAAGCCCTGTTATTTGAGGGTGGGAGGCAGGGTGCGGTTAGGGAACTCGGAGCTCTCTGATCAAAGCCGGGACTTCAGGGAGGGACTGGCCATCAGTGTTGCCTGATGCGAGACCCCAGTGTGGAGCTGGCTCCGGCTGAGTCAAAGCTCTCCGGTCTCAGGGTGGGAGGGGTCGTGGGAACTGAAGATTGGGCTGAGCCTACTACAAATGGGGATCCGGTGGTCCCAGCTGGGGAGGGAGGGGAAGGGATGTGGTATTTAAGGGACGGATACAAGACGTAGTGTGGAGATAGTATTTGAAGATGTTGGCGAGAGGAAGACAATGCTGGGGGTTGAGCCTTATCACAGACACAGAAAGTCAAAGCAGCAGTCATTTCTGAAGCCAAAACCCCCTGGGTCTGCGCTGCCCATTGGACACCCAGATAGGGGTGTTGGTAACTGATGATACGAAACTGGGCTTCGGAGAGAGGGGGCTGAGAGGAGTCGAGCTTGGACCATCCACCTCAGGGGAATGGCGGGCTGATACTGGAGAGGAAGAGGGAGGGCACGGAGGAAGGGCTCAGCACATGGCATGTCCCTATGCCTAATTCAAGGACAAAAATAAAAAATTAAAAAATGGAGGGTCCCATCACCCCCATGCCCCAGATGAGGCTTCATGTGTATTACTCTGTATGACTTCTATTTATAGTAATTGTTATTTAGGGATGATCCATAACATAGTCAGATTTTTTTAATGCCAAAAGAAGATTTTTTTAAAGAATTTTTTTAACGCCAGAAGCAGAATACGTTGTCACTTTCCCCTTTGTTCTGTGATCCCACCGCAACACCTCACAGCGCCTCCCTCACGGTTATTCTGGGCGGACCGTCCGCCCACGCCCTGTGCCTGGAAGGAGCTTTCCTTAAAGCCAGGAAGGATTCTTTTTTTCTGTATTAAACTAGAGGTGGTTTAAAAAAATGTATAGTAAACAAAAAGAAAAATCATTACCACCTATATCGTAAAATTAATGATTTCATAAGTTGGTGTAAGAGTACTTAAGCATCAGTAATTCATAGGCTTTAAGTTCTTAACGGAATGGTGAGATAGTTATTGGAACCTGTGGTTTGGGGGGGTACAGGTGTCGACTAGTTTTTCAAACACACAGGGCACATGTAAAGAAATGTCCAGAAATGAGGTCATAAGGAAACGAAGGACTGATGAAATCAGGGCACCTTCGAGAGTGAGGGACGGTGTTAGGAATAATTACACCCTGGAACCGCTCTGGGCAGACAGAAATGAAGTCACCCCAATTCTACACCTCAGGTGTGTGATTCTCAGTTCCCATGATTCCAGGAGAAATGAGGGGAAGGTCAGGCCTTTCCTCCCGGTCCCAGCCTCTGAGTGGGGGTCCTGCTTTGTTTATACACTGGGCAGGTGCTGTTCGAGGGACTGGGGATGCCAGACTGAGAATGTGTTCATTGCTGGGCTCTTCCAGTTGGTTTTCAAGTCAGGAGAAGGTGTTTGGAAGCTGCCGAATGGGTTCAGGGCCCAGCCCTGTCGGTGCTTAATGACTTCAGTGTGGGTTTTAATCTCTTGCCCAAATGTTATCTTACCTGTCCAGACAAGCCCGTCCTCATTGCCGGAGAGTGTGGGAAACTTAGCACTGCCTGAGCAACCAGGGAAGCGAAGAAGTGTCTGAAGGTAGGAAAGACTTGCGTCAGTGTATCTTTTCATGCCGTCTGTCCATGTATAAGTTTAAACTTCTGTGCTGTGTAGGGACAGCCCAACACCCTTCCACGGAGGGAGAAAAGAAAAAGACCATTGAAAAATACACAATGGAGTTAGCTATCGGGAAACCGGAAATGCTGACTGTAATAAAATGTTGACAGCAGTTTCACTTAATGTGCGGTAACGCTGGAGGAGAGCGACGTCTCTGGCACCGAAGGCGGTCTGGAGAATAAAGGAAGCAGTCGTCAGGATTTGGAGTAAGCCGCAGATTATTACCATCTGTACACTTGGAAGACCTTTGCAAACGCAGAAAGCCAGGACCCAGACCGGAGAGTAAGTACCCTGAACTCTGGGGTGTGTTGTTAGACAGAAGAAACTGGTCTGCAGGTTTAAATACAAGACTTCATAAAACCTGACAACTTTTTTTTTCCTGGCGATAGAGGTACGAATAGTTCATTTGCCTAAAATCTGGAACATTCGGCAACATTGTTTTTGAGCCTCGCGTGGGAAATGCCATTGCTGTACACCTTTACTAGATCAGGCCTTCACTCTTCTGTGACGTCTCTGTAAATGCAGAATGATTTGTGAATTACTCTGCAATTGGACTATTCTTAGACAATGTGTTTTTGCGTTCTTCCCAGAAACTGTGGGGAGGGGGGTCATCCTGAAACACATGTGAGTGTTCTGAATAATGAATCGGTTTGTTGCGGTGATAGATGACTTCGTTTGGGCCTTTCTATTCGTTATCCAAAACCAGGTCCTTTTGGATGAGCCGGCATTAAGTCAATATCTTTAATTTATTTTTTAAGTTTTACGTTGTGCGTGCTTTAATCAGGACTCATATTAGTTCAGAGATCTTGCACCTAAAATGATCAATTCTAGCCCTTGGAAAACTAGATTGACTGAGGACTTAGGGGGGGTGAGTGGGAAGGGGGGAGATGAGATTTTTTATTGTAAAAAATGAATATATGTTTTAAAATAATAAGTGGTAAAGGAGAAACCCATTTACCTAACATGGTTGCATAAAAAGAGTAAATGGAACCATTAGGCACCATATTTGAACTCTCATTGAGAAATAGAAACTTCCTTGCAAATGGGTTTGGTATAGAAAATAGAATGTAATGGGATGATTTTAACTTGAAAATAGCAATTAACGACAGACTGCAGAAGCCAGCCAATTAATTGTCACTTAGTGCGTTTCTGTCCAACGCGTATGGATGATTGTTTACAAACAGGGGCTGTTTTTTAAAAGTGCGTATGAATTTAGTTTCACACTTGGCAAACCTTGGCAAGTTCAGCAACATCGAAATCTTAGCTCTTTGAAACTTAGACTAGTCTCCTGGAGAGGGAATGTTTCATGGGTAGATTTATTCTTCCCTTGCAAGCCCTAAGATCTTACTACTTAGCGAGAAGCTCTTTGCCCCAGTTTTTTCTTTGGTAACCTAAACTTCTCAGAATCATCCAATATGGAGTGTTTGGCTCGATTAAAACGAGGGAAGGCGGAAATAACTGGATGAATTGGAAGTTGAATCGCATACATTAGTTTAAGTTTCATTCTGAAACCTACTCACCCTAACTCTTCACTTTGCAATTAAGGCGTGAATTCGAGTCTCCCCTACTGCAGGTGCTCTCACCTGTTAGCATTGGCCATGCCACTGCTCTTTTTCTTCTTAAAGCCCTCATCTGAAGATATGTTTATTGACAAGAGGTAGAGAGACAGAGAGAGATAGTGATAGTGATAGAGATAGAGATAGAGATAGAGATATGAGAGAGAGAGAGGGAGAGAGAGACCAGCTGCCTCTGCAACCTAGGTATGTGCCCTGACTGGGAATTGAACCTGCCACCTTTTGGTGTCTGGGAAGAGGCTCCAAGCAACCGAGCCCCCCCCCCCCGGTCAGGGCCCATTCTACTTCTTTAATTAATGATGCGGGGTCTTAGTTCTCAGTTTAGTCTTGGGGGAGCAATGCAGCAGGTGGGAAAGGGGCCATGAGGCTTTCCGGACACTGTGGTCCTATTTGATAAATTACCGCTTCAGAATGTTAAAGAGACTCCAGTGGCCCGAAAACATTCACGCAATTCCCACATGTTTGCTTTTTTCTCACTGGAAAGTGTAACTTATGGCAGGAGTAGCTGGGAAATCTGAGCTCATTATTGAAGAAAAACTAATGGTCAGATGTTTAGCATACATTTTGGAAATATCTCAGTGTGGGAAAATCTTCGGTAGAGTTTATTATGAATGTGTTTGTAATAAATGTACTTTTCAATGTTTACCTTAAGTATCGTAAAGCATAATTAAAAAAGTGCTAAACAGACACAGTTGATTGCCTATTGCAAACTACACGTGAGCGAGCACCCAGATTTGATTCAGCAGAAGGCATGGTTGGAATTACGTGTTGAGGCATGTTCATGGTTTGTCTGAAAGTGTGCGAATGGGGGGCAAAGGTGGGCTCTTCGCCTCCATCCCGCCTTCTTTTTGAAGCGATGTTTGGCGTTTTAGCTGCCGGGTGGTGCCTGCTCAATAGGAATGTGGAGCCTGCTCTGGCCTCAGCTGCTCCAGCGTGGGTCAGGAGCCGGGCCTCGGGGCTGTGGGCTGCAGCGGCCTCGGCAGGCCTGTTCTGAGTCGGCTTCCAGGTGAGGGGTTCATTCCCGGCCTCTCTGGGGCTCCGGGGAGAGCCCCGCTGCAGGATGTACCTCCTCACAGAAACGCCCTAAGTTTGCATCCTGGGGTCCCAACCAGGTGGGTCACAGATCAGTCTCCATCCAAACCACAGTGCAGCCCAGATGTCTGCCTGCAAAGGCCTTGTTCTCACCCCTTGTCCCCAGCTGACTCACACCTGACGGCAGGGTGGTCCACATGACCATGACCTTGCAATGAATTGGCACAGATCTTGGGGGACGAGAGCACCCTTGCCCAAGTATAATGGGGTGATTTGCTGTTAGGGAAGGAGAGAAGGAAGATGTCAAGGTGTTACTTTAAAAATAGTCTATTTTGCAGTAGTGTCTGTTGAAAAGTTATTGCATGTGTATTCACGTCGGTAGCTAAATTCTCTGCGGTACTTACCCTATGGGATTTAAACAACCACCAGCTCTCACGGAGAATTTGCTATGCAGAGTCCCAGAGGTTTAGGCTGTGCCTACCAGATGAGGGGAGAGGACACACAAGGCAGCAGTGAGCGATGTGAGTGTATAATCAGAGCGGAAATGTGTGTTGCGGGCCGGAGTGCTGCTGGGCTAGGGACTGGGAGGGCCAACAAGCCTTCCTGTTCCTCCTCAGGGGCAGAGCTCTGCCCCCCCCAGCTGCCATCCCTGCCGGGTGGAGGCCTGCTGCATCCATCTGTCCCTCCGTGCTGTGCTTCTGTGCTCCCCCACCCCTGGCAGGCCAGCCAAGGCAGGCCCCCGCTCTTATCCTGAGGGTGTTCCAGCTCCTCCTGGAACTGTGTTGTTTCAGGTTTTTACCACGCAGTCGGAAACACCGTCCTGCTCTCATTCGGATTTTCCTCCTGAACTTATTCCCCACCCCCGAATCACCAGTATCCTCGTCGGTGATGAACTTGTTTCAATCGTGTGTCTTCCAGCTCTTGGCCTCTCCTCCGCCTCGCTTTCTGGAAAGGTGCCTCATCCTGTTTTGCATCTGTTTCACTGGCTGTACTGCTCCCTCCTGGCTTCTGCAGTTCCCAGGTTTCAGCCACGCCCTGCTCCTTATTCTGCCCCTGCTCCTCATTCTGCCCCTCCTCCTGTGTCAGCAGGCCCCTTAGAGGATTCAGTAACCCACTTCCCGGCCAGTCGCTGAGTCCCTACTATGCACCAGGAATCGCTGTGGGGTTGTAGGCATTGAGGGTGGAAGGTTGACTGACAGGTGTGGCTGCCTCCTGGGATCTGTGGGCTAGGGAAGAGGAGAGACAAGTATGCAGGCCACCTCTGTACATCTGAAAGCTGCCCCTTACGGAGGAATACGGCTCCTGTGGGAGCCCGTGGGGACAGCTAGCCTGACCTGGGTAGGGGGTGACTCCTAAACCCACAACCACCTTGGCCCTAACCTTGAACTTCAGTTTCCCTTGGAGGACCTGTCAGCACCTCAGATAAACCGTGGCTAACAGGAAACGATCTTTCCCTGCAAGCTAGGTGTCCTCCGTGCGGCCCCATTTCTGGCAACTGGACCGGTGTTTGCCTCCTTTACGGAGGCCGGAAATCTGGGAAGCACGCTAGATTTCGGATTTCCTCTAAGTGCCTCCCCCCGTCAGCTACCCACTTCTGACAGCTCGGGCTCCGTAATTGCTCTCAACTCCGCTTCCTGCTTTCCAGTGCCATCGCCACTGCCCACGGCCAAACCCTCGCCTCCTCATGGCTGCACCGGTTAATATTTATAAAGGGGCCATTTACTATTCAGAGGAGACACTTAAAAAGTACCCAAGTGGTTTATGTGCATGGTAGAAAAGATTAGAAAATACAGACAAAGAGAAGGGAAGAAAGGAGAAATCACATATTTACCACTTATGCAACATCCCTGTGAATGCTCTAATATTTGTTCTCCTGAACTTTTCTCTATATAGCTAAACATCTACATATCCAAATATTCTCACATGTAAAAATACCTTGCAAATTGTGATTTTATTATCTCTACTGTTTTTATTATCTCTACTTTTTTGTATTTGACCTATAAGGCTGCTTTTCCACATCTAAAAATACAATGATTTGTAATAACGTTTCATGACTGCATTGTGACTTGGAATAATTTGAACTGTCCCTCGGGCGGATGGAAGGACGGTTCTCGGGCCGCGCACAGCGCCTTGCTGTCTCTCTGTCCGCGTTCTCTTTCTCTCGTTGCCGTGCAGCGTCCCGCACGGCAGGTGTGACCAGGCCCCTCCGAGCTCTGGCCGCTGCTTCAGTGGAGTGGGCAGGCAGCTGTGTAAACAGACAGACACAGTGCAGCCGGTGGTGCTTTGGGAGCAATGGGCTGGGGTGGGTGACAGCAGAGCTAGCCTCGGAGTCGGGCAGGCACGTACCGAGTTAAGCTGGCGGTGATCAGAGAGGACACGGGTGGGAAGTCCACAGAACAGGGTGCGATGGGCCCCCCTTGGAAGAAGGTGGAGGCCAGATGGAGGGTGTTGGCGCGGCCACGACAAGGGAGAGATGGCAGGTCCCGCCGGGGTGAGGTCCTGTAGGGGGAAGTCTCCACCCGCCCTGCAGACATTTGGGTAGGCTAATTAAATGGGGAGGCAGGCGACACCAGCCTGGGCTCTGCTCCCCGAGGCTTATAATCAAAACCAGGATAGAGTTCTGTGTTCATGTGATTTTGATTGTCCAGTTAAATCTTGAAATCCAGATGTTAGTGGGCAATTCAGATTATTTTATTGACCTGACTGGGTTTTTTTCTACTATACCAAAAAAACCCCAAGAAAGCCTTTTGTTAATATATCGGACTTTGTTACCATTCTTCTAATATTCCTTCTGTTAGAATTCATTTGTGTTACTTAGGTGCATTGATAATAAAGGCAGATTAGAATGTGTGTGTGTGTATTTACATCCTTGTCAACCTAGTAAAAATAGGCAAAAATATAACCGTACCTCTCTAGGGAAGAGGCAAAATTTTGCCATTCAAAGGTAACATATATAATTCTATGGTTAAAGGTCTATGTCCCTTTAAAAGCACATCCCTTCCGCTGATGTCTCTATCCTTTTTTTGTGTTTCGTTCACTGTGAATTTTTAAATCAAGGAACATAAACTTGCTCCAGTTTCTTTAATAAGGAGAAGAGAAATTATTCAAGTTTCACAAAATTTGCCTAAAGTGGCACAGCTAATTAGCAGCTGAGCTGAAACCAAATCCAGGACTCTGGCTTCTGGTCCTGTGACCTCTCCAACCAGTCGCTGCCGCCACCCTAGTTACAAAACGAAGAGAAAAGACAAAGCAAGGAAAGAGAAAAGAAAAAAGCAGAGCAGGGAAAAAAGTTGGGGAATCTAGCCGACACATTGCTTTAATTCTCCTGTCTCTTTATAGAGTGTGAAAAATCCTGGTGTACTTTAAAAGAAACATTTAAAAATGTATCCGGACTTGTAAAGAAGATCGAGAATATTTGTGATATGCTAATTAGAAAGCATCTCATTATGCAAGACACAGGAAACTTGGTGGGAGGAGATGCTGTTCAGAGCAACCTGAGGAGGCTTCAAAGGGAGGACGAAGGAGGGTCTTCTTTGCTTAAGTGATAGTGTGGGGCTGCCACCCAATTTCTGATGGGGTCTGACACCTTCATAATACACCCCGTGGAAACGGGGGGAGTCTGTCAGACACGTGGAAAGAAGAGCAAACAATTTCATTTCCATCCGAGTCTCCTCGGGTGTAAGTCCCGGCCTCTCCCGTGGTGCTCGCCTGCCAAACGTCTTCCCGTTCGTGCCACTGTGTGTTGTTGGCAAAGGGATGGTGTGTTGGCAGCGGTGCCGATCGCTCCAAGGTGACCCTCTGTTGGGAGAAACAAATCTCTTTCAGTTGCTGTCACCGTGCCCTAATCCCATGAGGCGAGCGGTTAGTGGGTAGACTTCCACCCCACTCTGGCTTATTCCCGCAGATCCGCCCTGACTCGAAGTGCTAATTCTTCCAAGGGAGTTCTAAGGGACGTGGGGAAAAGTACCAGAACTTGGTCAGAGTTCAAATTCAGGAGCAGACAGAGGGGGCCGGATCATATACCAGGAGCCTCCCACCCTGGGTGT
Organism: Sturnira hondurensis; assembly: GCF_014824575.4. NCBI lineage: Eukaryota > Metazoa > Chordata > Mammalia > Chiroptera > Phyllostomidae > Sturnira > Sturnira hondurensis. The sequence continues at coordinate 5,026,643 of NW_028081271.1, forward strand.
CCAGAGAATTGCCAGGTGAAAGTGGGCTGTCTAGCGACCTAGGCAGGTCCTCCCCACTGTTGCTCTGGGCAGCTGGTGCCTGTCCTGCCCACTGTTTGCATTTGTCCAGACTAGACTGTTCTGGTGTGTCTGGTGCAAAGGTGAAGTTTGTCCAGCTGTGGCGGGGGTGGGTACCCAGGAAGGTCCCAGTAAGCGGAGCATTCGGCTACTCTTACTCTGTGACGGCCTCTAGCAGGGGTGTCCAGCCTCTTGGTGTCTCTGGGCCACACCGGAAGAAGAAGAGCTGTCATGGATCACACATTAAATTCGTAAACATTAAGGAAAACCGATGAGCAAAAAAAGAAAGGTTTTAAGTAAATTTACAGTCTTGTGATGGGCCGCATGCATAGCCATCCTAAGCCACCTGTGGCCTGCGGGCCATGGGCTAGATGTCCCTGCTAGAAAAGGGGAAAGATGAGGACACCTCAAAATGCCAGCCCTGAGTTCAGAAGTGACCTTTAAGGAGGGTTTACACATGTGAATTTTAGAATCAGACTAAGTGGGTTCAGGATCCCAGTTTTGCCTACTAGCTGCGTGACCACATACCTTACTTGTTCTCTGTGCCTTGGCTTCTTCCTCAGTAAAGCGGGTTGTGCTAGGAGCCTATAGGCTGTTTCTGAGGATTCTGTGTGAGGGAGAAGGTGCAGAGCCTCGCAGAGTGTGAGGCTCATCCCGGGCCTCAAACTTGGGAGCAACGGTCGTCATTCCTGTGCTTGTGATTCTGTAAACACTAATCCATCAAAAACCATTTTAGTTTGAAACCAGACCCCAAAGGGAGCCGAAATACAGATTTACAGTTTGATGAATTATCCCAAAGTGAATGAACATGCCCTTGTAACCACTGTCTGGTTGAAAACGAGAATGTTAGCTATACCCTTCCCCAGCTGCGTGATCCCCACCCCCCACCCCCAGGTAGGTTCATGGTCTGGGGAATGGCCCTCAGAGGGTCCCTCCAAAAGGATGGTCAGGGAAGGTCCTTCTGCAGCAGTGACATTGGGGAGGGAGAGTGGGCACAGGGAGGAGTGTGAGGTCCGGTGGTGGGAGTGAGTGGGGGGCGTGTTTGAAGAACGAGAAGAGGCTGAATGATGTGAGCAGGTAAGTCTGCACGAGCGGCTGATGAACCGTGGGGGAGAGGCTGGGTTTGCTCTCATTGAAATGGCTTTAGGATCCACTGTCATCCGTGCTGTGAGAGAAACAGAGTCCCGTGGACATTAGGAGGGGCAGAGGTTGCGTGCGTGCCTCTTCTCTCTAACAGTATCTTCCCGATATAAGGCACGCTCCCATGTAGGGTGCCCTCGGTCCTCATGACCTGTGAGGTCCACAAGAAAGATATGGTGACATGTATTTCCTGTTCGAGGGGAGGCGACCAAAAACAGCGAGGGCTTCAGGCTTGTCGCTGAACCCTTTGTTCCAGACCAGGGAGCCCGCTCTTCTGACATGGAAGTTATTAATGTCTCAATGGCTCAGAATCTTCCTGCCTGCAAAGCTAGTTAACACCTGCTGGGGGTGGGGGTAGGGTCAGGGGGTGGGGCAGCCAGTCTCTGTCCTCTGAGAGGTTGTATGTGGAACATCAGTTACACACAGTCCTCAGGCCAGTAGGGTCGACTGAGCGAATGTGGACTGATGCACAGGTCCCTGCTGTTCCCACTGTGAAATGCACCAAGGCTCTGAGAAGCTCTGTAGTAACAAACTGTGTGAACCCTGTGGTTTCCCATGCCTCACCAGCTACCCTCTTTTCCTATGCGGTGTCCCTCAATGTCTGCAAATGCCATTTGGAAAACACCAGCCCAGAGAGTTGCTGTTCAGTGTTTACTAAATGGTCTCTTGAAAGAATTACAATCTTATCTGAGCCAGAGACTCCTGTCTCTTGCAAAAGAGTTAGAAACCACATTTGCAAAGCACTTCCATATGCTTAAGCATGAAGAACCTGGATAAATGGAGATTCAAAGTGTTGAAAATCATAAATCCACTCCTGTTTTGAACACGAATGTTAATTGCTTTGCCCTTTGAACTCACGGCATTTCCATCTTTTGGGGCCCCTGGATTCTAGATGTTGACGCAGGAACTGGTCTTATCTGGTTTAAAAGATAAATTTTCTAAAACCTGGCAGGGCTTTGATTGTAGGTTGTTATCTACAAGGAGATACATTTACATAGAAAAGAGTTTATTTATAGATTCTCGCAATCCTCTACGTTCATACAGATTCCTGTTCTTCTTTTTTCCCTCCTGTGCTTACCTAGGGATTTACAAAACCGTAACTGAACTTGCAGGAAATGCTTTGGATAGATGTTCACAGACACGCCCACTGAGCTCTGGCAGAGTTTGTGGGAACATGCCCGATTCCCTTCTCCCTTCCACTTTGCAGCTCCTTGCAGGTTTTCATGTCCTTTTCACATCTCTTTCACACCATTGCTTTTCTCTGCATCCGAGCTCCCTCCGCGTTGTCTTCATCCTGTGAACTTGGTGCTCAGAACTTTCAAAAATGTGAATGTTAACTTGATTTTAATGCTGTGCATTGCCCGGAGTGCAGCCTTTCTTAAATCAGGCTCTCAGAACCCCGTTTTTGAGATAGGAGGAAGCAGGGGTCAATGGGGCTCTTCCCTGCGGACTTGTTAGGGCCTTTGTTGTGCTGACATCCAGCTCCTCTCCAGAAGGGAGGCAGGACGGTGTTTTTCAAACTCACCAAGTCCCGAACCCCCGCTCCAGCCCTCTCATAGCAGTGTGAGGGGATGTTATTGTGTGGACCCGACTTCGGACAAGGCCTCGTAGGTTCAGACCCACACCCCGCGCCCTGCGTTTTCTGTAGCCGCTCCTCCAGCACGATGCCCCACGACCACTTTGGTGCTCTGTCCCCGCAGAGCAAATGGTTTCCTAATGCCCTGACACACTCGGCGTGCCTCCATTTTTAGTCTCTTGCCGTGATATTCTCAGCCGCCTCTCCATGGACCCGGCGATGCTTCCCCACAAACCCAGAGGCCTTTAGTTTCCTTCCCCTGTGCCTGTGTGAGAGAGCCCAGCCCTCCAAATCCCAGCTCCTTTGGGGAGACTTTCTTGGCCAGCATCCCCAGGAGCCTCCCCGGGAGCTTTCGCCGTCTGCACCGCACCCTCGGTTAGTGCTGTGCTGTGTGTCCGCTGGCTGCACTTCATCACCTGTGTGCACTTCGTGTCCCCGGAGGCTAACACCTCGCCTGTGTGTGTGCGTTTCATCTCCAGGTGAGCTTCGTACACCGTGGAAACTCCACTGGCTCAGAAGGACAGCTTACACTCTGTTTTGGAGGCCGAGGATTCGTTCTCTCTCCCTGGGTACTTGGAGTGTGGTGGTGTGGGGTTGTTGGTTTGCCAACATCTGGGTCCTTGGGGTGGACAAAAGCTACGGAGCAGGAATGAACAACTGCTGTAGAAATTGCAACAAACAAAAATATTCTGTGCGTAGAGGGTGCCTATGTTATTCTCCCCAAATGAGCTTACATTTGGTTGGGGGAGATATACAATTTAATAAAGATGCTAGTTGCACTGACGCCGTTATGGGAATACAGAGCTGAGGATGCTTAATGTCGGGTGGGGAGGACCACATGAAGGCAGATACAAGGGACGTAAGGGGCGTAAAGAAAAAGTTTACCAAAGAGGATGTAGTGATTTGGGCTAAGACCCTAGGAGGAACTAGGAGTTTGGAGACCGAGAGGAGGGCAAGGATATCCCAGGCACGGGAACGATGCAGCGTGAAGGAGGACGAGAAGGCAGGAAGACTGCAGTGTGGCTGCATGGGGAAGCACTGTGGAGACAAAGGTGAAATTCTGAGGGGTCAGGTTGGGGAAGGCTTTTAACTATCTGGGCAGTGCCATGGCTGTTTGAGCACATTTTAAGCCAGTAAGTGATGTGATCAAGTGTACGCTTTAGGAAATTGGCCGCAGGTGAGAAAAAGGAGCGCCCAACTGAGATGGCGTGAGTCCTGTTGTCCTGGTGTCCCCCGCAGCCCTGGGTACAGGAGTAGAGGCAACTTCCAGCCTGGGTGGGGGAGAGAGGGATGCGCATGGATCCTTTCGAAGGGGATTTTGGTTCCTTTGGTGAGGCCGATTGCGCAGGCGCCTTAAGCTCTCGCCGTCCACCTTCTGGTGTCCACACCTTTGCATGCTCTCTGGTGATGAGCACTCAGCCTCACCAAGAAGACACGCCGACCAGGTGCTGACCACCAGGTTCCCTCATGATCCCTCTCCAGCTTTCTAACTGGCAGCCTCCAAGACAGCCCAGCACAGCAAGCGCGGGAGGAGTGTTCTCCGTGGAGAACCTGTTCTGACGCTGAAGATCCTGTTTCTCCTGGTGTGATGAGTGGGTTGGTTCAGGCTTTGGGGCGCGAGTGAAGAGCCATCTGTTAGAATCAGGCATTTTGTGTGATTTATGGAGAAGAGGGGGAAGTGGGGGGAGGGAACTGGAATGGACCATATTCTCCTAATGAGATCAGAATTATTGTGTAAGTGCCAGAGGCCCAGGCAAAGACGTGTTTTGTATTATTTTATGTTGTCGTTTTTCTTTTAATAGCTCTTTAGCTTAAAGTTTCAAAGCTCCTGCAACAACTTGTATTTTTGGAACTCTCGGGCTATTTTTTTTTGCACAAAATGGAGTCTTCCCGACAGTATTTATTCTATATGCACATACCACCCCCCTACAAGATAAAAACAGTGAACTGTTTAATAGCACTTGACCACGTTTAAGGAATTGTTCTTACAGACACACACAAACTCAGCTGATTCTGCTACTGGCCCACTGAACAGAGACCGTGTTCTCAGCACTGTGACCAGGTCTGTGGTCAGGAACATGGAAGAGAAGGAGGTCGTGGTAATAGACATTCCTGTTGGTAACAGGTTCCGCCGGGATCTGAACCCAGGCCGTGTAGATCCACAGTGTAAGATTGCAGCCTGGCCACGGAGACACGCCATCACAGTGCCTTTGATATATTATTGCATCCAAAAACTCATTTTGGTGTATAGCACATCGCACCTTTTTTTTTGGGTTACCTTCTTATTGCGCTAAATTTTTTTTCTCTGACGTTACTTGAGAGATGCAGGAATAGAGTAACATTTAAGCATAGGTAAACCTTTAATTACCTGGGCCTGATAACTTTCAGGACAAGTCTTTGAAGTGTGTTGTCTTATGGCTAATATATTGGAACTGCCAATTTGGTTGTAAATGAAACTTTTTCCATTGCCGAGTTGCTGGACTCGAGTGTGCTCTCTCTTCAAAGGGTATAAAACAGTGGGTGAGCGCGGCTGGGGGGTGGAGGTGGGAAAACAGGCCTGAAGGTAGCATTTGAATGATCGGTGGGTTTTCTTTTGTGGATCAACATGACTGGAAGTTGACACAAGCCATCCTCACGTTTGATATCTGTGCACAAATTAGAGGAAAGAGCAGTTTGGGGTTTGTAGTTTTTTGCATGAATGAGGGCTGTTCTGTGGGTCATGGTGGCTAAACTTCCTGCCACTGTGTTTGAGCTCTGGGGCTGCCTGTGGACAACTGTATGCACTGGAGTAGATCAAGGCAGGCACGTGTTCACCATCCACACGTATTCGTGCACCTGGGCCCCAGTGTTGAGAAGACGGTTTTCCTCAAAACCTCCATTTTCATTTACCAACAGTGCTTTAGAAAATGTCACCAAACTCTTGAAATTCCCAGATCGCCTTTTAAACTTACGAAGACTATGAACTGAGGGTTTGAACAGGGATTTTAAAGAAAATGACACAAGAGGAGAGGGTAAAAGGATAGAAGTTGTTAATAAGACCAAGAGCCCCAGAAGCGAAGGCCATGATGGGGAAGGGGCCACATGTCACTTTCTGGACAGAACTGCTGAGGGCCAAGTGTGCTTATGGTGAATGCTGCCTCTCATTTTTCTCCCGGTCAGGGGGTCACTGAAAGCACATAAAATCGTCATTGTTGCTCAGAGCAGGGGCCCATCTAATCATGATCCTGCTTTATGGTGGGACTGGTGGCTCTCTGTCCTTTGTCATCCTGAGAAGGGGTTTCCCTTTAATAACCTGGGGAACGTTTCCCATCCAGGCTCTTGTCCCATGCAGTTCATTCTGGGCGTGTGTGATTACTTTTGGTCTGTTGCTATTCGCTGAGCCCCTTTGCTGGTCCAGACTCCGTGCTGGGCTCAGGAGAACCAGTAGCTCCTTCTCAGGGCTGCCTCAGAGCCCCACAGATGGAGACAGACGAGGCAGCGATGATCCAAGTGCCGAACTGTAGGGAGAGTGAGAGCTTCTTCAGCATTTTACTCATGGAGCTTTGCATTTGTGCGATATGGAACCAAGTCACTGTGCTGTGTTGGCTGACGTCCTTGGTTCTTTGGAGTGAATCTGAGGTCTGGGATTTGAGCACTTGTGCGGCAAGTCTGTCTTTCCCTAAATCTCTCCCTTTTGCGTTATCACCATGACAGCAGCCTCTGGGTGGCACCTGAGGTGAAATGTTAGGAACACATTTGGACATCAGGCCAATAAATCACAGAAATGGTTTTGCCGATAAACTGCAGTGACATTGTTAAAGAAGACACTAGAATCCCAGGTAGCCACGGACGATCATTTCTTTAAGTCCTTCCTGTACCTACAAGTGGGATAATAGAAGACCTTTCTGAACCTTACTAGGCTCTCTGGGAATGCCAGTGAGGTGGCAGACCCTCCTTCCAAGGTCAATGTCATTGCGGAGGCCTGATGCAGCTGTGCTGAGGCCCTGATTGCTGAGCACTCAGATGCTCAGCTCTTCTCTGAAGGCAACAATGCTGTCTTTCAGTCCAGGTCAAGACCTCAAGGAAAGCAGCCACGGCTCAAAGGAGAGGGAAAAAGGTGCTGGGCTGAACTGAATTTCCTAGTTTGTATAGAGTAAACCCTTTTATTTTAAGAAAGAATAAATTTTAAAAAAGTAAATCTTTGATTAAAAATAAATCTTTAGGGCACATGCTTAGGTTTCAGGCCAGGTCCCTAATAGGGGGTGCATGAGAGGTAACCACACGTTGATGTTTCCCTCTCTTTCTCCCTCCTTTCCCCTCTCTCTAAAAATACATAAATAATATCTTCTAAAATAATGTATTTTTTCTTCTCTGCACTTGTCCGTGAAAATAGGACTTTCATACAATACAGTGAGTACCCTAAACTCGCTTGGTTTATTTGGTGTTTTGATTTGTTTCCCTGGTTTATCTGACTTTGGTGCTGTCCTCATGTAAGACGTGGGCAGGTAGGTCCTGTAAATTCAGATTATTTTCTGTAACCTTACTCCACAGAAGAGACGCTGATTGTGGGTGCGTTAGCTAGGCGAAGGTTCCGGTTACTGACATTGAAGTTTGCCAGTACAGGGTGAGGCAGGCTGTTTTTAGCATACATGACAAATGTGAGAAGCAAGCCCTGTTATCCGACACCACAGTTTGGCCACCAGAGGGAAGAAAACAGACAATAAAGAAAATAGAAGCCACCGCAGACAGAGCTGTCAAATGGGGCTGAGAGCCGACCGACGGTCATTGGAAGCTGTCAGAGCCCATGTGTGTGTGTTGTCGGTGGTGCGTGTGGATTGATGGGTAGAAACAGATGTTCTCAAGGATCTCCTAGGCTCTTTTGTACTGTAGCCAGAGGACCTCCATGAAAAGGTTAAAAACGATAATGTATCACCTTCCTAGCTTGCTAAGTTATATTTTCATCGTGGGAGGTAATGGGCATTAATATATCTCTCTGCCACATGATCACATGGTTTGAAAGTAGGAAATGTTTTTATTCCTTAGTAACTGTCAGAAAGCTTAGAATGGGCATTTATCCTGGCTGGGGTGGCTCAGTAGATTGCGTCCTGGCACTATTCGTAACGCAGAGTTTACCTTTATTAACTTTCGTCTCACTAATTTTAAATCCTGTGATAATTTGGGTAATATTTGGATGAGGCTTACCTTTGGGGGGTTTGTGGAAGGCTTGCTGTTAGATTATAGAAGTGTGTAAACAGAAAACATCAGCGACTGTTTAAAACTACTGAAGAGACTGTTTTTTGGAAGTTCTCCTATATTTGAAGCCATCGAGATGCTGTTTAAAAATTACTCCTCTATATCTAAGGGGATCCTTGCTGCCTTTTTGGACAATGTCTTAACTCCAGGCTTTATCACAGCAAGGCCAGAGAACAGGCTTCCGACTGACAGGCCGTTTGCAGTTTGCCACATGGACCTTTCCCGGAATGTGTTCGTGAGTTGATTTGGATCAACTCAGAACCGGCGTTCCCAAAGGGGAAAAATCGTTTCAAATATTGAACAAGTGTTGAGACTAACCTACTAGTGCCTAGTTCATTCTGTACGCAGCTGTGAAGTTATAGCACTAATATCTCTAAGCTGGAGTGCTATTAGACTGTCTACCAGAACCAGAACAATGGTATGAACGGCTTTGGTAGTTATTTCATCTACATTACGGATTATGTTGGCCTTTTGTACTCTGAGCTGTGATGTGAATCACCATTTATAATATTGTTTCTTGGGACAATACATTCTATAGTGGATTGCGTTTTATACATTTTTTTAAGTCGGGAAACACCAGTGTACATATTTGAGTTATGGGAACGAGAATAAATGCTGTTTAATAAGAAGAAGCTTTAGATTGAAAACTTGATGATTCTCATGGCCTTTCTATTGTTTAAGGTCTTTCTACAGCATCATTATGAATTTCCGTTGTTACCCTGAGCAGGGTAACAATGGAAGAGTTTCATTTATGACTATTTCGAAGAGGAAAGTGCTGGTTACTAGATTCTTATCTGTCGACGGGACTTCATCCTTAATTTCACAGATTTTGTGAGCTCCAGCTATATTCCCCTAGCAAGTCCATGTCTCATGCAAATTTACTAAAGGTGAAAATGTTGTTGCTTGAAATCTTACATGATTTTTGTCCTGAAAAGTTGAAGATACCTGGAAATCATGCAGGTATTGGTTACATGGGGCTTCCCAATGGCTGCCTAACCTTATTTACAAGCATTTTAGTCCTTTGGTTCGCTTATCTGCTTTAGTGAAGGTGATTATTCTAATAATAATCACCTGGAGATTGGGCACCATTCCTAGCTGGGTGTGAGAGGGGTCCCTACGGGGGAACCTCAGCCCTTAGACCTTGGAGTCAGATCTGCTGGACCAGATATTCCCATATCTGGGATTTTTGGATTTGGTTCTTTTCCCCTTCCTTCTTTCTTTCCTTCTTTCCTTCCTTCCCTCACCCAAGGGCATTTTTCTCTATTGCTTTTCAGAGAGAGAGAGGAAGGCAGAGAGGAAGGGAAAGAAACATGGATGTGAAAGACGGCATGGATTGGTTGCCTGGCATATGTGCGCAGAACGGGGGCGGTACATGCACCTGGACAAGGGAGGTGCGCACTCCGACCAGGGACCCAACCCACAACCCGGGCATGTGCCCTGACCACTAACCGGGAATCAAACCCGCAGCCTTTCAGTTACAAAGTGACGCTCCGACTGAGCCACACCGGCCAGGGCTGGTTTTTGCATTTCAACCGTCTTCCTTTATCGACGGTGAAATCTCTTCTTCAGGTAATAAGAATTCTGTGCCCTCTCCTTGGCTGCCCTTCAGAGAGCATGTCTTTTTTTAGTGCTTCTGATGGGAGCTTTCTGTTCTGTTTTCAAATCTTGCTAAACTTGAAAAAGTTTCTGAACCTTGAAAAATGTGTGTCCTGATCTATTTTAGTACTAATGCCAGTGAGTAAAAATTATACTAACTGCATTTAATCTCCCAGTCACTTCAGTTTTGGTATGAGAACATAGTGATATTTGTGAACAGGCTTTGGTGCCAGAAAAATAATATAAAACCATTGCCCAGAAAAAACAGTGCTGTGAGGGGCCGTCAGCAGCACATAATAATGCAATTAATGACAATCAAGGGCCAACTCACTGCCAGCCGTATCTGACATTTCTTTAAAGGAGCAAAACATATGAAGTTTATTCTATTATTTTATTTTACTTTTTTACTTTGTGCGAGTATTTTTACATCTGCTTGTGATTATTCTGCCTTGTAACTACCACCTCAGGCCCAGTTCCTTTTAGGGGGAAAATGAATTCCTTATGTAATAAGTTATCGTTGGGAAAATTTCTCCGACAGACCGTGAGCTCTTCTTATGAAACATTCAATAGGCAAAAAAGTGCAGCTATAGTTCACTACAGAAATATGGCTTTATAATGGAAAGATAGTAGATCTTATGGACCCAAGTTAGTGACTTTTGTAAAGATGAAAATTTGTACCTCATATATTAATATAATAATGTATTATGAAGTGTTGCAGGATAAAAAAACCCCATCATATGGACAAACTCTAATGTGTACCAAGACCCCGTGGCATCCAGGGGAGCATTTGGCTCTTGTTCAAGGTGACTTATTTATTAGAAATATCTTCAGTTCAGGCTTATTCTGAAGCATACTCTCCAGGAAGAGTTATGGGCAGATTCCAGAAGATGTATAAACATTATATAGACTTAAAAAAACACACAGGTGCATTTGAGAAATTTTCAATGTAAGGGAGAAATTCAAAGGCTATGGGCGAGAGCCTGGAAATAGCGTATTTAACATTAATAATGGAAGGGGGGTCTCACAGATTGTGCAGTGCTGGTTTTTAGAACAAAAAGCCAGGTCTGTTGTAAAGCAAGAGGCGTGGGGTAGGGCTGTTGCTGGGCTGTTGCCGAAAGCTCAGTAAACAAACGAGATGAACCCACATGAATTGGTGGCTCTGGGCCTCATAACTCCTTGGCCACCTGTTCACTTATTTTTCGGTCCCTTGTGTTCTCTCCCGGCCATGTCTGTGTACCTGACACTTTGGAATTCAGGCCTGTTGCAATAACAGTGAGTCAGCCACCCTGAGTGGCTGGCCCCGCGGCTTGCTGTCCAGGGAAAGTTTGAAGAGCCACGAAAAGACATAAAAGTTTCAGAAAGCTGTCGTCTGCGACTTGTGTCTAAGCTATGAATGCTGCTTCTCAGACTTGTAAAATGTTACTTATTTTTCCAGAAGCTGCCTTCTAATTTTGATACGAAGGGAGTCCTAGGTCTTTTTTCTTCACCGGTTGTGTCCTGTTGGTGCGTTCGGCTTCATCGATAAGCATTTTGCATTGTACACGTGTAAGAATTTGGAGGATTGACCTACTTTCTGGGTGGGGAGTGCCCCATTGTGGATTTCCAGGAGGGTGTTGGAGACTTGACAATGTTGAACAGCGTTCTGCTGCTAGCGCCCACAGCATGCACGCCTTCTTCTGAAACTGTGATTGGGGGGCTGTTTTCAGAGACCGTGGCCATATAACGCCGCCCTTTACTATTCCACAGGTACTGTGTGTTGAAAGGACAATGTATGCGAACAGGCTTTGAGTTCCCTGGAAGAAGAGAGCTGTTTAAATCAGGCATGTAATTAGTTCCATCACCATGATCATTTGTGCTTCTCCTAAACATTGCCCAGGAATACCTTCCCGTAATGCAGTGACTGCCTGGTATGGAAATGGCTTCTTTCCCCTTTTGGCTTCTTTCTCCCGTGCTCTGCTGTGGGTTTGAAATGACATCTTCTCACCTGGGAGCATGTGTGTGAACTCTGTTCTCCAGACTTGCCGTCCCCTGCGACTAAAGCCCAGGCTGTGCCTTTGGTTGCACAGTGGCCCGCCCTTCCTTCCACTGGGGCTAGATAGGTGAGACAGTTTGCTTGCGGCTCCTATCGAGTCGGTGGTGAGTAGACACCCATTCCATCTTCCTTAGAGAAGGGTGCTCGATGCAGACATCGTTGTGCCTGTATCCTAGCAGATGGCAAGAGACAGATGGCAGAGACTTGCAGGGGGAAAAATGGCCCGTGTGCATCCCACCCACGTTCGGAGCTACACCTCCTGCTGGACTTACCTCCTTATCAGTGACATTGTGGGGAAGTTTTCATCCCCCGGGGGAAAAGTGACACTTTGCAAGTCGTTTTCCTTTGGCTGTGCCTGCGTGTCCTCTTCTCTTCCACCCCAACCCCCCTGCAGTCAGAACTGAATGAGGAAGTCTTTTCTGTATTTACTCTCCCCTTAGAGCAGGGAGAGCCATGTGGTCTGAGCATCACCTTCCAGAATTCTCTGTTTAAGCAGCTGCAATCTCGCAGGGTGGACTCCTGGGAAGCTCAGTCTTCGGGGGGCTGAAGATTATTAATCTTCAGAGCTTTTATCACTTTGTTGAGTGTTTTAAAACGTACTTATTTTAAGCAATTGTACGGAGCTCTTTCTAATAGCATTTTTTCTTTGATTTGTGGAACTGTGTGTGCGTGTATGCAGAGACTGCACATGTATCTTGTAGTTTTACAGGCTAATTGAATCCGCATGTTGTGGGCTGTCTCTGGTTTCGAGAGGAGAACCACAGACGTGTCCAGGGCTCCCAGTCCTTACACCCCAAGTGGCTGTCTGCTGTCTCTCTTTCACCATATTCTGCCACGAGCGTTCATTGCCAAAGCCTCCATGAGGGGCTCAAGATGACAGGGATTACGGCAAACTGGAGCTCCAACTCTGCTTTTAGTTCTTACTCACTTCAAAACCCCGGGCTCTTCCTGACTGTCTCTTTCTCCCCTCCACTTCCTATAGGTTTTTACCCTGGGTGGAGAGGAGTCCCGTGGTCAGCATTTTAGAAGTGGGGGCACAGGGAGAGGTCCTGTGGTTCTGTCTTCACCCTCTGGATAGCACGTCTCCCAGGTGGAATGGCTCTTCTAGCGTGTCTCTGCTTTCCCTCCACGCCTGGTCTCCCTTTGGGGAGAAGAAACGGGACTGAGTGCTGCAGGGCTGTGTCACTGGAGGGTCGTTGCTCACATGTGTCGGGGAGCCCTTGGCCCTGGGAGCGGGCCTTCCACCTCCCCATCTGGGGGCTGTCCCCTTGTATTTCCTGCAGCAGGGGCTGGGGCTTCTCTACAAAGCCCTCAGAGAAACTTGAGTGACAGGAAGCATTTTGCAAAGAGAGGATGTTGAGGAGGGTCTTCTTAAATCCTGACTCTTCAAAGGGGTGGAGTTTTGTGTATTTTTGTGTTGCATCGATACTTTAGAGAGCATTGACCCAGAGACCCCACGTCGGCTAGAAGTTTTATGGGCACATTGTGCGGATGCTCAATGTGATTAGGGGGACACAGAGCTGCCCGAGAAGTAAAGACTCAAGTTCTGTTTCTTAGGGGACACCAGAGCCCTGTCCCCAACAAACACGTGTCTTTGACAGTGATCTTGTCTTTAATTTGAACGTGAAGGGGAGACTCCAAGCTGTCTGAGTCAGTACTCCCCAGGTGGCCAGGCCCCGAGCTCTTGGCAGCCTCCTCTGCAGGCCTGCAGGGGCCACGCCCTTGGCCCTTCACGGGGTGCATGGCAGCCTGGGAGCCTGGGCTTCATCTCCTTTGGGGGAAACGCTAGATTTGGCTCAGCAGCCGCCCTGATTGGCCCTGACCTGCAAGAGGATGACAAATAGGCTTCTCGGTATTCCTTGCTTATAATATTAATACACCAGAAATGGAGCTCCACCAGAGAGGGGATTTTTTTTTAAACGAAAGTAGTCGCATTCGGCTGGGATGAGGAGGAGAGGTTGCCAGCACGAAGTGATTTCAGAGGTGCTAAAAGGCCGCACCTGCGTGAAGGCAGCCCCTCGGGCCTGCTGCCCAGCTGTTAGCAATTCTCTGTGCCTGGTGGAGACCTGGGACCTCCCCTTCTCTCTGTTGGCCTGAGCCAAGTTGCTGAACCACTGTGCCCCCCACTTTCTTGTCTTCAGAGTGAGGGGGGTACATCAGGGGTTGTCAGGTAGGTAATGTAAATTAATAAAGTGGCCAAATGGACATTCTCGTCTATCGTTTCTTGAAACACATTAGCCTCCAAGTACCACTGTGACTTGGGGATTTAGTACGAGACAAGCTTACAACAGCGCATGCCCCACGCTATGCAGCCACAGACATGTGGCCTTTGTGTTGGGGAGGACCGTGGAGCCCTGGGGTCTGGGAGAGTATGTGGTCCACTACTCAGCTCCAGCATTCCTTGCTGTTCCGGAGTAAAGGCCCTTTGCTATGATATATTCAGATTTTCTTTTTTTTTTGGTGCTGTAAATCTGTAAAAATTTCCCAATTTCTAAAAGCCCTATGAGGACCAAAAAAATAAATAAATAAAACTATATGGGAACTGAATTTGACCCATTTTCCATCTTTGCAATAAAAAATAATCTCTAAGTTCTTTTTTAGCTCCAAGTTCTGTGGGGCTTTGATTTTTGCTACCCTGAACTAGAACCCTGCCGCTCAAAGTGTGGTCTGTGGACCAGAGCCCCTCCTGGGGGCTCGAGGGGAGTGAGGCCTCTCAGAGCCCACCCCAGATCCGCGGGGTCTGCATTTCAGCAAGACCCCAGGCATTAGTTTGAGAAGCGCCAGACTGCATCATTGCAGCAAAGTTTCTGCTCAAAAAACCTTTTTTTAATTTGAGGATATGCTCATTGATTTTTAGAGAGAGGAATGGGGAGAGAGAGAAAGAGAGAGGAAAAAAAACATTGATGTGAGAAACATGTATCAGTTGCCTTCCATATGCATCCTGACCAGGGATTGAACCCTCGATCTGGGTATGTGCCCTGACCGAGATTCGAACCCGTGACCTACCAACTAAGCCACCTGGCCAGGGCATGCTCAAAGGTTTTGAAGCAGGGGAAAATGTGAACGCTCACCGGTATGTTTGCACGAATCCACTCTTTAGATTAATTTATTGACTGAAGAATGAACGGGTCCAAATATATGAAGATTAGTTTGGATGAAAGGAGAAAATAAAGCCTGTGACTTCAGTTGCCATTTTGTTTTGCCTTCTCTGGGCAGCTTAATAGATGCTCTGAGCTCCTGGTTGAGAATAAAGGAGTTTTTTTTTTTAACCTAAAAAAATTCTGCACCTACCTGATGTCACACTGCGTTTCACACTTTTTCACAATTGATCTTATTAAGTTCTGCCAAGAGTATTTTGAGGCAAAAACTATCACATGAATGTGTTAGATGAGGAAACTGAGCTACCGAAGCATAAGAATCACATATGGCCGCTTGCCAGCAGGAGGAGGAGCTGTGATTTGCGTCCAGGTCAGCTGGAGCCCCAAAGGCGTGTCCCATTTAAGCTTCTTCTGCATAACTTTGCCACCGCCTCGCTTTGCTGGGGACATGTTCGGGTTCAGTAACCCTGACTCCTAACGGCGCTATGTGTAGGATTTCCAGGAACGGGAAGGACTGAAAGTTTAGGCCTTATCATGCTGCTTCACATTTATTCATGTTGTTTTAATTTTTGGTTGTTTTCAGAGAAGGGCTGTTTCTTAGATCTTCACTGGCGGGTTGGCCCAATAAAAAGTGTGAGCAGCCCCAAAACGAGCAGTATTTGTCACTTCATAAGGACCAATTATTCTGTTTTAACGGTTGTTTCCTGCGCCTAATCCAGGAAGTGGGTTCCATGATTTGGGTTTTGAATTAGAATCGCAGACAACAGCAAATTGGGAACATGCCCGAAGTCCTGGCGTGGAAGGAAAACTGGACGGGTGTGAATTTAAAAAGCATGTTCTGTGTGCGCCTTCTATGAAGAGTTTTCCTCGGTAATGATCTCTTCAGTTTTGTGTTTAACATTTCAAAGGATCGTCAGGGACTCTGCCTTTGGGAAAAGTTGCTGGAGATTTCAGCTGTTGTCATCATCCCACTTCAAAGTCCAAGCTGCGGGCCATTTTCATGCCGATGCTTCTAATCCTAACCTTTGTGTGGAGATTAAGAACAGAAAGGATAGCCCATCAGGGGTGAGCCAAAAAAATTTTTTTTTTGTTTTGCATTATTTTTCTTCTCTCCAAAGAATTATAAAGAAGGCTCTGGAATTGTTCTGTACTCAGTGATAGATAGATAGATAGATAAATAGATAGATATTTTTTAGCTCTAAATTGTTATGAAATCTGCACAATGATGCCTGCCATTCAGCTAACAGCTAACCAAAGGGCGCTTGCAGATCAACTGTGGTGTGCACACCGATTTGCATAAGAGATAACTGGCCAGAAATCCCCCAATTACCTTGCATGTGGCATAATTTCAGTGTTTGCAGGGCGTGTTTGTTGGGGGAGGGGATGGTGTGAATTCGCTTTGGGACCTCAGGCAGTCACAGCCTGGCCTCCCCTGTTGCTTTGTGCAAGAACCCCTGGGGTGGCAGCGGCTGTCCCCACTCCCTGCCCACCCCTCCGTCCCCACCTCCATGGACCCACACACCCCACTCACATGCTTTCCTACTCTCAGCTAAGACATCAACTGCAATCATATCACAGTGTCTCAGCAGAATAAAAACTCCCAGAACTGTACCGTGGAGGGAACCACAGATTTCCCAGCTCAACGGGATGTTTCACAAGCTCCGGTACAACTTCCGTGAGTCTGTGATGTGGCCGGACAGCGGGACCCACGTTGTCGTTTTCTAACACGGACAGATGTCAGCAGGGCCTGTGTAGCCATGAGTCAAAGGGAGCTAGCTCCATGGCCTCCCCTTCCTTTACCACGGGCAGTGGCGGATCCCTCACATTTGTGCGGCACTTACTACCGTTTCCCCACAGACAGCTGCCTATATTATCTCCCTGCGGAAATCTGCATGACTTTAGGGGCTGCAAGTGGCGCCTTTGGTCAGCTGCTGCTGAGCTGATGGAGAAGTTAGTGGGAACTGTGGTATGTGTATGGCCAGCCTCCCAAGAGGCTCAGGGGAGGGGGCATGGTGATATAGTAAGGGGACCTGTTATTCCAGAGAAGTGTGGGTGGGGGTGTTACCGAACAAAGGGTCCGAGGGGGGGCAATACTTGGCCCACCGAGGGATGCCAAAAACTGCTACAGAAAACAGGGGCCCCTCCCAAGGACGATACTCTAATATCTATAGGGTTCTTCTGTCCGCCGCCAATTGGAAACACATCTCTCAATGCCAGAGATTTGTGAAAAGGAAACAAAATGTTTATTTAATGCTATTTAGGCCTAATGCCTTCCTTAAAATATTAAAGTCTTTAAGGATATACACCTACACACACACACACAGCTGCCTTCTCCCACTGTCCCAACTCCGGGTACCGTAAATCAGGAAAAGAGCACACGTCCGTTTTTCTCCCAGGCCGCTGGCACGTGAGCTGCGTCGTCTGCCTGTCCAGGCAGGATCTCCAAGTAATCCAAAGTCATGCGGCACCTTCCACTGGCAAGAGTTCTTTGTACCAAGTTCCAGTCAAAGTCTCTCCTGCTTTCCAGGCCACTCGGCCAAAGGGAGCACGCCAAAGCTGCGTGGGCCTCTTCTACCAAAGCCGCGTCTTTCTTCTTCACCTGGCCGCAGGGATCTCCATTCTGGCAAAGTTGCGTGGTTTTCTCTTCCACCTGGCCAAGAGGGGGTCTGCACTCTGCTGAAACTGCATGGCTCTCCCTCCTAATGGCTACAGGGGTCTACATCTTTCTAAATAGCGTGGCTCTCCCCCTCATCTGGCCAAGAGGGGGTCCTCACTCTGCTAAAGCCACATGGCTCTCTCGCAGGCACTCTCTCCGAGAAGCCGCTCCCAATTCTAGCCTGGGTAGCAGCCACTCTGCTAAAGCCACATGGCTCTCAAGCAGGCACTCTCTCTGAGCTAGCAGCCCCAGTTTTCTCAATTCTAGCCTGGTTCCCCCACTCTGCTAAAGCCACATGGCTCTCAAGCAGCCCTCTCTGAGCAGCAGCTCCCCATTCTCGCCTGGGTCGCTGCAACTCACTTCTCCCTGGCCCAAAACTTGGCCACAGCTATTTAACATATCTATGAAACCAGTTAAAGGTTATAGATATGTTAAATGCCATTCCAGAGGTTAGCTNGGCTGCAAGTGGCGCCTTTGGTCAGCTGCTGCTGAGCTGATGGAGAAGTTAGTGGGAACTGTGGTATGTGTATGGCCAGCCTCCCAAGAGGCTCAGGGGAGGGGGCATGGTGATATAGTAAGGGGACCCGTTATTCCAGAGAAGCGTGGGTGGGGGGAGGGCCGGGAATGTGGGCTGTGGAAAGTGTAGCACCTTATGGTCCAGGTGGCACCAACGGGAAGACAGAGACCTGGCTTCCAGTCCACAGTACAGCCAGCTAGCTGTGTGGCCTTGGCAAAGTCATTCTGTGCCTCCGTTTCTGCCTCACCTCACCCTCCCGCCTCGCATGTGCCAGAGCAGGTAGCTTTCACAGTCTTCTCTCCCAGCTGTCAGATGGGAAGATTCTAAACTAACGAATCCAGGCGTCAAACAGTCAGCCGACCCATTGAAGCCACCAGAAGGCTTGACGTGGAGGATAAAATCGTGTGCTCATTTTGCGGAGGAATCAAAAGATGCTGTGAGAGTTGTAATAGAGCACGCCACGGCCAGATCGGGAACCAGGATGATTCTGTCATCTACATGAAATGTGATCAGAAAATGTATGTTTGGGAGCCAGGAAAGTGGGAAAGAGGAGGCTGGAATGTGAGGTCAGAATTAACATGCAGACTGTCTATGCCCGTAGAGATGAAAGATGAAAGGTGAGAGATGAGGTGGGTGGGGAGAGTGGGTCCAGGGAAGGCGGTGAAAGAGGCAACAGAAAGATTTGACAGTATCTCTCTTCACTATTTTCCTCTGAGTTAAAAATTTGAACAACCGCAGTGTGAAATATTAGCGCTTTATCTCCAACTGATAAGGAACACCGTAGGCTACTGATTTGGACTGTATGGGAACTTACTTCTAAGTAGGAGTTAGTGATTTTTTTTCACCTCTGTACAGACACTCAGACAGAAACTTTTCTAAGGAAGACATGTTTTGTTGAATATATAAAATCGGGACCACTGCATGCAGAAGTTCGCTTTGTCTCCTTGGTTGGGTTAGTCGTGCTTCAGATACTTAGTGAAAGAATGAGGGTAAGCCATTCCCTGCACATAACAGACGGTACTGTGGGGTGGGGTGGGCCTCTAGGATATTTTCTGGCTGCCCTGGGACTGAGGTAACCTGTCTTATCCGCACTCTGAGAGCTGCTTGAGCGACGAAGCCCATGGAAACCAAGAGGCTTGCTTAAGGGCCAAACCAGCAGGTGACCAAGCCAGGGCCAGTGTTTCGGCCACCTATTCCTGCATAGAACTTAGTGATACTTTCACCTTGGTCCAGAGTCCAGAGGAAATTTTCCAAGGAATGCATGTTATTGTTGAAGATTTAAATCTCGGATCATTTTAGTTCTAAATTTGCCAGGTGGATGACTTTGTAAGTTATGTAAATGTCTAACCACTCTATTGTACCCCCGAAAGTAATACCATATTGAATGTCAACTATAGTTGAAAACTTAAAAAAAGACTTAGATGGTTTTATATAGCTGTTCTTTTTTTTATTAGGCACGGTTTCTAATGTGTACAAAAGTAGAGAGAATTAGAAACACAAAGCCGATCGCCAGTGTCAACAATGGTCAGATTATGGTTCATCGTATTTCACCTTCTATCCTTACTTACCTCTCCCAGCCCAGATTATTGTGAAGCAAACCCAGTAGCCATATTATTTCACCCATAAATATTTCAGTATGTCTCCCCCCAAATTAAGACTAAAAAAATGTAAGTATGACACTATTAACCTAAATAAATTATGATGATTCCTTAATCTTGTCAATGGCTCATAGTCTTTTAAAACCTCTATTATAAATATTATTTGACCATTTTCTTTTCAAATAGGTTTTTTTCCCCCAAGGGAGGAATGAATTCTGAACAGTGGGTGTTTCAGGTGAATGAAGAGAGAGTGGAATGCCCTGTCTGGTGTGGCTCAGTGGATTGAGTGCCTGCAAACCAAAGGGTCGCCAGTTTGATTCCCAGTCAGGGCACACGCCTGGGTTGCAGGCCGGGTCCTTGGTGAGGGGCACGCGAGAGGCAACCACACACTGATGTTTCTGTCCCTCTCTTTCTCCCTTCCCCTCTGTAAAAATAAATAAATAAATAATCTTAAAAACACACACACAAAAAGACAGAGGAGTCTCAGTGTCCAACACGCCAGGACTCTCAGATGCTGAGGGATTTACTGGGTTCTCACCTGATTTTGGAGGGTTTTAATTCTCCTTTCTACCTAAACGAGTAAACTCTAGCACCATGTTTTTTAAAGACATCGCAGCTGTTTGCTTTCACGTCCCTTTAAGTCGAGTGTCAGTGTATTGAAGAAACTTGTCACCACAGAAAAGGAGAAAGTCATGGTTATTTTTGGTGGTGGGCCTGGAACTGACTTCTCCATCGCGTCAGCAGATGTGAGCACCCCGAGCCCCTGGCACTCCTGTCTAACTGGCACGGGGCACAGAGTGTTTCATCGTTAGAGGTGTATTCTGTTCCCTACAGGTCATATTCCAGGAAAAGCATTTTAGGGGAGATGGGTTGATTTGGGGGGACATGGTTGGTGAGGCGTTTATTTCTTCAGCTTCTTTTCAGCTTCTTTAGTGGTGGAAGCCAAAAGCAGGCTTTTAATGAATACTGCATCTCATTAATATGCCCAGATTGGCAGGGAGCTTTATGTTGCAGGACATAGGGGACAAAGTGAAAGTTGCCTACTTGTTTGACTGCTGTTGTGAGAATGCCGTGGATTTGGTCCGGCTGGCTGCAGCCAGCACTGCTCTCTGGAGACCTTGTCTTTCTCAGAGGAGGGTTAGGGAGTAGGTCCTGGGAGGGAGGGGCAGGAAGCAGGGTTTTCAGGAAAGCAGTCGTCACCAAAGGGAGCCCCCGGCCCCACAGATGAGCCAGACAGTAGAAAAGGGGGATCAGATCCAGCCGCGGGAGCACAGCCTGGTGCCCACAACCCACCCGGGACAGACAGTGGAGAGAGGAGTGGCCTGAGAGTAGCTGACGACTTGCTTTGTCTACATCAGACTGACTTCTGGGTGTCACAAAAATCAGCATCTGGTGGTCACCAGGCCACAGGCACACCTTGGGATTTGCTTTTGATGTTTTCTCCTACTCCCCGTCGAAGTCATTAGTTGTTTCCCCACGCCCCTTCTGAATTGGGAAAAAGTCCTTCTTCCTCACCTTTCATATAGGGCTTGTCGTCATTCTGTGTCGGTTGTTGAGGTTGTTGTGTGTTGTTGTAGTTGTTACATGTAGGTTGTTGTAGCTGTATGTTGGTGGTTGTATTTGTATGTTGGTGGTTGTGTGTTAGTGGTTGTTGTGTGTTGGTTGTTGTTGTTGTATGTTGGTTTGTTTAACCTTTTCTCTCTGCCATTGGTCTTGACTGGTCTAAGAAGCACAAATATTTTTTTAAAAAAAGAAGAAGAAAGTGGCGTGATGCAGCTGATAAATCTGAGGGTTGGAACAGCGGCTCAGGGGTGAGGGTTGCACACGGATCTCCGAGGGCCGGCTTTCTGCGGTCACAGCGCCCGTGTGTGGCCTCCTTGCCGAGTGTGACTTATAGGGGTTCCAGTTTTTCGTGAGGAGACGAGTGAGGCTTCTCCACTGTGGGGGCCGCACGCGCTGGCAGCCTCCCATTGGCTTTGCTACTGGTGCTGAGTCGGGAGGAGGAAGCACCTCAGCTTCTGGGAGCTAAAAAGTGTGGCTACCCAGGCTGAGGGACGAGGAGAGCTTCTGTGTGTTCCTCACTAATAGTCCCTTCGGCCAAAGTCCTGCTCTTCAACCTGTGGGTGGGTCACTGTCGGACCACGGGATGTGCAGGACGCCCACCTTTAAAACTGCATATTGCTCTCAAGTTCATTGATTGCAATTAGCCAATACCCGAGGGCCCAAACCCATAGAGACATCCCAAACAAGGGGGACCGTGGCCCTTTATAACAATATTTACCTGGAGAAGGACTTCACGAGTTCCGGGGTCATGTGTCTCCTCAGCCTGTCCTCTCAGACTGATGGCCGGAGGGAGTGGACTTCCCTGGCCCCCAAACTGGGGTCTGGATGACAGGGTGGACACAGAGGATTCTGGGAAGGCAGAAGCAGAGGGATCTACAGGGTGCGAAGGCTGTCAGGCTGGGATGGAGTTTCAGGCAGCTGCTGGGTGGTGTAGACAGATTCCAGACGGGGGTTATCAGGGTTGTTTGTGGCTGAGCAGAGAGGCCGGAATACACAGGGCACCTTGCAGAGGGTCCGTGAGCCTCAGAGAGGCTTGGTAAATGCAGCGTTTCCAACTAGGGGACTCTCTGGATTTTTCAACGACACCAACTTTGAGAATAAATCCTGCCTGCAGGTATGTGTCCATTGCAGATACTAGGGACACAAGAGAGGGGGGACAGGAGCTAATGCTTGGGCAGTTGTTGCATGTCTGCAGGTCTTGGCACACTGTCGCTGAGCTTCCCAGGTGTAGACTGAAGGCAGAACCAGACCGAATCAGGCCAGTGTCCGTAGGGCAAGCTGCGTGGTAAAGGGGTGACAATACCTGTGTCTGCCTCGCTCCGCCCTCTCTCCCTGAGCTCTGAACGGCACTGCCCCCAAGCATCTCATCAGGAGAACGAAGAGCAGACAGTTCCTCCTGACCGTCCCCTCCAGCCTCCTTTCTTCTCTCCCCCGCTTCCTCCGACAACTATTCTTCCCGTACCTTCCGTGTGAGAAAGTCACGCCAGGTACTTGAAGGACATGTTGCTGTCCTCGTTGAGACCTTTGCTATGGCAGGTGACCTCTGGACCCTGGCACACAGCTTGGCCCCGTGCAGGGATGGCATCCCCAGAGGACAGCACTCACAACCCGTGGCTTACACACCAGCGGGACGGCTCTTGAAGAGATGACGTAACACGTCCTCGGAAAGGAAACCCCTTCTTCCCCTTAGTTGTCACCAAGGTCCTGTATAAGCTCCTGGGGCCCAGAACCTACCTGCTTTCTGCCCTTTTTAATCACATGCATGGCTGCTGATGGTTGGACACTCATGTAGCTGTTAGCAGGCACCCTTCTACATCCGTTTTCATACTTATTCTTCACACAGCACTAGGAGAAAGCTATTTTTCCCATTTTACCTTGAGCAAATGATGGCTTAGCAGAGATTTGGGATTTTGCTCAAGGTTATGCAGCTAATAAATGTTAGATCCAGGCTCCTAAGCCCTTTTAATACCTTGGAATGGTAGGCAAACATTTTTGACCCATCTGTACCCTTCTACCCTGTGGGAGAAAAGTAAGGTGTGGGAGACTTCCACTTTTCTATTATTCCCAAGACAACTTCATTTTTCAAAAGGTGGGGATTCAAGGCCCCAAGCATGACCCACCTTGGGGGGGTCTAGACTACACCCCCCAAACGGTAATAACGGTAGCCAATAATTACATCAGTCTTTGTTCTAAGCTGATCACGTGTAGGGATTTACTTGAGCCTTAGAGCATCCCTAAGAGTTCTGTTGTTACCCCCATTTTACAGCTCAGGAAGTTGGGGCACAGGGATGACTGAGTGCCCTGTGCCTTTTTCCTGCGCAGGCTGGCCCTCTGCCGTGTACCCACAGCCCCCACCTCGATGTCCCAGGTAGTGGTGGGTTTCGGCTGCTTGTTTCCTCCTGGCCTTCCAGGAGCCTGGATGAAGAGGCCCTTGTGAGAGCTGACTGCAGGTCTTGAGACAGCAAGGCCAATGGGGGCCTGGAGGTGCTCTCTCTTCTGCTCTCCGCCAATCCTGTGGCTCCTTGCTATTCATGGGCCTAGGGCCTGGCCTAGGAGGAGCCACATGGCCCCCCAGCCTGCCCAGGAACCAGGCAGTTCCTGTTCCTGTCGGCGAGAATTATACGTCTCCAGTGCTATGTTCCCCTACCCCGTCCCCCCACGGTCTTTTGGACAGTGTTCAACCCCACCCCCTGCCCCCCATCTCTGTGCCTGTGAGAGACTGCTCCCACCTAGGTCTCAGAGTGGCCTTGTGGCCTTAAGCCCACAGATGAGGGAGGGAGTGTGGACCTGGGAGGGGAGATTGGATCATAGCCATATCACAGATGACTGATCGTGAAAACACTAAAAGACCCCTGGGAGCTCATGTTTTACGAGTGCTTTTAATGTTATCTGTCTTTCTTCCCTTTTTTGGTAAAAAAAATAAATTTTATAATTGATTATTAAGGGATTCTTCCTGTGTAGAGGCCAAAAAAGAAAAAAAAAGTGAACTGTTTGCTTTCATTTCTAGTGAAAGAGCAGACTAGATATCCTAAAAAAAAAACCAGATTGAAAAGAAAAATCTACAAATTTCCAGGTGAAATATTTCATAGTGTTTCTTGACCTTCAATCTCATAAAATACACATGCAGCTCCACCCACCTTTCGGTCCCATTAAAGCTTCCAACTCAGAGCCCACGAATGGGCCACTTGTGCCGAGCAAGGTCACTGGTGAGCGGGGTAAATCGCTGCAAGGTTTGGCCCTTCACAGCAGTAAGGAAAGAAAGGAAGAAAGAGGGTGACAGAGGAGAAGAAGTGGGAGGAGGAGGAGGAGGAAGGAAGGAAGGAAGGAAGGAAGGAAGGAAGGAGGGGAGACAGTGACTGGGGAGCCAGTGCGAGTTGGTGGGAGCTGACTTACTCCAGGGTCTTTGTGTCATTTTAGTGATTAACTTTAGATCAAAAAAATTAAGAATGCTACAATATTAGGGCCATCCCTGAAGGAATATAGAGGAAGAGATGAAATTGAGAGAGAAAGAGAGAGCCTAAACTAGTTAAGGTGGCATAACAAAGACATTTTGAGTTGGGGTGGTGAACACGCAGTACAACATACAGATGATGTGTTGTAGAACTGTGCACCCGAAACCCGTGTGATTTTATTAACCAATGTCGCCCCGATAAATTCAATAAAAAAACTTTTTGAGTTTTCCAGGGGCTGTCCAGCTGACTTGGCGGTCAGGAGTGTTCTGTGTATTCAGCCCTGGGGCAGGCGTGGGGCATTTATTAAAACAGTTCAGCTAACATTTACTGAGCACTAACTAATTGGCGGGAACTATGCCAAGCTCTTCCCACGCATCTCATTGAATCCCAGAACAACCCTATTAGATCCGTGGTCTGCCCATGTTACAGAGGAAGAACTGAAGAAAAGAGTGTTTCTAGGTCATGGTCATGGCCCCCCAGCTGCGTGGGGGAAATGCTGGGGCATAGATGCTGATGGATGGCATTTCACAATGTTCAGTTTTAAGTCCCACACTCTACCACATGAGCGAAATCCTTGCGAGGGAATCCTTACCTTGGCCGAATTCTGGAGGGGTCACTGAGAGAGCTGGACCCCTCATTGAAGGCTCAAGGCATCTCCCCTCCATTCTCTTGTCTGAGCAGGAGCAGTAGGGGACCCTGTGCCCCGACTTCACGGGCACAGCCCAATGTCGCAGTTCTTGAACTCTGACAAGCGTATAAAATCACTTTCTCTTGAGGTGGGGTGGTATTGTCACAGCCTGAAATGACATGTAAAAGCGAACGGGATGTTTTCACAATTACTGCACACTTAGGGCGTAGTTAGCCTCTCATCCAGGTTGGTCATTTTGTCACCTGTTACACTGTGATATTTAAAATACCACACTAACCATGATATCTCTTCATTAGCACGTAGGTGATGAGTCCATGAATGCATTTCTTTGTCGGTAACAAACATGGATGAATTTCCTTGTGCTTAAAACTTAAATAGTTTGGGTTTATAAGTACATGGTGACTCCGGAAAAGCCTGTGGGAAGGGCGCCTCTAAGGACTCGCATGTGTTCAGACCAGACCCAGTGTCCTTGGGACCTCAGTCTCTGAGCTTTTGGAAGAAAGCTCTTTCTCAAACCATGTCCCCACTTTACCCTGGGGTTCAACTTTCTCTTTATCGCCTTCTGTCTCTTTCTTGTAGCTGCTTTCTGGGTTGTGCCTTTTCCTATTTCTAGGGTATTCTCCCTCCTTTCTTCTGAGAAGCCTCAGAGATCGGTAGGTGGCGTTTTCCTGACCGGCACAGAGGGGTGTCACAGGAAACCCAACTGTAGCCTGAGACGGCGGGGACTGTCCGTTCTAGTCTAGCCTGTGTTCAGAAGTGCGTTCCACATGTACTGTGTTAGGACTGGCACTTGACCCTGCCTTCTGCTGCCAGGGACTGGAAGGAGCCACCACTGACTTCTTAAGAATACACTCCCTCTTTCCCTGTGAGAGCTGGGACAGCGAGAGCGAAGAAAAGTCTGGATAAAGCACATGATGCTGGATTGTGTATTCATGGTCCCAAAAGCCTTTGCCATCACATGCAATTACCCGAACCATATCTATGCAGGCAGGGGTCATAACAGAACCAGTTCAATATGTCTTGCACCAAGTGAAACTCTTGCCATCGATCTTTGAATCTTTACCCTTAGAGTCAGGGGAAGGGGGAGAGCAGACAGAGACACCCCCAAATGGTGCTACTTTACAGTTTAAAATATCTGATCTTACTGGTAGTTTTTCTAGTCTCCGCACTTGGGTTTATGTGTTCCTCTTAGAAAATAGCACTTACTTTGTCGGACAGGTCTCCCATGCCCCTGTTTAACCCAGGAGGGCACTGCTTTAGGTGTTTTGTGCTAGTGTGTCAATAACATCCCGTCTAAATTTAAAAATGCCCTTAGTTTAATAATAAATAATAAGGTGACCCTAATGAAAACTACTGGAATGATTATGAGTAGCTAATTCCTCTGTGTTTGAAATTGATTTGCAGGGTGCCTTTAATATACCAAATGAATAATAATAGAAAGATTAGAGATCATTATCTATAAGCCTAATTACTCCTAAATATTGAAACTTTAAAAAAATCTCTCAGATGGACTTAAAAATCATTAAATAATTACATCAGTGCATTTTGTATTTTTTGTGAAAGTTAAAATGTTAGTAATTATTAAATGATATTACATAAAAATTCTATTATTCACTGGGACTTAAAGTAGTTATTCTTAAATAGAGTCTGGAATTATAAATATTACAATTTGATGGAATAGGGAGTGACTGGAGCTTTGCTTCTTTACTGATATATGATTTTAATTGTTCATGTATAGCGTTTCCTTAAATTACAGGAAGCCACATGTTGGAAGAAAGAGCGTCCTTGGAAATCCATCTCTGTTACAGCATACTTTTCGTTGGCTTGGGAAGCAGGTCTGGGTGACCTGCAAACAGAATTAAGAAAAGAAAACTTTTGAGATTGATGAGCCTGAAGGAAGTGTGTGGATTTAAGCCTAAACCTCAGGCACCGTCTATAGAGACCCACACAGGGGGTCACCTGCGTCATCTGAAGAAATTTGCCTTCTCTTCACCTGCACAAATACTCATAAAACACCTCATAAGATAACTTAGAAATTTTGGGGCCATGCTAACAATATAAAGATGTAGATAAACTTTGTTCATTTTACCCAAAAGCAATGAACAAATAACCTCAAATCTGTCGACATCAGCCATTACACCGAAAGCACGGTGGGGCAGAAAGCCATCCTGGGCGGTGACTTTGGGCAAATCACTAACAGCCTTTGCACCTTTGTTTTTTCCATCTTTAGCCATGAGACCTCCTGCCTGGCTCACCTCCGACCTCAGGAGACTCAATAAACTGTAAGGGGCTGGGCAACCTGAGGCATTATTTATTATTCCTTAGCTGCAAGTGTACAGGAAGTAGATACAACATTAGTTTCCTTACCATCTCAAGTCCACTTTATGAGCCATGGCTGTTTGCTGCAGGAACACAGCACTGCAGGCCTAAAATGAGCACATTACACACAGGTACCGATGGCCTTACTTTTGGAAAGGCATGGACCATCAAGTGATTAATAAAGTTGAAATCTTCCCTGCCCCCCCATTTATGTATTATTGTTGTATTGTATTATTTCTCTTCAGTTACCGTTGACATTCAATATTTTTTTTTGGTATCAGTTTCAGATGTACAGCACAGTGGTCAGACATTTGTATAATTTAGGAAGTGATTCCCTCCCCCCCCCACCCAAGTCCTAATACTCATCTGGCGAATGGGTGGAGCCACTATGGAAAACAGTAGAGGGAGTTCTCAAAAAATTAAAGATAGAGAGAGCTACCCGATGCCCCAGCAATTCCACGTCCGGGCATACACCTGAAAAAAAATCCAAAACACTAATTTGATAAGGTATTTGCCTGCCTATGTTCGTTGCAACATTACTTACAATAACCAAGGCAGGGAAGCAGCCTAAGTGGCCGTCAACAGACACGAGTGGGGGAGGGAGAGCTGGTGCACGTACGAGGTCTGTCCGAGAGAAGCCCAGCCATTGTTAATATAACGAGATCAGTTTGTACGAGATCAGTTTGTGCGACATCGATGTAACGCAGCAGCCAAGGAGAGAGGACTGGAATGCACATGTGTGAACAATGATGACGACTTCACTGTACTAGTCAGTGGGGGTGGTAGAGACCGTTGAGTGAGCATGTGCACTGTGTGGCTGTCGCTTTCAAAAGGACTGAGTGAGCAGACCAATGAATCTGCCTCGAATTTTGTGTTAAGCATGAACATTCCTCCGACTAAACTATTCAAATGATTCAGAAGGCTGCAGCTATGGGCACCTGGTAATCGGCATCTTTGTCATGACAATATGCCTGCTCATGTATCATGTCTTAGGCAGTTTTCTTGGCAACACATCAAATCAGCCACGTGACTCAGCCCCATGACAACCGAGATTTGGCATCCTGAGACTTCTGGTTTTTCCCCAAACTAAAATCACCTTTCAAAGCGAAGAGATTTCAGAACATCAGTGAGATTTGGGCAACTATGACGGGGTAGCTGATGGTGATTGGGTGAACTGTGTACCTATTTTGAAGGGGACTGAGGCGTCATTTTCCTGTGTACAATGTTTCTTGCATCTTGTGGCTTCTTCAATGAATGTCTGTTTTTCATAGTACAGAGCTGGATGCCTGCTGGACAGACCTCGTATCTGGTGGAATATTGCCTGGCCACTCCATTCTAAATCAAAACCTCCAGCCTCAGTCTTCCTCCCCTGCATTCTTTCCTTCCGTTCCACTCGTTATTTCATCTTCTGCATAATTTCCTCATTTGTTTACTGTTATCTTTGCCCATTCATTGACACGTGGACTCCTGAGATACAGAAGGGTTTGTTCTTATTGCCTTTATTTTGCAGTGAGAGCCAAGGTGGCTCACTGGGCTGTCAGGGGAAAATGTGGGAGCTTGCAGATGGAGGCTCTGTGTCAAGGTCACATGTCTCGGGGAGGATGTCTGTGAGCACACCTGTGCTGGCCATGTCTGTGTGGCCCTGCGCTGTGGTTTTCTTAGGGTCTGACTCCCTGTTGCAGGTTATCTGTGCTCAGTGAGTGGGTTTGCAGCTCATGTGATGGTCACAGTTTTGTCATGTGATGAAGAGCAACCAGGAAAATGTTTTCTAGCGCACACAAGCCCACTGGTTATCTTGTAGCAAAACACTTCAAGGAATTGGTCAACATAAAGGTAAGGTGTGCATTTTTCTCAGTAAAGGGATGAAAGTCACAATTCAGCTGACCTTTTCTGAGTACAGCGAGACTGACAGGACTCACTGCAATCTGAGGCCCCCCCCACCATACTGGGACTTCAGCTAGGCTTCTGTGGTTAGTCCGTTCTGAGCCGAACAAAGACATTCACAGAGACATTGTGTTTGGTTGTGGCTGAAGTCTTGGGTGGTCCAGGAGAGAGTTCTGCTACCCAGTGAAGCTCGGCAGTACAAACAAATGTTTTATACACCGTTGTGTACACAGGCTTAGCCGGAGATGTACGCGGAAAATGGAAAGAACCACTCATTAAATTGGTAACTGTCACTCACGGGAATCAGGCAACTGTGGTCTACCTCTTCCCCCTTGACTTGTGAAGTGCGGTCACTCAAACCAACTATTGCTTAATCAGACCCTTAATGGGTTTCATGTGTGAAAGCCTATTATTCATCTATTTGGGTTTCAGAAAAATGTTAGGTCTTTGTGAAGGAAACCTATTCTCTGTGAGAGTGCCTGTCCGTGCCCGGCTTTGGAAATGACCAGATTCTGGTGCTCGCTGGAGTTTCTTGAAGCTTGCTCAGTATGACTTCAGATTCTCTGAGTGAATGAACAAATGCAGCTGCAACATGTGTGGATTTGCAAAGGCAGTTGTTTGGGGTGAAGCAGGTTATAAGAGGTGATGGTGAAGCCCGGGCCTCCCGGGCTCTCTCGGGGGACTGAACCGCCCGATTGAAACTTCTGATTTTACTGACACTATTTTAAGCCTCTGGAAGAGAGACTGGAAAGCTGGAAGAAAGAGCTTCATGGATATTTTCCCAAAGAGGAGGGCAGTAGGTATTACTAAATATGTGGTCCATCCGAAATCAGAACAGACCCTGAGGTTTACCCCACCCAGCAACGTTTGCTGGACAGAGTCAGCTGCTTCATGGCCAGGGTTGAAATCTGATCAGAGAAAGGCATGAAATATTCTTATGATTTCTAGCTGCACCCACATGTGAATCAGGACTTCTCCATGCTGCTTAATATAAAGACTGAAACATATAATGTAGTTACTATACAGTCTGATTTTTGCCGTTCACTATTTAATATTGAACCAAAGTACAGATGATCGACTTCCTTTTTTTTTAATCGAAGAACTTTATTTTGACGCATGTATTTAAGCAAATAAATCAGGAATAGGGTTACGTAAGCTTTATTTTAACTTTTAATATTTACGTTCTATGACATAGTCTTATTTCATTGAATTTTTTTCCTGTCACCCTTTATGTGTTTTTGGCAAGTGACACTGGTCTTCGGTTCCTGGCCGCCCTCTCCTTCCACTGTGCCGTGATGCATGCCTTCAGGACCCAGGAAGGCAGTAGAAACCGAAGCATGTGGGCCAGACTGAGTGTAGAGATGAGCGTGGGGTGGACAGGAGGAGGGCAGCAAGGCAGTAGGGGTCTTGCTTTAAGAGACTGGAGGGCTTGGGGGACTGTTCCCTGGAAATGTGCTCCCAGAAGCCAGAGGTTGGGGCAGTGGGGATAAAGATGATCGGTTTTAGCCAGGGAGCAGCTTGAGTTTGCTTGTTTATGGAGTAGAGGGGAAAGAGAGGCAGGTGGCCGTAGGCAGTGAGGATTCGGAGATCAGGAGAGGGGTCTGCTGGTGAGAGTTTTGGGAAGTTACTCGCTGAGAGGGGTTAAAACAAAGCTGTGGGTGTTGTTGAGTGCAGCTCGTGAGGCTGTGAATGTGGAGAGTGGGTGATGTGGATGGAGTCCAGAGCACACCCGTGTCCGCGGGGCAGAAGGGGGACTGGGAGGTTAGGGAAGAGCCCGTGGGGAGGGACCATACAACAGACAAAGGAAGGGAAAGGTTTTAAGGGGAGAGACTCAGCAACAAGCAAGAAACCAGGTAAGGACCAAAGTTGTCAATGGATTTGGCAATGGAGAGACTGCCCATTCCATTATCCAGAAGAAAAGCATGTGTGTGTGTGTGTGTGTGTGTGTGTGTGTGATATTTAGGAATTATTTACTATTGATAAGTATGAGAATAAGAGCCAGACTGAACAGTAGTAATGACTATGAAGTTCAGCAGAGTGGAGGATCAGAATTAAGGCAATTTCCCAGTTTCTGTGTGTAGAATCCCCAGGTCACCCCCGTTGGAGAGGTCTGTGTTCTCTCTCCTTCATCCACCCTCTCACCCATCCTCTAGGAGCAGTGGAGTGGGTCTGCAGGGTCCAGCCAGGCAGGGCTTCCTGTCTACTCTCCTCCTTCCTGCTGCTGGAAGTCACGTTCCCATCTGCACCATCTCAATGGCTCTGCAGCCACGGCCTCCTCGCTGGTCTTCCTGCTCGGGTGTCTGTTTCCCAGGCTATCTTCCACTCTAGGGCTGGGTTAATTGTTTGAGACAGCATTCTCATTTGTATACTATACAGTTTATCCATTTTAAAGTATTTCATGTGTTTTAATACATATATGCAATTATGTAGGCGTCACCACTATCTGGTTTTACCATTTTTATCATCCCAGAAAGATTCCCCAGGCCTGTTTGTAGCCATTTCCCACTGGATTAGATTTTAAAGTACGATTGGCCACTTATGCCTCTCCTTTGCTCAGGATTCACAGTACCTTTTCCTTTTGAAATATACGGACCAATTGGCCTCACGTCTCAATCATCCCACCAACGAACTCTCCAGTATGCCTTTCCAGCCTAGTTGGTCCTTATTCCCCTACCATTTCTGGACCCTTCAGCCAAATAAGACTGTTTAGGGCTTCCTCCGTTGATTTTCTTCCTCTTTCGACCCCTCCAGCTGGTAGAAATGGGATGGTAACATGGAATACTTCTTAATATCAGTTTTAAAGAACAAAAACCTCAGTGGCTGTAAACAAAAGAAGTTAAACATTTTTTTCCTCTGGATCTTTACAAATGCAAACGCATTCTCCACAGACCCATTTTCTGGTAACAGTTGGGTGGGGCCTGACTGTCAGTCTGCTTCAGCGCTTGTTGCATGTCCGTGGCCTTTGCCCTCAGAGGTAATGAAGGGTCGGGTGTGTGTGCTGAGCTCAGCCTGTGCCGGGAAAGACCAGGTCACATGCAAAGTCACTTCTCGGCGGTGGCTTTGTTCCCTGCACTCTGTTCTTTGTATTTTAAAACTTCAATAATCTAACATTTCCCATTTTAATTATCTTTGAGTGTGCAGCTCAGTGGCAGGAAGTACATTTACACCGTTATGCAATCATCTCCAGAACTTTTTCCTCTTCCCAAACTGAACCTCATTAAACACCAACTCCTCTTCCCACCCCGCCCCCAGGCCCTGACATTCACGATTCTACTTCTGTCTCGATGAAATTTGCCACTCCAGGTCCCTCATCTAAGTGGAGTCATGCAGTATTTGTCTTTTTGTGTGTCTGGCTTACATCACTCAGCATAGTGTCTCCAAGGTTCATCCATGTTGTAGCACGTGTCGGAGTTTCCTTCCTTTTTAAGGCTGATTCATATCCCACCGTTTGTATAGACCACATTCTGTGTGTGCATTTGTCAGTGGGCCCTTGCGTTGTTTCTACCTTCTCTGGCTTCTGTTCTTGCTCCCAGGGACCTCCGCACTTGGATCAAGGTGCTGGGCCCCACTGAGTGCCACAGCTCCTGAGCACACCCAGACACCCATTTCTTTTCTGCATATTTAGGTCTTTCTACCAAAGTCTTGCTTTGGCAGAAAAAGGAGGCCGTGGGCAGCTTCATTGGCAGCTTCAGTGGCTTGCCTCTGAATTTGATGAGTCTGATGTGTAACTGGAGTTGCCATTATCACATCAGGGCATGTCCCTGGACCCTGGAGTATTGTGTGCCTAGGAGGTCCTTTGTGAAATTCGTCTCCTTTAGGATATAAGGTCACGGCTCAGGACTGTTACTTCTTACATTCATTTTTCAGTCGTATCAGTCCTCTCGGTACTCACTTCAGTAGTGCAGTTCCTCTGATCTCCTACATCCGCTAGTCTCTGTAGTGAGTGTGGGCTTTTCGATGTCCGAGGGGGCTTTCTGTGCATGGCAAAGACCACTTACAGGTATTTAAGTTTTTAATTAATGTTCAGGATACTAGCGGCACAAGTTCGAAAGCTCAAAATTTCCTTCACCAGAAGTAAAAATAAAATAAATAAAAGTCAAATTTTCCTTAAGTCTCAAATTCCATTCATTCTATTTGTAAATTTTGCAAATGTTTGTAGTTTTAAATTTGTAAATTTAAAAATTTTGGAAATTTTTTAATAATAAAATAACTGTAGCTCTCAGGAGAGGCTTTGAAAAGCATTCGGTCAACTCACACTGAAGACGGAAGTCTCTTGGGTCAACAGCTAGCCCCCTTCAGAGACAGCGAGGTACCGTCCCTCAAAGAGTTACGCTGCATTTACAAATTAGTACACTTCATTTTTCAGAAGCCCTTAGTGTGCGTGATTGGGAAGGACTCGAACCAAATCTCCCACAGTACTTCATCAGGCTCCGTGAGTCATCAGATGCACACAGGCATTGCTGGCCATTGGAGATACCAGTATGAACACGGGAAAGCAATGCACGGCCATGGGGAAAACAGAAAGTGCCCCTTGCCTTCCAGGAGTTTGCATCGTACAGCTCTTAAGTGCATTCAACTTTGGTCAATCCAATAAACCAAAGTTTCAAATGAGGAGAATTTCAAAGTCAAAATTCTTAAGCTTTTCAACTCAAAACTGCAAGTCTAAAATATCAATTATACATTGGAATTAGAATCACAAAGCCAAGTGAGTCTAATTAGTGTCTCTAATGTATCCGATATGGAAATGCCAAATTTCCATGCACAAATTATTCTTAAGCCTGATTTTAAACAAGTACTAATGCTACAAAATTGATTTGCGTTGTCATTTCTGTATTTATTTCTAAATTCTTCTAGTAGCAGATACTGAGATGACGCACCTGAACTTACTCGATGGGAAGTTCACGACCCAGATTGTCTCCAGCAGGTTCAAGGATGTGAAACCAGGCTTGCGCATGCCCGTGAATCTTCCCATAGGACAGATGGACACATGGAGTTTGGTTTTAACAGTGGCTGTAATAACTGGAATCCCACATCCACTTTCTTCAGACAAGATTGGTCTCACAATATGCTGTTTGCTTAGATTCAAGCCTTACCTTTGTGACTGCTTTTGATGTCACGTGACTGATACGTGGCTGAACTGCCCCTTCCTCTCATACTTTACTCTTATCCGATTCCACCACCCTTACCTGTTCACTACCTGAACCTGCTGTGTCTGGCTTTTGGCCTTGGCTCCAAGGGCACCTGTTGAAAGTACGGACACTAGATGATACCATTCCCCACCAAAGACCGCATTCAGAGGTGCCTGAGTGAAGGTCTAGCTCTCCTTCCAAAATATCTGTCACCCCTCCCATTCTTTCATATGAACAATGACTGTTTTCTGTTTTAAATCCAGTGCAGTTCAAACTTACTTTCCAGAAAATTCTGGGCTGAACCCTCCCTTCAAAGAGATCCCCCCTCCAGCCCCTTCTATGTCGAAATTCTGTAACATTATTATTATTATTATTTTGTTTAAAACCCTTCCGTGGTTCACATCATGCTTGAAGTAGAATACAAACCCCTCACAATGGTCCATGAATCCTCGCGTGACCCTGCACCTTCCTCCACGCTCTCACCGCACACCTTTCTCTGGTGCTCCTGTTTCAGTCACACTGCCCCGATTCGCTTCCTCCTACTGAAGCCACGGTTCCTGCCTGCCTCTGGGCCTTTGTGTGCGCTGTGCCCACTTTCCAAAACATCGCTGTCCCCGTTCTTCGCTGGGACCGCTCTGCATCCTGTAGGTGTCAGATGAACTGTCGTGTTTTTCAGAGAAGTTATTCTTTGTAGAATGCACTGGATTTGTGTATTTATTTGCTTACTACTTAGACCGTAAGCTGCCTGGGGCCTGGTGGTGTTCGGTTCGCCCAGCAGCTATCCCCGCACTGGCCAATACCAGACAGTCCATGATAGTGGGCTGAGTGAATAAATATCACAGTTGCCACGGCAATCGCCATTAGCTTTCTGTCCTAACTACTGTGACCATTCATGTAACTCAGTACCTGGGAGGTACTGAGTAACTGTGTGTTGAATTGACTTGAGATATCTAAATGCCAATATCTTATGCATTCATTCATACAATTATTTTTTATTACCTTTCTGTTTCTTTACACATTTAGTCTTCTGTGGCTTTTAAAGCGGTGGTCTTTCTGTTCTTAGTAGTTCTCTCACAAAAACAAAGACATTTTACCAAAATGTGTCTTTTGGGGGCACTCCCCTTTTCTAACTTCAAAATTGTCACTGAACAGTACTTAATTGGTTTACAGTTAGCAGTAAGTTCTGATTCGTGTAAATGTAAGTTCCATACGATACTTAGTGATTTTTAGTTGTTTGTTTTTTATACTCTGGTATCCGAAGAGATAGATTAGTTACACCAGCCTCAGGTTACAGAGGGCAGCCTTGAAATACTGAGTGGAAGCTTCAGTTCTGGATTCTATAATGCTTGTGGCTTAAACCCTGCCCTGCTCGGCAAGGTTCTCCAAAACCTTCCTAACCCTGCCAAAGAATTCAAGCCTTGGAATACACTGAATTGAGCTAGAACTGAATCTTAATCATTGAGAACCCGCTGGCTTTTTGGCTGTGTGGGTTTTTCCAGGATCGGCTCAGAATCATAGCCCCACGCACTTCGCATCCCTGTGATTAAGACACAGCAGCAAGACGACAATGATTTTGTATGTTGCATTGTCACCAATGGGGGGAAGAACACCGCACAAAGATGCCAAATAAAATACAATGTCGAAAAAGAAACACCAGTTTAAAAAAAATTGTTGTTTATAACACCAAAGCATTTTTAGAAACCCAAACGGGGAGATAAGTGTTTTTGAAGAACCGGTAGCAGCTCAGCGTCGCGGGGATTCTCAGCCTGTGGCCGCTCGCTTTTAACTCCTGTGACCTCCGCATCCCAGGCCGCATCCCGCCAGCGCCCGGTGCCTCCTCGGCTGGGACGCTGCAGCGCCCCCTCTTCCGCTCGCGCGCCCCCCCCCCCCGNCCCCCCCCCCCCCGCGCCGCGCATTGTTGTCCTTTAGCGATTGGTCGTTGGACCAGAAACAGCTGTGCCGTGCCGTGCTGTGTAGGTAACGGAGCCTGGACCCGAAGGCAGGGTGGCAGGCGGGTAGTGACGCTCACCAGGGGCTCCAGGGGAGAGGAAGAGCCAGGCCACCTCCATTGCGCTTGCCAGTGGCACAGACCGGGTACCCAGGTGTTTGAGGCTTTTGGAGGAGCTCCGGGTGGCGCCCCCTGCCCCGGCCCTCTCTGACTTCAGGCTTGGCGCAGGTGGGCAGAGCAGGGCACCGCAGATCTTTCCGTTCCCACAGAGGGATTTCTCTCCCTCTCTGTGAGGGGGAGGGACCATCTTGAAAATATGTAAATATCTAAGTGCTGGCTCCAGGCTGTGGCGCCTGCCAAGGTCCCAGCGCTGCCGCAGGGTGTTTCACAAGAAAAGGAGAAGCCTGCCGGGATCTGTGCTCTGACGTGAAGCAGCTTGGTGATTCGCGAGACTGGGCGGCTGCCCCGCTTCCTGCCCTTCAATAGCCGTTCTGCGCGCTGGTTACCAGGCGGCTGTGCCAGCGTGCGGTGTCGATCGACCGTCAGGCTCCGCATCCTTGGCAGCCATGGCTCCCGTCACCGCCTCGGCCAGTAAGTAGGAGCATGCATGTGCAGGGGGCACATGCGTGTCGGGGCACACATGCGCGCGCGCGCACTCACACACGCGCGCGCGCAGGCACGCACACCACCTTAAGCCTGGGAAGGAGCAAGATTGACTAGACGCTGCAGCCGCGAGGACGACTCCCGCTCCTTGGATCTGGCAGAGCCCACCCGCCGCAGCTGTTGACTGCAGAGCTTGCTCGGATCCCTGCGGACACGGGTCCCCCATTCCTGCCTCTGGAATGAAGACTGCCTCCCAAGGACTGCGGGGGAGGCAGAGCCCGCCTGCGCCCGGGACTGCGGGCCGCACGGCTGGTAGGCCCAGGGGGACACGACTTGGACACTGTCATCCCCACGCCTTGCGCTGAGCCGCCCCTCTGGCTTCCCGGGTGCCCGATCCCGGGTCAGCCCCAGAGGCCTCGGCTTCCTCATTTGTTTGGGTCTTTTGTGCCGGGGCTCACAGTTGGCTAAGCACTCCTGCGCTGAATCGGGCCATTGTCTGCGCTCCCATTGCTTTCACACTGCAAGTCTCGGCGCCCCCACCCCGCCCTCCCCTCCCCTCCTCCTCCTGGCCGGGGAGCCTCCTAACGTGCCTTTCCCCCCAGGAATCTGGAAGCTATAAGCCGGGCGGATTGCAAATGAAGTGTAATGCATTGTGGGACGTGTGTAAAATCGGAGCCTTCGCTGTGGGGGGGTGTGGGGGCGTGGGGAGGGCTGGACCCGCCGCTGGCGGTGTAGACGCCGACGAGGAGGAGCTGGGAAAATGCGCGCAGAGTGCGCCCAGGTCGTGCCCACCGTAGACGGATGAAGCCACGCACTGCGCCCCGGCGCTGAGGCCCGAGGATCGGGGCAGCAGGTCGCCCTCCCCACCATGAAGAAGACCCGGAGCACAACCTTGCGGCGAGCCTGGCCTAGCTCGGATTTCTCGGACCGGGCCTCTGACCGCATGAGGTCCCGCAGCGAGAAGGACTACCGCCTGCACAAACGCTTCCCCGCGGCCTTCGCGCCCCAGGCTTCGCGGGGCTACATGACATCAGGTTGGTAACCGCGTAGCTGCTCCAGGCCGGGGCCACAGACTGCGGCGGGCTCCCTGCACCGCTGCCGGGGTGCTGGCAGGGGAGGCCGGGCGCTGATGGATGTGATAAGTTATGGGGAAAGCAGGAGAAAATTAGCTCACATCCACCATTTTGTACCTCCACAAGATCCACAGCAGGCCCTCTCAATATGGGGTTTGAGAGCTATAAGTTAGGTAAAATACGGGCGGGGGACGCGCCGGGCGGGGGACGCGCCGGGCGTTTGGGCTGCGGGGAGATAACGACAGCAAGCTCCGCGCAGCAGCCTCCTTGA
The DNA here is from genome assembly GCF_014824575.4 of Sturnira hondurensis. Lineage (NCBI taxonomy): Eukaryota > Metazoa > Chordata > Mammalia > Chiroptera > Phyllostomidae > Sturnira > Sturnira hondurensis. Next base: position 5,065,036 of record NW_028081271.1, read on the forward strand.
GCTTTGTGGCAGAGCCTGCGTCCGGTGTCGCCTGCAGTACCCTGCTCGCTGGCGCCCGCAGCGTGGCCAGTTACCCCAGTGGGCATTTAAACAGCTCGCCTTTCGGAAAAGGGAACAGGTTCCAGGCACCGTTCTGGGTGGTTTGAGTCCAGGAAGAGCCCCGCAGACGTCTCCGGCTCCTCCGATTTGCACGCAGCGAGCTCTGTTGGAGCTCATTGAGTGCAGTCTGTGGGGTAATGGTGTGTATGCGGATTGAATGCTCACATGATTCCGTGTGGGTTTAACATACGTTGCTTTGGGTTCGGCTGGGTGGAAAGAATGGAGGCTGTCTCTGGTGTTTGCGTGTCAGATGGGAAGGGCAAGCAAAACGGTAAATGGAAATGCAGGCTTTGAAGAAGGTCTCGTCTGCAAATGCAGTGCTGTGTCTGAAAGAGCCGGTTAGTTCCCCTTGGAAGTAGGACGGAATGGCTTTGGTGTGTGGCTTGGGAATCCAGGGAGAAAATCCTGGAGGGAATGCTGAAGGAAGGGGGTGCAGGCTTTCCCGGTTTTTGTGGCACTCATTGCTGGCCATTTGTATGGGATCGTGTGCAAGACATCGGTTTTTGTTTGTTTTTCATCCTGGAAGAATTAATTCTCCCCTAAACATAGTGTAATAGGAGGGCAGGGATTGAATCTGAAAGCACCTCTATGTCCCATCTTTGTAAGTCCTGTCCTAACTGGGAAAACTGCTTAGAGCTTGTGGTTGGTGCTTACAGTCTCACACCGCTGTCTCCCTCCTAAAACAGCAAGTTTTAAGACACAGGGGCCCATAGCCAATGCTGTAAAAATGGTCTTGTGACCACATTTCCGTGGATACAAAACCTAATAAAATAACCATCTTTTTTTTACTGCAAAATCTGGCAACATAAGGATATTGTACCAGTTTGAAATGTGATTTACAGCAATACCCTTGGCATGTGTCCTGCTGTTTCGCACACCTTCAGAATAAACCACACTTAAACTCAAGGTGTTAGAGTAGGCACGTTTAAAACTTAAAAATACCCTGCAACAGGACCGTTGGGTAGCGAATTCTGAAACTTTCAATCTTGACAGTGTAACTGTGCAAGCCCCCAGCAGATGCTACCAAGTCTAAAATAACCCTAAGAATCCCCAGGCCTCCTGGCACCCAGCAAGTCCACAGGTTCACGGACCATGAGGTGTGTTCATCGTTCACCTTGCACGGTCATTTCCCGGTGAGAGTTTCTGGGCAGAAGGAGGACAGAAGTCTTGCCGTTGTTCCAATCAAGGGGAATGATACCATGTGCACGGATGATCTGGAGTTAGACCAAATGGATGGGAGGTCATTCTTCCTCCCTTTATAAAACTAGAGAAAAAGTAAAACTCCCCAGAAAGAGGGAAACATCCATAATCCTTAGCGCCTTATTCATGAAGGCACGCAATGGTTTCCAAGGCCCCACACCCCTTGCTGGTGAAGCCATTGGAGCCCCCTCTAAATGATGCTATTGACTTTCAATTCTGTCCCCTGTCCCCTTCCCCAGCCCTGGGGATGAGTGCTTTCTTTACAGTTCACACGTAGGACCACCAAGTTTGGGGCATTCGATTGATCGAGATTGGAAAGTGATTTTTCCACTAGAAAGTTTCCACGGAGCATGTGCATAAAAGATGTTGCTTAGGACTGAGACATCCCCCCAAATCATGGTGCTTTGCATTTGATATTTGCCATTGTTCATGCGGGCCATGAAAGCAAACATTTCTAATAATAGAGTTTCAAAGGATTTGAAAAGAAAGGTAAAAACAAAAGCCCCTAAACTGACATCTTAAGACAGTTTAAATCAGTTTTTCCCCCTGCCCAGCTAAATAATATAAGCAGAGGGGAGGATGGGCCTGCACACCACCCCCTTCATTAGTTTATTAGTTTCCATTTTATAGAAACTAATTCTGGGGCGCAGTTGATCGTGCCCCAGTTCCTCGTGTTCTGTTATTTTAAGAGACATGAGTTTCCCGGGAGCGGGGAATGGACCCTGGAGGTTTAATCGGGGCCTGCCACGAACCAGCTGGGTCCCTGGCGAGTAACAGGACCCCGGTCCCATCTGCGAGGGGCCCTCCCAGTCCACGCTTCCATTACAGACAGATTCGGGCTGGGCAGTGGCTCTATAATGAGCCGGCACAGGATTTCCGAGCACTTACATAGAAAACGTTAGACATAACCTTTGCCCTTTCTGCTTATTGGAGTCATGTGCCTCTGTATGTGAGGTATGCGGGGAAAGTGCTCATGGTGCAAGGGAATCCTGTTTCCCGACATCCCCCAATGATACGTGAAATGCCTGCCTCTCGGGGCTGGTCTTGGTGACCAGAGTAAGGGCGGTGGCAGGGAGATGATGCGTAAAGTTCTAGCAAGTTATAATCATAGACACGTTTCAGTACACAGCATCCTGTTGCCTTCTTTCCCGTTTGCGGACACACATTTGCAGCCTAGCTGCTCCAACCGTTTTAATTCGAAACTACCTGTGTTGGCTGCTTTCCCCAGGCGAGTGCAAGTGAGGAATATTACGCTTGGTGGTGAATGACTTTATTCTTTATTTCCCAGGAGAACATGAATGTGCTTCCAAAAGGTCACCTCTCTTGGTATTTCAATATATTTTACACTCTTGTGAACGTTTTTATATGAAAAAAAGGCATATAAGTATATTGTATAAAACCCTTAGCATTTTTACACCTCCAGAGCAATTCTGGCTTAAGTTTCCTATGCCCCGGAGAATCGGGACAGTTCAGACCAAAGTGTGCTCTTTGGTACAAGGCGGCTTGTCCTTCGTGCAGAGCCAAGGAGCAAAATCTGGTTAGGTCCTTGCTGATGGAGCAGTGTGCTGACTTTTGAATTGAGGACAGGTTTTGTAGATCGGTCTCAGCAACCCTGTGCGTCTTATCCATACAGTGCAAAGCAGAGGTTCTCGGAGTTTGTAAGAGTAGAGACTAGAGTCAGCTCTTCCTTCAACTTAGCCACAGTCACACAAGAAAGAGATGGCATGGGTCATTTTTTAAGTAGGTAATAAACTTTTCTCAAAGGAGTTAATCCCTAGACTATTTTTATTTGACAGCGGAATGCACCACTCGTTGGTCAGAAAATCCTGCTGATTTCTACCTCCTAGATGTTTCCAAAATCTGCCCCGCCCTCTTCATCTCTGTTGTGTCAATGTTGTTTGGTTACAGGATCTTCCAAACTGACCTTGCTCACAGTCCAGTTCATCTTCCATGTGTCCTCCGAGGGTTTTTTTAAAAAAAATCTCTCCTAAAGCCAGGCTGGTTGTGTTGCGTCTCTTTTTACTGCCTCTCCTACCTGTGGATGAAGTTCTAGACTGAGGCTCTTCATGGGATGGCCAGTCCACTGTTTTTAGTGCCCCTCCCGTTCCTCCCCCCACGACCCTGTGCTCCATCCAGGCTCTGGAAACTTGTCACCTTCCAGAACCAGTCCCACCCCCTCCACTCTCGGTCTTCCTCCAGGTCCTCTGTGCAGGGCATCACTCGCGTGGCCTGTGTTAGTACCAGGTAGTGGCAGCACCATCATGCTGTGAGGCATCGGGAGCTGACGTGTGTGCCTCCTGTACCGGCCGGCAGGTTCCTCAGCGGCAGTCCGTGTTTTCGTCACAGCTTGACACCTGTCGGCCCTCGGTAAATGTTTACTGGATGAATGAATAAAACATGGCTTCTCTTAAAAAGTGGGATGAAGAGATGTTTTGAGCCCCTCATGTGAGTTATCCTTTCATAACTATGGAATAATTCATGTGTATAAATATGTATAAAGATCTAAGATTCTCCTCCTCAAGGACTTCCCGTTGTAGTAGTAGACGGGACCGGCTCTCGGTGAGCCAGCCGTTCGAGCGCAGTGGCCAATAGCACGTAATCAGGAGTCAAGGTGGGTGGTTGATGTGGTGGGTGCGCGTGAAGAGCAGGTCGGGGAATGGGAGGCTGTCGGTTAGAAAAGTCTGCCTGGAGAGTGGACTTGTCTGCCTCCTGAAGGACAGGGTAGGTTTCGAAGAGACAGAGAAGGAAGGGGGTTGGGGGAAGGTTGTGGAAGCGGTGGGAGCCCAGGCGTGGTGCTGGAAGTGAGCGCGTCTGTGGGAGGTCGGTCATGCTGCAACCTCGGGGGTGACCAAAACCATGCGGAGCTAGGCCTGGCGGGGGGAGGTCTGGAAATGTAGGTGGAATTCAGAATGTATGGGGTAGGTAAAGATGGGTGAGGGTGGGAGAGAAATGATGGCGGGAGACAGGTGGGGAGACTGGTCTGGCCGTGGTTTGCAGGATGGATGGAAGGGTCTCAAGGCCAGGAGACTGGGCAGCAGTTGGAGGGTGATGTGGTCGAGTACTAGATGATGGGGGTCCCCACAGAGCAGGGTTTCCCAGCCCTGCCAGGCATGGGCACGCCCCTTTGAGATTTTCCTGTTATTTACTTCATATTTTCCTTTAACTTGACCTATTTTTTATTTAAATGAAGTAAAAAGAAAAGTTTGTATTTCATGGGAAAGTATGGGTTTCGTTGGATAATTATAGTTTTCTAGTCCCCATTAGTGTTAGTATATTACTCTTTGAGTTAAAAAAAATCAAGCAGGTGACACTTAAAATGACCTCATGTGGTCGAGGGGTACTCATGCCAATTTCGGAAGCCCTGTATCAGCCACGGGGCGGGGGGCGACGAAGCGGAGTGGGGGCTCTAGGAGGACCATGGGGCTGACTGTTTTTGGTGACTGAGTCGATTTAAGAGGTGAAGAAAATAAAAGGTGAATCAGATTTTTGCCGGAAGAACGCAGTACATGACTAGAAAGCCGGGGGAAATGGAGCAGGTGATGAGCTCCGTTTGGGACATAATGGGCCGACTGCCCAAGCAGAGAGTCCTGAGGTGCACTGTAGAGGTTAGAGGGGTAGCTGGAGGTCACCCCCTTGGCCACGTTAGTTGGGAACCCGAGAATAGCTCAGCTTTTGGTGCCTCGTGTTCTACCTCTTAGAGGGGAGCAGGTGACTGACGTCACTTCCAGCAGAAGGTCAGCTGGATCCCCTTAACTTTGAGTCCTGCTTGGGTTTCTGAAAACCTGGACCATCCAAGTTAGGGTTTCTTGGAGATCGACTGCTCTGCTCTCTCTAAAAGCAAAGTGCTTTTTAATTCTTGAGTTTGTTTTATTCAGCATTTGCATTTATTCAGAAGCTATTGCATTGTTGGTGAAAGGGAGGCACTTTGATATCTGTGGTCAGGTTTGAAAAGAGTTGGGACGGTACAAGAAGCAGCACAAAAAAGACCAGGCCCGCTCTGTAAATAACGTGTATTTTAAACATCCATCATATACCTATTCAGTTGGAAAATTATGGCTTAGGGAACTCATACTCACAGTTAAAATCCCCATTTATCTTTCTGCTCAAACCCATGATGGCCCCTCCAGGCCAAGCCTTCCTTCTCTTTTTGAAGATGAAAGGGAGCTCGTCGGCAGCTGCCCGTCGGGCATTAGGGGAGAAGGCCTGTCCGCACGGTTTCGGGGAGGGGCACCGGCTCCCTCTGCACTCCGAAGCTCAGTGCACCCTGGCTGCAAACTCCTGTCTGGCTGACTCCCCTGGAAGAGCTGGTAGACCTTGTATTGCTTTCGGCACACCCAGCTTTTGCTTTGAAATCATTTCACTCTTAGATGAGATGAAGGCCCCCAAAGCGATGGAGGTACATGGGATATTTCTCATTTTTTTGGCTGCTTGTCCTCTGAACCCCCTTCCTGTGTCTATAATTTCCCGTTAAGGGAAATTAAGGGTTGAATATGTTAAGGGTTGAATATGTCCCCCAAAAGGACATGTGCAAGCCCTAAGTTCTGGTACCTGTGTGGATGGCCTTACTTGGAAATAGGGTCTTTGCAGGTGAAATTAAGATGGGGTTGCACCAGAGTAGGGTGGGTGCTAAATCGAATATGACTGGTGTCCTTACAGGAGGAAGAGGGGCACAGATGCAGGGGGAGGCCATGTGAAGGTGGAGGCAGGGATTTAGTGACGGGGCCACAAGTCAGGGGTGGCCAGGGATTGCCAGTGGCCTCCAGGACTCAGGAGAGAGGCAGGCAGTGGGTTCCCCTGCCGACCTCCTCACAAGGGAAACACTCCTGCCCCCGACTCCCAGCCTCCGGGCCGTGGTGGTATTTTGTTTCGGCAGACCGAGGGAACACGTGCATCTACCTTGTGACCCTTGGACAGGCAGAAACCACATTTCTCTATGTAGGTGCTCAATTTGCTGTGGCTTTGCTTTCATGGACTGCCTGGCATTGAGGGCATGGTGCCAGCCAGCCCTCCCCGATGACACAGCCCCTTCCAGACTTGGAAGTGGTTGCGTGGGACGAGGCAGTGGAGCTGGAAGCCATGTTCCCTGAGGTGGGGGGGCGGTGCTGCAGGACGAAGGCACCTTGGAGGTGGTGCAGACAGCGGGCAGGTCGTGTCCGCTGTGATGCCAGCTGCAGCGTCGGTGCTTGCCCATGGCTGCTCGGAGTCCTCACTGAAGCGGCCGAGACCTGGGTCTCCATGCCTCCCTTGGTCCTCTGAATTACCCGAGGCATTTCATTAAACGAAAGACCATGATTTAGAGCAGAGACCCAGGCCAGGTGGCTTCCCAACCCCACTGACTGCGTCAGCTCGGAGAAGTTACCTGTCTCCTCAGGGCCTTGAAATGGGAGTAATAATGGCATGTGCCCATTGGGTTTTGGTGAATTAATACTTTACGTAAAGTATTTAGTGCCAAGTGTAGCACGCAGGAAACATTATATCTGTATTATTTGTCATTAGTACTATTAAAAAAGCCAGCACTGGTTTCTCTCACGTGTAACTAAGAATCTTGAAGGACACATACAGACTTTCAATAGGATCCCAGCAGTCGTCCCATCAAAGTATGACGTGAACAGGAAATCACACATAAGCCCCCTAAGGAAGGACAGTTGAGCTTTGCTTTGCAACCACATAACCTCATTCTGTAAGAGGCTTCCAGGGCCCTTGGTGCCAGGGCCCCCTCCAGAAATGCCTGTTCCCCGCCACTTTGCATCCGGCCGCCTCCCAGTGTTTCAGACTCTGTTCAGGGGTTGGCTCTGGCGGAGGCCGAGTTGGCCTGATGGAGGGACTGAGCTGCTCCTTTGTACTTCTGAGATAATTTACCAGTTGGTCGTCATCCTCCTGTCTGATCCTCCCTCTAGACGGTGAGCTCTTCCAGAGCTTGGCTCACGGCTCACTCGGTTTTGTTCTAGCAAGTGCCAGGCATGTAGCTGGTATGCAGCAGGACTTTCAACTATGACTGGGGACCCGCTGTCGTGCTGGCAGTCCGGTGGTGACAGTGAAATCTCGGGCCTCTGGGTTTCACTTCCGTCCTCCACCCTGGTCCTGGCTGGCACCCCCAGGGAATCTGTGGTGGGATCAGCAATCTCGATCTGTTCCTCCTGGACCAAAGGGGTGCGCCGGGGCAGTTTAGAAATCCCCCGGTTGTACATATGTAGACTTCTGTCTTGGGATTTTAAAAATTCCAAGATGAATCTTTGGCGAAATTATAAAACAGTACAGCTTTTTTGAATCCACTGAACTTCTAAGGTAAAGCATCACTCTAGATCAGGGGCTGGAGTTTATCATTTCAGGGAGTCTTCCTGGTAACCCAGTGAGCACGTTTGAAATTTCATTTCAAGTGGTGGTGGAATCATTGAAAAGAGCACTTAGACGTGTTTTCTTCATACTTGCTGACTGGTTATTTATAATGAAGACCATGGGTGGCTGTGGATAAACTTTTAAAAACTGCTCTCAGAAGGTCTGTTTTGCCAGGCAGTGGACACTCTTCGCCTGGAAGAGTCAGACAGCGAGGTGAGCGTGATGTCAGGTGGGTTTTGCTGCATCTGTCGTGGTAGCTTCAGTCGCAGGCTCATAAATGACTTCACAGAGCAGGGTGTTGTGACGCACAGCGTGAGGTCAGGTGATTTGCTGTCCTGGCATTTCACATGATCAATTTATCCTCTTTCTTCTCTGTAAGAGGAGGGTAAAATTATATCTGATTTATAGTTGTTATGTGGATGAAATGAGCAGACCAGTGCAAAATAGTCAGCGTAGTGCCTGACAGTAAGAACTTGGTACGTTTTTGCTACTATGCTATTGTTTTTGCGGGGGGACATAACCCTGCAGGATTGAATCGTTTCTAAAAGTTTCACACCTGAGGACACAGAAGAAGGGGAGCAACAGGCACCTTGTCCAGGGTCCAGTAGAGGTGAAAACAAGTCGAGGGAAATCTGAGTCCCAGACTTGGTACTCAGTTCATTGGAAATCAGATCTTCCTTTCCTCATTGATTTGGGATCAATGAGATCTACGAAGTCTCTGGAACCATTCATCTACCTAAGTAGGTTGGCTTGTCTTTGAATTTCCAACTTAAGAAAAATGGCAGAGAATCATGGCGTATTCATTATTCCCGGGAGCTGTAAATCTAAGAGACTTTGGCTACTTCTGAAATCAGCGACTGGTGCTCTGTATCATCGGACGTGGTTTAATCCGGTTCCTACGTCGACTTTTCGGTTGAAGGGAAGGAAGAAAAAGCTTCATTGGAGCTGAGGGTTGAGGTGTGTGTTTCTGTGTGTTCGAGTGTGCATTATACACGGTGTCACTGAAAGGCAGAGTGCAGAAGGGAAAGCTGTGGGTCCGTGTTATCTTTCGGGGCTTGTTTGGAAAGGAGAATCCAGCGGCCTCTCAAACTGAGTGCCTTTTCCTCCTCCGTAGTGATGCTGTCGTGGCCTCTCAGGTCGGAATGTCCTCTGGGCTGGCCGGGCGGTAGAAGGCTCTGTTTCCTGCGTGTCACTGAATCAGCAGCTTTTCTAAGAGCAGCTGGTTTGCTAGCAGGACCTGGGGCCCCATGGGGACAACCTGAGCTGGGAGAGGAGCTTTCAAAGTTGCCACCTCCTCCACCTCCCCTCACTTTCCTGGCAGACGTGGGGACCACTGCCAGCCAGGATCCAGACTCTGGGAACGTGGTGCTCCCCACTCTTCCTGGGTCCACTCCAGAGTTTCCATTTCCCCCATTAGTTTTCAACACTCTGCCTGCCCCCCAGCCAAATGTCCCTTCCTTAAAGTCCAGGGAAAGGTACCTAAAGAAGAACTTAAGGGTATTGAGTAGCTTGCCTTACATGGTTATAGCTAACTAATTGAACTGCAAAAGCACCCTCTTGCCTCCGAGGTGGCTCAGTTAGTTGGAGGGCCATCCAGTAACCGAAAGGTTGGGAGTTTGATTCCAGGTGAGGGCATATGCCTAGGTTGTGGGTTGGATCCCCAGTCCAGGCACGGATGGGAGACAACCTATCAATGTTTCTCTCTCACATTGATCTCCCTCTCTCTCTTTCTCTGAAATCAATGAAACATTGTCCTCAGGTGAGGCTAAAACAAATGGCATCCTCTAATTATAATTCAAAATACAACAAAAGCTCTGGCTTAGGTTGCTTACAGCATCGCTCTTTGGGAGATGGCAGATCTGGTTTTCCTGTGTGTTGTATCTGCTTGGTGTAGGCGACTTACACGTGTGGAGGGTGTCAGAGAACGTTTGTTAGGGATGCAAAAGGCCTAATAAGTGGTGGCATATCATCTTGATCTTAAGGGCCAGAAGTGGAGATCTCAGTGGTCAGAAGGACAGAGATGAGAAAGCTTTTTTTCCGACCAGTGCCGCCCTGGAGCACGTCGTCTGGCTGGGGTTGAGGCCACGGGCTCTCGAGAGGCGTGGCTAGTGGCCCCGCTGTGTCATTGTGTAGTCAGGTCCTGCAAAGCTGCTGCTCAGCCTGGGGGCGGGAAGCCTTGTCAAAGGGCCTGGGACCTCGGCAGGCCCTTCCTCTCTTGGTCTGAGAACGTGCTTCTGAGCAAGATAACAGTGTTCCCGAGTGCTCCTGAAAGGTAGACGCTGAGAGGGAGCCTTTTGACCCTCAATTCCCTTTCCCCCAAGGAAGGAAACCTCTCTGGCTATTGAGCATGTACTTGGCACCAGCCCATGCCTAAGAGTCCCCTCACACGGTCTCAGGACAATCCTGGAGGCAGCCACTGATTGGTGTTTTAAGCAGCAGAGATGACAAAACAGAGGTTTTATTCACACACACCCATACTTACTTCATTTTCTTTTAAAGACTTTACTTATTTATTTTTGGACAGAGGGGGAGGGAGAGAAGAAGAGGGGGAAAGAAACACTGATGAGAGAGAGAAAACCATCAGTCTGTTGCCTCCTCACAACCTGCTGCAGGTGCGTGTCCTGACCAGGAATCGAACCTGCGGCCTTTTGCTTTGGGGGATGATGCCCAGCCCCCTGAGCCACATTGGTCAGGCCCACATACAAATGTGCTTCAAATCCTATGTGTATTTGATGTCTATATGTGATGCGTTAGTAAAATTTACTTCTGATTTTTAAGAAATGATTCAGTATTACCATTCACTGCCCCAGGGGCCCATATGGCGCTTTGTCTAGGGACCCTGTGGGAGAGGCCCCTGTTGTACTGAGAGGAAAGGTGGTGGAGTTCCCTGCATATTCTGACGAGTCTAACCTCACGGATTTGTGTGTGTTACTTGAAAATAACCTTTACCCGGCCCGCCGGAGCTCTGAGAGTCACCTGGCTTTGCCCACGGAACAGTGGAGTCCCCTAAAGCTGGCCGAGGATTGCGGGGAGCTGGACTGTTTCCCGCGCTGTCGCTTACTCTCTTTCTATCTCCTTAGAGGGGTTTCTCCTCTGTCCCTTGGAGCCCCTCAGCTGTCCTCACCTGCCCAGTGTTCTCAGAGGCTGTCGGTCATGATTCTTTGCGGAGTGGAAGTCGTTGGGGTTGCCCAGTGCCTAAGGCTTAACTTGTTGGGCACACAGGTCGCAGACAACAAAATCTGGAACTTCAGGTGGGAAGAAGTGACCCCCACACATCATTGCATTCATTGGTAAACTGTTTTCTGCTGCTGACTCACTTTCTCCCGCACTCTTCTTTACTTCTGAAAAATCGCGGAGGAAACGTTCGATTTGGTGCATTCTATCTTTTGCCTTCTGTTCCCGTTACAGGAACAATATTCTGAGTTAAGAATAGGGCAGGGTCCAGATAACTGAATGAGACAGTACCCAACACAGTAATTGAAACATTTTTCAAGAAATGTATTTATTTTAGAGAGAGGGGAAGGGAGGGAGAAAGAGAGGGAGAGAAACATCAATTTGAGAGAGAAACATCGTTTGCTTGCCTCTTGCAGTGCCCCGACTGGGGACCGAACGTGCTACCCAGGCATGAGCCCTGATTGGAATCAAACCGGTGACCTTTTGCTTTGTGGGGTGATATCCAACCAACTGAGCTATATGGTCAGGGCTCCAGCACAATACCTTAAAATAATGGCACCAGGGGCAAAGAGGGATGACTTCCATGGATTTGCATGATGTAAAATAGGACCAAGTCCAAGGTAATCAAGAAATTAATAAGGTAGGAGTTTTGGTGAGTATGATAATAAACATAGATGGACGTACTTGTCATGATGTTGCCCAGTGACGTTTCTGAGAGGGAGTGGGGAGTGTGCGTGTGTGCTGGTGTGACATCCTCGATGTTGCCTCCTTCTGCTCTTTCGGGGACTTACCCGGGGCTCCACGCCTGTGCAGCTCTGCCCTTGGTCGGCTCTGCCCTCTCCCTTTGGAGGTTCCTTCCTTCCTATCTGCAGGTCAGGGAGCAGACCCTCCGAGGGACACAGGCCTCCCAGCCTGTGTTCCTCCCAGAAACGGCCTTGGCTCTGGGCCTCCTCTTGCTGTCTCGGTGGACTGTCTCGCAGAGGGTGTGGCAGGCCCACGTGACAGTCACAGTACTCTCTAGAGAAGACGAAAGCACAGGTCTGTTTCCGGCTGCACAGACAGGGCCTGAGGAGCCACGGTGTGTTATTTTGGGGTTCTGTTTGCATTGATTGCTTCCTGGCTTTGTGATGGCTTCTTCTAATGGGCAAGTTTTCAGTTCCGGCCACCTGTCCTCGGTGCACTTGCTCCTTTTATCTGGGCTAGGAAGGGGGGCCGCGAGAATGAGGAGATGTCGCCCTGCTGCTCATCACTGTTGAGCAGTTGTCCAGTTGTCTGCTGAATGCCGACAGCCTGGGTTGCTGCCTTTTTTTGCAGAAGAAAAATTCTTGGGTTTAGTAGCCACAGTAACCAAACACATGCACCTAAGCCTCCTTCAGTGCCTGAAGGAGTTTGCGTCGTGCCCTCTCAAGACTCTGGAGAGATGTGTATTTCTGGGGGAGAATACTATGGAGAGAAAGCTGGAGGAGAGCTTCGGTCTTCAGAGATTAAGAGATGTTGGTTCGTGGCCGGGGCAGTCAGGAGTGCGGTGTGGGCCACTGACCCGGTGACGGGCAAGCTCCTGTGGCCTTGGGGGGGGGGGGGTCTATTCTCAAAGTTTTGGAGACAGGAGGGAATTACAGCCTGGGTGTCTTCTTAGAAATGGTCCTGACAAGGACACCAACCGCTACTTGGAGTGACAGGTACTTAAAGGAAATGAAAATGTCTGAGGAAGCCATCTTTTATCCAGAGAAAAAGAAGGTTTGGATTGATACATGAAATGCAAACTGGGCAATGATTTGGGCCTGGGATGTGACCCAAGTTCAGAAAAAGTAGCCCTCGGAACCGCCTCGACAGGTACTCAGGTGAATATACTTTAGTTGGCGTCTTGGGTTTCGTACACATAATCTTTAACGAGGTAACTTAACATGTTTAGCTATTTGGAGGATTGTGTGGAATATAGTCGTGTTTGAAAATTAGTAGAGATTTGCTGAAGTTGGGGGCCTGTCCATCACTAATGAGGGGCTTCTTTTGTACAGCATAGAGGGCGAGACTGAAAGATTAGAGAGCTGTACCCCGTATCAAGTAACGAGTTCTAGTGAAATCAGATATTTTGTGCTGGTTTTTTGACTCTGCCTTCTCTGGAATAATCTGCTATATAATTTAGATACACGTTACAGGAATTCCAGGAGACGCATGGCGGGCTTGGAAGAAGTACACATTCCCTCCTTCTACTACATTAGGTGACAATATGTCAGGCCATTGCCTCCCTGAGTGTAATTTTGAGATCCAACCTGTATCAGTACTTGGTTGATGGTTGTCAGGCAGGCCTGCTTCAAGTCCCCTGAATGAGACTGAGCAGGCGACGGGCTCTCTGGCCGTGGATCGCACCGGGTTCTTCTGGGCCTTTCGTACGCATTAACACAAACTGAACGAAGAAGCTCTTGCTCTGGATTCAGAACCCTCACTTCTCACTCCACCGCCCCGCATGCCCAGAACAGAGCCCTGTTTGCAGCAGTGGACGGCGGGAAAAGGCTCTGGCAAGCTCGCAGTTAGATGCCTTTCCAGGGACAGTGGGGCAGTCTTGTTGGCATGATGTCCAGTGCGTGCTGATTATTTTTGCACTTCTGTTTACAACGAATTATCCGAGCTACACAACTTTTGTCATTAAAAAGGAAGTTGGTTTTCAGCGTAAGAGTTTAAAGCTTGATAGAATTTGGGAAACTATATTTCTTGTTCTTTATGGAGGAAGAACTGTATTTTCTTTTGATACCATCACTCACTATTTCTGAAAATCTTGTTCAAATACTGATTCCGATCTACAGTATTTTCCTTTTTTCTTGTGTGATATTCCAAGGGACATATGTGGCTTTGGTAGATGTCTGAAATCAAAGGGCCTGAGCATCAGCTACAATAGAACATTCTATTGGGGGTAGTGAAAGTGTCTTGATTAGTATCAAAACAACCCTTAAACATACTCATCTAGAAACTCGAGTTTGCTGTTGAAATAACTGTATTAAACCCAAACCCTAGCTTGCTGAGTAACTTTTTCTTTAAAGTTATCAAAGATCTTCATTCATCATCTACTACAACGTATTCATTACGGAGTTGCCATATTCCCGGTGTTCTCTTCCGTTGGCTTCTTTGGGGTTATCTAGGGTCGAGATGCCAGCAGCAGGTAGCGCCAGGTGTCTAGGGACAGTGAGAACACAGGTTCCTGTTCTCACAGAGTCAGCCTATTGGGAAAGATGGGAACCGAGAGACATTTCCTATGCCTGGGAGGTGCCGTACAAGGTGAGAAGAAAAGGAAACGGAGTCTGGGGAGTGGGGCTTCGCAGGCGGGGGATGCACAGTGATTCATCCAGACGGGATCACTGGGCCAGTGAAAGGGGCACTATCGATAGATAGCCCTGACTAGCAGCCATCAGCTATAACCGTCCCAGCCAAACTGAGACACATGGTTACACTGCTCATGCCAGTAAGACATTTGCATGTTATTTAAGAGACAGTACACAAGGAGCCACAGAAAGTGTTTAATCTAGAAAGTGCTGTAACAAAACTTTGCATTGTAAAAGCAAAAGGAGAGGTGTGGAGACCAAGTCACTGCTGTTCCAGGGCCCCGGAGGGGGCTGGTTTACTGAGATGGATGTGCACAGGGAGGGGAAGGTTTGGGGTAGGGGACGCCTCTGAGTTGCATATTGGATATGTTGCCTTTGAGGTATTGATGCAGAAAGGCAAGCAGAGGTGTTTGATAATTTTTCCCCTTATGCGTTACCCTGAAAACCAGCCTACATAATTCAGAACTGGTATTGTTGCTTGTGGCTTTACTTCTCCATAAAGACTTGAAGGGCAGAGATTTGCTTTGTTTCACTCGAGGGATCACGTCAGCCTTGAACAACCTAGTTACTGTTTTGAGCCTTGTGGAAAACAGGATGGCTGCTCCTCTTGCAGCAACTTGAACTTAGCAGTGACATGGGGAACCCAGCTTCCTACAGCAAGTGTTTCCCAACTGCCTGTCAGACCTGGAGAACATGTGGGTGTCTTTGCAGTCTTCGAACTAAAGAAATGTCCCGCACGAGAGCTCCTCCTTGAAACAATATTTATAGCCTCCTGCAGAATACGCCTTCAGAAATGCCTCGGATTTAGGAGGTTCTTATTCTAAAGAGCTGTCTGGATGTCCCCACCGAGGCTTTGCACACACGGGTGGAGGCGGCGAGAGGCAGATTGACACTCTAAATGACAATGGAAACAGCGACAACTACGACAATGCTTTCTGAACGCTTTCCTGGTTCATGTGTATATTGTTTGGTGTTCACCCTTTTCAGGTGCATCAGTTGAGGTTTCTCCTTAAGCTCCTGGATAGTTTCAGCAGCAGATTATCTGGATCGTGTCCAACACGTATATGAATTTGTGGACCAATACAAATAGCACAGCTTTCCCCAACGTATTTTAAATGATTAATTTGAACACTGATACTGTAGGTTTAGCAAGAGACATCGTTGGGGACAACTTTTCTTCGGTACCTAATCTTATGGAAATTAAAGTGACTACCTAAAACTCTGCACCAAAAACGGGGGAGTTTTAGTTTCTGGCACATGGTGCCCGACTTGGGTGTTAGAACGGTTTCTGTTTTGAATGCGGTAGTTAAACTTGTAGTATCTTATGTTTAGCAGAGTGTTATTTATTTGTACTACACCTCCTCCTCCTCCCCCCGCCAAGGATTTGAGATGTCTTACCTAGATGTTTAAAACGTGATATCATTTCAAAAATTAAACAAATGGAAGAGTGGACAAAGGCAGAGGAAAAGGAAGAACGTAAACTGAGGGTAGGGTGTTTCAGGATTCACAAGAAGGGCATATAATGCTGGAGGCAAGAAGAAATCCAAACCGGATCCCAACCCGTGTGAAGACTAAAATAAGACGTGATGGAATAACCTGCTCCTCTCTCCTGAGTGTCCTGACCCAACCCCCCTCTTAAATCAGGAAAAGAGTTATTCAAGCACGTTGATGCAACGATGTAATTATCTTTTATTTCTTATATAACCTGCCTTTTATTTCTGTCTCCTTTACTGATTTACGTGGTTCCACAGCAATTAACAATTAGTTAATTAAAACGAATACGATATCCAAATTCTTTTATTCAACAACCCCTCGATTTAGAACAGCGCTTTTCAGCCCTCTTGGCCTCAGCAGACCAAGAGGTCTTGTTTCTTTTCAGGAGCAAATACCCTGATAATGCTTCTTTTCCCACCCAGAAATGTAATCTGAATCACACACCTAATTTAAAAAATCAATGTGTTGCCCTGGCTGGTGTAGCTCAGTGGATTGAGTGCGGGCCTGCGAACCACACGATCGCGGTTCGATTCCCAGTCAGGGCACATGCCTGGGTTGCAGGCCAGTTCCCAGCAGGGGACTCACGAGAGGCAACCATACATTGATATTTCTGTCCTTCTCTCCTTCCCTTCCCCTCTAAAAATAAATAAATAAAATCTTTTTAAAAAACCAGCACATTTGAATGAATAGACATGTACTTAATTTTAAAAAAAATCAATGTGTTACCTAGTTGTAAAATAAGTGAGAATGAAGAAGAATGTAATTTATAATAAAGGAATGTTCATTTTGGTAGCACATGCGAGGTAGGGCTTCATGAGAAGACAGGTGTGGCCAGAGGCCTGCACCTGTCCGGGCGTCGCCACCAGGTGCAGACGCAGCCGCTCCAGCTGTGCTGCATGGGGAGCCTGGACAGGAACCGCCATTGCCATTGGCGACAAGACATTCTGAAATGAGGACCCACTCAAGGCAACATTTCAACACAGCAAAGTTTTTTCCTTGCGCAGTTGTAATCCTGGAAAATTAAGCGTTTCGCAAAGTGGGGCAAAACAGGTGTGTGTTCCTATGTAAAGCGGAACTCTGTTCTGAGTGACAGTGATTACAGACCAATGTTTCCCAGAGCAGATGTTCGTCAGGCGTCAGGAAGCAGGTGCACACACTACGGGGTCCACCCTGTGCCCTGTAGCACCCGCAGTGTCCTGGAGCCGTCCCCATGGGGCACAGGGCACCTTTGTCAGCGCTTTGGCAAACAGAATTGCCTCACAGATGTTCAAAACGTCTCTAATTGGTGTCACCCTGCTGAGAGAGAAGAAGAGGAAGATGAAAAGAAGCAATTTTAAGTTCATCTGTAGGGTCATCTTTCCCTGAGGCCCGAAATGTAGCATTTGGAGATCAGCTCCTTAGAGAATGATAAGGGTTGAATGAGTTTGTCTCCCTGCTGCAGAAAAAAATAGAAGGGAAACTGAGACGAGAGGGACAAAAAGTGGGGTGAGTGGTCGGAGGCAGAGCAGAAGGGCGGGGCAGTTGGGCAGCTCAGGGTATTCAAAACAAGCCGAATTCAGGCCCTGGCACTTGGGAGCTGTGTGATCTGGAAAAACCCTTTTAAATTCTGAGTCTCTTTCTTCACCTGTCACACAACTACCTGTGCCTCGTTTATAGGGTTGTTGTGGGAACGAATGAGTTGGCAGTACATTGCAGTACCCGACATTGTGCCTGGAGTCCAGGACATACTTTAGAACTGTTGGTTCCTTCTGCCCTCCTCTGCTACGGAAATTTGTAGTGATGGCCTTGGCATTTCCAGGAGGGGATGTAACACTAATAAATAGGTGAAACTCTTTCTAGCTTCTTAATTTTTAAGATAGAAAACCTGACAGTTTATGGACCTGGAAGCATCTTGAATCTTCATTGACATGAACCCTCTGCATTTCAGACTTGGATTTACATGTCAGAACATTCCTTAGAGGAAAAAAAGTTGTTTTTTAAAACACTATAAAAGATTGAGTTTACTATACGAATTTTAAATAATATACTTGTAAATGAGATTGAACCTGAAATCCTCACCACTCCCATCCAGCTCCCTCAGGGTTGCTGAGCGTTAGTAGGTTGTACATGTGAGGACACGCCATCTTCCCCTTGGCCTTGGCCTTGACAAAGGCTGCCCTTCTACCTGCAGTCCCCTGGCACGGTGTCTGTGAACATTTCTCGTCCGTCCGTCTGTCCTGCTGAAGCGTCCTGGGGATAAAACACCCACCTGATTCCACTCCCTCTAATTAACCCTGACACGGCTCTTTGTCATAGTGCTGTGACCGGAAATATAAAGTGCCCGTCCCTTTAAATTTCTCTGGGAAGGGTTTTGCATATTTTTTTCTTTCACAGTGGATCATGAATTTATGAAATAAATGGTTATGCTTTATTGTAATAAATTACTTTACTTTAAGGTGTTCTGGTTTTTTTTTTTTTTTTTTTTTTTTTTTGGTGTAAGAAAGTTGCCCAAACATGGAAGCTCTGGACCAAAGTGTTGAAATTGTGATTATATGCGACGTTTCTAGAGGCAAAACTGTGTCTGAAGACCATGAGAGGGAAAACTCGATGATGACAAATAAGGACCTTTCTGAGCACACTTAACCCGAAATAAGTTTATTTAAAGAAGAAGTACAGGTGTGTGGCTGTCTTTAATGTTCAGAGCCACCAGCCCACTTATATTCCTAGAAGTACGGGCTGGACAGCTGTGGGCTGCGTGACAGTTTGTCTCACTTCGTTTGTGTCACTTGCGTGCAGTTGTTTCTCTTGGAACCATTGATGTGTCTTATCCACGCCGTCCACTGTGCCCCTTGTAACTAATGACCTGCAGGAGCTGTGGAAGGAGGAGTCATTGTCACAACCTTGGGAGATGTAATGTGGTGGCCAGGGGACGGATGCTTTTCTGTGTTATGAGTTTTCTCTATGAAAGCATTATATTATTAATTATTTTTAGAGATTGTATTTATTTATTTCTAGAGAGAGGGGAAGGGAGGGAGAAAGAGAGGGAGAGAAACATCGATGTGCGAGAGATACATCAATTCATTGTATGCGCCCTGACTGGCACCTAACCCGCCACCCAGGCATGTGCCCTGGCTCTTTGCTTTGCGGGATGATGTCCAACCAAACCGCACCGATCAGGGCTATGTTATTCATTTTAACAAACTTTGAAATGGGCATCACAAGTGAGGAGGGAAATCACGATCACCGCATCTTGAGTGCGTGTGTGCGTGTATTTCCGTGCACCCGTAGTGGCGTGTGGTGTCTTTCACGCACAGATAAAACCTCCTTGCAGCGGACCGTGGTGAACTTTATTCCATCCGATGGACAGTCATTGGCCGTTTTCTTCTCTGAAACATGCTCTGCCTGAGAGAAAGCGGAGCACATGCAAGGGACATCTAAAATATATCGACACTATTAAACCTATGGGATGCTTCAGCTGAGATAAAAACCTGTCGTTTAAAAAACTGATTAATCCAGAATTCTTCTCCTTCATTTCAGTTCCCCCCTTTAGCCATAGCTTTCTTGAGAGGCTGTAATAAACTCTTCCTCTGACTTGAAGGTGACAGTTTCCAGTGGGGGCAAGGGGCTCCTTGTCTTACTTTCAACGCAGAAAGCCACAGCCCCTCCCCTGACCTGGGAGGCCCCTAAGATGTCAGCGTTGGGCTGAGAGCAACTCAGCGTTGGTGGACAGGTCCCCCGGGACTTAATCTAAAAACTGAGAGTGTGTCTGTCAATTACCGTGCAAGAAAGCTGAAATAAAATAAAAAGAAATAGTCTTCCTTTGAAGGCAGTGCTAGAAATTGTGTTATCAAGGTCACATCTGAGACCTAATCTTGCCTCTTGCCGTATACCTAAGTTTTTCCTCCTTAGTTTGTGACTTACCTGCCTATAGACTTGAAATCAAAGTTGTAAAAATATACCAACATCCATCCCCTCTGGCCCTCTTTATTTGTTATTGTTTGTGTGTGGGGAGCAGGAGAATGCAGAAACACACGGTAGGATCTATCCTGTCAGCAAATTCTGAGCTGCAACCACAGTGCTGTTAACGTTACATAGCATGCTGTTTCGTGAGCGTATACTTAAGGCCCAAGTCATCAAGGTGTATACATTAAATATGTGCAGCCTTTGTATGTTAACATACCTCAATCAAGTCATTGAAAATAGTGAAAAATGTGGAAGTAGTCACCGAAAAGCTGATAGCAGTTTGGTGTTGGAGCAACGTCTACAAGCGTGATCAGTGGACACTCTCACCGGGTCCATGCAGGGTATGGGTGAGCTGCGGTAGTCGGATGTCCTCAGGACACACCCCCTTTTAGATTTCTTTCGGTAACCCAAAAGGCTGTGGAATCTGGAAGCCATTTATTTCATCAGTAGATGATTTAAACTCACTGCTGGCTTATCTGGATAAATTGTGTTGGCATTGACTACTGATGAAAGATTAAAAATGAATTTTGAAAATAGAGCATCCCTGGCTGTATTCCGAGTAAAAGTTGGAAAAAATATTGCAAGCTTATTGAAATTGGTTCAACATCTTCTTCTATCCCAATTGACATAACTTTTGTGAGACTAGTTTCTCAAATATGGCTGGTACTAGAACAAAACACTGAGCATTGTGGATACACGTGATCCTTGCAAATGATATTGCTTCCCTCCTCCCCACCCAGGTTAAATTAGTAAATTAACGAGCACAAAGCACACTTGTTTGTCACATTAAAAACTTTATTGATATACTTAGTTTGTCCAGGTTGTGAACATAGACATTTAATACGTGGATTACTATTTCCCCCCCAAATTTTATTTCATTACAATTACAAAAGACAAAGGATTGTAAATATAATAGCATTTCTGTAAAAGAACTGGCTGTGGACACACTTTCAGTGAACAGTGTGTAATATTAGTCTTCTTTTTTCCTATGTTTTATTTGTTCTGATTTTATTTATCAGAATGTAATTTATCTCTGCATATAATAAAAATTTGGAGAGTGAAAAAATGGAGGCTTGCTTTTTATTTTTTTAAATATTTTTATTTATTTATCTTTAGAGAGAGGGGAAGGGAAGGAGAAAGAGTGGGAGGGAAACATCAATGTGTGGTTGCCTCTCATGTGTCCCCTGCTGGGAACTGGCCTGCAACCCAGGCATGTGCCCTGACTGGGAATCGAACCGCGATCATGTGGTTCACAGGCCCGCGCTCAATCCACTGAGCTACACCAGCCAAGGCTGAGGCTTGCTTTTTATATTTTTTCATTTCATTGATCCCCCCCAGTCATCCATTTTTATTATATTTTACAAAAGTATCCTTTGCCACAGGTGGTTTGAGAAGCAGTAGTATAGCGAATCCCTCTGCAGTTGAGGAAGTAAGCAGCTATTCGGTTTATAAGCACATAAAAAAGTTCTTTGTTCAATTATAGTTGGCATTCGATATTACATTATTTCAGGAGTACAGCATAGTGGTTAGACATTTATATAACTTATGAGGTGATCCCCCCGCTAAGTGCAGTTCCCAGCTGACGTTAATACAGTTATTTCAGGGGTGTTGACTGTACCTCGTCTTGCAAACATTCCTGTTTCCAGTTTTTAGGGGATGCCTGAGTCTTGTGGTTTTGCTGTGACACAGAGGGTTCCCTCCGTTCCTTCCGTTATTTTTAAGTGATAGTTTTCTTTCACGTCACTTCCCCATCAACGTGTCGATGTTAAGACTCTACTTTATTCCCAGAGCTTGCTCTTTCACATGCCGTGGCTTCTGTATAACTTCGGTTCCCATAATTCACCATTGCCTTGGAGACAACACGCTGCCTACATTTAGGGTGTCTGTTTTGAAATGCATTGGAGATTGTCTAGCCTTCAATTTGTAATCTCACTCAGTATATTGTATCAGCTCTGATGAAAAATGCTGGGCTTTTGATAGGCTACTAGTTATGAATATTTTTCTTTAAGTGCATTCTTCCTAAAATGAGAGCCATGTGATAACATTGATGAGAAGGGTCAGCTCCTTGGTGTGTGCTGGGTAGAAGTCTGTGTTCAAATTTTGGACTTGTCAAAGCTACCAGTAGTAGGGATTTTTAAGTGGTCTGTAACAAACTGAATTATTTGGGGACTTGGACCTACACAGTAGTTTCCTAGGCTGCTCGAACAAAGTGCCATAAAGTGGCTGGCTTACCACCACAGAAGTTTATTCTCTTTGAGTTTGGGCGGGGGGGGGGGGGGGGGGGGCCGAACGACANCCCCCCCCCCCCCCCCCCCCCAGAAGTCCAAAATCAAGGTGTCAGCAGGGTTAGACCCCCTCTGAAGGCCACGGGGTGAATCCTCCGGCCTCTAGTGGATTCCCGTGGCCCCAGGCATTGCTTGGCTCGTGGCTACATCCGCTACTCCCTGCCTGTCTTCACATGGCCTCCATGTGCGTCTTCTCCTCTTCTGTCTTTCCCAGGACACTTGTCACTGGATTTACGGTTCACACCGCAAATCCAGGCTGATCTTCTCATCTCAAGATCCTTAATCTACAAAGACTCTTTTCAAAGTAAGATCCCATTCACTGATTCTGGGGGTTAGGACTTAGACACATCCTTTTAGGGGCCACCATGCAATCCATCACTGGTTGTAACGGTTGCGTTTGTTTGTTTTTTAAAAATAACTACTGAGCATCTCTTGAGCGTTGTATCTCGTGGGTGATAGTGGCTGCCGAGGAGCGTGAGCTCTGGTAGGACGAAGACGGTGGGCTTTGGAGTGGACAGCCCCGCGTTGGAGTTCTCCTGGGACGTGTTTCTGAGAGCGCTGCCTCTCAGCTCCCTCATATGCAAAATGACATGGCGGGGAGAGGTCCCATCCCTGAAAAGGCCGGACACTGTGACAGATGTGTCAGGGGAGAGCGCAGTCACAGCATTCCCTTATTTGAAGACGGGCGTTTTTGTCGTTTCTGAAATCAAGGTGCCCCTTGCAATCAACCACTAATTCCCTGATTTTGTGGTTCAGGGCTCCTTTCATGCCTCAGTAAGTTTTTCATGGCATTCCTAGGGCAAAAAAAAAGGAGGGAGGGAGGGAGGGAGGGAGGGAGGGAGGGAGGGAAGGAAGGAAGGAAGGAAGGAAGGAAGGAAGGAAGGAAGGAAGGAAGGAAGGAAGGAAGGAAGGAAGGACAAACCCCAGCAAATCCCCACAAACCTTCTGTTGTGTTTACTGATCAGCAATTAGTCGGGTCCAGATGATTTCGGTGGCGTCCTGTTCTGCAGAAGCGCCGGCCCTGAGGAGGTGTGTGCACGTGCTGGGCACAGCGTCTCAAACCCGGGAAGGAGGTTGGACACGGCTCCCTGATTCCTGTCCCACACTGACTTTTACACAACGCTGCCCTCCGTCACAGCGGCTACCCAAAGGCCAGCTTCTTGGGGATGCCACCATCACCGGGAATGCAGCACAATCGCACCTGAAGCTGCAGTAATCCGAGCGGGTTGTTGGCATGACGGCTGACAGAGTCAGGGCGCACTTTCTGACTCGGTTGGACTAAATCGACTCTCTGATCAGCCGTGTTGAAGTCTGACTCTCTGTTCTTACGAATTTCCTCGTCCTCGTTACTTGAGGTGATCGATACATAACGTTTATTCTAAACGTATTGCTTCTTTAAAATTTCCAACTCCGTTTATTTTAGTATTTCAGAATCTTGTTTCATCATTCCCGCATAACTGTTCCGTAAATGCTCGTTGGTGAGTACCGTGTGAGAGAGATGACTTTTTGGTCAGGCCAACAGAGATAAACCATTCAGGGAACACAAGCTTATGTTTTTTCGTCTGGTGTGGCTGACCGGCCACTTTCTGTGGAACAAGGGCTGATCTGGGTCTTTTTTTACGTAAGCCAGAGATAGGGAGGACGAGTTAGTGAAAAAACATTAGGTCATCTGGAGTTCATCTTTTCAAGAACCAAATTAATTGCTTTTTTAGGCGACTGTACTGAACTGTGGACTCAAGGTGCTGAGAGGGTCTTTAGCAATACGTTTATAATATTCGTTCTCACCCAGCCTTCTGGTTATCTTCCGTGCTTTCATTGTTTCAAAAGAGACTTCTTGAGCACCCCAGTGTTTGTGTACTGGGGACTTTGACCTACTAAGTAGGCTGAGCATGTGGCGATGAGCAAGACGGAGATCGTGTGATGCGCTTAAAGTACTTAGCACCTTGCCTGCCACTTGGTAAAGTCATCTTCAAATGCAGCTAGTGTTATTATTATCTTTCTCACCCGAGGACATTTTTTCATTACTCTTAGAGAGAGAGAGCAATGGAGAAAGGAAGGGAGACAGAGAAACATTGACGTGCGAGAGAACCATTGACTGGTTGTCTTCTGTATGCATCTGGACCAGGGAATCAAACTTGCAACCTAGGTATGGGTCTGACCAAGGATGGAACCCGCAACCTTTGGTTATGGGACAATGCTCCAATTACCCGAGCCACGCTGGCCAGGGCTGAATTAATATTGTTATTAAGTTTATGTTTTATGGATTAAAAAGCTCCACCAGAAGGCTCATGGGGATGAAATATCAATCAATAGATCATGAATATTTGACTGTCAGCTTTGGCTGGAGAGGGAAAGCAAGACCTCCCTGACAAGGCGATGACTCCCTCGTTGCCACTGTCGAATCGTCATGCGTGGAAACCAGTGTGGCTCTTCTGTTATTAGCTTGCACATGTGTTGACGGATCTGTCCTCAACCCATTAAAAATATGCGTGGTCCTCAGGGATATTCAGTGCATTGAAAGTGTTAAAAGCCCTCAAGGATTAGTGAGTAATTAGCTAGTCTTCATGCCTGATGTGTCCACGGCACAGGACTCTGATTTGGTTCAATCAATGTAATTTTGATGTTAACAGATCAGCAGCCAACAGTTAAATAAACTTTGACATTGGGAGTAGACATGTCAACAAAGGCACAATCCAATTTACCATTGACTGATCAACTGGCTAATTTCCTTGTAGTTTAGACACCTGTAAAACACACTTCTCACCTATTTGTGATATGCATATGTGCAAAGCTTCCTGCTTAAAAAAACCACAAAACCAACAACGAAAGAGGTAGGTCACTGTGAATAGAACACGCATGACTCACTCCACTGGCCCGGATTCAGGTTGTTGGAGCTGAGTGAAGGGTCATTGAGAGGCTTCCAATTCCTCCGAGTGCGTGCCGACGAGATGCTTAACACTCTGCTCTTCGTCTTTATAGCCCCCCTCCCACCCCTCTGCTCCTCTAGCTCCCCTTCCATTATAGTTCTCTCTTTCTTAAAAACATCCATCTTGCATAATTTACATTTGGATATTGACTTTTCAGGCATTCCGAAAAGTGGAGCGGCAGCTCTTAGATGCACAGCACGAGCCAACTACTGTTTTAACCTGAGGGCAATGGCAGTGCAGGTGTTCGTGGACCTGTGAGGCTGGTTCAGATGTGAATGGAGAGACGGGGGACAAGAACTTTCTCTGTCATGTGGTTTTCTAAAAATGCTTTTAAATAGTTAACTTTTAAAAAAATATTTTTATTGATTTTAGAGATCGAGGAAGAAGGGGGGAGAGAGAGAGAGGAGAGAGAGAGAGAGAAAGATCGACTTGTTCCAAGCCCTGGCTGGCGTAGCTCAGTGAATTGAGCGCGGGCCTGCGAACCAGAGGATCGCAGTTTGATTCCCAATCAGGGCACATGCCTGGGTTGCAGGCCAGTTCCTTGCAGGCTAACTACCAGCAGGGGACGCACAAAAGGCAACCATACATTGATGTTTCTCTCCCTCTCTCCTTCCCCTCTAAAGATAAATAAATAAATTTTAAAAAATCTAAAAAAAAAAAGAAAGAAAGATCGACTTGTTCCACTTATTAATGCATTTATTGGTTGATTCTTGTATGTGCCTTGACCGGGGATTGAACCTGTGACCCTGGTGCATTGAGATGGTGCTCTAACCAACTGAACACCTGGCCAGGGCTAAATAATTAACTTTTGAAAGCAATTCTTATAGACCTGAAGTTAGTTACTATTACTACCTTAGTCATATATATTTATTTCCTAAAGAAATAGTCTTCTTTCTTTATCTTTTGGTAAGCATTACTCATCAGTTCATCTAATTTGTGGGGGCTAGGAACTCTCATTATTAAACGTATTTAGTCACTTAACTAGCATTAATTGTTGCTATAGGATATTCTGGGACAACGACCCTGTGTCGGCCAAGTTAATAATGCAGAACACTCTCTTCATGGACAGGGCCAACCGCTAGTTGTTCAATCGATAAACTTTGCTAAAGCAGAGAGTCATTGTCTCTTAAAGATTTAAAATATTTTATTTTAGCCCTGGCTGGTGTGGCTCAGTGGATTGAGTGCTGGCCTGAGAACCAAAAGGTCACCAGTTCAATTCCTGGTCAGGGCACATGCCTGGGTTGTGGGCCACGTCCCCAGTTGGTGGTGTGCAAGAGGCACCTGATCGATGTTTCTCTCGCACACTGAGGTTTCTCTCCCTCTCTTTCTCCCTCCCTTCTTCTCTCTCTAAAAATAAATAAATTAAGTCTTAAAAGATATTTTAGCCGAAAAGCTATTTTGATGTAGGGCTGAGGACTCTCCTTAGCATGTGAATTTGTACAGGTTTTCTTGAATTCAGTCACACCTGTAACACATCGTCTCTGCTTTCCAGGTTTTGTTTCTGTACTGAGGAATGAAACGCGTCCATTACCAAAGCTGGGCTGTAGGTGTGGGGCCTTCAGCGCGCCATTCTTTCAACTAATGAATATTTGGGATTCTTAACATTAAAAGTATTTTTTAAATAACCATGTAGAGAAATAAAACAATCAAGAATTGAAAGCCAATGAGGAGAAATGGGAGCTCAGAATCATTCTTGAATTTTGTGATATTGTGAAAGTCTACCCAGGAGACTCCCTTGACTGCAGCTTCTCCTGAGCATGGAGCTGAGTGTTCTGCCTTTGAAGTTGCCAATGGTGCCCTTGAGAAACGCCTGGTTTGGACAGAAGACGGACAGTTACATTTTGCTTTTAGGCTCCTAAATGCTCCTGTAGAGTATATGCAGAGGGGAGAATAAACCTTCCTAGGAATGGGAGGAAGACATTAAAGAATAGCTGGCAATAGTAAACCAGAGAAAGGCAGTAGTTACGTGAGAGTCCATCCCTCTTGCCAGGTCTCGGCCAGGCTGTGCCTAGTGAGGACAGGCAGTCCCCGCCTCTCCGCAAATGGGCCGGGGCCAGCGAGTGCGCGTGTGTGGCTGGAATAGTTAATGTGGCACTAATTCCTGTGGCCTCTAAACTCGAGCGTGTGCTCACCCAAGATGATCTCATTCCTCACCAGCTAGTTATTGAACGTGTGTTTATTTTTCTCATTTTTAAAACGTACCTATATGAATGTATAATTGACGTTCACATTACATTAGTTTCAGGTGTACAGTGTGATTTGCTGTGGGTGGTACATTGCTAAAGGATCTCTCAGCAGCGTTCAGATGGGCCATACGGCACTGTTAACTGTCGTCACCACGCTGTGCGCCACCTTCTCCGTGACTTACGTATTTTGTTACTGGAAGTTCGACCCTCTTCCACCATGTGTCCACTCCTAGTCCCTTGCTCTAGTCCCCGTGTCTTTGAGCTTGGTTTTCTTTGCTTGGTTTTTTCAGATTTCACAGATAAATGAGATCATATCACATTTGTCTTTCTCTGTAACTTTTTTCCCTTAAGGAAATGTCCTCAAGGTCCATCCATGTTGTCACACATGGCAGTATTTAATTATTTTTGATGGCTGAATAACACATCCATATTACAATTTCTTTATTCGTGCGTTCACGGTTGGGCCACATAGGCTGTCTCCAGATTCTGGCTGTCGTAAATAATGCTGCAGTGAAACGAGGTACAGATATCTTCCTAAAGTAGTGTTTTTGTTTTCCTCCGATAGATATCGAGAGGTGGGGTTGCCGGATCATAAGGCGGTTCCGTTTTTCGTTGTCTGGGGAGCCCCCACGCAGCTTTCTGTGGTGCACCACACAAGGGTCCACACCACATTCCCACAGTCATCCTCTCCAGGACTCACCTCTTGTCTTCACATCCCAACAGGTGTGGGGTGGTATCCCACTGGGGTTCGATCTGCACGTCCCTGGTGGTTAGTGATGTTGAGCATCTTGAGTATGCACTTGGAATGGGTGAAAAAGTCATTTAAGTATAAATTCTTTATTCGCATTTAAGCACCAAGATGTCTGCTAGTGCAGGATGTTTGGAAGAGTTTGTGTACTCAGCAAATAATGGAACTGCCCTATTATAAGCCTGTCTTTCATTCACTCAATAAATATGTATCTAATATCTATACGTCCAGAGATACCGGGAAGATCAACAGAGAAGATAGACACGGCTGCAGAACAATACTTAATATGATGCAATGTAGTTAAATTGTTATTTTGCACCTAATAACACCAAACATCATCTGAGCATTCATCCACATATGTAAAAGTGTTTTAAATATACCGGAAAGATGGACATCAAGCTCATGAGCATGTGTTCCTCTGGGTATGGGCACAGTGAATGCATCACCTTTACCTGAGAGTTTTAATACCTTATGTGGAAAAGATGATGACAAAATTTCAACAATTGCCAGTTTGGGGTGGTGACTATCTGGGTGTTTGTTATTTTAAAAAATTCCTCTCATCCTGGCTGCATGGCTCAGTTGGTGGAACATTGTCCCATATACCAAAAGGTTGCAGGTTCGATTCCCCATCAGGGCACATGCCTAGGTTGCAGGTTCAATCCCCAGTGCATACAGGAGGCAGCCAATTGATGTTTCTACCCCTCTCTCTCTTTAAAATCAATAAAACATCCTCAGGTGAGGATTAAAAAATATTATCTTATATTTTTACTTAAGAAAAGGAGAGTACTTAAACATTTTGTATTTCTGAAAGGGGAAAACAGAAGAGAATGCTCTTTGCAGAATTTGGGGGACAGAAATGGGGAGACAGAGGACACCTCATCTTAGCCGAGGAGAGAACTATGGTGGCGCAGCCCTTCGTCGGCGAGAAGGCAAAAGCCACGTGACCTTTTGATCATTTATTGACTAGAACACTTTATTTAGAACCATAAGCAATTTTATCTTTAGCTTTTGTAGATCATTTCCAGGTTGCATCTGTATTTTGAGCCAAAGTCTGTTGTGCTCAAGTTAGTTGTAATGGGCACAAGGGCCAATAGGCCCACATTCAACGCGACACCCATGTGTTTCTCGGGCGGAAACATCTTGTGAAAACAGAGAAGGTTCGGTTTTCTCGGGGGGGTTATGAGTGTCGCAGAGGACTGAGGAAAACCACGTAGTGTGGGGCGGCACGGTTGCTTCACACCCCTGAAGTCAGTGCACCAGGGCCGACTCACGGGCACTGCCAGGCAGGGTCTGGACTTGGAAATGACCACCGTGCTCAGCCAGCAGTAGATTCCTTTGTCTTCGGTCTGTTTCGCTTGGACACATCGTTCCCACTCTGCGTGCTAAGATCTGCTGTCATCTGATGCACTTTTAAAAAGAAGGTGTTTCTTTCAGCTCTTTAAAAATCTTCAGTCGTGAAATGCTTAATGTTCTAAATCTGAATAATACATTTTGAATGAGGCTGCATTGCTCCCTGGGGACTACAGTTTTGTGTGTTTTTTTTTAATGGAACAATTTAAAATATTTTCTATGTAAATGGGCACTCAAGGTAAATGATTTTGGTACGAATGTAGTAATGTTTCCTAGGTGTAACTGGACTTGTTCTAAAACACATAGAGATATTGGCTGAATTCAAGGTAACAAATGCTGTCAGATCCATGGTATGAAATGATCTCACAGTGAGTTAAATGAAATAGCAGGATAACCTAGTAGTTAGAATCACAGGCTTTCTAGTTGGGTTTGATCACAAGTTCCGACTGACTCTGGCATTTATTGGCTGTGTGACCTCAGGCAAATTTTGTGCCTCCTCTTAGCCTTAATTTCCTATTTGTAAAGTAACTGCTGTGAGAATTGCTACTGTGGAGGTTATTGTTGTTGTGAGGATTGAGTGAGATTATGGAGAAAGTGCCAAGCACAGAGCAAGAACTTAATCAGTAACACTGGACCATTGGGCTGAGTGTTCACCCGTGCGCTCGTTGTGGAATTGATGGGACAAGTCTTTCTTCTGTGTCACATACAGTACACAGCCCGAAACATGGTCTGTTGTTCTGTCGATACACAGAACGCCACTGTCCACCGCTGTGTACGTTATTTAAGGTCTCTGTGCTCCTGTTCCCAAACTGTAAAAAGTGGATAGAGAAGAGCACCACCTCATTGGCTTGTGGTGAGGCTGAAATAAAGTCATCCTTGCCTCGCTCCATTTTTGCATCACACACTCTTGGCTCGAAGTGCCTTTTCCCTTTAAGCCTTCCCAGAGACACCTCAGTTGGCATCTTCTCTGCGGCGTTTTTTTGTTTCTGTTTTTGTTGTTTCAGGGTTCTTCCACGCAGGGTTGAATGGTCCCTCTTGTGTCTCAGTACCACTTGGTACATACTGATATTATAGCAGCTGGCGTGTTAGCTGTATTATCATTAGTTGGCTTTTGACTTGACTCTATGCTGTCCTAAGTTTTTATGACAAGGCTCTGTCGTTAAAAGCTTACATGTGGGGGTAAAGAGTGGTGTTTAACAAGCCTCCTTTCCTTTCAAAAGTGGAAGCCAATACATAGACGGTTTCTAGGTTGTGTGTTTATTATGTGCCCTTGAAGTGATACGGAGAACTTCAAAGTTGGCAGGGTATGTGTTTTCCAGGGTGGCCTCACCTTCATGAGTCAGTTCAGCACACAGTTGGGGGACTGGTTACTGGACAGGGACCCCTGTGCCTCTGGTGAGCCATTAACTTTGTATTGCTTTCCTCTTAAAATGGCGATACTGAGACCCACCATATTTTGCTATGTTCAATGCTCACGTTTTTGCGCAAACTCGTGAGGGAAAAATGAGGAAGCACATTCTACATGGCTAGTAATGATGCTGTATCTACGTGAATGTTTTTAATTCTTTTATTAATGCTCATACAATAAAATTGTGATTCTAGAAAGCAATGACAGTATCTGTATGCAAAATAATACTCTGGGATACGATAATCAGTTTTGTTTCTAGATATAAATAAATAAATAAATAATTGAATTAAGAAATTAAAATGAAAGGTTTTTTTTTTCCTGAAAGTTTGGGCCAAAAACATGGGTGCATGTTGTACACGGAAGCTCATTATACACAGAAAAATATGCTAAGTCACTGGGTTGCCGTTACAATGAAATGAGAGAACATGAGGAGTGCTGTCCCTGGTACCTGCTGGTGGCGCTCAGTCCATCTCAGATCTCTTCGTCTCTCTCCCAGCTGATGTGTTGCAGAAATAAAGTCCTAACCCTCGGAGGTTGTGAGAAGAATAATGGACGTGGCATCTGCCAACCGAAGTTCCATGTGGTAGTCCACCAGGTTTCCATCAGCGACCCGGAGGGGGACGGTCTCTGGTCCAGTTTTTGAAAAGCAGGCAGTGGACTGTCTCGCTGCCCAGTGCTTCCAGAACTCCTTGTCTGTCCCCCCCATTACAGCAGGTTTGTTTTCTGGAAGAGAAATAGCATGGGATCTCCGGCTGCTCTTCCTCAGAAAACTCCGGGACTGAGCTTTCTCAAGAGGCGCAAGAATCAAGTGGATGTGGAATGATCTGAGTCATGCATGGTTTAAAACGGGAACGTTGCTGTGGGTGCCCCATGCTGCTTTTAGAAAAGCATTTCACCAGACGTCTTATGGTGCAGAGCCACGATGTATACTCTAGAAGATACAGCATGTCCCATTCCACAAATTACCCAGGATTCATACTCTCCTTCTAGACACAAGAGTCAAGAATTGCCTACAGATCTTACTTTCGTTCTAGAAACGTCACTGGAGCGTTTCCTGGGCTCTGAATGATTCGAAATCAACTACACGATCATTTTCTGAAAGTACAGAGAGATCTCATCAGCACGTTAGAATCCTTCTCACAAAAGTAATGTAGTTAGGGGCGCTTCTCTTAAATAGTATTTTCACTGCTTTAAAAGTCTGGAAACTTTTCCAGGGGCCACAATAATCGGGGCAGCTGAAGAGGGAATGTAGAAGGTTCTGAGCAAAGAGGAGCAGAGTAGAGATTGCTCCAGCTTGACCATTTCACGATTGATGGCCAGGACTCCTGGGACATGTGTCAGCGGAGGCCCAGCTTTGCGGCACTTGAGTCTCTGGAATTAAAACAGGGTTCTTGGGTCACATTTGCTTGGGAGAAACAAAGATAAATCACTTTTCTTGGCTGTAGGAAGCTTAGAGCTATAAATATGCTAATATGAGCGGCCACTCTCCCAAAGGATGTGTAACTAATAGTTTCCCAGGCTGATCTGACCACAAAACTTTTTTTTTTAAGACATGCTTACTGGGACTAGTGTTTTCTGAGTTTACTTTGGAAATGCTGGACTTTTCCTGCAAGGTGCTGAGCGGAAGTGGGGTCTGTGAACTCATCTCCCAGCCCCGCATGCCTTTCCCTGTATAGGTACTCACGTGGGGATCGTCTGTTTATTGCCGCCTTCCCCAGGGTCCTGGAAGGCAGGGACTCTCTCTTGGGCCTGTTGCCCCACAGTGACGAGCCCCGGGCTCTACGTATAGTCATTTAATGGTTTGCTGGATTGAGCGTTTTCTCTGTACTGCATGCTATTAATGAGATATGTGTTATTATCATACCCCTTGTACAGATGAGAAAACTAAGACACCAGCAGGCAGGAAACTTGTCCAGAGTCACAAGCTGCTAAGTGCTGGGCCCACAGGCGGGGCTCAGGAAAGGCGGGGCTGAGAAGTTGATTTCTGCCCTGCCCCCGCCTCTGCTCTTCATCATAGTTTTGTTTTTGTCAGTTAAGGTTACGTTTATGGAGGTGATCACGTTTATACTTTAAGAAGGGAAATGACCCTGGCTGGCGTAGCTCAGTGGATTGAGCCTGGGCTGCGAATCAAAGGGTCGCCGGTTCGATTCCCAGTCAGGGCACATGCCTGGGTTGCAGGCCAGGTCTCCAATGGGGGCCACATAAGAGGCAACCACACATGGATGTTTCTCTCTCTCTCTTTCTCCCTCCCTCCCTTCCCCTTTCTCTAAAAGTAAATAAATAAATAAAATTTTCAAAGAAGTGAAATGGGACAACTCTCCCAGTGAGTACACCCCCTACACACACACACACACACACACACACGCGCGCGCGCGCGCGCACTCTTTCTCCCCTCTAGCGCGGTGAAAATGCTGGTCCCCTGTCGCCATGCGTCTCCCGCCGCTTCTGCTTCCCATTTCCCACTTCCCACTTCCCGGAGCGGTCCTTTAAGAGCCTTTTCCTCATTTCTTTGGTGTTTATTTCATTTCTAAAAATGCACTTGTGATGCTGTCTCCTGACGTATTAATTTTGTACTTGATCTTTTGTCTGTCTGGTAAGATAAATGAAAACTTAGCTTTTCTTATATACTCACTTCCCTTCCCCATTCTCTCAGCGTAGCTACATGAGAATTTAAAGTTAAATTGATAACCAGTGTTCATATCGTGATGACTACATAACTTTTATTTTATTTTATTTTTTTAAAGATTTTATTTCTTTATCTTTAGAGAGGAAGGGAAGGAGAGAAGGAGAGAAACATCAATCTATGGTTGCCTCTCGTGAATCCCCTGCTGGGAACTGGCCTGCAACCCAGGCATGTGCCCTGACTGGGAATCGAACCGCGATCGTGTGGTTCGCAGGCCCGCACTCAATCCACTGAGCTACACCAGCCAGGGCTATAACTTTTATTTTTTAAAGGGCCTAGTGTTGTATCATGAGTACATTTGCTTCCTTATACAACCGTTTGTTTACCTGGAGTCGGTGATTGCCTTTTCTTGAAATTTCGTAGATTTTTATATGTCTCTCTTTAATTCCTTTCTCCAACTACTCCATCAGATGTGCCATACACCTACCAGTGCATACCAAAAGTATTCACTTTTTCAGAGTGGCCTAGTGTCTCAGATAGTCGATCCAGTTTCCTATTTTCTTGGCGATTTCCTTTGCGCCCCCTGTGCCCTTCTGACCCGGACGGATTGCTTTGGAGGGTGCCTGCCAGCTCTTGTGTGGGACCCACTGTTTTCAGGCTCCATGGCTTCCTATCCTGGTTGACTTCCCTATCTTGCTAGGCCACATCTCCAGTGGCTTCCCTGGAAGATTAACGTTAGGGCTTTGGAAGGGTTCTTCTTCTTGGTGCCTTGTGTCTCCGTTTCTTTAAAACTCCCTTTCTAGTTGTTGTTCTGTTGTAATCTCTTGAGGCGCTAGATGCAGTTTGGAAGATGTTTGTGGGTTAGGGCTTGTCTTCCTCTGGGCCTTCCTGCCGAGAGACCAGAGGGGCTACCGAGGGTCTTCATCTTCCACCAGTAGTATCCCCAGAAGGTGTGCCAGCCTGCAGACTAGCTGCTGGTGTTCCCAGAGCTGAGTGCGGTATGGCATTTTTCACATAACCCCATTTATTCAGAATCAGGTTACCTCTCCCAGCTATGATTGGGTCCCCAAGTTAAAAAGCCGCCTGGTTTAACCTCTCCAGAAAGTAAATTTTCTGTCGTCTGCCTAGGTTGGGAGGTAACTATGTCAGACAGAGGCGTGGGGCTGACTGCTTACATTCTCCTTGTGAAGTTTTGCGAACCATAGTCCTCCTTCAGGCTGTTTCATACCTCACCTTTAATGATACCTGCATTCTAGAGACTTCCCCGATTTCTTTCCCATTTCTGGCTTTTCATTTATTTCTGTAACATAAAAGTTAGGGAATAAGTGAAATGAACACCAGTGTACCCTCCACCTAGATATACAACCTTTGGTACATTTGGTCCGTCCATCTATCCGTGCATCCACCCGTCCATCCATCCCATGTCTCTCCTCTGCACCATTTGAGAAGAGGTGCAGATCACAATACTTCACCTTTAGGGGCACATTTCCCAAGAACAGGACATTCTTTTACATCATGAAGCCAGAATCATCAGATTCAGAAAGTTGAACATTGATATAATGCTCTTTTCTAGTGTATAGCTCATGTGTAAATTTTTTTCATTATCCCCATAAGGCCCTGTTTTTGAAACTCTTATTTGTAAATCCCATGCTCTAACCTGGCGTCCCAGGCTGTGTGTCTTCAGCTTTCCCCACTCCATTTCGTCTTTTACAGTGTAAACCTTCCATGAGCGGTACAGGCCGGGATTTTTTTTTTTGCTAAGTACTCCTCACTTTGAAATTTTGGCTATTTCTTCGTGATTAGATTTAGATGAAGTGGAGATTATGTTGTGTTCTTTTCCGTGAGTGGCAGTGGGAGGCGCAGGGCGGCTCTCTGACTCGTTGGTGAGGCTGAGTGATCACAGGGTTGTGGTGCGGTACCGCTGTTTTCTCCCTTTTGTAGTTGTAGGGCGATGTACTTACGGATACTCTGAGACTTGTAAGAAGAAGGCGTTTGCTGACAGTCTTTTACCCTATGTCCTGTCATACCTCAATAATTCCTGTTCAAATCCCCTTGATTGCGATGGTGGTTACAGATGTGAATTCCGGTTCTATAATTTCTTCTTAAGTTATAAATTGGGGTTCATTTGTGGTGGGGAGGGAGGCACCACCCTTTTCTGTATGCCTTGTTTTTGTACCACGATGCTCTCATGGACTGTTTCTTTAATTGATGGGCTCCAGTATTTTGCCTACATGCTGTAGGATGGTCAACTTGTTCCTGATTTGGCCACGGAAACCCCTTCCCTCTGGTCCCTGAGTGTTTTGAGGTGTCCCATCAGGTTTCTAGCCTTTTCTTACTTTCTGACACAAAACGATGTGCCTGGCTCACTTAGGCGTTGTCTGCATCAGACCTGGAATCAGTCATTTCTCTAAGGAGGGATGTTGAGAACCCAGGGTCATGCCTGCTGCGTGGGCCCATTGCCACCGGGTCACCATTGCTTCCAGAGCTTTTCAGTGGACGGAGCTGCAAACCAGGAGACCCTGCTGACGTCACAGGGCCCCGCCTCCTTCCCCTGTGTATCTGTATATTCCTTCCCCACAGCGTATTTACCAATGTCCTCAATCTCACCGCTGGCACCAAAGGGTTTCAGAAGCACCACCCACGCCACCCTCTGTGGCTCGCTTTGCCTCTCGTATGTGCATTTAAACTTTCTTCACTCTCTTCATTCAGCTCCCTCCCATCCATCTGGCTTTCCAGCTTCCAGAATTATTTGGTGGTCCCTCTGCTTTCCGCTTTTCTCTCCTTCTCTTCCTCTTGCTGCCGTTTCTGTGGGAGTCGGGATACTGTTTACAATTCTCCATGATTCACTGAGAGCCTCACTGTAATGTTCCAGCTCTGGGTGACATGAAGTGAGAAGACAGGGACCAAGTACATGCTGTTTACCTCCAGCACCTCCGTAGCTCTGCCTGTGGTCTCTGCTTTGCTTTCGGAGGCTGGCATGCCGCTCATGCAACCTTGCAGGCAAATCAGAATTCTGTACACTTCTTTGACATTTCTCCTTCTAACCATCTGAGGGGCGGGGGTCCTTTTCAGGGGCGATTGGTGATAAACCTGAAAATGCAGAGGTGTGGGCAGTGCTGGCGAGAATAGGGCCCAGTTACGTATGTTCACCGGGTTTGAGGACTGAACGCTACAAGTGAGGCTCTCCTGGATCGTGGGTGTCCTTGGGTAGCAGAACCAGAAGACCCGCCCGCAGGAAGCAGGAGCTAAGCTGCCTCTCCAAGCCCATTTTTGGTGTCTTGCTTTTCCCACTGCATTGAAATCAGTACAGACTCTTCCCATAAACTGTAACACTTGGATTTTCAAAACCCCTTTGATGTCGGTTATCTCTGCTTATTCGCAATGAACGTAGTTTTAAATTTTAATTTTCTTTCTACTCTATGAAATAGGTTAAGTGGAAAGCTGAAAAAAAAACCCAGAGAGGAATTTTTTTTACCTTAGAATCCTAAGAATGCCTTTGGTACCCACTCCAGTTGTGAGTATAACTAGGGAGATAAGGGGGCATTTTTTGAAAGGTGATGTATGTGGGGCCGCCATCATCCCGGAAACAGCTGGGGAGGTGGTGCTCATTGATTTCGCTGTGCTTTGGTAAACAAAAGCTGGCATTTTCTTTCCGCCCCCGCAGTGGTCCGCTTTGGCGCTTGAATCTAAAACATACGACAGGTTCACAGACATGCTTTTTTGCTGGAAACCCTTTTAGCGCTTGCCATATTGGCGCTTCTTACGGGATCTGTTTCTCCGTGCTTTATTTATTTATTTACTCTGCTTGCATTGTGGAATTGTGGGTAAAGCTGCTTTAAATCCGAATCACGTTAAATAAAAATATTTAAAGAACAGTGTGGCCAGGCATAATGCGAATCTTTCGACCTACATCATCTCTGCTGATTGGCTTTGATATTTCAAAACAGGAAGAACATCTCTAGCGATGCCCACGGTTTGGTTTTGCTTTGCTACAGATTAGGTTTAGCGACAAATTCTATCTGGCTGGAGCTACATGCAGTCTCTCCGTTGATTGGTTATATTGGGACTTCATGGGAGTGTCCTTCAAATCTCTTTTCCCAGCATTTTTTAAAGCTCCATTGAAAAAAAAAAAGAAAGAAAAGAAAAGAGAAAAAGAACCCCGCATTGTTTCAGTTGTTTCGGTTTGCGTCCAACGTGCAAAACATGGTCCTAAATTTTTAATTAGCTAAGTGAGTGATGAAAAGGAAAAGTAATATAACAAGCCTCGGTGAGCAGCTGGGATGTGTTGCCATGACAACAAGTTCAGCAGGCTGCCAGCGAGCATGTCAATGGGTAATACTGGGAGAAGGCTTTGAAACAGTGCCTGCTAGCCACAATGTGATTGGTCACGCCTCTGTTGTCTTTGTGTGAACCGGAGGATGCTGGGTAAGACCTAGAGTGAATGCTCAGCTTGTCTCAAGGCTGCAATGAGGTAATGCTTCTGAATCTTTGGGGATTATGAGCTCCTGCCTCCAAAAGACTGCAGTCTAGAGTGTTTTCATTCCTGTGCGCGTTAATTACTGACTATAACATGTTAAGAAGTTTTACAGCTTGCTTGTATTCATTCTTCCCTATACGTGCATGTGTATGTGATAGACAACTTAACACGTGTGTATGTTGCATATAGAATCTCAAGCGTATTCTAAAAAAGAGATAACCCTCCTTATTAGTCATTCTGCTTAGAGTCAACATTTCTTTTGATTGCTGACATCAGTGACAATAGCTGTTGATGGATAAATGATGTATTAAAGGGCATTTATGTTGGGTAAGCAAACTCGTTCATTTTTAGAGACTATTTTGCCTTTGATTACTTTCTAAAGTCTTTTATTTATGATGTCTTTGAATTGATAGAAAGGGGGTTGTAAAGAGTGTCAGATTTGCTTGGTCAGGAGGTTCATTTCCTTTTAGATTCTTTGAAGTGGCTGGTTTATATCCTATTATCGATCTTATATAGTTGCTTATTAATTGAACATAATATTTGACTGCTCCGAAATCATATACTGAATAATGGATTTGACAGTTAGAACTTAAAGCTCTAAAGGGATGTTGTATTTACAGATGCGAAGATCTAGGAATGTTGATGGCTGTTTGTGAAACAAATACATCAAAGTACCGATGTGATGAGCTCAACCCTGAGCCCTGACTCTGGTCCTCTGTGATATGGTGACAGGTGACGCGACTTC
Source organism: Sturnira hondurensis (assembly GCF_014824575.4). Lineage (NCBI taxonomy): Eukaryota > Metazoa > Chordata > Mammalia > Chiroptera > Phyllostomidae > Sturnira > Sturnira hondurensis. The sequence continues at coordinate 5,103,344 of NW_028081271.1, forward strand.
TCTCCAGGGCTCTTTCGGGTGGTTAGAGAGAGTTTCATCACGTTCGTGAGCAGTCATGAACTAGTGCCCTGGGGAGGTTGGGGCAGCACCTCCTGGTGCTGTTTGGCTCACTGGGGCGGAAGCTGAGGGGGTGACCTGGGTCATCCATCATGTCACCAGTGGAGAGCATGTGAGTGAGCTTTTGAACGGAGCTCGCTGAGCTGTCACCGTGCCACCCTCTTGTATTTCCCTGGCAAAGAGCTCATAAAAATTTATAAGGCTTTAAATGGATAAACCAAGAATAAAAACACCTCGAACGATAACGAACCCTTTCCACCTCCGCTGCCGTGTAGTCCGGTGAGCTCTGCCAGCTCCCTTACTTCACGGGAGGTCAAGCCACAGGCGTGAGGTAGGAACCATCGCAGGACACGAGACCACGCAGCAGGAGTCTGTGCCTGGCCTCGCTGCGGACCGCATTGTCCCTACTCTTTTAAAGATTCTAAAGGCTGCCTCAATTGGACTCGTCTATGGGGTTTCTGTTGATTTCGTCTTTATAAAGGAAGGCCTTACCGAGGATAAATGTAGGTAGTAGATGTAGATTTTACATGACCGGTTCCAAAGACTAGTGGCACAAACAGGATCTTAGGATGTGACTTTACACGACCCTGTTGACGCTGTCTAGGGGCGTAAATGCCGGAGCCAGCGGGCTGCACTTACTCTGTGAATGGGGAAGCCCTGAGAGGAGGCCAGAGTCCTTTGTCTGAAACAAAGCGGGGTGCAGCAGCCGTGAAGAATGCAAGAAAGATCCACCTGTTGATAAGTCAGGTCCTCCTCCTCCATGAAAAATCTCATGTTCTGTTACCTTCATTTCTCTGGGGGGAAATTAGTGGCGGACTCTCAAATCTTACGCATGCTTTGCTAATTCAAACAGTTTTCAGGTTCATGAAATGATTCCGTTTTCATGAGGCTGGCTACTCGGTACCCCAGTCCACTGGTTACTGACAGGATTTGTCAACCTTTGTTATCTCGCAGGCTGTGAAGGACCCTCACTTTAAAATTTGGGAATCGTATTTCTTAATCCTTGTAGGAAGGCATCTTTCTTTTGTGTATGTAACTATACGCTAATGTGTTTCCTTGAATCAAGTAGCAAAATTCTAACCTTTGAGGAGGTGATTTAATACGTCCCCGTGGATCAGACGATGATCTCCCCAAATCTTCATTGTTAAGTTATTTCAGGGCATTTTCACGCATTCCAAATTAACATGGTAAAGAGGAAGGAAAATGAAAAGTATAGAAACTTTCTCTTTGACTCGCTCTTTCACGAGCTTCGTACTAGCTCAAAAGCCCTCTCGAAGAGGAGGAGCTGCAAGTTCCAACTGGCATGAGTTATTATACGCTGTGACAGGTTCCACAGTAAATGGCTTCTGATTGACGTGCCCAGAGATTAATGGCAGATACAGGGCTGCCCCGCGCCACTGCCGTCGCTGATATTATCAAGTGAAGCCCGCAGCTTAGCAAAGGGCATTGCTCAATAATAATATGCAGTTGGTTACACTGATGGTTTGTAAAGTTTTCTAAAAATGTGACCCTTTGGAGAAGTCTAGAGGAAAAAAATATGCTTTGAGATTCAGACATTCAAGAAATGGAAAGGATACTTTCTTTAAAAATTCACCCCGGACAAACAAATTGCAAGCCTGCCGCACTGAGAGCCTGGGGTTTATTGATAGCAGTGGAGACCGTTGTTTTTGCAGGAGAAGCAAGACTTTGAAAGGAGAATGAAGTTAGGGACTCTGGGAGGTGGAATATCACAGGCACTGAGGCTTTGGAAGGAGACAAAAACTCTAATTGTTCCAGGTTCCTTCAATGGATCTTTTGGTCACATACCCTCTCTAAGTTGACCCCTCCCTCCATTCACCAGTCACAAAAGCCGCTGCCTCTCCGGGGTGGGGGTGAGGGGATGATGTACGCACCTGGGTCTTTATATTCGAGGAAAGCTTCTTCACGTGGAAACCTGAGGAGCTGGGAGTAATTGTTACCCGCCCCTCAACCCGGAAAACTTGGGAAATCCATGGTCTCTGCTCTCAGGGGCTTCCTTATGACATCAGAAAGTCGCACTTGCATAACACCTGACTTCGTTCATGAGCTGCTCTTAATATAATTTTTGTAAGTGGCCCAACTTTTTGGACCAGGGACCTCAGTGCTAGATGTTGATTTCACCCGTGTTTCCCATGTGATAAAAATAAAACCTTCCAAACTCCCAGCGCGCTAATTCAGAAGGTAGTAGTTGTGACGGGAGCTGGGCTGAAGTGCACGCCTCTCCCGGCCATGGTCATGTTCACGGTCACGGAGACAGGGCCTTCCAGCGGCATGAAGGCCTGAACACCTGTGCAGGGCAGAGTATCTGCTTTCTAGAATAACCTTGGCAAGTCTCCTCAGTGACCCATGGTCACTGATTAATCCTCAGATGGTATGTGTAGATCTTTTTCAGATGTTTCGGATGTAGAACCTCCTTTCTTATGGTGTCATTTACACATGTGTGTGCTTTAAAATATGTCAAGTCCTGTTGTACGTGGAGCTATTATTGCTTGATTGAATATGTACAGTGAGGTCGTATGTAATATGTAATGCTGGAACCGCAGTGGTTGTTACGTCTTTACCTCGGCACCTGGAGTCGATGGTTTACTTGTAGGGAGGTGCTGGGCCTTTGTTTTCCTCGCAGTACCCAGCCCAGTGCTAACCACAGAACAGGTACCTTGGTGGATTTTTACATGGAAATGTGACTCCTGACCTCAGACACGGGAAATGGGAGGGTTCTATGCAATCTTATTTATGTTGCCAGGTGAATCTTCTTATTATCAAATAGGGTTTCTCATCTTTACCCAGTTCCCCTTTTATTGAACACCAAAGTCTTATATTCTTAAAATTTGAGCCCTGGCTGGTGTGGCTCATTGGATTAAGTGCAGGCCTGCGAACCAAAGGGTTGCCGGTTCAATTCCCAGTCAGGGCACATGTCTGGGTTGCAAGCCAGGTCCCCAGTTGGGGACGCATGAGAGGCAGCCTCACATTTGTTGTCTCTCTCCCTCTCTTCCTCCCTCCCCACCTCTAAATAAATAAGTAAATAAAAAATAAATAAATTTTAAAAATGTGAAATTTAAACAAAAAAGGAAATGTGGCTGAATTTAGGTGAAACCAATTACATTGTGTAGATGGACCTTGTAGCCAGTCATGGCTCCTGTAAGCGTGTGCATTTTCTTCACAAGAGCGGGGATGTGAGACGGTCTGGGATGATGAAGAGAATCACGTGAGTTCTGGATGCACTGCTGACTAACTGGGAGACAGGGAACCACTTACTGAGTCCTAGCTAATTACGTGGGGAGTATCCCTCTCTGGCAGGCTTGCGTTAATGAAGGTAGCCTGCACAAAGTGTCCTATGTATAATAATACCTGCTAGGTAGTAGTTGCTCGATAAATGTTACCACTTTACTTTCTGCATGCATGGAATTCCTACAATGACCATATTCTTGTAGCTTCCATGGGATAGCTTTCCTGTTGGGACAGGAGAAAAATGATTTGTTTTTCAACTTTGGTATGTTTTTCTAGAGAGATATCTTTCTGATACAATGAGACATCTTTATCAGTTGTGTTTATGTAATATTCTTGGTTGTATCTGCTTGAAAATAGGGATGTGATTGATATCAACATATTTAGAGCATTTGATATTGATTACATCCCCATTTTCAAGCAGATGAAACTGAGGCTCTTATATCAATATAGGAGCATCAGACAGGAGACCTGTTCAGGCGTCATGCTTCTGGCGGGTGGAAGGGACTAGGGTGGGTGGAAGAGACTAGCAGAGGTCTTCTAGTGGTCCAGGAAAACCCCAGAGGCAGGGATCAGACCGACAGCAACATTCAGACAATGAGTAGGCTGGCTTTGTTGACTCTGTGGATTATGGGGTTGGGGGTGAACAGAGAAGGAAAGACAGAAACTGACACTCACTGGTTGCGGGCTGCCTACACAATGGGGTGTAATGCAACTCAGAGAAACGAGAGGGAGCAGGATTCCTGCGAAAGCTAAGCAATTCTGTTTTGGACCTGGGAAGTTTGAGGCCCTGGGGACAGCTAGATGGAGTTGTCTGTGAGGAGAGAGGGGAGGGTCTGGAAGTCAGGGGAGGCGATGGGCTGGGCAGTGGAGCAGAGGAGAGAGGAGATTGGAGGTCCGAGTCTTTGTCGAGCTGTCCTGCCTGGAAGCCAGCAGCGGAAACTCAGACCCTCCCTGTGAATTTGGAATCCAGATTTCCTTTTAATGATTTACACATGACTCGGTTCCCCAGAGAAATTGATAAGTTTACTGTTTGGAACCGAGGAGCCAACGCAGGAAAGAAGCTCAGTCACCTAATTCCGCTCATCTGCATTTGATTGACAGGCTGGTGGGTCTCAGCGGTGGCGGACCTTGCTATTCCACCACCGGAACCCTGCCCCGAACACAGTGTACTTTCTGCAGAAGCCTCCCTCCGTGTCTGTGAGCTCAGGCCGCACGCCCCGCCCCTCTAACTCCCGTGGAGTGTAAGTGCCATGGGCGGCAGTGGGACAGAGAAGATGCTGGACTCCAAAACAGGGGCAGAGAGTGAAAAGGGTTTTCTCCACCTTCAGAGTGACTGAATGAGTTTATAATTAGAGGGAGTGACCGAGGACTCCCGTGGAAATTGTGACTTAGCCTTCTAAGTAATTGCGAGAGCGATTACATCAAATTGTTCTCTACTTTGTTAAAACTTGCATCGAAACTTTTCTTCTCTCGGGATATCTCTATCAATATCAGAGTTATTTACGATTCTCTGTCATTGACTGTGTCCTTGGGCACGTTACCTGACTGTCCTGGGTTTCATCCAGATAACAGAGATAAGTAGTATCTATTTCAGAAAGTTCTTGTGACAACCAGTGAAGAGGCATGTCTAGAGACCCTTCGATAATGCTTGGCGCAGGTGGGCACTGCAGAAAGTGTAGACGTTGCTATTCAGAGGAGGAGGGAAGGGAGAAGTAGCCAAAGGTGCTGGGTAGACGTGGGGAACGAGAGGAAGGTGGTTAAGCTAATGGGGCGGTGGGGGGTGCACACAGGGAAAATGTTCACGGTGGCATCACCAGAAACATGAATGGCACAAGAGGAAGAACAGGGGATGTGATGGCCTTTGAGTGAAGAGTGGGAAAGACATTGGAACACAGCCTGGCCATCCGAGGGGCGTGTCTGTACCTGACACAGATCACTGGCTTCCCGGTGCACGAATGGGTTTGTCTGTTTCCTTTTAGTTGACTGAAATCAGAGACACTTGGGTTGTAGGGTAGGGTGAAACGGTGGTACTAGGAAGGAAAGTAGTTAGAACCCTGTTCGGGATTAAAAAGACCATCCACTTTGGATGATATAGGATCCAGGCTAGAAAAAAAAAAGGTATGGAGCATTAAAACTGATAAGATAGTGACTTAGGAAACTTACTATTGGGAACTGAAATACAAAAGTCCATTTTTTTCAAAAGCAGAAAATAAAATGAAAAAGACACGACTTAGGGAAAAATAGGGAGGTGATCCAGTTAAGATATAAATTGATTGGTACATACCGATGAAATAGCTTAAAACAATGTCTTTCATTAATCGAAAAGTTGTCAGGGTCCATAAGGCCTTTAAAACCCTGGACCTCATCAAGGGGGTGGGGCTGCTTGCAGGATGTGGGTCGGGGCTATAGGGACCTCTGCCCTTCCTCCTCCTGCCTGTCTGAAGTCAAGTCCAAGGCTTCTCGGATGCTGGGATTGCGCAAACCAAAACATTTTCATGATGTGCCTGTGGACCAACATAAGATCACCAGCTTCTAGTTCTGGCAAGTAGAGACTTTTAAAAAATAATATTACCATGAAAGGGGGGACTATTAACATTAAAAGCAAGGACATTTCACACCTACACATGCACACACACACATGCACACATACAAACAAAAGGAAACTATAAATAAAAGACAGTTTTCTAATCAAGCAAAGTTATCTTTATGAAAAATGTTCCATGTTGCCCGTTATGCTAGAATCAGCTGGTCTAGCCTGGACCAGTTGAAATAGTCGTTCGCACAAGCACAGGTGTGAAATCAGAATTTGCCAAGGGCTGGTGCAGCTGTCCTCTTCCCAGCTTCCCGGCGGCCAGCCCAGGACAGCTTGGGGGACAGAAATCCTGCCGCTTCTGCCACAAACTCGGAGCTAAAGACTAACGCCTTTTCTAGACCACAGTGTGACACCCCCCAGCCGATTTAACAAAAGGGTCTTTGTTGCCAAGAAAGTTTTTCTGTCTTGAGACCAGGTTGGGTTGGGTCGCAGCAGGCGTGGAAGGGAGAAAAGGTGTGTAAATGTCACATGACAGTGACATTCGACAACAGTGGACTGTGTATGACTTCAGGCTACTTGGGCAAGAGTTAGAGTCCAGCCTAAAGTGATAGTATGCAGCACCACAGTGAGTATGATGTCTTCCTCCGTCAGTCGTTTGGTCCTAAAATAAGCATTTTATGGGGTGCGGGACTTTAAAGGGGACACTTTTGCTATTCTTCTGAGAATCCACTCCATTATTTAAAATGTGACCACGGTAGACGTACTGATTTTTTTTGTGTGTGTGTGAACAGAAAAATTTCCTGATCAGTAAGAGTACACTTTCCTTTATCAATGTATGTGTTACTTAAGAAAAGACATTAGCAAAAAAAAAAAAAGATGGTAAAATTAAAAGCATGGCAGTGATTTGTTGACAAGGATAAAAGTTAAAATGTGGAAGAAAAATACACCATGATTCTATTATTATAAAGGAGCTTTATTACAAATAACTTACTGATAAATTTTATAAATTTAGAATTGTTTTATAGTAACAGCTTAACATTCAGAAGCATTTACTTGTGAAAATTAGTCTGATGTGTACTTATTCTGGTATATTAATCTGGTTTTGTAACTTGCAGGGTTTGCAGTTTTTAAGGTGATAAGTTTATCATTGAAATGATAATGGTCATTATCATTTCGGTGATGAATAATGGCCATCTGAACTAAATGGCCAGGAGAATTTTAGGGTCAAATTCTTTATGGAGGCAAGCATCATTGTTGAGAGGTAATGTTTGAGGGTTTGGCTTCCGGTGGAATTTTTTGAGCTGAGAGAGTACAGAAGTTAGTCATGCTCATGTACAGAGCAAGCTTGAGTGACACATTTCTGGGACCACAAATGCCAACAGTTTGAAGTAAAAGTGGGAGGAGTGGACATACTTGAGTCACAGGCCACACTTGTCTCTCCTCTCAGGTGGAGTGGCCTCAGCCAAGCCTAAGGAGGGGTCTTCCACATACCTGTCATTCATCAGTGTTTACTATGGACAAAAGAGAGAAGGTCAAGAAAGGAAGCCTTGAGCACCTAGTTACACTTAATGCCAGTGGTCTGGTCTGTGGGTACTGTGAGTGCCTCCTCTTCCTGGTTCATCAAATACTGATGACGAAGCTCATGAGTCCTTGTGCTGGAGGGTGGGCCGGGGGGAGATGAGCTGGTGGTGTGGTGCCAAAGAGGCCAGGACCACAAAAAAGGAAGTGAATCCTGGCTAACCGTGCCTATCTACCATTGTTAGCAGAAGTGGGAAAGGGAGAAGGGTTTGGTGTGTGGGATAGGGTGGACTGAAATGTTATCATTCTGAGACTAAAATAAAAAATCTAAATCTCCATTAAATACTCCCTAAAATAAAACTAAGTCTTTATGAAAGGAAAGCAAAGGACAAACATAACATATTTGCTTCACTCATATATTATTTATTAACTATTATTATTATGGTTATTTAAACAACAAAAAGTAGTTGCAATAAAGAGAAGTTTCCACTTCTGAGCAAGATGCAGTAGGCACACTCCATCTGCCGTGTCCCAACCCCCGAACGCAGGTAGAGCCCTGGACGGAAGGCGTGGAACAGCTGTCCTAGAACACTGGGAAGTAGGTGGTAGCCAGCAGATTGGGGAAGGAGACCGGAAATCAAATACCACTGCTCCGGTTGTGATTTCCTGTGTGTCCCTGCTCTGGGGTCACCTGGCACGGACCCAGAACCAGCAGGGCCCACTGGTGTGGACAGGATGTTGACGAGAATTGCTCACCTTCTAGCCTGAGGAGCAGGGAAGGGGACTCCGGCATTCACGGTGTGTGGGGACGTCCCTGTCCTGTTTCTTCCTTTTTCATTCCCTCCCGTCCAGGTCTGCAGAGGCACAGTGGCATTTGGCAGGCCCGGGCAGTCATCTCAAACTGTGAAGGTGGGGAAGCCTTCTCTCTGATGCCAGGGACTGTGGTCCCAAGTGTATCGGGTGAATCCCTGTTACTTCTTTTTCTTTTTTGCTGTGCTCCCACCACTTGGCAGGAGCCTGAAACATCTTTGCTGGAAATAGGAGGCTGAGCAAGGAAACTGAAGCCCCCGCCTACTGGCAGAAGGACCATGAAAGGAGGCCCCAGGGAACTGGAAAGTGCTGGGATCACAGAGGGGAGGGAGCTCAGGAGACACATCCCACTTCTGAGCCGTGCCTGTGCGTGCCCGACCCTGAGCAGCATTTCAAACACGCTGAGATCTGAAATGCGAACGAGACACCACAAAGGCCTCGGACTGAGCACTGAGTGCTACACACAGGGGACAGGTCTGGATGGCATTTCGAAGGCTTTGAGCCCAGGGCCACTCAAGGCACACCTGATGGCAGGTGATTTGGAAATTGGAGCCATTGAACTTCACCAAATGGATGGCCTCCTTCAAAGGGAAAACAATCAGCATTTTCCTTAGGATATAAAAACTCAGATTTTTGAAACATAATCAACATTAGGCAAAATGACTCAGCATATAAAGAACCAGGATAATCTCCATTTGCATAGGACAGGACAGTCAATCATCAGGGGACGATGCTGAGGTGTCACATGTTGGAATTATTAGAAAGACTTTAAATCAGCTGTTATAATTATGGACCAAGAAGTGTGCCTAAACACTCGTGAAAAGAATGGGAAAGTAGGCTAGAAAGAAATAGAGAATATAATGTAGGGCCAAGTTGGGATTTGGGAACTGAAATATATAATAACCGAAATGTAAAATGTACGGATGGGCTCAGTAACAGGATGAAGTCAGTGGACTTGAAGATAGATCAATAGAAATGATCTAATATGGACAACAGAGAAGAAAAGATTGAAAAAATAGTAAACAGCCTCAGGGTGTGTGAGACAGCACCAAAAATGTCTAATATTTGTGCCAACAAATGCTCTGGTGTGATTTGAACAAGTATGAAGAAATAATGACTAAAACTTCCTGAATTTGGTAAAAGATACAAACTTTTAGGGTCCCAGAAGCCCTACTAACCCTGAGCAGGATAACAAGGAAATTTATACTCAGACACCTCATAAGCTGCTAAAAACTAAAAGGAGAAAAATCCTGAAAGCAGCTAGAGAAAAAACAGTACACACCACACAGTAGAACCAGTTGAACGCAGATTTTTAGTTAGAAACCACAAAAGCTACTATGGAGTGGAACAGTATTGTTAAAGTATCCAGTGAACATAGCTTTCAGATAAGAAGGTGAAGTAATAACATTTTCAGATAAAAAAAAAACCCCAAAACATGCACTGCCAGATCTGTTCTCAAAGAAATGCCGACGGGCAGAAGATGAAGACCAGAGGAAAACTCAGAGCATCGGGAATGGTAAATAGCCCGACCCATATAATTAGCCATTCTCCTCTTTGCGTAATGATGGAAAACAAATGTAACGTAAGGGAGTTTTCAGTGTATGTAGAATAACACATATGACAACTATAGCATAAAGAAAGGAGGGTAAAGACCCAATATAATATATGATTTATCACTCGAGGTAGTAAAGTATTAATTCTAAGTAGATTGTGAAAATTTGTGTGTAATGAAATGCTGAAAACAACAACTGAAAACACTGTATAAAGAAATCTGTGAAAAGCTCAATAGATCAGTTCAAATAGAATATTAAAAATTTTAGTCCAAGGGAAAGTAGGAAAGGAAGACAGAAGAACAAAACGATCACAGAAACATAAAACAAATAATAAATGTTGCTCTGAAGCCCAACATTTTAAAAGTACATTGAATATAAGTCCTCTGAACATGACAAATAACAGATTGTCAGAATAGATTTTAAAAAAATGGCAAAAGGCTCAAATGGCTGGGTGGTTCAGTTGGCTGGAGTGTCGTCCCATACACTGTAAGGTTGGGGGTTCGAATCCTGGTCAGGGCACATACCTAGGTTGCTGGTTTGATCCTTGGTTGAAAGCAACCTATTGATGTTTCTCTCTCATATTTATGTTTCTCCCTCTCTTTCCCTTCCTCTCTCTAAAATAAAAACATGTCATTGGGTGAGGATTTTTAAAAAATGGCAAAAGGATATATTGTCTGCAAGTAATACATTTTAAATATAGTGACATGTGTAGGTTAAAAGTAAAAGGTAAAAAGATATACCACACCGACACTAATTAAAAGAAAGTTTGAGGGGCGAAATCAATGTCAGAAAAAGTAGACTTCAGACCAAGAAAAATGACCAGGGATAAGGAGGAACATTAATGAAAACCAATGGGTAAGTTCAGCAAGACGACCTTAAAATGTGTCTGTCCCTCTTCTGCTGCACACAAAATGGAATGAAAGATGCAAACACAAGACCCAAAACTCTAAAACTCTGAGAAGAAAACATAGAGGAAAAGCTTCATGATGTGGGTCTCGGCAGTGACTTCAGTGACTGTCGTTGGCTGTGACACCAAAAGCACAGGCAACAGTAGCAAAATTAGACAAGTCGGACTAAATAGAACACAGAAGCTTCTGCACGGCGAAGGGAATAATCGACAGAGTCAAACGGCAACCTGTAGAATGGGAGAAAATGTGCGGATACTGTGTGTCTGATAAGGGGGGTTGATTTCCAAAATGTAAGGGATTCCTATAACTCAATAGCAAAAATACAACGAAAGAAAATAAAACCCCAAAAGTAATAACCTGATTTAAAAAATGGGCTGATGTGAATAGATGTAGACAGAGGTCCATGGTGGATGAAAAAATGGTCCATGTCACTGACAATCAAGGAAATGCAAATCAGAACCACAATGAGATATCACCATGTACTCGTTGGGATAGCTATTAGCTCAAAACAAACAAACAAACAAACAACTAAATAAAGGCAAGGGTTGGCGAGGATGTGGAGAAATTAAAAGTCTTGTGCACTGTCAGTGGGAATGCAAAATGGTGCAGCAGCTATGGAAAACAGTATGAAGGTTTCTCAAAAAATTAAACATAGAGCTACACTCTGACCCAGAAATCCCACTTCTGGGTGTTTATCCGAGAGTTGGAAGCAGGACCTTCTAGAGGTGTCAGCACGTTCCCCGCAGCACTGCCCACAGAAGTCTTTTGGCAGATAAATGGGTGAAGAAAGCCTGGTATGTACATACTGTGGACTGTATTGAGCCTTAAAACAGAAGGAAATCTTGCAATAGGCAGCACCGTGGATGAACCTTGAGGACGTTACGCTAAATGAAAGAAGCCAGTCACACAAAGAGGAATACTGCAGCATTGCACCTGTATGAGAGACCTAAAAGGTCAGACTCATGGAGGCCAAGAGGAAATGGTGGTTGCCCGAGGCTGGGGGAGGGGGAGATCAGTTGCTAGTCAACACGCATAAACTTCCAGTCACACAGGTTGAATGGGTTCTGGAGCTCTGATATATGACATTGTGCCTATAGAGAACAGTACTGTATTTATTGTATACTTAAAGACCTGTTAAGGGGATAGACCTCCTGTTAAGTGCTCTTATAAAAATATTCTTTTCAGAAAGACAATATTAAAAATGTATGTACCTGACCACAAAGCTTCAAAGTATATGAGGTAAAATAGAACTGAAAGGAGAAGTGGCTAATTATGGTCGGGGACTTCAACATGTCTCTCTTAGTCATCAATAGACAAGTAGGTAGAAAACCATAAAGATAAACAAGAACTGAACAGGACTCTCAAACAAAGAGATCTAATTGGCCTTTATAAAATATTCCTTCTCAAAATAGCAGAATATACATTCCTTTCAAATCCTCAGAGATCACTCTCAAAGATAGATGAGAGCCTGAGACATAAAACAACCCGAAAAGCAGTTAAAAGAATTGAAATAATCCAAAGTATGTTATTTTACCACAGTGGAATTTAACTAGAAATCAACAACCGAAAGATAGCCAATAAATCCCCAAATACCAGGAAATTAGACAGTGTGTTTCTAAGTAATCCATGGATCAAAGAAGAAGTCTCGAGGAAAGTAGAAAGTATTTTGAGGTGAACAAAAATGGAAATACAACACCCCACAATTCATATGAAGCAGACAAAGTAGGGCTTAGAGGGAAATATATAGATTAAATGCTTATGTTAGAAAAGAGAAGGAGATATGTAATGAACAGTAAAGCTTTCACCAAAAGGAACTAGAAAAAGAAGCACAAAAGAAATCTAAAGCAAGCAGGAGGAACAAAATAATAAAGAATAGATATCAATGAACTTGAAAACAGAATCAATGGAGAAAACCAATGAAGTCAAAAGCTGGTTCTTTAAAAATAGCAAGAAAATTGATGAACCTGTAGCCACATTGACCAGGAAATAAGAAGATACAAATTATAAATATTAGATGTGAAAGGGGGCATATCTCTGTAGACTCCACAGAGATTAAAAGGATAGGAAGCGTCTGCCATAAACAGCTCTATGCACATGAATTCAGCGATTCAGATCAAATGGACCAAGTCCTAGAAAAAACATCCTATCAAAACTCACTCAAGAAGAGGTAGATTGCCTGAATAGTCCTATATCTTTTAAATACATTTAATTTATAAAGGTATATAAAGGTAAACCCACCTGTACTGTAGGACCCCACCATCCTGCTCCAAGTGTGTACAACATGGTGAGTTCCCGTAGCTTTGTGCTCAGTGAAAGAAGCCAACTTCCAAAGGTTATGTACTGTGTGATTCCATTTACGTGACATTCTGGAAAAGACTAGACAGTAGGGACAGGGAACATCGGGTTGTTCCCATGAATTGGGATGTATGAGGAGCATTATGCATTTCTGGAGGTGGGGGAACTGTTCTGTGTCCTCCTGTCCTGATCAGGATGGTGGTTACACAGGCCTACATATGTGTTAAAACTCACGGAGCCTGTACATCAAGCAAGGCCTTGATTTTGTACATGCTAATTTCTACAATTACGTTTAAAACATACAGGTTTTCAAGGTGAAGGTGAATCATATCTGAGGTTCTTGTGATTGCTTATTGATTAACTAGATCAGTGCTGTCCAATAGAACTTTCTGGGGTGATGGAAATGGTCTAGACGGGGAGGGGGGGTGGGGCAGAAGTCGGTTTACAGTTGTGAGTACACAAAACACAATTTATTCTGGCATTATTTTTGAACGATTGTATCCTTTTTCCCTAGGAACAACTGTAAACCTACTTTTGCCCCACCCTGTGTATGCTGTGCCCAATGTGGTGAATACCTGTGTAGCTACTGAGCACTTGAAGTAGAGGAACTACATTTTTAGTTTGATTTAGTGTGCATTAACTGCGAGTTAAACAGCCATGCGTGGCTAATAGCTACTGTATTGGGTAGAACAAATATTGGTGGTTGTGTAATCACTGTGATCCCGGACAGCACAGGAAGTTCATTCTTATCCATTTACTAAGGAGAATGTGACTGCTTTGTACTCTTCGACATCAGGGTGTCATGTTTCCCCCCTGCCCCTGGTTTTGTAAGCCCTCTGTGAGCACGGAGGTACGACCCCCCCTCCGCGAGATGCCGTGCGGAGCGGACGCCCAGCGCCGACGTGACATCAGCCACGGGAGACCGTGGATGAGTGGACATTCGTGACCGCGAATGTGCAGAGGAGACTAAAGCTCAGCGGACGTGGGTTTTTGGAGTCAACCCTCATTGGACCGTGTTAGGTGTGGAAACCACTGGTTTGGGGACTGAAAATAGAGTCTGAACCCTGGTCACTTTCTGGTCAGTGGAGATGGAAGCCGGGGGAGACGTCCGGAGTCCGTCCAGGTCAATGGAACGGTCTGGGGCGCAGCACGTGGAAGGCCCCCGGTGTCCCCCGAAGCGTGTGTCGGGTTGCTTGCCCCTCCTAACCGGGCACTGGAGGGCAGCCCAGGCACGCCGGGCTGCGCTGAAGTGTTTCGCCAGTGTTTCTTCGCTTGACACTCCGTCTGGACTTAGTTTGCAGTAAGTTTTCCCCCTCTTATTCATAGTTTTTTGGGGGAAAATATTGTGATACTGTCTTTTCATGTACGTTTACTTTTCATTCCTTAGTTAATTGGAAGCACCTTGAGTCAGAGGTTAGTTCTGTAGATAGGTCTCCTTCATAAAAATATGGCAGCCTTGGCAACTTTCGTGGTTTTTTTTTCTTAATTTCATCTCAGCGGAGGAATGCAACCCACAGAGAGGATCACTTGGCCATAATTAAATAAGCCGGTGATACAGTAATTCAGTTTCTCAGGCCTTTGACTTTCTAACTAATTCCAGCTAGAACAGCTTATAGGACTCCATAGTGATATATTTTTCAGGCTGCAGCAATACTGACGATAACTTTGAGAAGTAATCGGGAAATACCACTTTCTGGTGTGTTTTCAGATGTAGTGTTGCTTGACACATTGGGGGCATATTTGCCTCCCGGGACTGGGCCTCACACTGTAGGTTTATTTATACAACCTCAGGACCAATGAGGACGGTCTGCTTAGAGGGTTGGTTCACTTGGAAAATTTGGAGAGTAATGTTGAATCATGTGCAATGGAAACCATTTTTAAAATTTTTGCTATTTAGGCAGAAAGCAGTGTATTGCAGAATATAATACAGAGCTGCATGACTTTCAGGGACACTTAAGATAGAATCCTCTTTTCTCTTGCCTATTGTGGGCTTCTGTGGACATACCTTCACTGCCCTCTGTGGTAGAAAGTACTGAGGAGAAACGTCTGAGATGTGTGCAGCTGTGTTTTTGGCCGGGAGGTTAGAAATACCAGTCCACAAATCCGAATACTAACTACTGCAGTGAAATTATAATGGAGAGGAATAACATCTCATTTTCATGTGCTTTCCCATAGTTTCCTCACCGTTTACTAGCAAAGCTTCAAATTTTAAATCTTTTAAAATGAAAACTGAACGAAAGGTTCTCACTTTCACCTTTCCCTTCCTTGTCTTCTTCAGACATTAATTAGAAGAATTAAGAGCCGAAAAAGAATGTATACTATAGTGAGTATAGTGTGGAAACTTGGACATCTGCCTACTTCATTTATAATATCTTATCCACTGTGCATCTGGAGAGGCCTTAGGTTTCATTTTCTTCCAGGAGACTTTACAAGGTGTTGTGCAGTGATGGAGAGATGTCTGCACTGAGACCCTAGAGATATGGGTACCAATTCTGGCTTTGCGACAGCTCTTTGTAACCTTGGGCAAGTCATCTTCCTCGTTTGGACCCTAGGATTATCTTCAGTCAAATAATAATATACTAGATGACTTTCAGTGTTCCCTGCAGCTCTGAAATGTCATTATTCTATGTTCCTCAACCTATGAGAATTGACCTGATCTAAAGACTTTTCAGAACTTTAGTGAATAACACAAAACAGCCCTGGTCTTCACTCTGCGTTCCTACTGGTGCGCTGTAATACTTGTAGGAATACCAAGGGTATTTGGTCTTCACATATTAATTTCCTAGTCTATCCCGTTGCATCTAACTCAAATTTAACTGAAGCTATTTTTTCTACCGTAACAGGAAAGCACTTAACTGAGTAAATCCTGGGCTCTATGGGCCTTGCAAACTTTGGAACTTTCTGTTTTTTTTTTTTTAAAACCACTTACGTTGAATTTTTAATTTGTGCCTTTTTATCTGCTTTCATGCAACCGGGAAAGTCTGACCTGTTATTGGGACCCAGGGGTTCTGTTCAGAGGACTTCTCCTCCTCCTTTTATTTCTGACCTTGAACTGCTATTCTACCCTGGGCACTACTCTGAATGTCAGACTGTCCCCAAAGCACAGACAGTCTTTTGGATAGATTACGGGCAAGTAGCGTTAGGTGGACGTGATACTTCTGCAAGTGAATGTCTGACAGTGTCCTGGCATGCTGGAAATTTTGGGCAGTTCCTTTGTGAAACAGAAACAAATTTCCTGTCGCTGGGCCCCTCTCCGTTCCTTGTTTAAGTGCTCCCTGCACCTGGATACGGATCTCACAATGGGCTCTTTCCTTGTTCCAATAATTACTTACCTTCTCCCTTTGGATGGATCCTAGACCCTGTGGCCAGAGCGACCTAAACTTTCAGCCTCAGTGGTATCACGCCCCTCTCAAAGCCCCAAATGCCTTTCTCCTATAGTTTCATCTTCCAAATCTCCTGTCAGCCTGACTGACTCTTTTTGGCTTAATCTCTACCCGTCTCCTTCATGTGTCGTGCCCCGCCAGCCAAGCTGGGTGACCCCCGGGTGCCCTCCAGAGTGTCTGCCCTCTAGCCCACATTGTCCGTGTGCACACCGCTTCGCTGGCCGGGACGACATCCCCTCCTTTTCTCTCCTGTACTTACTCACCTGCCATGTCCTGCCCGAAGCACCGGCCAGTTCCTGCCATGCTTCTTCACGATCTCTCTCTTACAGGAGAAATAATCATCTTTTGGGGGTTGTTGTTCTCATGGTATCTTTCCCTCGAAGGACTCGCACAATGACACAGATGCCAATTCCAAACTGAGGATAGATGCTGTAACGTCCTCATCTCTATTCTGACCTCAGTGACAAGCAGAATGTCTTCAACATTGCATGTTTGTTCACTTGCACTACATTGAATTAGCATAAGATTGCTACCGAGTAGGATTTTTTCTCCTCTGTTGCTCATATTTTTGCAGAGGAGAGAGAGTCTTGGCATTGCAGACTTCTGCCTGCTGATGGGGGGCAGAGAAATCCCTAGCGAGAGAACATCCGACCATACAGTCAACATGAGCTTCCGTGAGTTTATAAATACTTGTTTTTGGAGAACATGGGGTTCACGTAGGGTAATCCTTCTTAGAGAGGAGACTTTCTAATGGCTGTAACAAATGCCAAGTGAAATTCATTGCACGTGGAAGGTGGGTCATTTTCTTACCCATTAAACACTGTGATCTGCTATTAAACACCCTTCTTACCTCCTTTCCCTCAACTCCCCAGTGTGAACCCTCTGCCCAAGCAGGCCCACCTCCTGTTTCCTCACCTCCCTCGCATCAGCACCCCCTTACCTGAGTTCATTCTTTCTTTGTCCAGCTCATTCATTCACTCATTCATTCTGTATGTATGTATTTAGTTGGTGCCTACCATTGGCTAGGCACTTTTCAGGAAGACATGTGGAAACACACAGTATGCAAAAACCTCTCTCTTCTAGGAGCTCCTGTTCTAACCTAGGGCATGCCTTTTCTTTTTTCTCTCACCTCCCCAGGTGCTAGGTCAAGTTTGCCTTTCCCTGGAAGCCAGGTTTCCTCACTGTTTCAGCCCTGAATTCTTAGGGCTGCCTGTTACCTGAGTCTCTCTTTTGACAAACATCTGTCTGGTATTCTTTGTGCTTTGGTGGGGTGACTATCTTACCTCCTCACTTGCACTGGAAGCTTCATGGCAGGCGAGCCCGCGTCGTTGGTTCATGGGAGAGTTTGTATGTACCAGTGTACACGCTCTGCCTTTTCCAGCCTGCCTTACCCATTTGCAGTTAGGCACCCAGTGAGTGTCTTAACTGATTGAAGGGTGCGTATTGCTTTCTGCTTTATCGAGTACAGTAGCTCTGAGATTGTGCGGTGGCATTAGTCAGCAGAGCGTTTTTTTTAAAGACCCAGGATAGCTGTGTCAGTGTGTAGTGCTGCTATTTAATCTTTTGCCAAGGGACCAGCCACGTGCCAGGCACAACTGCTGCCCACACCTCGTCGACCGAGCAAATCACCTCTGCGATATGCTGTATGATGCTTGTAAATCTTTACTGTAGCACGGAAGCTGTTATTAAAAGGAGCATGAGGCACTGGGGAGAGGAGGAGGATTGCTAATTATGTCTGTCCTTGATTCTTGAATGTCTCTCTCCATCCAACACCGGTATCTATAATATCCGAGTGTCTTCCTCTCCTTTATGTCCACCATCAAACTCATGGTGGTGTTGGTAGGACCACACCGTGAGCTTATGGATTTGGCCAGTCAGTCACACTCAGGTGCATGGTCGTTCAGCAGTGGTCTGTGGCCTGGGGCTGGGGGGCAGCCCACTGGGGGTTGCGGAACCGGGAAAGCTGCCCCTGCAGAGAGAGACAGAGCCTGTGCACTGAAGCTCACGGGCCTCATACGCTTAGCAAAGTGAGGGGGCTTCAACTCAAATGTAAAAATTGAGCCGTAGGGCTTTTTTCTCCCAAATTGTTCCTAGTGGTTATTTTATTATAACAGTTCAAAGGCAGAATGTATGGTGGTTAAAAGCACCCAATGAGTATTTTTAGTTGATGTAAGGGTATGTATTTTATTAAGGGTTTTATTAAGGGCCTCCTGCCCCGGATTCAAATCTTGCCACTTACCAGCTGTGGGAGCCTGAGGAAGGCAGTGAATCTCGTTTTAAAATGGGACTAATAACAGTGCCTCCCTTACTGGGTCCTGGGCAAATTTAGATGAGTTTTCATACATGGGCATAGGGGGCCTTCAAATGGAAGCATGCATGTTGGATACTAGAAAATTTGAATATATTTTTCTTGGTATTTTTCCACTTCTTTTCTTTATTTGTTTTTTTCTTTATCCACTTATCTAACCTTTTCTATATCATAGAGGAAACTTGCGTTTTTAGCTGTCGAGAAGTGGCCTAGTAACCTCAAGTTTCCCAGAGGCCCTTGCATCGCCAGAGCCTGAGATATTTCTAGTTAGATGTTTGTTTTGAGTCCATTTGTTACTGGTTACATCATTGCGTTCTGAAGGTGCAGGTGTTTGTGAGGCACACTTCCTGGCCTCACAGCCACCAGACTATGCCTGGCAGGAACGGGCTGAGTTAGGTGGACTTATAACTAACGACACAGCCAAACTCAAAGAGAGCTGCCGGGATAGGGGGCCTGGGCGCTGGGCCCCCGGCTCAGTGTACAGGATGGACAGGAACCTGGGCGGCCCGACAGAGGAGAGAAAATCCTATATCCTCCTCCGGGAAAATCAGGTGCAAACCATTTCTGATAAAATATACAAGGCATAGTTGATGAGGTTTTTCTTTTTTAAGTGCATAAATAAGACCTGATGTCACAGCAGTTCTTGTGAAGAAGTTCCCTGGGGGTCTGACAGTGTGGCACAATAGCCAATAACCTACTGTCATCTTAGGCCATGTGGCCACAGAGGCCGGAACCAGGGAGCCGGCAGGGCCATTGGCAGAACTCAGCTGGAGTACATGCGGCTCTTCCTGCAACATTTGAAGAGGGGGATTGACACGCCAGAGCGGGAGCCAACCGTGGAAACCACGAGGGCAGAGGGTTTGAAAGTGTCATGTGGCTGCAGGAGCTGAAGGAGCTTTGTTAATAGTGCTGAGACCTAATGTACCAATGGTCAGTGAATGAACATAGAGGGCACCTGCTGACTAAGGGCCCCAAACTGTGTTCAACAACAGAAGAGGTGATTTGGAATGGAGGGACCCGGCTAATATTTGTGGACGCTGGGTGAGCTGGGAACAGGAGAGAGTTACACATTTTTTCAGCTTTCTGGGTATAGCATGGGACTCACTGTGCAGGGTCACACCAGGGCCCTGGCTTGGATGAGACCAGAGCTCTGCGGGAGGAGGTGCCTGAAGACTGGCTAAGTCCCTGGAGTTTAAGGGAAGATAGGGTTCTGCTGGGATTTTAGCCTGAGGGAGGCTTGGGGTAGTCTTATTCAGAGGTCCGGTACATTTATGCTCTCCCCAGCGCTGGTTGTGCCCTGTGCTTTGTATTCCATGCACCGTAACTACTGTATCTGTGAGGATGTGGGAGAATTGGCTGTATAAGTACTGTCTGCTACCCAACTCTGTTTAGTTTCTGAGTATGGGGTAATTTACCGGTATCTCTTCTGCTCCTGAATAGAGATGGTGAGAGGCGCCTGCTTTGGTATCATTTCTTTGGGGGGAGTTGGAGCAGCGTTACAACAGAATTTATTTCTACTGCTACAACAGAATTCATTTTTTTTTCTGGATGACTCCCTTCTACTCAGACTCCATTTTCCCCCCAGTTTTAATGTGATTGCTGATATCTCTATCATTCTTTCCAACTCCCACCCCTTTTTCCTCTTGAGACGTTTGTGTGATTTCTTGTACTCTAAATAGAGACAAATGGTTTTCTCTGTGGTTTTGCTGAAATAAACTCCTTTGTGTGTACATGTGTTGATGTATGTGTGTAAATATAATATGTATACGTGTATATGCAGGAGTTTTTCGCCGTGGAGGAAATAATGAGTGCAGTGTGGTACAAACAGTGCAGAGAAGGGATGTTTTTATAGATATGTAATGGTTGGTTTTTGTTTTTTTTTTTACCTTATGGATCTTAGACAGAGACCTTTTTTTTTTAAGGCTGATGAAGCAGCGATATAAAAAAAATCCAATGAATCATACCACTGTGGACTTCAATTGTGTTGTGAGCTCAGGAGAGCCTCACGCTGAGAATGAGTTCCTGACATAGTGACCTCATTCCCAACACGGCCGCCTCTCTCTCTCTCTCTCTCTCTCTCTCTCTGGGCGGCAGCGGAAGCTGCCCTGGCAGCAGGCTGCGGGCTGCGTGTGCTGGAGCCCGCTGGCCGGCTCTGTCGGCTGTGATGAGACCCAGGCTTGCAAGGACTTGCATGCAACTGGAATTTAGAACCAATAGCTCGCTGCAGCTTAAACTTTGATCCAGGGCATGGTAGAACGGCCTGGTACGCACAAGGAGGGAGATTCATCCTTCATCACAGTGAAAAGCCAGCCTTAAAAAAAAAGAGAGAGAGAGAGGGAGAGAAAGAGAGAATGTGTCAGGTTTATAATTATGGACTGGTGAGTATATGACGCTAGATCAATTTTAATGTGTGTCTTTTTCCTTCAAGCATCCAGAGGTATGTGCCCTTTTTCCTGTTTTTGTGATGAAAACAATCAGCGTCGGTGCTAATGCATGCAAGGGGACCTGGGCACCCTGGAGAGGAGGATGGGTCCCCGGCAGCCCTGGGCCTGGGGCACACTCCCAGCCCAGCGCCTTCGCCGCAGCGTGCAGACAAAGGAGCCTGCACACACCAGAGGCTGTAGCTTTTCTTGGAGCGATGACTCATTTCAGTTCACAAAGGATTCTGGGCAGGGTAGTGAGAAGCCAGGTTGGCTGAACAGTCCCTATGACTTCACTTTGCAGAGAACCAGGCGGAAGAGGGGTGACTCTGCAGATCCCGGAGGCTCTGCAGTGGGCTGGTGGCTCGTGCAAGCGGCTGTGATCTGTGGCATAGGCTGGCATAGGCGCAGGACAGGATTCCCACTGTTCCATGCAAATAGGATAAAAAGAATGGTAAAGAGGATTGTTTTCTTCCCTAAGACTGTTACCAGCCAAATCCACGCACAGAGCCCCTTTTAAAGGTGCTTTTGACCTGAAACTGGTACCCGTACCTCAAGCCCTGAATTGTGAGAAGAACTGAGAGTTCTGGGACTCATTTTTAAAAGTAGACCCACCAAGGTAAAGTACCAGATTCCTGCTGTGTTCCACATGCCCTTAGCAGCCAATCTGAAACGCTCATTTTGGATGTTGTTACTTGAAAGTTTACTCTGTCTTCTTATTCCAGATTCTAGGACGTCCGTTTCTGTTACTGGCTCCTTCTTGTGCCTGGATGCAAACCCCTAGCATGCACCAGGCTTTAGCGTCAAAGCTACCTGAGGGATGGAGCCAGTCCAGAAAGGGTCAGGTAGGTCGCCCCTGCTTTTCTTTCAAGAGTTGTTGTGTGTGAAGAAATACAGTGCGAAGAAACACAGTAACGTTGCCCACGACCCCTTTCATTGGTGCCCAGCCCTCTGAAAAGTGGTCTCGCTGCTGTAACCTCTAATGGCCTCAATCTGGAGCAACCCCAATGCCCCCTGTCTGCCGCCCTCCAGATGCCCCTCATCAGCGTGAGTTGTCCCCAAGCGTCACCTCAAAACTGCAACTCAGACAGCTGTAGGATGTTCAAATAGGACCCCCATTAAACTGCTTCAGATTCCCATCGGCTATACTCTCTCTTCACTCCTCAGAGGGAGGCATTCAGTACATATTATTGGAAACTTTTTCTTCCCCATTAACCTCTGAAATGCAGTGTGTTGTTTGGCCTGTGGACTTCCACGCAGCGCGCTAAAACCCAGGAAAGCCTGGTTTCTCTGCTCCAGGCCGTGTCCGACGTTACTACCATTGTTTTGAGGCTGCTATTAACCACAAAGGAAGGAGGCGCATTTTGTGTTTCGCTCTCGTCTGCCGGAGGATTCAGATTAGGACATCGCTGTTTTCTTACAACATCCATGGGCTTTTGGCATAAGAGCCTTTTTAAAACATTTTTTAAAAAACAGTGAGATGCTAAAGTTTGGTTCTCAAAAGTAGCTATAGGCTCCATTTCCAAAGTGAAACTTGGCACATTGAGAAGCATGGTTTTACCCCTTTATCAAGTTGATAGCTTTAGTGCTTTTTTATTAGACATTTCTGGGAGTGCTAAATCCCTGATGTAATGTCTAATAATAATGAGGCCATTTAAAAACAATACAAACTGTGTACTGAGCTCCGTGAACATCTCTTTTCTCTCTACACTCATATCCATCCCATAATCTATCTTTCACAGGGGGGAGAAAGCGCGCGCCCTTCCTCATTGTCCAAGGTGGCTCATCTTTGGGTTTAGCACTTTGCGTCTGTGAAGCAAAGTTGAAGATGTTGAGTCAGTTTAAGAGGATACCCGTCAATGCTACTCACCCTTAATGACCCTATTCAAAGTCTCCTTCCCACACAGAGCTCTCCTTGATTACTCCCAACTGAGGGCCCTTTTCCAGTCCTCTTGTACCATTCATTTCTTTCCCTGTGTGCATGCACGTATTTATAATTATATATTAGTAAATTCCTATTACAGAATTCACTTGCTAGTCATTCATGTCCTCTCTTGTTATATCTCCCCCAAAGGGGTTTTCAACAGTGATTTAAACAGTTTGAATGTGTCTGTGGTGACCCCATGGACACAACTGCTTCTATTCCCACACATTTATATCCTGTGTCCCCACCCAGGTTGCAAACTCACTGAGGGCAGGCATGGAGATGTATGCCTTTTTCTACAGTTCACTTCTCCTCGAGTTTCCTGCCCATGGAAACTGCTTGTAAATAGTTGCTTAAGAAGAGAGGCCATTTAAAAAGTGCTAGATTGTCATAAAGGGTGAGCACGATCTGTTTTGTTCATTTCGAGCGTCTTCACTGGTAGATGAATGCTAAGGTGGGCCTCAGGAGTTACGCACGTAACTGTCCAGAGCAAGCTCATTCTAACCTGCGATGGGATCACAGACGGTCTCCCCCACTGCCCCTACAGGATTGTTACTGTTAAGAAAAATATAAAGGTGAGCCCTTAACCATGAACGTTGACTATGGTTTTCTTAATCAGGATGCATAATATTATTGGGCAAGCCATCCTTAAGTAAGGAGTATGTGAAATTCCAAAATTTTGTGTGGGAGATTTCCTCCAGAGAATGTTTTCCTTAGAAGAGAGAACCAAAATGGCTATTAGAACCAAAATGGCTATTTCTTACAGCAGACATTACCGTATTTTGCCGTGCATAACGCGCACTGTTTTGCCCAAATTTTTTAGGAAAAAAAAGGATATGCATTATTCATGCGTAGTACTAATTTTGTATTTATAGAAATGTTTTAAATTCTTTTATTTTGCTTATGTGTTAAAAGCATAACTCTAGAAAGTAATAACGATATCCATATGCAAAATAATGCCCTGGAATACAATAATTGGCTTTATACATAAATAAAACATTGAATTAAAAAATTAAAATGCAAGATTTTTTCCCCTGAAAGTTTAGGCCAAAAACATGGGTGCACAGTATACATGGCAAAATACGGTAACTCCTAGTGCTCTGACTTTTAGCACTAAGGGTACTTACCTAAGTGCCGAGTTTCCTTTTTCTTTTTCAGGTAAAGGACTAACCCAGCCAAAATTTTGAAAGAGGACAACTGTCTGTGATATTTTTTGACATTCTTGTACCTCTTTATTCACATTTTTTCCCATCTCTGGTGCCCTTCCCTCCCCAAAGTCGCTATGGAATGTGTGTCTCTCACTTGCTTTGAGACCATTCTTTCCCTGACCAGTAAACATCCCAAATGCCGTCTATATACTTTTCTGCCTCCCAGTCAAAATATTCCATTCATTCAGTGCGCACTCTCACAAATAAGAATCAAGAAGTGAGCAATCAGACTAAACCCATTAATTCTAGTGTAAGAAAGACCGTTGCCCCCTTAGCCTTCCCACAGCTGTTTGCTTTTTTTTTTTAAAGGTTTCTGTTTAGAACCAGATGATTTTCCTATAGATAGAAATTCAAACACCATAAACAAGTGAATTGAATGAGTTCAGATAGGTTTAGGGAAGACAATGTTAATCCTAACTCCCATTCATTAACAATTTATTAGGTCTCAGGGACAGTGTAAGCACTTAACCCCCTCAATAACTCTATGAAGCAAACATTACCATGTATACTTAATAAAAGAAGAAACTGAGACTCAAAACATTAAGTAATTTGCCTCAGTTCGCACAACTCACGAATAGCAGAACCAGGCTTTGAGCCTAAGGTTTTGGTGGCAAAGTCCGTGGCCTCTACCGCAGTCTCGCAATGCCGGGCTTTGGAGAGAAAAGCCACTTCCTGTGCAGGGAGTCCGGCGTGTTCTCAGTGCTCTGCCCTCTGTGCTCCTCTACCTCCGCACTCCCTGTGCAGTTGTTTCACACCAGCCTCTGTTGCGGTTGGAAGGGGCGGGTGGGTGTTCATTTGTTCAGGAGTTGGTAGCAGCCATTCAGTATAATTTTGTTGTCATTTGGGAGCCGTCACCATAGACACATTCGAACTGCATTTAATGAGGCCTTCTTGTTGTGTTCCGGTTGCATTTTATAGAAATCATTCACAGTAAACTTGTGATCCCTAAACCGACGAAGCCAAGAACACTATTTTGAGAAACAGCCATGGCGATCCGTACTTATTAAGAAGGGACACGAATGACCCTGGAGATTCTAAACTGATTTGTTAAACTATCGAGGAGAAATACCGTCTGTGGAAATTGGAGCATCTAATATATCCCTCGTGTTAGGCTGGGTTCTGACATCCAATGGAGATGGAAGAGAAGTAAAGCAGGAATTTAGATTTCATTCTACATGCTGTACTTCTAATAGGAACGCATTAGCCAGTGCCTTACAGAATGGCGTGGTATCTGAGAGATCTTATTAATTGTTGTCAACGAGGACTGGTATTTCCTCCTGATTTTACCTTGGTTGTAAATGGCTTTAACTTGGTCCTGGACGAGGGACTAGAGAGTGAAGTGGCAGCTGGTGATGGACAACATCTTGGCAGGTGGCAAGGTCTTAGCTCGCCCAGTCTGTGTGTGCAGTGCCTATGTATTTATCAAATGTGAGTGTCTGCTTTGTGTCCAGAATAAAATCTCTGCTGGGTTTTATTCCACAGTGCCCAACCCAACCCCCCACTTGGCTTTTAATGTGGAACCCTAGCCAAAGGTGGAAGCATGTCATTGGCCTGATGCCCCTATTTCCATTCTAACTCTTACGATACCAATCAATTGCAGTAGCAGAATGGTCCGGTAGTGTTAGCAGTTGATTGGAGAAGATGTCAGGCATCCTCCTGGGGATGGTGGAGCAGGTGAGGAGGTCGCACGCATCACCATCCACCGACTGCCGCTTTCTGCCTGAGCCTTCACTCCTTCTGGCTCCTTGGTCTCTGCTTATCTTATGACAGCTGTTTTATCAGGGGTCAAATCACAGAAACAACAGCAGTAGCTAATACGACGAATGGAAACCTGTAGACTGGGGAAGATGATGGGTTTCTTTTGTAAACCAGCGAGCCAGCTGACTTGTCATTTCACCTGGCTGCATTAGACGCCTCTCTGCGTTAGGCGCATAAGCAGAAGGAGTCAGGGGGTGCAGTAGACGTTGCCCGCGTGTGTGAGGGCCACCTTGCCGGCTCTTCTTTAACCCCACTCTCATTAGAAGTTTCTTAGTAAGTCAGAGCTAACGACAGACTCTAATAACCTGAGTATTATTAACAAGAGCTTCCTGTTTACATTCTCCTTTGAATTAAAATAATTTATGCAAATAATGGCTTAGGAATTGGACCATCTTTAGGAGACCCATCAAGTGTTGAACTAAAACACTCACAAACGTGAGGAAAGCTCTTAGAGAATTTCTAAATGTTCTAAAATTCCTTTTTGTGTCCACTCTCCCTGGCCTGACTGCCTCAGGGAGGGCTCAGCCGTACGTTTCTGAAATCAGCGGCATTTAAAGCAAACCCCATAAATTGGTAAACGTATCTTTTTTCAACAACTGTTTTCTTTTCAATTTCAAATACAAACGTGTGAAAGTCAAGTACAGTCATTTGGTTTCATAGGAGAGCTGCGTGCCACCTGGAGTCACGTGGGCCAACGGGCTCCGTCCGCCCTGCCTTCTTGCAGGGCGCTGCACAGGGAGGGTGTGTCTGTGTTCCTCAGAACAACCCCAAAAAATATATTGTGGTAGACCATCTCCTAAAAGAACTGAGCGACACTGATACATAAACTTGGGGTTAATAAATGGAACTAAATTGTAAAACACAAGATGTGTCTGATGCTTTGCCTCCGAGGAGGTGTTTTCTTAACCTCAGAGGTCTTGTGACTTCCCCAGGCCCAAGGGTATTAAAGGTAGCGCTTGGCCCATCAGTAGTTCTGTGACTCGTTTTTTGGAAGGAACAGAGTTGCATTGTCGCTGTGCCCGTATATGTTTTACAGGGAAGTTGGACCATTTTTATGAGTCGCAGTATCTACTGCACGTGGTAATTTTATTGGCATCTATAATTTTAATTTTAGTGTTAATTTTGGCAGTTCAGAGAACAAAAACAGCCACACTTTGGTCCCGAGGAGCAAAGCAGAGCAAGACTTTGAACTAGAGTGAATTATAAAGCCTGTATTAAGGGGGGCGGGATTAATAGCCAATATATTTCGCTGTTGTTGTAAAAATTAAAACCTACTTTCTCTGATTGGATAAGCACTAAAATAGTTTCTGTAGCAAGGTGGAAATACAGCTAGACAAGAATTCTAGGCTATGTTTTTATGCCAAAATTCTGCGGCCCTGGTATAGAATTTGAACATTTGAGAGCCTGACGGCATCTTTGAAATCATGTCATCCTAATTGTCATCTTCCAGATAAGGAACCAGACACAGAGCGGTCATCGTATTTTGCTGTAAGAGACTGGCACTTATCAAAATATGCCCTGCATGCCTCTTTGTACGAGGAGTTTCCCGGTTACCTATCAGTACAGTTCCAGAACTGTGTTTGTGAGCATAAGAAAGCTGCTTTGGTTTATGAACTTCACTAGGGTCAAAGGTAACTGTTCAATCCAGAGGAGAGAATAAATTTTGACATTTACGATAAAAAATAGTATTTAGAAATAAACAGGAATGCTGGTGCTTGAAAAACATGATTTAAAGAAGGCTAAAATAGGTGATGGACGTTGGGGTCCTTTCAAGCTTATAGGTGATTATGACACAATTTATGCGGGAAAATTACGGCTTTCTTTTCCTTGTGCATGAGGATGAGGATGGGCACTTCCAGTGGAAGAAAATGGATTTGTGTTCGTTTTTCTAGTAGGTACTTTTGGGAAGCTACAGTGTCTTCGGTGGGGGCGGGGAGGATGAGTGTAAGTTGTCACAAAGGTCGCCTCTTCTCAGGAGTTGTAGTATCCTTCCTGGTGTGCAAAGGTTGGGTACAGAGAGCCCAAGCTAATGACTGGGAGAGGAAATGGCATTTGGTGATGGGCAGAGTTCTGTTGCACTGTGGTTTGTGGGGTTCCCATCTCAAACCAAACCGAGATAGGAACAGTTTTGGAACTCAAGTACCTGAAGGTATTGGGTATGTAATAGGCACTCAGGTATATTTCTTGAAAGGATGAAGTACATGAGAGGGAATTTTTTGAACTAATTCTAGCTAAAGTAATCAGCCAAGAGTTGGGTGGGGGAATAGATAGAAGGGTTTAAATAGTAAAAATAGGTGTGCATGATAAAGTTAATTCTGAGGTGGTAACTAGCTGTAGATGGTAGGACAGAGAAAGTCAGCGTGTGTGTGATGTCATCCAGACCCTCCTTGTCAGTCGCCTGGCTGGTTGTCATTGTCACCGGTGTGTTCTTCACACATGCACGACAGGGATTTTCTAATACAACTACATCATGTAGTTCCTCTGTGTAAATGCAAAAACAACGGCTCCTTGTTAGCATCAAGAATGGGTGTGAAGCCTTCTGGTCAGCCATGACCTGGCTTCTACTCTCCTCCCCCTCCCACCCCCAGCCTGGCCTGGCCATGCCCCACTGTGCCCAGCTCCCCCTGCTCAGCATGCTGTTTGGTGCTCCGCACATGCACTTCCCACCTCCAGGTGGTCTCCATCCTCCACTCCATCATCACCACCAGGCAGATTTCTTTGTCCTCACGCTTCTCAGGTGACAGGTCCCTTAGATGAAAGTGATGTCCAAGTGTTCACCGAGGTATTTTAAATTTGATGTTAGATGCTCTTAAAATCAAAGACATTTACTTACAATGGTAATATTTTCATGTTTCCTCCCATCTTAAATTCGCTTACCAGAAATTTATTGAATGCTTACTCTGTCTAAGGCACTGTGCTTGGTTTTGTCTGAATCATCATGGATTTGACGGATGTTCCCTGAGGACTGTACCTAAATGGATGTTTGTAAGAAAATAAAGCTGAAACGAAACCTATTTACCCCTTCTTGTCGGAACAACAGGACAGAATTATCACAGTTTAGAAAGAAATTGTTAGCCTACAAAGTAGCTGTGAGGTTTTAGAGGAGTCGTCTTTATGAATGTGTTCAGAACTAATTCTGACAATAGAAAAATTGAACCTATAAATTATAGATATGTAGCAATTTGTGGTGTATGGGAAACAGGGTAGTTCCTGTAGATTATGATGACCATCAGTATTTTAGTGGTATTTAAATTCCTTGTTTGTTTTGATCACAGGTGTGGTCCAGTTGGAAAAATTTTCTAGTAATACATTTTAACAATGACTAGTTGACTCGTTAAGCAGGTCTGATATAAGATCCACAGGAAATCGTAGTAAACTTAAGTAATGTGTTATGTTGTTTGAGAGATACCTGTGGTTTCTTTAGTATAGATGTGAAATGCATGTCCTAACTATTATTTAGTAGATGATTATTTTTCTGTGGTAACTGCTACATTTGGGCAGATTATTATTATTATTAATAATAAGGGAATCTTAGAAATTGCATATAAATTAGGTCTCTTTAGTCTCTTATTCAATTTGCTTTGTAATTATTAAGCAAAAAATATGAATGAAATCACAATCCTTTAACTACCCTGAGAAATCCCTTGCATTATAATATTATAAAGGGATATTCATTCATTCAACACACATTTATGGGGTGTCTGGAGTGCACTCTGGATTACTCTAGGCACTGGAAATGTGGTGGGAACCAGGCGTCCATGTGTCCTTCTGTCCAGGAGCTTAAATTCTCCTGGGCGAGACAGACAGCACACCAGGACACACACAAACACACTCAGAGATGGCAGACAGTGGCTTGGTACGAGTTGGGTACCTGTGGTCGACAGGTATGTGGTGTTTCCTTCCCACCAAGCACTTCTCTGGCACCCGGTGTGGGCAGTGGGGGAAGCCTCGGCGGGGGGCTGACAGGCTCACCATTGCAGGCCTGGTGAGGAGCTCTGATCTAGATGCCGCCTGGCAGTCACTGCTGCATTTTACACAGGGAAGTGGTGTGTTTTATGCTTTCGTAAGAAGGCCAGGCTGCTCGGTGAAGAAGGGAGTGTGGGGCAGGGGGCAGATCTCAGTCATCCGGCCATTCTGATGGGCCGGGTGAGAGGTGACGGCGGTGTGGGGTCGGGGTGGAGGGGAAAGGAGAGGCCCAGGATACCCAGGATTGCCAGTGGGGCTGGGGGTAGGGAGGAAGTGGAAATTAGTATATCTCAGTGCAGAATCAAAAGAAGATGACGTGGAGATAGTCACTTAGAGCCTCCAAATGCCATTTGGGCCTACGTCCCGAGTTAGAAGTTATTGCGCACACTCTTCATCACAGTGGAACTGAGCTTTTTGGAGGCAAATGCAATTCAGACACTTAAAGTGGGCCATCCCTTGTATTTGGCTGCAGTGAGTGAAAGGGAAGGAGCTTCGAAGATGGCATTTAAACTAAACAAACACTTTTAGCTAAAAGCATAAGGAGAAACGTGACCTAAATGAGTTTATTTTGCTAGTGGTTATTTCTTTTTTACAGAGAGATCAAGTCCCCTGTAACTTATACAAAAATCAGAAAATAGGCCTGCATTTAAGAAAATCGTCTTTAGTCATTTTATATTGTTGATCTGAGAAGTCCTGAGTTAGGACAGGCAAACATTAGAAGGTGTCACCTTCCCAGGGGACATACAGGCCAAAGGCCCCAGGGCATGCTCCCACCTCTGCACTTTGCCACCTGACCTCACCTCTCTGTTCACCTGATTTACAGAATCCTTCCGGGTGACTTTGAGGTCCACATGGCCAACCTAGCAACTCATCAAGAAACCTGGCCTCAGTGTCCTTGTCCTCTCCTGTGGGAGGTAGAGGGGAGAGAAGGAATCACAGAAGACACCTCGAGGGTGGCTGTGGCTGAACTACCTGATGCTGGGGGCAGGGAAGGGGAGAGTTGACCAGGTGTAGCTCCGAACCTCACCTCTACTCATTCACTATCACCCCTTGTTCATCTTTTACACATTAGGCTTTAGGATAAGATTTCATTTGAATGTAAGGGTAGAACATTTTTTTAAAGATTTAAATGTACTCTTTCAGGAAGTAGCACACTTGCCCACTGAGGGGGTCCCAGCCCACAGAAATCTGTCATTTTTAAGTGCCCAACCTGAGTTGAGCTTCATCAGCCAGTGAGGGGAGCTCACATTCACGGTAACAGCCCCAAATTCCATGTTCTAGCTTCCACTCCCTGCGACCCCCTCCAATATTTGCAAGAACCTCTCAGAGGCTGTCTCTTTATGGCACTTATATCCTGTAGGCCCCAGAAGTTTGTGGGTTTTAAACTGGGTCAGTCCCCCGTTCCTGCTGATTTTTGCCTCTGCGGGCCTTTACCCTAGACCAGATTTGAGTGCTCCTTGCTTTCTCTGGTTTTGGGGAAAATGTCTTACTCTCCTCATAGCCATCTTGCAGAGAATGGCACCTCAGCAGTGCTGATTGGAACCCCAAGAGTTGCAGGCAAAAGGGGAGCATTGAGGTGATCTGGGCTTACTGGGGGGCATCAGGCCTTTGACACTGGAGCCCTGCTGCTTCATCTGGTTCTCCTGTTAGATTCACCCCCCCTCATCCCGTGGTTTCATACCCAAGCCCTGTTGCCTGGTTTCATCCGTCCAGCTCTTTCCCATTCAGTCCATCAATGCAGGGTTCAAGTTCTTTCCCAAAGGAACTCTGGACTCCCACCAACCTAGCGGCTGCTATGGGCACAGCTCTAAGTGCCTGGCGGTGAGGAGGGAGGTCCACTCCGGTGTTCCTACACGCCTTCCAGGAAGGTGTTGCTTAATGCCACAGGCTGACCCGAGTCTCAGTTCTTCGAGAGAGAAATCAGGCTTAGGAAATGAGACAGGAGAGATGATGACGTGAGTACAGGTGGGAAACAAACTTAGAAAAACTCACTGGGATCCCTCTCTGCTGATAGCTTTCACCCCCTTTCGATAGGGCCCTTTTTTTTTAGTGAAGCAAGGGGCATCAGGTGTCAGGAGTGGACTTTCCTGCTTTCCCAGACTCGCCCTCTGTTGGGGGCTGGGAATTCTCAGAGCAGAACTTGAACTTGAAAATCACCCCGTGATGGGAAGATGGTAGGAATGGAAGGCGTATTTGCATTGCCTCTTGGCACCTCCCCCAGAGCCACAGTCTGCTAGCCCCCTGGCTGCTGGGTCTTCAGCCTCTCCGGCCTCCAGACTCCCCCTCCCGCCCCCCCAGCTTCTCCACCCTCACAGCCTCCACCTCCTCCTCCACCACCCTCTTTGGTGCAGATAGGTGGGGAGGGCTCAGGCCTCCTGGAAGTCCTCCCTTCGCCCTCCCCAGTTCCTCCAGTCTATTCTTTCTGTGGCCAACAGTCCTCTTTCTGAATTCACTTCTGACTTTGTCCTTCCTAAGGTCCCTCTGTGGCTCACCCTGCCTCGTGGGATGAAGGCCTCGACTGCGAAGCTCTTTCCTCGCGCTGTGCCTGCATGACCTATGGGCCTTCTCTGCTCCTCCCTAGAAACCCCTGCTGGTGGGCCCTACCACCCCCATCGTCACAGCCCCGCCTCCCAACCATCCCAAGCACTGACTCGGACCACTTCTCCTTGGGCACTCGATTCAGGCTGCACGTCCTCGGGGAAACCTCCTCTCACTCCCTTCCTCTCAGCCCCACCCCACCTCCCTGCTCTGCCCCAGGTATTCTGCTCTCTCTGGGGCACCATGAACTTCGGTCTACTTGTCTGTTTCTTCCAGTTCAATAGAAATTCCTTGAGAGCCGAGATGTTTTGGGGAAAGGGCCTTAGTCAGGGTCCCAAGCCCCCAGCAGATACCTGACCCTAAAGAGCCCTCACCATTGGAATGAATGAATCCTCAAGGGACCATAATGCGTCTGTCGAGGTGTAGATGCCAGGAATAAATCAGCGAGCTCCCAGTTAACAGAAATAGAGATTGTTTCCCAAAGTCCTGTGGTTTCAGCCTTTCTGTAACTTATCTATTTAAATGGGCACTCGGGTTTGAAGGCAGGTTTAGTTTGTGGAGGCCCTCTCTCCACCAGAAGGGATGGGCCGTGCTTGTGCGAACCAGGCCACCTCCCTGTGGGAGGTAACCACGCACCTAACACAGGGGCGAGGTGTGAGTCACGGGAGGGCGGTGTGCGTGTGTGTGTGTGTGTGTGTCTGTGAGGGGGGTGTGGGGGGAACAGGCGGCTGGGCCTCTTCATGAACCGCTCATTTGAAAATTGTCTTTCTGCAGGTGATGTATCACCGATCAGTATGTCTCCCATCAGTCAGTCTCAGTTTATTCCACTCGGGGAGATCCTGTGCTTGGCCATCTCGGCAATGAACTCGGCACGAAAACCTGTCACCCAAGAGGCACTGATGGAGCACCTGACCACGTGCTTCCCAGGTAACGGGGACGGACAGTTCCTCTTGTGTTGCAGTCGGACAGAGAAAAATCTCTGCCAAAGTGGACCAGAAACTTTTCTTAGTTTTGTAATTCAAAATGAAGGCACCTGCGCGTTACTTCAAAAATAACTTGCCTTCGTCAGCTGTAAGACTTTTTCAATTGGCACTGAGAAAAAGAAATGCAGTTGGAATCCATGGGGAACTCTGGCCCAATCCACCGAGATTCCGTTCCACCCCGGCAACACAAGCTGCTTTACGTACACCAGCACTGTGATTCCTGGGAGGGAGTCAGAAACAAGCCGAAGATTTTAGTCCTTCTGGGTTACACTACAGAGAGAGTGATATGAAAACTAAACATATCTTGTGTCCATATGTCATGACCCAGTGAGTTTGAAGAATATGATATTTGGGCCCTGGCCAGTGTGGCTCAGTTGGTCCGAGTGTCATTCCCAGGTCACAAGTTCAGTTCCTGGTCAGGACATATACCCAGGTTGTGGGTTTGATCCCCTCCTGTGGGCACGTACAGGAGGCAACCAATAGATGTTTCTTTCTCACATTAATATCTCTCTCTGTCTCTCTTTCCCCTCTCTTCCTCTCTCTCTAAAAGCAATGAAAAGAATGTTCTCAGGAGAGCAGAAAAAAATTTTTTAATGATATTTGATAAATTAGTGAAGATTTCACTGTAAAAACAATAAAATATAATAGAGATTATATAAAAACAATAAAATGGTTTCTCTTAATGATTATAAAAAGAAGACAATAGCCCAGCCGCCCTGTGAAGGGCATTTGAAGCCTCCAGTGCGTGAAGACGTAAGAATGGGGATGAGCTAAAGAAGGCACGCCCCCCCGAAGACAGGCAGCTCCTACTCAGTTACAGTCTGTTCCTCTCTTCCTCCAAAAAAAGTAGGACGCTGCCAGAGTTGCAGAATCTTCTATTTTTCCAAGAGAACCTGGATTTTCCGTTTTACGTGACATGCATGTACATTTTAACATGTATATGCCAACAACATGCACGTCAAATAAAACACATCGGGCCACCAGTTTGCCAGCTTGGTTTGGATGCAACCTCTACCTGGGTTGAAATAGAGCTTATGGTAAACACCAATGCTTCATGCGTTTTCATTCAACTGAGAAGAGACCTTAGTAAATATATGGTGTTGGCTGTATTCAGTTAGCGTTTGCTCAGAAAAAGCTGGGTAACAAGCAAATACAGAACATCAGTGGAACACACCAATAAACATTTATTTAGCTCAAGTGTCGTGGGTTCTCCAGGAGTCAGCTGATGGCGATGGGTCCTAGCCAGGTGGCCCTGCAACACCTGTACCCCATCCTCTCTGGAAAAAGGCAAGCAGAGTCCTGCTCTGGGTGGGGTGATAGCAAAGGTGCAAGGGAACCCTCTCGGCTGCACGAGGGCCCAGCAGCCCTTTGGTAGTGCCACACCCACTAGCATTTCATTGGCTGAACTCCAAGTCATGGTGTGGGGAGAAGACGGAAAGTCTGCTTCCAAACTAAGTAGTAACATACAATGTTGAGTCTCCCCACTTTTCCAGGTGATTTTTCCTTCTGTTTCAATTTCCCAATTAATGTGTTTGAAATTATGTGTACTGTTTAAAAAACTCTAACAGGGGTGTACAACCCGCGGCCTGCGGGCTGCATGAGGCCCAGGATGGCTATGCATGTGGCCCAATACAAAATCACAAATTTACTTAAAACCTTTTTTTTTGCTCATCAATTTTTATTAGCATTTGTGTATTTAATGTGTGACACAAGACAACCCTTCTTCTTCTTGTGTGGCCCAGAGATGCCCAAAGGTTGGACACCCCTGCTCTAACAGACGCCCACCCTTGCAGCCTATAAATTACCTTAAGTTTGATAACATTTTATGCTCTCTGAATGTTCTTCACTAATTGTTTGTCTCTCCTTGTTAACTTCCAGGCAAACCTTTTCCTTTCAGTAGTAAGGTAAGGGAAGGGACAGCTTGGGTGGAAAGCTTATCTGTATTCTTTAAGCTCTCAAAATCCGAATTCGTGATAAACTCTGGGAGTAGAATCCGGAAGTGATGGAACGTGCACATGTTAAAATTCACAACCACATCTCTTTCAGGTGACCCCTACGGATTTCTAGTGGAACCCTGAATTTTGTAGACGATCGAAAATATCAGTCATGAGACCAGGGCTTCCTAATAAAATAATTATCGTGGGTATCACGACCATCATGGAAAGCTTTTGCACATGTGCAGGTAGAAGGATGGAAAATGGACCGAACAGGGAATGTTTCCATTTTTTTCCCAAATTAAATGTGATTTGATTGATATACTTACAAATACAAGACAAAAACTTTAGCTGTAAATTTTCTCTGGAAACTTTCTTATTCCTTCATTTGGGAATAATCAGAGAGCTTAGTCTCGATGGTAAGGAATGATGACAGCGTAGTCGTGATTCTGTACAGTTTGTAAGGGTTCTAAGATCATCACTTGGAAGGCCTACAATCAGCAAGTTCTAGAATACAGCTGAATTTTTGTCATATAGTAATAGCCATCTTTCAGAATTAAGCCCTTTCCTCTAACCTAGCAGCATGGTAAACTCAACCGTGAAGTCTTATAAATGAGCCTTACCGTTTTTGGAAAAGCTTTTGTTTAAATCTGCTGAATGTGTGCTACCGTGTAAAGTCCCCCAAGTTTTGAATGGGGGTTTGTCATCTGGATTGCCATGCTGCGCAACTCCAGGGGGTTCCCATTGTACAGAGTGTCTCTTCTCAGGAGCTGAATTCTGTGTGAATAGCGCCCCCTGAAGTTGTTCAGCAGAAGTTGTTAGTAGGGCTTAGCAGCTGTTTTAAGTTTAAAGCATTTTTTTGTTGTATACCATCTCCCAGGAATTGCATTGGTATGGTTTGGATTATAGCACTAATTCTATTGGAATTCACTTTTATTTTGGGCAGAAACTCCCATAAAATTTAAGAAAAAAAATTGTGATTATCCTGGCCTTGAAGTTGCTTGCATGAAGGCCAGTTCCCTGTTTCTCAAGAGCAGAGCTTAGAGCGAAAGGAAAGCCTGCAGGTCAAACATGAAGTAATTACATATAGTAATACCTCTTCATAGGCAGTGTCACCTTTCCTCCCTTGGTCACTAAGGATGCCTTCTGGGGAGGGTGACATGGGGGTCTCTGTCACATCGTATTCAAGGCCGTGTTTCCCGTGAGCACTCCCAGCTGTTTCCAGTGCTTTTGTAACCCACCCTCCTAGTTTTGGAAGGACTGGGGGGGGGGGGGTCCTGCACTTCTCTGCTCACGAAGCTATTCTGGGCTGCTGTGCAATGTCCTTTGAAGGTGATCCAGGTTTCCACGGGCCCTGACCCTAAGTTGAGACCACTAATAGCTACTGTGTATTGAGACCTCACTATATGTTAGGCACTTTTGTACACACTGGGTTGGCCAAAAAGTCCATTTAGGGTTTTTTTTTTCTGTAAAATAAAAGACATGTTTTTCATTTTCACCAACAATTTTATTGCTTTGACTATTTTAAGCATGTGTAGTTAAAATATTCTATCTCCCATGTGATAGAACATTGATTGTTCTCAATTAATGTTGCAATTTGATGGCTATCAACTTCAACTGATGTAACCATGGAGCACCACCAAGAAACCTCCAGCACAAAGCTTCT
The DNA here is from genome assembly GCF_014824575.4 of Sturnira hondurensis. Classification (NCBI taxonomy): domain Eukaryota; kingdom Metazoa; phylum Chordata; class Mammalia; order Chiroptera; family Phyllostomidae; genus Sturnira; species Sturnira hondurensis. Next base: position 5,140,352 of record NW_028081271.1, read on the forward strand.
CAAACCCCTGTTGACACGTTCGATCAGTCACAGCTCCTTCTCCATACACTGCACAGATCTTTTTTTTGCATTGCAGTTGTGTTTTTACCTTTCTTGAAATAATAAAGCACAATAGGCCAAAAATGGTGTGTATTTTCTTCCATCTTCAGTATTAAAATGGTGACACAAAAATTCACCAATTTTGATAAATTTTTAAAAAATGCATGCTGATATACAATCTTAACAAAATTGTTTTGAATGAAGTTAAAGACCACTAAGTACTACTAGAGTCATCTTATGGGGAAAAATGAACTTTTTTGCCAATCCAACACATTAAACTCATTTAAACTCACAACAACCCTATATGGGTAGGTACTATTGAGATCCACGTTTTAATGATAGTGAATAGAGGCTCAGAGAGATTAAGTAAGTTGCCTAAGATGGTAGCAGCTGGGATAAGTTTTCTAGAGCAACCAGAACATAGTACATGTGGCTTGAACAACAGAAGTGTGTTGTCTTGCAGTTCTGGAGGCCAGAAGTCCCACACCGAGGTACCGCTAGAGTGGGTGGGCTCCTGAAGGCTGGGAGGGCCGAATCTGTTCCAGGGCTGTCTCCTTGGCTGGTAGACAGCTGTCTTCTCCCAGTGTCTCTTCTCATTGTCTTCTCTCTCTGTACGTCTCTATGTTCAAATTTCCCCCTTTAAAATGACACCAGTCATATCAGCTTAGGGCCCCCTAATGACCTCATTTTAACTCGATTCTCTTTATAGAGACTGTGTCCACCTAAGGTCACATTCTGAGGTACTGGGGTTAGGACTTGAGCCTACAAATGGCAGAGGGTGGGGGGCACAATACAACTGATAATATCCATTAATAGCCATGGATTTCCACCCAGCAGTCTGGCCCCAGAGCCCAAGCTTCAGTCTGCACTGAAACTGTCATTTTTGTGGCTCAGACACAGTTGTGTATTGGCAGTATGATTCAACCTGACCCGCTTCCAAACAACTGTCACGCACCTCATGTGATGTTTTGTTCAACAATAGACCCTATGTACAATGGTGGTTCCATGAGATTTTAATGGAGCTGGATTTCCTGTAAGAAATGGAAGGGCATGTGGTTCAGGAGGATTTGTTTTCCTCTGACGGGTCAGTATCTGGGGGGCTCAGCAGTAGGTACCCTCTCATTCCCAGCCCCTTAGTGTTGAGTGCACAGGTGACATCCTAGTCCATTGGTCTCTGTCCTGTCTCAGTGGGGAGGAGCCTGTCCCTACCAGCACCACATACTCAATGAGGCACCACAGCCCTCCCAGACCTAGTCTGACAGGCTGCAGAGGGCATGGTTGTACATTCTTTGTTGGGGACCTAAGACCCTGTACAAGGACACAGGTCCACAGGAGCTACCTGAACAGGTGTTAAGGGCCACTGCCAATTTAGTAAAAACTTTGTGTGGTTGGGTGAGGCCAGCCTGTCCCTGGACTTGGGAAATATTTTCAGATCGTAATGATCTAAAGCACAGATGAGCTTTCTTCCACCACTTCAATGCCAGAGGGTCAATGGAACTGAAAACAAATTTCCAAAGTCAAAATATTGAGTCCTCAGTTCTACACCCTCTCCACGTTAGATGCTCTTTTGTTTATGACTACGTCAGAGTTCCTTCATCTGACACTGCTCCAACATGCAGTAGGCAAAACCACATGGCCATGACAATCCGCTATGTCCCTTTATCTTTCCTTCTGAATTTCTTATTCCTCCTGACCCTCGGGCCACCTCTCACTCCCTCCTGACTGTCACTGTGTTGGTGATCTCTGCCCCACCCACCCACTTGCTCCTTGATATTTCCAATCAGCCCAGCCCACAGCCCTGTTCACGGAGCAGCATCGACAGCTTCGAAGTTCTTTCTGACCCTATGGGAAGTAAGCAGGGAGAAGGACTCGTGTGACAGTGTTGACAAAATCTGCAGTGGTGCACAGTAATGTCCCAGGCCATCACATTCACTCACCACTGGCTCCCTGACGCACCCAGGGCTGCATCGAGTCCTGCACGCTCTGTTCATGGTGAATGTCCTGCACAGGTGCACCAATTCTTAAAAATATTTTTTTTTATTTTTCAGTTATAGTTGACATACAATATCATACTAGTTTCAGGTGTATAACCCAGTGACTGGACATTCTATATCTTACTAAGTGATCACCTGGATAAATCTAGTACCCATCTGACAACATGCATAGTTATTACAGGATTATCAACTATGCTCCCTACGCCGTACTTTACATCCCCTTGACTAGTCTGTAACTACCAATCTGTACACTTCTTAACACCTTCATTTTATTCACTCATTCTCCCACCCCCTTCCCACCTTTCACCCAGTCCCTCGAGCTCCTCCCCATTTCTATCTTTTATGTGATAATTTTACTGTAACTTCTCTATGTTTAGGTAAACAGATTCTGATCATTGTAGTACTCTTATCTGCAGTATTCAGTATAGTAACGGACTGTACAATAGGCAACATCCACCATCTAGCCAAGGTGTGTAGTAGGCTAGGCCACCTGGGTTTGAGTAAGGGCACTCTGCGAATGTTCGCATGATGACAAGGTCACCTAGACTGCATTCCTCTGAACATGTCCTTGTAGTTAAGTGACACGTGACCGTATATCATTCAGGTCAATGTTATAAATATTGTAATCATCAATGTATGTGGCAATGGAGAATGGAGAACATCCAAGAGCTAAAGTAAATGCACTACAGTCTGGAGAATGAATACTTCCTTAAGTGTGTATATTCCTAATTCTATCTCTTAAGGTAGCCGGGGCATACACATGCACACGAAACCCTTTGAAAACAGTGTCAGTTACTCTACAAAGGAGTTATGTATGATTTTCTTCTAAAATTTTTGTTCTGGCAAATATGGCAGTTTTGGACCAGGGACCAGAGAGGTGTAGAACATCTAAGCTTTTGTGAGTGTATTTCTTAGGGCTCCCTGGTTGTGAGTTAGGAAAACCACCTTTGTCCTGCTGACTTGTGCCAAGAAGGATCTGCCCTGAATTCCACCAGGGCTATAATCACATTCAAAATTGACCATGGCAGTTTAGAGTACCGTATCATGAACCATGGCCAAGACCAAACGCCCTTTTATATAATTTATAAAATTCAGTTTATTAAGTAAACTTAATCTTTAAAAATGTATGGAGCAGTTCCAAGTATATATATGGTAGACTCTTCATGTTTTAGCTTTGTTTCTCAATACCAAGAAGGCTTTTCAACCCTGTTTTCATAGTTGCTTTTATGGAAAAAAGTCTTTTTTGTTAATGTATATCATATCATGTAAAACATCTTTCATTTCTCCCTTTATTTAAAAATATTCTATCTTAAAAATTCAGTTCAGTAAAGGCTTGTTGCAACAGTAGTGACCTAACTTCATCGCACTCCCCTCTCGCTCTCCCCACCCCTTCCACTTTCTCATTCTGTCCGTGGTAATGCTCATGAGCTTCACCAGAGAAAACCAGGATTCCCACTGAGCCTAAGGAGCACCTTTAAGTGCTGTGTCCTTGCTCTTTGGTGATACTTTGAAGCTTGGCCACAGTAATAGGGTTTTGTCATAGTCGATTTGGCTGTTGTAACAAGAGACTATAGACGGGAGCTTCAACAACAGACATTTATTCCTCACGGTTCTGGAGGCTGGGAAGTGCGTGCAAGGTCAAGGTGCCTGCACCTTTGGTGTTGAATGAGGATCCTCTTCCTGGGCCCTCACATTACAGAGCAAGAGGGCTCTATTCTCCTCTTCTCATAATGTCACATCATGAGGGCTCCATCTCAGGACCTCATCTAACCCTACGGTCCCACCCCCACAACACCATCCTATTGGGGATTGGGGCTTGACTATGTGAGTCTTGGGGGGAACAGAAACATTCAGCCCACGGCAGATTCCGAACCATCAGGGATCAAAAGCCTGGTGTTTCCCCTCCCTGCTCACGAGTGTGTTCTCTTGGTTTTAGGTGTTCCCACCCCAAGCCAAGAAATTCTGCGGCACACGCTGAACACGCTGGTACGGGAAAGGAAGATCTACCCAACTCCAGACGGCTATTTCATCGTGACCCCGCAGACTTATTTCATAACTCCTTCCCTCATAAGAACTAACAGTAAGTGGTACCATTTGGACGAGAGGATACCTGACAGGTCTCAGTGTACCTCCCCACAACCCGGAACCATAACGCCCTCTGCTTCGGGCTGCGTCAGGGAAAGGACATTACCCAGAAACCACTGCGACTCTTGCCACTGCTGCAGAGAAGACATGCACAGCATGCACGCGTCGACTCTGCAGAGGAAACCTGCCAAGGACTGCAAAGACCCTTACTGCCCTCCTTCACTCTGCCAGGTGCCACCCACTGAAAAGAGCAAAAGTACTGTAAACTTTTCTTACAAGACAGAAACTCTCTCCAAACCTAAAGACAGTGAAAAGCAGTCCAAAAAGTTTGGGCTCAAGTTATTCCGGCTAAGTTTTAAAAAAGACAAGACTAAACAGCTAGCCAATTTCTCTGCCCAGTTTCCTCCCGAGGAGTGGCCACTGCGAGACGAGGACACGCCGACGACCATCCCGCGGGAGGTGGAAATGGAAATCATTCGGCGCATCAACCCGGACTTGACCGTGGAAAACGTCATGAGGCACACTGCACTAATGAAGAAGCTTGAAGAGGAAAAAGCGCATAGGAGTAAAGCCGGGTCCTCTGCCCATCACAGCGGAAGAAGTAAAAAGAGTCGGACTCATCGGAAGTCCCACGGGAAGTCTCGGTCACACAGCAAGACGCGAGTTTCTAAAGGAGATCCGTCAGAAGGTTCCCACCTGGATATCCCAGGTGACAGAGAGTATGACTTCTGTGATCCTCTCACCAGGGCCCCCAGGGAGGGCTGCTTCATCATTGAACACAAGGGAGAGAACTTCATTATGCACAGCAACGCCAACGTGATCGAGCCTCATTTCCCCATGACACCAGAATGGGATGTGTCGGGAGAACTGGCCAAAAGGAGAACTGAGATGCCTTTTCCTGAACCTTCCAGGGGAAGCTCCCACTCAAAAGTGCACCGAAGCCACAGCCATACCCAGGACCGGCGGTCTAGGAATGAGAGGTCTAACAAAGCCAAGGAGCGGTCCAGGTCCATGGACAACTCCAAAGGCCCTCTGGGCGCCTCCTCTCTGGGGACGCCGGATGACCTGGCCGAAGGCTGCAGCCAGGATGACCAGACGCCTATCCAGTCCTACATCGACGACAGTACTCTGAGGCCTGCACAGACCTCTGGTCATCAAAGGGCTCACATTTTGTCCACAAGCTATAAAGAGGTATGTATTCCAGAAAAAGTTGGTGGCAGCAAGGAACCATCCAGCGCTTGTAGCCTCTTGGAGCCAGGCAAACCACCCGAGAGTTTGCCATCTTATGGTGAGCTCAACTCTTGTCCGGCAAAAACAGCCACGGATGACTATTTCCAGTGCAACACCTCCAGTGAGACAGTGCTCACGGCGCCATCACCTCTGGGAAAGAATAAAGAGGACCATGACACTCTAGCCCTGGCAGAAGGGGTGAAAAAGCTGCCCCTCTCTGATAGGCCGGCCCCGCATTCCTCCAGGGAGCCTGTGGGGCACAAGGAGGAGTCACCAAAAGGGCCCGGTGGGGGCCCAGCGGCTCCCGGTGCAACGGCAGAAGGGATCGCCAATGGACGCCTCATCCAGCATCATGGCGCCGAGCCCAGCAGCCTGGACAAGAGGAAAGAGATATTCAGCAAAGACACACTGTTCAAACCTCTTCACAGCACCTTGTCTGTCAACAGCTATCACAAGTCCAGCCTATCCCTCCTCAAATCTCATCCGAAGACACCTGCCGACGCACTGCCAGGCCGATGCGAGAAGCTAGAGCCATCACCCCTGGGGACCTCGGGGCCACAAGTCCTGCCAGCCCTCCAGCGTCAGCAGGAGTCCGGGGGGAACCAAGAAGCCTCGTTTGACTATTACAATGTCTCCGATGATGATGACTCTGAGGAAGGAGCAAACAAGACCACAGAGGAGGAGAAGAACAGAGATGATGTGGGCACCATGCAGTGGCTCCTTGAGAGGGAGAAAGAAAGAGACTTGCAGAGGAAATTTGAGAAGAACCTCACCCTTCTTGCCCCAAAAGAAACCGACAGCAGCAGCCACCAGAGAACCACCCATTCAGCACGCCTGGACAGCATGGACAGCAGCAGCATCACTGTGGACAGCGGATTCAACTCCCCACGGTAGGGAGAGGCATCTTTCTGCACACACATACACCCACCGGGGCCTGGGGCTTTATCCAAAGAACTCGAAAAGCTTCTGGTCTCACAGTGTCAGTTCTGCGAATGAGGGTTAAGAGTTGTGTGAGTGGTATTGTTAACAACCTGTTTCTGACTTCTTTTTCAGGAATTGAAACATGTTTCTGCAGCTGTAGAGATCACCAATCTGGACTGGTGGGTTGGCTCCTTCCCTCAAACTCGCATCAGTCCAATCTAAATAAGACCAACATTTCCCAGTATTTTTTCCTATGTTTATATTGCCACCATACTGATAAAGAAGGTGTTTTTTAAAAGTCCTTTGAACATTGAGTAGAATGAGTAGGTAGTGGGGACAGGGTCAGGGCTAGGGGTAAATTGATTGACTCAAGCACTGCGGTCCCTCTAGTGAGAATGTACAGCTGACTCTTGAACAGCACAGGTTTGAATCGTGTGGGTCAATTAAGGACAGATTTTCTTTCCCAATGGATTCTCTCTTATGATTTTCTTACTAACATTTTCTCTAACTTGCTTCACTGTAAGAATACAGTATTGATACGTATACAAATAAGTGTTAATTGACTGATTATATTATCTGAAATGCTTCCCATCAACAGTAGGCTGTTCTTGTTTAAGTGTGGGGAGAGTCAAAAGTTATATGCGGATGTCCGACTGCAGGAGGATCAAAACCCCTACCCCCTGTGATGTCCGAGGGTCAACTGTAAAATCAGATCTCAAAACATTCTCAGCGGACCTGGAAGCTAGTTGCTGTTGTAACCCCAACTTTCTGTGTAGCCCGCCCTTGTTCATCACCTTCCTCTCACCACTCACGTGTCTACAGAGAAATGGACCTTGTTCTACCCACAGGAAGATCGGGGGCCTCTGCTCTGTTAGATCAAAGCATGTACCAGCGCTGTTCTCTCTCCCCCTGCAGAACTGGTACAACCTAATCTGAGTCCTCTAATCACAGTCCCTCCTTTTTAGTAGGTGCTAGTGATTCAGCAAAGGGTTGACAGTTGAGAGTATGTAATGCCTGAAGGTCATGTTCAGGGCACTGAAGTAGTTCAGGGGCTAGGAAGGCGAAAGAGAGTCTATACAACTTCCTTTTTTTTTCTCCTTTACTCTTCCTTCTCTTCAAAGAGCAACTCCAGCCCTCATTTTCCTTCTAAATTCTACTCCAGATTGGTGACTCTGAGATGCAGAAATACTGTGGAGAGGTGGACAGTCCTCATTTGCTGTGATTCCCAAGATTTGACAATATTTGTAATTTTAACAAGCATTCAGATATGATTATACACTTCATATGTTTATTTTAATTATGAAGAATTCTAATCAGTTCTGTTGTGATCACTTCACTGTATCTCTAGCTAATTTGGGGACATAACATCCCGAAATTAGAACTGGGAATCGGTAATCTGTCACATTATTAGGCCTTTGTTACCATCACCATCATCATTATTATCATATAACCATTTTCCCAAGTTAACATATGTGGAAGTCCAACATCTAAACAGACTACAGAGCTTGCACTCTGGTAAAGTGGGTAGGAGACCAGGGGTCTCAGATCTTTGCTGCCTGTCCCTTGAGGAGCCCTAAGGGACCTCAAGGAGCATGGCACTCAGTCTGAAAACTGCTGGCCTATTAAATGACTTTTCTAAGAAATAACTTTTCCTGCATAATTTGCAAATCAAATCCTAAATTATGTACCAATTATTTTGTTGTGTGTCCTTTCCTTTCTGTTTCTTTCTTCTATGCTTTTTCTCTCCTCTTGAAATCCTTACAGGGGATACCTTATAGGCATAATTGGAGGTCTGTGATCGATGGTAAAAGTTCAAGACCATTGCCTATGGAAGGTGTGGTTTATTTGCCTGTACCTTATGCTCTGCTCTTTCATAGTATGTAGATTCTTCCCACGGAATGCTTTTCACACAGCAGCTTCTGACCCTTCGTGTTGCCCTTGGCCCCCGGCCCTCTGCTGAGAGAAGACTTTAGTACTCCAGAGGTAGTTGCTAAGTGGACGTTGCGAGTCTTTGATGGTTCTGACTTGAGAACCTACCCCTGCAAAACATTGGAAGTTTTTTGTTTGTTTGGGGGCAAAGAAACAGAAATACTCATGAGAGAGTTGAACCAGTCTCTCCACAGGCTATATTTTATCTCTGAATTTGGGGTTCAGAATACAGGATATGAATGATTAATTTTTTTGAAGTCAGTTTATTTGCATTTCTGGAAGAGCCTTGTCATGGTAGAAGGTAAAGGTTGTTCTGAGGAGATAGCCTTCACAAATTAGCCGTGTGTCTGTCCACCCCATTAGGCAGAGTTTTCTGCATAGGAATATAGAGCTCAGCCATAAATTCCATGCAGTTAGAGGATTTATGTGACAATTCCTTATTCTACCCCCTTCTTATTTAATGCATTTTCTATACCTGTGTGTAAACTGTATTTTCCGTATACCTCAGTGGATTCACCAAGCTGCCTTTCTAACTGATGCATGGGAGAGTCTATAAAGGAGAATACTTGCGTTGCAGGGAGTTTTGCTGGCTAGCATGAGGAGTATTTCAGCCAGATGGCATCATCCTACTGACAACTCTCCACGGATGTGAGATACAGAAATCTTAAGTGTACCATTTATTCAGGTCTTTCAGTAAATAGTTCACTGACCAACTCAGATCCAACTTTTTAAAAAAAGACCAAAAATGGTGATCCCCACACTCTCAGCTTTCAATGCTGGCTCAGGAGTCATGTTCAGCCACATTTCTAAAATTCTTCAGTCTCCTTTTCGGGGAACTGAAAGGGTATTGAGAAGGGAAAAAGGTAGAAATTTAAGCTCTGCCATAGATCTAATATCGAAACTGAAATTTTTTGACATTAAAAGCCTGCTATTCCAAATCTGAGGCCAAAAATGGTGGATAAAGTTAATATGAAAACCAGAGACACCCAAGGCTGCTAGGGACACGTCCACTGTCCATACCACTGTGTGATGTGTGTTGTGTGTGAAGCCAGGGGCGGCATGAAACACAGGCACTAGGAAGACGAACCACGGGGCACCTGGGTTCAGGTCTTCTGCCTCTGAAATCCCAAGGTCTTACTTTTAAAGAGGCAGCCCATTAGCTCTCTCCTTTAAAAAAGTAAGAACGTTTAAATTTGCGGGATAGTTTTCCTGCTCACACTCCATTGGCGTTAACTTTTTCGCCCTCACGTCCAGAACCCTCACTGTCACTGTCACACCTTGCACCCGTGACTACAGCTGTCATGCAGTGCATCCTTTGGAGAAACTGGAGTCCTGTGCCCATTTATCACGGTGACTGTGCGGGCCGTGGCAAAGAGGCGTGTCGCAGCTCAGACAGGTACCGGCACAGGCCGCCCTTCGCAGCGACGTGTATCTTCAGTGCCTTGCATGGCGCCTGGCATTCAGCAGGTACATCTTGAGCCCTTGCCTTAAAAGCTGGTTTAAAAGTGTTTTTTTTTGGTTCGCCCAGTGTGTTTTCCCGTAGAAAGGATGGCGTTAGTAATGTGTAGCTTCCCAAACCAACCCACAGTCGCTACTTTCCTCATGACGTACCGGATATCGAACAGAAATAATTTACACTCGTCCAGCTGTTCTGTGTACAAACTCCTGTTTCTACAGATGCCTGTTTCTTCTTCACGGTCACTCGGTGAAGAGGTCAGTCAAGAAACCTCCCCGATTTTAAAAATGAGGGAGTTAAATACCAGGGAGGAGAAATGCTATCGTGATTAAGAATGACACCGAAGGAACGTGGCATGGAATCTCTGGGGACTTCACATTTAGCACATTTATCACCTTTCTTTCTTCCTTCACCTGACCCATGCCTCCATGGTAGGGCTAGGAAGCCACTGACGATTTTTCTTAGGGAAGAGGTTAGGCAGGTAAGTAGGTAAGTCTGATACTTCCCATACTGTCAGCGACAATTTGTTGAGCATTCTTTAGGTATGCCCGGATTTTACCATAGGCATGATAGAAGAACGTGACTTATTTCTATAAAGATGCTAACTTTCTGGGGGTACCCTCTGCTCTCAAGAAATGTCTGGTTGTCTTTTTGATAGTCAATAAATACACTTTCTTTGGAACAATGAACTCTTGGCCCTTTGATGAGAAGCAAATTCAAGGCCACAAGGGATTAGGATGGAAGAAACTTAGTAAGGGCTGCCAGGGTCTGGGGTACAGACAGAAGTGCCATCACTTTGGGATGGGAATGAGGGGCCGTGAGGGTGTCCACTATCGTACTTTGGTAGACCACCTCCAGCAGGCTCCAACCAGGTATGGGGACCAGCTCCCATCAAATTTTTATAAACCTTGAATCTATCCAATAGGATGGGCTTTTTGAGCATCACTGGGGTTTCTTCAGACTATCTGTCTCCTGGTTTCTTATTACCATTTTGAGGACATTGAACATGAAACCCATGCAGCTCCTGTCAATCAGGTCCAGTAATCTTATTTCTATTATTTCCCTACACATTTGAAATGTTGAATGTTCTCAGTCTCTTGGAGCAATAAAATAGATATCAGTATTCCTAACTTAGAGAAATTAAGAGAAGTCAAAATACTGAAGTCGTTAAGTCATCTCTACTCTAGAAGAATCCTTTAAAACTCCTACCAGAGAGGGTTGGGGGCGGGGCATGTGGATAATGTAAACTTCACAACGGAATGGGTAACATCTAAGATTCCTCATCAGAAAATATCATGTGTAATGTGTTTTCACTAAAGGGTTAAAATTTTTAACCCTTTAGAGGTGCGAAGGTGTCTAAAAAAGGATTTTATTTCCATCAGTGTGGCCGATTAGCCAATGGCACGCTTGAAGTCCACCAGAGTCAAAGTCTGCTAATCAAGAATGAAAACAGGATCATTAGCATACAGTCATTGAGTTTATTCAGGAGCGGTTATATCAATGAAGTCCCAGCCTGAAATGAAATCATTCCATATGCGTGTGTATGAGTACGTTTAAAAACGGATGCAGTAGCTGTAGATCACATCAAATTTTTTTGACGTAGTTTCCTTGGGGAGGGGGAGCCATTGAAAGGGCAAGAGCTGTGGAAAAACCCTTTATTTGGGGTGCTGCCAGCTGGGTGTGTCACACGGGCTCTTGGGGCCAGGTGTGAACAATCAGAAGGAGAGGGTCTGTGTGTGACATTGGGAGCCAACAGAGCAAACCTGTCACCTACATCGTTTGCTCTTCCCCTGGAACTCACTCTGTAATCATTTATGTTCCAAATAAAACAAAACGCAACCTTTTTACTCTTTTAGCACTCGGGAGAGCCTGGCTTCCAACACGTCAAGCATTGTTGAAAGTAACCGTCGGCAGAACCCCACCTTGAGCCCGGCCCACGGTGGAGCCGGCCCGGCCTTCAACTTCCGAGCAAGTACGGACCCCCCGACCAGCGACGCTGACAAGTTGCAGAAACCTTCCAACTGCTTGCAAGCTTCCGTGACTAGTGTGTGAGAGCCGTTCTGCCTCAGATCTCCTGTCTCGTTCGATGCAGCCAAGTTTACGACACTGGGACTGATGTTTACATCTTCGGGAAGACAAGCATCTCAACCACAGTTTTCGTGTTTACTTAAACTGTGCTGCTAAGTAGGCTAGAGCAAAACACAAAAGTCTTTCTTTCAGAGTATTGCTTCTCACATGTATGGCTCTGTAGCAACAGAATAGCAGTAGGGTGATGTGTACACTTTTGCTTCACTCATTGTACCCGAGCACCTATAGGAACGTCTAGACGCCGTCAGTGTGATGCGCATTTTCGATGGCATGCAGTTTGCCAGTTCCACGTCTCAATGCCACAGGTGCGCGTAGCTCCCGGTCTGTGGACAGATGGTGCCGCAGAACTGATTCCTGACACTTCCCCCCAAAACATGACGACAACAACAACAACAAAACAACACTAAGCCACCACAAAATGTCCGATGCAAGGGCCCGTTGTGAGGGACGCCAGTACCACCCTGCTCAGAAGGGACCCCAGCCCTCTGTGTGTGAAGCATTTAGGCACCTGTCATTTGTCACTGTGAGTGTGCGTGAAGCAGCTTTGCAGGCACACAGGGGAGTGTGTTGGGAGGGCCGTGACGGCCGTGCTGGGAGTGTGTGTGTGTGTGTGTGTGTGTGCGTGCAGGAGTTTGTGTTTAAGGTTACAGATGCTTGTCTGAGTTTGAACCTTCCGTCATCACCCACAGGAATATAGGCCTTTGAATCTGAAGTGGATAAAAAGGAAGGGGTCCCCAGCCTGGCTGGGGCGCAGTGCTCAGTGATGGAAAAAAGGAAGGGGTCCCCAGCCTGGCTGGGGCGCAGTGCTCAGTGATGGAAGAGGCAATGTGGACTTCTAAAAGGTGTTCGTCAAAGACACCAGGAAGAGCGTTTCTCTTTGGGATACTTATGATGATCCTAGCTTACAAGAGTAGATACGATAATTAGTTTGTTTAAAAGCAAAGTGTTCTTTGTGATACAAATGAAGAGTATGGCCTGGGGGATGTTATTCTTTCTAATGGAAGGACATAAATCTATTTTATGTAGTTTTAAATAGAATGCCTAAATTAGGCTGTGGGAGATCATTTTTAGTGGTTAGAGGAAAGAGCAGCTTTAGGGAGAGTTGAACTTCAGGCCTTTTATTCCTGGGAAGATATCTATAGAGAAAACTTTAACGTAATTTTTGATCAGAAATAGAGATGCGCCCATGTGATTAACCACAGAATGTGCCCATTCTGCAAGTGTGGTATAATTCTAACTTGTACTCCCCTAAAATTGACCAGAATGACAATTATGCATACATGAACTATGCCAGAGTAATGTTTACAGATACTTTGTAACCAATTTCAGGAGGCATTTTTAGGTGGCTGTATGGTTATTAGCCCAACTTATTTCAAAATGGTTTGTTAACATTTGGCTGTAGTTTACACGGTCACGTTGAATGCAAAGAAGCTGGTCAGCAGCAAAGGAATGACAAGTAAGCTTCAGCCTTCTAGGAAAAAGACTTTCCAAAGTCCCCTTGTTTTATTTTATGAGAACAGCAGAATAAATTGGGAGAGAATGGAAAATTATTTGCAAAAGGGTTACCTAGGACATGAGCAGATGGCCTGACCAAAAGTTTATTTAGTTTAGTGGTGTGTGATGTTTGGAGCCATATACCATAAAATATAGATCCAAAAATAAACCTACAGTGTTCTTTCCTCAGATTTCAATCAGTGGCATAAAATCTGTGGAACCCCTCTACCCCCGTATTAGGTTCAGTCCTGGTGATCTGTTTAAAGAATGCAGTCGTATACATTTGGTGCCCCCTCTTGCTTTATCGGACATTTGGAAGGTGCATGGGAAACTGGATGTATCGAGTTCAGTGCAGGCTCATTTTGTGTGCTTAGAGCGAAGCCTCAGCCCACTTCTTGGTACACTCCCACACCACTAAAATGCATAAGTCAGCTGGCGTTCAGTGTCATGCCTTATTTCCTCCAAGGCATGCTTTGATTGCTCAGAAATGCACTATTTGTCTCACTGCTTAAATATGTCCAGATCTGCTTAAATACCTCTTAGATAACATATCTGAGAGACTATATACAGAGTCTGTTTCCTTGGGGAGTTGTATACCATACGGTTAGAAAATTCTTCTGTCTAAATTCGTTTTTCCCCCCAAAACCTGCTCTCAAGTGTTTATCATGCTATCAGTTCATAAATAATATAACCATTGAAACAATCCATCAGCCTCTAGTTGATCCTCTAAAAGCAGCCATTATAATAATCAAATACTGTGTGAACAGGAAAGGAAAGCATTACCTTTAGAAGCTTTAAAATATGAGTTTATCAATATTTCACAAGAAGTAGGTTTACAGATGTTATTCCAATGAAATGTGTACACTATTTGCCTGATGCTATTGGGCACATGATTTGGAAAAAAAAAAGAAAAGAATTCCCTCAGACCAGCAGCCATTAGCATAGAAATAATGGACTTCAAAGATGGTATGACGTAAGCAGACGTTCCAGGCAAGAATAGCCTCGTGGGAACTAGTTGGGATTCCTGAATGGGGAAGGAGGGTGGCAGGAAGCGCATTACAACGTCACCCAAGATGGTCTATGGTGAGGTTGTCAGTGACCAAACACTTGGGCCACTCCAAGCTTCGCCAACATCCTCGCCCTCCGGTGAAAGGAGAGCTTTGTGCTCCATGGATGCTTAGCTAGTCCTCACTTGGCGTGTGTCCCCTGAGAGGTTTACAAAATTGGGTCTGGATGAATCTCTGTGTAGCGTTCAACTTTAAAGGGTCAACCCATCTGTCAGCATTTTGCACACTTATGTATTATTATGATACAGCATATTACTTTATGGTAATTTTTATTTTTACATATAACTACCTCCATAAATCTGATGAAGCGGCAGCAGTGCGTTGAAGCATATTGTTCAGAAAAGCAAAGTTTGAAACTTGCGTGTCATTAGGCCACGGCGTTTGGTGTGTGTGTCAGTGATTGTCTACGTGGACTCATGACTTCTTCATGGCCATGGTTTCCTTTGATGGCATTATTCCACCTTCAGATGTAAACCTGTCTCCCCTCTCTTGCCCACAAAAGCGCACTTGATTTTGTTAGGAATGATAGGAAGTTTTCATTTCCTGCCTTCCCACCTCCCCACCCCAGTTCCTGCCAAAAGTTCCCCCTGGCAAAGAGCCAATTGGTAAATGTAACTTGGCGAGCTATTGACTTCTATAAAACTCTGGTTTCAGTTCTAGATTCTCAGTAGCAGAAGACACATGAGAAATCGGGACTGCCACCCTTGAAGCACTTTGGTCCTCTCTCCCACCACAGCAAACCTACACTTCACTTCAGTGAGCAGAGCTGTGCCCTGTAGTCGCAACTTCTGTTATGTAGTTGGGGTTCCATTCTGTATGTGTGGCACATCTCAGGGGACCTTCATGAGCACGTGAAAAGTCGGGGCTGGGGGTGCCTAGCAAATCATGAAAATAAATCGGAGGGCTGAACGGGGACTAGCTGGTTAGAGAAAACAAACGATTGCTTCTCTGACTTTGGGAAGCTCGAGGTCAGGAAGCAGAAATTGAAAGTTAATCTGGAGTAACAATGATCTGAACACCGGCTGTCCCAAATCTCTCTTTTCCGTAACCCAACCAGCGTTTCTAAAACGCGAATTTCAATGATATTGCAGTCACCTTGGGAACGGAAAAAAAAACAAAACCAACTCTTCAGTGGAAACAAAAGCATTGTTCCTTTTTTTAGGTTGGCACAGCTTTGCAAAATTCTACCCAGGATAAACCACTTACCACCACGAAGTGTACTTGAAAATAAAGTTTTTAATTTCAGTGATAGGCATATTGCTCACAATACAATAGTGATCATATTGGGGAAAGTCTCATTGTTTATAGCATAGGCAGTATTTGGAGCTCGGTTAAAAACCAACAACCTATAATGACTTTACAAGTTCATTGTGGGATCTCAGAGTGCTTCCAAAGCATTCAGATTCACAAACAACCCGCCAGGCAGGTCCTATTTGTAATATCCATACTTGAAATGCATGAACAGAAGGAGTGACAAGATTACCCAGAACACAGCGGCAGCTATTCAACGATCTCTTTTCTATCTGTTTGATAGACCATCGTGAGAAATCACTCAGTACAATGCTATTTTTTTCTGATGTGTGCTAATAAAGTCAAAGAAAACAAATACAACTTTACCCCTTTGTCCATTTTCATTCAAAAAGTTCAGGGTGTTTGGAATTTCACACCTCGGTACCCCTCACTGGATTGATTTAGGAGGTGGGGGGTCAACGCGTCCCCTCACATGCCATGGTGGTCAGAAGTCGATCTAGACCTACACCCTGTTTACGGTTTCACATCGGGCTTCTGTCACCCCCGCGCTAAAACACCATCTTTCAGGAACATGACTGCTCCCGGCAGTGGAAGGTGCCGAAACAGGCATTTTCATGAGCACTCGTCACAGTGCTTCTTAGCATGACAGAAATTCAGTACCATCATCAAGCCCTGCCCTGAGGAATCTGGGTTTCCGAGGGAGCTGGTCTAGTTCTACCTATTTTCCCAAATTAGGAGATAGAAGATCCTCAAGGGGGACCCTCTCTCTTGCCACAGGCCAGCCATGGGACCAGCTGGCAGCACGCTGGCAGGTGACAGTGGACCCCGGCAGAAGGGACCCTTTCTTTCTCTCTTCCCCAGGCCCCAGTCCTGTCCTGCCCATTGTCAAGGCCGCCAGTACCCTTCTGTTCCTCAGTGACTCTCCTGTACACATTTAGTGCCAGAGAAGCAGGAATATGGGAGAAATGAATGCAAAAGCCATGGAAAACATTGTTTTGCTTTGAGTTAGTGAAATACGGTCAGGAAAGAGATTGCCATCGGTCTGATCTTTGCCAAGTAAGATAAAAGAAAAAGCTGTCACCCTGTTCCTCCCCCAGAAGGGTTTACAGTATTAAGGAAACATCCAAGATTTTCCCGTAGATTTTTACATAGGAGACGTTTCATAAATTGCATATATCAAAAACTCATTATTAAACGTGCCCTGGTGTGTTTGAAACAGACAGCAGCATCTCCCGGGTTGAGTTCCACGCGGCGTCTCCTGCGGCAGCAACCCAGAGAGCCCCCGGCGATGGGCCAGTGGCCCAAGACCCTGTGTTTTCACAGTCGTGTTGTCTGTTGCTCACAGTTGCTGACTTGCGAGGTTCAGAATCCCACAAGGCTCAAAGAGGGACTCAGCCTCCTTCTTACAATTGTATATTATCAGTTATTGGGCTTTAAATTGCTCCTGTTGGCTTCTTATGTGAACACACACACACACACACACACACACACACACACCCTGCCAACAAGGGTAGGGGCTGCTTCCCAGGGGAGGCAGTGACGACAGGAAGCCCGTGCAAGGCTAGAAGCTTGGCTGGTCCACATACCGCTGCCTACCTCCCTGTCCAAAGGTTGACCTTGGCACCCCCGTTCCTTTGCTCCCACCCAAAAGAGGTACCAAATCTGAGATGTGAGATCTCCAGTATCAGTCCTCTGCAGTTCCAGGAAATTTATCATGAAGGACATGCTCTGCAGCTCCTCGCCTTCCGTCCCTCCAAGTCTTCTCCCTCCTCCCCGTCTCCCCACCTAGATACCAATCCACCGCCGTGGTTTCCACATTGGAAGGGCGAAATAGTGTGTGGTATTGTGCACACAGGACGGGTTAGCCCCAGAGCTAACCTCGGCTCGCCTTCCTGTAAGTACTGACAACTACAAATTAAGGTCCTTAGAGTAGTTGACATAGATACGACTTTCTAGCAGAGAATTAAATTTCAGCGTTCAGTTTAAAGGGATCATAATTCTGCAGGTATCTTTCTCTGAGTGACTGAATGTGACTATTGCATTAGGGTACATGAATTAAGAAGTGCAAGTGGGATTTACTGTATGTTAGAACGGAGTTTTGCAGCCAAGACTGCCTTGAAAAAAAATGTGTTTGCACTGAAAAAAAAAAATTTAAATTACTTGGTCTCCGGTTGCTGTAAAGGTCATCCAAGATGGATGCTCTGTTTATATTGTATAGTATTTCATATGAAATAATTACAGTTCATGAAATGTCTTCCCTAACGTTACTGATTTATAACAGCACATTTGTAACATGGTTTTTATTGTGTCAGTGTGCCATATTGTAAATGATGATTACTTGTCATGCTTAGTATAATAACTTAAAAGGACAAAAAAGCACAGGGATTTTTGTAAGTCTATATTTGAAAGTCCCTCCATATGGTAATATTGTGTTCATGTTGTTTATGTAGTGTTGTGTGAAATATCCATTTTGGATTGTGTTACTTTTTAAGATATTAAATAACATTTGGTTATATGTCTAAGTGGATTTCTTTGGTACCTGAGAGAGAATGCTTTAGGTGAGATCAATTTATTTCTCTCCCCGGTTAATATGGTTTTGTGACAGGTTTTTAGCGCACAATCTTCATTAGCGCTTTTGGATAAAAACAACTAGAAGTGGACCTTGCTGATCAAAATATTTTTCCAGGAAGGTTGAAAAAAAACCACATTTTTAGCTAGCTCTTCAAGTGTAAAACAGTGAGACTTAGAGATGCATATAATGAAATTTTCTATATGAAATTAGAAAGGAACGAGGTTGGTTTTGGTGGTGTTTCGTTGCTTTGTTAGCACTTGCATCACAACTTGTGTCCCCAAATAGATGTGACCCCCTCTCCAGCAAACCTTCCGTGGCACTCCGCCCTGATGAGACACTTGCACAAGTATAGAAGGTCTTCTGAATTGATTGCATGTTCTTTTTACTCCTCAGTGGCGGCAAATCTTTGGCCTGGGAGAAAGGACCCAAAAGGACCTGTTCAGACGATTAAGCCAGGAAACAGCGTTTCTTAATCAGAAACAGTACGGAGCTCTCGAGTGGAGCCTGCCTTTCTCATAAAGGCAGTACCGCGAGCAGACTTCCCCAAACCGCTTTGAACGAGGGCAGTGTCGTCTGGACCCATGTGCAGGGCCCGTGGCGATAGCTTCAAAGGCCAGGTCTTGTTTTAGTTGAAAGGGCTTCGTCTCTGTATTTCAAACTGTCTCAGTACAGACACTCTATTTTTCCAGAATGGAGTTAGGATGGGCAAGGGTATTGAGGGTGTATCATGAGTTTTATGCTCTGACCAAAGGCCGTGGTGCTCTCGGGGGAGGGTTCGCTGTGTGGGCCTTCCAGAGGGATCCAGGCAACTAGATGCAGAGACTGGATGTGGTGACTTCTGGTGGGGGTAGAAGGCAGGGCTCGGACTCCTTTGACAGAATGGCCACAGTTCTGTCAAAGGAGAAAGATAAAAATCTTTTCTTTCCAAAAAAAAAATGGTACGGTTTTAACTTATTTTTTAGTGTGTTTAGAGTGGTGGGATTTTTTTTTCTTCCGTAAGGACAAGCCAAGCAGAGGACTCAATATTTGCCCTCACCCTGTTCCAGCTGTGAAATCGAGAGCCACTGAATAATAGAAAGAAGTTATTCGCCTGACCTTAAGAATTTATTTAACTATGAAAGCTTATCCCTACTGTGGGAACACTTGGATTTTGGGACAGTCCCCTTCTTTGGGCTCAGTGGCTCCAGACTCTTCCTGTAAAGCAAATAGCTGATCATGTGACATGTGGGATACATGTGCGTGATGGATATTCACAGAGCACACGGCATGCACCGTGCAGGAATTTCAAGAAAAATCAAGGCACCTGCTCTCAAGTTAGGCTGGGCAGGGTATTTAGTGAATCTTAAAAGCACGGCATTGGAAGTGTGATGGTAAGCAGGAGAGGAAGATTCGATGCATGGGAGGAGACAAGAAGGGCCCGCAGTGCTAGGTGGGCGTATAAAGGGTGACATTGAACGGGTGCTCAACGAAGGGACAGTCTCTCCTCCTCAGGCAGGTCTGGGACTCGGAGACTGGTGTCTAATGGAGCGAACAGCCTGCCCTGTTCGTGGGCTTGTCTGGGTGGCCACTGGGACAGGTTAGTCAGGCCTCCAGATTCCGTCCCACATTCCTCCTGGGTCACCTTCCTTCATGTCCCCCTCTCTTCTCTGTGTTGTTAAGTTCCGTGCAGTATTTTTCTTTTCTGTTACCTGGGGATTTTTTTTACTTTACTCTTTTATCTACATAAAACCAACAATTTCTGTTTGTTTGTTGTTATGCTGTCTGGTCTATTAATATTTGGCTTTGTTCCTGGCCTCAATTACATGTATATAATGACACATAACATTTATTACCACATTAATACATATTAATAATTTAGGAATGTGTGATATATAATTTGTATACTCGATAACGATGTATCTAATTGCCATTGATTACTCGTGTTTTAAGTTTCAGAATTGTATGGCCTTGTTCTCTTTGTACCCACAGCACTATCTTCCTTCAATCTTATTTCCTCTCACCTTTGCGCTAGAGACCGAGACCTGGGTGCTGGTAGGCCCACTCCTCCTGGAGGGCCCGTCTCCCTAGGTCCTGCAGCCGACAGAGCCAGGACGCACAAGTGAGTACACCGACCGGCGCAGACATGCGTGTCGCTAAGTATCTCCACATGTAACACCTGCATCCGTAGTGAGCTCCACGTGAGTTCACACTGCTGTATCCCACAGGAATGCACACCACGTAGATCGTTCCTGCCTCCTCCCCCCGTGATCCTCCCTCTCCAGCAGCGAGAGACCTGGCTCCCGACACCTGCCACGCGTGTGCTTCATTGCTCCCCTGCAGCACACAGGCGTGGTGCCTCCTCCACTGTATTTTATACAACTGCTTAGATAAATATGGATACACGTGGAAGTGGAACAAATGGAAAGTTTTCCCACCTTCTCCCGAGCAGGGGGCTCAGTGTGACAGGACAGTGAAGACCGATAACTTGTTAATGGACTTATCCTCCTGGGATTGTGCTAGAGAATGGTGAGGCTCAGAGGGTGAGTCACTAGGAACTTTACCTCCTGTGACCTGTCCTCATCAGGTCACACTGTCGGCGCTTGGAACGTACTATGTCGACTTCAAAGTGATACCCCATATTTTTAGTGAGCCCCCTCTGCTTCTCCCCGCTTCCCACCGTGGCCTATCTGAATGTTAACCGTGTTTCAGGGTCCAGCTCAAATGCCTTCCTTTCCCAAGGGCTTCTCTGGGCACCCCTTTCCACTTTCCTGCCCTGACTTGGTAGGGACCCTTCACCCACCTCACCCTGTTGTTTCCGACTGTGTTTGCCATTTTTGTCTTCAAGTCGAGAGTGCAGGCTCCTGCCCAAGACCATGACCTTGGCTAAACAATTTACGCTGCTTTTATTCTGTCTACTGGATTCCCTGGGAGCATTTCCCTCTTGTTGCTGTTTCAAAATGGGCCTGGGTCGAAGGCCACAAGCAGGATTTCAAACAGGTGGAGGCCTTCGCCCACGCCTGCTTCTAACCTAAGCAGCTGCCTATGAAAAGACACCGGTGCCTTGTAGCTTTCTGTACGTGCCAGTCTTTTTTTTTTTATAAGCCTGCCATTTATGAAATGTGCTCACNTCAAATGCCTTCCTTTCCCAAGGGCTTCTCTGGGCACCCCTTTCCACTTTCCTGCCCTGACTCAGTAGGGACCCTTCACCCACCTCACCCTGTTGTTTCCGACTGTGTTTGCCATTTTTGTCTTCAAGTCGAGAGTGCAGGCTCCTGCCCAAGACCATGACCTTGGCTAAACAATTTACGCTGCTTTTATTCTGTCTACTGGATTCCCTGGGAGCATTTCCCTCTTGTTGCTGTTTCGAAATGGGCCTGGGTCGAAGGCCACAAGCAGGATTTCAAACAGGTGGAGGCCTTCGCCCATGCCTGCTTCTAACCTAAGCAGCTGCCTATGAAAAGACACCGGTGCCTTGTAGCTTTCTGTACGTGCCAGTCTTTTTTTTTTATAATAAGCCTGCCATTTATGAAATGTGCTCACCACCCTGCTGGAAACCCATCTTTCTTATTACAAAAGAAAACCAGTGACCAGGGTATGGCTTTGGAAATGTCAACAAGTTGTTAAAAGATTGAAAGAAAAGAGGAAGGGAAGCCCTGGGTCCCTTTATCTTTTGGTTTGGGGGTTGGGGCTCAGGAGGAACTGGGTTGCTCCTCAAGACCCCTTGGCGTGCGTGGGACATGAGGTGGGGGAGGACTTGGAAAGGTGGTCAAAAGCCACTGGATTCGGGTCAGGAGAAGCTGGGGGCGTGTGAGCGGGGTTCATTTGTGGGGAAGGGCACAGCCACGAGCCCTGCGGGGCTGTGGCCGGGACTTCTTCCCAAAGTGGTGGGGAGTGTCTGTGCCCGTGATCACAATATGTTTCCTCTTAACCATATCTGAAATCTACAGACGGCTGGCGATTATTTATGCAAGCTTTTCATAACTGTAACAAAAAATTTACTTTCTCTCTCTCTCGATTTTGTTTTTTTTTCCCCCCCTCTATCTCTGCCACATGTTTTTCTTTCTGCTTCTTGTCATTTCTTCCCCTAAACTCCAGCTCCTTCACTTTCTGCATCTGTGAGATTTTGGCTACAGCTAATTTTTCATTTTAATGTTCTCATTTCTCTTCCCCAACCCCGTCTTGCACTTTTAAAACAAGTTCTTGATTTTGATTTCTTGATAACCTTTTTTTTTTTAACGTATCTTCCTATAACAGTGTCGCCAGCTACAGCTAGCTCATTCTGGGGCTGTAATGTGAGTATTTAAAAAGTATAACCAGGAGTTCTAGTTAACAGACTACTTGCTATGACACCCAAATATTCAGGTTCGCTAAAAAATAATAATAAAGTAAAATCAAAAATGGTAAAGCCTTGCTGTGAGTTGACCTACTGCCCCAGGAGCCGGCAAAGCTGTGGTTTACCTGAGCCGTTGGGGTTGCTGTACTCAGCAGCACTGCTAGAATGAAGTTATCCTCCAGGACAGCAAGGTTCAGAAACCGAGACTGGGGTCCTGCCCCGGGGTGTGGTCGTGGGTTGGGGTGAGCTGGATGGACCCTAGGTCAAGTTCCCGAAGGGAGGCAGGGCACGGCAGGGAAGTTGAACCGGGGTTTCCAAATTCTCACTTCTTGAAATTCTTGGCTCTATGAGAAGACACCGTGCCTTTTTGCTCCCTGTATATGCCAGCTTTTTTACAGTAAGCCTATATTATTTAAAACTCAGAGCACCATTTATGGAAAAGTGTTTATGAATACAATACACAGAAGAAAGGTCGCAGATGTGACGGCGTGCGTTCTCTGTTCGAATCCTCCCTGGTGAGTAAGCCCTGCCTTTCTCTGCAGCGCTCCTGGGCCACTCCACCCCTGACAGGGATGGAACCCCAAAGTCCGCAGATCTCCGGGGAGTATAAAATGCCTTATTACTTTCTTAAAGTTGCAGATCGGCACGCTCCCTGCTTTCTAGCGCAAAGACGTCCTCCTGGCCTCAATGAAGTGCAGTCCAGAATGTTGGATTCTGGCGGATTCAGAGGGGAAAAAGGAGTAAAGATAAGGACTGTTTTTTCCTTTAGGCACAGAGTAAAAGCCAGCATGTGGGAGACAAATGAGTCACCTGTAGCCAGGACAAGCTGGTGCTTGATTTCATCTTATTCTTTATGACTTAACCATTCCTCCCAAACTGTTCATCACCACCGGTGCCCTTCCCCTCCGAATCTAATTGAGAAGCTTCAGGTACATCCTACCATGCCCTCCAGTTCAGTGCTTGTCAGTTCATATTGTGGTTAGTTCATCTTTATCATAATTTGCAATAAATACATCTAAATCATAGACTTTAGAAAATAACATGCCCAAAAGGTAGTCCATTAAAGGCGATGCATTTTTAGAAGCTCGTACCTTGTTATTGTAGATTAGGTTTTTAAAAAGGTAGATAAATAAATGAAGTTTAAATTTGATAGTACTCTGAATACTCCTTTTCTAAATTCAGAAATTAGTAATATACCCATTGAGTAAGCAACTGAAGTCAATAGAAAGATTATACACCCATACACCCCCATGGACAGTAGTACATTTGGATATTCATTTAATGCAATAGGTGTTCTAAGCAGTAAATGTTCAGTGCTTTCCTTCTGACTGTTAGGCATCCTGGTAGGTTCTGGGGACACAAAGTAAAAGTCCCCTGCGCTGTTTGCTAGGAGGTTCCAGGGGAAAGGTGACACCTATGCCTAGGGAAGTAGTGCCTGTCCAGGGGGCAGGACACTGAAGATGGCATGGGACGGGGCACCTGCCAGGCGCAGCTGCAAGCCCCAGAACTCTCCCAGCTGCTCACCAGGTGTGGGGTGTGGCAGCCAGCCTCCCTCATGTGCCCCTGAGGCTCAGCATGCTGGCGGTTACAAAAACCAGGGGGATGGATTCTGCCATCCGACCTCATGATGATGCCTGTGAAGATGAGGTGAAATCCATGGAAACGACACATGCTCGGTAAGGCCCCAAACCAGACTTGTGCTATTGTGGGGGGTCGGGGAGATGGGACACTATTATGGCCCCACTGTGGCACAGGTATTCTTACAGGCAGCTGGGATTGAAGCTGGACGCTTACCGACGAGAAGGACAGAGGGGCCCGAAGAGTATTCCAAGCATTGGTAACACAAGTTTAAGAGCAGGAGCAAAGATACATTTGGAAGACGGAGAGTGTATCTAATTCATCCTTGAGACTAAACCCATAAGTCCTAAGGACATCCATTGTCCTAAACCCATAAGTGTAGATGGGGGAGAAGGGGTGCTAATGTTACCTATAAATTTTCTCACACAATTTGGCCACAGAACATTACGAGTGACCGTGGGAAAGTGCCACACCAGAAGACTGTGACACCTTATCTCGTCATGCCCGTGGGTTTCAGTCTGACTTTCAGCAGGAGGCTGTCTGCCATAGGCCACCCCGCTCTGGTCAATGTGACACTCATTCTTTGCTGGCCCTCCTTTTCCCATGTGTATCTTGTGCGCCCCCAGTTGGATTTGGCAGCCCTTGAACTTGGCAGAGTGGCAGGCTCCAGGCTGGTGCTGACCAACTGTTCTCCCTGCTTATTGTTAACACGGTCACTGATTCTGACAGTCAAGTCCATTTGAGGTTCTGCCGGTGGGTTTCAGAGCACCCCTCACCACGTAATGTGCTTACACTCGAGGAGCGAAAAAGCCAAATTATTTTTAAGACTACCGAAACACTGATAGTCTGGGGCTGGGTTAATACCATCCACGGTCCTTAACGAGAAGGTGCTCTGATCTTGCTCTGTTTTCTTGTACTTGTGATGTGAGATGGTCGAACGCCAAATCTGATTCTGACCTCAAAGCGCAACTGCACAGATGTTACTGCCCCATTGCATTCCTTTCGATGGTGCAAGTCACGTAAATCAGACCCGACTCTTTCCCAGGGTTTATGAAGCCCCCCTTGTCCTGGTCCCCACCTCGTCTCTCTGCCCTGAGCTGCATCACTGGCCTGTTAACTGCCCCAGCTAAACCTCGCCCCAGGCTCTCTGCCTCCACCAGGTCACCCTGAAGACTAGTGGGCAGGCCTGGACCAGCCTTCCCCGTTCCCCCATCAGAGTGCCCACCCAGGGTTCTTTGGGCCAGCTCACCGAGCCCAGAGAAGGGCTTCCACCTGGGGTTCCCTTGGCCCCGACACTGACGGGTCAGAGTTGGGGATGATTTCCTGTCACGGCCGAGGTTCCCCAAGACGCAGATGCTGAGCTTTGGCAGTGATTTCTCCAAACGGCCTTCGGGAATCGGAGAAGATGTTTCACGTCTTCCCACTTCCTCAGACGTAGTTGTGAAACACCCAGTACGAAGCTGTGTTACTGTCAAGCCGAGACATTCTACCCAACCACTGTCATTTTNGGCAGAGTGGCAGGCTCCAGGCTGGTGCTGACCAACTGTTCTCCCTGCTTATTGTTAACACGGTCACTGATTCTGACAGTCAAGTCCATTTGAGGTTCTGCCGGTGGGTTTCAGAGCACCCCTCACCACGTAATGTGCTTGTACTCGAGGAGCGAAAAAGCCAAATTATTTTTAAGACTACCGAAACACTGATAGTCTGGGGCTGGGTGAATACCATCCACGGTCCTTAACGAGAAGGTGCTCTGATCTTGCTGTTTTCTTGTACTTGTGATGTGAGATGGTCGAACGCCAAATCTGATTCTGACCTCAAAGCGCAACTGCACAGATGTTACTGCCCCATTGCATTCCTTTCGATGGTGCAAGTCACGTAAATCAGACCCGACTCTTTCCCAGGGTTTATGAAGCCCCCCTTGTCCTGGTCCCCACCTCGTCTCTCTGCCCTGAGCTGCATCACTGGCCTGTCACTGCCCCAGCTAAACCTCGCCCCAGGCTCTCTGCCTCCACCAGGTCACCCTGAAGACTAGTGGGCAGGCCTGGACCAGCCTTCCCCGTTCCCCCAACAGAGTGCCCACCCACGGTTCTTTGGGCCAGCTCACCGAGCCCAGAGAAGGGCTTCCACCTGGGGTTCCCTTGGCCCCGACACTGACGGGTCAGAGTTGGGGATGATTTCCTGTCATGGCCGAGGTTCCCCAAGATGCAGATGCTGAGCTTTGGCAGTGATTTCACTTCTTCCCGCTTCCTCAGACGTAGTTCTGAAGCACCCAGTACGAAGCTGTGTTACTGTCAAGCCGAGACATTCTACACAACCACCGTCATTTTCCAAGGATGAGACAGCCTTCAAAAATCTGCTCTTGCAATGACAGAGTCCTGCCTACACGGAGACCCTCCTCCTCGGGTCTTCTCACGACAACGTGGATGGCGAAGGTCTCTGCTGCATAGGGAGTGGTGCGCTGGCCCCGGCACATCCGCTCCCGGACGTGGGCCATTCGGGCCCCTGAAGCCCTCGCCCCTGAACTCGACGTCACATTCCCCCTTTCAGTGCACTTCTAGGGCAGAGGCAGCCATGCCCCTAGGCAAACGTGGGAAGCAGGTGAGTTTGGCTTCGAGCTGCTTGTCTCTGTTCTTCCATTCTTTCCTACACCCTGTCTCTCCTGCACAGGAGAAAAGCCGGTAACTGTGTAGAAAAGTTTTCTTTTCCAAAGGTCTTCTTATTATAGAAGAGCCTCCAAGAGTAGGATGCCCGTGAACATGACCTTCTACCCAATTTCAGACGAGTCCGTTTAGGTGTCCCTTTGGGGACTCTCTGTCCCTTTTGTTGTGGGGGAGGCGCTGCCCCTTGGCCACTTTGTGTTTTTGGCTCTGACATAGGTGTGGATGCTTATTGAGTGATTGGTTGAACAAGTACATGAAGGAGTACATGCATGGGAGGGGTTGGGGAACGAAGTCATCGGGGAATGGTGGCCTTCGACAAGGTCACGAATCCCTCAGTCACCTGGCACTCCTTCTGTTCTATTCTGTTTTAATGTCGGAGCAGCTCCAGGAAGAGCCTGTGAAATGGAGGCCCACTCTTTCCAGAGGCTCCTACGTGGAATCAGTGGCTGGGGAGCAGGTAGACTTTGGGGTGTTTTTATCAGTACTTCTAGGAAGGCATCATTATCCATATTTTTAAAACAAAACAACTGATATTTGAAAAGTGTTTGAGATAGAACATATTCATGTATTTGGAAAATGACTTGAGTAAAACTAGAATGACCTTCTAATACAATTTTGTCTGGAGACCTCTAGTCTCATCTTTAAATTACTGGGCCCTGGACCACCGACCTGTCCTGGCCCGAGAGGGTCCAACACGCATGTGGCTCCTCACGTTCGAACAAGACGGGTGTTATTTTGACATAGTGTATTTCCTCTCAATGTTCTGTGTGTTTTTACACAAAATTGGGGCCATACAGTCCAAATCTTGTGTGACCTGCCTTTTCCCCATAGTTACCATGAATATTTGTCCTGGCTTAGTCTTCTGTCACGTTACTGCAATGACTACATATTCTGAGCCTTCCCTTAACTCATTTTCCTCCTGTTCCTCATTGTCAGACATTTCTTTAAACATTTTCCTGGTGTCGAAGTTTTAGGCTGCAACGGACATCCTTAAAAGGAACCTGAATGTTTCCTGGCATTAGAATTCCTAGGTCAGAAGCTCTTTGCATGTTCAAGGCTTTTAAAATATATTGTCAAGTTACCCTTCACAATTTGCTGTGTCCACTTACACTCCCATGAGCAGTTATTAAAGGATTTATTTCCTGACCCAATTAAAGGTCACTTGCATTTTGGTGTTTCTGCAGTTATGTCTACTCTGGTATCTGCACCCAAGAGGTGGATTTTGGTGTACAATCTGTGAAATTCTTCAGCAGATCTGGCGTCACACATTTCCAGATTCAGTTTCAGTAAAACAGATTTATGACCAAGGATTCTTCGACTGTTGCCCCTCTGAAAGTATGCCATAAGAAACAGAATCAGTCGTTTCTCGTCCTCAGTATTTCGTGAGAAAGTAACTGTTTTGCTTTTATGTCTTTTTTTGTCTGGCTGGCCAGGAACAGCATAGTCAAATTCAAAGTCACATCCACTTCCTGGTTTTCAAGTCTCCAAGCACGATAAAGGGGCGATTTGGTCTCTAGCTCGATAGGGAAACATGTACACAACAACCCAGAGAGTTTCGTCCTGCTTGTCTGGGTTGAATAAAAGCCTTCTCATTTGCACAAGGATGCAACCTCTCCGATAAGATGTTTTTCATTTTCGCCCGCGGTGGAAGCTGCGTACTTGATCGTGTTCTTTCTTGTTGATGACATGAAACTCCCAAGATGCAACAGGTTTCCAGAGTTATTATTCTCCTATAATGAAGAAACTCAAGGATCCTCGAACCCAGCAGAGCTTTGTAGCTGACATCTTTCTTTCTTCAAGGGAACAGCTCTGCTGCAGATTGGTTAGCGTGAACCCGCTTATTAGTGGGGTAGCTTTTTGTGCAAATGTGGTTATCAAAAAAGAAGGATTTACAGCACAGAACACCTGCTCCAAATCACGAACGATTCATAACTCGCTCCCCCCACTACAGTGAGGCCCTCTGCTCTCAAGTTGTAACAGCAGAAAGTCAAAACCCCACAGGATGATAAATAGTTTAAAAAATATTTCTCCCTAGCGTTTTGAATGTCTTGTAACGTGGTACACTTTCACTGAACCAGAAATTGTATGTAATAAAAGAATATTGGGGAAAATGTTTAGATTCTCATTGCATTCTAGAACTTAGAAGGAATGTTCTCGTTTCACTGTGAAAGGTTAATAGCTGAGCATATGTCAAAAGCTTCAATAAAATGAGAGTTTTGGGTCCCATGCCCCCAATAAACAGTTACAATTTTTAGCACATAAAAGCTGGAGACCTTTTTTCCTAATTTAAAATAACAGTCAAATAAATTTCTTGGCAATAAGAAAATTATTGCTTTTTAAAAGGCCTATAAATATTTCATTTTGGGGGGTCATCAAAAAGCAAGCACTGCATCTTTCAGCTGCCTTTTGACTTAAAACCATCTTTTCTGTTTACACGGGGAACAGGTACTGTTCTTTCTGGTAATTATACCGATGTCTTTTCTCAGTTTTAATCACATGTTTACACATTCTACTGACCGTATGCCTAGAGGCGCACTGAACTTGAAGTCCCGTTTTGTGTAGAAAGAAATCAAGAATTTCCCCAAGACCTATTGAGATTCACGTGAACTCTACATGATCAGCCACAATCATGGTAAATTCATGGTCAGTTCTGGACTGTGATTTTCTACTTGAACTGCTTGTTGCCTCTAGAGGCTAATTGAACGTCAGCCTTTCCTATAGGAGACTCTTTTCAAACTGGTAGTAATCACCAATGTCTGCAGGACAGCATCTCAGTTATAAAGAGACTTTGCTCTAACTCTAGCTGACCAGTGTCTCAGAAGTCCTTGAACTTGTATCTGTTCAAATATATGCACAAAGCAAGGCATGTGAGCTTGTTTTTCAGCCTGAGTCTTCCCTGGCACAGATGGGGCTTGTGTTTATCTGGGTGGGGGTCCTGAGGACTCCCACCTTGACATTGCAGTGAAAATTTCCCCTCCCATCTCTAAATTCTCTCATCTGGCCCAGTAAATTGGAGAGGCCCGCCATTCCCTCTGGTGGGTTTACAGAGCACCCCCATGTAAGATTAACACCCCGAAATCATCTCCTCTCCGGTGTAGCAGAAGCAGCTGGTGAGTCCCAGATGTTGCTGCAAGACCGTCATTCCCAGAGATAATGGATTCCGCAGGAAAACCAGCCACAAAGAGCTGTGAACTCTCTTTTTCTCTCTTTTGCTTTTTTCCCCTCCCTCCCATCATTCTTCCCTCTTCTCTGTTCTCCTTCCTTCCCTTCTCTTTCTTCTTCTCCCTCCTCCCGCTCCTCCGTCTGCTCCTCCTTCTTCGGTTTCTTCCTCTCTCTCTGTCTCTCTCTCTCACTCAGTTTTCTTTCTTTTCTGAAAGATTCAGAAAGTTTGAAGGTTGACTAGTAACCTCGCAGTACGGCATAACTTGCCCACATTTCAGTCACTACAACTGGCGCTGAGGGCTCAGACATTTGATTGGTTAGAGACATTTCAGATATGGCAAACTTGGACATCACACCGGAAGGGAGAGGGGACTGGGATGAATGGGCTGTTCGGGCAGTGGCCTGCTGGCCCTGTCTCTAGCCTTCCTGCCCACTGAGCTTCCTGCAATTCTGTTTTGGAGGTAAGAGCTGCAGTTGATCCCTTCCTACATGCTTTATCCCTGGTTGCTTTAAAATCCTGGGGAAAGCTAACAGAGCTTCCTAGAAAATTCCAGGTCTTTGGCTGCCTTAGGGAATGTGAACTTAATAATAATTGTACCTCCCTTATTTCTGTAGTACTATGTGAGGCACTTTTCCTAGACTAGGGTTGGTGACCTTCACAATGAATTCATCACCCTGATGTCTTCGACGAGGGATCTGAGAGTCATGAGAGCACGTGGTCCTCACTCATGTTACAAAGCTATTAGGACTGTGAACCCAGGCTGCACATCCAAACCCACGTCGCTCTAAAGCCTGGGTTCAATGGCTGTTGGTAGGAAGTTCTCCCAGCATGGCTGATTTCAGGCAATCAGCAGATGTCACTGAACCCAGAGAGTTGGGAAGAGAGGTGCACAGTTACCCTTGGGGGCAGGAGACATAGGCTACAGCATAAGGGACTCTCGGGGAAGAACACAGATGGGGATGGAGACGTGTGGCAGGGCTTTCCTGTGGTTACGGAGCCCACAGAATGCTTTCCTAACTGTGAGCCTGTTTCTTCTCTTGCTCTCAAGCTTTATCCACCTGGGATGTGCCTGAGTTTATTTTTCTCAAGTGAAGGCATTTCCTAAACTACCATGGAGACCAGAGAGGAGAGGCTATGCTTGAGCACTTTTCTGTGCTGCCTCCACTGGAGTAGACTTGCTTTGTAATCTTACAAACCTGTAAACACTGCTCTCCATTCTGTGCTTTCCCATCTGACTGCGGGAGTGTGAATGGTGGCTGGAGGTTCATTCACATCCATAACTGGGTGTGGCCTACTGAGAAATCTGGACTCCGAGGGGAAAGGTAGGAGCTTACCAAGATCCCTCCCCCACCTCATTCAGCTCACCAGCTCATGCTCACCTAGTAAATCATAGTCCTTTGGGCAGAAGGTAAATTGAGACTTTTGACTCCCTTTCTGCCTGTAAAAGTCAGCAGTATTTCAGGGCTTGGTAAGACTGAACCAGCCCCTTGTTCCATCCCAACCATCTGCTCTGCTTTTCCGTGGGTGAACCACAAAGGTCCCCCATGTGTTCCGTACCAGTCCATAGGTATCTTCCCTAACGCGCCATTTTGAGTTGTTTTGGTCACACCCTAAGGGTAGGATAAGGTGGTTGGCATCCTCTCCTGGACTCGGAGGTCAGTTGTCTTGTCCAGTGTCCTGTGGCTGGAAGACAGCAGTGCCAGGAATCAAACGCCAGCCAGAACACCCCAAAACCCAGACTTCTCAGTGACGCCACGCTGCCTCGGATGCTTTTACGTGAACAGGAAGCCTCTCATTGTGGGTGACTGAGTCCGTTACAAAGATCAGGATCCCACTGTCTTTGGTGCGTAGTAAGCCAAACCAGGCTCGCAAAAGGTCGTAATAGAACGTGTCCGCCAACTCACCACCATGGTGTTTACAGAAGATGGACTTCAGCGCAAAATAAAGTCCGCAGGCATGCTGAATGCGTTTTCGTGGTGCCAAGCCATAAGGAAGTTCCTTTCTAAAATAATATTTAACTCTTTTCTGTTTATAAAAGCAATACACAGTGGGAAAATGTCTAGGAAAATATAAGAAAGAAAATAAAAACCACTTATAATGTTACCATTATGGAATATGCACCGTATTTTGCTGACTATAATGCACACTGGAATATAATAGGTCTTATAAAACAAATATTTAAATGAAACTAAATAAGTAACTGAATTAAAAAATTAAAACAAAAGATGTTTTTCTTGACAGTTTGGGCCAAAAATGTGGGTGTGCATTATACACAGCAAAATATGGGTAGTTTTCATTTTACAATTAGATGCACAATTATGCAGCTATATATATGTATATAGCTCTATATATTATATATAGTGTGTGTATAAATATGTATTTTTTAACAGAATCAGGCTCATATACATATTCAGGCATCGGTTGTTTTTATCCATGACATTGTCTCTGACCAGGTAGCCACTGCCCGCCCCTCCGTGGCTCAGTGCAGGGCCTTCCCAGGCCATCTCCCCGTTCAGGCAAAGTGCTGCCCACGGGGAGGATTTCTTTCCACAGCCTTCAGGGCTACCCCGAAGTGGGCCCGCAATGACCACGGCAGGCCACTGTGGGCCAGTGCTGGCATGTGGTTCGGGGCCGTCTTAACCTGGGGGGGGGGGTGTCTTCCTCTACAGTCTATTGGCTACTAGGAATTTGCCTGAAGCCGCAGGGATGGGCGAGGCTGTGGAGGGGCCACGGTAAGCACACTAGGCATGCAAGCTTCATGCTTCTGGGCCTTATTTATACCCTCAGGGGTTGTCAGGCATTGGCCTGTATATATCATCATTCCATAATGGATGACCGCTTCTTGGAATTTCCAATTTTATGGCCCAGTGAGAGATCAGGTGACACCCAGTTTGTGAGTGGTGAGTATCAAGTGTCTGGTCGCCTGGTGGCCCGTGGTCAGTTGTCTGCTCCAGAACCCAGCAGCAAACCAGGAGCTGTTACCCTCACGGGAAGAAGAGCTATTTGTTGGAGGCCTAGCTTTACTCGTGAATCTGAAGACCCTTCACTTTCGATGACCCTTTGAAGCTGACTCGAGGCTCCAAGTAGGAGGCTCCTACTCCTAGGCTCCTGCGGCTCTTTGAAGCTCTGATGCATTTCTGGAGTCCTGAGCTTCTAGCTACAGCGCCTGCTGCCCTGGCCCCTGATCGGCATGACGGCTTCTCCTGGCTCTGAGTCTCACTCACGGCCAGCAACTGCCCATCGCCACATGTGTTTCCATTGCATTACCTTCTAACTTTTTTCTATATTTTTCAGCTTATTTTCACAAATTATCGAAGTCAAGATTACACATTATGCTCTGACTTCCCCAATATAAAATGAGCTCCTATTTCCCGTTTTCTAAAAGGACTTCTTGATTGAGGATGAAAATATTATGCCACAATTATATTACCCAAAATGCCTATAATTTCATTTCTTCTGGCATATAACATGAGCAAAAAAATCTAGGTTCAGTTTGATTTTTGTTCTCTTTTGAAGGAAACGCTCCTTTATAAGTAAATATGTTTGGAATTGTTTTGTGTGTTGGGGGGCTTTTACAAATATTTTTGTCTTTAAAAATATTTTAAACTTTCAAAAAGTCTTAAGAATAAGATTACTACAAAGTACACCCATATACATCGTACCTAGGCCCGCCTGTCACCTATATTTGACCCTGTTTGTCTGTCTTTGTTCTTGCTCTCTTGCCGTAAAGACACACGCACGCATCTTTTTTCTGAACCATTTGAAGGTAAGTTATGTGCCCTTTACCTGTACTTCCGTGTGAATTTCCAAAGACCAGGGAGTGTTTATTTTCAACTTCAGTAAATTTAACTTTGGGGAAAAAAGGTTTCTTATCTAGCCTAACCATCCATATTTCACGTTTGTCAGTTGAGCCAATAATGTCCCTTTTATCGTGTGCAAGTGGTTTTATTGTTATGAATATGTCATTATTGTTCACTACAGAGTCACAGTCACTAGGTGCAAATCTTTTTCCATTTGTTTGTTCATGTATTGAAGCGGGCTCTTTAAATGTAGACAATTCTATTTTTCAACTCAGAAATTGTCCTGGATTATATATTTAATTAGTTTTCACACCTGTATTTGCTCTATTCTGTTTCCCCCTAAACCCCAATTTGTTGGATGGAGGACCTCGAGTATTATTTCTCTTAACTTCTTATTATTTCTTTCATACCATCTCTTGGTCAGTCAGTTTTATTGTTGAGATTCCCTTGACTCCATCTTTCAATTACCCTGTTGATTTATTTCATTTTGGCTTTCATATTGTTAATTGGTTAAAAAAAATTTCACACTCACTTCTTTGTTAAAACATCCTCCTTTCATTTTAGAGATACAATGTATTTATTCAAGTTCTTTGAGAATGCCAGAATTTTGTGTTTACTTGGTTCTTTCCTATTTTTTCCCATCTCCCTTCTTCTAGGATCATATTTTCTGTCTGTTGTGAACTTTCTTGCTTATATTTTTTATTGCCCAGAGTGTGCATTAATATTTATGAGTACAAGTGTAGAGGTGGATGGAGCTCTGTGTGTTTGGGTGAGGGTTTGTGTTTAGGACTATCAGGCGGCTGTTGTGTTGCGAATCCACCAAAAGCCAGAATACAGAGGTCTTTGAGAGGATGTGGCTGTTTAATTTTCTGAAAAAGAAACATCTAATGCATCGGCGTTTGAATACACAGGTGATGGCGTTCTATGCAATAGGCTAGGGCAGTCATTTTCAACCGGTGTGCTGCGAGAATTTTTAAAACATGCAGCACCTGACTTTTTAGTCAGGGACATTGACCTCTTTTCCCTAACACTGTCAAATTAGAAAATGACAACAGCTAACACAACAGTGGCTATCCACTATGACTGAATCAACATTACACTTTTTTTGTCAGATTGGCAAAAAATATATTTTGGCGTGCCACAGAATTTTAATTAGTTTATGTGTGCCATGAGATGAAAAAAGTTGAAAATCACTGGACTATGGATTGCTTAATTTAGTTACCTTTAGAGAATTCACTTGTTTTCTGCAAGTTTCACTCCGCATTTTGCTAGGCCAAAGTCTCCAGTGCCTAAGTTCCGAGGAGTCCTGCAGGGCGGCTGCCTCTCCCTGCCACTCGGTGCCCCTCGGCCTGCCCCGTGCTGCTCCACCTGCGCCCCCCTTGCGTGATTCACCCGCCACTTCTGCACTGGCTTCCTGCCTTACAGAAATGTGTTGAAATCACTCATCTGCATAGCGACACTCTCTTGTCTCTTTGACATTGTAGGCTAA
The DNA here is from genome assembly GCF_014824575.4 of Sturnira hondurensis. Lineage (NCBI taxonomy): Eukaryota > Metazoa > Chordata > Mammalia > Chiroptera > Phyllostomidae > Sturnira > Sturnira hondurensis. Next base: position 5,175,480 of record NW_028081271.1, read on the forward strand.
TGTATTTTAAAATCTTTTATTGTCCTTACATGAAGGGATATCTCAAGAGAGAGCCCGTATTTTTCCTTTGCTATGGATTTAACCCTCCAATGTATTGATTTTTCTTAACGACAAAATGATTGTTTCTCAAGTCAATTATAATTTTAAAGTTCTGTTATAAATCTCTCCCCTCCTTGGGAGATGGCCTTGTACCTCAAACGCCTGAGGTTCACCCATTTTCAAGTCTCCTCAGACTGAGTGTTGAGTGAGTAACTTTTTTTTTCCCCCCTGAAGGGACTGATTTATTTCTACCTGCTACGCTGTCTCCATGCAGTGGCTTTGCGGAGGCACTGAGCGTTACTCAACAGCCCTCTCTCACCAGGGCCAGCCTGCGGAGAGAGAGTCACTGGTGTGAAAAGCCCCTTGGATGCTACCGAGGATCGGCAGTCAGGAGCGTGGGCCCTGGTGACCTACTCCTCGGGGCCGCCGTTCAAAATGTCTCAGATTTTCCCCGTCTGTGGCACCTCCATATTAGCAGCCTGTCTCAGTTTTCAGTCCTATGAGTCTTTGTTATGTTTGGTTTCTGCTGTTCTGGGCAAAGATGGCCCATGATTTGGAAGTTGCCTTTGGCGTTTTCCCCAAGTTTTTTTTTTGTTTTTGTTTTTTTTAACCAGGCTAGGAGTCTATATCTAAGTCAGACTATTCCACATTCCGTGAAAACCTGGTCTGGATTTCTGTGTGATGCAAGTAGAATTTTTATTGGTGTTTTGTTATGGTTTTGATGATGGTCATCCATGTAACTGAAAACTGTGTTAAAATAATACAGCATAAGTCTAACAAGCAAGTTTCTTCATGGTACAATAATCTCAAGAAGAAAAATACCAAACACATGGGTGGTTATCCTGTGCCATGAGGAGTTCAAGGGCACCTGCACTAACCCATTCCACTCACCCGCCTCACAGGACAGGGTCACACTGCTCAGGAGAGGAAGGTGACGCCGGGGCCCCAGAGGGGCATTTCTGTGGAAGGCTGTGTTCATTTAGAAATTGTCCAGACAGCACCTGGTCCTAGGGAAGAGAGATGAAGGCTGTGGTTATTTAGGGAGAGCAACGGGAAGAAGGATTCCTGGTTAGGACAGAAATAGGAGATGACACAGTAGCTGGGTGGGATTTGGGAAAGTTTCGTAGAAAGAACCAGACACGAGAAACTGCCAGAGCAGAGTGTCTGGAGAGACGAGACCTTCTTACTTCGAGAAGTAACACCCTCACACGAATGCTTTAAAATTCCTCCACATGCTACATTAAAGGCCACTTTTTGGTATGATGTGGAAAGTGTTGAAAAGAATTTTATGCTTTCATTGACTCACCTACCCATCCACTAAACAGCATGCATTGGGTGCCCACTGCACGGTGGGCTTCAGTCAGGCAGAGGGGACATCTTGGTGAAAAGGACCTGGAGCTCACCTGGCTGGGTGGGTGGTAGGTGGGGCAGCGAGAACACTGAGCGACCTCCAGGTGGCGTGTGAGAAGGGGAAGTGCCCCCTGGGGGGGGGGGGGGCCAGCAGGACTAATAGCAGAGGAAGGGAGAGTTGGGCACAGTTTCCAATGTGGGGGCTGGATAAGCCTTCTCTTTGGTAGAGAAGGTTAGATTTGAGCTAAGGCATGAAGGAGGTTCGCGAGTTAGGCTTGCTGTATCTAGGAAGGCTGGGTCCTTGCCCCGGGAATTACGAAGGCACGGGCACATGACGTGTTGGAAAAACAGTAAGGAGGCCCGTGGCGTACCTGCTCTGGGAGAGTGGGTGGGCGGTGAGCTCCAGGAGGGAGCAGGGAGCAGGCGTTAGAGGCTTTGTGGGTCACTGAGGCTTGTGAAATGGAAAATTACAGGGTTTGGCGTGGCGTGACGTGTTTACAAGAACTGCTCTGGCTGCCGAGCTGAGAAGAGATTGTGGCGGGACCAGAGTGGGAGCAGAGACCGTTAGGGACAAGCCACAATGCGGTGAGAGAAGCGGGACTGGTGCTCGAGCAGGGGAGGTGGTGAGAAGCAGGCAGATAGGAAAGTCTTTTGAAGTTGGAGCCAGCAGGATTTCTTGATCTGTCAGAGGTGAGCTGAGAGGAAACTCGGGATCCGCGATTGGATTCCGTGGGTCTGGACCTGGGCACCGGCGTGCCTGCTGGCTGCAGGACGCCGCGGAAACCACGGGGAAGCCCATCCGTGGGGTCTGCTCCCGATGAGGCTGAGCTGTTCCTTAGACATCCATGCACTGGACAGGCAGTTAGATTCCGCAAGGACGGGAAGGGTGGGCTGGAAATAGAAATCGCTGCTGTGGACTTGGCTATGAGCAACTGATCTAATGTAAGGTTGGAGGTACTTTTTGAAATGACCACTGGGAACAGCCAGAGTTCTTAGAAAGTGAGAACTTTTAACCTACAAACTGGTTCAAGTAAATATTTGTGCATTCTAAATTTCACAATCATAGGGGCATTGTATAAACTTTAAGGCCTAAATTGTGTCTCCCCAGAATTCGCGTTGCAATGCTAACTTCCAGCCCCTTGGAATGTGACTGACTGGGGGTAGAATCTCTAAAGAGGTAATTAAGGTAAGGTGAAGGTATATGGTAGGCCTTAATTCAGTATGGCTGCGGTCCTTCTAAGGAGCGATTCAGACACAGCCGCACACACAGGGAAGACATGGGGAGAAGATGGCCAGCAACAAGCCGCGGTGGGGCATCTCGGAAGACACCAACCCTGCTGACACCTTGATCTTGGACTTCTGGCCCCAAAACTGTGAGAACATGCATTTCTATTGTCTAAACCCCTCAGCTGTGGTAAATACTTTGCCGAGTGCTAGCAACCAATACAAGAGCTATCGAATTGGACCTGAACGAATCTCAGCCGTGCAGTATTGCTTTTGTATTTCTAAGGCAGTTACTTTTCTTTGAAGTCTCCAGCGTTTTATAAGCACTGCAGTAGACACACCCTGTATACTGAACCTGAACCTGAACCTGAGGCTGAGGTGGAGGTGTGGACGAGGGAGAGGCACCTCAGAGGGCCAGGAAGGTTCAGCTTTCCTCCCCCCAGGACGAGGACAGGGCATCCTGGCCTTCGATGGGTATCTGTAGTGATGCTCACTTCGCGTTTTCTTTGTTTTCCAGCCCTGCCTTTTCTCGCTTTCTTCCTTTCTGGGTGCTGCCTGTCCCTGGGAGCACTGGCAACACTGGCTTTTTAACTTCAGTCCTTTCAGAAGAAGGCTTTATTAGCATAGTGATAAAGGCTAGGGAAGGCCTTAGTAATTTAATATTGTTTATTACCCCGAATCTGTTGTCAGGGTGCTCTGTGTCGATGTATTTTTGTCAGTGGGCAGGATGTCATGAAAATACCTGCTAGGAGATTTCACTCAGTGCACTAACAGTCTGGCGTTGGGGGGCAGCAAGTTTCTGCCTGTTAATTACACAGGTAAAGAGATCTAGTCACTCGGTGATGTGCTAACCACCGGGATTTGATCCGAGTTGCAGAGTAATGAAAGAGAACGCAGTCAGCTGGGATCCGTGCCCAAGGCTGGCCTTGCCAAGATCTCAGGGTCCGGAACCCTGGCTCTAACTGCTGGTGACACCAGATAGTCCTATAACCAAGGATCAAACGTTTCCATTCACAACCACAGATAAGGCTCAGAATGGAATTAGCTGGCGGGGGTGGGGCGTACCACTCACGAGTGGAAGGCTCAGCCTCCTGCAGTCATGTTGCAGCTCCGTGTTCTAGCTTCCAGAACGTTTCTTGGAGCTTGGTGCACAGTAAGTCTTGAATATGTTTACTAATTAAATAGGTCCAATTTTTTTTGTCTTAGGAGCAAATTTGTTAGGAGGTAGGAGGAAAGAGCCAGGAATGTAAGATCCAGATAAAATGAAATCCAGAACCAAGAATCAAAATCCAAATTCAAAATTGATGCTTAGGCCCAGGAGGAGACCCCCTATGCATCCAGGGACAACTGGGCTCCCTCCACAGGGGTTCCAAGTTCCGATGCGCTTTTCTTACTTCGGGGAGCCCCTCCGCGAGGGGCGTGGCATGTACTTGAACGTTCTTGCTTGCCCTTAGACACCCTTCCCTTCCCTGTGTTCCCTGTAATGCAGCTACAGCAGCCGGGGACCTTCACACACTGTTCCAAAGGATGAAGCAGATGGACAATAAATAAAGCAGAGCCCATGGGAGCATCACGCAGGCCCAACTTCAGAGGCTGGGCTCACTGCGTTCCAGCTCCAAGGACCCGGTGCCAGCTGGGTCCCTCTGCCTGGGTTCTCAAGTACCGGCTCTTGACTTGTCTTCAGAGACCATAGCCATCCATCAAGATGAGGCCCAGCCCTGACCGGTCTGGCTCAGTGGGTTGGGCGTCACTCCACAGACAGAAAGGTCACGGGTTGGACTCCTGGTCGGGGCACATGCCTGGGTTGCGGGCCAGCTCCCTCTTAGATGGAGGCATTTGGTAGACAACCGCATATTGATATTTTTCTCCCTTTCTTTCTCCTTTTTTCCTGTCTCTGTAAAAATAAATAAACAAAACATTAAAAAAAAAAGATGAGGCCCAGAGAACCAGAGTGTCTCTCTGTATGCTCTCTCTGTGCTGTCGGAGCCCTCCCAGCAAATTTCAGGGTCAAATATGAAAGACGGGTGCCCTGTCCCGATGGCTGACCCCCCAGATGGGTCCTCCACCCTTACACGCAGAGAGGGGCTCTGGGCCGGCACAAGGTATGCACCTCAATACCACGTGACCAGAGCAGCACCCAGGAGGCACATGTGCCAGACACACGGCCACGAGCAGATGATCCACCGCCAACACATTTGGAGGTAGACAGGGGAGAAACCTCATGAACACAGCCTGGACAGAGACAGCTGGGACCACCCAGGAAACTGGCCATCTGCTTTGCAGTTCTACCGCAGGCACACTTGGCCTTTGTGATATTTGAGCTGGTAATGTGAGCATTGAAACTGAGGGACTGTGTCTTTAAAGTGGACGCAGGAAAGTCTACAAGTAGCAACTCCGTTTTAATGGTGTTTCAGAGGAAGCAGGCATCGTGGCCACCAGGACCCCACTGTTTGTGTGTCCCCATGTCCGGAGTCAGGGCTCCTGTCCCATGAAGGGCATGCTGTCCCTGGGGTGGGAGGGGCCAGTTTTTTCTTTCCTTCTTGGGATTTTGTGTGTAAAACTCTGGAAAACAAGGCTGCCCCCTCCCACCTGTCCTGCCTCCTTCCCTCAGCTTTTGTATTTGTGGGTCTTTATGGAGCTGACACTGGTTGACAAATGCCACGTAGTTTCATGTTCTAAGCCCCCCTCCACCTGCTTGTCCTTCGGCACCAGACTGTCCTTAGGATTGGGGCTGAACTTGCCGTCTTCCCCATGGGAACTGCTGAACTGAAAACTCAGCCGTGTGATTTAACGCATAGGGTGTCTAGAATAGTTATCTGACCTCAGGCAGGTTTTAGATTATATTAAGCTGCACATACTGTTCTCTTGTTAATCATCCTTCTTTCTCCCTAGTTAGGCCTTGCTCAGAAATATTCATATTTGAAATAAACTCAGATGAGGTCCGAGTCTATTTCTCTTTGAAATGGGTCACAGATTCTTCTCATGGCCAGGGAGGTATTGAGGAGAAAATGTCTCCTTCTAATTTGTAAGATACAAAAAGTGCTTCTCTGAGTTCTTCTTTTTCTTATTTTTAAGGGGTGTACTTGGGACTATGGGAGAGTTTGAGTTTGTCTTCAGGTAGACCTTGGTTTCCTCATAGTCTGACACTGTTATCTTTTACTACTTCCTGTCCCAATTTTATTCTTTGTGGGGGAAAAATGGTCAACATAAATGTAAATCAAAAAAATCCACTTTAATGCAGAACGTGAGTCCGAGGTGAGCTCTTTGTTCTTTAGGAAAACACAGAAGAGGAGGGAGGCACGGTATTTAGATTTTCCCCCTTTTCCTTCCTTAGAAACAGCATCCTGTCTCTGGAAACTGCTTATTGCCACAGATTCTTCTTAATCACACATTTTTAATCTTCGTGACTTTCAGTCTAAATAAAGTGAATTCTTTTGACTTTCAGTTTAGTTTTTAAATGGGGAAACCATGTAGAGAGTCCCTTGGTGGGGCTTTTTGCTGCTTTAAACATTTTTCTCCCAAATTATGACCATTCCTGGGTGAGTCTTGACAATAGTTTTTAAGTGAGCCCTGCCTGAACTTGTGTTTAATGACCTTTGGTATGCAATTGGAAGTGTCATGGATTCCTAGCATTTCCAGTGCACGTGTCAGATCTAGAAAGACAGTTTGACCTCCTCATTGTGCAGGTCGCCGAAGTCATTTCCCACGCCAGGAGCGAGGTCACTAATATTGCTCTCTCCATGCCTGGCGAGGGCGATGGCTTTCTAAATGTAACCCTTCACACCTGCGGGCTCTCCGCGGGCCTGAGGCGGCCCCACGGAGGAGGGTTCCGTGGTTAGAAGCTTGTATTGTGAAAGGCAATGCAGCAACGCTATCAAGAAGCAGGGAAGCCAAAGTGAATATGCAGTCATGTCTGCTGAAATGTTTACTTTACATGGTTCTCGAAAAGTGAATGGAAACCATGCTTTTAAATCGGGTTAAGATGGGTTGTGTTATGGGGCGGGGAGGGCGGGTTAGATGTGCGAGGGAGAACGGTGTGGAGCGTGGGGTCACATTTTGTGGCGGTGCTCATTGTCCTACGAATCGCTTCCCGAAGCTTGGAGCTGGGTTTGAAACCTGTAGCAGTTCTGGACGGCTTAGGAAAAGAACTCCATCCTAAATGTCTCGGTTTGGTGCACACCAGCCTGGTTTCTGCCCTGGTTTCTGTTATATTTGGTTGATGTTGAAGGCACTAGAGATTTTAAATTTCAGCTTCTTGACCTGAACCTGAAAATGCTGGTTCTCCCTCCCCAAGTCCAAACCCTGTTCTTAGATGGAATGGCAGAAAGGGAGCTCTGAGTCAGGTAACAGCGGGCCATGCAGCAGTAGGGTAGCCTGGCCTCGCTTTGAACCCTAAGGAGAGATGACAAAGAACCCAGGGGGGGACGGGTGTCAGGACCTAGCTCCCCCACCCTGGAATGGCCCTGTGAGTGGAGGAGACAACTATGCAATACCCATGTGGTAAAAAGACCTTACCAGCCTCCTGGCCTTGGAGCTCCTTCCTGCTCTACCCTTCAGTAGTAAAGGGCAATCCAAGGTCGATCCATCATCCCTCGGCCTCACTGCTCCAGCAAAGGGCATGAAGAGGCAGGGAGGGGAAACGACAATCTCTCTGGAGCCCCCAGCTTCTCTGGACGCATGAGGGGCTGGAGGTGTGTGCTGGGCCAGAGTCGGGCCACCCGCACAACTGGAGAGGCTTTGGAACAGGGACTGCAAGCCCTGCAGGCCAGGAACAAGAGAAATTTGCTCCCAGCCGTTCCTTTTGAAAAGTTGTGCTGCATCCCAGGCCCAGCTGTCACAGCCTACGCGCCTGAAGAAATTGATGAAACTGAGCCCCGTAGAGTAGAACCTCACACGTTGCAGGGCACGGCTCTCTGCTGGGTTGACGGCACCCCCCAACAACCAGTCAGCTTGGTCAAGGCCGTCACCCCACCATTAGTTACCAAGCTGTCAGCACAAGGCCCATCCTCGCCTCTCCCGCTGCTAACACACATGCCGGTCTCTGAATTTCACTTGAAAACCCTTGGATATATCTCCCCAGAAGGGGCTTTTAAAGTGTGCCCGGCCCCCTCCTCTCCACTCACAAACAAAGACTGTGAGGACCACAGGGAGTGGGTTATGGCTGAAGGCCCCACATCACTGTGCCCACCCCCACGCCCACGCCCGTCTACCCTGGTAAGCGGTGCCCTGTGGTCTGGTCCCGTTTTGGCTTAGAACTGCTTCCTGATGGGGTTTTTTTCCAAATAAAAATGACTTTTATTTTATGTGATCATTTACACTTGTACAATTATGCTGTATTAACATTCAGAGTTCTGACGAAGGGCAACATGGCAGACAGACACGGTACATGGTGTTTATGTTACTGCTTATTCCTGTCATCACTGTCCTATTATTGTTATCAAATTATTTTATTTAAAGATTATTTTAGTATCACAAATTATTTTTAATGGAAGTATAATTTGCCTGACATAAAATGAATTTTTAAAACATTTAATTGTATTTTTTCCATTACTATTTATCCCCCCCCACCCTCTTCCACCCCCACGCCCCACCAGCCCACCCCCAGCCAACACCCTGTTGTTCCTGTCTGTGAGTTCTTTCTCTTTAAAATGAATCATTTTAAAAGAAATTCAATGCATTTAGTACATTCACATTGTCGTACAACCATCTCCTTTGTCTAGTTCTAAACTCTTTTCCTGGTCCTCAAAAGGAAACCCCATCCCCATGAGTGGACACTCCCCATTCCACCCTTCCCCCGCCCCTGGCAACCAAAAATCTGCTTTCTGCTTCTGTAGATTTACCCATTATGGGTATTTTGTACGACTGGAATCGTACAACATGTGAGCTTTCTCTCTGACTGTTTTCATGAATTCTTTTAAAGCACTTTTTATGTATTAAAAAGTAAGTAAAGTAGAAAATTAGAACATAGATTATGAAAGTGTTTTCTCCTTAGCTGACTTCCATGTTCAAGGGTGTGATGGTATTTTATTTCTTCTTTTTCAAAAAAGTAAACCAGGACTTAGTCATCATCTTGTAGCTGGAAGTGTGTACCTTTTGACCATCTTCACCCATTTTGCAAGCCCCTCCCCACCACCTCCTGCCTCTGGCAGCCACCAAACTGTTCTGTGTCTATGAATTTGTGTGTGTGTTTTAGATTTCACATATAAGTGAGGTCATATGGTACTTGTCTTTCTCTGTCTGACTTATTTCTCTTAGCACAATGCCCTCAGAGTCTAATGAGTTTCCATAGATACACAAATAAACATTTTGTTTATTCTTGACACATTCCTCCACCTGGGCAAACATTGCCTTATGTGAGTTTTGTTATTTTTAACAGACTTTATTTGTAGAACAGTTTTGGATTTATAGGAAAATTCAGCACGGAGTATTGTGAGTATGTAGCATTAGCAGAGTATTGAGTACCTGGAAATATACTCTTCCCATGTCCTTCACACAGTTTTCTTCATTATTACCATCTTACATTAGATGGTACCATTGCACAGTTAATGAACCCATATCCACGCATTATTATTAACTGAAGCCCATAGTTCATTCAGATTTCCTTACTTTTCCCCTCATGTCCTTTTCTGATCCAAGATCCCATCCAGGATCCCACCTCGCATTTAGGTGTTTTGTCTCCTTAGGCTCCCCTTGGCTGTGACTGTTTTTCAGACTGTCCTTGTTTCTAATGACTTTGACATTGCGAGGACTGCTGGTCAGGTTTTTGTAGGATACCCCATTGGCATTTGTCTGATGCTTTCCTCAGGATCAGACTGGAGTTACGGGTTTTTAAAAGGAAGGTCACAGTTGTTAAGTGCCATCTTCATCAAATTATATCAAGGCTACATTTTGACATAATTTATGACTTGATCTTGACCTTGGTCGCCTCTCTGAAGCAGCATTTGCCAGGCTTCTCCACTGAAAAGTTACTCTTTTGTCCTTTTTCCTGGCCTTTTATACTTTCAAACAATCTTGTTCCCATGACTAAATTGAACTGCGTATGGACTCAGGTGGATGCTTTGTGTAGACACAGGCAGCCTTGAAGCTCCGAGTGGCCTTGCTGTCTGTTCAGAGGTGCGGCAGTCCCAATGTAGGTAAACACATTTGGAGGCCATGTGCACTCAGAAACGACCACAGCTGCTGTGGTGTATGCAGGGCATGACCCCCACTGACAGGAGAAGCCACGTCGCTGCTGGGACGTCAGACGCGTTCTCATGACTAATGCTTGGTTCTTCTCTGCTTGAATTCTCATCCCAAAGTCCCCAGATGTACCCACCATGAAATCACAGCCAGTGTGAATGTGTGCGTCAGTGCAGGAGCAGGTGGCGGAGTCAGATCTCTGTGTAGTCATTCAACACACGTGTTTGACACCGGCCTGATGAGCTGTAGGAGCACGCCACCTGTGACAAATGGGGGTTGCCCCCTGCCGCATCACACGCAACATGTAACAGAGGGGAGGACTCTGAGTGGTCCACGACAGGTAGTGGAGGCCCAGAAGGTGTAGCTGCAAAGCCCATGAAAACAGTACCGACAGAGACCTCCATGAAGATGCGGGTAACTGAGTGATTAACTCTGGGTTCTGGATACTTAGATTTAGGCACGCATTTTTGCCTGGATGTTCTCGATTTAAGATAAATGGTAACAAGAAAGATTCGGTGATGGAGAGACGGTGCCCAGGCCCTTTTTACCATACTTGGTAATTCCCCCAGAATCTTCAAATAGACTGAGAGAGAATTGGATAAAGTTAACTGGCTAATTGGAGACTTTATACAATTTTATGGAAAGAAACTTTCTGGCCTGAGAGCTTCAAATGGGCAGGACAGAGTATCTAGAAGTATTGCCAGGCAGCAAAAGGGGAGCGTGGCCGTGACTTTGGACTCCAGAGTGCTGCCTTTTCTCTCTCCATTGATCCACATTTCTGGCTACAGCACCAGAAGGGTGCAGGGGGCAGTGGGGGCAGGGGGAGAAGAAGGTGTCTGTGGCAGTGGGGCTGGGCAGCTTGGGTCTCAGGGAAGCAATTGTAGGGCTCATTTGAAGTCACCAATAACAAGTGGCAAGCAGCAGACAAAAGCCACTGAATGGTCCATCTTGCCCACTTAGAAAGGTGGATGAGAAGAGAGGGGTGTATTCAAAAGACAGAAAGCACCATCCAGACGGCCAGTCGTCGTCATCCTGGTCTACACAGTATGCTCAACTCACACAGGGCATTCTGGTCTACCAGGGGCTGTCAGATTCATTTTCTCAGTGGATCTTCTCAAAGGGGGCTTGAAAATTGGTCAGTTCTGACTGAGTGGCATGACTGTCATGGGCGGAATGTTTATGTCTCCCCCGAATTTCTGTATTGAAGCCCCAACCTCTAGGGTGGCTGCATTTGGACCTGTGATGTCTAAGGAAGTAGTTAAAGTCAAACAGGATGATAAGGGCGGGGCCCTGACCTGATAGGATTGGTGTCCTTATAATAAGAAACGCTGAGAGGGCTTCTTTACGTCTCTCTCCTGGTCCCTGCACACCAGGGAAAGGCCATGGGAGGGGATAGTGAGGAGGTGGCTGTCTGCAAGCCAGCAGGAGAGTTCTCACCAGAAACAGAATTAGCTGGAACCTGAGTCCTGGACTTCCAGCCTCCAGATCTGGGAGAACATAAATGTCTGTTTAAGCCACCCAGTCTGGTATTTTCTCATGGCAGCTGAGCAGACTGAGACAGTAACTTCTACTCTCAGACACATTTGGGGGCAGATGGAGCCTTCCAGCGGGATCTCATGCCTGTGTCGTACTTGTCACCAAGGGCGAGGAAAGAGGCTCAAATCAAAACCTTCTTATATTTTGGCACGTTGTAGTCACTGCCTAAGAAATGTTTCCGTCTCACAGGAGAGGGTTGAAATGAGCACTGTGTTGGGTTTCAGTTACTGTCCCTGGTCCACCCAGTAGGGTGACCAACTTGTCCAGCTTTGTCTGGTTTTAGCCCGGACGTTGATCTCAGTCCCTGGCAAACCTGGCCAGTTGGTCACCCTGCTACCTAGTGGTCCCCCCTGGATATCTTCATTGTAATAGTTTATAAACAATCTGGATTAACTTCAGTGTGAAATTATTAACTGACCTTCACGTGTGTTTCTCTCCCTGCTCTTGCAGGGCATTCTATGGAGAAAGAGGCACCAGCTCCACCCATCCAAGGCCAGATATTGCTCAGGAACCTGGTGTGAAACCCTGGAGGCCATTGCTGACAACTATTGATCCAGTACCGCCATTGTTGTGATTGGCCAGATAACTCTGGAGAAAGCAAAATGCTGTTAAGGCTGGGACTTGGGACCAGAGAAATGATGGCAAAAAAAAAAAAAAATTGGAAAGTTCCTGGGCTTGTGGCCGGGTTGGGAAATTCTTGGGAGAAACTCAACTCCATCAGGGCCCTGATGCCTGGCGTTGGGGGAACTGTGGCAGGGTGCTTTGCTTTCCTTCCTAGTGGAGTCTCATTTGGGAGTGTCCCTGTTGCCTGTGACTCCTAATGGCTTTCATCTCCCAGACAGACCAAGTGAACCCCTTGGATTTTCTTGAAATGGCAGTATTTATTTATGTTTATATCATATCTGCAGACACGTATTACGTGGGTTTCCTCTACTGTGTTTCCTCAGCTGCACTTCCATAATTTATTCTGCCAGGCTTGGCCTGTCCTTGACATACCAAGCCATTAACTTAAAATCAGAGAAGTTCTGTGAGGTCTCTAAATTCTTTCCTCTGATTATCAGGCCCCATGCTCGCTGAAAATAAAGTCACCGGGGCTGGAAGAGGGAAAAATAATTGGCCTAAACGGTCGTGGAAAAGTCTAAACAGAAGATTTTCTTTCTCTTTCCACTTGCAATGATTTATTTTCATGGTTTTATGAGACTTTAATGAGGAAACCTTATCTGTACGCCTGGTAATTATCAACCAAATTCCCATTTCCTGTCAGAAAATCCACAATAAGCCAAACAAAAATGGAAGAATTGGGAGAGTCTCTGGCCTCTGACCCATATGGCGGAGGACTCACTCATTGCCGCGTGGAGTGTGTGACCAGGAAGCAGGTCTGTGACTCTGCTAGGCTGTATCGCTGCTCGAGCCACATTGGCACCCTCCATCTAGGACAACTCAGGCATGTGCCCTGCAGAGCTGGGGTCCTCCTACGTGCCACCCCAGGAGGTGGCTGCTGTGAGCCAGGAAAAGTACCGTTTCTCTCCCCCTGATTTGATGTAATTTCTAGTCTGGGTCAGTTCCTTCTGCTGGGTGAATGAGATCCCACCTGAATCCACGGCTTGACAAGAGGCTGCAAACTTTGCTTTTTGAAACATTGGGTTATTTTGTCTTGTTTTGTTTTCCCTCGTGCATTGCAGCTCTTGCCCACGAGTGAGGAGGCTACCATTGGAGTAACTCCCCGAAGTCGCTTCATGGCCACTGACTCAAGACCTAGGCGTGAACGACCATCCACCTTGGGATTCAAGGAGAGAGCTTGTCATCCCCCCCCACGGGGGGGATGTCACCGGACCCTCCAGGACAGAACACACAAGTAAGAGGAACTCAGTGGAGCTGTCCAGAAGACAGAGGCTGGGGAGACTGTGGGAACTGTCGTAGAATTTTAGGGTGCTGTAGCACCCAGAGCAGTCAGGCAATCAGAGCACGTCTGAGTTGTGATGTTCAGTTCCGGTTTAGAGAACAAGGTGGGAATCTTTTTTTCTTACACTTTTCCCTAGGTATGAAATTTGCCAAGCTTCCAAATCACCCACAAATATATCTCCGCTTGCTCCACCATTTGAAAAGAAGTTTTTAGTGCTTTCAATGTATCTTTATTGGCATCAGGCTGGTGATCCAAGAACCTGAACGAGAACGTAATGACTGACTCACTTTAAAGAAATACTCTTCAAAGCTGTATCTGCAAGTCACTGCCGATAGGACTGGCCAGGCTTGGGTCAGGTGCGAGGCCTACTCCGGGAGAAGCAGATGTGGCCCGTACTCACTCTGGACTTGTCTGGAGCTGGGGTACCAGTTCCTTCCACCACGTCTCCCCTTCCCCGTGGGAACAGGAGGAGCAGATCAAGAGGAGACAGAGTTACTCTGCAACACACAGCTTTGGACGCTGTTGGGGGTTTTATTATCCTTTCAATGATTCATTTATACCATTTGACTCTTCCTCCATATTGTGGGGGTGTTTCTGTCCGGCAGGCTTTTTGGACTAATGTATGAGCTGGGTCGGGCCTGTCTCCTCTTTTCTCTCCTGAGGGGCCATTACAGTTTGGACCCCTCAGCAAAGATGGAAATGAGGAGGGGGCCCTGGGCACACAGTGTTATCCAGAGGGGCATGCTCCAAGGTCAAGGGCTTCTGTGAATGAAGACCCAGACAGGGGACTGATGCTCAGCATTGCTGCCCAATAGAAATACAATGTGAGGGACAGAAGCAATTTAAAATTTTCCAGTAACCTCCTGTAGGAAAGGAAACAAACAAGTGAAATTAGTTTTCGTAATATATTTTATTTCACGCATTACGTCTGTAACATCATTTCAACATGCAATCGCTATAAAATGTTAAATACTTTACATATGTTTTTTGTACTGAATCTTTGAAATCTGATACATATTTTATACTTACATTAAATCCCAATTTCAACTAGCCCCATTGTAAGTCTTCAGTAGCCACCTGTGGCAAGTGGATTGCGTGTTAGCACCAGTGTGGACCGTTGGTTCGATTCCAGCTAACTACTTAGCCTCAGGCAGTTGACATTGGCTGCTTTGGGCACACAAGTGACTGAGTTTCATAACAGCACTGAGTCGGTCCCAGGAAACTGCTTTCCTTCTCCTCCCCACTGACCATGCAGAAGCAAAATTTAGAACTAGGGTTAGAATTTAGCTATACCCAGCCTTCGGAGAATGGTGTCCCTGTTCAGACTGTGAACGTTAAAACACAAATTCTCAAAGTTTGGGACACGTAAGAATCAGTTTCTTAAAATTCAGATTCCCTGGAAGAACTCCGGAAGAACTGATGACCATTTCTGGGGTTACCCAGAAAGGCCTGGAAATCTGCCTTTTATCCAAACCACCAGGTGGTTCTAATCCACCTGGCCGTTTGAAAATCCCAGCACTGATCCTCAGTTTACAGTGGCTCCTCTGGGAACTTGTAGCTTTTGCTCCTTCAGGCCTGTGTTCAGCCTCATGTGACAAGTCACCTGCCTGCATACCCAGGGCACACAGAGCCTGCCCAGAAGGAGGCTGCTCAGTCTCTGTCCTGTGTTTTCAAGTCACCTCGCTCTTGCGAGGTCCAGAGACCTACATAACACCCCCGACAACTGAGAAACCGCTCTGGGGTGTATTTTTAAGACTCGCACTCTCCTTTTGGACTTCTCCCTCTATTTTTGTGTGTGCGACACCTGCTTACATAACCGCTTTCCCCGGGGGCCTATGGGATGCTTATGAACAGCTTCTCGCTGATCTTCACTGCACCCCTGCAAACTACGTACACGTGAGCTTGCCTTCCTTTTGCAGGAGGGACGTCAAGGCCCCTGGTAATTGATCTGAGAAGACGTTCAGGTCTGAAGCCAATGGTTAAACCCCTTCTCCTGTGGCCGCTCTCCTTGTGCTTCCATTTTTCCGACCCCTGAAATCAGCTGTGGCTGTTCCAACTCACCTGGGAAGACTTCCGTTCGCGCCTCTTACCCAGGCTGCTCTGTGCTGACGCTCTGCCTCTGCTCCATCGAAGAGGTGGGAGACTGGTGCCTAGGTCGGGAGACTTCAGATGTGAGGTATGTCCTTCCATTTCGTATTATTTGGAATACTGTGTCTTCTGGAAAGAAATTATCCAGGGACCCCAGTTCCCAGGAACCAAGCAATAAGCGTTTGAAATGCAAGCTAATGTCCTGCTCTGCCTACGCGCTCTTGCTCCCCAGTAGAGCTGACAGAGCACTAATGCAGGGGTACAGCCCGCTCTGGGGGGGCTGGAGACTCACCCAGGCCACTCTGGGCTGCGGACTCCCTCACGTGCTCCCGGGGCCCTTGCGGCCTCTGGACTTGAATCTTTGTGTCAAGAGAGACGAATGCATGTGTGGCGACCTCAGAGAAGGGTTCCTTAGAAAATGAGTTTGGATTCCTATCTTCTGGCTGGCAGGTGTGTCTTTCAAAACATGGGCTTTTATTATATTCATTTTCATTATGTGTGTTTTCGTAACATCATTTTGCTTGCTATCTTTTTATTTTAATGTTTGATTTTTTAACTTCGAGGGTCATTTGAGGAAATTTATAAAATACGGAAAGCATAAAGAAGAAGGTTAAAATCACCTACATTTCCCAGAAACTATGGCTAATATTTTGGTGTATTTTCTTTAGGTTTTTTTCCTTGCTTTGTGTGTGTGTGCGTGTGTGTGTAAGTGTTGGAAATGCCATGAAATCAACTTTTTCCTTCAGAGGCACTGGCTTCACTCAGTGGGCATTGGTATTTTACACACCACACCTGCACACTAGAAACTCTAGTTTCTGGAAATGTGATTGCTTCTAAGGCTTTTTAGTGGACAGGGCTAGAAAATATATACTTAAAGATAGAATCTTTGGGAGTTTTTTATTGATACTTGTGATTCAAGTTCAGGACACAGGTTTTTTGAACCTCTTCTATTTTCTATTCTTTCTTCCACATGGGAAATCCTGGTTCTCGGGAATACAGCGGTGATACATTAAAATATCTCATACCAGCGCATATATTCTTTTCCATGTTACTTATGTGATGGTTTTGTGTTACCAGCACAGACATTCC
Source organism: Sturnira hondurensis (assembly GCF_014824575.4). Classification (NCBI taxonomy): domain Eukaryota; kingdom Metazoa; phylum Chordata; class Mammalia; order Chiroptera; family Phyllostomidae; genus Sturnira; species Sturnira hondurensis. The sequence continues at coordinate 5,191,888 of NW_028081271.1, forward strand.
CACCACCAATAAGACTGATCACAATAGTTAACTTTTTGCATACCCCCCCCTTCCCCCTACTCAAAACCAGTGATGTCGGGTCCACATTGTCAACACACCCTGTCCTGAGCTCTCTCCTCGCTCTGTGACAGCTGTTGCTTGAATGTTCCTCGCTGGGCCTCACGCCAATGTTTCCCTGGTCACGTTGGTTGTCTAAAGCTTGTTCTCTAACAGAGTCATCAGAAAAGCTGGATGTGTCCTGGGCACAACAGTTTCTCAATTCTTTCTTGGTGCTAACAGTTTGAACCTTGCACATCTGAAAGTCAAGTTTCGCTGAATGCTGAATCCTTGGCTCACTTTTTCTTCCCATTAGTGTCTCCAATATGTTAGCACAATTTCTTCTACCATAGGAACTGTGTTTGAAGCATCTTTTTCATTGTGAATCACTTCCTGTTGCTTATGCCGAGAGGATGGGGTTTTTTGGTCATAAAATTCAATAAATTTTGGTTTTGAGATCAGTGGTTCTGGTTTACGTTCTCAGGTATGTGAAACGTTCTTTCAGTCTAGAGGTTCAGGGGTTTTTTCCCTTCCAATTTCAGGGAAGTTTCTTTGCATTCGAGTTTTAATATTGGTCCTATTTCTTTGTTTTGGTCTCATTCTTCTTGGACTCTTGTTACTTCATGTTAGATGGTCTTTGGCTCTCTTTGCTATTTGTCACTTTCTCTTAAATCTTTTTATCTTTTATTTTTGATTTTTAAAATTTCTTTCCCTCTTTACCTTCTATTTCCCCTAAAGCCTTATCTCTTGTGATTGTTAACGCTGAAGAAATTGTTTATCTCTTATTCTTTCTTGAGTGTAATCCTTTCTAAGTTTTTAGAATTTGATTTCTTTATTTTCATATTTTACATTGTTTTTGAATGTAATTTAGCTCACCTTGAAACAGGAGTTATGGTTGGATCTGTTTTGTGACCTTGTTTTTCTGCCATGTTTTCATTGGCTGTTGGGCCGTTAATCTGCTCCTTATTTTCACTTTAAAACAGTATGTTAGGATAGGATTTGACCTCAATACTTCCACATTTTCCCTTGAAATTACTTTTTCTGAACTTCAGAAGGAGATGTGGTTAAGGTAGTCTTTACAATTTTTTTAGAGTTCCTCCTTCTGTTGTGAAGTTACAGAATTATTTTATCTGTTTGTTAAATATTTAGTATATAGCGATCTATGCCTTTTATCGACTTACCTATTGGGGTCTAAATGATTTTCTTATTGATTCGTATGGCTTGTTTAAAGATTGAGCATACTCACTGTTTATCATATTTCCTGTTCATCTTCTCAGTGTGTTCCGTTGTTGATCGGGTGGGAATCAACTTGACTGGGCTCAGTTTTCGACGCAGAAGTTTCAACACTACATGTTTCCTTGAGAGTTGCCGTCGTTGTTCTTAAGCTTTAAAAGTCCATCTTTCCCCTTCCGCCACCCACACCAGAGTCCAAAGAGTTGATGCCTCACGTTGCATGACACTCGCGTGGGGAGAGGCCTTCTTCTGGGATGAGCACAGGCCATGTTTACCAGGAAAGGCAGAACAAAGCTGTGTGTCATCAAGGTGGACAGGCAGGTTATGGGAGCCTCTGAAAATGAATCGGGCACATATCTGTCCTCTGTGCTCGGCTGGCCCTTGCCGTTCCGTCAGGGTCCCCTGACAGCAGCTCTGTATGGGATTGGTGCCGCACTGAGAGATGCTCCCAGGGTGGCCTGTGCCCGGAAAGTCACAGGGTCTGGCCCTACAGGATACAAAAGCCCTGCCCCGAGATTTGACCAGTAAATTCTATCAACTCCAAATAGCTCTCCCAGTGTGGCGTTGTCTGGTCCCTGCTGCGCTTGTAATCATCAGTGTTCATTTCATTTGCTAGATTGATTTTCTTCGTTCAACCTGGCATTTGAACCCGGTGAGACCTTTTCCACAAAGACAAATTAAGTTTCATCCGCCGCGAAATTTCATATCTGTGGCCCAGAACAAGGCTGGTTGCTTTTCTGAGTGCACTTTACCAAATAGCTTGTTCTGGCCACATGGACGCAGTTGTTTCTTGTTTGGCCTGTAGATATTTCTGCCAAGGGTTGCTTGCCAACAGCCGGTAGACAGGCTCTCTGTTCCTCATGATTCACTGTAGCAAGGGCTCGTCTCCAACGTGGTCTGTTTTGAAACAGAAACAAGGTGGTTTTTATTACTTTGCTGTTTATCATGAAGGACCAAAGAACTTGCAGCATACTGACAGATGTATTTCTCACAACATGGCAGAATACAATGAGTTTCCTTATCCAGGCAAATTCTACCTTAAAATTATGCAAAGTTTGCGTGCTCCCTTCGAATTCTTCAAAAAGCACAGTTTCTACTACTGTTTCTCTTCCTTTCTTTAATTTTTTTTCTTCCTCTTGGCTGTCTTTCATTCCTGGTTAAACACTAGAATACCTGGGGATATTTGTTTAAAACACCAGTACCCAGCCCCCTTCCAGACTGTTTGAGTTAGAATCTCCAGGGTTGGAGCTGGGACATCAGTACTTGTGAATAGCATCCTCAGGCAACTCTGCACAGCCCAGTTTGAAAACCAGTGCCCCAAACACACACTTTATTATTAAGATTATTCTGCAGTGCACATAGATAGACATGTTTTTCCTCTTTAGGAGCTGATAGGGGTCCTACGACGGGGCATTGGGGTCATCATGAACTCCAGGCATGGCGCGAGTGACAGGTTGGGGTGGAGGTACCAGGAGAATGTCTGAAGCCATTCACAAAACAAGCCCCCCGCTCCAGCTTTGCTTGCATGGGTGGTGGGGGCTTAGGAGTGCTGATGGAGACTGGTGTGTTCGGGCGGGTCATGGCAGTGGTGTGACACTTCTCTTCACACCCGGAGTCATACTAACCGCACTGAGTGACCTTGGGCAAGTCATTTAATCTCTCAGCTGGCTCCTCAGTCACCTGGGACAAATGAGAGATGCTTAGTATAAAATGTATTTCCTAATTTCAGTCACTAGGCAGGTGCTCGTTTTAGAGCCGCAGACGCAGAGACCGGCCTGCACCCCAGTGGGCCAAAGCCCCCCAAGCCACCCACCAGTCCACACGGGTTCCCAGAGATGGCCCAGAGGAATAATGTTCCTTACTCATTGACCCCAACTCCCCGTTACTTTGTTGAGTTGAACTCTGGACTGAGCTTCCAGAATTCCTTCTGGCCCTGGTCACCCAGTGTGGGTGTCACGCTTCTGAGCACCACCTTGTCATGGGCTCTGATGGAGGTTCAGCTCCTGCTCGTCCCCTGACACCACCGAGGCCAGACTTGCTGAAGCAGCAGGAAAGCTTTCCCAGGATGGGGATTCCTCCCCCTGGAAGCTCCTCTCCGCCTCCCCCGGCCACCAGCTCCCTGTTTCAAAGGCAAACCGGCCTCCAAGGCCGGGATTCTGGGCTCTTCCGCACTGTAGGGAAGTGCCAGTACACGCTCGTGTGAGAGTCCTGTTGAAAGTCCAATTAAACATGGTGAAGACAGAGCTCGTTTTTCTTCTCTCCCTTTCTTTCCATCTGTTCCACTTCTTCTTGCTCATGGCTAAAGAGGGGAGCCTGCTGAAATTCTGGAAAAGAAACGCTTGCCCCCTGGGTTCCATGTCACACAGCTAGTCATTTGTCAAATCCTGCTACTTTCTATAAAAATGTTTCCTGCAGCTGGCTTTCCCAACCCATTGCTAGCAGGGGAAGCTCTGTGCAAACTCAGGAGATCTTCTGATGAGAGTGTCCTAATATTTTCACTTCATTCATTCATTCATTCATTCACTCATTCATTCATATGTTCCCCAGACAATTACCAACTGTTGGTGGCAGCCTTCGCTGGTGCTCCGGACTTCATTTGGAGACTCCAAACATGAGAAAACATAATTTCAGCACTCTGCCTTGCTTATAGCCTAGTCAGAGACACTTGTAAACAAATTATTACAATGCAGCGCAACTTGCTTTGTACTAAATGCAGCATTAAAAGGGTATGAAAGTTTTCATTCACAGGGAATCCGGGCTATGAAGGGTAAGTAAAAGTTTGCCACCCACAGAGCGAGATGGGGCACCCTGGACACGGGGACAATGGAGGAGAGAACGGCCCATGGAGGGGCCTCGGATGAGAAATTTGATACAACACACTGGGACCTGGAGGGGAAGGCCAACCGCAGACGTGGGTTGGGGGCAGAATTTGGAATCCAACCCTGTAGTGATGAGAGATCAGGGTGGTTCTTAACCAGCCGAGTAATGCGGCTGTCCTGGCTTTGCTGTGGGACAATGACACAGGCAAAGAGCAGAAAGTGGAGGCCCGACGTCCAGTGGCCAAGAGCAAGATCCCAAAGGTGGTGGTGCAGGAGGTGGCACCAGGCACAGGAGCAGGTGCCCTTCCTGCCCCCAGCCCCTCTGCTCCAGAGCAGGTACCCGCTTTCATGGTCAACTCTGTGTCACTGTCTCCCTGCAGCGCCTGTAGCAAGCTGAACATTTCGTTCCACAGAAGGGAAAATTCAGTCCTGCTCGAAAATGGGGAGATGAGATGACCACACTGGAGGTGTTGTGAGGGGGCAACAGTGTTTCCCTCTTCTGTGTGTCTCCAACCGTGGTGCAGGGATTGGTATGAAGAAGGAGCCCCCCCCCAAACAAGTGGGTGGGCATGTATATCCGTTTCCAGTGGCTGTTCTAATAAGCTGGGTGGCTTAAAACATCAGAAACATGTGTTCTCACCGTTCGGAAGCTAGAATTCTGAAATCAAGGTGTCCACAGGGCCCTGCTCCTTCCGAAGGCGCTAGGGGAGGATTCTTTCCTGCCTCTTCCCGTGCCTGGTGGTTGCCAGCGATCCTTACAGATGCCTCACATCCCTCTTACCTCCATCGTCACGTGGCCTTCTTCCTGTGCTCCCGGGCCCGCATTTCCCTCTCCTCCTAGGAACACCAGTCACTGGGGCAGGGTCTACTCTCATCCAGGATGACCTCATCCTAATTCAATTTTACCTGCCAAACTCCATTCCCAAGTAAGGTCACAGTCCTAGGGCTAGGGACCAAGGACCAGGACTTGGATATGTCTTTCGGAAAGGACAGTCCAGCCCACGGTGAAGGGTGTGGCGTGTGCTGTTCTTCTGTCTCTGAGGGACATGTTCCTCACGGGGCATCCCCATACTTTCCAGTGAGCATGTTACGTGACAGCATACTCTTTTGAAAAACTCAGACTCATCCATTGTTTCAAATACTGGAGGGACCATTGTGTGTGGGACTCGGTTCCAGGATGTGGCGTTCCAGAGGTCACTCAGCCAGACCTGGGCTCTGACCTGGTCAAAGACAACCTGTTGGACCATGTTTTAAACTGGACAAGAATGTAACAAATTCTGTTGGCAGTGACATGACCCAAATGTTTTGAATAGGAAAGAAAAGGAATCATTCTTTTGTTTAGAGTTAAACCAAGACTCATGATTGGGAGAATGTTAATTCACAGAGTTATGCCTTATTTATGAGGGCTTCTGGCAGAAACAAACAAGCAAAAACAAAACAAAATTCAATATGGAGTGTACAGTGGGGAGGCCAGGGCGGCCTGAGGCCTGGGGCGGGGGCAGTGTGGAGGAAGGCCCCGGGAAGTGAGCTGCATGGGGCTCTTCTCCAAGGGCCAGATTCCAGGTGGTCCTATGTGGCCTCACTGTGCACCAGGCCAGACTGAGTCTTCCCGCATCGCCTTGGTGGCCACTGGAGCCACCACAATGACGTTCGTTAGGAGCTCGTCCTGGCCCGGGGAGTGTGCTAGGCGGCTCCAGCAGGGACCTGGCACTCTGGAAATTAACTCCACAACTACTGTGGATTCATCCTTGTGCCTTCTGACCCGAGACACTGTTTGCCTCCCCTCCTGCTGGCTGCAGAGCTCCTACAGGGGCAGGGCCTCAGAAGGAGAAAAAAATGTTTGCAAACCATGTACCCGAGGAGGGACCTGGATACAGAGCACAGGGAGAATGGTTACAGCTCAATAATAAAAAGACAAACATTCAAGTGAAAAAAAAACGGACAAAGGACTTGAATAGATGGTTCTCCAGCAAAGAGAGACAAATGGCCAATAGACAGACACATGGAAAGATGCTCCGTGTCATTGGTCGTTAGGGAAATGCAAGCGAGAACCACAAGGAGATAGCCCATCACACCCAGCAAGGTGGCTGTCATTTGAAAACACAGCAAGTCCTAGTGAGGATGTGGAAAAGCGAGGCCTGCTGGTAAAAATCCAAAATGGTACAGCCAGTTTGGACAACAGCCTGGCAGCTCCTTGGACGCACAGTCACCACAAGAGGCAGCGGTTCCACCCCAGGTGGAAGTTACATCTTCCACCATCTCTCTTGGGAGCGCAGTTACATCGTGCTCCCAAGAGAGATGAAAACACACAAAACACTCACACCCGTGTTCTGAGCAGCAGTATTCACAAGACCCAAAAAAGTGGGGCAAAACAAATGTCCATCAAGTAAGGAGCACATAAACAAAGTGCAGTGCATCTGTGCTGTGGAATATTATTTAGAAGTGAAAAGAACACTGATTCGTGCTAAGACCTTAACAACGTTATGCTCAGTGAAAGAAGCCAGCCGCAAGAGGCAGCATGTTGCATGAGTGCATTTTTATGAACTATCCCAAACAGGCAAACCTGTGGACAGAATGCAGTGTGGCAGTTGCCCAGTGTAGTGGGAGGGACTAGGGAGTGACCGCTAATGGACTGATGGGTATGGAGTTTCTTCTGGGGCAATAAAAATGTTCTAAAATTGTCATAATAGTTACATAATTCTATGGACATACTAAAGCCATTGAATTGTGGGCTTTAACTGGAAGAATTGTGTGGTACAGGAATTAAGTCTCCATAAAGCTGTTACACATTTAAAAGGCAAATATGCTCAGTATATTTAAAATCTCATTTCCTCATCCTTTCATTCTTCCTTCCTTCCTTCCTTCCTCCCTCCTCCCTCCCTCTCTTCTTCCCTCTCTCCTCCCCCTCCCTCTTCCCTCCCTCCCTCCCTTTTCTCCTTTTCTTTTTTTCTGTCGAATGTATAAGCCTAAGATGGAACATGTCTCGTTCATGGAATGAAGTACAATTATCAATTGGGTGATAAGAAAAGTTAGCCAGCCAAACAGAAAATGTTTATTTAATTTGAGGAACTAACTACAGAGAGAGTATCTGAGGTGTAAGCCAAGTCCTTCTTAATGACATTTATTCTTTTTTTATTCAACACATATTTATGGGACATTTATTACCCATTGGAGGCACTGTACTCGGTGCTATTTTATGATTTCAACATGACATAGAAGTGTACTTTCATCGCATGTGCCCGAGACCAAGTTTCCCATGTTTATAAGCTGTCTGCCACGGCTGCGCCCTCCCATACTTCTCGAGAGTGGTCTGTGTGTGCTGGCTTTGGTCTTTCGCAAATTGCTTAAAAAGAGTAAACACACAATCACATTGGGAAATTCTCTGATATTTACAGAAATGCAAAACACTTTGTTAGAAAATTCATAAAACAGCTGTGTGTCTTGAGCAACCAGTTTGTCTGATAGCACCGCTGGGAGTCCTAGACCCACGAGAGCCGGGGGTGGAGGAGCCCAGGGAGCCGCCTTCCTGGCTCCTTTCTCAGTCCCTGGGGTGTGCGGATCTGCTTTGGTTTGTGGAGGGCCGGAGGCCGGCCCCAGCTGGGGTCAGCAGCCTTGGCCGGCCCCAGGAGACACTAGTGGGCTATGGAGTTCATGGCAGGAGGTTCGGCTCTACGAGGCTCATTTCAGAACCCATTTCTGCTTAGAGAGAACCCAAACCTTCCATCGATGCGACTTAAACATGTTTCCCCACATGGACCCTCTCTCAGCTCGTGTCTCTGAAGGTGGGTCAGCCGACACTGGCCGTCCCAGGACATTTACAGACTGGTGTCTGGGACTGAACTCGGATCTGATGTGGATTTCCAAGACCCCTTGAAGAAGAAAGACAGTTAGTAATGGGGGTAAAATGGAGACAAGTGTAACTGAACAACAGTAAAAACCTTTTTTTAAAAAAAGAGCAAAGAGAGTTGGCACTTGATCATGCAGAACTCTTCGGGCGAGAAAGCATTCCCGGGGCCAAGCTGATGTCTTCAGAACGTAATTGGGTTGGGTTCTGGAGATCACATGTACAGGCAGGGAGAGGGGCTCTTCACCCTCTACAGTTCAGGGGTCATTCCTTTCACTTGTCTTCAGTGTACTCAGGTCAGTCCCACCGCGGTCCTTCCGGAATGAGCCATGGCACAGCAAAACAATCCAGGAGAAAAGGTGTCTGTGGTATTCCTCATGGATTTTTACTGTGGTGGAACAAAACCATTTAGAGAAACTAGAATTTTCCTGGGGGAAATGGTGCAACTTGAAAACAAAAATCAAAGAGAAAAACAACAACAATAAACTTTAGCCAAAGAAGTAAGCCACTAAAATGTATGCATTATTTTAGGCAAAACATTTTCTTTTCCATATAGGGGCTGAATTTTCTTCATTAGTTACCAATAGTCACTATTCCAAAGGTATCTTATTCTCATTTGTTGATTCAAGAGTATTTATTGAGTTACTACACTTGTCAGACACCTACCTGAAATTTTATTATGTGACTTGAAGATGTTAAGAAAGCGTCGTGAGGGGACAATGGTGGGACGGAGCAGGAAGGACACACGTGAAGCTGTGCCCCTGGGCATACTCCTCTTTATTTGGATGGTCCACTTTTAAGTGAGTCACTTGGCTATCTTTCAGGGATCCTTCCCTCTCGAGGGAGGCCGGCGGGCTCCGCATATTCATCAGACCATCCTTTAAGGAGAAAGGAGCCTTCGAATAATAGATGCATGTTTCCACAACCACAGCCAATGTCGAGAGCCCTAATGTGCTTTCAGCCAGATAACAAAGGCCAGTTTGCTTTCTTTCCCGTGGTTTCGATGCTGCGTTACATAAACCCTTAGAAATCTTTTGTGCAGATAAATTCAGTGTGTTGAAGCAGTGACCCTTTGCTCCCATGATGCAAGGCACAGAGACGGCTCCCAGCCTTCTTGAGTCAGGGCTGGGCCTTGATACCCATTTCACAAGGCAAACACGCTCTGAGGGCTTCGTCGTCCTGGGGAGACTTGAGGTATTCTGTTCCTGACGAAAGGTGGCATTGGCAGCTCGGCCTCATTTAGTGCAAAGTTTTTAATGCAACAACGTATGTACTTGGATCACTTCAAAATGCAGTTATCCCCTGTTTTTCACGAGGTCTCCTACACCAGACTCGGATGATTGAGCTGGAAACATTTCAGCCAGGCTCAGTGGCTCGTCTCCGGGGTCCTGCAAAACTTGAGTCTCTGTGGGCGGTGCTTTGGCTACCCTGTTTCCTAAGCAAATGGGCCGTGGGTTAGTGATGGGGATCTGACTCCATCGTGTTCTCTCCAGCTCCCTCATTTTCCTTGGAATTCTGGGTCACTCAAGAACTCACTGTTGCTGTTTAACAAGTAAAGTTCTGGGTCCCTGGTGCATAAAACTCAGGCTTCATGCATCTCCATTCTGAGCAAGGCGCTGAGGGAGGCCTCTGCAATGCGCCCACCCGCCCTCAGCCATGCGTCCCTGTCCCAGCTGTGGTGTGCGTCCAGTGTCGCTGCAGTCGGCGGCCCATGCGGTGACAGAGCGGTAGTGTCTGAGTAAGCCTCCACACAGGTAGGCAGGCCGGCCGGCCAGCGGCACGCCACGGATTCCCCCACAACACGCAGGGCCCACTCCGGGCAAGGCTTCGGATGTGCTGTGCGAAGTCACACAGAAGCCAGATATACGATGAATTTTTCTGCCCCTCAAGGCCAGGGGGGCGTTTTTGGTGTATCCCCGCTCTGGGAGGGGTCTCATGCCCATCCCCTTATTCTGAGTTCTCTAATCCATAGTGATGTTTGATTGGTGGGTCACCCAAGCTAACATACACCCTTTGGGGGACTCTGTTTAAGATGGAGAAACTCCACAAGCTGGTCACACACAGACAGCAGCCAGGCCGGCCATGAAGAAGGGGAGGCCTTCCCCTTTGGGATGGAAGGCACAGTGAAGGACGGTGACCCTGGATCCCGAGGACGGCTGCTGGGTGTGGACAGGACACAGGCCAGGGGCTGTGCTGTGCACAGCTGGGCAGAGTGGGGTCCAGGGCTCTCATGCGGTATCCTCTTATAGGCTGCTTGCTCCCTGGCAGCTCATCTGAGTTACCACATGAGAGAAAAAGGAGAAAAATGACATGCCCTTGAACAAATGAAGTGCAAGATGTTCCTTATCTTCAGAAAAAAATGAAGTTTGGATCTTTCTTAAGGAGTAGGGACTTTTATATAGAGAATCATCCGAGAATAACATGTTTACAATTTGTGTGGCCTTGATTGTGTTAATGAAGCCATTATTCAAATAGAACATGAAAATCTTTCCACTGTGGAGGCCCCTCAGCCGAGTGTTCCGAGTGAAAAGGAGCAACTATTGGAGCAGCAAGAGGAGAGCCAAGGCCATTGCCAAACCGCTGGGCGGGACTGACGGGGCCAGGCCGGCCTGGCCCTTCAGCATGCACATCACCCTGGACCAGGACCCGTTGTTGGGCAGGGGGGCAATGCCTGCCACGCAGCACATGACGTTGTAGACATCCACGGACCGGATGGGAGCAGCTCGGAAGTTGGTCTTGAAATCTGAAAGAGAAAGGCAAGCAAGCAAGTTATCGTAGTCACTCACCAGGCAGAGTGGCACTGAATCCCCGTGTGGAGGGATTATGCTCAGGCTGCAGGTGGCTTTGCGACCAGAAAATGAGCTCTGTCAATGGGGCGTGGCCAGGGGATTGTGAACTCGGAAGAGTATGTGGAGGGCCACAGGTCGTGGAAGGGAGTAACTTCCTGTGGCTCATGGAGATGAGCCCAATCAGCGAACAGACTGACCTTGCGCCTGTTTCTGCAGAGCTTGGAGCCCAGGTGAGGTCCCAGAAGTCTGACTGTCTGACTAGGCTCTCCAAAGCCCAGTTCAAGGGCATTCCCATCTTTCAGAACACCTTCCAGCAGGGGCTGGTCGGCTGCATGCCGGGTTCAGAGACCCCACCACAACTCAAGAATGTTTCTCCATTTTCCATGGAGAGCCCAGGACTGGACAGACAGAGGTAGGACTGGACAGTCTGCCCAGAGCTGGCCAGCTCAGAGCAACAGTGATGGCTTCCTGAGCACAACTGGAAGATCATTTGAACCTTCTTTAGGAGCCTTGGACTGTCAGATGAAATAACTTGGCCGTGTGGGGAAAAAGCAAATGGGCAGAGTTACAGAGCCAGGGAAGGCTCTGGGAGGTCTAATGTGGAAGCTCTGGGATTCTAGAATCCCAGAGGGAGCAGCCAACACCAGCGGTGATGTGGGCGGTGAAGGCAGGGCTGGCCATTCACGGCATCGCAAGTCAGGGCACCAAAGGATGGATGTCAACCCAGAGCGCACCCGCTCCTTCCCCACGGGAGGCAATAAGATGCTGACTGCAGAGAGCTTGTCTGCTTAACCGTGAGGGGGAGAGTTGGGTAATCATGTCCGGGAGCAGTTTCACTTTTAGGCCCCAAGCTAGACTTTCCAGCAAAATACCTGAAGCTGCACTGAGGTTGAACTGAGAAGGGAGATTCTATCAACCAACAAAGCTCGGGGATGAGCTTTCAGTCCATCTAAGAGTTTTGGAAGGAAATGGGTAGTTTGGGGGCTGTGACCTTTGTCATTGCTTTGCTAAAATGGTCACATAGGCTTTATTTACAAAGCAAACCGACGTGATAGCAACGTCATGCAGGAGTGCCAGGATCACCCTCTAGTCTGGTGTCAGCCCTGAAAGGACAGGTTTGGAAGGAAGTTACATGAAGAGAACTTGGCCACAGAGCACAGAATGGCTCTCGCTCACTTTGGAGATTTAAAATGGAATTTGGAACAAAGAAGTTCATAAGTACAATCAGCCTGCAAGCCTTAGGAGCTGGGCCACCTCAGGAAACAGATAGGGACGTGGTACCTAAAAATCATAGTTTCAGTCATATTGTATGTACTCAAAAATGGCAGCTAACATTACTCTAACATTGTTAGCAGGCATGTCGGATAAATGCCCAGCAAAAGCGAGCAGTGGGTGGAAAATCCTTCATAAACTCTCTGGGGGGTTCATTTCACTGTGGGAGCAGGGAGGATCAGGATCAGCATCACCTCAGGGTAAAATTTGTTTTTTAAAAAAATCCAGAAGCTCCTAGGACAGGAGGATGTAGGCCACCCCAGGAGGTCACCCCCTCTTCATATCAAGGCAGATGGCACATTTGGACAAAAATGGTGGCTGCACTTGCCAAGAGGTGAACCAGCTGCTGCTTGAGGAATCGATGGGAAGGGTGCCCCAGTGACAGGAAAGCAAGTCCCCTCCATCCTTCTGACTTGCTGTGAACTTGGATGTGGCCATCCTACTGCCCCACCACATGGTGGTCATGTCCTTGTCGGGTGTGTGGGGGGAGAATTTGGGAGGCAGACAGTAGTCAACCCAAGATATCCTTCCCCGGCCTTCTAAACACCCCCTTCTTTAACACTTGGCAGAAGTATTGCAATAAACCCAATAGAAGACCATCTTTTAACGTTCAAAGAGCAAAACCAAATCTTGTGTTTGTCTGCAAAAAGCAGAGTTGAGTTTTCTTTCCCATTCCACCTGGCTCATGGCTTCTGATTCTGGAGGGCTGGGAATTTGGGCCAGGCTGGAATGGAAGCTTCTAGAAAATTCCTGGATAGCAGAACAATACTAGACACACTCTGGGAGGACTCCGCCAAATTCTGCTGAGCTCCAGATGACATTTTGAACCTGCATTGGGAATCTGAGTCATTCCCATGGGTCAAATTTTTGTGGATATTAAAACTGCTTCTCTTAAAGTGTGTGGGTTCTGCTGCCTCCCACGCTGCCTGGACACCCGGACTGCTTGCCGAGCGAGGCTGCTCGCTGGCCTGCACGCAGCTCACTGAGCCACGCTCCTGCTGTCTTAACGGGAATGTGGCGTTCTGCCTGGGCAGGGTTAGGTTGTTCGCATTTGAAACTGGGATTAACCAGAGAGAGGCTGCCTTCCAGAATCCGTTCCCTTTCTCTTAGCTGGGCCAGACTCACTGACTTCTAAGACTGGATGTGTGCAGCCGTAACGTTGCCCAGCTTCCTCCCTCAGCGAGAGGCACGTACGATTAATCAGGAGGGATGCACCTTTATCTCAAAGTGCAGTTAGATACCCATTAACGGCCTTGCTCTTACGTTTTCTTCCGAGTAAACAGCCAGTGTGTGAAGCTGTTCAATCTTTCATGAGAACTGGAGCCAGGAATGTGATGTTTGGCGGGAGGCTCTCAAGGCTCAATCTGCCTGGAAACATTTTTGCAATTAGCCCAGTCCATTTGCATCAGGGGTCGTCTTTCTGTCTATGAAAGACTCAGACTTTGAGTTTTAAAGGAGCACTCGACGGAGGCCTTGGCTAACGGACAAAATCTCCCCGCCGATGTGAACTCCAAGTTGATGCAGCTTGGGGAATTCAGTTTGAAACTTGGGGTATGTTCTGCTTTCAAATAGGCCTGAGACACTAGCTCATAAACATGCCTTCAACTGACAACTGTTCTGCATTCACAGTCTTTTTTCTCTCCGGGAAAGGAGAAGGTGATGCTTTTGAATGGGAGCCCAGCTGTCTGGTGCTCCCCCGTGCAAAGTCCATGGCCCTGGAGTGTCTCCACGCTAATCTAGTAGGTTGACCTCCACCAGGTCCGCAGGGCTTCATCACTCACCCACTTCACTAGGAGCTCTGCAGAGCCAATGGGCCGGCTGACAGGCAGCACCTGACAGATATGATTGGTCGATGGCAACGTGCTGGACACCCTCCGCACTCCCCCCTGCGGCCAAGTCCTGAACCCAGCCAGGGCTCTGGACGTGTTTGCTGCTACTGCTGTCTACGGCTTCCTTAGGGACCGGGAACTTGAATCACAAGTGGGAAAGGATTTGGACCCCTGTGTTTCCTAAGCTCAGGGTCCCAGAGGCCCCCGGGGAGGGTGCAGAGACAGACACCTCACGGTTCTCAGCAGCTATTGTGTCCTAAGTAGCGTGACCCAAGGCACGTGGGTTGATGTAGATCTTTGTCTTGCTACATCGAGAAGAGCAAGGCTTCTAGGTCTAATGTCTCACTTAGCATTTGAAAGGCAAGTGGGGATTTCATGGGCTGAAGCATTTTGATGACATCCAGGAAAAGGCTTTGGGATGTGGGAATCAGGGCCAGCTTATTCTATTTAACTACGAGGGCGGACAGTAGTGAGAAGGAAGAGGAGCTCATGCACCATCAACGAAAGGGTAATGGCTGTCGGATGCTTTTTACTCTAATTTTTTTTGGTAAGAAGACGGTGTTCAGGTAGTAGTATGATCTTTAGAGTGTTTGATAAACTGTTCCAAAATGTGAATTTTTAGCTCTCTAAATAATCAAAGCAAATGACCAAATAGGCCACCTTCGTCCCCTGCTCCCTTCCAGCCTTAGGAATTTATTGGGCCAAAGAAGCCACGGTAAATTTGCTTTCATCCAAGGCATCCCTAGTCATTCTGGCTGATTTTCAGAGTCAGTCTCCAGGTCATTTTCCAGCCGCCTTTGAGCGCATCCCGGCTTCTGGTTGGGCCCTGAACCGAATGGCCCCCAGGTTGGGTGCGCTGCACAGGGAGGAACTGTGGGAGGGGCAGACCCCGGGAAGCCAGCCCATCCAAGCTGGACCTCGGGGCTGTCAGCAGCCCAGTGTCTGGTCAGCTCTCCTGGACCTCAGATGGCTGTGAAATCCCATTTCGAGGAATTAAGTAAAAGATGAATCACGCACATGTGGAATACATTTTCTTCACTGCGCTCAAGATTTCACATTTACAAGGAAAACTATTTGGCCACATTTGCCAAACCCGAGAAGCATTTGAAAGCGAGCCAGCGCAAGATGTCCACGGAGACCGGCTGGGCTGGCTGGGCTCTGCGTGAAAAGAAGTCGGCCTGGCTTTCACTCACGCCCTGAGTCCCTGGACACGTGGGAGGGGATGACACAGGGAATCCTGTTGTGCCCTCACCTACCAGGTCCGAAGGCCAGGAAGATGCCCCGCATGTCCCTGAGCTCGTTGTCGTAGCCGTGCCAACCGCGCTGCCAGCCTTCCCTCTTGCCGGTGCTGTTCATCCAAAACGGAAGCAGCTCTCGACTCTGCAACCAAGCAAGGCAGTTACATCTCGCTGCGCCCAGATGACTGTCACCAGAGAGCAGCGGGCCCTAACCACCTCCCAGCGTGGGGGTGTCCTTCTCAGCTCTGGCGTCCTCACTTCCTACTCCCGGTAGCTTGGACCCCTCAAGGCAGCCCATCCGCTGCCAGGGAGCTCTGGTTAGGAAGGTGCTTTCCTACATGGAGCTGCGAGGCACCTGTGCCTTGCAATCTGCTTTAGAGCCACTAAATACAGCATGTCCGAGACAGACCCGTGATAAAGTATTTCTGTGGCAACATAAAAAAATGTATTTGGCCTTTGTCCCAGGTTCCTGGCACAGACTCCCCAAACCCTTGGAATGTCCTGGGTGACAGGAGTGCCTTTGGTATTTGTAAGAGAGCTTTTCCTCCCACACCTGGGCTTATGCTAATTGGATGACGGCCTGAGGGAGGGGCTAGATAGCTTCAGGATGGAGGCTGGTCCCTCCGGGGGTGGGGGCGTGGGGGGGGTGAGAGGGTCAGAACTTTCAGCCTATCTTCTGACCTCTAAGAAGGAGCTCAGTCATGTGGCCAGTCATTGAATGACCCCAACCTACACAATGAAACCCCATGTAAAACCCTGGAACCACATGGCCAGGGAGTCTGGGGACTAATGAGCACAGCTATGTGCTGGGGTGGGGTGGGGTTAACCCAAAAGGACCGGGGATGATCTGCACCGCCCCCCACGCATCTCTTCCCTGTGGCCATACCTCACTCGTAGCCTTTACAACAAATCAGTCATCACAAGTGCAGGACCTCTCTGAGTCTGAGATGCATTCCAGGGAATTATCAAACCTGCAGGGGGTTGTGAGAACTCTCCAACTGTAGCCATGTCAGTTACAAAAGTGTGGGGAGGCTGGGGACCCGCACTTGTGCCTGTCGTGTGAAGGGGTGCACTCTCGTGGGACTGAGCCCCTTAACACACAGCGGTGGGGAGGCACGCTGCTCTAACTCGGGGTCATTCGTGTCATCACTGAGCTGTGTTGTAGGGCACCCAAGCACTGCCAGAATTATTGGAAAAGCAGCATCTAATGTCGTCATCTCGAGTTTCTAGCACAGCCCCGGAAGCCCAGAGGTGGCCCGCTCTGCCCACCGGGCGTGCCTTCCCCCATCCGTACCACCCGTCCTTCCAACGTGTTCGCCCCTCCTCTCCCTGTGGTCAGACGTTTGAAGACGACACTCAGGTTCCTCTCATCCAGGTCTTGTAATTCCATGCTCCCTTCTACTGCTCTTCCTCTGGGGTGAGACCCAGGACCGTCACTGCCCCGACACCCTTCCTCCCTTCCGAACTCACTGTTCTCAGACTACAGGTGCTCACTCGGGGGGCGAAAGGCTGAAAGGTGGGTCCTGAGGAGGCTGTGGCCAGGTGGACACACCGAGCCCCTCACGGCAGGCTGAGCATTCACTCCCCCCAGTCCAGGCGTCTTCCCCTCACTAAGCAGGTGTGATGTCACAGACAGTCCAAACGCAGGCGGTGGAACGGCTGGTTGTGATGAATGAGCAGAAGCAAAACAGCTAAAGTACCAGCTGCTCACGGGTTGGCTCACAGACTTGCAATAGTCCCGTGTAGTTGGTGGGCTGTACGGTTCACCAAGAGCTGACCCTGATACTCACCTAATTGTCACAACGTCCCTCCTTTGTAGTTGAAGAAACCAAAGCACAGAGAGGTGAACTGGGACTCAAAGTCACACAGCTGTGGAGCTGCAGGTCTGGGACTGACACCCAGGTCACCTGTCTCCCTGAACTTATGCCCCTTTCACTAACCACAGCCAGAGGTCACCACGGTGCTCCTGTGGGCACTGGACGGTGAGGGCCTCCCCTGTCCCTTGCCTCTCCACTCCCTGACTGGTGGCCAGTTATAAAGTGTAGGGAAGAGGTTTTGGAGTTGGATTGGGTGGGATGAAATTCCAGCTTGCCGCGTTCTAGTTCTGGGATCCTGGGCACGCCACTTCACCCCTCTGAGCTTCTGTTTCCCTGCGGAGGGTGACGATGCCCTCCCCACCGAGATTTTGGAGCATGGCATGGCTGTGCACTCAGTGCCTGACACATAGGAGGTGCTCGCTGAACGGCCGCGGACGGCCCCCAGAGGCACGGGCCGTGGGGCAGGCACTCTGGCCCCGTGCAGCCGGGCAGTGATGGCCGTGAGGGCTGAACTCGCCTCTGCCGATTTAGCTGTCATATCGCATTGCACACCCGTCCAGTCTCAGCCCCTAAATCGCTCCCTGGCATGACTGCTTGCCAAATCGCACTATTTCACTGACTCTCCATTTCCTGCATTTCCACCCTCCCGTGCCCCTCCTCCTCCAGCTGGAGCTTGTCCTTTTTCATGGGAACGTTTCCGTTAACTCACTGCATTTCTCACTGGTTGTACCCTTTTTGCCCTTTATCTGTTGGTGATCGAGACATGCCCGGACTCGGCTTCGGCAGCTAATGTGCTGCAAGGCTGCCTATCTCGCAGCCACGAGGTGGCAGTTCCTGAAGTCCTGGGTGGGACGTGTCGTTCCGAACAACTTCAGCAGTTATGAACCCCAGAGGACGTGTGAACCCCCATGAGAGAGTGACAGGGGAAAGGGAGGCGAAGACCAAGTACCCAGTTAAAAAATTCCAGTCTAAATTCCACAGATACAGGGGCCAGCAGAAGTAATGCCTGCTTGAGTGTGGTTGGTAGGGCAATAATATGGGTGTGATCATTTATAGTTGTAATGTGAACATTTCACCTAAAATGTCACCTGGTGCGCTTGAGTGTGATATTGTTATGTTACAGAAATACATGTTTATGATTTTGTAATAATAAAAAGGGACATTATTTGTGCTGGGCCCTGTATAAGCAATGAACATCTCAGCCCTGACGGTGACAGGGGAGTGGTCTGGTGACAGGGAAAACCACTAGTTTTTATGAAAGTGACAAGCTGCTTCAATGAAACAACTGTTCTGACTGGTTTTCAATAGTAAGAATCTTCTGGCTGCTCGTGGGCGAAGCTGACCCTTTCGGTTTATGTGACTGAGATGAATACATTGCACGCAGGGCCCCAGTTTCAACACGGTGCATTCAACGATTGTTCCTCTCCTTCCTGTGGGCGCTGGTCACCGCTGTCATGCTGTACCCACACACCACCTCCCACGTGCTTGCACGTGAGGGGGCACGGAGAAGGTGTGCATGTGTGTATGTGTCACACAGACCAGCCTTTGGAGCGGGAGTCCCCAGGCTGCCTGATGCCATCTGACCCACCAGGTCCAGGGACTGCCCCATAGTGCCACCTAGTGACGTTTTAGGGAGGTGCCCAGACCCTCCAGGTTCGGCCCAAGGTGAGCTGGTAGAGAACTGGGGTATGTGTGGGGAGGGAAAGGGGGAGAACCCCTAAGTCTGGCTCACTAAAACAGCCAGGCCTTGCTGTAGGATGAGCAACCAATACCCAGAAGTTTCCAGAAACACACAGTCCTTCTGCCGCGTGTTGTGCAAGGCCTGGGTAAGGGACCTGGTGGCTCCCCACTAATAAAAAGGGGGGAATCCACTCCATGAAGGCAGTGAAGAAATGGGATGTCGTTGGTGAGAGGAATCCTGGGCAGGGGTGGGGCGTGTCTGCCAGCATGTGGGGGAAGGCAGTGGTTTACGAGCCTATTTATTCAATCAACAGAGTCACTGAGCACTGAATCTGCCAGCCGCTCTGCTAGGGTGGGAGCGCAGGTGAGGAGAGTGGTTCCTTCACCTAAAAAGGCTCATCTTTGGTGAGAGGGAGAAGGGCTACAGCTCCGGGGTGGTTTTCTGGCAGGCCAGGACCAGGGTGGGCGCCCTGAACCTAAGGCAGGAAGGTGGGTCCAGGCGCCGAGGAGCCAGCCCTGTGGGTGTCAGCAGGGGTCAGCTGTGTGAGTGTGTGTGTGTGTGAGTGTGCATGGTGTGCAGTGTGTGTGTGGATGAGCGTATGCAGCTGTGGGGCACTACAGAGGCTGCACAGCGAGCTCTCAAGTGGGCAGGTGCCGAGGTCCCTCAGCATCAGGACCCTTGGGAATTTTACTAGTGGGGACAGTCTGGCCCCGAGAGGCCTGAGAGGCCAGGAGACTCTGGGGACCTCCCACAGGACATGCATCAGAAGAAAGTAGCCACCAGAGCGAGACTGTAGGAAGGAGTGAGAGGAAGTGAGGATTTACTGCCCTTGGGTGCTGGCTTTCCTGAGGTTACGCCAGTCAAATAGGGTGACCGGCTGTCCTGAAATCTGATGAAAAGAAATGAAATGTGAACCCCCCTCTAGGTGTGAGGGCCCTACTTTATTTTCCTTGGTCATGGTTATAACAGGAACCTCCCAGGCCCCCAAAAGTGCGATACACTTCTGACATCATCTCAGGCTGAAAAAGGCACTCAATAATAACGTGTGAGTCGGAGGCGGCTTCGATTAAAACCCTCGAGGGAGTGACAATAACGAGGACCATTCTCATGGCGTTGCTGCTGGGGTCCAGAGTGGGCTTTGGTTTCCATCACAAACCGCCATTTCTCAGATTTCGCAGCCTCGCTATTTTAAAGGCTCCTCCCGAGAAGCTTCCTGTTGGCAGGACCCCTCAGAGTCCTGGGGGATGGAGGTCATGAGCCTTAAGGCGTGCATTTGCCACACATCACTGCAAAGAGATGTCCCTCCAACAGCCTCTCTCTCTGTCTTGGAAGGCTCCCTCCATCTAAAGCAGAATTTCGCTGCACAGGCCTCTGGCCCTGCTCTGACCCTGGAAAGCCTGTACCGCACACGGCCTAATCCTGGAAATGAAAAATGCCAGACAGCCAAGTCGGTGGGAGCAAGAAAAACAGAGTTCCTTGGAGTAGACAGGCGTGTTGGAAGACAGCACCGAGTGGATGGGGTTTTTCTTTTCCTTTCCTTTTCCCCGGGATCGTGTTTATTGAAGTGTGCCAGGGGTGAGGAGGGCATGCGCGTGTTCTCAGACAGCTTACGCAGGCGACCCTAATCACCACCAAAAAGCAGGCCGCTTCCAGCACTCAACACCCAACTTCCTGAAGCTCAGGGAGTTGGGCCTGGACAATACCACTCAGGCTGCTACTGACACTCAGAAGCCACGTTTCCCAGATTGTCTTCATTTCCCCCAAATGTTTTGGGCCCAGGCCTAACTGCCAATCATCCACAGGTCTTAGAACGGAGGTTGGCATGGCATATCCTTTGCCAGCTTTCAAAATAAACCTTTCCTCCGGAGACACATACTGGCCTCCCTGAGAAGCCTGGCCTGAATTTGCTGCATTTTTTTTTTTCTCCATTCAGAAGATCGACAATGAGACACCGTGCTTCGCAATCTTTCACCAGGGTCTGGCCACATCTGGCCACCTTTTTCAGCACGGTGGCATGACGCAGACGCTGTCCAGAAGGGTCCGCAGGAATTGGCCCTGAAACTAGAAGGACTGCAGAGAGCTGACCTGGCCTGCCCTTGAGCTCCAGCTGCGGGCTAATGGAAGCTTGGGGAATTTCCACACCTTTTCCCCATTGAAATCTCTTCTAGGGCTACTATTAATTAGCTCAAGTTCAAGGCTTGACTTAGCTTTCCTCTCTGTTTGTTTGGTTACTGATTTACAAAATTACAAAGTGAACAACGTGTCGAACCAAGAATCTCAATATTTAATGCGTATTTAATCTCAATAATTAATTCATTGAATTCGTATTCCACGAACATATCCTTGGCCATGAACTAGTTTTCCATGAAGGAAAAGGAAGTTTAAGATGCCACAAACCTCACCTCAAGGAGCTTTGAGCCCAGAAGGAAGAGTTACATCCAGTTACATCCCTCCAACCATTTAAAAACTTCACCTGGGCCTTGCACTGGACAAATCATGTCCACAAACATGACTAATGTGGTTCACGCATGTGCAAATCATTCATGTTGGCAACAGGAAAGGATGGACCCAGGGTTTAGAAGAGAAAAAGGAAGCAAAGCGCACAGCTGAGCTGGTGGAGAGGTTTTTGCCGGACTACACGAGCAAGAACAAAAGAGAGAGATAATGTTAGAACCTCTGTTTCTGCCGGTGTGAAGCAGCCCGTCCCAAGAACCAGGAGGGTGAGTCTCTGCCTCTGAAACAGGAAGTCAGAGAGAGGCCGAACCCTTTGATGGGAGACTTGGAGGATCTTTGCAAAACTGGACTGACTGTGCGCTCACTGGTTGTATTTGGTTCGAGACCTGCCTTGTCCTTCCTAGCTTTGTAAACTTAGGCAAGACATTTAAAACTTTGAGCCTGATCAGCTCATACAATTGGGGTGGCAATATCCACAATGCAGAGACAGTAACCAGGAGACCCTTAATTCAAGGTCGCTATTATTGCTGCTGTTATTATTGTCCAAAATTCTGAAAAAAATTTTCCATACATTTAATATCTACAAAATGTAAAATAGCTCAATATGCGCGTCATTGAAACTTTTGGAGGTGGTCGTGGGGGGCTCATTCTAAAGTTGCTACTGATCCCTGATAAGTGGAGATGGTTTTTACAGCCCTCATTATTACTGATTAAAGGTGTAGGGAGTAACACCGGTGGTCTCTGTATTTAGTGGGTTAATAAGGACAACAGGATTTTCAGAGGAACTGCTCACCACCTCAGTTCCTCAACTCCGTCTTTCTCATGAGTTGTGAGTTACAGCGTCCTGAAGGTCCCGGGTCACGGCGCTCCCCCATTAGGACTCTTTGCAACTTTCCATTGCCCTGCAGAGCATGCAGCATCTTTCCCACGGCCTGGACCAGTCACGCCCCTGCTCCCTGCACTGCCTTGGCCAGGCCCCTTCCCTCTCCTCTCTCCCCGTCACCGGCCACGTGGCCCCTTCTGTCAGTTCCTCTCACTCTCAAAGCCCTTTCTTTCCTGGCTCCGGTTCTTCAACCATCTCAGTCCTTGGTCTGGAAAGTAGCACCCCCACCCCTACCCCTGGTCCCCCACCTGATCGATGACCACTCATCCTCCAGGTTTCAGCCTCAAGAGACCCTCTGCCCTTTCATGTCACATGGGTTCCTCCCCTCCCAGACGGTCTCTTCCATAATGCCATTTGTGTTGTAACTGCACGCTCCTTCGTGTGCGTGGCGTGCGTGCTTATTCCATATTTGGCTTCTTCCCTGGGCCACAAGCTCCTGGAGGACAGCAGCTCCTCACTGTAGCCAGAATTGGACCTTGGCTGGCGTATGTGTGGTGGGCACTCTTCAAATCGTTGCTGGATGTGGTAGCTGACTTTTTAGGCAGAGCACGGGTGTTATGGCAGAGGGCAGTGTGCTTGAGTTTGGCGGGGACCACCCACCCGCCTGTGTCTCCACTCTCCACTTGGCTGTGTTGCTCCTGACTATCCCACATGCCAAGGACACTTAGCATCTCTGGACCCGCTTCCTGAGGGACCTTGGGCCACCCTAGACATGGTGACAACCAGGCTGCCCCAGCGCCTCCCACGGGAGGGGTGGGTGGGTCAGAGGTGCGTGACGGGGGCTGTGGGCTGGGCGAATGGGCCCCGCTTGTTCCAGGCTCAGATGCTCCAGCGAAGAGTGTGACCCTTGTCCCCTGGCAAGGACAAGCAGTGGGAGCTTTCCAGAGGACAGTGCCCAGGTCTGAGGGAGACAGAGGAGGTGATGGCATCCGCTGAGGACCCCCATTTCCTTGCTTGGGACGGGTGGAAGGTTGGAACCTGACCCCTACAGGCGGCCTGGGTTTTTGCTTCTTCATTTTAGTTCTGAGACTCTGGCTGGGGGACAGAAGGCAGAGAAAGGACTGGCCCTCGTTGGAAATCCAGTCTGTGTATCAAAGGGCACGGAGCAGAGGCAATCTGCGGGGGAGGGGGGAGGGGGCTCTTTGCAAGGAGCAGCATCAGCAGTCACAATGGGAACTGTGGGGTTCCAAGTGACAAACGAAATCTGTTTTCCCATCTTTATCTTTTTCAGTGACAGCTCTCTAAACAATCATTTAAAAAAAAAAATCTAACTCAGTTAAGTTTTTCTGTTAGAGCAGCCAGCTGCCTCGGAGTCTGCTACATTTAAACTGGTGGCAAAAAGTTGGGGTTTCTACGGGAATGGAAGCAAAATCCTGCAGGCTCATGGCACGGCAGCCAGAAGGAGAAAGGGGGAGGGGAGCCCAGTCTCTCAGACCCCAGCCGGCATCTGTGTGTCCTGACTCAGCTGCCTCCCACACCAGGGCTGCACCAGGGAAAATGTTTCTGGGCTCTCCAGAGCCAGACCCAGGGCGGACCCTTGCAGGCCCGAGAGGGCTGCGCGGCTGCAGCAGCGGGTTGGGTGTCATCCAGCAAGACTGTGCTCTGGGACGTTGGGGGTGGCACAAAACCCAGGGAGCCTTTACCATGTGGGAGGTGAGGGGCACTGGCACAGAGCGGGAACAGGCGAGAGAAGGGAGTTTTCAGTCCTCAGTGGTCAAGCAAATATAATGAGGAACAAAAAGATACAAAAGAAACACATGGAAGGCAACAAGGAGAGAGTGGGTGCTCTCATTCCTAGGATTCTTTGAAGACAAAGAAATAGAGCCCCAAGGTTATATCGAAGTAGAATCAGAAATTACATATATTTTATATATGAGTCTTAAAAATAAAAAATCCACAAATTCAAGCACAGGGGTAAAATGACTGAGGTATTTTCATTTAGGGAGCTAAGATACGAAAAGGAATGATTAAATTTAGACCTGAATGTCTCTTGGGACATAAGGACAACCATGATTTTCCAGAGACACCTTTGTGTCCGCATATTGTAGACACCACAAATTCCGTTAATGTCACTGGTTGCCCTTTCCTCTCTGGGTTGGCTGCTGGGAAGCTCAGAACCACACGCATGTCCCACTTCATGTCGTGGTGCGTTACTTTCTGGACTCACAACATCCATGGTGCAGGGCCATTGAGAGAATTACCAATAGGAGCCAGGAGGTACTTAGTCTGAGGTAGCTGCTATTATTTCATCATGGCTGTTGATGAAAATTTAGGAAGAAATTTTTCTTGATAGATTTCTTATCTACCAGGGGCAAAATGGGACAGGAGCCACTCTCAAGGTTCTGAGGACCCAGGCGTGATGAGTGGAGATCGTTTTGTAGTGTATGGTGTTAGTGATTCAGTCCTGTCAGGTAACACTGACAGTCTCCACGTGCAGTGGGTCAGCCCTCACCTTTCGGCACTAATCTTTTTTTTTCACGTCCTATATAGCTTCCCTTTGATTTCTTCCCTTTCTAAAAAAAGTTTCTGCTTCAAGTGCTCTAAAAAAATTATATCCTTTCTGAAATTATGTGTGTATATATATATATATATATAAATTATATATATATAAATTATATATATATAATTTAATTGTCAGGAGTTAGGCATTATTTCTTTTTTAAGTTTATTTTTTATTTAAGTACAGTTGGCATACAATCTCATATTGATTATATTAGTTTCAGGTATAAAATACAGTGCTTGAACATTTTTATACCTTGCCACGTAATCACTCCACTAATTCTAGTAATCATCTGTCACCTTGTAAACTTATCACGATATTATTGACTATATTCTGGGAGGGGGGTGTGGAAAGGGAAGGGGGATTATAGGCATTCTTTCCTTCTGCTGTCATGGCTTCTCCTCCTTTCCTAAGCCATACAGTGAAATAATGGGTAGCCCTAGCTCTGATTTACACAAACATACGTATGTATGTGTGTCCGTGTGATGTATACAAAAGTAATATGATATAGAATATAGTGTGCAGTTGCCATACGGCTTCGCCCTCAGAAGCTACTGGAATCTGCCAGTTTCTGCTGGGAAGCAGGAACTTGGAGTTGCCGCAGGGTGGTGGGAAGGGCGTGACGGAAGCAGAGCTGGGGCAGAGGCAGGCATGACGGGGTTGTCACTGGGCTTTCTGAGGGACCAGGAGCACTGTGTCCTTGCCATCTTTCCATGCCCTTTGTTTGCTGATCTAAGCTCTAAGGACTCGTCTGCCTCATTCCCAGCCTCTGTCCCACTGCGTCTGGTGGGTGTGGCCTGCTGGCCTGCATTTCAGCATGGCGCCAGGTCTTAGCACCACAGTGGACCCAAGCGAAAACTTTCTAGCCAGGCTGGTGAGTTGGTTGATGAGACCTAAGTGGAAGTTTGCTAGTGGGTTCTGGGCAGAAGTGGATTCACAGTGTAGTTTAAAGAGTTTAAACATCAGGGCTTCTCATTTGCCTGGGTTTCTTCCAGGTCCCAGCCCCTAATTTTATATTCATAATTTTATTCCCTCTTTTCTTAGCAACCCCTTCTCCAAATTTTACGATTGCCAGAGTCCCACAAAACCTGTATTTGCCTCTTATGCTAGGATATATTTTTTTCTCCCTGATAAAAGTATTAGATATATAAGAAGCCACACCCCTTTTCTTCTTGCTTTGGGATAAATGAAGGGATGGGATGCTTGGAGCTACAGCAGCCATCATGTGACCCTGAGGGGAAAACCTAAAGAATTACAGAAGAGCCAACTCAAGGCCTTGATATCACTGAGTTGCTCATGAACCAACCCTGCAGCTGCCTACCTCCAGACTTCTACTTGTATGAGATAATAAATCTCTATTATTTAAACCACATTTATTCAAGTGGCCTATGACTTATTACCAAGAACATCTTGACTGGTACCCCTGGGTCCCCCATCACTGTGTTAATCACTCATCAGAAAATCATGCTACGGCCGAGATACTATGTCTGCCTTCCAGACGGAACCTTCCCCGATGGCTGCTGTGGCTGCAGTGGCTTCACTGCTGCCTGCCCCGTCCTCCTGGAGTGGTCAGGGCCTCTCCCCCGGCACCTCATTAGTCGTCCATTCTCTTAAGGATGACCTCTGGCTTGGCCACTGTCCTACCTAAACCCGTTCTCTGGTAAATTACCCTAAATCACCTCTGCCTTCTCACAACCTCCCTCTGCCCCACGGCAGCATCTTCTCAGGGCAGCTGATTTCGGCTCAGCATGAGAAAGTGCACAATACAGGCACCGCCATGCTAAGAAATGGGCGCCAGCCAACTGTGAATGAACTCATCTATTTGCTCCAAAAATGCAAAAGAAGTTCCAGCCGAATTTTCTAAATTGAACGAGTTCCAGGAGTAAGGCCTTTTGTGGGACTTGGAAAGCTGGCTTCGCACCATGAAGTTGGATAGACCCACTTGACAGTGTGTGTGCTCAGGGCAAAGTCCCGAGAAGACCGCCACAGGTGAGAGTTTGCCCAGAGCACTCTCACACCAGGTGAATTTCAGACTGTGATAAAGCGAAGAGAAGCATTTTGGTTTGTAGAGGAGAGAACATGAGGGGCAGAGGTGAACCTCTTGGAGGCTTAAAATTACATGGCCTGCTCTGGCCATGTAGCTCAGTTGGTTGGAGCGATGTTCTGGGAATCAATAGGCTGCCGGTTTGACTCCCAGTCAGGGCACATGCCTAAGATGCGGGGTTTGAGTCATGGTTAGGGTGCATACAGGAGGCAGCCAGTCAATGTTTCTCTCTCGCATCACTGTTTCTTCCTCTCTCTCTCTAAAATCAATTAATAAAGTTTTAAAATCACTTGGCCTAGGAAGCCGAGTCTGTACAGGGCGCAGCATGGCCTGGGGTCAGCACAGCGGGCAGTGCCAGCCAGGTCCACTCCGTTTCTTTGGTGACCGGGTGCTTCTCTGACTGAGAGCCTGCTGGAGCAGCTCAGTTCTCCTGCACGACTGAATTGCACATCCAGGAACCCCCACTGCCCCACACCCAGGCCCCTAGATGTGCCCCCATTTGCCCGATCGCCATCCCTGATCACCACCTGCCCCCTCTCTGGCAGGTCCCGTACTAGGCTTAGGCTTCCTACTTCCGGGGTCTTGGCTGGTTGTGCCAACACCTGCCACGCCTTTACCTGTAGTCTGCTCTCTCCGCAGCCCACCTTCCAACTCACATCCACAGTAACCCAGGCCCTCTTCAGTACTCTAAACAGGGCAGGACCACAGTTCCCCTGAAGGGCCAGGCCTTCATGCACTGGCCCAATATCGGGAGCTGATCAGAGAGTCTGATGACCTTGGCGCCCGGGCCAGTGAGGAGGAGGCCACTGATGTCATTTGGGCATGAGGCAACCATACTTGGGACCCCAAATGCAAGATAATCTCCTCTGTAACATCAAGGTGGCGAATGGCTACCTAGGTCTACAGAGCTTTGTGTGCCAAACACTTCTCTTAAAGGCCCAGCTGAGCACCTCTTCGCTTTCTGCTTCCCTAAAGCCACTGCTTTGGTCCACAGTAGTTGTGCCCCTTTAAACTGAATAGGTCACACACTGAGCCCAGGTAACTGAGTTAGGGTCCGCTCATTAAAAGAGGGTGAGTCTGGGGCCCTGCAGGCGAAACCATGACTCTGGGGCGGAGGCCACTGAGCCCTCTGTCTGAGTCCCCTGGCCACGCCTCTTGATTCTCTCAAGAACGAAATGGGGCAATGAACCACACTTAAGGGCAAGCTGATCTTTGAAGTGTAAACGCCGAATAGTCATGTATCTTTGGTTGTCTGATTGAAGTTGTCTACTGAATACATTGTCATATGTCTTATAATTACCTCGGTTATGAACCATCCTTCATCAGCCACTAAGGTCAAAGGAGAGACGAATTTCCCATGCTTGTAATGGAACCTGCTGGGTATATCTTCCTTCTCATAGGTGGTCATGTGCTCCACTGTTCTCAGTGTGTTGTACACCTGCAAAGAAAGTCAAGAGCGGCCATGTTTTCATTCCCCTTTTAAATATCTGCGAGTATTTGTCGGACCTGGAGGAGAGGGAGGACCTTATAAAACTAAAGAAAGAAATGACCAAAACAACGAATAGATGTGAGTAGGCACAAATGAGAAACTTTTGTGTGTTTCAGGAAAGAAGGTGGCTTTCTATAGTAAGACTGAAGAACCCCTCATACATGGACACCTGGAGGCATGGAGAGGAGCTGCAAACTGGAAGAGCCCCAACGCCCAGCAACAGTGGAAGGGACAAATGAATCGTGGTGTGTCTTGGGAGTGGCATACTATATAGCCACAAAGAGGCATGGATTACAGCTACACAGAGCACCTGGGAGAATCCTGGAGATTTCAGTTGCATGCAAAAAAAAAAGTTCCAGAAGAATACAGGCAAGGCTTTTCCTATCATATAAAGTTCTAATAACTGCAAAACAAAAGACCCAATATGGAAAAACTATAAAGAGAATTAGGGAAAAGATAACTCAGAGTGTAGAACACTGGTTTTCCCTGGGGCGGCCACAAAGGTGAAGGGTCGGAGGAAGGCACCCAGGAGTCAGCCTGGGGAAAGGCAGTGTCCTGTTTCTTACCTGTTCACTGACAACAAGGTGTCATTGTAAAATTACCCTTTACACCTTACACATATTTTACAATAATTTTTTGTAAAAAAATGATAAAGGAACAAATTACAAAAACTTATGTCAAAATTCTAAAATACAATGAAAGAAAGGGAAAGTGACGAATCAGGCACCACTAAGGTCAAAGAAAGCAGATTTGTTCTTGGACTTGACCTACAGCACGTTCTACCCGTGCCTGAATCTTAAAAGCACTGGTAGCCATTTGCCACTAATGACACGGCACACTCTGTACATATTCCCGGTATTTAACCTCAGCTTAAGTGTTTACGGCTAAAATTCAAACCCACCGGCTAACACTGACTTGCTGGCCTTCAGTCAGCAAGTCTTCGTGGGTATAACTGAATCTAAATCTGAGTTTATCTACTCAGCTCTGAAATTAATTGCTCTTCAGGATGTTTAGTGGAGGGTTTCCAATAGCTCCACGAGTTACCGTTCCCTACGTAAGAAAAGCCGTAGTTCTTAAGGGAAATAGGGGGCCTTTTGCCAGAAGCCTTTGGAGAGGGGGAAATATCTGACGCCACACAACAGCTCCCACAAACCGTCCTGTCCATCACGTGACAAACTGTCACCCAGACATAGCCCCTGCCTTGGAATAATCTACCAACTGCTTCAGGCAGCTCACAACTGCCTGGCTCAAACGCCACCCTGCAAGACGCACTTCCAAGCTCGGAAGCTGTTGATGCCGTGGCGTCTGGAAACGGCACCTTCCTGAGCGCCAGACTGGAGATGGGGATGCCGTTCGCCGCCAGGAGGACGGATCTGCTCTGCAAGAAGCATTTCCTGTGGGACCTGGCAGTGCATGAAGTCGCCTTCCCATCTCCTACTGAGGGAGTTCATGGGGGCTTCAGGCAAACACATGTCACATCTTCACTTCCTGAGGAAAAAGGGAGGTCCACCGGGGAACGAGGCAAAGCCAGGGAGAACTGGCATTGTTGGCCACTGTGTCCCTGACCCCCACTCAGACAGAGCAGAGGCTCACGTGGGAATGGGCGGGGCTGGGAGAACAGCCTCTGTGGGCGAAGAGAACAGACCCTAGTGCCCCCTGAGTGCTCCATCAACCTCCCATCACCAATCGGCACCACTGTTTCACCACTGAGAGGGTGGGTGGAGGCCCCAGGCCTACCCAAGGCCTACTCCTGGCATCCCCATGGTTGGCACTGCCACAGGCAGTGGTCCAGGCCTCCCACGAGGAAGACACCCTTCCTGGTCCAGAGCAGTTTTCTCTGGGGGGAGCAGAATTCTGAGAGCCTGTTCTGGGAGGCAACTAGACCACATGGCGTACAGCAGTCCCCGAAAGGTTCCCCTCGTTCCTCCTCATTTTCTCGGGGTGACTCACCAAGTTCTGCCAGGGGTAATTAGAGTTTGGGAAGAAGGGTAAGTAGAGGCTTAGTTATCCCAGGGTGCTGAGTTCCCGATGGGCAGTGACTGAGGGGCGCGAGCTTGGTCCCACACCCTTCTGGGAACCTCCCCCTTTGATGGTGACAATCGTAATAAGTGACACTACATCGTCCTCACGGTGGGCCCTGCATGCTTCTGTGTGCAGGCTTCATGCAGCCCAGGAAGGAAGCTACATGCGCGGACAAGGGCAGAGAAGCGGCAGAGGGGCCAGGTAGGGAGCCGCCCGGTTAGGACAAAGCTGGGACCTGAGCCCCAGCGGTGTGGGTCCCGAGATAAGGTGCCGGCCACAGCACGCTCAGCCTCTGCCGGCTCATTCATCACCTGCTTATCTCCAGGTCCCTGATGGACACAGTGCAGGCAGGTGGCTGTCTTCCAGAGAAAGGGCATTCTGTGGGTGCATCTGATCTGGCCTGAGAAGTACTGCATTTGGGCCAATAATAATACGGCCCTATTCATGGCTAAGCACTGTCCATCCTCCATCTCATTTCATTGCCACTAAAATTCAGGGCGGTGGATACCAGCATGCCCATCTCAGAGAAGAGAACACAGAGGTAGGGAGGATGAAACCTTGCCGGAGGTCACCCAGCTGCTACGTACGGCACAAAGACCAAGCCCGAAGTCCGCCCGCCCCTCCCCAGCTCGGGCCTCTTGCCTCAGTGTGTCTCCCAGGTGCGGGCCACAGGCTCACGACAGGCCCTCGGTCCTTCACTTGCTGCAGGTCTGTCAGGCTGATGTACTGGTCCAGCTCAATCACTTTGTCCATCCAGAAAATGTCAGTCATTCCATGATCCGAGAAGATGATGACATTGAGTTTGTCCTGCAGTCCCCGCTCCTGTGGGTGGACAGAGGCGGTCACCACAGAACCCACAGAGAGAGAGAGAGGCGTGCTCTTGGAAAGAGGTCTTGGAAAGAGGCGTTTTAAACTACGTGTTCTAGGGAAAAAAACACCTCCCGATTCTGAATTTAATTATCTACTCTTTTCTCCCCACGACACAGCAGCTTGAAATCTCGGCAGACGCACTGTGCAGAGGGGTGCGGGGCGGCCCAGTCCCGTCCCAGTAGCGCTGCAGACCACACACAGGGGCCTTCCGACCCTCAGGGCGCCCGCGTGTTGTCATCTTTGGCTCTTCCGCCAAATGTGTGTGGTGACGTGAGAGCTGTCACGCCCCCATCCCACAGGTGTGAAAATAAAGCCCAGGAAAGTTTTTAGAAACAATACCTTGCTTAAAGAGTCATTCCGCCAGGATGTGGCAGAACTAGAGAAGGAGCCCAGGCCTGGCTCCTTGCCCATGCCAAGCTGCCTTCCAGACTTACTAGGTTTGGTGTGGAACCGGGCCATCTCGCCAGCCGAGCTGGCTAATGACACAGGCCTGAGTCATTTCCCGCCCACTGGCCTGTCTGTAAAACAGGGGTCTCCTGGTACCTGAAAGGCGTGTGTGCAGGGAAGGAGAAAAGGTCCCCCGGGAGGGGGATGACAGTCAAGGAGACAGAAGGAGAGTGACAAGAAGGCAGGTTAGCCCGGTGGTCCTTGTTTTCGGTCACCTGAATCCACTGGGTCATGTGCCTGAAGATGGTGTCCACAGCCTTCAGGGCGTTTTTCCTCTGAGGGGAAGAGGGTCCATAGTGGTGGCCTTCCACGTCGACGCGCTCGTGGTATATGGCTGCCAGGTCAGCCCGGCCATTCCTGGGGGGAAGAGAGAGGGCTGTCCAGCTGAGAGAGGGCCGGCCAGTCTTTTCAACTCTCGCCCAGCGCCCGTCCCCTGTGAGGGCCAAGCAACGCTGACCCCCTTAAAATGAACCAGGTGATACGGGCCAGGTGGGTGCTGGGACTATTGGGGGAATCACTGTATAAAGTACATAATTGTCTAACTACTATGCTGGGCACCTAAAACTAATACAGAATAATAGTCAATGGAAGACAATAAATAGAACGCTGCATTTTAAACACACGCACATACATATGGCGGTGTGGTCTCTCCTGGGGTGGCCTTCCCACACTCGGAACACGAGGAATGAAGAATGTGTGTGCTCAGACCCTGCTGCGCCCTGGGGCCAGCAATCCACAGGGGGGCCAAAGCAGCTGTTCACGCATCGTGGTGTACACGGCCGGAGTCGCACATTCTGCCCACCCCCAGGTCTTGGGGGAGATGTTGCCTGTTCCAGGAAGCTGGCTGTGAAGCCCGGGCTCAGCTGGGTGGCCCTTCCGGGTGCTCCCATAGCGCTTTAGGTTCATCTCCGGTTATGATTTGTCATCCTGGCCATAACTGTCCTTCTCCCTCTCTAAATTACAAAAGTCTTTTCCTCTCAGGGCAGTGCTTCATTCTCTTAGCTCTCACCTAGGGCTTGGCACACAGCAGGCGCATTATAACTGTCGGTGGGATGTATAACGACAGTAAGGGCTCAGTAAACGATAGTTCCTCTGGGCCAGCGCTGTGCTGAGGGCTTTCGCAGACACCATCCATTGCCAGGACCGCACAGCCAGGCAGAGGTGCCGCCCAGGCCCAAAGCAGGTGGGACGGACGCCGGCGCCCTGAAAGATCTCTGCAGCCCACAGCACACCCTGCTCGACCTGACGGATCCTGTACAAGCGGTTCTTGTCCACTTATAGGAATGCCACCAGCCCCAAGAAAGCTGACGTGAGACAAGGCGAAGGCGGCACAGTGAGACTGGGTCATTTTCTCTTCTCCACGTGCAGGCTCACGTCTGTGGGTTGGACAGGCCTCCAAATCCTGCAACTACGGTGAAAGGTGTCACTATGGAAAAGCATGTTGTGCAGATGAGGAAATAGACCAAATCTGTCACCTCCAAGGTCAGAGAACTTCACCAGCCTGGGCTCGCGAATGTCCCTATCTGCGTCCTCCACTACACTGTCCCCAGAAAACGTTTTGGTGTTGTCACCACACAGAAACTCCATTCCTTCAACACGACCCTTTCTCCTTTCCTTGGAGAAGGAACAGTCTCCACGTCCACTCCCTTCCTTAATCATTAGGCTCTTAGGACATCAGATTCTGGTCAGGATGAAACTGTCTTAAGAGCAAAGCCTCAGGTCTGTTGACCACAGAAACAGAGTTTCGGTCAAGCCCGAGAGAACATCTTGGCTTCGGGTGTGTTTCAGCCCCAGGCCCGTGAGAGCAGAACTGACCCTGCAGACCACACCCTCGTGAAACCAGACAGAGCGAGGCCAGGCCCGACCTCAGGACCCGAAACAACGATCACCACCGCCTACCCTGGCCCCAACCAATCAGCGGAGGCCACCACCCCAGTTCCTTTAGCTGCCGGGATTAATAAATTTTTTCTATATAACCCATCCCCTGGAAGCCATCGGGGAGCCAGACTTAGAACCCTGGCTTACCTGTGACTTGGGTTTGGTGCCATTTCCCCAACTAATAAACCCTCACATTCTCGGCTGCGAACTCCTGTTTGCTTTTGATTGGGCTTTGACGCACACAAACAAGTGGACCCCTTTAGTTCTATAACAGTATCTCTCTTCACTGCGGTTGTCATGGCCAAGGGCACCCTTTAATGGGTGATGTTCCACTGCCTACCCTGAGGTGTGCTTCATTCACAGTTTTGAAGGCACATTGCTTTCAAGCTAAGTAAAATTGCTAGCCTAATGCCCTTTTCTCTTTTTAGAGTGAAATACATTGGCCCCTCTTTACGAATGTCATGACCAGCATCTTGCGCAACGAGGATGGGCTTAGGTTGTTACTTAGGTGTTTATCACAGGCGATATTGTCGTCATCCATATTCGCTGATGTGCGAATGACGAATCCTCACTCCTTTGGCAACTAGAGGCAGCAGAGAACAAAAGTCGCTTTGAGGTCACTTTAAAAGTCACTGCAAGGGTGTTGGTGGCAGGTGAACGTCCTTCCTATCTATTGGCATTTTCACTCCCTCCCCTAAATTTTTTTGAGGCCCAGATTCATTACACTGATGGGCGATGGCACCTCCTCCACCACTACGTATGAACACATGGAACTTTCCAGAACAGCCCTTTTCTCAGAGAAGCCTCAGCGTGCAGATGCTCTGTGCACTCGAACGCACAGCATCCCGGGCGAGTGATTCGCATAGTGGTGTCTACGTGTAGGTGCGGGGCTTGTGCGTGGAGAGCCTTCCTCACACAAGGTCCCTGCTGCAGTGAAGTTCAATGAAATGCTTCTAAGTCATTTCGTCTTAGACACCTCGGGTCACTACAGCAGCCACTGGGCTGGTTTCTTTCAGGCTCCTTGCCATATTCGCAAACCTCGATGTGATCAGAAGGCCAGAACTTCCCACAGATGTACCTGATGGCTTCGTGTCAGGAAGCTGTCAGGTCCAGATGCCAGCAGCACCGGATGTGGGGTGCTCCAAGACAGGGGTTTCTGCACGCACCTCCCGCAACAGGCGTCCAGGCTGGGTCTCCTGGATTCATTAGGGACCTACGTCTGCAGGGGCTGGGAGCTCTCGCCTGTTCAGAGTGGAGCTGACAAGCTCTTGGTCGCCAGCTGTTTTCCACCTGGGTCTGGGCTCCATCACAGGTCAGCTCATTTGTCATGGAGTGGCTGGGTGAGGAGCGATGGGTGGAAATGTCTGCAGATCTGCGATTGGCTATTTATAGTGTTAAGGTCCAGGAACCATGCCAGAAGGACATGTGGTCATCAGCCCAGTTACCTGAGAGCTGCAAGGGGCCCCTAGTCCTGGGGTTTCAGGGACACACAGGTCTCCTGTCACCTCAGGATTCTGTCCAGACCTCTTTTCAATGTAGAAAGTTCATACTGTCACTGTTGATCCGTTTTCCCGACTGAAGTAGATTGGAAAGAATTAGGGAGAAAGAAATGGAGGCAATTTAAAAGAATGGTTACAGTTGCTGACTATTAACAAAAATAATCCAAAACTTACACATAAGGCCAGAAAATATAGCTGCCTGCCGTTCCAGTGCGGTACAAGGGGAGCATCTAATAAACTTGCCCACGGGTCAGCAGACGTAACTACCGGTTCGAGCCCCGTAAGGTTAGCTGCTACCCTGTAGAAAGCCAGCAGGATGAAATGACTTTTGTCCTGTAGATTCAGCCACTCAGGATTGTGGCTGGGTTGTCCTCAAAGTTATTAAGCAGTTCTGCATGTGACCATAATCGCATCCCCTGATTCCCTATCACCCTTTTCCTTTGTCAG
This sequence comes from Sturnira hondurensis, assembly GCF_014824575.4. Taxonomy (NCBI): domain Eukaryota; kingdom Metazoa; phylum Chordata; class Mammalia; order Chiroptera; family Phyllostomidae; genus Sturnira; species Sturnira hondurensis. The sequence goes on from NW_028081271.1 coordinate 5,226,979, forward strand.
TGTTTCTCACAGTCTCCCTCTAACGAGCCTGGGCATCTCCCGATTCCCTCGGAAACAAACTCACTTGAACGGCTGCATCGTTCTCCTGTCCTCACGTAGTGGGCATGTGACATAACTTGAATGGTGAACGTTGTACTTCCCCATCAGAACCAGAGGAGCTGGGGCTTAAATCCTCGCTTCTCCTCTTGCTCACCTGGAGGCCTCCAAGTATCTCCGACCTCCCCGTCTCACCTGACACACCCCCTCAAGGCTGTCCTGGGGGGCTAACAAGACGAGGTCTGCAAAGGAGTTGACACAGCAGAAGGGACAGAAGGGAACGAGACAGCCCGCATTTGTCTTTCCCACACAGACGGGCCTCTAGTTGGCTTTGCTGAGCCTGTGTTTTCGCTCCTCTTCCTCAGAGTCACAGGGAGGAGGGACAAAGGCCAGGACATTGGAGCTGTTGCTACCACCTGGAGCATGACAAAAGGCAGCAGGTCCGTCCACCGTTCCCGTGGCCCCATGGTTACTTGACCAACCTTTGGAGAGGCTGCGTCAGTCTGTCTGCCCAGCCCGGCTGGGGGGCCTGGAAGCACAGTTGGGCCCCTGCAGGCCCACAGGGTCATGCCTGCCACCGCCCACCCTGGATGCTGTCCTGCCCGTCCCCCTGAGGCCCCCTCACCAGCTACTCAGGCTTCTTGGGTTCCTGCCTCCCTCACCTTCCTCTGCTTTCTGAAGCATGAACATCCTGCAAACAGAACTTCCAGGAGGACAGTTAAGCAACATGATCTCAAACTGCTTCCTTCTTTGACAGGCGAGGGGCCACATGGGCAGGAGTGCTGTCTGGGTGTCCCCTCTGGTGGGGCTGCGTGCTGCCGAGCTCCTAAGTCACCAAGCAGACCGTCAAAGCCACCATTCCGCCTCCACCCTGCACAGGCCTCAGACACAGCACAGCCCCGAAGAGGAGAACAGCGAAGAAGGACCCTCCCTACACTACTGCCCAGCTATCACGGCAAGACGGGTGCAAGAAAGACCGTACTGCCAAACAGAGTGTTGTATTATTCGGCAGGGTCTGTGGGACGACGATGTTCCAAATTTTCATATTTGGCAGGGCAACAGACAGCAGGGATGGCCAGCCTTGGCCCATGTTGGAAAGAGCCTCACGTAGACCTAGACCCAGAGCCCCGAGTCCCAGCTCTGCTCCTCGGCTACGCCTGCCACGCCGCTCTGCCTGTAGTTAAACACTCCAGGGGAGAGAAAGAGCAGAGCAGGCAGGAGGCGGCATCACTGAGCCTGAGTTACAAGCCACGTGGTGGAGCACATTCATTCCAGGGCTATTCCTCCAGGACCCGTTCCATTCCTCTGCCCACTTCCCCCTAGCACCCTGAAATTTTAATTTGTTCCTTCTCAGTTTTTAAGCATTTTAAACGTATTTTTTCGCCAACCTGTCGCTCAGAGCCCAAACCTTCATGTGCCCCAGAGGAGACCCCACCCAGGAGACCCACTTAGTAGCCCAGGTGACCCCATGTCCGGCCCTGGAAACAGAAGAGCCCTATACCAAGCCTTCCTAATTCACGTTGGTGTTCGTGTTTGGTCCTGGAAGCAAGGACGAACAGCGGTGTGGCTGGGAACCTGGGACACTTACTTGAAGGAGTCGAGAGCGTGGCTGACTGCGTTGGCAAAATTGACATCCGTCGGGACAGTTTTGTATTCTAGGCAGTACGTGGGTCTGACACCGAGAATCTCGACCTCACAGCCTGAGAAGGAAAAAGACAGCCCAGGGTTACTTTCCTCAGGAACTGAGGTAGGGCTGTGAGCCTCTTTCGGGAAGTCAGCACCATTAGTCAAAGCAAAATTTTGCTCATTTTCATGGAATGATGGGACTCTGCTGAAAAGTGGTGCAGTTACCCGTAATTTTGTTTAACTGGAGCAGAGGTTCTGGAGGGTCGTTGCTACGCAACCCTGGTGTGTCCCCTGCCAGGGACTAGCAGAAACGAGTCAACAATTGTCTTTCCCAGTTCCCAAACTTGAAACAAAAAATTAGTTGGTACACAGAAATGTCTCAATTAAAACATTTTTCCTATAGATTTTTTTCATAACTACTACTTCTCCTAAGGTACCTTTGTCTGTTCTAGAATTCGGTATTAGGTGGTATCTGATTAGTCCAGGAATAATAAAATATGTATTTCCCTAGTCTAACTGGACCTAGAGGGACGGCCCTAGATGAGTAAGCCTGAAAGTCACCAAGTGCAAGCAACGGCTCTGAGCCATGACCTTGACCCTCCCCAAGTGGAGTAAAAGAATAAAAGGCATTCAGCTGTTAGGAGTTGCTACAGCCCCAGCTTTTCTGCCTCAGGCCCCTGGAAAGTAGAAGCAGTTGCCCTGAAGAAGAGACACCCAACCTTCTCAGAATATAAGGCAGGAGAAGGATGAGCCAGTTTCAGGGTGAGCGAGTTGGGTACATTTATTGGGCATTTACTATGAACTAGTCACTATGTTCAGACATGGTGCAGACAGAAACGTATCAGCCACAGTCTCCAACCTGGAGCATCCCAGAGGAGCCCTGTCTAAGTGAGGCACACACTTACTGGCTGGTGTGGGGACTCGGTTCAGGTGCACTTCCTCCTGGAAGCCTTCCTTGAATGCCCACATTGGGCTCAGTCTTACAGGTGGCATCTAGCCAATGCGTCGGGGCAGGGGGGAGAAAGTGGCAGTGGAGGCAGGAAAGAAAAGAACATCCCAAGCAAAGAGAGCAGCAGAAGCAAAAGTTCAAAGTTAGAATCAATAAGGTGTGTGTGGAGAGCTGTCAACATAGCACGGTCCCAGACGAGGGCTATGAGGAGACCAGATGGTGAGGTTTTTGTGGCCCAGGGAAAATGATTTCCAAGGTGGAAGTGAGTCAATGTGGGACAAGCGGGGAATGTGGGGAGAAGGCAGTGTCTCTGTCAGGGAACCCATTAAGCCGACTCCTGGGTGCATCTGGTTACAGCTGGTAACATCTGGTCTACAGTTGGCCACAGCTGATTTATTAGAAGGTAGGGCAGCCTCCAAGAAGAATTCCTTAATCCAGCGTACCACAGCAAGCCCCGAGTGCTTCAGGGAGACCCCAACTCTCTCGGCCTTGTTTCTCGGGTTCAGGGAGCACAAGGCTGTCTAAGACAATTAAGAGAGACCTAGAAGGCAGGAATCTGCCCTTCCAAGACTTGTTTGTTGAGTAGGATGAACAGTTTAGAGGCCCCCAGAGCAAATCCTGCCCATGAGTTCCTGGAAAATATTCATCGCTGGGAGAAATGCCGGCAGGATCTTGACCAGTTATAGCACTTCAGATACCTGTGTTTTAGCGGTTGAAAGTTACTTGTGGATGTTTTTTGCTCTCTCAGAGATACTTATTTAGCCATGTGTGAGTGGGCCCATGCTTTGTATCCACTCTACACTCACTGTCAGCAACACAAATGAGAACAAGACCCCACTGTCCTTCAAACGATTAACAGTGTGCACAGTGTGGCCAGCTACCACCTCTGACGTGCGAGTTTGCAAGTAATGGAATTTTGACCATGGGTTTTCAGATAAAAGAAACTACACACTTTTTTGTGTTTGTATATTATCAAACCACAAGGGAGAATGTATCATTGGCTGCACCCTCTCCTGGAACTTTTCACACTGTTCAGCATATAATAAAAAGTCATGAGCAAGGCTGAGACACACTGAGATGGACCTCATAGTTAAGAGAAGAACAGTCAACAAAACCAAATCCACAGATGATGCCAATGTTGGTCAGAAAGGGTAAAACATAAAAGAAGTTTCCTTAAAATATTGTTGGCTATTTAAAACAAAATTAATAGCAATACATTATGGGGTCAACAATGTATGTAAACCTAAGTAAAACAGATAACAATAAAAGTATAAAGAATATATACAAACACATGGCATTCTAAAATTCAAAAATTTTAACGTTATTTGTGAGGTAATATAACATTTCAAGTTGACTTGAGTAAGTTAAGGATGCATGTTGGTATGTCTAGAGCAACCATTAGAAAAAAAATCTGAAATCAATGGAGATTACATAATAAGATTCTAAAAGTACTTAATTAATATAGAAGAAGACAAAAATTGAGCTACAAAGAAATTTTAAAAAAGTTAAAACAAATTAAAAAACCATACACAAATGGTAGGCTTGATTCTAACCATATCAATAATTATATCAAATGTAAATGGATTAAACACTTTATTTAAAACTGAGAGATGGTCAGACTGGATAAAAATTTAAAACTCAAATATATGCTACCATGTAGAGAAAATTTAAAAAATATATAAATACCAGTGGATTGAGTGCGGGCCTGCGAACCAAAAGGTCGCGGTTCTATTCCCCATCAGGGCACATGCCTGGGTTGCAGGCCAGTTCCCAGCAGGGGACGCACCAGAAGCAACCATACATTGATATTTCTCTCCTTCTCTCCTTCCTTTCCCCTCTAAAGATAAATAAATAAATAAAAATATGACAACTTAAAGTATATATATAAATACACTGACTGGTTAAAAAGAAAGGGCTGGAGAAACATTTTACCCTGGACCAATAAATACAAACCAGTGGCTATGGCTATGTAGCCAGGTAGATTTCTACAAAACGTGAAGTGATGGAGANGTAATATAACATTTCAAGTTGACTTGAGTAAGTTAAGGATGCATGTTGGTATGTCTAGAGCAACCATTAGAAAAAAAATCTGAAATCAATGGAGATTACATAATAAGATTCTAAAAGTACTTAATTAATATAGAAGAAGACAAAAATTGAGCTACAAAGAAATTTTAAAAAAGTTAAAACAAATTAAAAAACCATACACAAATGGTAGGCTTGATTCTAACCATATCAATAATTATATCAAATGTAAATGGATTAAACACTTTCTTTAAAACTGAGAGATGGTCAGACTGGATAAAAATTTAAAACTCAAATATATACTACCATGTAGAGAAAATTTAAAAAATAAATAAATACCAGTGGATTGAGCGCGGGCCTGCGAACCAAAAGGTCGCGGTTCTATTCCCCATCAGGGCACATGCCTGGGTTGCAGGCCAGTTCCCAGCAGGGGCCAGTTCCCAGCAGGGGATGCACCAGAAGCAACCATACATTGATATTTCTCTCCTTCCCTTCCCTTCTAAAGATAAATAAATAAATAAAAATATAATAACTTAAAAAATATATATAAATACACCGACTGGTTAAAAAGAAAGGGCTGGAGAAACATTTTACCCTGGACCAATAAATACAAACCAGTGGCTATGGCTATGTAGCCAGGTAGATTTCTACAAAATGTGAAGTGATGGAGAAGATGGGCACTGGTACTCATGGGATTTTCGGGTGGGATGGTAAAACCCGCGGAGCAGGCTACTCTACTGACAACTGCAGGCAGCTGTAACACGATGGCAGGTGTCTACACACAGAAGAGGTACAATAAAAACATGATACAAAAGAGAAACAACGGTGCACCTGCCTGGGACACTCACGTGAACGGAGCTAGTGGGCCCGGAGGTCGCGCTGGCTGAGTCAGGGAGTGAGGGTGAGGACTAGGATGTGACGGTACACAGCTGTAGACTTTACGAACACCATCCACTCACCCTGCACCAAATTCATAAAATATTTTCTTTCTTTATTCATAATTAGCCTTAGTGCACTATAACATTTTTACTTTATAAACTTCTAATTGTGAAGCTTTTTGACTCATTTATAATAACGCTTAAAATGCAAACACATTGTATGGCTGCACAAAAATATTTTCTTTCTTTATATCTTTATTTTATAAGCTTTTTTCTGTTTACGTTTTTTAAATTTAGTTTTTATTGATACTTTTTAAACATTTTTGTTAAAAAAGTAAGAGAATCACAAATATGTTCTTTATACCTGCTGGCAATAAATTCAGGTTTCTTTGTTTCTAGAAAAGCCCATTATTTTGCTTTTCTTTTGGAAAGATATCTTCACTGGATATAGAATTTCGTGTTGATCTGTAGTGTATCATACCACTTTGAGGACATCATTCCATTGTCTTTTTAGATTCCAATGTTTCTTTTGTAAAGTCCACTGTCAGTCTTATTACCACCCCTTTGAACAATTTTCTCTGATTGTTTTTAAGATTTCCTCATTACCTGTGGTTTCCAGCAGTCCTTAAATTCGTGATGTTCTCACCCAAGTTCCGAAGTACTTCTGGAATCTAGGGTTTGATATCTCTTGTCTGTTTTGGGGAACCCTCAGTCATTATCTCTCAGATATTACCTGTGTCTCACTCTCTGTGGGTATGTCTTCTATGTCCTTTTCACTAGGTCCCGCGTGTCTCTTACATTCTTTTCTACCTTCTTCATCTTTTTTGCCTCTTCACATTTAAACTGGGTAGCCATCTTCGGTTCTAGAATTCACTTTCTAAGGAAACAATTGCAGGTGTGGAATTGGTGTGATTCAGTGGATTGAGTCCCGGACTATGAACCAAAGGGACAGCAGTTCGATTCCCAGTCAGGGCACATGCCTGGGTTGCGGGCCAGTTCCCCAGTAGGGGGTGTGTGAGAGGCAACTACACATTGACGTTTCTCTCCTCTTTCTTTCTCCCTCCCATTTCCTCTGCCTAGAAATAAATAAATAAATAAATAAATAAATAAATAAATAAATAAATTTAAAAAATTCAGTTTACTACAGGTACGTTTCCACTCTGTCATTCAGTTCCTTCATCATGGTGCTCCAAGAGTCCATGTCTAACATCAGGACCATCTCTGGGTCTGTTGTCTGCTTTTTTTTCCTCTTGATTTTTCAGTCAGCTCTTGTTTTCCTATATTCTGGTTATTGTTTGCAATTGAATGCTGCATACCCTATATGTAAAATTATAGGTATCATTTGATGCTTTTTATGTTATCTTCTTTTAGAGAGTGTGCGCTCTTGTTCGTGATGTGCCCCTAAGCTCGGGCAGACAGACCAACACAATCCAGAGTAAATTCAGTCAGAGAAGGTGCAGACTTCAGAAAGTCATCTCTTTTCCATTTTGATTCTTATTCCTAGAATGTTTACTGCCTTTTAATGTCCAGCTGACAGCCTGGGGTGTTGACTAGGTCTCTTCTCCTTGGGGGTCTGTGAACTCCAATTTTTGTCATTTTCCCCTCTCTGCTCATTCTTTCAAAGGCTCCTTACCTGCTGCTTTTGAGACCAGTGTTGGCCCGGAAGGCAGACATGCTGCCGATTGCCAGACACACTCTTTCTCCAGGTCCCGGTGTGCATCTTGTCCATCACACTCATGCACACATCCCAGAAAACTTTCTGGTTGTTGTCAGAGAAAAGAGCAGTTTCAGAACAACCTATCTTGGCATTCTCCCAAGCGGACCCCAAATTTCAATAAATAACTGTCAAACCTAAAAAGTGACATTAAAAAAATGAATCTCATAATGAAAGACATAGGTGTGCTTTTAAAAATTAATTCATATATCCATGGATGAATATGACTGATCTCTAGCGTGAGACATGTTCAGAATCCATTCTATTTTTACTTGTTAAAATGGAAGTATTAAGGAAGTTGTTCACATAAATAAGTAGATGGAAATAAAAGTGGCTTGTTGTACCGATGGCATTGGATTCTTTGAAGTGTTTCTGGAATGCCAACATTCACAGAGTGATCTATCATCATAAATTTTTAAATAATGTTTTAGCTGACAACTCAATGAAGGTTTTCTTAAATAATAAAAAAGAATTGGAAAATACTTGATTTTTAAAAAACTTTTGTTATTTTTATCACTAGGTACATTCAATTTTTACACAACTTTTTTGGTCTTTTTTTGTGTGTGCATAGAAGCTTTCATAGACCGGTGCAATGCACCTCATAAGGTTCTCGATGGTTCAGGGATGTTTCCTTCTTACGCAAAGTAGGTAAAGGACATGTTTTAGGACAACTTTCACAATACATGTGAAAGCTGAGGCTTTTAGAATGGGTTCCCTTAAAACTAATCTTGTTCTTGTAAACCCTTGGGAACCCAGTTTGAAGACCCCTGAAATAGGAATCTACTCTATGAAATAGGAATTGACTTAACTTCTGTCATCAAAATTATTGTAACATACCTATTTTGCCACAACGCTTGACGGCCAGGGGCCACAACATTGTCGAAATAATTATGCAAAGCTATGGCATCTACAGCTCTAGCATTGCCCTGAGGACGCCTCCGGAGCAGCCTGCCATCAGGCACCTTTGTTTTACCAGAGAGAAAACACAAGCCACGGGTGGGAGACGGAACGGCCCCACGTCTCCCTGCTGGCCAATCCTGCTGGGCTCTCCCAACTTCGGTGTGTTATCAGCACACACACTGCTTCCCTGCACCTCCCTTGCTTCCACACAACTCTCCCCCAGGACCACCAAGCTGAGCCCATAAAAAGCACTTCTCTGCAGCTTCCTGGAGCACAGGTCTCACGGTCCGAGTGCAGCTCTGTTTGCCAACTTTGACACGTCTTGTAACAATAACCCGTGTGCTGCATTTTCTGTGATATGAGGCAGGTGTACAACTGTTGAATGTAGGTCTCAGGAGAGCTTATTAAAACAGCTAAGCCAATTAACTCACTTAGAAACATGGATCCTTTTCCAGGAAAATGCAGCTGAGGCCCAGGAGCTGGTGGGAATGCATCCTTGGGGAAAGGGGGCCTTTGATCCCCCAGGTTGGTGGGCCTCCAGGGTTGAGAGATGTCTGGTGGTGTCTGTGTTCTGATGGAGACAGAGGGCGGTGGGCTGGCCTGATGCAGGATGCTGCCAAAGACTGGCCTTGTGTTCAGGGACAGAGAGCAAGCCCGGGAGATGAATGAGATGAGAAGCAACTCGTCCATTAGAGCAGATTCCGAAACTGAACCGAATGACTCAGTGGGCATCAGAAGTGACCGATGGGAAACCAGGGTGAGGAGGGACGGATGCCTAACCCCTGCTGAGTCCCCGCTGCAGGAGGTCGGTGGCGGTGCCACAGCAAAGGCTTAATGAGGCTGATGGGGGTTTAATCTCTGCATCTGCTGGTTGGTTGGCTTTCCATGGGGGAAGTCTCGGGGCTGGGGTCAGGGCCTCCCTCCTCCCCAGGTGAGGAATGCGTGACCACTGCTGGACTAGGGTCCCTGGGGCCCCTCAGATACACTATCGGGGCTGAGACATATGCTTCAAGATCTCCACATCTTGCAAACGGTCACGTAATTACAGTGAGATCATGCCCACCCCCAACCGCCACGGAAAGCCATCGTGCCCTCTGCAACACACGCTATTCTCAACACAGCCTCCTTCTCTGAACAGGTGTTTCCCTGGTACTTGGGTCACAACAGACAGGGTCGATTCGGGATGCAACGCGCTGCAGATCCCTCCGCAGCAGAGCTGAGCGCTGTAGCGGGTTGCTGGAGCTCTCACACCTGCCCAGAAGCCCTGACCCCAGTCCCTCCAGCCCCAGCCTGTGGTCTCCAAGTCTGTTGAACTGCCTTTTCCCTGTGTGTCTGGGGGGTCCTTGGTTCCTGACCTCTGAGGTGGCCCTGAGCCACTCCAAGGAACACTGGGACCAAGAGTGGGTGCAGTGTGTGCTGGCCGCACAAAGCCTCCTCGCTGCAATCCTTGGGCCGACCACCAGGGGCCAGTGTGGTGGCCACACTGCCCAGGGTTAAGCTCCACCTCTGCGTGTGGCTGTGTGTTTCTGCCCCCCCCCTCCAAGACGTGAAGAAGCCAGGCTTTGTCCTCCCCCCTTCTCCAACACCCCAGTGGCCAGCTCCGGCTGTCCGCCCCTGTTCTGGGAATGCCCCTCCGGTCCCTTACTGACCTTGATGGCCTCTCCCAGAATTCTCCTGGGGAGTTAAACTAGGGCTTGCATTTCGCTCTGTGGTCTCTGCTGAAGTGTCTATTTGGATTCTTGATGTGAATCCAAGAATTCTTAGTTGGGGCCAAGAGGGACCTGGGTCAGGGCACTTCCCGTGGGACTCTGAGCTCTTGTTCTGGAATCTGGGGACAGAGGGTGGATTGAGCACCTACTCTGGTCACACACTCTGCATACCCCACCTCTTTTCACATGCTAGCCATCCTGAGAGGGACATGGGACACCCCTGTTGGACAAATAATGACACTGGAGCACAGAGAAATAAATGAAGGGACTGTCCCCAGCAAGGAAGTGGCTGAAGTGGTCTAGAATCCATGTTCTGGCTCTTTGCTTTGAATGTCCCCGGGGTCCCCAAGGACCCCAGTACTTGGAGCACGGCAAGAGGACAGGAGCCAGCAGGGCTCTCTGCCCACCAGGGGCTCGGGGGGCAGGGGAAGTGCCATCTCTGTGACCCAGCACACGCTGAATCAGACAGCTAGCGGCCCACCAACCCAGCCAGGAAGGGCACAGCATTGGGGACTGAGCCTGCCTGCCCACTGACTGACCAGGAAGTGTTTGGCACCACCCAAGAAATGGGTGCAGGGGGACCTCAGCCACCAAGAGCCAAGAGTTCAACATTCTCTTCTGAGGGTTGATTTAATTTGGGAAGTACCGACGCTGGGCCCCTCCCTCTGGGCTCCCTCCCCATGCTCTGAGGGGCTGCTGGCAAGCCTGGGGAGGCCGCTGGCGCAGGAGGAGCACAGGGTCCTCCCCAGCCTTGGCTCAGTCCCTGAATCCCAATCCAGTCCGACCCCGAGGTCCTGGCAATCCGTCCATGTCTCACCACCGCGGTTACCCTGGTCCCAGCTGTTCCCACCTCCTCCCTAGGCTCCCACAGTGACTCCCCGAGTGGCCGGTCACCCCTTGTCCACCCGTGGCAGACGCACACATTCCACTCTCCACGTGGCAGCCAGAGCAATCTTGTCAAAATGCCTGATGACACTGCCACCTTCCTCCCGGAAACCTTCCAATGGGTTTCCAACCATCTCAGGAGAAGAACAAATTCTTCAGCTTGAACCGCAGAGCCTGGCCTGGCCTCGGCTTCTCTCCACCTCACCCACAGCACCTGTGCCACCCCCCGTCTCAGTTTCTTGAAACTCCCATGCTTCTCCCATCCCTTCCAGGACCCTAACACATGCTGTTCCTCCCCTGTGGATGCTCTGTCCCCCCCAACACGCCCATTCTCGCTCCCCCACCTCATCACCCTCACAGGTGTTACGTCACACCCCCAAGTGAAACCAGATCCCTTACGAAATGATTCCATGATGCAGCCTGCTTTTCACCATGCTACGGCTAACAAGTGCACTTTCACGTTTATCTGGGCTAGTGGGAGATCACCATCTGTCTCCTTGATTGGATGGTAAATTCTCAGGGGTGCGAAGGGCCTGTATCTGGTTTTGCTCACAGCTGTCTCCAGAGAGCTTATTCCCAGGCCTCAAGTCACACCCTTTTAAGATGTTTTATGAAGACACAGATTTGCGAAGAATGAAACTTCATCCCTGGATTTGTCTGTAAGGCTTTCTAATTACCATAATGGATGCCACGGAGACGCCGTGAGCCCTTTTGGGCAAGACACCATCCTACAGAAGGAGATTGCATGATCTGGACAGCTGTGAAAACTACCCCACCCCCACCCCCGCGGGGGGAGTGGCTTCCACGGGCAGCGGCCCAGAGAGGCCACGCCCCCTCAGTTTCTCCGAAGCAGGAAGGCCAATGCCTAAAATCCTGCAGAATGCTTTTGAAGATCACTTCTTGGGAACAACCTCAACTGGAAATGACAATTTTTTCCCTGCTGACGTTGACAGACAACATCAGCGAGGCGAGTTTTATCCAGGTTATTCACTGGATATTTGGGTGAATTTTTAGCACTGTTTACAGCACATATAAAGATTGAGTCAATTAGATATTACAGATGTCTGCATTGCCATTGGGTGAGAATCCTCGTCATTGTAGGCTCTTGTGTTACAAGAGCCCAGAATTGGGAGTGTAGTATGTGCATGGGTGTGTTTTTCTGGAGAGGGACTCCACGGTCATGATCACTTTCCTAAAGACCTCTGGATGAACGAGTCCAGGAACCAGTAAATTGCATTCTAAGGCCTTTCCTGGTTCTAAAATTATGTATGTCTTTTTTTATTTTAAAGATATTATTTATTTATTTTTAGAGAGAGGGGAAGGGAAGGAGAGAGAGAGGGAGAGAAACATCAATGTGTGGTTGCCTCTCCCATGCCCCTCACCAGGGACCTGGCCTGCAATCCAGGCATGTGCCCTGACTGAGAATCGAACTAGTGACCCTTTGCTTCACAGTCCAGCACTCAATCCACTGAGCCACACCAGCCGGGGCTAAAATTATGTGCGTCTTAAACTCTGATGCTAAATTGGTGAAGCGATTGGAAAATGTACTGGAAATCTGGATCCCTTGCATTTGCAATGCCAACTATCCACCTGGAAAACAAAATCCCAGGTTTTCTCCAAATGTTCGAAGTCACACACATATAGTCTAAGAACTTGGCCATCACATTAACTCCCGTATTTGTGTGATTGCCGCTGGCTCCTAATTGTCCCTGTGCCCAAGCACAGCCCACCTGAAGGTCGTAGGGGAGCTGTCACAGCAGGAAAGGCCAGGACACTGTGCAGAACCCACAGCTCTTGATTGACAGCCTGTGTGTGCCTCCTTGCTTGTCCCGGTGAAACTGCCTTCATTCTACCAAGCAAACCTGACAGACGCTGAGTCAGAGCCCCACCATTAGCTGCCCACCCAGCTCACCGATGGACAGAGAGGTGGGGAAGCCAGGGGCAGATGTGTCTTTTCCCCACGTAGAAGGTGTCTTATTCCCCGGAACACCTGCATAGGACAGACAGCAAGAGGCCAGCAGACGAGTGTGGGACCACACCCAGCACGCTCTCAGGGCCCAGTGAAGGGTCGCCCCCAGACTGCTTGGTGGTCGGGAGTTAACGTTGCCACAGGCACAATGAGAGGCGGCACTTCGAGTCCTCACACACTCACTGCAGAGAGTCTGAACCACAGACTCCTCAAAGGTTCCTCTCCTTCGCTCCTTGTTTGTGTTCCTCGACAGCCACAAGACAAACTCAGAAATGGCCACCACTGTGTAAGGCAGCCCCGATGGCCCCCAAACACGTCCTTCTCTGCTTTGTGCCACGCTCCCCACGAAGTGAATGCAGGAACTCCTTCCTTCTCCCCCTCCATAGGATTCCTCTGACGTCAAACCACAGGGACGGAGCAAGGGAAGAAAACCAGCAAAGGACACACGTAATCAGCTCTCACCCTTTGCAAAAACCACTAGGTCCGAGCTATGCAGTGCCTGCTGATTTCTTTGGGCCTCCCCCCAAAAATATCTAACTTGGAGCCTGGGAGCGCCTCCTGAGGGACACTGCTCCCTGCCCAGCTCAGCGGCACCACCGAGTGGGAGAACAAAGGGTCTGTTTACACTATCCTCTTTCTCCCGGCCGAGGCGCGGTGTTTTGGACTCCCCGCAGCTGATCAATTTTTCAGTCCTGCTGCTTTATCTACCTGACGGGGAGACTTGAACTACTGTCTGCACTTCTAAACATTGACTTAACGGCGAGACTCGGAGTGTCATAACACAGCCCACCGGAGCAAGGAAGACTTTCCAGGCCTCATCGAGAGGTCTGTGCAATGTCCTGGGGGGAGGAGAGAAGGAAGAGGAGGATTTGAGAAGAAAAACAAGATCAAGTCCTGTTTAGAAGAAACGCCACCGCCCTTCACTTCATCTCGCTGAGACAGATGAACATGCACTGTGCTATCCACCGCGGCTGGAGGGGACCCAGGGGAAGGGAGAAAGGGGACAGCGACCCAGAGCCCTTCAGCCATCAGCCAGTAGGAATGGAAGGTGCCCAAGCCATGCTGGCTGGGCCAGGCGGCAGGGCCATGAGAGAGCCCCAGCTCCCAGAGAGCCTTCATTTGCGCATCCAGTTTAGCACTGGGCGGCATCTAAGAAACAAGAGACTTTTCACCTGACTTCTCTCCAGGTTCAACACGACTAGATCTCGAGCTAATCCTCATTGAGGTCACTGAGGAAATTCTAGGAGGCTGTCTTCTGAGCTCCTTGCCTCCTGATAGTTACCACTACAAACTGACCCTAAGGCGTCATATCCCCTTAGCTGTAGAACTGGGAATCAAAGGAAGCGGCCCACCCTTCCTCATCGGTAAGGAGCTGCTTTGGAGGAGCGATGAGATATTTTGCATGCAAATTGGCTTTGAGATTTTTTTTAGGTACCCCGTGATCTATACATTCAAGTTGTTCGTTATCATTAAGGGGCCAAATTCTTCCGCAGGAGATAAAGAATAGTGCTCCAGCACCACTCCTCGGAGAAAAGTCTGGAATACGGCAACTGCCCCCCTCTGGGATCTTCCCCCTTCTTTCCCCGACTATTGTCATCCGTGGATCTCCCAAAGGCCATCAGCGGGAGATCACGTGTGGAGGAGTCCTGTGCAGAGCTGGGGAGAGATCGTGGGGGAGGAGTTCTTAAAAGTCCCTCTATAGAGAGTGTTAAGTTGGCCAGATGCCGTGGAAGATGACTCTGTGGCATTGGGGCAGTATTCACCTTGACCGTCCTCGAGTTTGTGTGAAGGTGGCCCTGAGGCAGCCCAGTCTGTTCACTCTCCTGTGTCTATGCGTTTGAGCCCTTGTACTGTTGACAATGGTTTCTGAGAATGACCTCAAAGTGCAGCCCCATCTTTTGGCTTCAGGCCGCACCACACTGGGCTGAACCTCGGGCTTGGCTCCACCAGCCTGATCTGCTTGGCTGATCAGGCTTCACCATCTCGCTTCCTTGACTTCCTGTCCAACTCTGAGAAATGCTGAGTCTTCATTTAAGGTCATATAGTTCTCTGAACTCTCTCCCTTGCTCAAAAGCTTCTTGTCGGGTCAGCCAAGGGGGCCCTGCAGGCAGAACTCCAGGTGCCTTCTGAAGAAACCCTAGCCCAGCCCCTGGAACCATATCTGCCAGTGGCCCAGCCTGTGCTAGCCTTTTCAGGCTCACCAAGCAATGCCAATCTCTGCCCTGTGGCAGCCTTGAGCGCCCTGAACGGCCCTCCACGTGACCACCTCCATCCAGCATCTTCCAAACTCCTGCTGAAGACACATGTCCTCAGTGTGGGCCAACTGTGATTCAGCCTCGGCTTACTCATCCTTCTCTTCCCTGCCCCAGCCCCCGCCTGCTGCCCTCCCCACCTCCCACCAGGCTGTCACAATTCTACCAGGCGGCTGCTGCCTCCAGCCCCAGCCAACGAGAGGCCCTCCGCTGCTTCTCGGCAGTTAGCCCCTCATTTCCTCCAGACCCCCCTGACACCTTCTTCCATAGCGGCTACCATCAGTGTTGCTCCATCAAGCGTTAGGAAGAGTAGTGTCTGCCGCCATGTGCAGGGACAAGCCAAATTGCCCACCTGTCTAGGAGCAAAGCCCACCCGTGGGAAGACGGTGGTAAGACGATGATCTTGTTATCACCCATCCTCTCCTCCTTAATGAAAGATATTCCCCTGCCAAGATAAGGGTTTCTCCTCACGGCCGCCAGGGCAGTTTGTACGATTCCTCACCTTCTTGCCCTGTGTAAAGTCATTTAGTTCCTCATGGGATATTAACACAAGGGGACTTCATGAAATACACTGCCAAAAAGTTGTAAGTGCTTTGGGTAGCCTTTTGAATATAGTAAAAGAACTCAAGATCTATGGAAATGGTGTGCCAAATTCTTCTGTAAGGCAAATCAGCATCCTATGATGATCTCTCCCGGACCTCTAAACCCTTGCGCAAGGAAGCGCACGCTACACCACAGCCACACTGCTACACCAGGGGGACCAGGCGCTGCTATTGTGCCTGCCCTGGCGTTGGAGAGTTCAAAACAACTTTCTAACAAACTTGGTCCTAAGAAATATTCCTCGAATAGAGATCCTATTTTCCAAGCCCTGGCTCGGTCTTCAAACACATCTCGCACGTGCTTTGTCTTCGGCGACTCCGCGGGGGGTGTTTGGAGATTCGGAAGGTGGGCGGGGCATGGATGTGCTCACCTGGCCAGTAGTACATGTAGACCTTTCTTTGGGCCTTGGTCAGAGTGACCCACAGCGGCTCCGACCCGTTCCACCAGACCGGCAGCAGGCTGTCTCTGTTGACACCGATGTCGAAGGACTTGTTGGTGCTGGGGTCCCACATGTAGTTCCCAGTCATCTGGTGCACCTCACAGTGTCGGCCTGCGGGAACAGGACACCAAGCTTGTCAGTGTATCGTTCAGGTACTTTCAGACGGTATCTTTGTCTCCTGTGTACAAAAGCCATTCAGTCGCATGTAGGAAGTACGGGACAGCAGGAATCAATACTGGCTTCTCCTTTTTTTAAACGTAGACGTTCCCCCTCTCTCTCAGTTGCACCATAAAGGCACACCGTGGAGTGAGAAGCCCAATAACTGATCGAGGCTAGGACCCTTCTGTGCTCCGTTAATTGGCCAAGGCTGGAGCTGTCCTAAGTTACACCGAGGACACCGCGTGCAAAATCTGCCTCACTGCTCATGGCTCGAACCCCAACGTGAATCAGTATGGAAATGGCGGATCCCTGGGGAACCAGGGTTAAGCCCTCAGCCCTGAGCGCTCTGTCTGGGCACCCCTTCCAAGCCGTCCCCCTGCAAGATCAAAGCAGACGGTATGGCATGTGCCCCCCTTCTTCCCGCATCAGGGGAGTTACCGCTGTAGCACGGAGCAATGACAGAACAGCGAAAAATAGACTCGGCATCGCAAAAAACACAGCGAGCCGTCCAAGTGGAGTGCTGCAGAGACGGCCGGGCTGCTCTCGCCGGGCACGGCTCCGTCCCAGAAGAGAAGCCGGAAGTGAAAGACGCACGCGTTTGGACTCTTTTGAAATACAAGGCTTAAATTATTTATCTTGCGGCAATCTGTTACATCTTTAAAGTGGAAACAACACAAACATTGGCAAGGGCATCAGGAATTGCTGCGATGTCAGTGAGCGCCATTTGGCACCGGGATGAAATGCGCTTCCCGGAGCTGCCTGTACTTCATCACAGTGGGTGTGTGTTTGTTTGCTGCCGGTGGTTCTCCGTGGCTGCCCCTGCCCGACACGCACACGCTTTCTTTTTTAACAAAAACAAGGAAAAACCATAAAGTACGATTTTGGATATTTGGAGACCCCGCATAGCATAAAGGAATAATCCTTGTAGTCAGCATCCCAGAAACCCAGGCTTCATGCCAATCAAGCTTTGAATTTAAAGTGATTCAAACGTAGTAGGGTTTTTTTTCTTTTTCTTTTCCTGTCTGTTTGACCAAAAGCTTTACAATCAGTTTTCTGATCCTAACCAAAGCTCTCATATGTGGACTGATAAGTTTTTGAACTAAAATAGAAACTGCAAGTTCTCCGACGGTTAGGAGAGCGCTGGTTTCGTTTGTTTCTCTGGCCGGCGTTCGCGCAGCCCCTTGCGGACGACCCCCGGGGCCAGGGGTGCAGATGCCAGTCTGAGTAAGTGGGGCCTTGCCCTAAGTGCTCGGGGTGCGAGGCTACTCAGCAGAGACTCCTCTGCCTGAAAGAGCCGGGCTCCGCGGGCCTGGCTGGGATGGGGACCAGGGGGCAGCTCCGACCTGAGAATCAGGGGACGTTCACTCACTCGGAGGATGAGGGTAATACCTAGCATGTTCTAACTCGTTGAAAGTGGGGGCACACTTACAGCCCCCACTACCTTGTTATCTTTTCCCACATAGCAACATGTGAGGGCATTAAGAGAACCCCTCTCCTGGGTAAAACTTCTTCGTATTTCCTCAAAATACTCCGTCACGCATCCAGATTTTTTTTTTTAGCATTCTAACGATGCTCACTCACCCTGTTCACAAAGCAAGATAATCATGACAGCTGTGACAAATGTCTCCTATATGGACCCTTTTTCCCTCTGGGTGTTCTCTGACACCCTCCCACGTGCGGGGAGGGCATCTCACAGGAGCTGGCGCATGAACAGATGGGGCCGGCACCTGGGTTCGAGCCGGCCTGAGTCCGCTCTTACCCAAGCTGCTTCCCCGCCCGACCGGCTCCTCCTGCTCTTTCCCGGTTACTGCCTAGGCAACGTGGTGACTGAAAGGGCAGAACAGACCAGTGTCGGGCTGCAACAGCTCTCATCTCCGTATTCCCACCTGGCCCACGTCTGGTTTTGTACACCCGCGACTCTCCTTGATTTTCCTCTGAGCTGTGCGGAAACTGCTTTAGGGGACCCTCTGCTCCGGGGACTTTCCCGACGCCATCACCAACCTCGAATCGCAGGTGGTTTTCAGGGCTGGGGTATAGGAGGTCCACTTCCGCTTCTCCCCCAAATGACAGCCCTGGGGGGCTTTAACTTCTGTGCCGGGAGGTGCAGGGCTGACGTGAAAACGGGGGCAGCCCCTGGTATGAGAATTTCCAAACACAGTGTTTTTGGAAATGTGTCTTTTTTTCTCACTTAACCCTAAAGCTTTCGAGGGTGCGAACACTCAGGTTCCACAGCCAATAAGGAATTATTTAATTATACAAACGCTTTCTTAATTTCTGCTGTGCAATCACCTTTACAAAGTAATAATCATCTTCAATTTCTAAACCCATCCCTGGTGCTTTTCTGGGATGAATGGGGCTGCATCTACTGAGCATCAGACAATTGGTGTAAAAGTTTCATTTTAGGCACCTCAACTCACTCAAAACACAGCAACATAAAACACAGTTGACGTAAGTGCCAACGAGGAGCCTGGAGATGACCCTTCCGGAACATACGCGTTTTCACCCACGGGCAGCACCCGGGTGCCTGGTGTTCAGAGTTGCAGGTAGGCCTCTGGGGCCGCCTGCTGGAAGTCTCGGTCACAGCCACGTGTGACAGACACGCTGATCCAGGCTGGGAACAGTGTGTCCAGCTCTGGGAGATGATGGGCACAGTGGAGAGGTGACAGGCAAGTGATCAGACAGACCACGGCTGGCCCACTTCACGGGTGAAGTAACTGAGGCTGGAGAGGTAACTGGCCTGGGGTCACAGCAGGAGGGGAGCGAGCGCAGCCAGACTCCAAGGCAGGTGGCCAGGCCCTTCCCTGCGGGCACGGCCTAGCACTAAACACGGGCACAAGAGCGGACACTCAGCACCAGTCCCAGCACTCGGCCAGCCCACAGGGACGAAGCTGCTGCCCATGTTGTGCGAGCTGTTATGCAATCTGCGCGCTCCCATCCTGAGGATGGGATGACTTCAGGGGACCGGGTCAGCCCCGGGGTAAGCTTCCAGGGATCAGCTACACAGGTAACACCCCACCTTGAGAGGTGAATGGAGGCGCTAGAGGCCAAGCCAGACGCAGGAGGGATCCTCACCTGAAGGCCAAAGGCCTACACCAATTTGACAGAAGCTTGCTGACTGACTCACTAATAAGCTACCAGTTCTTGACCACCTCCTGTGTGTCTGGAACTAGGGGCCTCAACCTCGCATCTCATTTAGTCCTTATTGTGACTCCAAGAGATGGCATTACTCTCACGTTGCAGGTGGGAGAACAAAGGCTCACAATGGCTGGGTGACAAGACCTGGCCCACGCAGCTACTGGAAGGGCAAGGCCCTGATCCAAAGCCGTACCCTTCCCAGCGCCAGCCCCACTCCCGAAATAGGGTTCTCACCCACCCACCAGGGCCAGGCTGTTTTAATAGAAACTGCGTCCAAATCCAGGTCTGCTTCTGAGACTCTCACTGAAGTAACCACACGAAGTTTCCCAGGTCTCCGAAAAGCCAGATGCACACTTGTCTCTTGCACTCCATTACCGTAACTATTGCTCACAGCGAGTGCTGCCGGACAAGGGAGCTAGCCAGGCAGAAAGGAATCTTACGTTTCCTCTCCCTCTGGGAATAGGCCAGCTGTGAACACAGTCTCCCAAAGCTCTGAAACCTTTGGGTCTCAAGTTAATGAGTGCCTTTTAGAGACCAAACGTATACCCATCACCTCAAATTGACGTGGTTCCAGAAAGTAATTATAGACCCGATTCAGAGCCCGGCAGCCTGAGGAGGTTCTGTAAGGCAGACGTTCCCACGACCGGCCTCCTCTGAGCACTTGAGCATTTGCAGTGTCTCAAGACTAGTTTAGACTCTGGTTAGTAAATTTTCAAATAAATACATGACGCCCCGAGACTTGAAGAAAATGAACAACACACTGCTCAAAGCCCCCCGAGTCACGAATCAGAATTTGCTTTATGGTTCGCTTCCACCGGGGAATACATCCTATTTTCTTAATTTGTTCAAAGACGGAATTTGCTATGTTAAGGAAGTAGTTCCAAATGCAATATGCGAGATCAAGCTGAAAGAGAAGTTCACAATTTGCTCCCCTTTAAATGCAGCTACTGATGTATGTGCCAGACACGGTCATGATTAGATTCTGAATCACAAATATTGCAAGACCGAGATAACAGGCTTTGATTACAGGGTGAGGTGCAGACTGCTACAAAAATAACCCGCCGTGTTCAAAGGGGAGAGATTTTTGATTAGAGACGTGTTTTGCTCACAGTTTTGAGGTCACGGGACTCCAAAGAAAGCACTGTTTGATTTTGCTGGGGGGGTACTAGCTTGGTGCCATCATTTAACAACCAAAACGCAGAAAAAGAGGTGAAACTTATTTTCCTGCATAAGGAGGATAGAAATGTAAACTTGGCATTTTCATTTAAACACGTTTCAGTTCTGGAAAGTGAATTTTTACCAAAGCTCTAAGAAAGGTCCAGGCAGTTTGATCCATCCTCACCTCTGTGAAGAGTTGGAGGGGAGCCTGACCGGATTATGGCATTTAAGACGGAATGTCTTTTGAGACACATGTCCATCATACTGAGCACTTCCAGGGACTTCTACGGATGGAAGGTATTTGGAGGGGAAACTTGTTTCTGGTCACATTCTTCACATGGGAGAGAGATACAGCCAGCACCTTTGTCCTGAAGCTCCCCCACCCTCTCCCTGATCATAAATTGTCCATTTTCCCCCGCCCCCGCCTCCCCCCACTCCCACCCCTCCCACAGGGACATTGGACTGGCCCAGTGCCTCACACCACTGGGAGTGATTACATTGGCAAAAAACAGGCTCCACCACCTTCTCATCCTGTCTGCTGCAGGAGGAGGGGGGGCCTTCTCTGCTCTCTTCTCTCCCCACAACGGGAGTTCCCTTTGCCTTAGAGCATGGGGTTGCTGTCATCTTCCCTGTGCTACCCGCCCCCCTCATGACTGGGACAGAGTTGCAAGGGTGAGGATGGGAAGTTCAATTCAGTAAGAAAAGAGGACTCAGTTAGGTTTGGATCCATGCCACTTTCTCCAATCCAGCTTGTCAACTGGTGTGGACCCTGGGATGACTGATGGGTCATCTCCAGCAACACAGACCAGAATCAAAATATTATTGGATTAACCACTAAGGCCAAGAACTGGTCAAGAATGATCAACTCCAGCTGTTCATGAAGCGTGAGGTCATCGGTAATATCAATGGCTCAATGTAGTGTGAACCAACCAATCGACAAAAACACACAAAACAAATGAAAGAGCAACCCACCTTTTTTTTTTTTTTAATAAGAAGCAAATGGAAGAAAACTCATTTTTTCAGCGTGGTTAATTATGTTTGCCGTGGGTAGATGTGTGAGGTGTGATGCTGGCCTGTTCAAGTTCACTGCCCAGGGCCAGGTGTGGCCATAGAGCAGTGAGACCAGGCCCCCACCCCTCAAGTCACAGGAGGAAGAGAGTGTAGGTCCTCAATGAAGCCACAGCTCACCGGCTGTGATCCATGAGCAGCAGGAAAACAAAAGTTGTTTGCAATCAACAAGGTGCCTCACTTAACGATTTGTGTATATAATGCTCTCTGGGTGCTCTCAGCGTACACAAAGTGTGTTGAGAGATAATTTGCCTTCAGGACAAAAGAGTAACTCAAATGCACAATTCATCACTTGGCCCCGTGAGACAAGTGTCCCTTTGAGGCATCGACAGTTTCTCTGTCCAAACAGTAGACACCATAGGCACAGAGGAACGTTTCCACTGACAATTAGAAACATCGGGTGACAGATGAGAACTGGTGGGAACTGAGGGCCTGGGAGAAGCCTCTGGCCCAGCAGACTGGAGACTGAACCCTATTCCTGCTGGGGAACATCACACGAGCTGCTGAACTTGAACGAGCCTCAGTTTCCTCCTCCGGAAAATGAAGATATCATACTTTCTTGCAGAGGTAAGTAATGGGGTAGGCGGAGTAAAACTTCAGCGCGGTGTCTGGCACACAGTAAGCATTTCATAAACACACGACACCGGCTGAGTCCCCTGAAAGCACTACGTGATCAAATAGTGTGCCGTTATCAATGGTTTTTAGGGAGGTATAAGGCTGGACAGCCTAATCTTAGTATTTATACACCATAGTCTGAGGCAGACTCTCAAAATTCTGGGAGGAAATGAAAAGAAACATCGCCCCATTTTGCTCAGGAAAGTCTGCCAGGGGTGAACGCCAGATTCAGAAACTAATCGCAGGGCTCATCCTGGCTGAGAAGGCACCTCCCCCGCGCCTGGGAAATGCCTGGCCCGGTACTGCCCTCTGCTGGCGCTCCCAATAATCTCCACCACCCGCAACCTCGCTGGGGCCGAGCTGAGCTGAGAGCCGCCTGTGACTGTTTCCGCCTCTCACGTTTGGAAGGCGCCTCCGGATTCTTAGAGCTGCTGGTGGAGATGTCGAACCTGCCAAGGATCCAGGTCGAGTTGGGGAGCACACCAGCGGGGCCAGGCGGCTATGCACCCAGGCAGCCCCCGTGGTCTCCGCAGCCTGGGAAACAGGATGTGATGGTCCTGTCTGGACTCAAATCCTGCTAAGTCTCCTGTGGCGATTCCACGTCCTCATCCACCCTGCTCCTAATTCCTGTTTAGTCACTTGGTATTTTATTACCCCTGACCTCAGCCCTTTCTCCTTTTGGTGAAGGTCAGTGATTTCTTTTTTAATCCAGTTGGTAATGGTCACTTCAGTGGACGCTTAACCTTCCTATTACCCCCTTTTCCTTCTAGGAGCCACTGCCCCTGCCCCCAACGTGGCCCACATGGGGCCTTATATGACTGAGCTCTGGCTACAGTGAGGGGACATTAGTCCTAAGCTGTGCCCCAGCCCTAACACACACAGTTTCTCTAAGATCCAGGGTGGATGGGGGTGTCGAACTCCTGCCCCCTCGTTCCTCATGCTGGGAGGAAATGCCCTGGAGTAGACACCCTCCCTGGGGGAGAAACTGAGGCTGCCCTGAACACCAGTCACAGAAGGGAGCAGCAGAGAGGGGGACTCCCACCCGCACCCATGCCTCTGCATACAGAAGCCACAGAGACCTCCCCTGCCAGGAGCGGTGACTGTGGGTTTTGGCCCCTTGCTCCTTCTCCATTCTCAAGAGAGTCCTGACTTGCACAGGTTTTGCATGTTCCCAAATGCCCCCATCCATCCATCCAGACACACACACAGCAAAACCAGTACCCCAAGGACAGGCTCTCCCACAAAACAAGTGACAAGTTAAAAGGCCTACGGTGCAACCCGACCAGAGCGCCCTGCAGCCTCGGCCTCCGTGGGGCTGCGGAGCAGAGGGCAGCTGTGAGCCTCTTCTGGAAGAACATCGGCACCTCGGGACACGTCCACACTCATCACCCTCTCCCAGCGTGCCTGACACCTTGTCCTTATTTGGAGTTGTAAAAAGTTCGTAGTCTTGCCAAAACAGAGCTTAACTTGAATCTCAGCAGCAGGAAAAATCAGAAGAATCCAAACTTCAGCTAGTTTAGAAGACAACTGGCTGGGCTTTTCAGGAACGTCAACACCACGAAGGCCCAGAGAAAGCAAGAAGGCCCGGGGTAATCGGGAGCAAAGAAACACGGCCACCAAAGGTGCTGCTCAAACCTCGATTTGATTTTTTATTTAAAAAAAGTTAAAAAAGGATACTTTGGGGCCAGCCAGGGACATCTGAAAATAACCGTGGTGATACTGAAGAATACTCTATACATGCTGAATTATTTAGAGGCCAGGTGTCACGAGGTCAGCAACTCACTTTCAAATGGTTCAGCAAAAACCATACAAAACCGACACTTCTTTCTCAAGAGAACATAAAAGGAATGTTCCAAATGTTAATAATGCTCAGAGAATCACCTGAAGGGCCCACGAAAAGTCATAATACTGTTTCAATGCTTCTGTAGCTTTGAGGGTTTTTTATTATGAAAACATGGCTGATGTCCACGTGATGAAATGCTCTTCAACAGCACACAGGCACAGGCCATGGTGCGAGCTACACTGTGGATGCACGTCAGACGCATCACGTTCGGGGAGGGAAGCCAGACCCAACCGGACCCCATATCAGATGGCTCCGTTTACGTGAAATATCCGCAACAGGCAAAGGGGAAAGGACGTCAAATAGATGTGCCCCGTGTCTGGGGTGGAGGGGGTGACACGGGGGAATTAGCAATAAATGACGTGAGGGAGCAGAACTCACACGGGTTGGGACCACCCCGGGTGGGGCGGGGGGGGGGCGCGGAGACAGCAAGGAAAGGAGAACAAGGACCCAACTCTGAGGCACCCCTCGGCGATGGGGCTGGCAAAAGGGAGGTCAATGGAAGTTACTAGAAAGTGAGGTTGAGAGGAGGGAGAAAGCTCAGAACCCCAACAGAGAGACAGTTCTCTAGAAGGGTCAAAGGGTAAAATATCACAGAGCTGTTGAAAGATGTCATGGGATCTGGCTACTAGAAGGTCTCGCGTGAATTTGGGAAATGCAGCTGGGGTAGAAGTCTGATGTCAAAAGCCGAATGGCAGTTCCCTCCTTGCCTGGCTCTGTTCTGAGCTGAGGCTCCTAACCTTCTGCTCCTGCCCTCACCTCGCTGGTCAGTAGTCCCTGTGCCCTCGCAGCCAGAGTGGCCTTTTAAAGTGAAAGTGTGGTCACACCGCTCAAAAGCCTCCACCAAAGGCATTTCCCGCACTCAGATTAGTGTGCACGATCTGACCAATACGTCTGCACCGTGACCTGCAGGGGACCTGATGTGGCCTTGGGTTGGTCCAGGTCCTTGAGAGACGGAAGGGACTGGGAGGAGATGAGACACACACAGAGTTTGCTGGGGGAAGTTCCGGGGGAAGGAGAGGGGGCAGGACGGCAGGAGAGCCCTCCATCCGCAAAGGGCTGACATTTGAGCAAGAAGATGGACGTGCAAGGGACTGGACAGAAAGGACCTTTGCAATGCGGAGACATTTTGGCCAGGTTGACAGCGGTCCTTTGGCCAAGTCATCCAGTAGAGGAAGGGCGGTCACTCAGACCCAGACCTGTCACTTAGACCCGGACCTTGCTCGGTTGTTGGTCAGGACCAGCCTGGGCACAGCGGCCTGGGCACCTGCAGTAGAGCCGCGGGTTTCCTCACTCGGCACAGCCCCAGATCGGGGCGGAGCGTGTTCCTGGCTGACGCACCACTAGGTGCCTCTCCGATCTCGCCTGGTACTCCCCCACACGGCTGCTCCACACTTGGACTGCACCTCTGGGGTCCCTGGCGTGTGCCCACTCGGGGTGCTTGACCTGGTGTGTGCCTCCGCCTGGAATCTCAGATAGAGACAGGGCTGGCCAGCCTCCTAAACTGTCCTCAGGTTTCTGCTCAAGTGCCTGCTCTGGGCCCACGGGAGGCAAAGGAGACTTTCTGTAGAAATGAAGAGCGGATGGTGGACACTGGTCTGTGCACAAAGCGTGTGCTCAGAGAGCGTTTACCCGATGAGAACTAGTCAGGCGCTGTGCGGGGCTGAGGATCCACTGCCCACCCACATCCTTTCATAAAATGAATGGTTGACTGTTGGGTGCTGGAGTCTAATCCATGATTTACGAATGCAGGTATCGTGTCATACGTCCCTTGAGGTTAATTTGGAAGGAGCATGTCCTCCTAGGAGACAATCCCAGGAAAGAGTATAACACGGCCCAGAGCCTGAAAAAGCCCAGGGGTCTTCGTTTTTGTTCGAGTGTTCATGTCTGAAGTCTGGAAGGCAAGCCTTAGTTTACCGGGTGCCTGAAACCTTTTGCAGGGCTGTGTCCTGATGGAAATGTGGTCTGGACTTGGCTGCTGTGGGGTCAGTGTTGAGGCTTACAAAGCAACCACTTTCTTAAAATACCAACCCAACTGTACTTAACAAAATCAGACATTGCCCGAGGATTTTGCTCCAAGTAAGAAAGTCATGTCTTCACCAAGTGCCATTTTCCGTCCTTCCAGCACCCTCTAAGGCCTGGGAGGCCACACTCCCTGCGTGGCACTGGTGGTCACGTGGCCAGAAGCTTCCGCCCTGAAGCTGCTCCTCGCCACTGTTTGCTGGAAGTCCCTAGGACTCCCCTCCACGGGACCGCAGACGGGCCTCTCATGGGAGACGTAACGAGATAGAAACCACATGTGAAAACTGATGCCAAGTAGCTCCAGAGGCCTGAACATTTAGGGACAATTTACCTTCAAAAAAGACGCAATTCTGGGGAGAAAAGATTAGGAAAACACATTGCCAATTAAAACAGTGACGACATTTCAAAATACAGACGTCAAATCACAAATGTGAGACGCACTGCCAACATCCTGGGCCCGCGGGCAAGGCTGTTTTTTGCATGTCACGTGTTTCCTTCCGTGATGGCAGAGATACTGACGGCCAAGGGGAAATCGACCCCTGGCCTTTAGTAACACTTGGACTTGACACCAAATAGATCTAGAAAGATGGATAGGAATCAAAATGACAGATCAGGTGATTAAGCAAACAAATGGATCTGCCTTTCTTTTAAAACTTCATTTCCTGGATGTTCCGTGTGTGACCCACCAGGGTGGCCCCTCGGCCCGGCAGCTGCTTCTGAGGCCGAGGCAGCCCGGCAGCTCAGTGTGGGAGCGGGCGCACGGGCCTGTCTGGAAAGGGGATTGGAATTGATGTAATAAATTGTTCCTCGTGGTTATGCCGGGGATTTCTCCCCGAGGCTGCCCTCCTCACATGGCTCTTTGTACGGGCTGTTCCAGAGAATGCGGAGGGGGATGGAGCCCATTAGGTATTTCCTAAAAAGACTTAAACGTTGTTCTTCAGGGAAATTGGTAGTGAAGGATGTGATTTTAAAGAGAAATTTCTGGCCTAGGTTTCTAATCCCAAAAATCCTACCATGAGCTGGGTTTTTTTTCCCCCCACCCCCTGTCTTTTTTTAAATCATAGCACTGAGTCTTAACAGAGTAAAGAGTGTATGTAAAAACTCAATTCCTGCGCTGGCTAGGTGGCTAAGTGATTGGAGCAGCCTCCTGTACACCAAGAGGTCACAGGTTCAATTCCTGGTCAGAGCACATACCTAGGTTTCAAGTCAGATCCCCAGTTGGGGCATGTACAGGAGGCACCCGAGTGATGTTTCTCTCTCACATTGCTGTTTCTCTCTCTCTCTCTCTCTCTTTCTCCCTAAAATCAATAAACATATCTTCAGGTGAAGATTTTTAAAAAACAAAAACAAAACTTGATTCATGCTCTGAGGGAAGATGGAAATGCTAACCAAAGCTATACTTCAGGTTCGGCTCAGCGGCCATGGCAGTGAGGTGGGGTCACAAGATCAAACACCCACCATGCCTGTCCTTCGGTATGAGTCCAGGTCAGAAAGTTTAGGGGAGAGCAGTTCAGAGGGCGTCATGACACCAGACTACAAAAAGGAAGACTACTGCACTAGAATTCACTCCTCGGAGCCCTCACTGCTCCCCTCATTTTGTCAGGAAAAACACCCTAAACCCAGAGACCATAAGGTTCAGGGACCTCCCTAGCCCAGCCTAGCCCTTGGTGTCTTGCTTGTAGCCCATCGCTGTCTTCACACCGATAATCTTCCAGAGAGAACGGAGTAGGCCCAAAGCCCAGGAAGGGGACCCAAGTGAGGGGAAGAAGTAGTTGGATTTGGCAATGAACTGAAACGATATAAAGTATGGCTGAGTAAAATACAAGGTAGTCTTGTTTGGCAGAAGCAGGGCCTTCTTATTTCAGGTTATTAAGAAATGCATATTCTCCTGCCGACCGCGAAACCACCTGGGCGTGGAAGCTGGGCTAAAACAGGAGACCTCTCCCGCCCACCACGCCGCCTGAGGGAGCTGTCGTTTCTGAGAACTTTTCCAGACTCTCCGTTATAAATGGCTTAAACTCCCAAACCTAAGATCTCTCGGGAATACAAAAGTTGTTTTAAACCACCAGAGCCCTGGATGACTCACCAATTTGGAATTCAGTGAAAAGGCAAACAAACCATAATCATTTTAAGGTGGGTGTCTACTTGCCTCTTAAAATAGCCAAGAGAGTTTGCAAAATATTTAATTACCCCTATTTCTGCTTTGTGTTCTTAAATCCTGGGTTGGGTGTGGATGGGCACTGCGGAGAAGAGGCAGAGAGAATCGGAGAGCTATGTGGGAGGTGACCACTGCCACTTCCGTTTGGGCTCTTTGTTTACTGAGGGACCAGAAATGTGCCCCTGGACAGATGGGCAGCAGGAACCAACCCCCTGCCTGTCCGGAGTGGGGGCGGGCATCAGAAAAGAACAGCTTAAAAAGGAGCTGGCTGAGTATTTAGGATAAAGCAGTTTCCGAGTAACGTTAAAGCAAATACAAGCAGGCATTTATTGAGTTCTTAAGTGTCAGGGAGCACAAGACAGCTGAGGGACTGGGACCACGCCTTTTGTGGGATCACCGTGCCCTCCCAGGCCCCCAGAACCAAGGGCAATTAGGAGCACCTAGTCCGGAGTTGTGTCTCAGTGGCCAGGGCCAGTACCCCAGATGTGGCTTATCACAAGAGGCCTGTTTAAACCATTCCTCGCAACTGTGCAGTCTTGGCCACTGGAGATGAGCAGCTGAGTGTCTGAGGTTGAATCCTCTCTTTTATACTCCACCCCAGAAGCGCTTATTGTTTGCATTGTCCATTGAGGCTCACAAAGGAGGGATTAAACTGGAGTTTGTTTCCGTGGGTTGGCTCAGTCTGGAGGAAGCCTGGAAAGGCAGACATGCTTGCCCTGTGGCGTCGGTGGGTGCGGACCTAGGCCGTGTACCTCGCCGTCTGGTGGAGAGGCAGGGGGTGGCTGTCCCGGGGGTGCTGCCCCTCCCTGGGAGCAGGAGAGGAGAGGGAGCCCGAGGCCACAGGAAGGACACAACATTCTGTCCCCTGCTCTGCTCTCTGTGGGCTCCATGACCGTGAAGAGTGCAGTCCTGTGCCCCAGCCTGGCTTTCCTGGTGTGTGCCATGGGGACGGCTGTGCCTGCCCAGTAGAATTCTATGCGGACGGACGGTATTTGGAAGCTCCTGGCACTGAGCGCAGCCGACAGGTAGACGTGTGGATTCTTCAACACTCGGGAGACGCGCAGTATGCTCCCTGCTTGACTGAATCTGGCTGCGCGTCATGAAGGAAGACAACAGGAGTTCTGCGGAGACTCGGGTCACCCACTGTCTGCTCAGATTCTGATGTGACCGACCAGAGGCCGTGCGGTGAAAATGCTGAGTGACGCATGCTGGGCAGCAGAGCTCTGTGTGGTCCTGATTTACTCACCTCCTGGCTAGGTGACCTCAGGCCAGCCGCTCACCCTCCCTAGGCTTAAAGTCTCTCATTTGCAAAAATGCCCTTCCATAACTGCCAAGGTGATTATAAAAGTCAATCAAAGGTATCAAGATTAGAGAACAGAAGTAGCTATATTTTTCTGCAAGAATCGTGGTCTTGTAGATTCTTGTATCAGCAAATCCTAAGGCCTTCACAAAATACTATTAGAATTAATAAGCAAGTTCTGTAAGGCAGACAGATGTTAAAATGAACACCCAAAATCAATTGTGTTTTAATATGCTGCAAAAATGAAATTAAGAAAAGAATTCCATTCACAATAACGTCAAAAAGAATAAAGTGCTTAGAGATATTTAACGAAAGCAGTGCAAGACTTGTGCACTGAAAACCACCAAGCCTTGCTGAGAATTTTTAATCTGATGACACTGGACGAGGCCCCACATTTACAGGTCAGAAGACAACATTGTTCAGGAGGCAGTGCTCGTAAACTGTTCTGTAGATAGGACATGATTCCTGCCAAAATCCCAGCTGTGTGTTTTATTTTGTGTTCAGAAGTTGACAAGCTCATCCTGAAACGCATTTGGGAGTAGAAGGGATTCAAAAGAGCCAAAACAATCTTCAAAAAGAAGTACCAAGTGGAAAGAATTACTCATCCCCGTTTCCAACTCCCTACCACGCTAAGTGATCAAGACAGCGTGGTCCTGGCGTAAGGGCGGTGTGTGGACTTGAACTGAGGGCCCAGGAATAAACTGACACTTACCGCCAGTTGATTTTCAGTAAAAGTATCAAGAAAATCCCATGGGAAAGGAACAGTCTTTCCAACAAATGGTGCTGAGACAATTAATTGCCTCACATCATATGCAAAAAAAAAAAAAAAAACCTCAAAATGGATGCAAATCTAAACGTAAGAGCTAGAATATAAAACTCTTAGAAGAAAATACAGGAGTGAATCTTCATGATGTCGAGGTAGGCAATTATTTCCTAGATGTGATGCCAAAAGTATAAGGATGAAAGAAAAAATAGATAAATAGGGCTTCAACATTAAATACATCCGTACTTCAAGACACTCTGTCAAGAAAGTAAAAAGACAACCCCAAACTGGGAGAAAAATATTTGCAAATTTTATGTTCCCTAATGTATAATGTTCCACACAGAGTCTGGTACGTGCGTGTTCACAGCAGATTTACCCACAGTAGCCGAAAAGTGGAGACCACACAAACGTGTGCCAGCTGGTGAATGGGTCGACGAAATGCGGTCTATTCATGCAACGAAATCCTTCTTGCCAATGAGAGCAACGAGGAACTGCTACAACACGGATGAACCCCCAAAAGCATGATTCCAAGTGAAAGAAGCCAGACATGAAAGAACACATGTTCTGCAGTTCTATTCCCATGAAGTGTAATGACAAATCCCTGGAGAAAGAAGGGAGAATAGAGTGGGAGGTGGGAATGGTGAGCAACCACAGGGCACAAGGTTGCTTTGGGTGATGGAGATGTTCTGAAATAAGATTGTGGTGATAGTTGCGCCTCTCCGTAAATAGACTAAAAATCACTGAACTGCCCGTGGTCCTTGGTTACAGCAGCCTGAACCCAAACAGGGGCCAACCAGGGCTTGGTTACGATGCCCGCCTGGGCAACCGGACACGAGCAAGTTCCACTGGATCCAGGAACATCTTTGAATTTAAGACTTTGAATAGATAAATGCTATTGTTCAAAAAGACAGACGACAGGACAGCTCTCTCACACATCTGCCTCTCATCTGTCCGGTGTCCCTCCAATAAGTGACCCCAGTTCTTCATTTCTCACGTATCTTTAAAGAGATGCTTTCCCTCGAACCAGCAGAAGCCCTCGCTGGGCCCTGATGCCTCTGAGTGTCAGTGTTCCTGCTGCCTGCCATTTCCTGCCCCCCTGTGGAGCCCAGCTGGACAGGGGGTGGGAGGCACCCTGCCTCCACACCGGAGCATTTCTGACCAGGGACTGGGGGGTCTTGGGCGAGAAGTATTAAATATCAGACCACTTACACATGGTATATGGGCTGACTTCTGGGAGCATCCCAGGCTAGGTGACATGGTGACATTTTCCAGGGGCTGCTGAAGCAAGAGTGAGGACTTTGGTGACTTCTCTGAGGTGCCGTCCTGTCCTGAGATGGCCTTGCTTCTCACATATCTCCTCTATGGTGGACTCCTGGTGGCAAGTGTCGCAGGCCAGCATGGACCCCAAAGGGGCCCACATCCTTCACCAGAGAGAACCCTGGAGCCCAGGAAGGGAATGCTTATGGCTGGGGAGGGGCTTTCATTGTTCTGGACTGAGGAGCAGGGGTTGGAGAGGGTGGGCAGTGTGTTCTAGGCTGGGCCTGTGGTCTGCTAGTGAGGCAGCGAAAGCCCAGTATTTGAGGTTTTTCCCCAAACACCGATGTTTGTTTAAAGCTTCTGATTTCAACCGTTAAAGCAGAATGTTTCCTCAAATCTACCTGAGAAGGCCTCACATGTGCAGACCATTCTTCAGGACACGCCAGGCAGGCCGCAGAGCAGGTAGCAGGCTTTGCTTTGTGTACATAATGTGGAAGAGGAGCCTGCGGCCCAGAGCACCCTAGAAAAGTCCTGGGGGTGTCCTGCCCCCTCCATCCGCAGACACGGAACCTCCACGCTGCCTCCACCCTGCCCTCGGGCTGAGTCCTTGTTGGGGGCCCAACAGCAACCAGTGACACTAACCACGGACCACATCTTTCAAACGTGTAACGGAGGCCCAAGTCGACCACAACCAGGAGGAGAAGCAGATTATCACCAAGAGCCCCTTCCGGTCACCCTTTGCCTGTGTCTCCTCAGAATCTCCTCGGATCTCAGTGCCACATTCCCAGTCCGAGAACAGAGCAGCTAGAACATTCCCAGGAGGCAGACTGCACTCATGCGGTAGACCGCTAACACTGCTAACCCAGGCTGCATTGGCCCAGGCCGTTCATTTTAAAGCAGTGAGAGCTGAGGACCAGGATGGTGACATGGCTTATTCAGCATCTCAGGGGGACATGGTGGAAGAAACCCTGGCCCACTGACTCCCCTCCCTGCCCACCCTGGCCCACCAGTGCTTTCCAACCTGCTGCACGTCAGGCGTTCTGGGGGGACAACTTGGGTGAACATGCAAGGCCACTCAGACCCAAGGTGACAGGGCAGAGGGCCTGGCCGCTGACCCACCTGGAGCATTCACAGCCCACAGCCCCGGTCGGGTGCCCTGCACGCATTCCCACAGCCACCCCATTTGGCCTCCTGCCTCAGGCCTGGCAACCATGGGAGTGCAGCTCTTGGGGCAGGCACCTGGGGGAGCTGATCTGCGGTATCCCTGAGCAAAGTCTGTTCATGACATTGGCTGGGCAGCCCTTTGTCCTAGGGAGCCTGCCCATGTGTGGTTCCAAGGCCTCTCTGCTGGGCCCTGTCTCCTCACCGTGGAAAGGGCTAGAGATAGGAGTAGGTTATGATCAAGCACTACATCCAGCAGCAGCCAAACGCTCCACACAGGCCCCAGGGAAGCCCCAGACCTGCCTCAGGTCCTGCCTGGGCCACTGCAGACAATGGCCCTATTCACGGAAGGGGACTATGAAACATGAGTAGGTGTTGTTTAAAGTGTCTCCGAAATAAATGTTAACCTGCTGACTCAGGCCCCCTCTGAATTAATTTTAAATGTCCTTTAACCCATTTTTGGCATAGCATGCATGGTGACGCAGGTCCCAAGAGCAGCAGGGTCCAACCGAACTCCCAGAAGCCTTGGCAGGAGGCAGAGGGCCGTATCATCCATCAACAGTGGGGCGAGGGGAGGGGGAGGCAGGAGAGATCGGCCCCGGTTCACCGACCGCAGTGGCTCCGCGTGGGGGAACCTTCTTAAAAAGGGGCTTACCGTAATGATAATCAAAAGCTTTCACCACGTTCTGCAGCTTCGCCCAGCACCCTAACTCTTCCCTTCTTCGGGTTTCCAGCCACTGGATACGGCATAACAAGAGCTCCCTCTCACCACCGTGGAGAGCCAAGAGAAACACACTTTTTAAAAAGTGGCACTTCGGCGCAGAGAGATCTGTTGACGCGAGCTGAAATAATGACGTGCCAGGAGAGATTATTTTCACAAATTCTTGGAACACGCCGTTTTCTCCAGGCAGGAGTCTGTTTGTGCCCTCGAGGCTTCTGCGGCCCCACGCCTCACCCACCCTGCCTGTGTCTCTAGGCAGCTTAGTCAGGACCCTTAAGACAAATTGTCATTTTAAGTAGAAAGGTGAAAAGATGCTGTTAGGTGTCCTTAGGAAATAAGTGACTAAATTTAGACAAAAGGCCACGCAGATGAGAAGACAAACTTAATTGTGCTTCTGTGAGAAATATCCTCCACCAGCCATGTGACGAGCAGAGAGACAAGAAGGTCATGGACCAGGGTGCACTGGGACCCTCACGAGCAATTTCTCTCTTTTACCCCTGTGGTTGGTTAATCTGCGTGTTTCTGGAACTCTCCTTTAAGACATTGTCTCTGACCCCGTAACATTCCAACTCCAGGCGGACATCCAACTCCGACTTGAAATCTATTCTGATGACAATTTACTTCCCTCCAAATAAACAGCCCTCCAAACTTGCTCATTCCTGCTCCTAGGAGCCCCAGACTTCGGAATAGCTCTTGGCCTTGGAATTGATTCACGGGCTCCTCCTTTTTGTTCTCCCAGGTGCATGCATTGCCCCAGCCGCAGGTTTTTCCAGTTGCCACGCTCTTCAAAGTCAACCCCTTCCCGCAGCCCACAGGAAAGGACAGATGCGCAGGCGTCCCCGTGGAAAAGGAGAGAAGATTAGCTTTTAAAGCCTTCCATCAAGTGAACGTCGTTTTGTTTCTTTTTTTTTAACAAATTGCATCCGTTTCTCACTCTCCAACCCACACGTGGGCGGTGAATGGTTGAGCACACCTTCCCCTGTCTCCTGAATGCTTCTCTGCCTTGGCCCCCATTATGTCCCTCATGTCATCCACTTTTATAGGTTTTCTTTTTTTTTTTAAGACCTGGCCCACAATTCATCTCTTACAAAAAAATCTCTCCACTCATTCTTCAGCATTCAGTGCTAGATGCACCCTCTCTGGGCCACTTGTGTTCACGGCGACCCACCAGTTTCTTCTGAACTGCGCGAGCACCCACTCAGTGTCTGTGATGTTGAAGCAAAATTCCTGAGCCCACCATGTGGTGGTGGGCGGGGGCGGGGGGGGGGGGATGACGCACCCCTGACTTACTGGCATCCAGTTACAATAGGACTCGCTTTGGCCAGTGAAACAGGTGTGGATGTGACTTGCGACGCCTCCAAGCAGAAGTTCTACGCATCATCACATTGCTTGGCCATTTCCTGCTTGCCTTCTGCAGTGTCAGCAGCACGAGCAGCATATCTCATTAGAGACTTGCTTTATCAGCCTGGCTCTCCACAGGAAGAGGAAGTGGGGCAGAGAGGAAGTAAATCTTAGGTGCTGTACGCCTCCAATGCAGCTCGTTCCTGCAACAGGAGTCAGCGGAAGCGTAGTGATAAAGTGTGGGTTATGCACCATTTTAGAATGCTGGCCTTACTCAGAGTGTCTCATTCTGGCTTCACAGCAAGCCCAGTGCTTTTTTATTTTTTCTATGCTGCTGACAAATAACATTAAAGCTCAAAAGAACATGTTTGTTTCCATTCTGAAAGTCAGAAAGCAACAGAACAGAAGAAAGCAGGTCTGCACCAAACCCGCAGCTCTTTCCACTGCACCGTGTGTTGTGGGTCGAATTGTGTTCCCCCAAAACATATGTTGAACCTCTGTCCCTCAGTGTCTGTGAGTGTGACCTCGTTTAGAAACAGGGCCTTTACAGATGTAATCAAGTTAACATGAGGCCACTAGGGTGGGCCCTAATTCAATATGACTGGTGTCCTTATAAGAGGCACGCAAAGTCACACAGGGAGAATGATGAGTGACAAAGAAGGAGACAAGATAGAAGTGATGCAATGACAGTTTCAGAGCAGGGAATCCCCAGGACCCCTGGCCATACCAGAAGCTAAGACAAAGGGAGGAACAGGTTCTCTCCAGGGGCAACCATAGGCCTGCCTACACCTTGATTTCAGAGGACCGGCCTCCAGACCGTGAGGGAATCATGTCTGCTGGTCTACTAGAGCCCCCTGGCTTGTGGTCACGGTGCCCCTCGGAAACTAACACACTGTTACTGCCTCCATTTCAGGGCAGAAACCCCCAGAGAAGAAGCTCTGTCAGCAGGTTGGGGGATGGAAGTGGGCTGTCTAGGAAAACCTTCACTCTCTGTCAGCATCCTTGTCACCATGCGGTCTTACCCCTTTCTGAGAGCCATCATAGACACATATGCCCACAGACCCGTGACTTAAACAGCGGGAAACTGTTGCTCACAATTCTGGGGGCTAGATGACCGGCGTCAAGGTGTCATCAGGGTTGGTCTTCCCTAAAGCCTCTCTCCTTGGCTTACAGGTGTCTGTCCCCTGCTTGTGTCTTCCCTCTATACCTGTCAGTGTTCTGGCCTCCCCTTTTTACAAGGACATCAGTCATTGGATTAGGGCCCACCCTGATGACCCCATTTTGACTTAATTACCTTTTGAATGATCTTATCGCCAAATACAGTCACATTCTAAGGCACTGGGGATTGAGGCTTCAACTTATGATTTGCCAGGGGTGGGGGGCACGAGTCAGCCTGCAGCACCAGGTTTGCAAATATCTAAGGGGCCCCCCATGAGGCCTGTGTTCACAGCCTGTCCACCTGAGCAGCCAGGGAATACAAGGAAGGCCCTGCCAGCCTTTCAATTAGCCAGACCCACCTCTAGTCCAACAGCCAGGACCACACACAGCGGGGCCTTCCCTGTTCTCTACCAGTTATTCGTGTGGTTCTGAACCATTTGCCTTGTTCACGCTTTCCCGTGCCCTTGGTTTTCTTGGCTTCAGCACTCTGGGCTAAAATTAGGCTCTGTCTCAGGCTGTGCTGACGACTAGTGCTCTGGTTAAATTCCCAGCACCCCAGGCCTTTGATCCTTTACTTGGCACAGTCCCCTCCCCATGGTAATTCTCCTTCCAACCTCTTTCTGCCTCCAACTTTATTGTCAAAATTTGAAACAAAATTGATAGACATGTATTGAGATAGAGAAGATTACTAGGTATAAAAGGTAACCAGTTCACCTAAATGACTGTTAATTGTCTAAGTAAAACAAAGCATGATTGCGGGGGCTTTCAGTCAAGATGGCAGCATAGGCAGACACGGCTCACCTCTTCTCACAACCGCATCAAAATTACAACTACAATATGGAACAACCATCACTCGGAACCATCAGAAATTGAGCTGAATGAAAGTCTGACACCTCAGAATCTAGAAACCACATCCATTGGGACCAGTAGAAGAGATGCTGGTGTGGAATGAGGTGGTCTCTCACCCACATGTGGAAGATAAAGATTCCGGAGCACTATCTCAGTAGCAAGGAGTCCCAGCCCCACACCAGGCCCCCCAGCCCACGGTTCCTGTGCCAGGAAGATAAATCCCCACTTCTGGCTGCAAAAACCAGTGGGGATTGACTCAGTGGAGAAACTGCTGGAGCCCCAAGCAGTGCCTCTTAAAGAGCCCACACACAGACTCACCTACTCAGACTCACTCCCTCTGAGCTCCAGCACTTCGGCAGCAGCTTGAAGGGCATCAGTGGCACACTGGGAGAGGTCCCCTTTCTGAGCCCTCCCCACACAAAGCCATGGAGCCAGCAGGCTGGTGCCATACCTAAGACTCCATCAACCTGGCTAACACTGTTTGCCCTGGAGATCCCCAGAGACTCCGCCCCACCCACCCTATGGGCCACCTGAGCTGCTTTTTCATTTGAATAGTGGATCTTGTCTCACGCTTTGAAACTTCGTAAATCCTATCAAACAAGCAACAGCTGACCTCAGTGAGCTCCAGGCCTGGCACTACCAGTAGCCAGCTTAGATTCACAGCTTGACTTTGCCTGGGAATCTCTAAGCCCAGCACAAGTGGCAACCTTCTCAGATTGCTTGATAGCTCAGGAAGGGTGGCCCTGGGCAAAACACAGGTGGGGGCTGACCTTGGCCTATACCATCCAGGAGACCCCTGGGCCAGCACACCCAGTGGACAGCAACAGACCACTTGGGAGCACCACCACCTTGCCCCTGCACAGCTGATCCTCCATGGAAGGTGGAGGTTGGTGGTCAGTGGTCACAGTCAATCCTTGCAGCTGACTGGCCTGGATGAATCCCTCCCATTGACCTGCCAACAGCAACTAAAGCTCAACTAAAAGAGGAGGGTGTACTCAGCCCACACGAAGGGCGCACCTCGAGTACCCAGCTTGGGTGATAGGGGAGGCTGGGTCACTGGACCCTACAGGACACCTACTACACTAGCCCACTCTACCAAGACACAGAGTCAAGGCAGCTCTACCTAACACACAGGAACAAACACGGGGAGGCTGCCAACACGAGGAGACAAAGAAGCATGGCCCACATGAAGGAACAGATCCAAACTCCAGAAAAAGAGCTCAATGAAATGGCAGTAAGCAATCTATCAGATGCAGAGTGGAAAACTCTGTTTATAAGGATGTTCAAGGAATTAGTGAGGACCACAGCAGCATAAAAAAGATCCGGTCAGAAATGAAGGATCCACTGTTGAAATAAAAAACAATTTTCAGGGAAACAACAGTAGAGTGGATGAAGCTGAGAATCACATCAATGATTTGGAACATAAGGAAAACAACCAATCAGAACAACAAGAAGAAAAAAAAAACAAAAAAATGAGGGTTGCATAAGCAGCCTCTAGGACAAGTTCAAGAGGTCCATCCAACATTTGTATCATAGGGGTGCCCAAAATTGGAAATCTATTTGAAAAAATAATGAAAGAAAACTTCCCTAATTTGGTGAAGGAAGTAGACATGCAAGTCCAGGAAGCACAAAGAGTCCCAACTGAATTGGATCCAGACAGGTCCACTTCAAGATACACCATAATTAAAATGTCAAGGCTTAAAGATACAGAGAGAATCTTACAAGCAGCAAGAGAAAATCAGAGAGTTACCTACAAGGGAGTTCCCATAAGACCATCAGCTGATTTCTCAAAAGAAACTTTGCAGGCCAGAAGGGATTGGCAAAAAGTATTACAAATGACGAAGAGCAAGAACCTGCAACCAAGGTTACTCCATCCAGCAAAGCTACCATTTAGAACGGAAGGGCAGATAAAGTGCTTCCCAGACAAGGAAAAGCTGAAGGAGTTCATCATCACCAAGGCATTATTACATGAAATGTTAAAGGGACCTATTTAAGAAAAACAAGAAGATAAAAAATATGAACATTAAAATGACAACAAACCCATAACTATCAACAACTGAATTTAAAAAATAAAAACAAAACCAAAGCAAACTAATCAAACAAACAGAACAGGAACAGAATCACAGGTATGGGGGCCATTTAGAGGGTTATCAGCTGGGAGGGGGAAGAGAGAGAATGGGGAAAATTGTGCAAGGATTAAGAAGCATAATTGGTAGGAACAAAAGAGGGGGATATTAAGAATAGCATAACAAAGGCAGAAGCCAAAGAACTCACATGCACAACCCATGGACATGAACTAAGTGGGGGTGGGGGGATATTGCTGGAGGGAAGTGGGGTACTGGGGAAAGGGAAAACATTGGAACAACTGTAACAGCATAATAAAAACACACACACACACAAACAAAAAACCAAAGCATAATTTCAGTTTTTTTCTTTATTAGTTTAAGAGTATCTAAAGTCAAAATAATCATCAGCTTTTCCTGAAACACTGAACATTTTAATCATTATAGTCCTTCTTCAGTATAATACACCTATTGGAGGAAAACAGAATAATCAAATTGGTGTAAGATGAAAAATCAGGAGTGTGAGAAAGACAGTGACAGAGTAGTGTCAGCTCCTTTCATCTGGTTGGCTAGGGAAGGTGCACCACGGCAGCAACTGTGGGGAGAGATCTGAGAAAATCAGTGCAGCAAACCTGGAGTCTTTCCAGGGGGAAATCCGTCCAGCCAGAAGGAAGAGCAAGTCCAGTGTCCTGAGGTGGCCAGGCGAGGAAGCCAGAGGAATCATGGTGGGAAATGAGGTCAGAAAGAGGCAAGCTGAGCCCCTGGGACCAGTTCTGGAAGGACTTTAGGTTGTACCTGGAGTGAAAGCAGCATCTACCAGAGGGTCTGAGCAGACAAGCTGCAGGATGAGACACGTGTTGTAAAAGAAGCGCTCCAGTTCATGCGTGGAGACAGACTGCAGGCCAGGGACATGGAGGAAACAGGAGCTCTTAGGAAGCTCTGGGCAGTAGAAGGTGCGGGGAATGAGAAGTGGAGGCTTGGTGGCTCGTCTTGAAAGTACAGCCAACTGAAGGAAAGGGAGGTGAAGAAGATGAGGGGGAAGCAACCGGAGGGACCAAGGGGTAGCCGGTGGAATGACAGGAACCCAACACTCAGTGGCCTGAGCCCAACGCTGTCCCAGGGGCACAGAAACCCAAGCCTGGGGACTGAGCCTGGCCCATGGGGCAGGACACAGGTGGAGACAAGAGCATGACTGGATGTTGTACAAGAGACGGTAGGAGGAGACAAAGAGGGCAGCCCTGTGTGTATGGGAGGGAAAGGAAGCTGACCCGCTGGGGAGAAGGTCCTCGTACAAGGGCTGATCTTGGGACAAAGGGGAGAGGGAGCCCACACTGCCCTTGCTGTGGGTGCCTGGGGTTCTGCCGGCAGCCCCCCTGGGAAACCCACGATCTCCAGAAGGCCAAGGATGTGGGCTCTTTTCAAAACCCGATTTCCCAGTACTTTCTGCATTGATATCCTTTGGTCCGAGTGACAGCTGATCTTAATTGAAACCAGCTGTTTTCTTCAAGGTCGGGGGGGGGGGGGANCTGGGGGGCGGGGGGGGGGGGGGGGGGGGGGGGGGGGGAAGCACACATCCCCTGCAACCTCTTACCCCAGGATGCTGGGTCCTGCCCGTCTGGGAAGAACTGGCTTCAGGTGTAATTTCTAAGAGTGCCGTGGGAAACACATTGACACAAATTATCAATTCTAAGCAGTTAATATGCTTTGTTTTGCTTCGATTCTGGTAAAAGATTAATAAAGCACCTTCATTTGAGCTCTTGCTGACTCCTGGTCCGGCCTTGCGGAGACCCCTGGGTCTGAGGCCACCACCTGCCAGACA
The DNA here is from genome assembly GCF_014824575.4 of Sturnira hondurensis. NCBI lineage: Eukaryota > Metazoa > Chordata > Mammalia > Chiroptera > Phyllostomidae > Sturnira > Sturnira hondurensis. Next base: position 5,267,548 of record NW_028081271.1, read on the forward strand.
CTCTAGGATTTGGGTCAGGGCCCCGCTGGGTGAGAACTGAGCCTGTGACCTCCGCCCTCCAATCCCAGCCCTGCTGGCGACATTCTTTGGTGTCTAGGGTGAAGCATCCCACCTCCCTGCACTTCATTCACTAGTTTCTAAATGTTCAAGGAATAATAACGTGCTGCACGTAGCAAATTCACGCCTGCAGGTGTTCGTCTGTTGGTAGATTATGTTCCATGAAGACTAAACTGGTTTCCTGGCTACTCAGGACAGTCTGGGCCACTTTCCCCAGATGCTTCATCAGACTGCCCGGAGATAAAGGGTAAAGAAGGCGTGATACTCCCCCACACAGTGGAACATTGGCTTGGCCATAGAAAAGAATGAAATCTTGCCATTTATGACAACATGGATGGACCTAGAGGGTACATGCTAAACGAAGTCAGACAGAGAAAAGTGTATATGAGTTCACTTATATGAGAACTTCCAAAAACATGAACAAACAAAATAAAACGGAAACAAATTTATAGATACAGAGCACAAACTGATGATTGCCAGAGGGGAAGGGAGAGGTCGGTGACAAAGGTGAAGGGGAATAAGAGGTCCAAACTCCTAGTTAAAAAAAAAAAGCCCTGGCTGGTGTAGCTCAGTGGATTGAGCGCAGGCCTGTGAAGCAAAGGGTCGCTGGTTCGATTCCCAGTCAGGGCACATGCCTGGGTTGCAGGCCAGTTCCCAGGAAGGAACACATGAGAGGCAACCACACATTGATGTTTCTCTCCCTCTCTTTCTCCTTCCCATTCCCTCTCTCTAAAGATAAATAAATAAATAAGATGTTTTAAAATAAATAAGCCAAGGGTGTAGCGCACACAGGGAATATGGTCGATAATATCACAAGCAATACACTGTTGGTAGACTTATTGCAGCAGCTGCTTCCTAAGGTATAGAAATGCATAATCACTACGCTGTCCACCTGAGACTAGTACGATACTGCGTTATCTACACTTTAATGAAAAAGGAAGAGTTCGAGATCGCAAACAAACGCTGCCACTGGCCTTGGCAAAACACCGTTGTCGCGTTGCTCGGAAGCACACCCGGCACTCACCCTCACCCGTGATCTGGACTGAACAAGCCACTGGTCTTCTTCCCTGGGTTTTACGTTGAAGTTTACTTCAATCAAATGTGGATTTCATTCAAAAAGTAGCCTCGCAGAAAGACCCGCAGCGAGGCTCGGGCAGGAAGCATCCTGATAACGTTACTCCGAGGCTGTATTTCAACTCACGTGCAGTTGATCCACACACCCCTCTTCAGAAAGAGCCCGTGCATGCCGTGAGCGACGACGGCAAATGCCAGGCTTGTGGCTGTTCACCCTGCTCCTTCGTGATGCTTTCACACGACTGCAGCTGCAAGAAGTTCCCTCTCCTCTGGTCTTCCGTAGCGTATCAGAGAACTGCCCATTGGTCTCCCTGTGTTCGTTTGCTAGCATGGCCCCGGCCAAGTGCCATGGACACGGAGGCCAAACAACAGAAAGTTCTTTCTTGCGGTTCTGGAGGCTGGAAGCCCAAGATCAAAGTGTTGGCAGGTTCAGTTTCTGGTGAGAACCGTCCGCTTGGCTTGCAGATGGCCACCTTCTCAGGGTGTCCTTGTGTGGCCGTGTCTCTCCCCTTCTCAAAAGACATCGGTCATACTGGATTAGGGCTCCATGCGAATGACCTCATTTTAACTTAAAAAGCCTCTTTAAAAAGCATATCTTTCAATACAGCGACTTTCTGAGGTCTTGGGGGTTGGAGCGTCACCATACAAATTTTGGAGGGACACATTTCAGCCCTTGTCATTCATTTTAGATTAGTAGGTACACAATATGTCTCCTGTCCTGGGCCTGACTGTAGGCTTCCTGGGTGAAAGGCCATGTTTTAAGATCCTCTGTGTCCTCAAGAATCATTTGTTTGATGGATCTTCCTGATCATTTAGAATTTTTGTTCACCTGTGTCCTGATGCAAATGTACTTTTAAAATATTTTATTTATTTATTTTTAGAGAGAGGGGACAGGAGGGAGAAAAAGTGGGAGAGAAACATCAACATGTTTCTCACACATCAACATGTGTAGTTTTCTCTGATGTGTCCCCTACTGGGGACCTGGCCTGCATCCCAGGCATGTGCCCTGATTGGGAATCGAACTGGAGATCCTTTGCTTCACAGGCCCGTGCTCAATCCACGGAGCTACACCAGCCAGGGCCGGATGCAAATGGATTTTGAAGGAGAAAATAAACTCAGCCACCGTGGCTTCACGCCAAAGCCTGGGCCAGACGATTTCCAAGGTTTCTTACAACTCCCATGATGGTTCATTTCCCATCATGATGCAGGTGGCTTCCCACAAAATCCCCCTCCTTAGGAGTTTCAGACATGTGCTTGTTTCTTAGATGCAGGCCCCCCAAGAGGCTGCCACCTGTTCCCCTCACTCTCTCTAATTCTCCCCTCATTGCTTATTTTCACATCTGCGTCTGGCAACACCTGAGGCCCTGGCCTGATGAGGACTGGAAGGAACCAAGGAAACTGGGGCAGGAAAGCGACTTGTCCCAAGTCTTCCCATGTCACCCGGACCCTGCGGTGACTCAGTCAAGGTCTCCCGGGTCCAAGGCCAGGGTTCTTCCCTATAACCTGCCTTTTCTCATTACACAAAGAGAACACCAGGGCTTTATGGCTGAGGGGCAATCATTCACTCAGCAGCGGAATGAGATCATAGTTCCTCCTATGAGTTCTGAGGGACCCTAAAACCAAAAGGATCTCACACAATTCTTCTGTGAGTTCATAAAATACTCAACTGCTCAAACCATATGTTTAATTCCCAATGGTCATAGTTTTCCTTATATTAAAAAAAGAGGAAACTTTCAGCTTCAGGTAGACAAACAAGCACGGGCATTGGGGGAAATGGTTTAAACGAGGCACCGAGTCAGCGCCAGGCCAGCAGAGGCGCGACCAGCTTCGTGGCCGCCATCTCCCAGCCTTCCCCTCGACAGTAAGTGCAAGACAAATCACACCCAACCTCATTTGCACACGAACATGAACCTTGCTCGACACATGCTGTGTTAATATTGCTTCTTTAAAAAGGGAAAAGAGGACTTAAATATCGAGCCATCCTTCAAATTAGGTTATGTGTAAAAGCATAACACATGGCTCCCTCGGGCTGAACTCAGTTTGAAAGCGCAAGCAAGGCCTTCGGGGACGCTGCACTGTCCCCACACAGAAAGGACAAGTGAGAACAGCCATTCCAGAACAGAAGGCATGTCTCCATGGCAGAGTCTCACTGCCAATGGTTCCTTGTGCCTGTCTCAGGAATGTGGCCCTGACCAACAAAAGACCGCGTCACTGGCTTGGTTCCCTCTGTGGAGACTGTAAGGGTCCTTTTTGACTCCCCAGAGTCTGACTTTCTGAAATGGATTCTGTTAATTTTCCCTTGAGACAGGGAAACTGCACGTGGCAGCCGATGAATCAATCGGGTCTGCCAGTAAGGCTCTGAGAGATGACCGGAGTGGGGCGGTCTGTGTGCATGAAACTCCCTGGACGCAACTGATGTTGGGTTGTGACACACAGTGACATCTGTGTGTGGCCCAGCAGCCGGCAAACTGCTTCCCTGTGAGGGGAGAAGCGTGCCAAGGCGGGACCAGGGGACCATTGTTCACCCTCTGTATCCCAGAGACGCTGGTTGCTTGGCTGGTGGGGGAAATGTCTAACAATCAACAAACGCATTGTTCGCTGATGCACAGGCTGACTTCTTTCCTCCCCGTGCCTTCGTTTCTAGTTCTCCAAAGTATCCTTCCCCTTTAATTTTACGGCATTTTTGTGTGCACGTGCATCGAGCAGCCATACCGAAAGTCAGAGATATTGATTGTCTTCCCAGACTCCTATGGCTTTGCCATTCTGCAGAGTTCCATAATGGGATGCAAGAGTTCCCACCCCTTTCCCATGAACATCTATTACCATCGTCCATAGATTCATCCCTGTTCTGGGCCCACAGCAAGGCTCAGCATGAGCAGCAGGAATAACAGTGCATTCCTGACACCACCCCTGGACCGCTTGCTAAATTCTTCCTGAGAGCGCCTTGATGGCCTTCACAGAGGTCACTGCGAAACCAGCTGGAAGCCGGGAATCCCACTGTGTGAGCAGAAAGTCTGTTCTGTGGCTCAGACAGAAGATCAAGTTCATGGACACACTTTGGCACTCTGGCAATCCCAGTGAAGGTCATCTTTGGGTGAAACCCAGCTTCCTCGAACCCAGGCACAGTCTGGAGTAGCTGGCATTTTTTGTTCTGTTTTGTTTTTTTAAACCAATGCTAGATGTTAAAAAATGGGAATCTCAAGCACACAGTCATTTTTTTCTTCCTGTTATGTTACCTGACCCAAAAAGGCAAAAGAAGGGGCCAGGGCCGCGGCTAAGTAATACTTCAAGGTTTGGCTGACAAACTTCCTCCAAGCAATCCAGGAACCCACATGTAACACACAGCCCAGCACATTGGTAAACAAGGCAAAATGCCTCCAGGATGACAGACGACTGCTGAGCAAGGGGACCTAAGGAACGTGGTACAGACACAGGAAGACCAGTTGGTTGATTTGCTAAACTTGAACTTAAAAAACAATAGAGTGAGCTAGAAGTTTGATTTGTAAAACAAATACCCCCCCTCCCTTAAAATCATCTAATCATGTAGCTCTCTGTTCTCCACACTGAGAATCCAACACAATTTTTGGAGAACAACACAACCATGAAAAAAATCTCAGCCAAGAACACACACTTCCTGCCTGTCTCTGGTGTCCCCGAAATGATTAGGGAACCCTGAACATTTAAATTAGCCTCCGATGCCAGGCGCTGACAGCTCCCTGTGGGACGCCGGCACCCTTTTCCCCACCCGGAAGGCGGCAGGATACTCACCAGTCATGAGGGTGTAGTAATTGGGGTAAGAGAGACTGGGGAAGTCTGGGGTCAAGTAATCCACTTTGACACCCCTGCTCACAATCTCTTTGAACCCAGGCAAGGACTCCAGGGCCTCGTCACTGATATAGTCTGAGCGAAAGCCATCCAGCAGGAACACCAGGAGCTTCCGTCGGGCCGAGGCTGGCTGGGCAAGGCCAAGGGCAAGGCCCAGCAGGAGGGCCCCAAGCTTCACAGCCATGCTGCCAGGAACCTGCCCGAGCTGGCTGGCTGGCACAGCGGTCCCCTTGCAAAGACTGAGGATGGAGAATCTGTAGCTCTTCTCTCTTCTAGGGGCTGGATCTTGACTGCTGGCCTTCCTGAGCCAAGTTCACGTTCAGAATTTAAAGATACAGCACCCCTTTTATAAAAACAACCTCTCTGCTCACCCTTTGCTGGAAAATCAGGAGACCCACTCCTCCGGAGAAGCTGGGTCCCCACACAGCCCGGCAGTAACACCAGGGGGAAAAGCGCAACCTTATTATTTGGGGGTGAATGTTCTAGAAATAGAGGCACCCACAGAGAGGGGGAACTTTAGAAGATGACAGAGGTCAACACTAACTTCACAGTTGGGCTCACCCAAGGGAGGAGCCAGGGAAAAGGGCAATCTTTCAAATTGCCGTTTTCCCACGTCTCTGCTGAGTTACACTCTCCGGCTGCCCTTCCCTGACGGCACACACAGGAATGCAAACCTCTCAGCTCAGGGTAGAAACGAGAGACAATCAAATCCAGTGGGCAGTCACAAACGAAGTGTTTGTCTCTCTCCCCGTCACTTATCTGTCACACGCAGCTATAGGCAAGGTTGATTGCTTTATTTTTCCAGTTTCTGGTGTCCAGAACCATCTGTAGGAGGGGGTAGCTCTCAGTGGGGTTGTAGAACCAGAGAGAAAGTTCCAGAGAGAGACGACAGGGGTCGTTACCGGCAGACTGTTCCGAGGCAGCATAGCCCCAGGCAGGCAATGAGATGAAGAGCTGGAGGATGAGCCTTTGCAATGCAAAAGCAGAGCCAGAAAGTTTGGGGGCTTCAGGCTTCCCCACCAGAAGGACAGGGATGGGGAAGGACAGGGATGGGAAGGACAGGGATGGGAAGGACAGGGATGTTGGAGGTGGAGCAGGAGGCCAGTGGCGTCAGCAAGGCGCAGGTGGGCGAAAAGGCTGAGCACCAAGTCCCAATTCTCAGGGTTCCCTCCAGCGGGTCTTTCATTTGGCAGAAAATTAAAAAGGCTTATAAAACGCTCACGGCCCCCAGTCAGTGCTTCACGACTGCGATTATTAGCACTGTAACGGTGCTCCGAGCCTGTTGAAACCTGCCGGGCTCAGAGCAAAGCTTCCAGGGACCCCAGGCAGTCAGAGGACACCAGCCACCAGACTGGACCTCGGCCAGTTCTAAAATGCCCCTCCCCTCTGCCCCGTGCCTGTGTCTTCTCTCCTCCCGTTCTCTCCTATTTAGAGTCCAGCCCTTACACGAGACCGCAGGCCACGTTCTAAATTGTGTGGTACACACACACACACACACACACACACACACACAAACCAGCCAAGTGACCATCCCATCTCAGTGGACTTACCCAGGATTCAGACTCCATTTTCGAAGGCAAGTACTGCCTTTTACAATTCACAAATAAGAAAAAGAGGGGAGCTTATTCGTAATGGTCGTTAGTTTGAAAACACAATGGAATTCCTATTTCTTTGACTTGTGGGCTGTTGTTATTCTAAACAGAAAAAAATAGACAGGGTGGAAGAGGGAGGAGGCAGGCAGAAGAGGGGGCCACGCTGAGGGCTGAAGGGCTGCCGGCCAGCACCACACACACTGAGGAAGAGTTTCTCTAGGAGTGCGTGTGAGTCTGAGGCACGAGCAGACGAGTGTGCTCAGCCCTGTCCTGAGGGGTCCAGAGTTTCTGGACAGTGAAGACACCAGCACCAGGCCACGTGATCTGCTCTGTGGCCCCGGGGCTCACTAGAAAGAGGCTAAGGACTCGGACCTTGAAGATGGATATAAAAGGGGCATAGCTTTCTTCTGCAGCTAGCTGGGGGTACAGCCGAAAATGTGGCCCCCTGAGCACCTTGCCCAGCGGTGGGGGCGGGCAGCCCTTCACCACTTTGCTCTCGTTGGCATGTCCGCAGATCTCCAAGGTTCCCAGGGCCCCGTGGAGGATGCTGTGACGTGATGGGCAGAGGCGTGGCCAATGCAACCTCTACTGGTTTACGATGATCCTATGTTATCTTAGGATAATGTTCAGACAGTTCCTCTAAAGTTTGGAGTCAAAACTACTGCAAGTAAGCACCTTCATCACACACACCACCATGGGAAGAAAGAAAGAAACATATCGGATGGAATTTAAACCAAGGAAATCCCAGCATTGCCCAGTCCCACCCCTGGTCTTGGACACTGTGACCTGGAAAAGGCTGGAAATAAGAGCTGAACAGCAATAAGGAAAGGCACTCAATCAGAAAATGTGGTTACACCCTGGCTGGTGTAGCTCAGTGGATTGAGTGGGGGCCTGCGAACGAAAAGATCGCAGTTCGATTCCCAGTCAGGGCACATGCCTGGGTTGCAGGCCAGTTCCCAGCAGGGGACGCATGAGAGGCAACCACACATTAATATTTCTCTCCCTCCCTCCTTCCCTTTCCCTTTAAAGAAAAATAAATAAAACTAAAAAAAAAAAAGAAGAAAACAGGGTTAGTATTAGGTGTCCAAAGTCTGAGGTCCAAGACCTTGTTTGCCTGTTTTCTGGTGTCCTCCCTTGGGGATGGGTCTCAGCACTACTATGTAAAAGTGCTTCTTGCCACTTGTTTTTCAAGGGTTGGCAAGGCTACAAGGTCATTGCCTGGGGGGGGTTTAACCTAGATAACTAAGAAAAAGGAGACATTTCCTTTAGACCTGGAAACCACCTTTGCCCTGTAAGCTGCCCCCCCGTCTTGCGGAGGACACGCGTGAGCTCCCAGGAATGTGCTGCCTGGGCGGGCAGCACCCTGGGGCCTGGCCTCCGTGGACGGATGGCAGGAAGGGTCCTAGGGGAGAGAAGGCGTGACTGCAGAGCCTGGAGGTCTGGCGTCATGCACTTGTGGGATTCTGAGGAAGTTGCCTTTCCACGCTTCAGTTTTTACCTCTGACACGTGGCAGACGCTTTAAAGTCCTTTCCAGTTATAGAATTGACGAGATTCAAAAGTTGTGGCCCAAGTCACTGTGTGTTGGCTGACACCCACCCCATTGGTCCTGCCCAGCTACCTCAGTTTTGTGAGCCACGTTGGCCCTGTCGGCCATGCCAACGCTCCCCTTTCCCAGAAATCGGCAGTTTTGGCTCAGCTCCTCAAAGTTCCTGCCCCAGCCCCCAACCAAGGCAAGTGCCCCATCGGCTCCCTCTCTGCTAAGGCCTTGGAATTAGAGTTGTAATACATTTTAAAGGACTGAAACCCTACAGAATACGTTCTAGATCCAGGAAAATATCCATCTAAAATTAAGATGAAGTAAAGGCATTTTTAGAAAAATGAAAGCTGAGAGAGTTGGTCACCAACATACTCATACTACAAGAAATGCTAAAGAATGTCCTTCAGGTTGAAGGGAAATTACTACAAAAAAAATCAACATCAACAGGAACAGAAAAAGTTATCAGAAATGGTAAGTGTGTAGGTAAACATAAAAGACTATATTTTCTTCCCTGAATGTCCTTTAAAGATAACAGTTTATAGTAAAAATAGTAACATTATGGTGGGATCTATAATTTATGACATATGAAGACTTAAAAGATAAAAAAACAGTAGTTTAAAATACAGGGGTAGGATGTATAAATAGAATTAAACTGTTGGGACCTTTTCCTTTCATTTACAAAATGGGAAAAGTCAGGTAAAAAGAATAAAGCATAAAGTGATCCAATACCAATTTTAAGTAGATTATAATAAGGATGCAGACGGTAATGCCAAGAGCAACCACTAAGAAATAACAGAAAAGGCATAGCTAAAAAGTCAATAGAAAATTAAAGTATATCAATATGATAAAGGTCATACCTGGCAAACCCACAGCTACCATCATGCTCAGGGGTGAAAGGTCAATGTCCCTCCACTAAGGTCAGGAACCAGACAAGGACACGAGCTCTCACCGCTCCTATTCAACATGGCGCTGGAATTCTTACCCAGAGCAAATAGTCAAGGGGAAAAAAAGGCATCCAAATCAGTAAGAAAATGTTAAATTTCCTCTGTTTGCAGATGACATGATCCTATATATACAAAACCCTAAAGACTCAAAAAGAGTTTTTAAAAAGTTTTTGGAATGAGTAACAAGTGAATTCAGTAAAGTTGAAGGAAAAAAACATACAAAAACCAGTTGTATTTATATACACTAAAAAGGAATTATCTGAAAAAGAAATAAATGAAATAATTTCATTTATAATACCATCAAAAATAATAAAATATGTAGGAATAATTCAGCTAAAGAGGTGAAAGATCTGTAGACTGAAAATTATGAGACACTAGTAAAAGACATTGAAGAAGACACAAATAAGTGGAAAGATATTCCAACGTCATAGATTAGAATCAATATTGTTAAAAGGCCCACACTACCCAAAGCCTTCTGTAGCTTCAGTTCAGTCCTTATTGAAATTCCAGTGACATTTTTCACAGAAATAAAACAAATCCTAAAATTCATATGGAACTCTAAAAGACCCTGAATAGCTAAAGCAATCCTGAAAGAAAAAGAAAAGAAGAACAGAACTGGAGGCATTACATGTTCTGATTTCAAATGTTATTTCAAAGTTATAGGAATCTAAACAATATGGTATTAGCATAAAACAAAAACGTGCATCAGAGGAACTGAATCGGGAGCCACACAGATACAGTCAACGGACGCTCAACCAGGGGGCCGAGAACAGTCAATGGGGAAAGGGTGGTCTCTTCAATCAATGGCGCTGGGAAACCAGAACCACATGCAGAAGAACGAAACTGAACCCCCGCCTTACACCACTCACAACAATGAACTTGAAATGCATTGGAGATCTAGATTGAGGACTCAAAAGCATAAAACTCCAAGAAAAAAAAAACAAGAACAAACCTTCTTGACACTGGTCTTGGTGATGATTTTTTTTTTAGATATGACACCAAAGGTATAAACAACAAAAATAAACAAGTGAACTAAGTCAAACTAAAAAGCTTCTGCACAGCAAAATTAACAGTCAACAAAATGAAAGAGGCAATCCACAGAACGGGAGAAAACATTTGCAAATCATCTTTCTGAAATGAGATTGGCATCCCAAATATATAAGGAACTCAACAACTCAATCACAAGAAAAATAACATCTTTAAAAAGATGGCAAAGGACACAAAGAGACATTGTTTTCAAAGAAGATACACAAATGGCCAACAGGTGATTCACTGGACATGTGGGTGGTGGGAAAGAGGGAGGGACCTGGCATGATGCCCAGGGTTCCAGCTTGGATGGTGGAGGAACACGGTGTGTCAAGGTCTGAACTAGAGGGGAATTGCCATCTTTAAGCAATCACCTCATCACATAAATCAGAAGAAAAAAAAGGGGCAAGATCACCAAATTCAAATCACAATCCAAGGTAACAAAGGAACATTATCTTCAAGCTAGAACCGGAGAAGTGACCCCAGCCCACCCACCGAGGCACAGCTCTGAGTCCTGGCTCAAATACAGTTGCGAAAATGGCATTAGGTCATTAGGTCTAATGTTCCCTCTTCACGGCTTTGCTGGATACACAGAAATCATCACGTATGCAGACGAATGTGAGGCGGATTATGTCATAATTATACAAGAGTGGAATGTAAAACTCACTGAAAACCGACTGTCTGTGATGGCCTCCTGGGGCTCCGTGAGCAGGGCTTAGAGATTCCCTCCTCTGAGAACTGGCGCTTGGCTCACTGTCAGAGAGACGTGTGGGCACCAAAGCCACAGAGACCAGAAACCACAAACAGGCAGAGGCATCGAGGTGGCAGAGAGGAGTCCGTGAAGAGAGAGAAAGCAGAGGTGTGGGTGGGGGCTTGTTTTCCCCTAAGAGAGAGAAAGCAGAAGTAGCTCGCCTTCCTTCCACCCTGGACCCTTTGCAGGCTCCACATCCAGTCTACAGTGCCCCTTTCATGAACCCCCTTTTTTGTACGGGGGTCTGAGTCTTTGTAAGGTCTCACTGCTAGGTGTCAGAAAACAGCCTCCAGTCTCATTCCCTGAGAAATTTTGCATTATGCTAATCACGTGTCTACCAGAACTGGTTCTTTTGGAGACAGGAGTGGCCCAGATCACCAGGAACACGCTCGCTAGACCTTTGTTGATCCATTTGGGAGGGGTTGGTCTCAGTTTGGCCCAAGCTCTTCCCTGATTGCTAGAGGCTGACCCCAAATTCCAGTTATTGGGAGCACATTCTCTGGAGAGAGCCAGGTATGGAAGCAATCTGCCAACATACATATTTTACAGAGGTAGTTTATCTTATTGAAAATAGTAACTATATTTTAATAGCCAATGATGCCATTATGCCCCAGTCAAGCAACACTTTCTGATCTAATGTCATAAATGAGATAGGTAGCCCCGTCGCCTAGGCTGTGTTCCATTCAGTGCATGCTGCTTGCGACTAAGGTTTAATTTTCTGTTAATTTTTAAAAATATTTTATTTATTTATTTTTAGAGAGAGGGGACAGGAAGGAGAAAAAGTGGGAGAGAAACACCAATGTGTGGTTGCCTCTTGCGTGTTCCCTACTAGGGACCTGGCCTGCAACCCAGGCATGTGCTCTGACTGGGAATCGAACCAGCAGCCCTTTGGTTCACAGGCCCGTGCTCAATCCACTGAGCTACACCAGCCAGGGCCTAAGGTTTAATTTTAACTTTGGTTGTAGGTGTGTAGTAAACAAAACCTTTAAAGAGCTTGATGGGGATGTCACTTCTAGGAATGTGATGAACTAGATCCCCGAGACTGGCCTGCTTGCTACAGACAACTAAAATATCAAGTGATTTCCTCCAGATACTTATAAAATGCATTAATAATTTCTCAAGGAAGAAAATAACCACTAGAGCCCCAAACAAAAAGAAGCCACACTGGTCAGAGCACTGCGGTCCACCGTGACTGTGAGCCATTGTGAGCCATTGTGAGCATGTGCACTCATCTGTGGTGGTCTGGACATTTGTTTGTCCAAGTTTCATTCCTGGGCAGAAATAAGAGACAGTTCCTAGACAGACAGAGATGAGGAGTGAGGAGTCTACACGAATCATAAAGATAGGACCCTAGATAATTGGTGTAAGACCATCACTTAAAAAAAACAAACCCCAGCCAGCCCCGTGGTGAGTCTGAGCCCCACCTACATCCTCATTTAGCCCAAGCAAATGTGGAATATCTGTGTAAAATGAGCCATAAAGTACTAAACGAACTTCCAAATTTGGTACCAAACCACCCAAATTCTCTGGCCACAATCTAATTGAATTTTAAGTCAACAGTAAAAAGATACCTTTTTAATATTTTTCTAATGATAACTTTCTGGATCACATATGTTTGGCTATTATGAAAACACTGAATAAGTGATGGATAAAGAGGAAATCATAATGAGAATTAGGAAATATTTAGTGCCAAATCATAATATGAATACTACATGATAAAATTTGTGGGAGACAGCTAAAACTGAGTTTGGAGGGAAACGGGTCACTTTCAATATTCACATTCTAAAATAAGCAAGCTGAAAAGTAACGAGCTAAGCATCCAACTTGAGAAATTTGCGCTAGGACAACAGAACGAACCCAACAAAAGTAAAAGTAAATAAAAATAAGAGCCACGAGGAAAGAAGTGGAAAATAAAGAGAGAAGAAAAAATAGAGAAGATCAACAAAGCCAGAAGTTGGCAAGTTAATAAAAAAGAGAGAAAGTGAGAGTGTGTACACAAATAATAACAGAAATGAAAATAGAGACGTGAGCACAGATCCTGTAGTGATCAAAAATTAAATAAGGTGTACTGGGTAAGTTAATGCCAATGAGGTCAAAGACAGAGGAAGTTGCCAACTGTCTAGAAAGCTGAAACCCACCAAAGTTGACTCAAGAATATTAAGTGCTAATAGTACTAGAAATAAAATAATAGAATACATCAAGAAAAGAGACTCTATTTTTAAAATATTTTATTTCTTTTTTTTTTATTTTTAGAGAGAGGGGAAGGGAAGGAGAAAGAGAGGGAGACAAACATCAGTGTGTGGCTGCCTCTCACATGGCCCCCACTGGGGACCGGGCCTGCAACCCAGGCATGTGCCCGGACTGGGAATTGAACCGCAACCCTTTAGTTCACAGCCCTTACTCAATCCACTGAGCTACACCAGCCAGGGCAGGAGATTCTATTTTTTAAAAAAGCAAACATACTAAGTAAAAATCCATGCTATATAAAAATTGAAAAGAAAATGCCAATTAAAATTTTTATATATTACTTAAAAGAAACTGGTAGCTGTGTTCACCAGAAAGGCCTGGAAGCAATGTCATCTTAGTAGGAATGGGCTTTCAGTGGGAAAACCAGTGGCAGGGGGTGGGGGGGGGGCTTGGCTCCCGGCTCCAGCTCATTGTTTTTGATGGTCTCAAGGTAAGTGCCATCTGGGAGCAGGAGAGATAAGTGTGCTGAGCTCTGAGGACAATAATTAGAAGACCACACAACCTGCAAGTACAATAATTACATGTCACTTGAGATCCTTGGGTAGTTACCAGCTCCTGAAATAGAATAAAATAGATTGACACCTTTTTGTGTTTTCAAGAGAATTATATTACCAAAGAAACCACAAATCTCACCTGCAAAAGCCCCGGATAGTTCAAACCCACACCTCACTCCCCAGGCCCTTGAAGCAGTGGGGGTAGGAAGTGGGCGTTGAGCACTGTACGGCCCGAGGAAGGGCAGACACCACACCTGCCTCCAGTGGGGCCACAGGGGAGCTGGGCGAGAGGAGGAGTCAGGGGCCTGACAGGACACCAGACAAGGGTGTTCCTGCCAGGGGACACCTGGAGAGGACAGGTGGGCTGCTCACGGAACACACAGCATGCCACCGCAGGGAGATTGCTTGGTGCCATGGCCAGCCTGCTAGGTGTTCCCCTTCTGCTGTGTCCCGAATGGGAGCTTGTACTGGAGACCTCTTGTTCCTGCTCCACCGTGGTGTCATGCAGGGAGGTGGCCGGACAACTTGCCTTTTGGTGTAGGGGTTGTTGGACCACAAAGAGCCCCAGCTGGCCCTGTTTGAAGGGTTCTCCATTGCCCAGAGTTCCTGCACCATGTAACTGGATGGGACTCCGTCTGTGTCCCTTGGGGACAGGTGCATTTATTCTCCGTGGGAAGAAGGGTGTGCATGAGTAAGCTTGTGCAGGGAGGTTGGCTGTGGCAGGAGCTACCGATCTGTCCCCTGGTATTTAGTCCCCTCCCCTCTGAGTTGTTGCTAAACACAGTGCCCCTGAACTACAGACCCTATCTCCCAATCTCCCAGGCAGGCAAGCGAGGCCGTGCAACTAGATTTGGGATCTGAGTGGAAGCTACGTCTGTTTGAATGCACACCCGTTCACTCCGTACCCCTCTTTCCCCCTTCTCACGGGTGAGCAAGGGGGTGGCGAGGCGGCCACCTTGGGTCCAGCGACAGGAGTTCTATCGCCAAGGGTCCCACCAGCCTGAATTCCCAAATGATCTTGTGGAGCAAGGCCAGCCTGCCATCCCAAACCACCTTTGAGCGTGTACATGAGAAAAATAAAACTGAATTCCTATTTCATCCACGCCATTCTCTCCGAGCACCGTTTAGTGATGGCGCAGAGCTATGCCTAGTACTTGGGCCCTGTTTCCATCTACATTTGTGTGAACGGAGGTTTCATGGGCAGTGGCTTCCACCCCCACAGATTTTTACATGTACCTGTCCTGTTTTGCATTCCTAGTCATGGCTAAGAATGAACAGGGCTGGTTTTCCCAGGGTGGATTCTGAGTCACAGTCAGACCCCTTTGCCTCCTCACAACGCGTGAATAACACGGCAGGCACGTCCCCCCGGGGGGGTGTGGGGTGACGCTCCCAGGGACGACTCGGAATGCCCGCGTCAACGGGAGGGAGGGCGGACGGCAGGGCGCGTGTTATCTAGCGAAGCCTTCTGTGCGTGGGATGTGTCACACGAGGCGCAGGGCTGACGTCACGTGACGTCATTCCTGCGGGGCCCTGCTGGTACTTGTTCTTCTGACTCGGCCTCTGGGTACCCGTGGGGCCTGCACTAGGCAGGCTCAATGATCATAGCAGACGCTGGCCCTCGTGGGAAGTGACCTCTTGACTACGGAAGTTGCATTTTTTAAACTGTGAGGTGTCAGGAGCGAATCTGTATCGGGGAACCCAGAACTCTCCATCAGAAACAAACGCGCCCCCAATTCCCAGGTCACAGCAGTGTGGTCAGAGGACGTGGGGTTACGGCAGGGAGCGTCTGGGCGAGTGGGGGCCGCTGTTTTGGACCCTGCACGACTGCACTCGCGGACCTGAAATCTTTGGGAGTCCGTATTTTCACACCGTACCAGTTCTGGCCGTGCACTGGGCTGTTTTTCCACGAAGAATTTTGCTTTTGATGTTAAGAGGGCCCTTGCTCCGAATGGCCTGGGTGACCTCGGCAGAGGGAGCCATGGGGAGACAGGGACCACTGTTCGCTGATGTGGGCACTGGGGATGAGAGCAGGAACGGCCCCCTGCCTCGTCCCCCTGTCAGGGCAGCGCTGGGACCCTTTTGAAACACTCCCAGGCGTTCTCATCTGCCTGGACCCACAGGCCGGGAAACGGCCTCCGTTCCTCAGAGACTTGTCTCCCTCCAGTGGCCAAAGATTGTTTTTTACGATTTAAGCCTCCTTTATGTTTTCATGGGGGAAATCCGTGAGGAATCCTCAAATTTGAAAATGTAAGGGCAGTGCATAATTTTATGTTTCCTCAAAATAAATCCCGGATGATAATATCAACTTCCAAGGACTTTATGAGATCTGACCTGAGCATCATTTTGGGGATCAACGAGGCAGCGCCACTGTTGTGGGGGGGAGGCGTGGGTGGGAAGGGAGGCAGGCTTGCCCCCTGGGAAGGTGCTGGTTCCCGCAGAGGGTACAGAAAAAAAATGGCAGACAGTGGTATGTTGTGGATTGTCATTCCCAAGTTGTTGCAGCCCAAGAGCCATCAGCCTTCAAAGGTCAAGACTATGGGTGTCAAAGCCAGGCTGCAGGGGCTGCCTCAAGGAATGCCCCATGGAAGGCAGAGGGATGGCCCTCCCCAGAGGCCTCCTCCTAATTCCTGGCACCTGTGGATAAGAGCAGTGACACAGCAAAGGGAAGCTAATGTAGCAGGTGGGTTAAAGTTGGTAGGGAGAGAATCAGAGTGCATCCCATGGTGCTGCAGGGGTCCTTCAAGGTAGAAGAGGAGGTCAGAGTGATGTAAGAATGAGATGAACTTGAACCAGTGTTGGTAGATTCCAAGAGGGAGGAAGATGGTGAGGAGCCAAGGGCCATGGGCAACCCCCAGACGCCAAAAGAGTCAAGGTTCAGATTCTCCCAAAAGTCTCCTAAAATGAGCGCAGCCCTGCCAGCACCTTGGTTTCAACCCCTTGAGACCTACTTTGCATTTCTGACGTCCAGAACTGTAAGCCAATAAGTGTGTATTGTTTTGAAACCCTAACTTGGTAGTGATTTGTTTCAGCAGAAATAGGAAACTAATGCACACCGTAATTACTCTCCCAGAGGAAATGTGAAATACTGTCAGACCTTAAATTTACTTACTACCCAGAAATGACCTGCCAGTGCGCTTTGTACCATGGTCTCGGGGGACTCCAATCTGACCGAGAGAGGTTCACATTGAAGACACCTGTGGTCACCACTCACCCACAGGGTATTTACTTTATGCTCCTTCCCACAGTGTGAGGGGCCCGTCCCGCTGTTCTCCCGAAGCCTGGTCGCATACTGAGCACACCAGCATGCCCAATAGGATTCTTCTTTTACAGAATTCGAAAGTCGGACCCCCAAAAATCTCATTGGTCCCCGTCTCTACAAATTCTATGAATCTGTGAGTTCTTAGCTTCTTGAGCGGCTGACAATGTAACAACAATTCTATCTGTTCCATGATGGGTTACATCAGAGCAAGACCCAGGGCTTCTGGCTTCTAGAAGGCTTTTCCAGCCGTATGGCTAGACGGATGTTCTTCTAAACAATCCCCAGCTCCCTGCAGGGCTGCCCTTGATTTCAGCTTCTCCTGCTCCGGCTGGTAGGCAGGCACCCCAGGCTCCCAAGTTTGCACCTGTGCTGAGACACCCCTCCCCTCCCCCACCACAGGCTGCTGGAGAACAAAGGCCCTGATTCAGGGGCTGCAGCTCCATGGTTACCGCTCACAGAAGGTGTCAGCCCGAACCTTCCCACTGGAACAGCATCACATCCCCCCCCCTCCGCTTGCTTACCTAGTTCCCAATAAACTGGAGGATTTAGGCCTGAAAAGTGTGGCACTATACTTCATTAAGCCCCAAGGCCCCAGATTGCTACCACTGTGCTGATTAAGGGTTTCTTAAGGCCATGTATTTCCGGAATGAACTATGAGAACTTTTCTTTCCCTAACCTGGACTGCCGCATGTACGTGCCTCGTGGTGATACTCAAGGCGCAGCTGGGGTTCCAGCCCAGTTTTTGTGGGGAGCCCCTCCTCTGGGGCTGGCTGAGGCTTTGCATGGACCCTAAATTCCCATGCAAATTGAAGCTGGAATTTGCAAATTTCCAGTGTGGAAATTCCCCTTTCCAGCTTCATTCCAGGCTTAAAACCAGTGTGGAAAGGTTTCCTCAGGGTTTGATCTCACTGCTTCTTGTTTCTTTGGAAACCCAGCCTGTTCCACTAGCCCTCATTCTACATTCCTGCTGCCCTGCCCACCGTTCGCTAACAACTTTTCACCTTCCCTGAGTATGAACCTGTGACTTGTACAGGCTGGAGAGCTATGCAGAATGCAGGATACCCACACGCAGAGAACTCAATGAAGACCCATGTCCCAAACAGCCCTCTGAACCGTGAAGAGTGAACTTGGCGAATCCTCCAAGAAGGACCAAGCGCACCTGCGACCAGAGGGACCATGAGCCGCACTCGAGCTTGACAGTGGCTAGCTGTGATTGGCAGGCACTGCCTGCTGCAGAGTGGGCGAGGCTGCCGAGGCGCATGGCCCTCCTGAATTGAACACCGTGTGTCCACTTCGGAGCAAGTCTGCACGTCCAGTCTGTATCCACATGGGCTCCTAGGAGCTCACAGCCAGAGGTCAAGCATCAAGATCACAGACGCCACTTCTGATCCACCTGGAGCACAGCGGCCTTTGAGACTCGGGTTCCTTGGGGCCTGGGCACTGGTGTGCGCTCCTTTGATCTGGGTGGAGCCCTGTGACCAACAAATGAGCCCGCCTCTTCATCTTTCTGTATGGTCACACGCAAGGAAGGCTCTGTCTTCAGCATCCAGACGGAGAAGAACACGCAAGAGTTCCCGCCCCAGGGAGCGAGTGAAAGCTGAAATCCAGCTCAAATACAGGAGCAGAAAATAAAAGCAGAAAGAAAGGAAATTGGGAGATGCTCCTGGGAAACGGGTGAGCTCAGCGTTAGGCGTCAGCACGTGAATGGCCACTAGGTGGAGCTCTGCTTTCAAAATAAAGTGTTAATCCCTTAGTTCTGGACTGTTTTTTGTACGGTTCAGCTCAATGGTCTTGAAAATATCAGAGCTTTATTGCAAGGACTTGCTCAGCAAACCCACGGGCTCCCAGGCAGGTTTCGTGCCAGTCTAAAGTCCACAGTCTTCGTCATAGACTCCATGAGCTAAATCTTTCCATTTTGGTCCCTAGATAATTGTGTTAAATACAGTGCAGGTGTGTGTTACTGTGAATGTATGTTTTAAAAAGTAAGCCAGAGAAATTGCAAAATAGGTATTTATCTCAGTAACAAAGTATTTAAAGTATAAGCTTAAAATATATTCTGACTTATAAACTGTATATTTCATGTATATAATTTATATAATAAATGTAAAATATACTTAATACATTGTGTATAATTGCATATAACATACTTAAATTAAAAAACATAAAATATATATTTATTATATCTTATATACATTTGTACAGATTTAAGATTCTGCTCTTGAGTGATAAATACATGCTTTGTAAATACCATTATACATAAAATACCCATTAAATGTGTTCTATATTATATTTATATGTAACATAGTGAACATATTTTTATATGTAAAATATTATTAAATACATATTTAAAGTCCTCTCTGTTGCTGAGTGATAAATACGTGTTTTCTAACTGTTCTAGTTCTGTTTTCCTGTAATAATTACCTAAACCTCTGAAAGAATAGAATGACATATTCATTAGCCTATTCAAAGTTTGTAATTCTACATTTCTCTAGCCCATGTGTAGTTGGAAATAGAAAAGAAATGGAGAAAGAATAAAATTTAAGGAGGATGGGCATTCACTGTTGTTCCTCACTTGGTTAAAGTAGAAAGTACTGAGTAAAATAAGAGTCCACTGTGGCCGAGAGGAAGACAGGCTTTCGACAGCCTCACCAAATGTGAAAACACAGACGTCCTCTTCCAATTCCCATTAGTGCCAGTCCCTAACGTACAGCCGATTCGGGGGAAGGCACATATATTTACCAGTCAGTATTCATGCTGCATTAAGGAAAACCATGTCAGTGTCCAACGTTAAAAAACATACATGTTTGGTTTTTAATGAGATCAGATCAGCAATCCCAAAATATAACATCTCAGCCTTCCAGGGAAAAATAGAAACAAAAATTCACGCCATCACCAGAACGAGGCTTGAGGGAGATAACCTGTTGGAAAATACACACGGACTGCACTAATGACATTGCAGATGACACTGGGTGGAAGGAACACCTCTCAACAGACTCCTCGAGCACGGCCAGGCTTCACTTCAGGAAACTGAGACCACCTGAAAAAGCTTGGAAGATACCCCGCATCCCCCTGCAGCAGGCCCCTCACTCCAAGACCCAGGGCCTGGAACGCTGTGTCAACCAGAAGGTCACCCAGGAGTTCCTCTTTGTGACATCTAGTTTCCCTTCTTTTTGTGATAGGCACCCCCCTCGTTCCCCTTTTAATCTATGTTCATTCAGAGATCAGGGCTTTTCAAAATGAAAACAAAAAAAAATGTGCAGACAATGGAAGGAACTGGCGGAAGCTCATCACATTTTAGGAAAAACGGTGCCCACGGTGCAGCTCTGGAAGTAATGGGAGAGTAGGCAAGAAACCTGTACGGCAGCATATTGGAAGCCTAAGTTTTTGTGTATTTCTTGGACTCGGGACTCAGTAGCAGAGAACCAATTAGATAAAGTAGAAGTTGGCTGACCGGTAAGATAGAGCTTCTATAGGTAGGTGATGGTCAGAAGCCGGGGACAAGAACTTGTATTGTTACCTACCCTCCCCCTTGTTCTAAGAATAGGATTCCACACACGCAGACATGACCCTGGACAAGCCACTCACCCTGCCCGCCCTCTCACTTATCAAATATTAGCTCTGTATAGATGTCACTCCATTTAAGGATGAGTAAGTAAGGGGGGAGGCTCTATGGGGGAGCCAATTAGAAAAAGCTACAAAAAACAGGGAGAGAGATTTCATCTCGAAGACCCAGAAGAATGGTATCTTTAAAAGCAGGATCCAGAAGTTTCGAAAAACTGGCATCCTCTGTAAGGTAAAAACGGATATAGCCTCTAATAAACAAAAGCAAAAAAAAAAACCCATAAAGAAACAATAAGTGGAGATAAACATTGAGTAACATGAGACAAACTAATGCTTTCGACAAATATTTATTCAGACCTCATTATGAGCTAGCAGTGAGAATACAGAGCTGAATGAAATGGACCCACTGCCATGTGGTTGATGTAGCTGAACCTTTGGTGGGCCCACTGAAGGGAAAAATACTCGGTGTGGTAATTGCTATTAAGCAATGAAGAGGACATCTGACTTAGATAAAGCTGTTGGCGAAAGCTTCTGAAAGGGGTGATGTTCCACCTGGACCAGCGCTAAAAAAAGCAAGTGCAGACATCACTTTGTGGGGAGGGGCACCACGCTTGCAGACCCCACAAAGCCCAGGGCGCCTGCTGAATGGTCTGGTTGAATTTGAAAACACCAGCATGTCCTCTCCTGCAGGACTCAGAGCCACGGGAGGCACTTTTGGAAGTAACTGAGTGTGGACACATGTGGGTGTGTATTTACATGCATCTATTTGTATATGTACCTACAAAGGGACATGCTTATATACATATACATTAGCTACTACTGTATAGAGAATGGACTAGAAGAAATGATGGAGGAAGCAATGACTGACCGCCTTAGTTTGGAGGGCGGTGCTTTTAAGTGAGGGCAGTAAAGACGGAGACAAAGTGACGGAGCAGAGAAATATTTTTGGAGGAGGAAACAAGTGTTACTGTTGTTGGAAGACAGAGGGAAAGCAAGGTTTTAAGCAGGATTCAGGTTTCTGTGTTGACGACGTGGCGGATGGACCTCAAAGCATAGTAAGAAAGAGTGAAAACCCAGCAGCAAAACGAAACCACGTTGGAGGAGCAGGAATAGAAGGTCCGGTGGGAATAGAGACTCCCAGCGAGCAGAGAGAGAGGGAGCCGAGGCTGAAGAGATGAGAAAGATGCCGGAGAAGGTGAGGCTATTTTCTGGTAAAAAGAAGAAACCAGAGCAATTGAATAAAAACAGTAGTCAGAGAGAGAACAACGGCTTTTGGAAACAAACAATTCCTTAGATGAGAAATGGAAAAAACCTTTACCGAGGAAAATGAGTCCAACATCTGGCTGTGTCTTTGAGAAATGCTCAATTTGACGAAATCAATAATCAGATCTTTAAACAGTTACTGTAGAGAAACATGTGAAACCAGTGTGGACTTATTGGCTCTGCAACAGTAATTACCAGAAGGCAGTGGGACTGTATCCAGAGGTTTGAAACATAACAAGTATGACTCAAGAATTCTACAGCAAGTGAATATTGTCACCCATGTGAGAAAACAAAGGGATATTATCACACCTGCAAGAGCTAAGAAAGTATCCTACCTACGTGGTTCTACGCACAAAAAAATGACTCAACTCCTAAGAAGAGGTGACTCAAGAGTGGAGAAGTAATGATGTAAGAGTGACTAGAAATATTTTAACTTAGTCATAAAAACAAGTCTAGAAAGTTGTGTTACACATACTTTCAAAACGGAAAGCAAATGAAGTGTACATTATACTTCAAAGATAAGTTATACAAAGAAAAAATATATTCCACTAACAAAAAACTGTGTATAAAATCCCGGATACCTACAAAATTTGGGAAATGTCTGAAAATTGACAGGAAGTGAGAATACTCCATCTGACTTGTTTTGCATGATTGCATGATTGCTCTGAAGAAAGTGAATGGTGTAATGGTTTAGAGAATAGCGGGGGGACTACTTAACAGGCAGGGAATCTCTCTCTAAAGGCCTTACTTCCTGATTCTTCGGGGTGAGTGGGGGGGGATGGACCAAAGATGCTTTGAAAGGGCAGACTATTTGTATCCCATAGCACTTCACGAGGTCTAGGACCAACCCAAATGGATATGACATTACTGGAGCTCATGACCAATTCAAAACTGGGAATTAAAAGTTCTTTGTTCCTTAATTCAGCCTTAGCTGATATATATAGGTAGTTGAGGAAGATAAAGCAGACAGCTTATCCTTCACCTTGTAATTAAAACAGGGTAACGTTTAGTCCTATATTTATGAAACTGTTAGCATAATCATTTAGGTTGAATCAGTACTTATTCAGTGGCCCGTTGTTAGAGGCTGAACAATATCTGTGCATAAAGAAGGACAAAGAGCTTCTCTGTAACATTGAAAAGTCTGTTTGCATAGTTTCAGGATAACTGGCTTATGGCCGTTACACCATGAATACTTACAGAAAGCCACCTTGCTTTAAATTTTTTGGTTGTGGAGCATTGCTTTTCATGTCAAGTGATGAGCAATAGTGAGTTCAATACCCACTCGGACCAGGGATGGGCAGACTTTCTCTGTAAAGGGCTGGGTAGTAAATATTTTCGGTTTTCAAAGCTGCCACTGTAGCTTGAAAGCAGCCACTGACCATGCAGACGTGAGTGGGTGTGGCTGTGTTCCAACGAGACTTCATGTACAAAACTGGCGGTGAGCTGGGGCCACAGGGGGCCAAAGGCTTTGCCCAGGGGCCGTAGTTCATCAGCCACTGAAGCAAGGATGCTTCCCAATCTGTCCTCTCTGTCTGTGGAGCTCACTTCTCCAGGGACCACGCTCCCTGCCCTGCCTCAGCCACCTTCGGGAACACATCCTGAGTCACCATCACACCGCGACTGGTACCTGTGCCCCTCCGAGACCTACTCATCCGCCCTGCTCACGGACCAGCACTTCATTCTTTCCCACTCACTCCCCCTAGAATCCCGACTCATATAATCCTTTGACCCCATCAGGCCCTTCAACCCTCTGACCCTGCCTTCTCTGCACTGTCCTTCATCCCCCTGATGTCCTCTGTCCTCTTTCCAGAGCCCCGAGTCCTGTGGGAAACCATCAGAGTCTCTCCTTTGTATAAACCTTCGACTCCCTGACCACTCCTTGCTTTGTCACTCACTGCTGCAGGTGCCCCTGAAGGACCCGAGGAAACTGAAAGCCACGCTGCCCACCCCACCTTAACTCAGGACCGTAAATCTCAAGCCGGCATCCTCCGGGCCAGTTCCCCAACCCAGTCAGTCTCCTCTCTGACCTCACAACCTCTCTCCCCAGTGACCACCAGCACCTCCCCCACCACCATCATTGCAGCCCATGACCAAGCTCATCATTTCACAGTAGAATGAGAAGGTGATAACAGTTCTACAGACACAGGTGGACCAGCTTCGCACTTCCTCCTTCCCTGGGCGCACCAGAGGCTGCTGCCTCACCTGTGTGTTAGACCCCACGACCTCTTACCTGCTGAAGGCACCCTCCCCGCAATTCCCCCCTGTCCCCAGGGTCTCACCGAGTCATTACTGTGTGTATTCAAACAGCTGCTGTTGCTCCTATCGTCTGTCAGTCTGTCTGTCTACCTACCTACCTGTCAATCACTCTGAGTAGGGAGGGGTGGGGGACTTGGTGGAAGACTGAGCTGGGGTTGGGGGGGAGGGGAGGAAAAGCCAATCAGGTAGAGCCAGACCGTTCTCATCCAATGGGCAGAACCAGAGCAGAAGGAGATCAAAGCCACAGCATGACCCACGACTGCCCCGCCCTCATTCCTCCAACTTTCCCGGCAGGTTCTGGAAGGACAAGCAGTCCATCTGGTACGGCTACATTTACTTCAAAAGGCAAAGAGTTTGTCTGGTTTCCAAGAGCCTGGGCCTGTGCCCCGAGCCCCAGTGGGCCTGTGAAGAGAATTTAGATGCTCGTCAGAGAGCCCTAAGCGCACTCTCTCCGAAGCTTTAAATTGTTTTTCTTTCCCTTCTTGTGCAGTTGAACAATCTTTACAAAAAATTCTTGATCCTCTCGACTAAAATTGGTGGAGGAAGGTACTTTTCTTTTCCACCGTTTGCACTGTGATGGCTCAGATGAGCCAGGAGCAGGCGCTGCGTGACACCAGGCACGGTGGCTGCAGCACCTGGGAGAGTGCCCGGTGCTGGGAGTGGGATGGTGGGGAGTGGGATGGCGGGGAGCGGAAGACAGGAGAAGGAGGGAGGGTGGCTCTCCGCTGCTGGAAAGGTGAGGGCCTCTCCAGCCCCCGCCAGAATTCCGGGAGTCAACTTACACATTGGGAGGGATGAGATGAGAGTTCACTGGACGGCACAGCTTGAGAGTCCTCTGGGGTGTTGGGTCGGTACTGCTGGCCCCTGGGAGACAGCAGAGTGGGCCATGTGTCCCGCCCAGGAACTTTGACCACCCAGTGCCCACAGACTCAGGGTGTCTTACTGTGGCACCCCCCAGCACCCTCCAGGCTTCAGGTTCTCCTAGACCCTCAGCCCCCCCTCCACCTTGGGTTCCCTACTTTCTATGTATACGGGCCTTGCTTTCTAGATTGGCAACCATATTCTGATACACTCACAACAGGGTCAGATGACGTCCCTACCACCCTTTGCGTGAAATATTTGGACTTTTTGTAGATAGGCCTAGTTTCGAGGAGAAAACTGAATGCGGAGAATTTCTGGGTCATTCCCTCAATATTAGATGTTCACTAATGGGTTGTGACCAACCCACACAGGGGCTTTGTGACTGTCACACATGAAGGTCACAAAAATAACAGAAAAGTACTTTCAATTTCAGGGGTGGCCATCAGGAGCCAGTAACCATGGTAAAAATGAGAGGTACCCTGAAAAAGTACGGTGCATTCCTCCTGGCCCTGGCGTGGGCTTCTTCTCTTGCTCCCTGCCTTTTGCTTTTTTCTAGTTTTTCCTCTTTTCTCCATCCCTTCCCACCCCCACATGCTGGAATGTCAGCCCCATGTGGGCAGGCAGAGTTTCTCTGCTTTGTTCCCCACTGTGTCCATAGTACCTGGAACACTACCAAGCACACAGTGGGAATACTTTTTGGTGAATGAGTGAATGAATGAATGAATGAATGAGGAAGCTAACGGCCTGGCACATTGCCTGTCATCACATTTCTAATAAGCATTTATTGATATGAAATAAAGTTTCCCTTGTGAGCCCTGACTGGTGTGGCTCAGTTGGTTGCGGGGTCATCCCATAAAGCGAAAGGTCGCTGGTTTGATTCCCAGGCAGGGCACATGCCTGGGTTGTGTGTTTGGCCCCTGGACAGGGTACCTACAAAAGGCAACCGATCGATGTTGCTCTCTCACATGGATGTGTCTCTCCCTCTTTTTCTCTCTCCCTCCCCCTGTCTCTAAAAATAAATAAATAAAATCTTTAAAAAAATGTCCTTGTGAATCTATATTTTCAGGTTCCACTCACTTCTGGGTCACCGCTAGCCAAGACCAGAAAGCTTTGACCCGTGGGACACCAGAGCTTAGAGGCCTTGGGGCCCGTGTGGCTTCCTGCAGGCTTTCCCCTGAGACCTGCAGCTTCTGGGAGCACCAGCATGTTCTCCAGACTTCTGCTTCCTCTAGCTCCACCTCTAGGGGGCGCTGTAAAAATTGCTCAGCAGAGGGCCCTCGACCCGCCTCTTTCTGTCAAGTGCGGCTGGGTCAGGGGCACTTGTCATAAAATGCAGTTGTCACCAACTGTGTCTGTATAAATAAAGCACAGCTCCCTCTATGGGCTGGCTGAGCCCCTGTCCTCTCCCTCAACTGCGGATCAGAGCTTCAAACAGTCCCCTGATACCTGCTGTGAACAAGCTTGGACAGCCCAGGATGCCACTGCAAGGTGCACCTGGGCTGCTAACTGCCCCTGTTCAGAGAGCCCACCGAGCAAGTCCCGTGTGCTTTCCCGTCCACGTCCCATCAGAACTGTCTGGGACACTCACTGTGGTTAGCCCATTTCACAGATGAGGTCAGTGAGGCTCCTGTGAGTTAGAGGACTGGCCCCCGCCCCACAGAATCGGTAAGTGGAGGGGTCTGGCCAGGAACTCAAGCCTGGCACCAAAATCTGTTCTTTGCTTTCCGAGAAAATTCCAGGTGAGGTCGACAAGAGTGAAGTAAGGCCAGGTGCTTGGGTTTCGCTCCATCAGAGTCTTTGCTGAGGTCGGCCGCCCTTCGGAGAGCAGGCGTCTCACCTGGAAACACTGTGCACATGGACCCGGCCAGCACTAACGCTGGTTTTTGCNGGTAAGTGGAGGGGTCTGGCCAGGAACTCAAGCCTGGCACCAAAATCTGTTCTTTGCTTTCCGAGAAAATTCCAGGTGAGGTCGACAAGAGTGAAGTAAGGCCAGGTGCTTGGGTTTCGCTCCATCAGAGTCTTTGCTGAGGTCGGCCGCCCTTCGGAGAGCAGGCGTCTCACCTGGAAACACTGTGCACATGGACCAGGCCAGCGCTAACGCTGGTTTTTGCTTCTCCACTTTCCGTCATACAGCACCTGGGAACCATCTACATTTAGCGGAGATGAGTGTTTGTGAGTGGGCCTGGGAATCCAAATGTTTTATTTTGTTTCTAAGTTACAAACAACTGGCTGACCAGGGGGTGGGGGGGTGGGGGGATGGGTTTTGGTCTTTAGCCTGCATATGAAATTGGGCACTTTCTGAACTTCTAGGAGAGGAGAAAGGAAGGAGCGTTATCTAACTATCTATCGTTCACCAGAGGCTACGCACTTGACCCTGTCATTCCATCTACTGCTCCAGGCCACGGGAGGCCCCGCCTGGTTTGATCGCTGTGGGACCGGAGCTTGGGCTCAATGAATGGCTGATCGCAGTTGGATCAAGTTCTGCCACCAAAGCCTGATTGTTTCCCTGGCTCCCCCGAGACCACCGGTGATGTCCCTCCACAGGGCATCCTGAGGCAGGGCCGAAAGCGGGCCGTCGCCCTCCCCAACACTCCCCGAGCAAGGGGTACTGGTGTGGTCAGCAAGCCCAGCACAGCGCAGCCACCCTGGCCACCAGCTCTCACGTGTCTGGTGACACTGCCCGCAGACTCAAAGGGAACGCTGCGTGAAAAAGCACTGTCGAAGATGCTCCCCAAGAAGGGGACCGCCTCCGACCGGTGACACATCCTCAGCTGGACCCAGCTCCAGCCCGGCTCCTCCCCCGGAGCCCTCTTCCCCACTAAAGCCCCCACCTGGGCCTAGGATGGCTTGAACAGGGTTTTCTAGCAGCTCAAGACCCCATCCCTCAGATGGCCTGAGCCCCCTTTAAAGGGCTGGAGAAAACACAGCCTGCCAAGAGAAAAGGCTGTTTGTCCAGCCGACACCTGGAGACAGGGCCTTCATCTCTTCATCTCCCAGCCTCTGGGGCCGGGAAGGAGCCAGCTAACACACCCTCAGGGGGTGGGTGGGGGGCTTCACAGGGACCAGCCCCACTCCCTCTCACTCTTTGTACCTTTTCTCTTCCCTCACTCCACCCAGCCCCCACTCACCCCTCCCCAGCCTCTCGTTCTCCTTTAAAATGCTGTTACTTCTCATGTGCAAGAGGCAACCCATCAGCGTTTCCCTCTCCCATCGATCTTCCTCTACCTCTCTCTAAAAATAAACAAAAAAAATATTTTTTAAAAAACCAGAGTAACCTGAGTGGGGCCGTGGCACGAAATAGTCAAGCGCTTGGGCTAGATGGGTGTTCAGGCCGCTGGCCACAAGAGCCGACGGGAGCCCACGCTGTCAGACCTCACAGAGCAGTTTGTGGAGGGCGGGGTACAAGGCAGCGCTCTGCTCAGAGCCCCAGGGCCGGTGCTGCAGACACAGACGTGGCCGGGCGCTCTGGCCGCCCTGCCTCCCCGCTGCCCACCGCTGGGGAAGAGGGGGCTCCCTGGGGCAGGAAGCCCCGACCCGGGGGGCTTTCAGCCACCTTGTGGGGGAGGTGTTCTTCGGGGCTGGCTTCTTCATTTCAGTCTTAGAGTCCTCCTTCATCTTCGAAACCACTTCATGTATCAATATCTGCAGACGGGGTGTCAACTGGGAGTTTCCTTGGCACTCGGGTGATTTCCAGATAGCTCAGTGTTTCCTCCCCAGCTGTGCACAAGGCCTGCTGCACCTGCGGCTTTCAAGTGTCAGAGGAGGAGCCAGGTGCCTCGCGCGGTGTTACGCATCAGGCTGAGATGAGTGCTGAGGGTCCGGCACCGCACCTGAGCCAGGCTCCCCCTCCTTGCGAATGCAGGCAAGTACTTCCTGGACTCAGGGATGTGCATCTGGAATGCGAGGCTATTTGAGTGATGACATCTTCAACACAATGCCTGAACATTTCCCACTTTTACATTTTTATGTTTTCCTAGTACCAATGCTGAGTAAACAGCAGTAGCATGAGGAGTTGAATTATAGGGAGATGACACAGGAGTCCTGGAGAATTCTGGGACTCTTCCTCCAACTCCCTGGCCCGTGTCCATGCAGTATCACATCCAAAAGAAACATAAATTCAACTCCAAAAGCAGCAAAGGCAAAGTCATCGCCCGTCTCAGAAAAGCTTCATTAAGTTCCGCTAATCCCTGAAGTTGCTTCTACTGAAAGTTCTCCTCTGACTCCCCTGCTTCCCACCGCCCAAGGTTGTGCGCTTTCTTTTCCACCCCAGGGAACGCCCTGCCTTTCCCTTTGCCGGCACGGAGCTTTTCATGTCTGCAGCTCTGCACGGTGCCAGAAAAGGGAGGAGGGAGAGGGGAAAGACTTATGCTCGTTTCTGTCCTATACGGGCCTAAACGCACGTGCAACTGTATCTTCCCAGGAGACGCAGTTTTACTCAAAACGCTAGCAATACAAATCCTTGGCCTTCCAACACAGATCCTGTAACTTCTCCAGGCATTTTCAAGCAGCACTTTTCAAACATTCGAGTGCCCTGGGTATCTTCTGCAGGCCCTGTTAAAATGCAGGCTCTGACTCGGGAGTCCAGGGCTGGGGCCTGGGATTCTGCATCTAAGAAGCTCCCAGATGATGGCCAAGCTTCAGACCCCACTGAAACCCTCACGCTGAGGCTCAGACCTCACTGTGAGTGGCAGGGTGCAGGTGACCTCATTCCCACCCCCGCTATAATGCACCTGGAAATGCGACAGTGAATTTCCTGAACTTATTTTCATTGCTGCATTTCTCATTTTCCCTCGTGGCAACCTAAGGGGTCTGGTTGGCCTCTGAGGTCATCTCCTCACAGCTTTGAAGCCAGAGGTGCTCTGGCCGGTGGACAGTCTACTGGGGACGGTGCCATGGGTGGGGGGGGGGTGCGCTGTCTAAGACAGAGACGTGTTGACGGGAGACATGGGCATTGCTGTATGGATCTATAAGGAATCAAGGACTTGACTCGTATTGAAAATCGTGTCTCGAATGGGCTGATTGGAAGACCCAGAGAGCATTTGTCTAGGATCCTTTTCAAACGTCGCTGTGGCGTGAGGCGGGAGCTGCGTGGTGACTTTCCAGTGGAAGAGAAGAGGCAAGGGCCTGGAAATGGTGGGGAGCCCCTGGGCTAATCGTCCTTCGAAATCTGCCCCGCTGTCTTCGTCAGCATACCCTGCTCTACCCACCCCCCACCCCCCCCATAGCTGTGACTGGGAAAGCGAGGTTGGAGAAGTCCAAGTACAGAAGAGCCTAAAGGGACTGGGGGCTGAGGCCAGGCCCTGGAAGTCTGGCAGCCTCCCCATGAAGAACAGGACCCAGGAGACGGCGGAGGGGCTGCCGGCCAGAGAACCTTAGCAAGGGGTTTCCATCAGCCAGCTGCGTTTTTAATGTTGCTGGAAATCAAAGCAGGCCACACCTGAAGGGGCCTCAGAGACCCTCTGGCTCTAACCTTCCACGTGCAGAAAAAAAAAACCAAACTAACTAAATCCAGGAAGCTGGGGGCCTTGCTCGAGGTCTTCACATTCACTGGGGCTTTTAGCTGGCTCTGAGCTCGTGGTGCTGGGTGCTTTGCAGGTTAACATGCTGTTTCTGACATTTATTAACTCTGACACATGAAATTACATATAAAAATGGATCCCAGGAATTTGTTTCCGCTGCGTTTCTGAAACTCCACTGTGACCAGGAAAAAAAAATCAGCAGAAAGGGCCATCCGCGTGTCTCCCAGGCTCAGCCGTGTGCCCGTGGACGGCTGCAGTTTGGAGCACGCTGAGATGGCTGCGCCCATCAGCGTATCCCACAGGAAGGAGGCCGCGTTTTTCCCATTTTACAGATGGGGCAACTGAGTCTGAGATTAGGTAGATTGCTGTGGGTCATACACCTGCTGAACTGGGATTTGGACCGAGCACTGCCTTCTCCTAAATTCTGGGCTCCTCCCCACCTCTGCCCTGCCCCTCGCTCTTGAGGGTGCCAGAGGCTCTGGGACCGGCACTCGGTTTCCATGAACTGGGGGGAGGAGGAGGATCCAGGGAAGTGGGACCCGAAGCCCAGCTAGTGCGGGAGGCAGGAAACAGGGAGGACTAAGCGGGACCATCAATGAGAGCATGTTTGATTATTGGTGTCAAAATTCATTGTTTTTCCTCCCCGCTCCTGTTTCTAGGAAGGGATTGTTCAAGGTACTTTCCAGCATCTGTTTGAGACTCTTGTTTTGATGAGCTGGAAACAGAGTGGTTATGTGGTTGGCGGGAGTCCCCTTTCTCACTCTTCTGTCCTTCTTTGCTGTCCTGACCTGGGAGGGGGGCGGCAATAAGTCCCCCTCGCCCATAACACAGCCCACGGGTATAAGGTGTGGGTCACACCCAGGCTTGTGCTCCCATTTCCGGTGGTAACCACCCAAGGCTTGCTGCCCCCTCCCAACGTGGGCAGAGTGCCTCAGGGGACAGGCAGAGAGCTACCCTAATGAGCACTGTGTTGCTCGGCATTGACCATGAAATTGGGCTTTTGTTTGAGTCCACAGTGAGGTAGCCAGATTCAAAGCAGACTCCCACTGGGACAGACATTTTTCTCAATTTTTTTAATGGGTCGAAACCACATTAGATGACCTGGATCATAGACCCAGATCGTTTTCCACATTGATGGAGAAAATCCACCCCACCCCCACACTCTCCTCCTTCCCACCCCACACCCCCAGGTCCTTCCGTGAAGGCTAAGCCGGTCAGGCTGTCACCCTTACATGGAAGGATGGGTGACCCGGTGGGGAATGGCAAGCCCAGGGCCTGTCTCTTCCAGAACCTGGGGTCTGCAGGGAGAAAGATTGCCTTTGACTCCGCACCAAAGCAGGAAGAGCGGGGCCTGAACAATGGCGACAGGAACCTGAAGACCCAGATTGACGGGCAGAGGAGGAGGAGCTCTGGGGTCTTTGAGAATACCAGCTTATGTCTCAGCAGCACGTCTAAAATGGCACAGGGCAATGACGAGAGAGTGACAGGGCTTCTGGGTGTCCCGGGCCCGTGTGTGGCCTGCGGGTGCCCCAGGAGTCCCAGACGCCACAAGGGCACACAGCTGTGCTGAGGGATGCCCACAGCCAGCAGAGATCTCAGGCGGCCTCAGCAAAGCTGTGGTGAGTCCAGACATGGAAATCCAAGGAAACGGCCAGGGCCCAGACTCCAGTGGAGACCGCAGCGCATCACCCCGAGGAGCCGCTTGCGGCCATTGGCCCCTCATGGGGGACCAGAGCAGCAGGTGGCCCGACCCCACGGCTGTGCTGCACAGGCTGACCCGATCATCTCCAATGCAGAGAGGTGGAGAGGTCGCAGGGGCCTCGCCCCTCTGTGTGCCCAGGTGAACACGCACCTGCTGTCCCAGCTTAATCAGCAGTAGCGCCCCCCCCCCCTCTCTCAAACGTGTCCTGGATTGATCCGACCTGAGTGGCTATAACATAAATGTTATGGAATAAGGTGCAGATTGTGGTTCTGTTTATTAATGAGAACAAAGTCAACTGCCTAAGGTGTCTTTGCACACCCGAGGAGGACAGGTATACAGGCTGCTGCGAGCAGTGCTTACCTGAGGGTGGGGTGGGGACATGAGAGATTGCACTGTTTTCATCTGCATGGTTGTTGTTTTTCAGAAATGAAAAACAAGTGTCCGTTCTCCATCCAGGGCCCAGGCGTCACCTGGAGGGGGCACCAGGGAGGGCAACAGAAACCCAGCGTTAGAAACGCTGAAGGGACTGAGCGCTCTCCTTAAACTGGGACAGCTTATACTACTGCAAACTGCATTTCCCAGATCATTCTCAGCAGAGCCAGGCTTGTTTTTCCTGTTGCCCAGAGGGTGTGAGCCCATGAGGAAAATCCAATCAGCCAGAGAGACGGAAGCATTTTCTCTGTCCAGCTGAGCGTGGTGAGAGTTTAGTGACCGTCCTGCAGGTGAGCTCTGACTACTATTCTTAAAAGATCGGTTACTCACATCCTCCCCCAGACAGAAATCGTTCCATTCTTTTGTGAGAGCCTGACCTGCTTTATTTCTCATTTTAAGGTTCTGCCCTTGGTCCACAGGCTTGCGGACAGCCCAAGCCAGATCCCAGGGTGCCACCCACGGCAGCCTTGGGCGGTCAGGTGGGGTGGGGCAGCTGCAGCCCCTGGGTAGTCACTTCGGTCCGGAGAGGCCTCTGTGCTGCCCCGGTCCCTTGTCACAGTCCCTTGGTAGCACGTAGACCGCAAACCTTCCTCCTGCCCTCGGACCTCGTAATAAAGGGAGAGCTGGGTTTATAGCAGTTGGCAATGGGAGAAACCACCACAGGAACAAACTGTTCTTGGGCGCACTGCACTCCTCATTGCAAGAGCAAGGGGTACTTAGATGAATCACTTCGATTTTAGTATTGGGAGAGGGGAAGGAAGACTGCCGCTCACGGAGTTGTGGACAACCAAAAATACACAGTGCACTCTGTGTACCGTATACACTAGACTAGTCTCTCAATCGACCCTTTCAGCTGCTCCGTGGCACGCTCTGTTTCGTCGGTTCTAGGGCACCCGTTTTTCCCCCACCCTCTGACCTCCCTCATGTGGGGGGGGGCCCTTCAAACCAACAGCCTCTGACAATCTTTGGGTGTCAGGTAGTGGTCGGGATACGCTTATCACTGCTTAAAACTGCTAGCATATGAAGCGTCAGCAGCAAAACTTAGAGTGGCTTGGAGGAAGGTTCTAGAAATAAGTGTAACACATTTTCACCCACAGGCTTCGGGTGAGTGTGAGGGGGAGGAGGGGGAGGTGGTGAGCCGAGGTGCTCAGCGACGGGCCTGCAGGCGGAGGCAGAAGTTGGCTGCAGCTGCGTAACTGTAAATCCAGCATCCAAGCCAGACCAGTGGTTTCGGTTCCTCCGTGGGTTATTTTAAGAAATGGTGTGTCACCAATGTTTTCTGATAGAAATATTAAGGGAAATTATCCTAAACTGCGGAATAAGGCAAAGGGAGAATGGCATGCCCTTTAGTGTGTCACAGGTCACGTAATGGTGGGATGCGATGTTCTTTTCTTTGATTAGGACCTACTCTTCGGTAAAGGGTTACAGTTGGTGAAGTTACATGTCCACGTAGGGGTTTTTGTCTGGGTGAAATAGAAATGATCTTTGTCTAACAGAAAAGTAACCCCAAAGACATGTTTTATAGCCTTGTAGGACACAAACCAGGTATAAACCGGGTTTTTTTCTAACTGAGCAATCTCCTTCCAATGTATTTTTTTAATACCCGCATAGCGCTTTTCCTGCA
This sequence comes from Sturnira hondurensis, assembly GCF_014824575.4. Lineage (NCBI taxonomy): Eukaryota > Metazoa > Chordata > Mammalia > Chiroptera > Phyllostomidae > Sturnira > Sturnira hondurensis. The sequence goes on from NW_028081271.1 coordinate 5,301,573, forward strand.
GTCCTCTTTGGAATCAGGTGTACCACCCTGTAACAGGGTGCAGCCAAGGGGGGACCCCAAATAGGGATTTGTAATGGGGTCCAGAACTCAGGGTGTTCAGAAAATATTAGAGAAAACTATATATAGGACGTCCTCACCCCCACCAGTCTGAGCTGGGGGTTGGGACACATGGAGCAGGGCCATCGAGAGCTGTTTTGTACAGCAAGAGCTTTGCAGCTAACCTCTGGCATGGTCATTCAACACATCTACAACCTTTAACTGGTTGTAGAGATATGTTAAATAGCTGTGGCCATGCTTTGAGCCAGGAAGATGGGAGTGACTTCCACCCAGGATGTAACTGGGGAGCAACTCCCCTAGTTACAGCACCTACCCGCGTGAAAGCTTGGAGATGACTGGCTCCACGCCATGGGGCCACGCCTGCCCGGACTCATTAGGGCAGCCCAGTAAAGCTGCAAGGATATGGGAGTGCTGACAGGTGTAACTGATTGTAGGAAAAGTCGGAAATCTGGCTGTAGAGGAAGATTGGTACGGGGATTCAAACCCAGGCACGACAGCCGTACCAGAGAGGACCATGTGGCTCTGGGAGAGTAGGTGGAGACCATGCAGCTTGGGCAAGAGTTAGGATCGCTCTGCTTTGGGGTGCTCCCTTTTGGCACGTGGCTTAGGCAGCAGGCGAGACTTTGCCCGGAAGAAAAGGGCTGAAAGGACTCTTGCTGGTGGGCCGTGAGAAGGGGCCACATGGCTCTGGATTAACTGGAGACCCCGGCAGAAATGCAGTGGGTGGTGCCAGAACCGGGGGCTGCCTGAACCACAGACTTCTGCTTCTTTTCCTAAGATACGGTGCCCCAGACTGGGCAAAGGGGAAAAGGAAGAACTATGTGCGTTTGTGGGTATTCTAAAGTACTTTAGTGTTTTAATGAAGGCAGTACGTTATCACTCTAAGTCTGTATAACTTTTAAATAAATAACTCCTTTCCTTTTCACCAGTCTCTGGCATTGAAAGACGTCTTTCCTTTGGTGGCAGGCAAAGCAAACCTAGTAAGTGAGGGGGGACCCCCGGAGACAGAGGGGGGGTCCTTTCGGTAATAGTGTATCATTCACCACCCCCACAGGTACGTTCTGTAACAACGCTGCTGGTGCCACCTTCGCTTTGACCTTTGTTCACTCCACACTTGCATGTGAATCGCGTTCAACTCTTTGGAAAGCGTATGCATCGACGACTAAGTGGAAACATGGTTTAAAAGAGCTGGAATGTGAAGAAGTTGTGGAAATGCCTTCACCCATCTATTTTACAGTCTTCTGTAGGTTCACCAATTTATTTTACAGTCTTCTGTAGGTTCTGCAAAAGGCAATTAATATTAAAACTCTGATTAAGTGCAAGCGAGATTGTCCAGCACATTTAAAGTGAAAACCTTACATGATAGGAGACGGCGGTATCATAACTTAGTTGGCAGTGGTACGCGAAGCAGCTGGCGAGACACAAACGTAGCTGAAGCAAAAGGAAGTCAGCCACACCCTTAACGAGGACGGAGGAAGGAAACGTGCCAAATGTCTCAGACCCAGAGGTCTGGCCCGCTGCCAGGCCTGGCCGATGGGAGGGCGTGGAGTCGCTGGAATGGTGGCTATGAGGTGGTCTCCTGGGACCCGTCAAGTCATCGGCGAGGGTGTGCACTGTGGTCCCAGTGGGCTGCGGCTGACCTTGGAGCATCCACACAGGAAGCAGGATGACCTTGGGCTGCACTGACTTCACCCCTTTAGGGGATAAGTGTCATTTTAAGACCAGGAGGGCTTGGATTACCATGTAAATCTAACCCACTGTTAATACTATTATACCGGGTTTCGGATAATGCGTTTACTTGGAATTTGAGGCACTTAGAGTAATGAAGACAATTTTCCTATTACAGGATCTTACTAATGAGCCTCGTGATCCCGGTGTAAAGCGTTTTCAGTTATTTACACGTTTGATTGACAATTTTTTAAGTTTGAAGACCACACTGAAGCATTTTAACAACTTAAACTGCCTTATTTATGTGTTTATGTGATTTTAAAAAGTTATGTAAGGTTGGAGGCTGGGTGGAAAAGGTGAAGGGATTAAGAAGTACAAACTGGCAGTTACAAAATAGTCACAGAGATGTAAACTACAGCATAGGCAACACAGCCAATAATCTGTAATGACCATGTGTGGTGCCAGGTGGCGATAGATTTATTGGGGGAATCACTTCTTAAATTATATAAATGTCTAACCACCATGCTGTATACCTGAAACTGATAGAAAATAATATTGAATGCCCAGTATAATTGAAAAAAGTTATCTAAAGTATTTTGAAAGAGTTTTTAGTCAGGCATGCTCAAAAAGACATGTGAATATAATAAATATAAATAAAATTACAATGTTTAAGGGATCCCCTGACAAATTTAATTGGCCCTTTTAAATATTTTAAGTGCATTTCCCCATTTTTTTCTATTCAGGTTTCTTTTAAGCATTGCAATTGCTGTTTGATTGACCTTCCCAAATAGTAAATAGGATGGTTGAGAAGATACTTTATTAATAAAATAATAAGTGGAACTTCAAAACTTAATGAAGAGCGAGCTTATTTTTAAAATGTAACTTCAATAAGTTGAATATTAATTTTTAAAACCAAACAGTCCCTGAATAAAACTGGTTCAGTCAGCAACTCAGAGACTGCAGCCAAGAAATCGGGAGAAGGCTGAGCCCCCAAAAGGCAGCGACGGAAGAATTAGGAACTGTCACCAAGAGCACAGACGTGTCATTAGAGATCAAGGCTATGACCATCCATGCCCTTGTATTTCCGATTACAATGTACAGATGCCAGTCTCGGCTGTGAAAAGGCTGATGGGGGAAAATGGATTCCTATGAACTACAGTGTTGGCAGTGAGCTCCGTGGGTATCCTGGACTGCCAGAAAGGTGACCAAGTGGATCCCAGGGCAAATTAAGCCTGAAACATCACAGGAAGCAAAAATGACAAAACAAGACTGTCCCACTTCAGGCACACCCTGAGTGGTGGGGGTTTTCTGGAAGAGACAATGATGCTGGAAAACCAGCAGGCGGCAGGAGAAGGGGGAGACCAACTGTGAGATGGGGTGACTCCATCAGCGACGCTGCAGGCCTGAGTCTACGGGAGCTGAGCGGGGCTGTTGGGGACAGGAGGACAGGGCATTGTGGACGTCCCTCATTCATAGGGGTCGCCAGCGGTCAGGAGTGGACTCAAAGACACGTAACACACATAATCTTTTCTACAAAAGAGGACTCTTCACCCTCCACCCCAATTCCCACAGATGCCCACATTCACTTTTGCGTCGAATGAGTCTGGAATAGAGCAAGAACGTAGACTAGTTCAACATCGCTTCACTTTCTGGACCTTGGGTGGTGGCATGAGAAGGCCCCCAATAAATGACAGCTGCTCTGTTTCGGGTGTCTTCTTCCCCTGCCCCGCTATTTCAGAGTTTCCTTTCAATTCTACACATTCGGACGCTGGGGGTCAGTATTGCTCAAAAGCACAGACCTCGTCTCAGCATCAGGATATAAATAGTTTAAGTAAATCCATGGACAAATCACCCAGAAAAGCTTTGAACCGTGTCTAATGTCCTCAAGCTTGACAGCGGAAGCAAAACAAATTGTCACGCAGAGCTCTGAAGCTGGTGAGTGTGTGACCCAGACAAGTCTTCGGTTCTGTTGGGAACACGGGGAAACAGCTACTTTTTAACCCACCTGCCCCTTTTAGGCGCTTCCTTTCCATGCAAGGGATCACTTGTTTGTTTGTTTTTTTAAAAAGAAGGACTTGAAGGTGTTAATTTGCTTCCCTAAGAGTAACTACTCCACTCAGGGTTAAAAGCAGGAGCGGGGGAAAGGATGTAAGCGCAGCAGAGGAAAAATGAACGCTGGAAGGAAGGAGCTGACCTCCCACGCTCGTGGTTTCGGAAGCGGTCCAGGCACCTGACCCTCACCTCCCAGGTCAGAAATGCTTCTTCCTTGTTCCTGCCCCTTCGATCCTTCCTCTCCTCTACCCTCAAAATCAAGGGCAGATTTGGATTTGTTTCTTTGGTTTGCTTACTTGAATTGTTTCAACCCCAACTGTCCAGATTATTTCCCCCTTGGCTGTTCAAATTGGACTCTTGATTCTGCACCCCCGTCTTACCTCCCTGCTCATCTCAACCCGCCCCCGCCCCCGCAGAAGGGCCGGAAGTCCCTCAAGTTCCAGTGCAGCTGGGTGGGGGCAGCAGTGATGAAGGGCAGCGCTGTCATTTGTGAAGGTGGAGCCTCTCTGGTGGATCTGGTCTCCCCACCTCTCTCCTGTCTTCGCCGCCCACTCCTCTTTCTGCTCTCACTTCTTCCTCTTTGTTCCTTGTTCATAACGTAAAACCTACCCACTGCATTAGAGAGTGTCCTTTTGATGAATTCTACCACTTTGTTCTTGACTTTGAAGGGGGACCCAATTTAGTGACTACGAACAAGTTTCTCACAAACCGAAAAAGGGGGTTCTCAGGTACTAACCGCCCAGCTTTGCGCCCCACAGAGCAGATGGGGAGTTGAGCCTGAATTGCGTGTTCCTGTGTAGCAAACCCCGGGTGCCTGAGCTGTTCGGGTCACGCTCTCTGGTCTTTGAAAGGGTCTTCCACCAGGAGAAGGCCTTTGTCCTTGGCCTGACCAAGTCCCTGCTGAAGCAGATGGGGAGTGGAGAGACCAGACCACGCCCAGGCTGGTCACAACCGGTGAAGGAAGGACCAGATTCTGGGGGTAGAGCTGGGCCACCTTCGGCCTGAGCTTGGACTCCAAAAGTGTCTGGAGCGATGAGAGGTTGCACTGGACTCATTCATCCTCAGCAGTGTCCTCAGCACTTTGCTCCCGCCCTCCACTCAGCTTCCTGGCCACACTTTCTTCTCACTCCATTTCTCCCTCCAGTGCCAATGAGAGGGTGTTACATTCAGGAACTCTGGATAAATGTCTGTGTTGCATGGGTGAGTGGATGGGTGGATGGATGAATGGGTGTTTTAAATCTTCATTGAGGAAACACTGGGAACAATTACACTGTGACATGAACAAACAGAAAAAAAGCACTGGCTTGCTATTCATGGTCCACGAAGCTTTGGGTCACAAGTTCATAGTTCACACCCCTTTGCAACATCTTTGAAGGGGGCTGTGTGGATTTGGTTTGTTTAGTTGTTCTGGGTTTTTGTGTCTTGGGCTGCAGAGGTTAAGAACACAGTGTTCCTCTATCCCTGACCCATTTTCATCATCGGGCCATGCGAGGCCTTCCCCTTGCTTATTTATGAGCTTTTACTGTGAGTTTTTCTTCCGTAGGCAGCATGTCACTACACAATGAGGAATTTATATTATTATTAAGAATAGCAATACATGTTATATAATATATTAATATATTAGAAATATCATTATTCTTAATGCAGTCCTATGTTTGTTTTTTAAAATATTTTATTTACTTTTAGAGAGGGGAATGGAGAGAGAAAGAGAGAGAAAAACATCACTGTGTGGTTACCTCTCACATGGCCCTCACTGGGGACCTGGCCCACAACCCAGGCATGTGCCCTGACTGGGAAGCGAACCAGCAACCCTTGGTGGTTTTTGCAGTCCAAGCTCAGTCCACTGAGCTATACCATCCAGGGCTTAGAAATATTATTTTTATAGAACTATCCAGAATTTATTGATGTAGGCTAACCCTCAGATGTAGGTTAACATTCTTAATGTAAATAAAGAGTTCTTACCGATCCACACAGAATAAAGATGAACAACCCCACACAAAAATGGAGAAAATAAAGAATTCACAAAAAAGAAGTATACACTGTCAAAAGGTATAAGAAAGTAGTCCTTCTTATTCAATGAAACCAACTTAAAATAAATGCATGCTATATTCACTTACCAAATGAAAAACATTTAAACCCGGTGCTGTAGAGAGTAGGAAAAAAATAGAGTTTACAGACTCGGTAGTGAGGGGGTTAATTTGCCTCAATTATTATAGAAGGACGATTTGGGAAAACTATGTCATCTTTAAAGAGCAGATGGTACATACAAACATACATACATATGTACACACAGATACCCACACATACACAGGCTGCATACCCTTTGACCCAGCAACTAAATTTTGAGGAATATGACCTACAACAGCCAATACACTTGAGAAGACACTTCGTCTCACTAGGTATCAGGGAAATGCAAATAAAACAGGACAGCATTTTTAGCCAGAGTGGCAACAACCCAAGCTTAGATGACACCAAGCGTGGGTAAAGTTGGAGGGACACGCACACCCTCCTTTGAGGTCTGGTGGGCAATGTGACGCTGTGCCTCTCCCGTGATGGCACAGTCCCACTTCTCTGAATCTGCCCAGAGAAACCTCTGTGCGTGTGACAAAGAAGAGATCCGCCGCCTCGTCGTTTGTGCTAGCAAAAGCTAGAAAGACCAGAAACACGCAAAGAGTTCAAGAAGCAGTGACTTGTCCTTGTGGCGGAATCCTCCGCAGCAGTTACAGAGAGGGATGCGGAGCTTCCTGTGCTGATGTGGGACAGCCAAACTGTGCTGCTGAGTGACTCTGTAGAGCACCTTAGCATCTGTGCGCCACCCCCAGCATCACGAATGAAAGCTACCCAGCACTATACACTTTATTGAGATACATGAAAATATATGTAAACACATTAAAAATAGAAAGGTGCACACTAGCCAATAAAGGTAGTTATCTCTATAAGAGTGACAGTGATTTGCCCCGGCTGGAGTGGCTCAGTGGAGTGAGTGCTGGCTTGAGAATCAAAGGGTCACTGGTTCGATTTCCAGTCAGAGTACTTGCCTGTGTTGGGGGCTAGGTCCCCAGTGGGGGGTGTTCAAGAGGCAACCATACACTGATGTTTCTCTCTCTCTTTTCCCCTCCCTTCTTCTCTCTAAAAAGTAAATAAATAAAATATTTTTAAAAAGCAGTGACTGTAATTAGTTGAAACTGGTCATTAATGTGGACTCCAGTCATCTCTGTAATATTTTAAGTTTTTACCAAGAATAGGTGTTCTTTTATTACATGCACCTTTTTAAAAATATTTAAGACACTGATTGTAAAGATGGTGCTACACTAATACTCACCCAAGCATTATTTGGAGTGGTGGAAATTTGGAAATAACCTACATGTCCAGCAGTGAGGAATGAGTGATGGATCACAACACAGCCATCCAAACGTCGTGTCTGCCGTCCAGCCAGCAGGAACAAGACATGGACAGGGGTGTGGACAGCACAGACCTGCTCTTGGAGGACATCTCCTTGGAGGTGCATATGCCCACTCTGTTTCCAACCCATTGGCCAGAACTCAACTGTGACCATATCTGTGTGTAAGGCAGTCCACGCACATTAGTCCCTGTTTTGCAGTGACCGCGTGTCCAGGTAGAATCTCGACCCCATGTGGAGAGAATGAATATGGGGAGACTCCTGGCAGTGTCCGCCACTGTGTCTACTTCAGCGTGCTCTTTTCTTTTCCCTGCTTGTTAACGAGTCCCCCTGAGTGCTCAAGTCAGGCAGCTGCAGCGCCTTATGTGACACAAACCCATGAGTTGGGGGAGGCCAGTCGACTGCATCCCTGTGGGGCAAGGGCTATACTTGACTATCTCTTAAGATGTAAATCTTCTTGGAAAATAATAAAGAAAATGAAAATACAGCTTTGTGGTACACGGATTCAATCATAGGAAAACATTGAAATGCAAACTTTCAAAGCAGCTGGCTTGATGTAAATGCAAACAGAATAAAACAAGAACATTTATGATCCCAATATTCCCCATGGCACTTTACCACTTTCAAAGGGTTTCCGTATTTTGAATGAGTATTACCATATCGATAATGAGAATAACCACCATTTGCAGAAGGTTGCATTAGTTTCCTATCGCTGCTGTGACAAATTACCATAGTCTTAGAGACTCAAAACAACACGGATTTATTATCTTTTAATCCTGGAGGTTAGAGTGTCAGAAATAAGTCCCCTGGAACTAAAATCAAGGTGCTGGCAGGGCTGGTTCCCTCAGGGACTCTGGGGGACAACATACCCCTTGCCTCTTGCAGCATTCCTTGGCCGGTGGCCACGTCGCTTCAATCTCTGCTTCTGTGGCCGCCTCGCTTTCTGCGACGACTCATTCTGATCTCCTGTCTCGCTCAAGGTGGGGCCTTGTGATTACACCGGCCCGCCAGGGTAATCCATCTCCCGACTTTAAGATTCTTGACATACTCAAACCTGCAAGGTCCCTTTTGCTACACCATTCACGTGTTCCAGAAATTAGGACACGGACATGCTGGGGGTGTAGTTCACATTCTACGCTCACCATCTTCTATACTCCATCTCCAGCCCTCACAACATCCTGTGACCGAGGTGTGATGTTCAATATGAGTGTTATATTCAGTTTGTGGGTGAGATAATCACATAACCAGTAGGTGCCGCACACTCCGTAAGGGGTAAAGACAGAATCCAAAAGTACATCTACCCGACTAAAGGTCATTCTCCCTTCATAACCACTGGCACCCCCATTTGACAGGTCAGAACCCGCTGTCAGTGGAAAGAGCCCTAAACAAGTCGGGGAGGCCTGAGTGACTTCATGAATTCTCTCCTCCCGCTCCATTTCCACAATTCCTGCAATTAACCCAGCAATCTGGGCCACTGAGTCATCCACCTTCACTTCATGAGAAAAAGTGTCCCTAAAATACTGAGAACATAAACACAACGGTAGAACACAGTGGCTCTTGAGACAGAAAATCCCCTACGATGTGGAGGAAAGGCGACCGTGGCCGCATTTCCCTGCGAGGGAGCAGACTGGCGGAGTCGGGGACAGACGGTGTCAGGGACAGACGGTGTCAGGGACAGACGGTGTCAGGGTGCTGAGGTACATTCTGGGATCTCCCAGGAAAGGGCACGGCCGTGTTTTTCTGAGCGTTCTGCCGTCGTTCCTGTCTTCTCGACCGAAGCACACAGGCGCAGTCCCTAGTTAACTGCTGGAGCTAGCCTGCCCTTTCTTCAGTAAACAGCGCCGGAAAGTCTCTCTGCTTCCTCCTCGGAGCCATGGTAACCATCTTTGGGTAACCCATGGTTGCCAGACTCCTCAACAGGAATGAGGTTTTCCAACAACCTGTGTCAATCCAGGACAGCCGAGAAAAGGTTTTCATTGTATTTTGTTTTTGTTTTTAACCCTACGAGGCTCCTTTATAACTCTGGCGTTTCAGAGGAGATGTGTGCACCCTCATATGCCCCTTTCTGCTACGTTGGAAAGTACAATTGACACGCAGAAATCTGTCTCTAGTCTAAGACCACACGGAGAAATAATGATTAGAGGTATTATGCGTGAACCATGCTTGAGGGACCAGGAGCCATAAGTGGGTTAATTCTCACAGCTGCCTTCAAGTAGGCACTAATTTGATCCCCATTTTACAGATGAGAAAGTTGGTATTTAGAAAGTTGAGCCCTGAGTCAAAGCTGGTTATCAACCAGGGTAGACGTGAGATTTGATCCCTCCACAAATGATTCTCAGCTAGGGTCAATTTCTTTAAAAATGTTGTGGGGTTTTTTTATGCATGCATTTTTAATTTACCAAAAGCCTATTGTGTCCTGTCTCTCTTGCTACTTCTTGCCCCCTCACTCAGCACTACTTTCTTAAGACACCCCCCTGGGGCTCCAGGTGTGCCCAGCCCTGTTTCTAGGTGGTCCGCGGGGCGCGTGCACCTGTCCGACCTATTGCTTTCCACACGCTGGGCTTTAAGGCACAGCTGGAAGTAACTTGATAGTTTCATGCATCCCGTTTCCACAATTTGGAAAGAGATGAGGCGCCACGACTGGAAGGGGACAGAGGCCCCCGTGAAGAGAGGCAGAGGTCAAGTAGAGGCCAGCCCGGCTGTCCCCGGCCCACCGAGCCAGCCGCTGGGCCTCTGTGTTTTCTCACCTGCAGCCAGATCAGTAATCCCTGCCCCACCTATTTCTCAGGGATGAGACGGGGCTTGAGTGAAACAGTAGGTGAGAAAAAAGGCTTTGGGTAGAGTCCCTAACCACATGTGGGGAATCAGCTCACACGGATCCCTTCTCCAAGGTGGCACCAGAGCCCAGCCTGGTGACCATAGAAGCAAGCGCGTTCATCCCCCCGCCACGAGGAGGCGCTCATGCTCAGGGGAATGCAGTCAGTTCTGTGTCACCCCCACCCCACCCTCACCTCACCCAGTTGAACTCCCAGCCTGGCAGTGCTACCCCCTTGGGGCTCTGCAGGGGGGTGCATCCGACCCTCAGGCCCTCCCTGCCTCTTACTCGCTTCCCACCGTCATTTCTATTCCCGTGCCGACTCCAGAACCCACCGCCTGGGCGCAGACGTCCTCGCTGGTGTCCGTCCCTTGGGACACCCCTCAAGCGGGAATGACCGTGGGCTCTTATGATTACGCCAACACTTTGCACTGCCCACTTCCACGCCACCTCGACCACAGCAAGGATAAGAACTAACACGTGGGTTCTAGATTTCAAACGCAGTAGACCCCCGTGCACCCACGTGGGTGTGGACCCAGCCTCCAGGCTCATCCTGCAGCAATCGGGAGCGGCTTCCAGGGACTCCGCTCAAGGCGCAAAGACTGGAACCCACTGCACGGCGAAGCTTTTCCTGAGTGCTCCTCGGCCCCCCTGGCCCCCCGGGGCTGAGCCCTCTGCAGGGGACAGGAACTCCTCTGGCTTTTCTGCTTCCTCCTAGCCCGCCCATGTTTCTGGCGTGGCCGTTATGCTTCAGCTTTATTGATGGGTTGCTGGCCGAGGAGGCAGAGAACGCTGACTCGGCCCCATTACTCCCTGCCCACACCTGTGTGACAATGCACTTCGGCTGTGTAAGCCAGTCGGTTTGTGGCACTTGGTTAGGGCAGCCGCACTAACACAGGTGGCGATCGTGCCTTTCTTTCTGTGTTTTTCACCACTACCTGTACAGAGCTTAGCCCAGCAACTAGGACACACTTGCCGAAAGAAAAATTTGTCCTCCGGAGGACAAAGCGGAGACGTGGTCCTTGCCCTTGAAGGTCTCCTCATGTGATGGACGACGCGGAAAGGAAGAAGACGATTCAAAGTGGGTGTGGACCGCCAGGCTCCTGTGGGAGCCAAGTCCCTCCTCACTGAGATGGGGTGGGCAATACTGGCAGCCACCCGGGAATCTCGCAAAGCCCCGACCTTCAACTGTAAGTCAGTCAAGCGGAGGGAGAGAACTAGAACAAAGAGAGAGAACAAACCAACAGCAAGGGGGAAGGGGGACTATGGGTGGCCCCGTGAGCGATTTGGCTTACAGATACGCTGGAGCCTGACCTTGAGGCGTCTTTATAATCTGCTGAGTCTGGGGACCAAGGAGTTAATTGAAATAGATGAGTGACCTGCTCCGGTAAGCTAGAGTTCTAGAAATTTCTCTCTGGCAAAGTGATGACAGATTAGAGCAGGGTATGACTCACTGTCAGGATGTTCTCTCTCTCTCTCTGTGGACGTGAGGAGTTGAGGGAAATCTTTATCAGTCCCCAGCCTTGGGGGTAGGCAGCACCCTGGGGGCTGGGCCTTGCTGGGAAAAGCCTTCAAGTGCTCTTAATGGGCAGCTGTGACTCCTTACCAGATGTGCTCTCCTATTTTTGCACACAGACAACTCCCACTGTCCTAGAATCTGCGAGTAGTTCTTGGAAGTTGGGGTAAATACCCACATGGTTCTCATCATTCCTCAAAACCACCAGCTTGAAGCACGTAGTCCTGGGACACTGGGGAAGAAGTCGGGGACATCTGTGTCGTGTTCCTGTCCCCGTTCTGTCCCCATTCATTTTCTGTGGTACAGTAAAGCAGAAACGAGCAATTCTAAAGGGCTTCAGGGAGAAGCAAAGGGCGTGCAGGGGCCTAAAGGGATAAGGCACCCCAGACAGACCCTTCCACAAAAGGGCCCGGAGGCAGGGTGGGGGAGGGATCTCAGATCCAAGGCCGTTCCCTCTGCCCTGTGACACACATAGGGTGTCTGCTCAAATAAAAACATCTATTTTGGTCCTGTCGTCTTAGCCTCATTATTTTTATCACCTCTCGGAGGACAGGGGGTTGCCCTGAACGCTGAGCTGGAGAGAAAGAAAAGCTGGTAGAATAATGCAGTCTGCAGACCACCAGGGCTCCGTCAGCGGGCCTCCACCTCCTGAACTCCGTTCCAGCCCGGCCCCAGCCCCAGAGAAGCCCTGAGGCTGGATGTGGGCTTGGGTCAATGAGTACTTCTGTCTCCCCAGTACTCATCGGCCCCGAAGGCTCCAAATGTCAAAAGTCTCTCTTGTTGACCTTTAGACTGGGAGAGGTGCTGCTGAGGACTTCTGCACCATTGCGGTCAGCCAGCTGGTAGCCACCCCACCCCCCCCGGCCCCCGCAGGTCAGCTGCAGAGCGAGGCTGCTACCCATGTGGCAGAACCTGACCCCTTGGCATTTCCCTGCGGGTCGAGATGGGTTTTGATGGGCTTTTCTTTTCCTTCCCCTTTTAGGCCTTTGGGCAGTGTGAAGACTGATGCAGAAGAAGCCCAGCATCACCCTGGCAGGGGGTGCACTTCAGTAATGGGAGATTTGTGCCCCAAACCCAAGGGGGTACTTAATGAGAGCAATGGTCAGCAGGGCATGGGCGGTGTCCTGCCCAGCTGGCCCATCAGGCCCTGGGGTCTGCTTTGCTACAGGACTTGTTGAAGTCTCATCCCTGTCCACCTAATGGGACATTTGGGAGAATTCGGCCAGTCAGGATCCGAAACCCCAAGAGATTTAAGGAAAAGGGAGAAAGGGCCCGGCTCTTGGGGTCAATTTTGTTACTGTCATCAGCAAGGAATTTGCACACACTGTGCAAGAGCAAAGTGTTGAGACAAAAAAAAAAATCTCAATGTTAATGTAATAAATTTGCAAGGCAGTTTTTTAAACTGTGAATCATTATCAATATTCCAAGTGACATATTTCACATTGAAGAAAATCAAGATTTCCATATTTGTCTCCCAAAACAGGAAGATGGCAGCTCTGTGTTAGCATCAGCACCAGCTCAGAAGCAGCTCCATCTCTCCATGGAGCCACGCGATCCCGTCTGCCACAGTCCCGTCAGCCTCTTCTCATCAGCTCCGTCACCTGCCTGGCCCCTACAGGCCTTTGAGTCGGTGGGATCGCGCTTACTCAGTGGGCCCCAGAGAGCCAATCTGGGGAGAGCTGAGCCCAAGCCTGTTCTGGTGACAACCACACACCCAGCATGGGGTGACAATCCCATCTGCTTGTCTGTCTAGCAGGCAGACACCCTCCACTTTCCTCCCCTTATGGACAGCTGCTGGGAGATCATGCAACCTTGCAAGAGGCGCAAGCAGCCAGCTGCAGTCCATGTGTAGCCAGGAGTCTTTCTGGCCCCCGGTGCCACCTCCCAACGGTGCCACTGGAAGGGGGCCCAGATGGAGCCTTCCCATGGGCACAGTTACATCCAGTTCATGCCGATGACTCAGTCAAATGGGGACAGTCTGCCCCAAAGACAAGTTTAAGTGTAATCTCTTTTGAGACACATACTTGGGATTTTTAAGTGGTCAGTGTTTCAGAATTTTTCCCATAACATTTTTGGTTTTTAGTCTTAAGATTTTTGCACCTATTCTGGTGTTTGGAGAGACCGCAAGGTGGAGCGTGTTTACAGACAAATACTAAAACTTCCGGCCCTTCCGGCCCTGCTAATCAAAGGCCAGAACACTGCGGGGCCAGGGGGCGGTTCCCATAACACCAGGCTGTCTGACACCCTGGGCCTGAGTGAGACCAGGAGGGGAGAAGCAACTATTTAACTTCTCGTCACACAGTCAGCCTCGCTGACTTGACCTTGAAATATTAAATGAACCCTCAAAAGGTACCAGCTTTGGAAATTCTGTCCAATCCTGACTGAGAAGGGCAGGGGGGTCCTTTCACAGGTCCCTGCTCCCTGAGGCCTAGTGACATCAAGCGGGGGCTGGGGGGAGAAGCCCAGGCTCCTTGTGTCACCACTTGGCCCAGGAGTGGCCGTAGGACGCCCATTCGAATATCCTCCCTCCCCACAGCCTCACCCAATCTCCTCCCCACTCCATGCAGTTAACGCAGCCTTGAGCCTTTTCACGGAAAACTTTCCACGCGTGTGGGATAGCAACTCTCTCTGAACACACAGAACGATCATACGCTGGCTCAGAAACGACAGCATTTTAATCCTCGTTGTCGGGTTTCCAAACTGCCGCCCAGGACCTGGGGCCACGCTTAACTCCTGCCACCCAGAGTCCTTTAAAGCCGTTCCTCAAATTTCAGACCCGTGAGTGAGGCTCAGAAAAATCTTAGGATTCCTCTTCTCCCTTGCCAGAGGCCCTCCCGCCTCTTGAGCCCTGGATTCCTGTCTGAGGACCTGCCTCTTCACAGTAATGCACTACACAAAAGCCCATCCATGCCAAAGACCAGGTGTGCCCAGACGGACCGCCGCGTCCTTGCTCAGCAAACAACAGGATAAGCACCTCCAGGCACGGAGCCCAGCTAGTCGTCCTAGATGACTAGCCCCGCCCTCACTGCTCCGTTGGAAGGCCAGCTGTGCCCTTGCCGCGTGAACTTGGGGCTGAAACAGCCACGGGCCTCTCAGCCCTGAAGAACTTTCATTAGCTGATTCAGCTAAGCGTTTCGAAGCCCCGGGCCCTCCTCCTTAAGTAGTCCTTAAGGCCAAATAATGACCCAGTGCTGAAGAAGTTCGCTGTAAAGTCTCACATAGTTCTGGACTAACATGGAGAAGGCACGCGAGTTTCTGTGAGACAGCTCCCAGCGAGCTGGGCATCGGCGCCCTCCCTGTCACTCATTCTATGTCTCTGCGCCGTGGCCACCGAGTCCGATCCATGTTCTCAGGATTCAAAGGCTGGTTTCTCAGGATGCCAAGAGAAGAAGGCCAGTTGGCTAATCCGTAATACCTGGGGGGAGGCCTTTTAGAGAATCGTGAATAAACACGACAGATTTTAGTCAACTTTAATTTCAGTATTAATGACTAAATAACTACTTATGATACTAATTATGAGAGACAGTTGACTAACAACATTCATTACTTAATAATTGTTTGTCATATGCTCATTCAAATTGTAGTGATCAATTAACCATTCACTCTGCCATGTTTGTTAGTTTGTTAATGCATTACCGACGAAGTAGGCGGTGGGCGGCTGAAGCAAAGAAAGCACAGAGGGAGAAGGCAAGGGGGGACATCTGCTCATGTCGTTGGGCTTCCAGGGAACCATGATAATGTGGATCTTGGAACTAGAAAAGAGGACATCTCTTCTGGAATGTTCTCGGTGTGGGTGTTTTAACACTTCCAGTCATTCTACTTACTTTTAGAGAATAGATCTTTGGAACACTTATTTGAACAAATAATAAAGGAGAACTTCCCCAGTCTGGCAAAGGACATAGACTTCCAGGAAATCCAGGAAGCTCAGAGAGTCCCAAAGAAGTTGGACCCAAGAAGGAACACACCAAGGCACATCATAATTACATTAGCCAAGACCAAAATGAAGGAGAGAATCCTAGAAGCAGCAAGGGATAAGGGGACAGTCACCTACAAAGGAGTACCCATCAGACTGTCAGCGGATTTCTCAAAAGAGACCTTACAGGCAAGAAGGGGCTGGAAAGAAGTATTCCAAGTCATGAAATCCAAAGACCTACAGCCAAGATTGCTTTATCCAGCAAAACTTTCATTTAGAATGGAAGGACAGATAAAGTGCTTCTCAGATAAGGTCAAGTTCAAGGAGTTCATCATCACCAAGCCCTTACTATATGAAATGCTAAAGGGACTTATATAAGAAAAAGAAGATGAAAAATATGAACAGTGAAAGGACAGCAAACTCACAGTTATTAACAACCACACCTAAAACAAAAGCAAACGAAGAGGACAGCTAGATCAGGAGTGGAACCATAGAAATGAAGAACACATGGAGGGTTAGCAACAGGGGAGAGGGAGGAGGAGAAGGGGGGAGAAGTCACAGAAAATAGCATAGACGGTAGGTAGAAAATAGATAGGGGGGAGGGCAAGAATAGTGGGGGAAATATAGAATCTAAAGAACTTGAGACACGTGGTTATAAACCAAAGGGGGAGAATGGTGGGCAAGGGAGTGTGCGGATGGAGGGGAATGAAGGGGGGGAATAGAACGACTGTAATGGTATAATCAATAAAATATATTTTAAAATAAAAAATAAACACACACACACACAAAGAGAATAGATCTTCATTCGTGTGGATTTTTTATTTAAAAAATAATTCACGGCCCCCAAAGTATAGTCAGCTGGGAGCATTGTATCAGGTCAATGTTTTCTGCCCCCACAAGATTCAGGACGTGGGGAGTACGATTTCCCCAGGGCCTCGGAAGAGCTGAAGCCCTGGGCACAGGGAAGTTAACTGGATCGGGACAGGCAGAGCGAGAGAACGACTTTAATTCGGTTCTTCTGGCAGCCAGAGGGATGCTCTCTGTGCGCTTTCAGCGAACAGCCTCACACTGACGCCTACCCGCCCCATCCTTACTCTTCAACGGGAAAGAAAATCTATTCGTCACCCAGCAAGAAAATGCCAGGTCGTAAAAAGCAATGAAGTTGTGACACATGCCACCGTGAAAACATGCTATGTGAGAGCCCATCACAAAAGGACAAAATTGTGCAATTCCATTTACAGGAGGTACCTGGAGCAGGCAAGGTACAGAGATGGGAAGTAGAACAGAGGTCACCCGGAGCAGAAGGGAGGAGGACTGGGGAGGCACCACTTCACGGGCACGGGTTTCTGCCTTAGATGATGAAAAGTTTCGGGAATAGTGCTGATGGTTGCATAACACGGTGAATGTAATGAATGCCGTTCCACTGTAAACTTAAAAATGGTTAAAATGATGAATTTTATGTTTTTTATATTTTGTCACAATAAAAAATACAAAACATAAAAATGAATAAAAAGTTGAGACACTCTGGGCCATTGAGTTTCATAGGACTCTTTTGCTCCAAGGACTGACAAGACTGTCTTTCTAAGGCTTTTCCTGGACTTCCCCCGCCCCGCACCCCCCAAACATTCCTGCTGAGCTCACAGCTCTGCTTCTAGGCTCAGCCCCATCAGGAGAAGCTTCCAGAATCAGGGAAACACATTCTGGGGAATCAGTTTGTTTGAAGCCTTCGTTTTGGGTTTCAATCAGAATTTTTAAAATATCTTAAAAGTAAAATGCTATGTAAAATAGGCTAAAATATGCCCTGGCCATCCAGCTCAGTTGATTAGAGGGTTGCCCGCACAAACCAAAGTTACAGGTTCCAACCCCCATCCGGGCACATACAAGAATCAACCAGTGGCCCCGGCTGATGTGGCTCAGTGGATTGAGTGCCAGCCTGCAAACCAAGAGGTCACTGGTTTGATTCCCAGTCAGGGCACAGGCCTGGGTTGGGGGCCAGGTCCCCACTGGGGGTGAGCAAGGAACAACCAATTTATGTCTCTCTCGAACATTGATGTTTCTCTCCCTCCCTTCCCCTCTCTCTAAAAGTAAATAAATAAGTTCTAAAAATACATATATTTAAAAAAAGAATCAACCAATGAATTGGTTGGAACAACCAATAAGTGAAACAGCAAAACAATCTCTCTTTCTCTGTCTAAAATCAACCAATCAATGCTCTGGTTTCTCTTCAGATCGCATAAATCTTTCGCCTTAAAATCAACCCATCAATCAATTAGTCAATCAATTTAAAAAAGGCCGAACTACAACTGCAACTTTAGGGAAACTTCATTACACGTGGTGTTGATGGCTAGCCCACGAGCAATCAAGTTTTGTTTTCCTTTTCTTCTCACTTCAGAAAGTAAAGATAAAATGGCTTTGCTTAAATATAAAAACCTAGCCTCTCTCTCCTCTTGCTTCCTTGCTTGTATTAGATGGTTTGCCGAGAGCTCCCTGACCATGGCTCTGTAGCCAGGAGACAATGTCTGTGTTCTTTATAACCACCCACGTCAGGTTTGCCTCTTAAGTTTCAGGAGGCAGAAAACTCCTCAAGGATTTCCTTTGAAAATAAAGACCTTTTAAATAGCACTGATTACACATTTCACATAACACAGGGAAGCTTTTGCCCGAGATTAGTGTGCATGGCTTGAACTTGACTCAAGGTCAACAATTAACCCAAGTTGAGAAGAACCGTGGTGTGATGAATAGGAGAGTGGAGTTTGCAGTTCACCAGGGATGACAGTTATTTTAGGTGTTAAATTGGCTAGGCCACAGTACCCAGAGAGCTGGTCAAACATTCTTATGCATGTTTCTGTGAGGCAGTTTTGGATAAGATTTAATATTTAAATCAGTAGACTGAGTAAAGCAGATTGCTCTCTGTAGTGTGGGTGGGCCTCACCCAATCAGTTGAAGGCCCAACTAGAACAAAAGCAGGAGAGAATTCGGCAGCAGATTGCCATTAGGCTTGAACTACAACATCTGCTCCTTCCTGAGTCTATTGGCCCACCTTGCAGACTGGACTTGCCAGGCTCCATAACTGCATGAGCCAATTCCTGAAAAGAAATCTCTTTTTTATGTATACATACACATCCTTTAGTTTCTGTTTTTCTAGAGAACCCTCGCTAACACACAGGCTTAGGGATAAATCCTGGGTCCTCTCTCACACAGCTGCAGAGTGATTTCCACATGCCAATTGACCTTGAGTCTTCGTCTGTAAAACAGAGAGCATTACATTACCCAGGAGTATTCTAGGGAGGGTGTGCGTAAAGCACGGGATGCATCACCGATGCTAAGTACAGGTAGCTTTTACGAGGGAGCACTACAAACAGGAAACTGAAGAAACTGTTTCTCTCGCTTCAGTAGCTTACACCTTTGCAAGAGAGATAATAGCAATGGCGGGGAGCTCATGCCAACACCCCAGAATCAGCGCTATAGGTTTGTGCTCTCGGGCATGAAGAGAACTGGCATTTACCAGCCCAGACCATCACACTCCCACATAAGAATTGTCCTGAGCTGTCTGCCCTCTCCCTGACTAAAAGCAGGACATAAGTTTCCACTTGGACAGGTGTGTACATCTGGCAACCAGGAAGAATTATTCCAGAGACAACTCTTGGCCCCTGAGATGACTCTTATTTGCATAACAAAGTTTACTAAACAAACCTATTTACTTTTCCTCTCCTCATCTTCCCATAACTTACCACCCGAAGTCCCAAACCCCTTCCTTTGTCTAGCCTAAGATGGTATATAAACCTCCAGGTTATGATACAGATTCTTACAAAAATTAAAACTGTGAAATGTCTCAGAGAAACAGGGAAAAATTCAATGCTCCAAATGCATGTTCTTTAATAATTATTTAAATAATCTCCGAAGGGTAACTCTTTGGTCCCTTTCTGAAATTCCCAGGAGGCTGTCTCTCTCAGGTGCTAACTGCCCCCTAAGCCGTCATCCCCCCCCCCCCGCCGTAAGCATTCCTTGAATAAAAGCCCATGAAGTTATTTAAAAAATGAAATAAAAATAGCCACCTCCTTCAGTCACATTCCTTTGTGAACTCCCAGGCATAAGTACGCAATTAAATCTTTTTTCCTGTTGTTAATCTGTCTTTTGTCGATTTAATTCACAGGGCCCCCAGTTACTGAACATAGGAGGGTAGAAGAATAATATTTTCCTTCCTTACAGTATCATTAAAAATATAGGAGATCTTGCAGTGAAGGCTTGGCCTACTCTGAAGCGATGTCCCCAATCTCCAATCGCAAACCTATTTTTCTCCTCCTGAATTGACAATATATTTACCTAGAGAAGACAAAGGCAAAGACATTTAGGAAGGTAACACTGGCCACCAATTGGGTAGAACAGATGGAAAGGTCCGTACACCCCTATGTTCATAGCAGCCTTGTTTACAATAGCTAATTTCTAGGGACAGTCTGAGTGCCCACCAGTAAATGAGTGAATCAAGAAACTATGGTGTATTTATACAATGGAATACTATGCAGCAGAAAGAAGGAAAGAAACTCCTACCTTTCGCAACAGCATAGATGGAACTAGAGAGTATTATGCTAATGAAATAAGCCAGGTGGCAAAAGACAAATACCATATAATCTCACCTGCAACAAGAACCTAACACACCAAACCAAAACAAACGAGCAAAACAGAACCAGAGGTGTGGAAACAAGGAACAAACTGACAGGGACCGGAGGGTAGAGGGAAGGGAGATAAGCGAGTAAAGAAGGGGAAGGGCCTAGTTAAAGAACAAGTGTAAATGACCCATTGGACATGAACAACAGGATGGGGTGGACTGCAGGAGCTCAGCAGTGGGCAGGGGGCGGGCGGGGCAGGGGAGAGCAACAGGGGAAAAATTGGGACAACTGTAATAGAACCACAATAAAAAGAAGACCCTTTAAAAAAAGCCTGTATGGTTGTATCACTAAAGGTTTTAATAAAGTGCTATAAAATAAAAAAAAGTGAATTGATCCATAATTACAGGTAGATTATCATCAGGTTCCTGATGCATTAGATTAGATGTTGAAATTAGATGTATCGAACAAAGAGCATGGGGCTTAAAGTCGAAGGGCCTTTAAAGTGTGGTCAAGTATCAGCTGTGCTTCTTGGCAGCTGCTGGCATTGGGCGAGTCATTAACGGGTATATTCCTCGAGCACCACCTTGCCTATCTGTAAAACTCAGTTATGGTGCCTGAGGGGACCACAGCGAATGCTGGAGTCTTTGCACACTTGGGGAGGGGGGTGAATGGCTGACAGTCACTGAAACAAAAATTGTTTGCCCTGCCCAGGCTGGATGGATCCAGGACAAAGAGAATGGAGTTTGACAGAGTTACATGGTAATGGGCAATTGCGTAAATGGAAGGAAAATCTTTAAGAGAGAGAGAGAGAGAGAGAGAGAGAGAGGGAACTATTCTGGAAAAATCGAAAGAGCTTCAGAAAGACTGCAAACCTCCTGACCAGGAGGGCTTGCTGAAGTATTTGAACCTCAAGGTACTTTTCCCACCTCCGTGTTAGTAAAGGGAGTTAGGCAGAGCCCTGCCAAAGTGACACCACTGAGTGTGGTTGGGAGGATATGTGAATGTCTCGCACGAGACGGACAGCAATTTGAACATGTCACCTAAAATGTCACATGGTGTGCTTGAGTGTGATTCCACTACATTACAGAATTTCATGCTTATGACTTTGTAATAAAAGTTTCATGTAATAAACTAGGGGCGTTATTTGTGCCGGGTTCCGAGTTTAGGAGAACGAGAGAGAAAACCCATGTCCCTGTGCACCAGAATAAATCGAATTCGACAGCACTCCAGGTGACCCCCTGGTCAAAGTGGAGCAGAGGGGAAGCGCCTGGTGTCCGTGACCCAGAGCCACTCCACCCTGCCGACCTTACAACAGTTCTGGGTGCGCTCGTGGAACGAGACGTTTTGTCAGACTGCAGTTCAACTGGGCGGGCCTCGGAGAATGTGTAACACATTGCAGTCACTGCCGGGACCCAAAGGGGACTCAGTCGTGCACACGTGTCTGTACGCACAGACACAGGATTCTCCAGACTCTGGTTACTGACGATCGTGGTGGGTGGGGTGAGTGAGAAAGCCTGAAGGATGTGTCCTCCTTTTCTTCTCTCTCCCCGCACAGGTGCTGGAGTCTGGAGTGAGAGCGAAGAGGCAGACTGTGCCTTGATTAGGTGACGGACACAAGCAGAGCTTGTATGCTCTGACTTCTGCCCTGGAGGACAGAGAGAGGGAGCCGCAAATGCCCGGTGAACAGCGGGTTCCTGCAGCCACTCTCAATTCCTGACTTCGGCTCAGCTGCCCCTGCCTCAGGACTCGGGGGCTTTCTTAATAGTGTCGAAGGGTAACCTGGAAGTCGTCTCCAGAACTAAGAGGAAGATCCCTTCTATTAGCACTGGGTTGTTTTAAAGTACTTTTAAGAAGTGCCATTCAAGCCTTAGCCCAGTGGATTGAGCACGGGCCTGCAAACCACACGATTGCGGTTCGATTCCCAGTCAGGGCACACGGCTGGGTTGCAGGCTGGTTCCTGGCAGGGGACTCATGAGAGGCAACCATACATTGATGTTTCTCTCCTTCTCTCTTTCCCTTCCCCTCTGAAGATGAATGAATAAAATCTTAAAAAAAAAAAGAAGTGCCATTCATTTGACAAAAAAACTGGATACATACCAACTCCCTATACGTATTGCTATTGATTTTTTAAAGCATAATATTAGGAACCTACCCTCAAGGATTTCACGACCTGCTTGGGGAGGCAAACATATAAATTAAATAGAGCCATACACAGAGGACACCTATATTTTTGATGTTAAGATAAGCTGGAGAGCACTGCCCTCACGGAGCCTCTGTTCCAGGAGCACTTACCGTTCCAGGTACCAACATGGGCACCTTCACTTACCTCAGGATTTCATTTCTCTGGAAGGTGAGAGACACTGTCTGCACCTTGCCAAGGAACACGCTGAGCTCAGAATGGTTAAGGAGCTAGATACGTGGTTTCCCACCCAGAGTTTCTCGCTCAAAATCCACGAATCTTTCTACTACCCCAATCCTAACCATAGATGTCCCAAGATTTTATGAAGGAATCACCACGGTAGCTTGCTGCACCCAGAAGCTCTCCCTGGCTTTCCGGATTAGCGCCGCTCCCAGCTGGGTAACATCAGGCCTTATAAGTACAGTCCTCTGCATTCTGTTGGCAGGTGTCCCAGGCAGACATCTCCCTCTCCCGTCCCCGTCCTCTGGCCTTTCGGGAAGAGGTAACTGCCTTCCTACGGAAAGTCTTCTTTCCCCACTAACAAAGAGCAAAAGCCCTCTTTGCAAACTCGGTTTGCTGCCCAGTAACTCCTCTATGGAATCGTTTGACCCAGGATAATTTTGTGGTTTTGTTGGCTTTGTTTTCACAAAGTGACCCCAAAGCTTAGTTGAAGGCCAAGAGGGAAAAACAGTTAAATTGACAGTAGCTTCCTCTATATGACTGTTCATTGTCGTGGCACGGAACTGTCGGCTTTCTCTCTCGTTCTGTGGTATGCAGGCACACACGTGTCTCACGTGGACACATTCATGTGGCATTGCCAAGTGCAGATAAGAAAAACAGAAGTTTCTCACTGGGGAGTCCATGCAGACAGGGACTAGGTCACTCTGCCTGTCATGCAGATAACACCCCAAACAGCTCACACTGCAGTAAGGCGGTGGCTCTCCGCTGATCCTTTTGTTCACATGAAGATTAGACAAGAAAGTCTGGAGGGTGAGCAAGCCTACCAAGCCCCAGTGGTATTACTTCTTCATTCGTGGGCTTCCTAAGAGGGATTGCACAGGGTAGCTAACAGCAGTAGTAACCATCCTCTTACTTCACCAAAGCCAACCAGCACAGAGTTAGAGGGTCATTCGGTGGGATATGTGTGTAGTACAAAGATGTGAGACTGGGGGACTTCCGGTCAAGAGGGCAGCGTAGGCAGACATGGCTCAGCTCTGCACACAACCACATCAAAATTACAACTAAAATATAGAACAACCATCTCTCAGAACTGTCAGAAATCGAGTTGAATGGAAGTCTGACAACTATGGAATTAAAGAAACCGCATCCATCCAGACTGGTAGGAGGGGTTGGCAGACACAGAATGGGCTGGTCCCATACCCACATGGGGTGTATAAAAATTTGGGAGGGATATCTCAGGAGCGAGGAATCCCAGCCCCACACCAGGCTATTAGTCCAGGGATCCAGTGTCAGGAAGGTAAGTCCCCACAACTTCTTGCTGCAAAAACCATAGGGGACTGAGTCAGTGGAAGAAATAAATGATGGGGGCCCTAAGCAGTTCTTCTTAAAGAATCCACACACAAACTCATATACTCAGGACACTCCCTCTGAGCTCCAGCACTGGGGTAGCAGCCCGAAAGGCATACATCAGGGAACTGAAGTGTCTGGCATCAGGGAGAGCAGAGGCCATTGTCCCTTTTCTGAATCCTCTACCCAGAGAGTCACAGAGTTGGCAAGCCAGTGCCATATCTGGGACTCCATCAACCTCGATAACACTGTTAGGCTCACCTTAGAGACCCCCAGAGACTTCACCCCACCCAACTTACAGGCCCACCCAAGCTGCTTTTCCATATGAATGGCTGGTCTTGGCTCACACTGCACAACTTCCTAAATCCTATCAAATAAGCAACAGCTGGCCTCAGTGAGCTCCAGGCTGGGTACTACCAGTAGCCAGCTTAGATTCACAGCTTGGTTTTGCCTGGGAATCTCCAAGCCCAGCACAAGTGGCAACCTTCTCAGATTGCTTGATAGCTCAGGAAGGGTGGCCCTGGGCAAAATGCAGGTGGGGGCTGACCTTGGCCTACACCATCCAGGAGACCCCTGGGCTAGCACACCCAGTGGACAGCAACAGACCACTTGGGAGCACCACCACCCTGCCCCTGCACAGCTGATCCTCCATGGAAGGTGGAGGTTGGCGGTAAGTGGTCACAGCCAATCCTTGCAGCTGACTGGCCTGGATAAATCCCTCCCATTGACCTGCCAACAGCAACCAAAGTTCAACTAAAAGAGGAGGGTGTACTCAGCCCACACAAAGGGTGCACCTTGAGCACCCAGCTTGGGTGATAGGGGAGGGTGGGCCACTGGACCTTATAGGACACCTACTACATTAGGGCACGTGACCAAGACATGGAGTCAGGGCAGCTCTACCTAATGCACAGAAACAAACACAGGGAGGCTGCCAAAACGAGGAGACAAAGAAAAATAGCCCAAATGAAAGAACAGACCCAAACTCCAGAAAAAGAGCTCAATGAAATGGAGATAAGCAATCTATGAGATGCAGAGTTCAAAACACTGTTTATAAGGATTCTCAAGAAACCTAATGAGGACCATAGCAGCCTTATAAATATCTGGTCAGAAATGAAGGATACATTAATTGAAATAAAGAACAATTTACAGGGAAATAACAGTAGAGTGGATGAAGCTGAAACTCAAATCAATGGTGTGGAACAGAAGGAAGGAAAAAAACAACCCTTCAGAACACAAAAATAAAAAAAGAATAAAGAAAGAAGGATAGTATAAACAGTCTCTGGGACAATATCCAGAGGGCTACTGTTTGCATCACAGGGGGCCATAGGAGAAGAGAAAGAGCGAGAAATTGGAAATCTACTTGAAAAAATAATGAAAGAAAACTTCCCTAATTTGGTGAAGGAAATAGACATGCAAGTCCGGGAAGCCCAGAGATTCCCAAACAAGATGGATGCAAAAAGGCCCATTCCGAGATACATCATAATTAAAATGCCAAATGCTACAGGGAGAATCTTAAAGGCAGCAAGAGAAAAGAAGTCAGTTACCTACAGGGGAATTCTCATAAGACCATCAGCTGATTTCTCAAAAGAAACTTTACAGGCTGGAAGGGATTGGCAAGAAATATTCAAAGTCAGGAAAAGCAGGGACCTACAGCCAAGATTGCTATACCCAGCAAAGCTGTCATTTAAAATTGAAGGGCAGATAGAGAGTTCCCCAGGTACAAAAAACTAAAGGAGTTCATCCTCACTAAATTATTATATAAAATGCTTAAGGGACATTTTTAAGAAAAAAAATGCATCAAAACAATGAACAATAAAGTGGCAATACATACATATCTATCAACAATTGAACCTAAAAGACAAACTAAGCAAACAAGAACACAGACAGGATCATGGATACAGAGAGTATTTGGATGGTTGCCAGATGGGAGAGAGTATGGGGGAAGGGGGGAAGAGGTGAGGAGATTAAGAAGTACAAACAGGCTAGCTCAGTGGATTGAGCGCCGGCCTGCGAACCAGACGATCGCGGTTCGATTCCCAGTCAGGGCACATGCCTGGGTTGCAGGCCGGTTCCTTGCAGGCCAACTCCCAGCAGGGGACGCACAAAAGGCAACCATACATTGATGTTTCTCTCCTTCTCTCCTTCCCCTCTAAAGATAAATAAATAAATAAATAAAATAAAATAAAAACAATTTAAAAAAAAAAAGAAGTACAAACAGGAAGTTACGGAACAGCCACAGGGATGTAAAGTACAGTATAGGAAATGGAGTGGCCAAATAACCTATATGTGACCTGGGGGCATGAACAATGGCGTGGGGATCGCCTGAGGGAGTGGGAGGTCCTGGGTGGAGGGGGGCAAATGAGGAAAAATCAGGACACCTATAATGGCATAATCAATGAAATACAATAAAAAAAACCCCCAAAGATGTGAGATTGGGAGCAGAACAAAAGCACATCCCACTGGGGGTGGTACTTAAAGATATTAAAGGAACAAACAAATGAAATAACTGACTCCGTGAAAGAGCAGCTTGGAGCGGGGGCAGCTTTTCTGTGTCTTTTCCAAGGAAAAAGAGCACCAGGCTGAGACAGGAAGGAGAAACTGAAGCTGTGCGGGGTGGGCAGGGGAGGGGGCATTGCAGGCACAGGAATGTCAGCCTTAAGGGTCCTTCAAAACCCAACTGATTCATCCACACACTTTTGAAAAATGGTACCTGGAGCGGCAGGGTTCTTTCTTTAATTCACCTGTAGCTCAGAACTATTTAGTTAGTTTTTTTCAGTCCTTCCAATAAAAGAACATAGGCAGCTTATATGAAAGAGTTTAACAGCGAAGAAGCAACTTGCAGGAATAGAAGGGTCATAGAAGTAAAGAGCACCTGCTACAATAAAAGTCCCCGACAGCAGATCCCTGCTTTATTCAAGCCGTCCAGCCTCTGAGCACTTCCTTAAACTGGAAACACAAACACTCAAATGCCGGGCAGAGGTGGGCCCAGGTGCCTGCAGCAGAGGTGGATCAAGGCTACCCTGTGACCTCTTCTCAACTTCCTTACCGAGTGACATGTGACAATGGAAGCAAGTCTCAGGCTGAAGTCAGCCATAAAATAAACAGGCGGGAGCCGGCAAGCACAAAGAAGTTGTCCAACCGGTTCTGGGTCTTGGTGAAGTACCAGTTCTCTGCTGGCGCTCTGACAAAGGCCTTGCATAACAGACTCACTTGGGGGCATTCGGCAATAGAGATTTAGCTAACCACCAGGTAGAGGCAGGTGGGAGAACCCTCCCGAAAGCTGCGGCCACAGGCCTCCGACTGTAGGGAAGGTTTCATGGGTGTGTACGTATAACGCCCCTCCCCAAATCGTTTATCTGAAATACGTGCACTTAAATATCGCACATTTTATTGAAAGGGGTCAGAGTTTGCCTCTTTGGGATATTGATTCTTTCAAGCTGGTCATTTCTAAGAAACAAAGACTCAAGAAAAAACCTTTGACTTTCCCTCAACTGCCTGAATGGTTTTTGACAGGACAGGAGCTATCGTCCTAAACAACTACGGTTTAGTATGAAGTCGGTGTGGTAGACAGGGGAAGCCTAGCAAGGCCCCTTTCTTTAATTGATGAGAGAGAGAAAGAGAGAGATTGCTTTGTTGTTCCACTTATTTATGTATTCCTTTGTTGTTTCTCACATGTGCCCTGACCAAGGATCAAACCCACAACCTTGGTATTCTGGCCTGTATTCTAACCGGCCACGCTAGCCAGCCAAGGCCAAGGCCCCTTTAACCGAAGTCCTCTGTGTCCCCTGTTAAAAATGGCCCAGCAAGCATTTATTTGCTAAACATTTGCTTTTCAATCTCCACGCGAATTGCCTTCCTCCCCTTGGAAGCTCCAAACCACCACCCACCCCCTCTTGCTCCTCAGCTCAAAAATGGCACATGAGCCTTAACTGACTGATTTGTCGTAGGGTCCACACTCTTATGGAACCCCCATATGTACACACACCATTGAATTTGGTTGCTTTCTCCTGTTAATCTGTTTCATGTCAATTTGATTAATAGAGCAGCCAGAAGAACTAACAGGAAAACAAGGGGAAATTTTCTTATCCTCCACATTATCATGTGCCAATTATACTTCCACAAATCTCAGAAAAGCTCACCACTTTGTGCCCAACACACTATTCCTCCAGTTTGTAAAGTCCCTTCTGTGGTTGCTGCCAACCTGGTTGCTGGGCGAGAGATTCAATGCTGAGGTCCAGTTACAGCTCACAGCTTGATTATTGGCCTAAGTGCTTGTCAGGAAAGGCCAGCATCTTCAAGATGCTAAAATGAATGAGGAAATGAGATTGGAAGGAATTAGGGAGGCAACATGGGTTGGTGGAAAGTGGATAGGCCGGATGTGGGTTCGAGTGGTAGAACTGGTGCTTAAGAGAGGTGTGACTTTGAGCTCGCTTCTCAATCTGCCATAGGATGTTACTTAGAGGCGCACTGGTCACCGGAAACTGACTTGGGCTGAGACGTGGGACAGATTAGAACCAGCAGCTCCCGAGCATCTGAACTGCAGGACTCAATGGTTTCACCCACAGTTTTCCTCCCTCTGGTCCTGAATTAAAGTCCAGAGACAGAGCATCGGGTTGGATCGTTTTGAGTCCCATGCCTGCCCCTCGACTAGGGGAGAGACGAGCATCTCATTAGCAAGTACAGCTGAAGGGATCTGGGATGCTGCCAGCAAATGAAGATGAGTAGACGCCTCATGCAGAAACAAGCGGTCGCTTTACCAATTATATATGGCACACAATAGAGTTAGTGGCTTCCGATGACTCATTCTCTCTCACAAGCCTGGGGGTTACCTGGGCAGCTCCTTTTCTGGTTTTGCTTGGCTTGTGTGTGCAGCTGCATTCAGTGCAAGGCGATGGATTGGAGATCCGAGACGGCCACGCTTGCACCTGGAAGGTGCTGGCTCTCGGCTGAGGTATCTTGTTTCTTCTCTGCCTGGCCTCTCTTATCCTCCAATGGCCTAGACCTGCTGCCTTTAGAGACATCACAGGACAATGTTCCAAGTGAATGAAGGCAGAACCTGCTGGCAGGTCAAGCCTGGTTCTGGACCTCACACACCTCTTCTGGAACATTCTTTGGGCAGTCCAAAGGTCATTGGAAACTCTAGGAAAGGAACAGATAAATGGCACTCCTGGGTGGGAGGAATGGCTCCGTCACACTGCAGAAAGTGTGCGTGCCAAAAAGGGGGTATGTCGCCACCGAACAACCAACCAGTGCTGTTACAAATATTTTATTTTCCTTATACACAAAAAAAGAGCAATAAAACCCAACTTCTAGGGTTATTATGGTAATTAAATAAAATAACACACTTGAAAGATATTTTTTACCAAAAAGCACTTGGTGAAAGAACATCTATTATAAATGTCCTTATGGACTAACGTTGTAGGTAAGTAACCCTTAAACAAAAGTCCCTTGTTTAAAATAATTGTGTGAACCTCTCTGGTTGGTGAAGGCTTCAGTTCACAGGACAAGGAACTGAGTTTTGTGGTCAAATTTTGGGACAACGTCTTGCTCATCACTTCCTTTCTGTAAGCTTCCAAATGCAAGTGGAGTAAGGGATTAAACACACTACAATTTTCATTTGGTTCGCCTGCAATTTTTGTCTTTAGTTTATTATGTGTGTATTGGTCGCTGTCCAGTCAGCAAAACAGAACTACTATAGGAATCTCAAGTAGCAGGGCCTGTGCCGAGGAGACTGGCTATGAACGTACTGCAGGGCTGGAGCCGAGAAAAGGAAAACCCATGCTTCCCTGCTGTTGTTAGAACATCTTTCGGGAAACGAGGAGGTTGAACTCCCACCCACAGTGCCTGTCCCTGGTGCTGGGGCTGCTTCCAGGGCCAGCGCCAGATCCCAGGAATCCTGCAGGAGCACAGACCTGCATTCACCCAGCACTGCGGCTGCTGCGTCATCACTGCGGGCTTCTCCCTTCCAACCGCCTTCCAGTCTCCCACCAATGTCTCCCATTAGCAGAAGCTAATGGGGAGCCAGTGGGCTGGGTCTGGGCAGTGTAGTTTGCAGGCGTCTAACCCCTACAGAGCAGGTCAGGGAGAGCGGGCATGGAGCGGAGAGCCAACAGACAGAGAGCCTGCACAGTCTGCGCAGGCCCGTGCATCCAAACCATGCACAGATGTCTCACACACGGCACGGCCGTGTGCGGGTATCTCCAGATGTTTTCTATTCGGGTCTGTCTGAAGCGGAGAGAACATATGTTGGATGTTTTGAAACTTCTAATAGAACACCATCAGAACACATTTTAACCATCCGGTGATCACACCCCTCTTCCTCCTGGCCGTTCACTCCTTTTCCTCCTCGGGTTTGGCAGGGGATACGTAAATGCTGGCAGAAACTTGCGTTTCACACTCCACTTCGCAAAATACCAGTGGAATCTTCCTAGTTTCCTGTCTCTTATCCACTCAAAAATGTTTCATCAAATAACTGATGCGTTGTGTACATTGGGTGGGGCCTTTTCTGCAGAGGGATGGTAGATTTCTTGTTTTCCTTTCAATGGGCCCACGAGATGCTTCTGGTTTTCTCTTTTTTTTTCCAAAAAATTTTAAAGATTTTATTTATTTATCTTTACAGGGGAAGGGAAGGAGAGAGGGAGAGAAATATCAATGTATGGTTGCCTCTCTTGAGCCCCCCGCTGGGAACTGGCCTGCAACCCAGGTATGTGACCTGACTGGGAATCGAACCTTGATCGTGTGGTTTGCAGGCCCGTGCTCCATCCACTGAGCTATGCCAGCCAGGGCTGGTTTTCTCTTCAAAAGCATTCATCATCCCTTGTCAATGACCGCACGTGCAGAGTAGCAAAATATGCCCCTCCAAAACATGACTGCAGGAGTTCAGAATGTGCCACTCCAAAAATACGCTGTTTTGGTATATTAATTATTTTAAACCATAGGCACTTGAAAACCAGCATATGCAGGGCAAGGCTTTCTCTAAACTCCCCTTATCTGTCTAAAAACAGAACCTTCAGAAGGAACTCAGTGGTCACAAATGCCCTCTTGGACATTTCATCAACCAGGGAGCCCGGACACTTGTCACAGGAGAGGAGGCTAGATGTCGACACCACACTCAGACACGCTCTGTCACAAACTGTCATAGCTCTCGTCTTTTCTTTTGGGAGCCCATTCACCTTTCCTAAAAACCATTTCCTCTCCCCTAAGGGGCCTATGTTCCCCCTCCCCTTCCTCCATTAAAATGGCATTTAAGCCTGAATTCTAAGCCACTTCTTTGAGTTACTCATTTTCCCCCAGGTCTCTCCCATGCACACAAGAGGCGTGTGCGTTCATAAAATTCTGTTTGTTTTTCTCTAGTTAATCTGAAATTTAGCACAGAGGTTTCAGGTAACAGCTCAAAAGGATAGAGGAAAAAGTATTTTTTGTCCCCTATACACATGAACGCTGCTAGGTCCACAGTAATGCAAAGGGTTATTCTGCTGAACTCGCAGGGACTATCTCCTATGAAACAAGGTCCCTTCCTCTGGAGACCCAGGCACTGAATTCATGAGACTCTCCTTATCTATTCCTCAGGGTAATCGAGCCTGGTTTTTTCTTCCTGGGCACAAACCCTGCTGTTGTCTAGAAGGCAAGCTGTCGAGAGGGGAGGTGTGGTCGGTCACAGCCACTGGTGACCAATGAGACATGGCCAGGGATCAGGAAAAACTCTGTCCCACATGTAGCTTCACAGGAGAAACCAGCAAGGGCAGTGGCAAAGATGGACAGCGAAGCCAGGCTGGTTTGGGAAAATGGCAGCCCCGTGGAGCCTCGAGTCGGACTCTGTGCCTGGCTGAGCCACCCCAGGGCCTCCACCTAAGGTGATAACAGGGAATGCCGCGGTAAGTGGGGTCCTCATGGGGTGAGAGGACGGCACGTTACAAAGAAGGCTGAAGATGGAAACCAGCATTTGTTGAGGCCCTGCTGTGTGACAGACACGCTCTATCACTCTGTCACTTTAACCCTGCAAACGACCCTAGGACGTCATCTCCTCTTGACAAACAGGGAAACTAGGGGGACCTCACATGTAAGCAACGTAACCAGATTCGATGCCCTGTCTATTCCACTCACACTTCAGTACAACCGGGGACTGACTTCCCCTAAGGGAACTGCGGCACAGGTAACCTTCACAGAGACCCTGTCACGTGCCAGGCCCTGTGCTGTGTGTTTGACACTTAGGATCTACAGTACTTTACTCTTCCTAAGTACCCTGGAGAGTAAAGTACTGCAGAGATGTGACTTCGAGCTAGCCACAGCTGGTGTGGCGCACCCAGTCTACAGGGTGGGAAATAAAGTCTAACATTATAAATGCGTACACGAAGAGGATTTGAACCTAGGCTCGACTTGCTCTAAAGCCACATTGTTTCCATGAACAAGCAGCCTCCCAATCTACTTTGGGAGTGGAGATAAAAGCATCTAGAGATCAGGAAGCATACTGGGCAGAGGACAAGGGGCTAGGTGACTGGTTTGGACAGGAATGTGTAGAAACAGAGGAGAGAAAGAGCCCTGGGGGCTGGGATGGCCATGCCCTGGTCACAGCTGTCTTACCCCTCGGGCCCCTCTTCCCTGCCAGCATCTCTTAAAGGTCAAGAAAGGCCTAGGCCACGTTCCTTTATTTTTTTCCAGAACCCAGTGTGAGTTTGAATTTTGGGTCCCAGCCAGGTGTTTCTGCTGATCTCCCCCGCGGCGGGCCTCTCTGCCGCCCGTCACTCCCTCTGCCTACTCTCCAGTCTGCTCGGCTCCACCGGGTAAGCTCCTCTCGTCACTGAGAGGCTCCCTTCTTCAAAAGGTCGTAAATAGAACTGGGAAGGGCCCGTGCCTGCTCTCTAATTGGCACCCCAAAGGACCCATTACATCACGGTGCACCCAAGGGGTGGCCTATAAATATCTCCTGACCAACGGAAAACACATATTAAACTTGAAAACAATTCCCAGCATTTTATGAAAAGTGAGGCCACTCAAGTCAATTTCCTGGGTTCACGTTGGGATTTGCCAGCAACACTTTGAGCAACTACACAGCACGACAATGTCAGTGGCATCAAACAAGAGGAAAGAAGTAAACTATAAACATATTATCATTTGTCAACTCTCTTCCTTCTACAGTTTGGTGTTACAAGGCAGAATTTTCCTGCCTCAGCAGCTTGTAGTCCTGTCTTCATCCCACACACCCTGCTCTCCCCCTGCTCCTCCTCCTCCTCTTCCTCCTCTTCCTCCTCCTCTGAAGAAGAGGAAAAGAAGAAGGAGGAGGGGGCGGGGGCCGGGGAGTCATGCTATTGGGAAATTGCTGCCTAAAAATTCCTTCTATCTCAGCACTTTGTCCTCCTAACCTAGTTCTGAGAAAGGTCTCAGTGGTCAGACTTTACACATCAGAGCCAAACAGAGCTCAGAAACAGAGTGGAGTGCGAGAAAGAAACTTAGACAATCTGAGGTCATAAAATAAACTCGTTTAGCCTAGTTTTCCATTCTAGGTTAATGTCATCTACAGAAAAATGTTTTTAAACACCGTTTTGTGAACAAACAAGTCTGGGAAGCAATGAACAAGGGATTTCCTCTTGGCAAGGAGTTTGGGTCTGCTTTTGGTATTTCACATCCACCACATTTTCCGCAGATAATCGGAACCGCATTTTCCGCAGGTAATCGGAAACACAAGCGTGGTGCTGGGCACGTCCTCCATTTACAACGGCTACCAGACAGAGCCCCCAAGGGTCTGAAAAACGACATCCTGAGAGATGGCTCTTAGGAGGAGTTAGAGACAGATTGCTTTGTCACTCTCAGTGAACTCCAGAGGCATTTCCGAAGGTCACTTTCCTGACTGGAGTTTTAGTTCCTCTTTCAGCTGTGAACCAGCAAATGCTGTGTCAGAAGTTACCTTCTCCCACTGTTCTGGGGTCTTCAGCTCCAAGTTGGGATGGATGGATGGATGAGTGGATGAGTGGGTGGGCGGATGGGTGGGTGGATGGGTGAGTGGGTGGATGGGTGGGTGGGTGGGTGGGTGGNTGCTGGGCACGTCCTCCATTTACAACGGCTACCAGACAGAGCCCCCAAGGGTCTGAAAAACGACATCCTGAGAGATGGCTCTTAGGAGGAGTTAGAGACAGATTGCTTTGTCACTCTCAGTGAACTCCAGAGGCATTTCCGAAGGTCACTTTCCTGACTGGAGTTTTAGTTCCTCTTTCAGCTGTGAACCAGCAAATGCTGTGTCAGAAGTTACCTTCTCCCACTGTTCTGGGGTCTTCAGCTCCAAGTTGGGATGGATGGATGGATGGATGGATGAGTGGATGAGTGGGTGGGTGGATGGGTGGGTGGATGGGTGAGTGGGTGAGTGGATGGATGGATGGATGGATGAGTGGATGGATGGATGGATGGATGAGTGGATGAGTGGGTGGGTGGATGGGTGGGTGGATGGGTGAGTGGGTGGATGGGTGGATGGGTGAATGGGTGAGTGGGTGAGTGGGTGGATGGGTGGATGGATGCTTGCAAATGTGGATAGATACACATGATCCTCTGTCTCTGGCCCCAAGAGCCTGTGCTTGAAGGAGCTAGTTACCTCTCAGCAGTGTCAGACTTCTATTGACTCAAGAGTCCACCTGGAAATCTAGGGAAACCTCTCTTGTAGGGTGATAAGCAATGCTCCCTCTTCCAGCTTATGGATTGGCTGTAATACACAGGAAGGAAGTCACAACTCAAAAATAAAATTCACCCATAAACCTTAATCCGAAGTCTCACAGTGTTCCCCAGTGCCATCAACAATCACATGGATGTTCCGACACTTGGCCCTGTCTCCTCTGAGCTGCGTCTTCCCGCCAGAGCTGCCCCAGCAGAGCCTGCGCTGTTGTTCTCTGCTGAGGACACTGTGCCCTCAGCTGGCTTGGAGTCCCACACCCCACTCCCCTGTCCATCTGCATGGGGATAAATTTCCTAGGCTGGATGACAGTGTCAATAAACCCCAAGTTCCTTGGAACTTGCCTTCTGAACACTAATGGTAGATGAAGTAGCTTGTCACTGAGTCAAAGGAATTTTCATTGAATTCCTGCTCTTCCGCAAAATTACTCAAATAAAGGCTTCCTCTCCTGGGTTCTGTCCTACCTGACAGAGGTCGCTGGGTGTGGTCACACTCAGAGCCCAAAGCAGCCAGGAGGAAGTTCCAGTCTCCCCTCCCCCCCAGAGAGAAAGTGGGTTTTAATACTTTGAAGTGAATGCACTTTTCCAAACTGCCCTTCAGTAAAAGGTGTTCCTACTTCTGGTATGCATATTCATTTGCATTTTTTCCAATCACTTCCTGGTGGTAGCCAGGACTCTGTGGATGACTGGCTCCTTTTTATAACTCCCCAGTGAGCCTTAGTGCCTTTCCTGATGCCTCGATACACAAGGCTCTGCTACCCGGAGGAGGTCACTGGGAGGCCAATGGCAGAGCCATCTGGTACCCAGGATGTGGAAGTCATCATTTGAATCCACGGATCATCTGGGTCTATTAAGAGACCTCTATTTGCACTCTGGCGCTTCCTTAGATGAATTCTTTTCCTGAACGTAACATCCAAATCATCCCTCCATACAAACAAAATTAAATCAGACATTTAACACTAAATATGCCTTCAAAACTATCTTTATTCATAGACTCAACCCCTTCCTGACCCTCCTCCCCACCACCCCTGGCTAACATGAGTTGTGTATTTATTTGCTGACTCGAGTTCTCTCTCTCCAGGTTTCAGATTCCTCCCCGCCCCCCATCAGTGTCAGAAGTGGCATAAACAACCTTATCTTTTGGCAGCATTTTTTAAATACATAAGTCCTTTCTTTTCGCTTCCCCAGCCTGCCCTGGGCTGTATTAGCACCAACTTCCCCTGCTTTTCTGTAGAGCCTGGTCCTGGAATCAGCACCTGGGAAAATACTTCCTGCTGGTTTTGCCGATTCAGTGGGATCACTGGAGTTCAACAGATGACTGGAGTTCAACGGATTATGGAGCTCATTTCTCTGTGGTGCTAATTGAAGGTCAAGGTCCATTGTACTTCAAACCCCACCTTTAGAACACAAAGGACAATACCGTTCTCACCAAACCAGCTTAAAACCGGATACCTTGGAAGCAGGTAGGTGTGGCTGGACCGACTGGCAAGTAAACATTTACCCCTGTGGGGCTGCTGCCCAGCAGGTGGGGCTGAGGGGCCTGGCCCACGGGAAGGTCTGGAAGTATCTCCCTCCTCTGCCCCATTGACACTAAAGTGCATGGAATCTCTTTGTAAAGCCTTCTGGAGGAGGGTTCATCACTGACCTTGGGAGTGCTCCTTAATTCGCAATTTAAATCTAACTCACTTACATGCTCAGTCTAAGTCATTTCTCATTGTGATTTCTCCAGCAAGTGAGAGCCTCTGCAGCTTTCATTCCCTTGGCTTTGGAGCTCCTCATGGCTGGCTCTCAGGAGCAGCCCCCTGAGTCTGACTGTGTCTTGTTGCGTGCAGAAAGAAAGGGCCTCCCTTCCTCTGCAGAAGACCCCCAGTCACAAGCCCCCAGCACCTGCCTGGCTCCAAGCTACGTGGCCTCAGTTTCCCCAATCTCTGCGTCTGTCCTTTGAACTGTCTTAAGGATTTGTTCCTTAGCCAACACCCCACCCTAGCAGCCCAGGTTGACTCCTGAGTGAACAGCAGGCAGGCATAGCGTGAGGAATGTGCAGCCCTTTGAGAACAAAGGTCAAGGCCAATCCTGAGTCCAGGAGGCAGAGCAGAAACGGGACAAGAGCGGCCAATGTCAAAGACAGGAGCAGGACACAGAGGTCTTCAAGGGCACAGGGAGGAGCAGCCTGGGGAGGGCACACGCAGGGCTTTGCAGCTGCAGTGGGAGATGCACCCTTCCCACTGAGTGTCACCTCCCAATGTGGAGGGTGGATTTGAAGGGTGAAGAGGAGAAAGGAGAGGGGGACAGGAGTAATGAGGGGAGGGGAGAGAAGGAACCGACTGCCCAGGAGTGAGTGGAGCAGGAGGAATGGTCCTGGCTTGGGAGCGGCTCCAGGGCTGAGAAACAGTTACAAACGCATTGAACTCACTGGTACGTGTGCCAGAGGCCCTGAACTCACAGCTCCAAGTGGGTGCGCCCAGGAAGGCCTCCCTGTCCTCCAGTTGCTAGGTAGATGAGGCTTTTCTCTCCGTGCTCTGTGATAGGCAGAGGCACTCAAGTCATTGGAAGGGCCTTGGCTGGAAATATTGGGGAAGGACACATCTCTGGAACCTGCTCTTCTGTGTTTTCATTTCCTCCAAGTGTGCCAGTGCCACAGAATCACAGGAGGCTGCTTTCAGGGGGAAATTACAGGGTCCGGAGGCTTGAAGGAGGCGAGAGAAAGCTGCAGTGTGTGTAGGTGTGAGCAGAGGGGCAGCACTGTCTCCTTGAGAGAAGCTTCTAAATGCCCACTGGCCAAGGTCATGAGCAGTATCCCCATGCACAGGTTGACTGCTACCTCTGGGCACTCTGACTGCACCCCTGTCCCCCCTGCCACCGGGTACGGTCTGCCACTGCTGCCACCAGGTAGACAGTCTGCTCTCACGCAGTCCCTCCACGCTTCAGAGAAGCACTTTGAAGCAATGAGAAGCAGGGCTTTTCAGGATGAAGTAGAGAATGTCAGCGCTCTGGCAACTTTAAGAAAAAAAATCTGAAAATTTTGCAGAAGTGTCTTCCATGAGTGCTGGTTGAAGCTGGTTTCCTGACTTTGAGAAATTGGACTTTCCAGTATGTCTGCGGAAGTAGTGAAGATGAAGGATTCGTAGAGACACTCCCCCCAATGTTTGGAGAGCGATGATTGACCAAGACGGCTGTTTTAGGATTGTATTTTTAATGTTGATGAAAGGGTCACTATCAGAGACACGTGCCCTTATGCACACTCCATTCTCCAGAAGAAGGCAAGAGCCAGGGCACAGAGCTGCCAAGAATGCACTGACTGATGGAGACACAGTGCTGGTGGAGATCCCTGTATTACTATTTTCATGAACATTGTTATGAATTTTACTAGAGCTCTGGTTGTAAACGCCACAATTTTTTAATGATCTGCCCCAGCCCTCCTTTTTCTCATAAGCCCAGTTATTTGTTATGTTTCGCTTTGCAGAAGTAAGATTTTAATTTCTGGGGCGGGGGAGGGGAGGTGGTGGGGAAATGCATTCATGGCATTCCAATAGAAACATCAGTATTGGGCAATTTCTGGCTTATTGACCTATTTTCTGGATTCTTGTCCCATTTCACTTTGCTGTATTAGTTTCCTATTGCCGCCAGGAGAACTTGCCTCGAATTTAAGACAACTCGAATTTGCTGTCTTACGGTCTAAACATCAGAAGCCCGAAATGGGTCTCACTGGACTGACATCAAGGTGTGGAGAGGGCTGTGCCCTTCCTGTGTTCCCCAGCTTCCAGGCACTGCTGTCGCTCCTCGGCTCACGGCCAACAGCTTTCAAAGGCATCCGTGTCCCGACAGGTCTTCCTCACCTTTCGTAAGCCTGATTCTCGTGCCTCCTTCTCGTTTATAAGGGGTCCCGTGAATGCCCTGGGCTTCACTGGATCATCCAGCCTAATCCCTCATCTCCTCAGATCTTGGATTGCATCTATTCACAAAGTCCCTTTTATCATGTAAAGTAACATATTCAGCGTTTCTATGGATTAAGGTGTGGACCTTTAGGGAAGGGGGGCACGTTGTTCTGCTACCAGCCTGTGATTATTTCCCCTTCCCTGTGTCCATGCTGGGCCACGCCCGATTGATGAGAAGCACCCCCTCCCCCCCCCCCACCACACTGAGAGGAAGGACCACTCCTTTGTTTTCTTACTCCCCACAGCAATTGCCCAATTCAGATAATCAAAGGGTATGATAACTAACTTTCCTTCCAAATTCTTTTTTTTCTTTTTAATATCAATGTATGGTTGCCTCTCATGTGTCCCCTGCTGGGAACTGGCCTGCAACCCAGGCATGTGCCCTAACTGGGAATCGAACCGCCATCGTCTGGCTCGCAGGCCCGCGCTCAATCCACTGAGCTACACCAGTCAGGGCTCCTTCCCAATTTTTGATTTAAACTCCACCCAGCTGTACTTCCAGGCACACGTTGTATTGAGCCGACAGCCACGGTATCTTCCCATCTTGCTAGACAAAAATGATGAAATATCACCCCCCTTTTTCATAAACTTGCCTGGCAAAACTTTTGAGATAAGTGGTTAGCATCCAGGGTGTAGGCTCATTAAAATTTGAATAGCACACACAACTGGATATAGAAATAAGTGCGCTGCTGTAGCCCGTGCAGATTTCCAGAGCAAGGAGAGAGCTGGGCGGAGTGGGGAAATCAACCGGGGAGAACAGGGAGAGTCGGGGCGGGCCCCTTCTCTCTCCATTTGGAGTAAGGTAATAGGAAGTGTCAAATAAATAAAAGAAAAAGTGTGAGAGGATGCAATAGCATAAAAATGAGAACCGCCCCCAAACAGTAAAGTGTGTTTATACTTAAATATGAAGGACTGTCCAGAAAGTATCCAGCCACATAAATATGAAAAATAGAGACATTTCTTGAAGAAGATACCAGAAACACTGCCCGTAGGATAATGACCTTACTCGCCTTCAAAATGGGCACCTTGGGACCTCATACAGTTCTCCCGATTACCATCAGCTGCCTCATCATATTTTCCTGAATCTCATCAACAGTCTGAAACCGCTTCCCTTTCAAAGGTGATTTGAGTTTGGGGAAAAACCAGAAGTCACAGAGTGTCAAATCTGGGCTGTAGGGGTGCTGAGTCACCTGGTTGATTTGACGTTTTTCCAAAAAACTCTGTATGAGACGTGATGCATGAGTGGGTGTGTTGTCGTGATGCAGCTGCCAATCACCAGTTGCCCGTAGCTATGGCCTTCTGAATCATCCAAATAGTTTCCATGGAGGAATGTTCAAGCTTAATGAACATTTGACGGAGATTTGTTGCTCTATTCACTCAGCTATTTAGAATGTGACGGCCCCGCAGCACACTTGCTCACTCAACTATATTAATCAGCCCCCCACTGATTAATATAGTGAAGTTGTCATTGTTCATACATGCGCATTCCAGTCCACTCTCCTTGGCTGCCAGGTTATACCCATGTCATGCACACCATCCTCGTTATATTAGCAATGGCTGGACTTTTTCTAGACAGACCTCATATATCAGAGGAGCACAGGAGTTCTCACCTTATTGAAAGTGACAGAAACAAAATTGAAAAATGCAGAGAGACTATTGGGGTTTGAAGGAGAGTGAGAGGGACTGATATAAGCAGACTTGGGGTCCTGGGCTTTGTCAGTCAAATGCTGAAACAAATTTGGACTCCGTTGGCATTTCAAACTTATCTCCCTCCACCCTAGCCCTCTCCAATATTGTAGGTACAATGATGTGGTCACATTGCTTCATACTCCCCTACCTTGCTGTATGTAAAAGTACAGTCTCCTCTGCCTAGTGTCCCCTACTGTCTGCCTCACATTGCCAGGTTTAGCTAAAATACAATCAGATTTTTTCCCGGTGAGAAAAGATTTTCCCCCTCCTGAACTCCAGAGCTCTTTGTTTGCAAAGTGCAGAGTGCAAGAGTCAGTCATGTTTAGCTTTAGTTATAGTTAGTAGGCTTGGTGATTGATGTTTGTAAAAATCTATTGTTCCAGGAACTGGAATGCATGACTAGACCTACTCTGACTCTGGGAGGCCTGGAAGCAATTCGATTTTTGTGCCCTAGGAGGACTGCAAGTGATCAAGAGGTTATCTGATCACTTTTGCTTCAGGGGGGCCACCCTCCAACCAGGAGGCAGATAGTCACTGGCCAGCAGATGAAGGGAAGCTAGGCTAGGATGATCACCAGACAGCAATTTTCATCTAATCAACTTTTTTCCTGAACCCCAAACCCCTTAGTACCCTTTTCTTCCCCTTCTAAAAAGGTCAGCTCGAGATAAGATGTTAAGATGATTTCTAGGGTACATAACCTGCCATCTTCTCAAATGGCCGGCATCTGTATAAAGTGCCCACAAAGATTCGATCCTTGTCTCTACTTATTGGTTCTGGTAGTTACAGGTGGCACCAATGCCGGCTTTTCTGGTTTCACAACCACGTGTAGCTTCACCTTCGGCAACATAAATCCTCTTATAAGCCCTCTAAGCAGAATCCAGGGTGGCTGATTGTATTTTCCAAAAGTGAAAAGACCACAACATCCCCTACCCAGGCTCTTCTAGAACTTTGTCACCACTCTGTGAAGACACAGAGTTGAATGTCCTTCCTTTGATCTGGGCAAATCTGTGACTCACGTGTTTTATTCTGCAAACCACTAGCGGCCATAATAACCATTAATCCATGTTTATACTATAGTATTTGTCAACTAACTAGCATTTGGAAGAGAGCATCTAATTTCTTTAATATGCCCTCTACTCTGTTCCTGCCTCCCTATTGTCGGTGATGCAATAGGACACTTCCTCTGTGTCAAAGGGTCACGGGTTTATACTTGAAACCTCATAATTTTATTAACCAATGTCACCCAATTAAATTTAATAAAAAATTTTAAAAAATAAATGCTTTTTTGGTTGACTACGTCTATTGAGTTAGCACTTATTGCTGAAATTTATTTAATAGCCCTTCCAAAATTATACTTGTGGAATACAAAAATAAGTGCATTACTTAATTTCTATTGAAAATGCAATGGAAATGATACTACAGAACGTCTTGGACATAGAGGCTGTTGGGCTTTGGTCTTGGCTGTGGGTGTACTTACACCCGGAGCCCTGAGCTTCTGTGTTAGAAGTCCATCATCTGAGGTTGCCGTGCTGAGAGGGAGGTACACGCCACGGAGAGGCCTGGGAAGGGTGCCCCAGCCGACAGCACCCATCTTCAAACGCTCCCAGGCCCAACACCACACGTGTGTGCAAAGGACTCTTCAGTTGACTTTGTCCCCCATCTGCTGCACCACCCCAGTTGTCAGGACCCCCAATATCACGGAACAGAGGCAGGGCCTTTCTGCTGCCCAAATTCCAAATCCACAGAGCCCATGAGCATAATAAGGCGATTGTTTTAAGCCACTAAATTTTGAGGGTAACCTCTTATGCTGCAATAGAAGCTGAGGCACCAGAGATGAATAGCCAGCATTGTTTCCACTGAATTTACTGCTTGGGAGTGTCCTGAATCAGAGGTAGTGTTATAGCCTTTATGGTAGCAGGTGAACTGACACCTTGAAAAATTAGAGGACAATTATCGGCTTCACCAGCCTCTCAGACACGGTGCCGGTCGAGAGAAAACCATGACAAAAACCAGTGCTCAGAGTTACTTCACTGGGAGCAAGAAAAATATTTTGGGGGTTAGATCACTTTTCTAGAAGAGAAAATGGGCAGAATGTAGTTGCCCAGAGACCCCTGAGGGTAGGCGCAGCACCCTTTGCCCGGTATCCTCCAGGGTGAACTGCTGGGCGGGCGTGGAACAGACGGGCACCCAGCCCTGGTGGGAGAAGCCCCGCGGGGAGAAGGCAACCCAGGAGGCTGCTCAGGCAGGTGAGGGGGTTCCAGGCAGTCTGGGAAAAGTGCTTTCTGCTGCCTCACACGCAGACATGATTTTTCACGCCACATGGTGGGCCGCACACAGAGGCACGTGTGCACGCACACACACACACACTCTGCTCAGCTGACAGCGGCAGGACTTCCGGTGGCTGGATACAGTGGCTGTTGCTCAGAAGAGAAGGGAAGTGCCTGCTTCCGGTGAGTTTTGCTTTATGTGGCTGACATGCGAGGAACTTGGCAAACGTCCCAGTCTGAAGTCCATGCAACAGGCTGATAAGGAAAGCACAATGATCCCTGCCAAAGTGACTGAAGTTACAGTGAGCCGTCTCTTCACAAGACGCTTCCTTCTACGGGGAAGGTTTACAATAAAAAACAAAACACAGCCGATTCTGTGATGTTATCTCGGCAGTTAACAGTCATGCATAGCTGTTGTTGAGACCTTTAGGAGTCCAAGCGATTATTATTTGGACTATTGCTTTCTTCAAGACATCTGAAGAATTTTGTACAAAGCAGGATAGAAATATAAAATTTTTATATTTTCTTCCCCAATTAAATTAGTTCATCAATACATAATCACTGAGAAGGTAACTGCAAATATATTCCTTCAGAGAAAGAAATTCCAAGAAGGAACTTTTAATAATCTGTAAATAGTTGTTTTCTTCTGTATTAGCGGGGGCTTATTGTGTGTTATAAATTTGCTCAACATTCAAGGCTCCAGACTTAAATTTTATTTTTTATTTATTTTTTAAAGATTTTATTTGTTTATCTTTAAAGGGGAAGGGAAGGAGAGAGGTAGAGAAACGTCAGTGTATGGTTGCCTCTCGTGGGTCCCCTGCTGGGAACTGGCCTGCAACCCACGCACGTGCCCTGACTGGGAATCGAACCGCAATGGTCTGGTTTGCAGGCCTGTACTCAACCCACTGAGCTACACCAGCCAGGGCAGACTTGAATTTTACATATCAGGGTTTTTTCTTCTGGTCCTGAGGGGTGTAAACACGTTCTGATGGTTGCTTTAAGGTTTGGCGGTCTTATTTAGTGTAATCACCCATTAGGCAGCCTTGATGATCGGGTCACTACGTGGCGAAATCTCCAGCATTCCTGGGCTGACGTTCGGAGAAAAGTCCGTCCCACCATTTTGTATTAGTTAACATGGTGCTAGCTGCTATCAAACATAAACCCCCAAAGCTCAGTGGCAAAATACCATTATTTATTTCTAAGAAGTACAAAATGTTGCTTATGAAATGTATTTCCCACTCATGTAGTGTCCAAGTGACACAGGCAAGGGAAGGCAGAGCCCCAGTCTCTATAATCCCGTGCAGACCCCAGCTGTCAGGGTCAGCGCCATCCTCAACGGGTGATGGTGGCGGTCCGGCCAACCTACAGAGAGGGAGCAAAGGATCCTGTTGGCCAGGCCTGGAAGTGTCTCCATCGATTCGCCCGCATTCCCATGGCCAGAACTCAGACCGGGCCCGAATTAGATACACGTATTTCTGGGAAATGCCATCCCCGCTGAGCAT
The DNA here is from genome assembly GCF_014824575.4 of Sturnira hondurensis. Classification (NCBI taxonomy): domain Eukaryota; kingdom Metazoa; phylum Chordata; class Mammalia; order Chiroptera; family Phyllostomidae; genus Sturnira; species Sturnira hondurensis. The sequence continues at coordinate 5,345,353 of NW_028081271.1, forward strand.
CGACTTCCCAGCAACAGAAACAAGCACAGTTCTTCAGTGAACAACCAACCCTTCTACCACACAGCTCGTACGCACTGTGGATTCCACCCATCCTCCCACCTGTGGCCAGTGCCACAGGTCAAGCCCAGTCCTACCAAGATCCAAAAGACTCACACTCTGCTGTCTTAGTCTCTATTACATTTAGCTTGGGACAGTGCTACGGAGCTGAGAGGCGGTCCTTTCCATGAACACAAACGGATGCGGCTCTGCCAACCCAGCTCACGGTCGTGCACAGCAGCACTGTGGCCTTCTATGTTCCCAGATTTCCTGCACCCCAGGAATGCTACCAAATGGGGAGGACCTCAGGAAAGAGGAGAGTGTTCCTCTGGTCCTCAGTGGTAGGTGGGCACCACCACCGCCCCCCCCATCCAACTTTAGGAAGCCAGGACCAGGCATAAGATGATTTGCTACAGGGCTTGGATCTCACTTGGTAACAGATCCTAACTGCCCAGTTTTTCTGCCAGCACCTACTGCTGACGTCACGCCCAGGGCAGATGTGCCTGTGTAGAGACGGTCACTTACGTAACAAGTTGGCCTCCTCTGCAGCTCCATCGCTTTCCTTGTGAGGAGACCTAGACGGTTTCTAAGGCTGGGAATGCAAATTATCATTTGCTGCTATCCCATCAGACTAGGCATTGTGTGAGGTACAGTCCAACTTTCTATCTATACTAGTAATAACGGTTCTGCTAGATAGGAATCAGGTTTGCAGTTTAAACTGAGGTTCCTCAACCAGGTTAAGTAGCCTGTTCATTTTTTTTAAGTTGGGCAGAAATAGAAGTTTTTTCTTTAAGCAGCTCATTGAAAGTAAATGATGAACCCTGGCTGGTGTAGCTCAGTGGATAGAGCGCGAGCCTGCGAACCACAAAGTAAATGATGAGCAGCTGAGCTGAGATTCAAGTTTGGCCCAAGGTGACTCTAACATCGGCTCTCCGTGTCATCTGACGAGTGTCCCCACCTCCCCTAGCGATGCACCACGGGGTGCTTTCCACCAGCTTCCAGGACCAAACGCTTAGCACTCAGAAGAAAACCCTAGCCCATTCACTTCTCCCTGGCCAGACTCACCCAAATGTGCTTTCCCAACCTGCTCAGGGCCCGCCTGATGCCTTCACCTTGAGAGAGTCGCCCCAGATGTGCAGAAAGTTCGAAGAAAGTGTATGCATTGGAAAGTGAGACTTCATGTACGTAACTGTGCGTGACAATAGCGTAGGGTCTGTGGCCATACCCAGGTCAAGGGGGCGTCGCAGAGATGCACATGTTTTAGATTCATCGTCGTCCAAGGCTGACTTCCTTTACATAGTGCTCTCCACAGTCAACAGGGAGGAATCCCTTCTCTACCTCCCGAGACGTCACAAAGTCAGCATTGGCTCAGAGAGTGGCCAACCCATCACCAAGACAGCCTGTTAGCCAAGCCACAGAACATTTTGTTTATTTATTTTCACTGTTTTTAGAGAGAGAGGAAAGGGAGACAGAGAGAGAGAGACAGAGAGGGAGAGAGGGAGAGACATCAATATGAGAGAGAAACTTGGCAGGTTTCCACCTCCCACACCCACCCCGACTGGGTACCAAACCCACAACCTTTTGGTGTACGAGACAACCAACTAATCCACACCAGGCAGGGCACCACAGAACATTTTAAACGGGAGTTACTAAAGCCAAGAATCCATATGACTTAGGATCACTTTCTTGAATAAAACATTTTTTGTGTGCATCTGTGGAGACTTTGAGCAAAGGCACAGCAATCTGGTGTTGGAGATTGTGACAAAGGAAAGAACGCTGTGTGCTCCCTCAGTGCCGCTATTAACACAACACTTCACTCACTGGCGTGCTGAAGATGGCCGGGCACTGCGCCACAGCGCCGGACGCGGTACACGCGCCGCCTTACTCAGCCTTTCTGATGTTCCTACCAAGACCGTAACAGTCTCACTTCTCTTTCCCAGAAGAAAACACAGACATGGTGGGAGTCCGATTCAGTGCATCGCAAATGACAGCGCGAGAGCCTGAGCCTGGGTGTGTCTGGTTATCCCTAGAGCCGCCGGGCTTCACTGCCGACCAGCGCACCTAGGACTCCGAGCTGCTTGCGAGGAACAGCAGCCAGAAGCAATTCCGGCCCGAGAGGAAGGCCATGCAGCGCTGCATGGCACTGTGGTTGTGCAATTTTAAGGGACGGAACACAGTGTTCTGAGGTTGCACAAGGAATGTAAACAAGACAAACGAAACCTCTCAAAACCAGTGCTAATCCCTTGCTGAAGTTGGATTCCAGAAAAAGTGTTTGTGTTACTTTTGACAAGGTAGCTTGGCTCCTAAATGCTCAAAAAGTGTGGAGAGCAACGACTGAGTTTTGCAAGTGTCTGTACATGTAAAGTAGTTTATTTCTTCCTGAGCCAACAGTTCCTTTTCTTTTTTCAAGGCTCAAATGCTTGTTGAGCTATTTAAAATTTTTGAGGAAGACTAGGATTAGCCTCTGTAAAGCTCTAAAGCTTACTTTTGTTGATGAAAGTATTTTCACCAGGTTTGCTAGCCTGGCCTTGGTCATCCACAGTGAATTGCAATGCCATCTATTCAAGATGTGTGAGCCCTCATGGGGGAAGGAATAGGGTGGGATCCAGTGCAGGGCCCCTACCAGCATGTCCCTTCACACATAATGAGTAAATAGATCAAGGTCCCGTCCCCCCAGAATTGTTTCAACTGCTTCAAATGAAAATGCTCATGTAAAAAACTCACATACACTTTATCACGTTTTACCCATAACCGAGGCTTCAGGACATTAGGGGTACAGACGAGTTGAGTCGTACGTTTATGACTTCATCCCGACAGCACCTGTGGGTTTCTGGGGACAGGGCTCTCACGTCCACGGTGCCCACAAGGAAACTGAAAGTCGGAGAGGTTCGAGGTTTTTCTCAAGAACCCGGGGCAGTGAGCCCAGATGCAAACCCAGGTCTCACTGCTTCCAAAGACAGGCTCGTCGTGTCTCTGGGTAACAGGCTGAGGCGTTCTAGAGAAATTACACAGCTCCTCGTCTGAGTCGTTATAGGATGTTGGCATCTCTCCATTCTTCCTACTCCTCTGAAGTGTGGTCAGAATCTTGGAGAATAGCAGCTAGGTGATTCTTATATGTACCTGTAGATTGTTTTGTTTTTTTTTTTTACGCGTGTGGTCCTTTCTTACTCACACACCACACGCCCCAAAGTCCACTGTCTATTATGTGAAGTAACACACAGTTTCATCAATCTGAAAGTCACTTATGTGGAGCCCCAAGAATTTGCCCATGATTTCCTATACACTGGGGGATTTTGAGCTTTTATTACAGTCCCTTGACCCGTGTGTTATCTGGGCTTATGACTTCAGGACTGAGCCTCTCGGCCCCTTGGAGCCTGCCTGCCTCATTCACCAGCCCTCATCCCAGCTCGGGCGAAGGGGAGCCAGCATCCTCTTGGCCACTCTCAGGATCCTAGCGGGCCTTTCTGCAGTCTTGACCTTCAGTTCTCGACAGATTTTGATCATACCAGAGACCATGGACTTGGAAATGTCCCTGTAAAATCCTAATCTCTGGTTATTCCTGAAAATGCTCAGGAAAACCGACTTCTGGTGTTTGCAACTCCCAAGAGACCCCATTGTCCGTACTCCTTTGTCATGGACACACAGATGGTTTAGAGATGGGATAGAGGGGTCCCCTGCCTTCACCCAACACCCACGATAACTGTGCTTTCAACAGGCTTCTGTCAAGTCCAAGAACTCAGAGCCATCTTCCCCCCCTTTATTACCTCTACACCTACGTACTGTCCCCTTCTCCCAACTAAAGACTGAAACAGGCACAGACTTCTTTCCGAGGAGTGTGGCCTACCTCCAGATGACAACTCACTGCGGCTCTGAGCTTCAAAGAGCCAAACCCCAAGAAAGCCCCCATCAAGTTTTGCCCGGGGCTACAGCTGGAAAGAAGAAGAGGTAAGGGGTGCAGCTTCCTCTTCTCGGGTCAGGTGTTCAGTAGGGAGAAGTAGAGGAGGAAGCCATAGCAAATCCGGACAGGTGTGGCAGGTTAAAGAGGAGAAAGACAGAAGTGGATTCAGGTTTTGTGAGATCCTGAAGTTGACATAATTGGGGGTGCCCCCTTGAAGAAAAAAATGCAACATTATAAATATAAAAATAGGGATGAATGTCAACAAAGTGAGAAAAGACTAAAAAATGAGATATAAATGTAAAACTGACAAGTAACACAAACATCAATGAGTCCAGAACATTAAGGTTTTTCACTGCTTAAAATGCCCCTACCATACTTTGAAAAGACTTTTATTAGCTACCTATTTTTATTTATTTTATAGAAAGAATATGCATATATTACAGCCTTTTCTCTAGATGGTTGGAAAGTTCCTTCCCACTTTACAAGTTGTTATTGATAACATCTTATCAATACTCAGGATTGTGGTCTCCCATTCACAGAGGACTGTGTCGGGCATAGTCACTGTGTGTAATATACCACAGGGGATGGTGCCCCAGGAATGTGGGGAGTCTGACAAGCTCTATTCCATGCAAATTCTATGTCAAAAAGTTTGTATGTATATATTATATGTAAATATATATATATATAAATATATAAACTCTCACCATATATATATATATATATATATATGGTGAACTTACAGTGAAATACTCCTCATTTCCGAGGCCATTCGCAGCGGGCAGAACTAGCCTTTGAGTAAGTATCCGTGAGAACATCATCCTCTACCTAACAGTGTTGCTCGTGGAGGACGAGAAGGATTTCCCGCAGAGCAGCTTCTGACTCTGCACATTTCAGATGTTGTTTCTCCCCGGCTCCCCTTGCACTCGCGTGCTGGCGTTACCCGTGCTCTAACGCCACACGTTCGTGTCCTCACGCTGGGGTGAACCTGCCCAGTGGGCCGGAGGAGTGTTCTTGGAAGTCATTCCTCATCGGGAAAGTTATTAATAACCACATGGGATTCGGTCTGAAAGCCACACAAATATACCCCATTTAACCCAAACCAAATATATCTCCAACTCCAACTCCAGTAAAGCAAACGCAAACAACACCCAGGACCACTCCCAACACTGACGCAAGAAAAACAGAAACAGAGAGAAGTCGGACTGGGAAAAACCAGCCGTCTTAATGCGTGGCTTAAATGTCTTACTTTTGCAAATTTTATAAACATAGGACCTTTGAACGGATTCTGAGCTTCCCCGTGGGGACTTAGAAGAGGCCCAAGCTAGTCAAGGGCCATGGGACTTAAGCTTCTAGAACTTCCTGGTGAATCACCCCAGGCAGTTACATTTCAGGGAATACTTCAGAGCACTAAGAAGGTTCTGTGGGACCTGCGGTCTTCCCTCCTCCGCACTGCTGGGCACTGCCTCGCCCCCACGACTCTGGGATTTACAGATCACCTGAGGAAGAACAGACGGAGGGGAGCACCCTAAAATTCAGTGGACCCAAAAGAGGCTGAGTCGAAACCTTCATTCTGCCATCAAGTGAACAGAGGGCTTGACAGAGTGATCACGTTGAGTTGCAGATAAAAATGAAAGCTGCTTCTTGCCGAATGTACCCCCCAAATTCATGTCTGAGAACCCCAGAATGCAACTTTGAAAATAGAGACTTTGCAGATGTAATGATAGGTAAGGATTTTGAGATAAAATCATCCTGATTTTAAGAGGTGCCCTAAATCCAGTGGCAGGTGCCCTGGTAGGAAGACCCCAGGGAGACACACACAGAGGCGGCCAGAGGAGGACTGAGGCAGAGACCGAGGTGAAGCAGTCACACACCCAGGAACCCTGCGGCCACCATGCACTGGAAGAGGCAGGGAAGGATTCCTCCCTGAGCCTTCAGAAGGAAGCACGGTCCTGGTGACACCTGGATCGTGGACTCTCCACCTCCAGCTGGGCCTGTTGACCTTGGCTCTGGGAGTGTCCGCCACACGCCAGCTGCAGGCTCGCTGGGCGACTTACACACTCCAGGGATTCCTAGACGACACGGTGGGACTGTGGGAATGGCCTTTTGTGACCTGGTTTCAGAAGTCCCAGGGCATCACTTCTGTCGTTCTCTAATGGTCAAAACAGCCGAAGTGCAGGGCAGAGGACACAGAGCCAGCCCCGTGATGGGAGAGTGTCAGAGAACTCTTGGCTGCAGGGTCCACCTGCAGCGAAGGGTCGTTCTCGCACCCATTCCCTAAACCCACGCAGGACCCAGGGGGACGACTTGGGCTCCGTGTGAAGAGCTGCTGAACACCCCTCCTCTCGCTCAGGCCGAGAGGCCCTGTCGAGACAGACTGTGGCGACGGCACATTAATAATTGAGAGCTCCGTGTCACTGAAATCTCTGTGAAGCATTTGTCACAAAAAGCCCATGGTGGACCTGCTTCTCAAAACCAGGCTTTGGCAAACAGGTTGGTATCTCCTCTCTGTGTGACGATCGTGTGGCCTCTTGCAGGAGGGGATGGGGTTCTCCTGAAGGTCCTAATGTTCCAACTATCCATCATCCTGGCAAGAGATCGTTTCTGGGACAGGAAATAAGGACCCTGAACTGGGGCAAAGGTACAATGTCTTCCTCTCTGGAGCCATGGCCTAGTTTGGTGCTGAGTCTGAGGAGTCTGAGTCTGAAGTACCCAAGTGTTTCTGGTAGTGGGTGTGGGCTGTCCCTGGTCACACGCGAGCAAGCCCTGATGACAAGGTGGTGTGGTGTGAAAACCCAGGGCAGATCTTAGTCAGTGCAATATTTATAAATGATTTCCCAGGAATAGCTATATCTAGGTTTATATCTACATCTCTGCCTATATCTATGTATATATATGGTTTTATGTTTCTTCCTTTACCCTTGAACCTCAAATAAACCCTGTTGTTTTGCAATCTCCTTGGGAGCTTCCAGGGTGAAACCTGGCCCCTAGGAGCAGAGGGCAGGGAGACACCAAAGCAAATAGCCAGGCCTTCCAGCTTGGTAGGTGGCAGGTCTCATAAACAAGGAAACTTACCTACGAGGCTTGCCCTGGGTGAGCAGCTTCCCACACTCACCCACCTGAATCTTAAAAGTTTATACAGAGGCTTTACCTGAGGTCAGTCACATCCAGTGGAGGCCTGGACTGGGGTTACCCAGGCCCAGTGGTTTCATCAGCACACGACGATCTCAAGGTTGTGTCCTTGGGCAGCTTCTATTGTGGGGAAGGCAAGCAGAGCACACGTTCCGAACACAGGGGGACAAGTAGGGACTCTCCGATCACCCGGCTCCAGGTCAGAGGTCAGAGCAGGGGTCACACCTTCTTGAAGACCTGCCACAACACCTGTTAGTTAAACATCACAATATGGTCTCAGCCCTGCCGTGGGGAACTGATGAAATTCCGGGCCGCAGCAGTCAGAGCATGGAAGCCCCTCCCTCAGGCCGGTGGTGGGAGTGGTCTCTGGCAGAGGCCCTGTGGAGACATGATCCGCAGGAGGGTTGCCGGCAACCTGGCCAGAAGGTCAAGGTGGAAGGGCCTGAGAGACGTATCTCTGAATTCAATTCCGACGAAAGCCACCAATAGCCAGGGAACCGCTGTGTCGACGGTCAGTAGCCCATGACAGTCCAGCAAGGGGCCAAGTTCTTGTTCACTGCTGGTCAGAGTGCAAAATGGCAGCACAACTTTCACAAATGGTGTGGCCGTGTTTTTTCACAATAAGGTCAAATACGCACTGTCTTAGTCAGCTTGGACTACCATAACAAAATATCATTATGCTTAAACAACAGATGTGTATTTTTCTCACAGTTCTGGAGGCTGGAAGTCCAAGGTCAAGATGCCAGCAGGTCTGGTTTCTGGTGAGGGCTCTATTCCTGCTTGCAGACGGCCACCTCCTCTCTGTCCTCAGTCCAGCCTATGACATACACTTACCCGAAACCCAGTAATTTCACCACTAAATACCTACCTGAGTGAACTTCACACAAAACTAGCACACAGATGCTTAAAGTATTTTACACATCATCGCCCCAAACTGGAAACAGCCTAAATGTCCTGTGAAGAGGACCAGACTCTGTCACCCCCAAATATGCCGCTTTGGTATAAGGATTATTTTGAGCTGAAGTCAACTGAGAATCTGCAGATGAAGAAAGACATCTTCTCAGAGCCCCCTTATCTGACTAAGAGCAGAAACTTCTGAGAAGGCAGGACGGCCACAAATTCTCTCTTCTGGAAAGTTTTGTGACCACGAAGAAGATGGCAGGTTGGTGCCAACACGGGCCTGCACAGACACACCTCACTCAGGGACACTTACCTTCCATGCATGCGCCTGTACACAAGCCTTCCCATCCTTTACCGCCCCTGAAAGCTCGAAACCTTCTCTTTTGTCTTACCACTTCTGCACAATTTTATGGCCCTTTTCCTAAGATGGTAGATGAGCCCCCTAGTCTGACAGCCTTTGGTAGGGTTTTGATTTCTGGGAGGGTCTCTCTCTTATGCATATGGAGTAAGCCCTGTTTTGCTGTTCGTCTGTCTTTTATCAGTTCAGTTTCCAGGGCTTCGGTGACTTGAATCAAGGAAGGTGAAGGAAAAGGGATTCTTTCCTCCCCAACCCCGTCAGTGGCTGAATGAGTGAACAAACTGGGATCCATCCGTAGCATGGAATACTGCTCACAACACAGAAAAGGATGAACTTACTGATGCATGATTGAATGACGTGGTTGAATATCAAATCCGTCACGTGGAGAGAAAAAGGCCAGATACGAAAGGCTGTGCATCGTGTAATACCAGTCCTGTGACACCCTGGAGCAGGCAAAACTTGTGGGACCAGGAAGCTGGTAAGCAGCTGCCAAAGTCGAGAGGCAAAGAGGGCATGACTCCACGGAGGCAGGAAGGAAGTCTCCAGAGTGCAGGAAATATTTTACATCATGGTTGCGCTGCAGGCTTCATGGCTATGCATTTGTCAAAATTGAATTGAGTGCATTTAAAAGATTAATCTGGCTGCATGTAAGCGATATCTCAATCATTGTTTTACATGAGGATAGAAGAAGAAAATGACCCAGAACAAATGCCAGACAATTTTTTAAAATGGAAAAAGCCCATTCCCATCTGCCAGAACTACGGTCCCATCCCACGGAACACAGTTTGCAAACGGGGTTTGCAGTCAGGGATTAAGCCTTCAGACAGTCACACCGATGCTTTGTTTACTTCCGCGTCTCACAACTCTTAGCAAACACCTACTGTTGGTGCTGTTCTGGGTGCTTGGGCGTGTAAAGGCAAATGCAAAATAAGAGACCGAGTTCTTCCTGTTGAAAAGAAGGGAACAGACTGTCCCCTTCTCCTTGTTCTTTCTGAATTTCTTTCTCTGTCCTCTTCAGATGTGGGTAAATCTTTTCAATGGCCATAAGCCTTTTGCCTGCCCCTCTTTGAAATGGAAGCAGAGGAAGAAGAGAATGGAAGAAGAGAATGCTCTATTTCCCGGTCACCTGACTCAGACTGCAAACCCCTGGCTTATTTCATAATCAGAGACTGAAGAGTCTTCCAAATAATTTTGGACACGTGCATTAGCCACAGCTTTGTAGGGGCACACTGCTTTCCGGTCATGTTTAGGAGCATGGCCACTTGCCACATACTCTTCATGTTGACAAGGTCACTTGAAGGCATCTTGCAGAATCCTCTTTGTTTAGACTTACAATTTGGCTTTTCCTTTGTGTCGAAGTATTAAGCAGCTTCTATTGAAAAATCACTAGAAATATTTGATCAGTTTGGGAGCCTGCCTAATTTTTTACGGTGCATGAAGTTGTTACCGAACAGAGGTCCAAGGGGGGCAATATTTGGCCCACCCAGGGATGCCAAAAACTGTTACAGAAAACAGGGGCCCCTCCCAAGGATGGTATACTAATACCTACTGGGCGCGTCTGTCTGCCGCCAGAGGAAAGACATCTCTCAATGCCAGAAATTTGTGAAAAGGAAAGGAAAGGTTTATTTAAAGGTATACAGACTTTAAAGTCTGTATACCTTTAAAGCAGTGACCCAATGTCCCCATAAAAATATCAAAGTCCTTTAGGATGACCACAGATGCCCGCAGCACTCCCTTCTCCCCCTGCCCTAACTCTGGGTACTGTAAATCAGGAAAAGAAGCACATGTCCGAGTTTCAGGCCGCTGGCCCCGTCAGCTGTGTCGCCATCCAGGCAGGATCTCTAATTACTCTAAAGCCATGTGGCACCTTCTCACAGTCCACTGGCAAGAGCTCTTTGTACCCATTTTTCCAGGCAAAGTCTCTCCTGCTTCCCAGGCCACTCAGCCAAAGGGAGCACCCCAAGGCTGCGTGGGCCTCTTTCTACCAAAGCTGCAGGGGTCCACACTCCACCAAAAGCACGTGTCTTTCTTCTTCACCTGGCTGCAGGGATCTCCATTCTGGCAAAGCTGCATGGCTCTCTCTTTCACCTGGGCAAGAAGGGGTCCTAACTCTGCCCCAAACCACATGGTTCTCTCCCCAATGGCTGCTGTGTCTGGGTTTAAATCCCCACACCAATCTTTCTCTGTACCCCTATTTACGACTCCTTCCATCATCAGTTACACCTGCCAGTATTTCTGTATTATTACAAGTTTACTGGGCTGCATGTATGGCCCCATGTCCTAGAGCCAATCTTCTCCAAGCTCTCACGCAGGCGCTGTAACTCAGCGGGCGGGAGGTGGGGAGGGGGGGGCGCGCACGGGGCAGGGGACCATCCCCCAGTTACATGCTGGGTAGAAGCCACTTCCATCCCCCTGGCTCAAAGCATGGCCACAGCTATTTAACATATCTATGAAACCAGTTAAAGGTTATAGATATGTTGAATGACCATTCCAGAGGTTAGCTGCAAAACTGTTGCTATGCAAAACAGCTCTCAGTGGCCCTGCTCCATCTGTCCCTTCCCCCTGGGTGGGGTACGGTGAGGACATCTTATACGTCTCTCCAATGTTCCTACACACCTTGAGTTCTGGACACCATTCCAAATCCTTTTTGGGGGGCCCCCTCCTGGCTGCACCCTGTTACAAATGGTCACACCCATTTTCCCTGGCTTTGAGAACTTTATAGTTTATTCTGTGCGATGAGGCGATTCGCAAGGCTTGGCATCGGCCCGGCGGCTTATGTGCACGTAGTGACTTCGGTTTCAACCCCGTCCAGCAGTGCCATCTTTGCGAAGACATTTTCAGTGGCCACCAGGGTCGGAGGTTAATAGTGTGTGGTGCCACCGATGCAGATAATGACACAGAGGTGGCTAAGAAGGTGACGAGATGCTCCTAGGCTGGCTACGTTTGTGTGACCGCAAACAGGGCCAGCCAAGATGGCACCTTGCTCCTCTGCCCAGCTGCCCGCATTGCAGGTCCTAATTTCCGAAATGTTAACACGTGAAGAAACGGAGTGAATCTTCAGCTAGAGGAAATCCGGCACTTTCCAAAAATCACAAGGCCTGGAGAACTCTACTTCAGGCACAGAGCTGGAGCGGGTCTACCAGCCAACCAGTCGAGCCGACCTCTGCCCTTCCTGCCGCCCCAGCTCCACCACCCCCCCACCCCAACCAAACAACCCTGGAGAGCACAGAGTTCAAGTCCCAGCCTGGAGAGAAAACCAGCCTAAAAAGGAAGAAGAAGACAATAGTTTTGCTTCAATTTCCTGCCTGAAGTACCCCGAGGCTAATCTCTTGCAGATCAGACTTCATTTCCTGAAGGCTCGTGGGCAAATGTGCGTCTTCCCAGCAGGAACTAAAGGTTCCTTACTCTAGGGCTCTTAACCCCATTTGACTGTGTATGGACACGCAGCTGTTGTGAAACACCCCTTCACATCTGATACTGGAATTAAAAATTAATCCTATAAAAGTGTTTTGCAGTTTTGTATGCTCTCATGTGTGTTCATTCTTGCTCTGGGTGTTTGTTTTGTTTCTTTCTTTCTAATAAAGTTATAAAGCAAGCCACCTTTTAATCACAGTTACACATTCTCCCACAGCAAAGACCCTCCCTTCCTGTTTTGTCTGGCTGCCTCTGACAAGATTCCCAGCTTTGTAACAAAGAGCATGTCCCCAGCCTGTAAACAGGTGACCAGAACGTACCCAGGAGGGCGGAGCCAAACCAGGCCAAGATGCACAGGTCCACACAGAGTTTCCCCTAAGCTCTGGGGAAAAAAAGTCGCCTCGTGGGCACTCCGTGTCTGCTTCAGTGGGGCCAGCCCAGGGTGGGGGTGAGGGAAGCCCGCCTGTGTGTCTGCAGCCCCCACCCCCACCGGAACACGCAGCGCTGCCCACCCAGGAGCTGGAGGACCGGCAAACAGGGTTCCTGCCCTCTGCTCCCCCCCTTACCCCTCACTCCTGTGCCAGACAGGAAAGGGCAACATCTCTGTTGGGGCGACTAGAAACCCTTCCCTCTCATTTCTGGCCATCAGATCCTCTGCTTGCACCCCCTCCCTCATCCCCAAACTTTCACAGATGGTACATCTCACTTTTTCAAGTTGATTTTTGGGGAAAAGCCTCATTTCCCATTCCCAACTGTCTCTGCATGGTACTCTTGGAGGACCGGACTCTCCAGCCCCTGGAACGGCCACCACCGTTGAAAATGAAAAGAATTCACTTAAAAGAATGACCTTTGATCTAAATACAAAATCATCACCGCTTCCGTGATATGTGGATGTAAATGCCTCTTTGGTCGCTGCTTGGGTTAATCTTAATGTAATCTTAACATAACTACCAGCTTCGAGATAGATGTTGGCACTTCTTTTGCGGATTTTGTCCACAAGTTTTCCTGTGGTCCGTGATACTACCACTGTCCCTTGCTGGATAATAAATGTCAACAGACATTTTGTGCAACTTACATCTTCATCATCTACTTCCTTGAGACGCAAAAAGACAGTAATGCATTTTACATTAAGCAAGAGCTTTTCAAAAAACCACGTTGCCAAAATAAATGGCTGATAAGTGGCGATCGCTGCAGCAGGAGCATCGTGATGCTTTGTAGACGCTCTGCGGAAGGCACGGGTGCTCAGCATTTGTCCTCTGCACATATTTCAAGTGCGGCTAACCTCTGATTTCCCATGTTGCCTGCGGACCTGACCACGGGGCTGGTGATGGTGTGGTTCACGCCACAGCCCACCCAGCACCACCGGAGGGCACGCCCCATAGCAGGCAGTAGCTGCTGCAAATCCCCTCCCAGAGGCCGGGAGACTCCTGCTGTCTCTAGACACTGGTGTCTGAAAGCTCACTGTACTCTAAGCAACCCACTCACTGTCCTTAAAAAGGAGATCATTGTTATGCTGTGTCTGGAAAGGGCCAGGGACGTGCGTTAAAGGGAGAACTGTTTCCACTGAACATGCGCCTCACACTTTGAATCAGACCAAGGGGATGATACCACAAAGAAAGCAGAGATGGACCGAACTTATTTCGGATAAGTTAGTGTGACCACAAACAAGAATATATGGCCAACTTTTAAAAATGATGCATGTTCATTATAATTGAAAAGAAGATACCAGGGCAAAGTATTGAATATATATACACATAACTTCTACCTCATCTATTAAATTGTTTAGAACACGTATCTTTATTTCCTCTCCATTGGACCTGCCAAGCTGAGTGTGGCGAAAAGTCCCCTATTATTACTGTGTTTCCATCTGCTTCTGTTCTCATCTCCCGTTGCTTCTGCATTACGTTGGTGGTTGCTGCGTTAGCTGGTACCTAAATGTTCATAACTTACCTTGATTGTGAATTGGGGTTTTCAGCCTGACATATTTTGTCTCATTCACAGCTTTTTGGCCTGAATTCACTTTGTTTGTGATCCAGCAATCCCCACCTCACCTCTACTGTTGTTATTTTTTCTAGTGTATCTTTGCCTGCTGCTTTATTTTTCGTCTTTTGAATCACTGTGTTGGAGGTGCATCCATTAAACATAGCACGAGGGTCAAGTTTAGCCTTGTAAGCCAATTTGAGAATTGGCTCATTTGTCACTATCACCAGGAAAGAGAAGAAACAGCAAAATCCACTTCATTTATTGAGATGACTCATATGTTTAGTCTCAAGACTGTCACGTTATTTTCTGCTGCAGTTACTGCCTGTGTTGTATTATTTTTTCCTTTTGAGAGAGAGGAGCTTCAATAGGTTCCCTGCTGCGAGCACCCAAACCAGGGGTCAAACCAGCAACCTTGGTACATGCCCCAACCAGCAATCGAACTCGTGACCCCTGGCCTATGGGGACGATGCTCCAACCAACTGAACCACCCGGCCAGGGCTGCACTATATTGAGTATATTTCTTTATTTGGCATAGTTTCTTTGCTATTCATTATTTCACCTCTTTCGGCATTTCAGAATGTTTGTATGTTTGTTCCAGTGGTTGCCTTTGTATTCATTCCAGTTATAGGGCCCTTAATCTTCCTCATTTCTCACAGAGGCTTTACTCTCTGGTGTATTCATTTATATTCTTCTCCTTCACCTATTGTTTGCGCAACTGTCAGTATTACTGTGCTGGCTTCCATTTCTCTCCCTTCCCCCTCTCTTCGGTTGTATGGTCTTTACTTTTCCAGAATGTGTACCATGTAGGTACTACGATTCATGTCCTCACCCTTGTTTTAGGCTTTAGCTATCTAATTAATATATAATTATATTTATATAAAAGTATAGAACATAATGGCATAATTATATAATACATAATAGATACACAATATAATATAAACTATCATATGATAATACATTTCAAAAAATTGCCTCATAAGATACATTTCCACCACCAGTCCTTTTGCTAAAGTTCTTCCAATTATCATATGGTTGGTCAGACAGAGTTTACTCCGTGGAAGAGCCCTACTGGACATGTGTATGGTATCCCCGAGTTATTGCATGTGGAAATCATTTTCTTTAACCTTGGTACTTGAAGGACAGCTTGGCTAGATAGAATATCTTTGGCTCACGTTCTTGCTCTTAAGCCTCTTCAGAATGCTGCCCCATTACTAACTGGCTTTATAACTTGGCTCATGGGAAACCTGATGCTTGTTTATTTAACATTCTTGCCCTTGTTAGTAATTTGACCTTGCAGTTGGAGACCCTGTGGTGCAGTAAGTAGCAGTCCCCCAAAAGGCATGTCCATGTCCAAGTCCCTGGAACATGTGAACGTTACCTTATTTGGAAAAAGCTTCTTTGCAGATGGAATTAAGTTAAGAATATCACATTAGATCATCCTGGATGATCCAGGTAGTCCGTAAATTCAACAATAAGTGTTCATTCGAGAGATAGACCCAGGGGTAGATTTGAGACGGACAGCGGGATGGTGATGTGGAGGAGGAGCTGTGTGAAGACAGAGGCAGACGGTAGAGGGATGTCGCCACACCTCCAGAGCACCAGGGGCCCCAGAGACTGGAAGAGACAAGCAGGGGTGTTCCAGAGGAAACATGCCCCTGTTCACACCTTGGTTTTGAACTTCTGGCCCCAGGAACTGTAAAAAAAATTAATTTATGTTGTTTCAAGCCACCAAGTTCACAGTAAACTGTAACAGCACGCCTAGGAGATGAATATGGGCCCTGAAGATCGTGTATGTCTGTCTTTAAACCCGATAGTTTACATGAATGATGTCTCAAAGTTGTTTCTATAGATCCAGTTTCCTAGGGGGCCTTTTCAATGTTTACATTTCCCCTCATTTCTGGAGAGCTGAGCCCCGGTTTACTTGACTTTAAAAGCCTAACCTCTCTCCACTCCCCTGAAGGGTACAGGAAGAAGATTTCGTTCTCTGGATGTTTTAACAAATCCAGAACCATGTTTCCTAGACTTTCTTGCAGTGAGGCTCCCCACCATGAATTAGGTTCAACTAGTTGCTTGCCCTTGCTGAGATGCGACGTGAGAATTGGAGCCAAAGCCACCTTCCTGCTGGTTTGGCTGTGACCTTGGGCAGCCATGACTGTGGAGAAACTGGGACTTTCTAAATCTGTGTCTCAATGCTCAGTCTGGAATTTAACGGGTGTTGAGAGATCAGTTAGGGTGGGGATGACAGGGGGTTCCTGATTCTCAGACTCCCGCTAACGCGGTGTGTTCCCACAGTCTGTCCTTCAGTGACAGCCTCCTGATGTCCCACCTTCATGGAGGGGGTGCGGTGGCAAGGGCCTCGCGCCAGCTCAGTGCTGTAAACACCAGTTTCTCTGTGTTTGGTGCCTTTTGCCTAAAATAGCAAGAGTGGTTTCTATTTCCTGCAACTGAACCCTGCGGATACACGCGGTTTTCCTCTTTCCCACTAACTGCTGGTCTTTGCAACCGACAACCCTTTAAGTGATCCTTCAAGTTCCAAAATGAAGGCTTTGCATGTCCCCGTCACTCCCGATCTGCCTCCTCCAGCTTTGTTGTTCTCCATCCTCCTTAGTGTCACGGAAAGAACATTCATCGGTTGAATGTCCATCTCCGCTAGAATTTAAGCTCTGTGAGAACCAGGACCGTACTCTGCACACTTCTGCAAAGCTCTCTAATACTTAGGACATTTCCGGCAAATGGAAGGAACTCGGTAAGTAGAGTTGAACCAACAGATCTGCTTTTCTAAACAGAATCCTGCTATTAAATTAACGTTCCGGTAATAGGCTCATCAATAATAGTACACCCTTAATAACGCCTCCTTGTAAAATTTTCACCTAGGTTTAGAAAATCCTCAAAGAACACAGAACAACATTCGTTCTCTGAAACTCAGCCCTGGATTTAGGGTGACCAGCTCCTCCTAGTTTGCCGGAGACTTTTTCAGTTTTAGGGCTGAAGTCGCAGGTCCCAGGAACACCCCCTTCAGTCCTGGGCTAAGCAAGATGATCGTTCCCCTGATTAAATCCACGAGGTGCTCAAACAAGGCATTTGGAATTGCATCACTTTAAATCCATCTAGCAAATAAAGGTTTGCAAACATGAATCACTCAGCTAGCCTGTGATTTCCTTCCCGTACCACAGCCAAGCTGCAAATAACCCCTGAAGCCATCAGGTGAAATTTGAGCAACAACACTGGGCTGCATTTTACGTTGTTCCTAAAATTTCTATTTGCCTAGACCCTGAATATGTTAGGGCTCAGCCTGAGAAATCTCTTCTGTATTTCATTAAATTTAAATACATTAAATTACATTAAAAACACGATACATGAGCTTCCCACAGGGAATGCTGCCGTTTAAGTGTGTACTCTTGTTGGAAGACAGGAGAGGAAACTTTTGTAGAGTTCACTCTCATCAATGTTAATTCTAGGAATAAATAAAGCCTCAGCCACCAGTAACCATGAGGAACTCACCCCCTGTAGCTGCTAACATTATCCTGACATTTCAGGCAGTGTGTTTGGGTATAATTTGTGAATTTGAAATGTCCAGGCCTTTGAGCTGGTGCATTAGAGAGAATTTGTAGAATCTGAGGATTCTCAGATCCTCGACCCAAGCTTCTGGAAGATGGAAGGGACATCATGGCCTTCTCTTTCTTGATGATTCCCGTGGATGGGTGTTTGGGTACTTAGATTTCAAAACGCTCTTCTCAGTCAAAACTGAAACTTAGAGATGCTGTCACCTGGAAAATTTTTTTGCACCTGCAAAAAACAGTCGTGTTACTAAAATCAACTGTTTTCACCACACAGGCTGTTGCGTGTGACGGTGGTGCTTCTCCAGCTGCATGCGAGGGGTTAACGGGCCGGCACTGCACAGTCCAGCAGCAGGCATTCCACAGAGCCGGCGGTCTTCCTCTCTGAACACGTTCATGAAGCAGGAACAGAGAGACTGATGACCCTCCACCCGGCAGCTTGCTCGGAGGAACGGGAGCACACCAGGCTTCCCTCCTTAAGGAACTGGTCGCAGGACTCCATTAAACGCTCTTTTCAGACCCTGCAAACTCTGAAACGCCTTGCATCTTGATCCTTCCGCAGCATGACTCAAGTTCTTGGACAGACTTAACATTTTTGCTAAAACCGGCTCTTAGCCCTGGCCACTTCCTTCCTCCCAGGCATTATTTTCAGTAGCAGAGAGAGACAGGAGCTCTTGCACCTGCTGTCGCCATGGCCACGGAAGGAAACGTCCACCAAACCCTTGTTTGCCTGCACAGAGGGGCCAGCAATGACCAAGGCTGAGGTGCCCTTGGGGCCCAGAGGCCAGGTAGGGCACTGTCCTACCCACCGTCTTTTTGTGTAGGCACAACCCAGGGCTCCCCTCTCCATGGCTGGTTGTGTTCCTAAGGGGCACAGCCAAGGGTCTCCGCCCTGCTCTTGACATTGATGTGATGACCCCAGGGGAAAGGGGGGAGACCCTGGGATGACTGCCTACTACCGAGCCAACCTCGGTCCACCGGTTGGGAAGGAAAGGTGGCTGAGACACAGCCCTGAGAAGCTGTGACACCCTGGGGGCGGGGTCTACCACAGCCTCGGAACCGACGGAGAGTGCTGGCTCCCAGCCCTCGGCTGATGGTCCCACTGGCTCTGGTCACCTGGCCCTGGGTGTGGCACTGGATGGAATTTCAGGAAGAGGTAGCTGGACACCTCCAGGTATAATCCAATTTCTGCCTCCACTCTCCTTCCAAACCCAAACTGGTACTGAGACACTGGATAGCTTTCCCGGTACGCCAGGGACGCATCTCGGCTGCCTGTCTGCCAGCCTCTTCCCAGCATGCCTTTGTCTTTCTCCAGCAGACAGTTGGCAGAGTGGTGGGGTTCTTATTTTCACCTTTTATCTGGGTCTGTTTGTCCATAGCTAGAATAACAGGGCTTTTAAACCCGAGTGAATGCGAAGTTCAAAGAATGGCCTCAAGCAAATGCAATGTCTAATGTTCCATCTCTCTGGCTTAGAGTGGGAGGCCATTTGGGGCTTAATATCTTTTTCATTCACTTGCAAAATACTTACAAAAGCACACGCCAAATCACCAATCTTACTCGTTCCTAACATTTTCATCTCAGTAGCAGTTACTTGATCATTTAGTACACTCGAGCTTTGGCAGGAGGCGGGGGGGGGGGGGATTCTATTTGGAGGTTTTAATTTCCACTGGATTTGTGTTGTGTGTATTTCTGATCCATGCCTATTTCTTCTTCTCCATAAATACATTTAAATAGACTAAACACCTCTTTTGGCATCGACTTCACCCAAACATGGAAAATATGTTACAGCTGAACATGGATTTGTTTAGAGACTTGCAAATGGTGTTCTGGAAGCCTGTGCTGGTTCTCTCAACCTTGCACCCAGGCGGAAATTCCTGTCACTGGGGTCAGAGTTCACAGCTGTGCCAGGTTCCTCATTACCAGGGAGGGGCCTCGGTGCCGGCTGCTGAGAATGGAGACTATTGTCCCCACGGTTGTCACACCGCGCTGGCTACTCAACACGCACACACAAGCACACAGCCAAGCCCATCGTAAAAGCATTATCAGCTCGCCCAGATGCCAGCCCGAGGAAGCCCGTGTCCCTGGGACTTCCTGTAACTAACTGATGACAAGGTCAGAGGCGTGGGTCCGTGACAGGCCCCGCTGGTTCCGCCGCCTCCTGCCGACCCTCAGTGCTGCACTGTCCACCGAAGAGCTGGTTTTCCTACATTACTGCCGAGCAACCCTTAGAAACGAAGCCGCCTTTCTCAAGAATGACTTAATCGTGATTCTCGCTCTCACGGCCTGATTAGCTGTGGAGAATCACAGGCACCTTGATCCTGCGTTTCCAAATCCTGAATTTTCCTTCACTGGGCAAGGTTCTGGGAACCTGGTTCCAACCAGAGGGGTGGAGGGCGCAGGTGGACGGCACTGGGGACCCGCAGGACTGCTGAACTGGGCAGGGAGTGGGGTGCTCTCTCTGTGCTTGGGGCAGGGACCCAGGGCCACCCCCAACCCTTCAATGGCCTGGCCTTGGGACTCAGGGCCTCTGTTACTGTTTCTCTAAATTTATTTTAAAACAGGGTGACAAAAGAAAATGACGCAGATGCCAGTCACGAGGAACTGGGAGAAGGGGGCTTAACTATGAGCGAGGTGCCCAGGAGGCTGGGGTGCCTCTTTCCTCCCGGTGGTGCTCCTTTGACTAAGACAGGGAGGTCTTCCTGTGAAATGGAGAGAAACACGTGGCCAGCAAAGTGCTCCTCGCGGGGCCGGTCTGTCAGCAACCTGTGGCGCTTCGACGCCAACACAGCCAGCAGTTGAATGCTTGTTAATTTTTGGGCAGGGCTGGCTCATTTCATGACCACCGATTAGCTCTGCAGCCACATATCGAGACGCCTAAAACCGGCCCTTTGTCTTAGACCCGAAGGAGGCTTTTCAAACGTTAACCTCACTCGCCCCCACAACCCCCAAGGTCGGCGGCGGGCAGCTAAGTCTCAGTTCCCCGATTTCACAGATGTCATGGGAGTGTGAGAGGTGACACAGTGGGGCTCCCCCAAGGTCAGGAATATACCCTAAAGTACCACATGGGTGGGGGCATCTGGGGTCGTCAAATCCACGCTTTTCACCCGAAAAGACATGCCCTTAAGTCTGGGACCTATGTCTAAGACCCCAGCCTCTAGAAAGAAGATGGGCTTAGAGTTGGACCCCAGCAAACACTGCTAGCTCTGGAAGACGTCTTGTCCATGGGCCCAGTGTGTGACTCAATACAGAATTTTAGTCACGGATGTCAGCCTCCGATGAGAACAGGGGCAGCACAGAGGCAAGTAGCAGGCGCTCAGAGCAGAGCAGAACGGCGGGGCGGGGAAGACGTGCCCCATCGTCACACCAGACTCGGCCTTCACTCACAGCCTTGCCTCTCACTACCCGTGTGACCTTGAGTAAGGGCGCTCCCATTTTCAGCCTCCGTTCCCTCCATGGGAAGTGAGGTAAATCCCACCCTGTGCGCAACCCAGACCACTGCAGAAGCTAACTCCTACAGAACCTTTAGCACAGCACCCCGCTCAGGGCGAGCCCTCCGGGGACGAAGCCATTCGTGTCCTCAGGGTAGGGCCCTCCAGCGGGTCTCCTGCTGGAGAAGGGAAAATTGTTTGGTCCCCGAGAAGAAAGGGCGCTTTGCTGGCCTCGCCCCTCGGCTGTGCTCCAAAGCAGACCCAGACAGAGCAGGCAGGACGCCCATTAAAAATTTAACTATATATCATATTCATTTATTATCAATCCACAGGATAATTTGATTGCTACATGAGCTCATAAAAGCTTTTTCACCTTTACAAAATTAAAAAAAAATGTGCCACAAGGATGTAATAACAACTGCTGATAAACAAGAAAAGAAATCTTAAAATTATAAATTTGCTGTAGAAAAGATAAAAAACAATTATATTTTTCTTTAGAATTTTCACCTTGAATAAAATATTTCCCTGTATAAAAAATAAAAAAGCTTGCTCTGGTTAGAATTAGAGTACTTTTTTTTTTTGTCTTCAAATCTGAGAATTTGCATAAGGTCTCCATGATAGTTTTCCTTTGTACCGCGTGGCATTCAAGCATAGCAGATTAGAAAGATTTTTTTCTGTCTTTTTTTAAAGCAGTCTTAACACGGGACATCTGTGGAGAAGTTCATTTTCTTCTCCTCCCCCCCAGGGATGTGGAACGCAGCCACTGAGAGAGGAAAAGGAGGAAAGGAACTGGGAGAGATGGAGGGGAGGCCTGGGGAAGGGGTGCTGAATGTGCTGGGAAGGAGGGCAAGGTCACGAGAAGGTCTATCTGTAAGTGCTTTACGATAAGGTGCAGAAGCCGACCACAAACGTCCCTAGTACTGCCCTATGTACATATTCACAAGAATAAAAAATTCCAGCTAGTTCACATTTTCTCTTCCACTCGGAGGCATCCACTCCACCATGCTGGCCTTGACCGCAGGCAATGCAGCACCTCGCTGCCCGTGTGGGTGTTGGTCCTATGACGTCCTTGAACTTGGGGGAGCAGCCCTGGGAGATCCAGCAGGCTCTTAGAGACACATGTCTGCCACTGGGCTGGAGTCCTGAGTTAAAGCGACGCTCCAGTCCTGGAGTCGGACACAGCGGTCCGTGTTCTACTGCCAGGGCTTTTCCTGTAGATTTGTCTAAAACGGGTGTCAGAGAGAAAAACAAACTACAAACGAACAACAACACAAAGCCAAGAAAACCCCAACGGCCACCAGGGGAAGTCAAGGGCTTAACAGCTCTTGACTCGGGCCGGGGCGATATCGGACGTCTTCTTGATGACGCTGGCCCGAGTCTCCCGGTCCTGCCGGCTGCTGCCGGGGGCGGCGGGGGCAGCGGAGGACGCAAGCGGGTGGTCTGGGTAAGGGGGCCAGGAGCTGCTGAAGGGCATAGGGTAGTTCTCTTCTTTGATGGTGACCTGGAGGTCCGGCTTGTTGGAGGTCACAAAGGTCGCCATGCTGGGCAACAGGTAGGTGCTCCGCGTCCCCATGTTGCTGAGGTACTGTTTGCCTTCAATGTTCCTCTTCCGCCAGGGAGGCCGTCCCTTTCGAAGGAAATAATGAAAACATGTATTTCCTTGGCTTTCTAGGGAATAGCTTAAAAAAAAAAAAAGGACCACCGTTCCCACGCGTTCGTGTTTAACTGGATTTCTTAAGGGTTGCGGAAGGAACAGGAGCTTAGCGAGTTGACATCCCTCAGCAGAAGCCCCTGTCCAGCTAGTCACACCCCAAGCAGTGGTTTCTCCTCCCTCTCACCATCTCCCATTTGCCACCACCCAGGAAGGCAGCCCGGCCTGGTCTGTGAAGGCAGGAGAACAGGCAGCCCCTTGGCTCTGGCTCCCCTCTGCCCGGGCTGCCCGGGCTGATCATTGGGCAGGTCTTAGGCCTCGATGGTCGGCCTGTCGTGGCGACTTGGTTCCTCCTGGGTGGCCCCATCGGATCTTTGAGCCAACTTGCATTTTCAGAGGGAGGGAAGTGAGAAACTCGGTACCAAACAGTGAGTGCCCCTTGGCTGCTTTCAAATGGGTGCCAAGCTGACAGCCAGCCTCAAGGGTGGCGTCGTTCAGAGAAGGAGCTGGTTTCCTGACCTTGAAGAAACAGGGTCGGAATATACATGAGTTTCTACAACTAGTTCTGTCTTTTCGGGATTCTTGGACTGTACTTGGAAGTATTTGGTACACCGGGAAACCGCTCATTCAAACCACCATTAGCGTGTGTGTGTGTCTCTCTCTGTCTCTCTCTCCCTGCCCTCTGACACAGACACAAAGCAGGCTTTCGCAGGAACGCTTTCCATCACCTTCACAGCCATTTCCTGCCCTTGGGTGAGCCCAGAGGGAAACCGGAGGCAGGTGACTCCCAATGAAGACTGAACACACACCTGGCCTCTGGGCAGCCAGCGCAGCGGGCCAGGGCCCTGGTGCACAGGGGCCACCTTTGCTCAGTCAGCACTTTCTGATGACTCCTGCTGGCCACTGCTTTTGGCCACCCAGACCTTCTGCCTCTGCGCAGGAACGCGGCCGTTTGCCACGGTAAGAAGCACAGCACGCCTGGCCTGGTCCCGTCTCCTCTCCTGCCACCACGGCCTCTCTTCCCAGGGGTGACGTCGGGCTCCCTTCCCTCCCACTCGGTTCCCAAGGCTTAATCTTACACTTCAAACTCCACAATACGGTACAAGTTATGTTCCGTGTACTTCACCACACACACAAAAATCCAAGCGTAACCCTCCTGACCAACAGAAAAGAACCTTCACTAGCAGCGAGGACCCCGCGCCCGGCGGGAGGCGTGGTGGCCAGCACGCTTACCTCGGCGCTCTCTTCATCGCTGGGCACACTATCGGTAGTTTCGCTTTCTGTGTAGAGAGAGAAAGACACGGGGCATCATTCCTGCCACGCAAATGCTCTTGAGGCTCGGGCAGTGTTAAAAAAGGTATCTGCACTTCTATTTTCCCCAAGAGACATGGGTAACTAAACTCGTAATTCCCGTCCCCCTTGTAAGGTCAAACTCATGTGCTTGGGAGATGCTAGGGTGAATGGGGGGACTCTAACTGGCCCTAAAGAGAAAGGGTTCAGGGTGGAGGGGTGGCTCACTCGCCACCGGCCAGGATGGGGTGATGGGGTGCCATCTGCTTCCTGCTCCCCACGCCCTCTGCTCACACCTGCCTCCTCGCCAGGCCTGGTCCTCACCACCCTTCTTTCAACGCCCCCATGGGTCCACTCTTCTGGTGCAAGTCCACGAACTCACCACGTCTCAGAGTCTTCCTCCACCACCCAGACCTGACCAGACCCCTTCTTCACCTCACGCCCCTCCAGTGCGTATGTCCTGGACTTATAAGCTGCATCTTCCGCCCAGGTACTGTGGGTGGGCATATCCTGGGGCGGCCACCACGATCCTGACCCCAGTGATCACTTTCCTGTGGGGTTCCCTCCTCGGGAGGGTGACTGGGACCTGTGATTTGCTTTCATCCAACAGGACACGGCCATGAAGGGGATAGGGGTGTGTGTGATTACGTAACAGGAGGCTGAACCCTGAGTCTCGGGGAGGTTTTTTCAGGGGGAGGTTTGTAACACGAAGAATTAAGGGCTGCTTCCAGCCCACAGACAGCAAGAGATGGAGGCCCTCGGAGGGACGACTGCAAGGAACCCACACGCTCTGAGCCTGGACGTCGACCCCTGCCCCTGATGGTCTGAGCTCAGCCAGGCCGGCCCTCCCGAGCCTCAGAAATAGAAGGATAAGAAATTCACGTTGTCTGAAGCTGCAGCATTGGATTCTGTTGGCATCCGGATTCAGCCCAGGAGCCACGGGCAAGTCGTCTCCCTTCCCAGAGCTGCGGTTCCCCAATCTGCCGAATGGCAGGGTCACACCTCCCCAAGAGGGCTACATGCTGACCAAGTGAGAGGCGCAGGGCAGGCCTGGACAGGCCCTGGCAGGGGCCTCACTGAACAACATTCAGTGAAGGTTGCCATGCCTTTGAACTCTGCCTCGGTCAACACCAGATTTGCACATGCTAGATTAACAGCGTCAAAGTCAATGCCAAATTGACTTTTTTGATTACAAATCTACATAGAACCCAAGACTTTTTTTAAGTTGTTCGAAGTTCACAGCTTTGAGAAATCAAAGCACCAAGGATAGAACTTCTGAAACACAGGGACCCTTAGAGACCCCCGAGGCTGGGCCCCGAAGAGCAACCGTCCCAGCACACAGTCACAGACGGCACGTGCACGGGGCTGGGCCACACTGGGGACGCAGGCCTCCTTGGCCTCACTGGGCGTGGGCATCGGGAGGCAGTGCTGTGATCCTCCCACTGAGGAACTGGCCTCCAGGCTCACAGCTTGCTGGTGGCGCAGCGGGCACAGCCCCAGCCCAGACCCTCTGGGAGCTGAAGGCGGGAGGGCGCGGGGACAGACTGAGCCACCCTCTGTTCCCGAACAGAGAGGACAGCGAGCGTGCGGGCCACACAGGCCCCACCCTGGAACCTATCTGCAGATTTCTCAGCCACTGTTCTCCAGTGACCTCCGGGCATGAGTGATGGCTGAGGGGGACTGTGAACGACGAGAGGATGACATGTCCTTTCCTCAGACTGAGCAGGTGTCCCCGAAGCTTCCCTGACTGCAAGCCACAGGCCGTCGGCTGCTAACAGCCCTCAGTATCACACCTGCTGCTCCGGCGTCCGACAAAATTTTGAGGTCCCCTTCCCATTTCGATGCTTGGCTTTGTCCGTGCTCTGAGAAACCGAGGTTTCTCTTCCTTTCCTTATGTCTAGGCCCCTCCCCTCCTAGCTATTCTCCGTAAATAACTGTCCCCGTCAAATAAAAACAAAACAGATGCCAACAGGTATGCTTTGGGGGCTGGAAATGCACAAAAATTCGCAGTTGACACCTAGGCTCTGGAATTCCACCACAGGCCGAGGCAGCGTTTCGGGAGGGGCTGGAGGGCAGAGCCTGGGTGAGGCTCCCTGGTCACACCTCGCACAGACCGTGCACACGGTCAGAGAGCTAAGGGCCTCAGAGCAGCCAGTTCTCAACTTCAGGGACACAGCCCGAGACACGCAAAGACACAGGTGTTCTGAACTCAGGATCCAGCTGACACAAACGTTGGCTGAGAGCATCGTCTCTAAATGAGGGCCGATACTTCTGGAGCAGTCAGGAAGGCTCTCCATACCGGAAAACGGAGCTTTCTAATGCTGCCCTTGAAGAGGATGACCTTGGCTGCCTTCAGCCTAAGAGCTTCATGCTTGAAGCTCCAGCCTCAGGACCCAAGACCTTCTCTCCAGAATGACTGGTCCCCGCGGCCACCCTAGGAGCTCTGGCGCACAGCGTTCTGTGGGCAGGGAGGGTACTCAGGCCCATTCTCCTGGTTTTACTTCACCATGATTGCCACTTTCAATAGCAACATGAGTTATTTCATTTTTCCTTTTGATTACTTCGGATCTGGTTTTTTATTTACTTTGAACACAGTAGAATAAAAAATAATTGGGAGGTGCTTCCCAGCATGGTCTGAATAATTTCTGAGAGTAATAACAGGTATATGAGTCATTCGTTTTATCTTTCTGGCCTCAGTTTCCCTAAAAGCAACTGGGAAGGCGGAGGTTCGGATTAGATGCTCTCTAAGATCCTTCTTCCAGGTCTGTAGCGCTGGGGAGACACTCGCCTTCTGCTCACACTCTGATGCAGCCCAGTCTTCACTGTCGAACCATCTCAGGAACTTCAGGGGCTGGGGGGACAGTACATTTCCCAGCAAAACCTCTCTGCCTTCTGACACCCTGGTACCTTCTCTGGAAGGCCCTTGTTCAACAAGTTGTATCAAGCTTGACAGGATTTCTTTCCCTCCACCGTTTGCTCAGTTACTTTCACTAGAAGGGTTGAGAAAAGGCTCAAATCAGAGTCATCTTCATCTCGGAGAAGCTTTACCCCTGCCTCAGCCAACAGAAGGCACTGGGGTCCCTGGGGACTCAGCATCTTCGGGGCTGGTTGTCAGTCAGGAGGCCGTCTCCGTTCTCTCGGCTGTGAGTGGTGAGTCCTCTGTACCGTGCCTCCTTCCCCAGTGTGACCCCACCCCCTCGCCCAGCCTTCTCCAAGGGGTGTCTGTGAAACTTTTATGAAACTATCAACAACCTAATGAAACCCTGGTGTCACACATCAGGCAAGAAGCCCCGTTACGGGCGACCTGCAAAAACAAAACAACTCTCCCCTCGTTTCCCAAGGCTGGGCTCTGGTCAACCCTCCCAGGGAGGAAAGTTTTACGAATCCAACTAGAATCTGATGCTGCCTTAAAAACACCCCATGCAAGGACTTCCGCCATCGTTGCTTGCTCACCACCTACTTAGACCAGAGAGAAGACAGATTTGCAAAACTGAATGTGGTTTTGTAATCCTGTTGGGATTTTATTTCAGTGACCAGCAGAGGAAAAAAATAGCTAACGGCGGCCTCCAAATACCAGTCTCCTGAACACATGAATGGAAGTGGTTAGAGAAGGCTGAAATTCAGTGGAATAAACAAAAAACAAAAAACCATCACGGGAAACGGGCAAAGAGTCAACCCCACTGGGGAACACAGAAGTAGAAAGGTGACCAAGAATCAAAAAAACTGCCTTTCCTAGCAGCATGCCCTGGAATTCCTGACTAAATAAACTTGAACTCGCCATCGCCAGTAACGAACTTATGAGAAAAATAGCAGTGATGAAACGTTTTGGCTCCAACCAACAGGCCTCCCTCCAAAGGGCTCTGGAGAATTCAGACAGTGAAAACAACAGAGAGAACTCAAGGCTGGCCTCCCACCAAATCCCGCTGCCTGGCGTCCCGGCACTGAAGTCCTGCTTTCCAAACCTACGTGCATGCCTGAAAGGCTAACGACACTTGTGTCTCTCTCCGCGTGAGTCAGCTGTTCTCGGGATTCTTCTGCTCCAGCAAAACGCCACTGCGGGCGGACATGCCAGCGGAGGTCCTTCCAGAGGAACCTCCAGAAAAGTCTCATTCAACACACGCACGGAAAAACCCATCCTAAAGCTCCAGCCCGTCCTGATGACCACGTGGGGAGTGACAATGCTGCATCCCGTGGCAGCCACGCAGCTTTGTCGGCAGAAACAGAGTAGCCTTGGGGCCAACCTTCAATTATCGCTACTTGTAACACTGAGGCAGGAACGGTCTGCTCGGCCTCCTTTGCGGGGGGTCTCCGAGATCACCGGGGTGGGGTGGGGGGTGGCTGTGTTCTGATGGCGGAGCCCACATGGCCGGCTGGCCATGGCAGCATTGGGGTAATAGGGCTAAGATGGGGCTTTTGGCCTAAGCTCCACGTGGGTGCTAACTGGGCTGCCCTGTCATCCGCCCCTGGACACACTGCTTTGGCCACGTGGGCCCTGGATTCCCGATTTCAAAGCGGGAATGATAATGGCACCCAGGCTGGCAGGATTATTCTTATGATGATGATGTCGATGAGTTGCAAGCAGCGTGGTCCCCGGGGCACAAGAAACACAGAGTGAGGGACTGCCATGTAGCGGTCCCAACAGGCTCCATGCCTAAATAACTGATGACAAGCTTGTCCTGCTCGACAGATTGTAAGCCTCCTATGGCCAAGGCCATTCTCACACGGCTTTCCTTGTCCAAGCGGGAAAGAAAGCGAGGCCCTGAGCACTTGTGCTAAGTGAAACAGGCCAGTCACAGAGGTCGCATACTGTCCGCTTCCACGCAGATGATGTATCTGACGCAGCCAAACTCACGGAACGTAGAATGGGGGCTGCCAGACGCTGGGGGGAGTGGGGAGAGCGAGCTTCTCTCCAGAACGTGAAGAAAGTTCTGGAGATGGACGGCTGTACAGTGTGAACGCACTTAATGCCGGTGAAGGAGCAAAGCCGGTATATTTTGTGTTATGCGTATTTTACCACCATTATGTAAAAGTTAAAAAAGAAAGCGGGGGTTTGGGGGATTTAGTGACTGGTCAGTCACAAACCACCTGTCCTTGGGTGGCACCCTAACCGAAGCGCACTCGGGTTGGCAGCCGGCAGAAGGGACGCCGGGAAGAACTCCCGAGCTGGGCGTTCGAGTTGACTGCAGCTGCTCACGCTGGGGCCTGGGCTCTGTGTTTCTGACGTCTGCAAGCAACAACACTGACCCGGAATCTGTCTGTCCTAGTCACAGTCGAGTGTCCCCAGATCAAAGGGAGAGCGCCGAGTACGAGAGCGTGTGATGCTGGTGGGGAAAAGGGGCCGTCACTGTGGTCTGGAAGGAGGGGAAGCCGCCTGGGTCAGGGTCCGGGCCTATGGCTGTCTGGGCCAATCCCTGCACTGCTGCAGCCGCCCCCCCACCCCCGCCCCCGGAGGCTCAGAGGGGGGCTCAGCTGCCTGGCCCCACGGGAAGCTGTACCAAATTGAAAAAGAAGGCGAACAGACGTGGAAGTGACAAGTAACCCCGGGTGGAATGGGATGAGCCGTGGGGTCTGAAGGGCTAGTTCAAGTCCCGACCCAGACACTTCCCGGCCATGTGACCTGGAACAAGTCCCTTCACTTCCAAAAAATCAAAGAACTGGCAGAAGTGTTCCCTGAGGTCCTATCCAGCTTGGTCCAACTCTGATTCCATGCCAAACACCCTTCTGAATTTTTGAGAATTTGTGCAAATATAATAGACTCAGGTGAACTACTTCTCCAAAGGAATATTATTCGTTAGTGATGCATGAAAATGTTATGGGTGATCAAGTAAAAAAAATGCTGGGACTATGTCCTCTGAGAAGAATGGTGTCCAAGTTACACTGGTGGGGGAAATTAAAGCAAGAACAATTCCCGGGAGAGAGGAGAGGCCTTTTGCTGTGCAGGGACACGAGCCGCCCTGGACTAAAGGACAGTCCCCCCTCCCTCGCTCCTTGCTTAGCCCCAGAGTTGCCCCAACCCCCTTACCTGCATAGGAAGACACGGGGGAAATCTGCAGAGGGTACAGCTCACTCATGGTGACTGGTTGCTCATCGCTCTCAGTGGTCACCTCCACCACTTGGCAAATATCTGGTGGATTAGTGACAATCTCTTGATCCTCGATGTTGCTGTCCAGAGGTGACGGTCCTACAACTTCAAAGAAAAGGAAGCCATCACACACCAACGTCTCCTGATTTCACAATTCTAAAACACACTCTCAAGACAGAAAACCTTCCCCCGTGAAAGGCCAAAGAGCCAGGAGTCCAATTCTCAGTCACCACATGCCATCTGCCATGAAACCAAAGAACAAGCCTTAGCTTTGGGCTAATGACTCCAGAGAAGCAGCTTGCCAAGGACCTGGCTCCACACGCAGGACTATTTCCGGCAGGCCTGCCAATGGTGCTCACACGTGACAGTGTCCCAGACTTAACCCAGTCATGATCAAGGCTGTAGGACCACAGGCAGCATCCAGACTTAGCCCCAGGGCCAGACAGACTGTGCTTTGACCCCGACTCCCTTCTGGTCTCTGATCTCATTCTGAGTGAAGCCGAGGTGCTAGGTTCTGGGTCCTGGGCTTCGGAGAGACATCACCGTAGGCTGGTAAGGAGGAGAAACCACCCGTGCCGCCCCACGGCGCCACTCCTGGCTGTGGAATGCTCCACTCTCCGGCC
This sequence comes from Sturnira hondurensis, assembly GCF_014824575.4. Classification (NCBI taxonomy): domain Eukaryota; kingdom Metazoa; phylum Chordata; class Mammalia; order Chiroptera; family Phyllostomidae; genus Sturnira; species Sturnira hondurensis. Next base: position 5,375,703 of record NW_028081271.1, read on the forward strand.
CTCTTCCTGCTCTGCAGGCCACGCGGCCACTGGATGAAATATCAGACCAAGGGAGCACACTGATTTCGAAACCAGTTCTAACCCACGGCAGTCAGGGCGACCCCCCAGAACGCCGACAAGACGAATTCTGACCTCCTGGCTCTGAATCCTGCCTCCTTGTTTTAAATCAGACTTTGATATGTTGAGACTGTAGAGTCACGAGCGATTGTAAGAAATAACACAAAGAGTTCTCGTGCGCCTTGGACCCAAGGTCCCTCCAATGGTGACAGCGTGGAGAACCACGGGACAACACGAGCAGACAGACAGCCATCCCTGCCTCTCGCTTGGTGTCCTCCATTTCACTTGCCTTTCTTCTTACGCGCAGTTATGTATGTGCGCTTACTTCAACGCAATCTTATCACATACCTGCCACCATGCTCATCGTCACAAGCACCCCCCATGTTACTTTGTTGTCACCACACCCACCTTCCTCCACCCCCCTCGCCTTGCTGCTAGTCCCTGGCATCCACTCATCTGTTTCTGGCTTCTGTAATTTTTGTCATTTCAAGAATGTGTCATTCACTGACTCACGCAGCAACCCTCCGAGATTGGCTTTTCTCACTCAGCGTAATTCCCTAGAGATCCATCCATGCGAGTCACGGGGGTCAACAGCTGGTCCCTTTCCACGGCTGAGTAATATTCCACAGCAGGATGTTCCCGCAGCCTAACCACCACCCCTCCGAAGGACTCCTGGGTCGCTCCCAGTCTTTGGTGATTACAAACAGGACTGCCGCGAACATCTGCACACAGGATTTGCACAAACATGAGTTTCTGTTTCTCTGGGATAAATGCCCACGAGTGCAGTTGCTGGATCCTACGGCAACTGCATGTTTGGTTTCACAAAAAACTGCCGAACCGCCGTGTGGAGTGGTTGTATCATTTCTCACGCGCGCTAGCGGGTGGGGACAGTCTTTCTGACGCACACCCCCGTCAGCATCCATGTCCTCACACTGGTTGTCCCTTTAGCCACAGTGACGGACGGGTGTGGAGTAAGCGTTCGTGTGGCTTCGATGTCCACGCCCCTAGTGCCCTGCCCTCCTGTGAAACGGAGCTGACCTCACGCTTCAGGCGGCGGTGACTTAGATGGAATGCACCTGGGAACTGGCACCAACAGCCGCGCAGGCGCGACGGCGCTCTCCCGCGGGCCGCAGTGCTTTGCCATGCTAATCAATGTTTTACTCATGCTTCGTGTGTGAGTGATTTGAGTGTTTTCTGCCATGAAACTGACAGGGGACACCACGGTTATCCTGTTACAAATAAAGAAACTCAGGCACAGAGAAGTAGGACTACTCATCCAAAGTCACACAGCTAGCGTTACGTGCCGTGCACGCCGTCCCTGACCTTTTCTTGGCCATCTGCAAAATGTGCAGGTCAGGGAGGACGGCGGCCACAGGTCAGCCTTCTAGAGAGCCAGCCCTCGGGGACCAGTTCCTGTTTCCACTGCTCTGAGTGTTTTAACTGCTCAAGTAGTTCTGTTTATAAATGGATTCCTGTTTTGATCGCTTTGGGCCGTGGGGTGGAGGGGGGGTGAAATGACCAGCCTGAGGTAGGGAGAACACTACCTGATTTCTACTCAGGGAAGGTTTGAGAAGGAGTGAGAACTCCTGGTTCTCTGGTGAAGGCAGGAAAGGCACACAGAGGCTGGGAGGGGAGAGCTGGGGATGGAAGAGCCCACAGAGCCACAGTGCATGCAGTGGAAGGGGAAGTGGGAGGTGCCCAGGTCTCCCTGGGAGGGAGAGAAAGGAAGAGAAGGCAGGCAGGCTAAGTCCGGCAGGCGGCCCCCAGACTCCTACACCGTCCTTTGGAGGATTTCAGCATGAAAACATCAATTACGCAGTTCAGTAGACACAGACGGAACCAGGCATGGCCCGCTCTCAAGTTTCTTCTGCCTCTTCTCCCAAATAGAATGAAACAGCAGGAAAATGAGATTTTCCAAGTGCTAAGGAGCTGTTAGTGGGTAGAGACAGAAGCCCAACAGGGCGTGAGAATGTGTGTGTGTGTGTGTGTGTGCGGGTGTGAGGAGAGGGTGCATATAAGCCATACCCAGTCTCAGACAATTAGAGGCTTACATAGATTTGATTTAGACCAAAGCCACGCTAACTTCCAACACTGCAAAGTGCATTTCTCTTTTGCACTGTCATTCCAAACAGAAACAGCAAGCTAACCAGGAGTATAAACAATGGCAGCCGTTCAAGCATCTTTCTAATTTTATCCCTTCATCCTGACCAAGAATTCTCCCCCTCACTGTTTTTTTTTTCCCACAATGCGCAACTCTGTGGTGCAACAAGCCGAGATTTATTGAGCACCTACTTTGTACAAGACATTGCTGTCGAGTACTGGGAGGGGCAGAGAAAGACTGATGGGGTCGAGACTCTGGTGCCCCAGCAGCCCAGGAGCACTCTGGGCCGGAGCACAGCAACGAGAGGAAGCTGAGCACAGCAGCGAGGAGAAGAAGAAGGGGGCGGGGAGGAGTGAAGCCACGTGATGTGAATTGAGGAAGTGGAATTTTTTTTCCAGTTCGAGGAATCAAAGGCTCCTATGAGGCCTTGGGGAGGGGAAGGCGGGGAGGCGAGCAACAGGCAGTCCTCACAATGCCTCCGTTTTTTTGGAGCCTTTTCCTGACCAGCCCAGAACAGCCCGCCCTCTCTTTTCTGCGTGCCTCTCACTCGCTGTCCCCGCTGTTCAGCCAAAACTACAATGTGACAGGACCTTGTGACAGGTCTTGACTGTCTGCCTCGCACCACAAGTTAATTCCACACATCCTCACTTATGTTCTCATCTGGGTGTCCCCTACGACCCAAATAGGGCCCCCAAGAGAGCAGAGGACCCGCAAGAGGACATTTTGTGCCCAGACGGGGCAGAGGCTTTTCCCACCTCACCCCAGACAGCAGCGCCAAGAACCCCTGCTGGATAAATAGCGAGAAGAAGCAATGGAGCGGGGCAGGGGGGGGCTCGCTGACAGCAGCCAGAGGCACGGCCACTCTCAAACACCGGATGTGACAACGCACATTTTGTGGAAAACTCCAAGACACCTAGCCAGTGGGCTTTTCCAGACCAAGATTTCAAGACACCTAGCCAATGAGCTTTTCCAGACCGAGATGAGGTGGAGAAGACGTGGTCAGCCACAGCTCCAGAGGCTGGGGGGAGAGGGTGGGGACATGCCCCAGGCGGTGAGAAGATCCCATGTCTCGACTGTGTGGTCCTTACACAATGGGATCCCTCTGTCAAAATTCACAGTACTGCATGCCTAAGAGGGGTTCGTTTTATACTGCATTTTGCTTCATACATGTGCCTTAACACACAAGAAGTAGATAAGCCCCTCTACTCAGCTTTCAAAATTAAATTTATTGGGGTAACATTGGCTAAAAACTTTGTGTAAATTTCAGGCGTACGACTGCACCTGCCTACTCTACTGTGTGCTCCCCACCGGAAGCCCAGTCTCCTTCCTTCGCCATATATTTGACCCCCTTTACTCTCTTCTTCTGGCTGCTGGTGGCCAGGATCCACAAGTTAAGTCTTTGCTTCCCAGGCTACAATCTGGATCCTCAGTCAATTTTGTTACATCATCTGTCCAGCCAGCTATCCCCTTGGGAGTGCGTTGCTTTACGCCTTGGGCAGGGGTGGCCACTTCTCTCCACCTGAACATGACTGTGGGCACTTTAGAAACTTCCCCCACTCAGAGTTACAAGCTCTAGAGAGAAAAAGGGAAATCACAAAATCTGAGATGCTCTCTGACCGTGCTGTTGCCACGGTCCCTAGTCAATCTCTGTCTCCATGGCAACTCATTTCCTTGGACCACCAATCTCTGCCACACATTAGGTAATGACTCATGATAACTGAAAAGTCACCAGAATGGCAAACGTTTTAGCAATCCACTCCAGCAAATAAGGTTAGAAGTGGCACCCAGCTGGCTGCTTGAGAGTCCCAATTGATAAATAATAATAATAATAATAATAGCAAACCTAACATTTTTGCCTCCCCCATGACTCACTCACAGGCCCCCACACCTGACAATGAAGATTCCGTCCTCATCTTCATTTTAGACGTGAGGGCAGACATCCACGAGAGTGAAATGACCAATTCAAGGTCAGACAGTCAGTTAAATGCAGAACCAGGATTCAAGTTCAGCTCCGCCTGACCCCAAAGCCCAACTCCAGGGCCTCACAGCACGGTCGCCCTAACAGGGAGTTACTAAGTTCAAACTGAGCGACTCTCGGCTTCCTAAGCCCCTCGTAGGGTAAAGACACTCGATTCTCACCTTAATGAGACTCTGGGATGATAACAATAATGAAATTGCTTTTCAACAGTCCTTTATGGGGTGCCAGGGAAAAGTCCCCCAAAGGTTAGAGAGTTAGAAGCCCACTAAGTGTCTCCAGATTATTAAGGCTGGCACATGAGGAAAAGAGCCACACGCAGGAATGCAATTTTATCTGGACCTAGTTGCTGAGAATTACAGCAATATTATTCATGGCTGGTTACTGATGAACTGGTTTGAGTCCTTAAAAGGTCATTCTGACTTTATTAATAATTGTTGACCTAACACAGGGCTCTGCTGGAGAAAGCTATCGCCCCCATGCCTCAGAGAATGCTTATTTTTTTTTAAATTTTATTTGTTCATTTCTAGAGAAAAGGGGAAGGGAGGAAGAGAGGGAGAGAAATATCGATGTATCAGATGTGTGAGAGAAACATCAATGTGAGGTTGCCTCTTGTGCACCCCAACCAGGGACCTGGCCCACTACCTAGGCACGTGCCTTGACTGGGGATCGAAACGGCGACCTTTTGGTTCATAGGCTGACACTCAACCCACCAAGCCACACTAGCCAGGGCAGAAAGCTCATTAAAAACAGAGAGTTTTTGCCCTGGCTGGTGTGGCTCAGTGGATTGAGTGTGGGCCTGCAAACCAGAGGATAGCGGTTCGATTCCCAGTCAGGACACATGCCTGGGTTGCAGGCCAGTTCCCAGCAGGGGATGCACGAGAGGCAACCTACATTGATATTTCTCTCCCTCTCTCCTTCCCTTCCCCTCTAAAGATAAATAAATATATATATTAAAAAAAGAGAGAGTTTTAGAAGCAAAAAGGACTGTGAAGGTGGGTGTGTCCTCCTTTACAGCTGAAAGCAGCTAAAACCCAGAGAGGCTGGGAAAACTGTCAAAGTCACGGGCAGCTACAGGGTCACAAATAAGGCTTACTAGAGGGCATATAAAACCAGGCCCACCTTGCAGGACCGTGGAGAGGAGTTTCTTGTTGGCCCGACCTGGAAGTTTGAGATTTGGAACTGTTACCAGCAGCCCTGATGACATAGCACAGAGGAAGTTACTTTTCTGACGAAATGTATGTTAATATCTTGTGATGACATCATAGCCCTAATCATAATATTATCTTCCCACCTTATAACCACAGAGCGGCAGGGTCAGTACAGTCATTTCTGTTTTAAATATGAGGAAACTGAGTCTCGGTGAGGTGAGGGAGGTCGCCCAAGGTCACGGGGGCAAATACAGACTGCAGAGATAGGTCTAGTAGCCAAGTGTTTTTAACTTCCAATCTAGTGTACTTTAAATAAAATAATAATAACATAAAGCATGGCCACAGTTTGGTCCAGCAGCCCAAAAGCAATGGCAGGACCTGTGGGCCACTCGCCTCTGAGCTGGCCGGGCAGACTGCCCCCCGCAGCCACGGGGGGCTGGTGCAGGTGCTGGGAGGCGGGGTGATGCCCAGGTACACTCTCCCCCAACCCAAAAACACAGTGTCTCACACTGGGGAGCAAATAAGGTGTCCCGGCCAAACCCAGTGGAGTTCACCACTGTGTCTCGAGGGTCGGCAGTCTGGGAGCAGAAATGCAGGTGGGACTTCCCAGGCCGGCAGCCAAACCTGCTGGAGGAACTGTGCGTCCTATGCTGTGTCTGCAGCGAGAGCGCTAGTGGCCACCCCTGTGCTCTCCCTGAACGGTTCAGAATCATTCCAGTTCAACAACGCCCGTGAGAGAGGTGGGCAGGAGTCCAGTCACAGGATACTGGGGCCAGGAGGGAGATTCCGGGTCTTTGTCCTGGGGGTGACGGGGACAGGGTGAGGCGGGCTCTTTTTCTGAAACCACTCGGTGTGGAGAATGGGTGGGGAAGGGACAGAATGAAAGCAGAGCTCGGGCGAGGGAGGCAGAGGTGCCTGGGAGCAGCATCAGAAATAGAAAGGGATGGATTTGAGAAATATGTTGCGGGAAGACAAGATTTCAGAGTTAATTATCAGTGAGGAGGGTGGAACGGGAGCGGGGGAAGGAGAAAACATACACAGCCTCATAAAAGGATGGCCAGTTTCTTGGGTAAATAAAGAGTTCTTAAGGGTGGAAACATGAAGGCCAGAGTCCAACTGCCCGGCACGCTGGTTGCACACAGCAGCTGGGAGCGCATCCATCACAGTCTCAGCGCTGTGAGCAGGATTTCCGAGAGAGTCCAGTCCTCGGGAGAAAAGTAAGGGTCTCGTTGGTTCTGATCTGGGTATACTGTGGTCTCTTGGTTCACGCTCCACATGGGGTTTCCTGCTGTTCTGAGTTCTCTAGGGGTCCCAGCAAACTCGGGTGCCTTGCCTGGGGCCCCCAGTCCTGAGGGGTGAGCAGCTTAGCACTCCCACCCTGCCAAGAGAAGGCATGGGGCACAGCCTGCCGAGAACCAGCATGGGAGACCCTCTGTGCCCCCTCTTAAGAGCTGGTGCCTCCCGTCAAATGATCCACCTGAAGCCCAACTGATCCTGTATATGGAGGTTTTTGTATGTCGAGCACCAGGAAAAATGGCGAAAAGAAGAGGGAACAAAGGGGCTGGAAGAGACGAAGACACAGCTCCACAACCTAGGCCACCTCTGGCCACCCTCCAGTCACTACGAATTCTGGTGCCAGAGACCCGGGTGGGGGGCCCACGGGGGTCTCTGTGGTGTCAATCTGGTTCTCCCGAGACTTCACTCCTCCCCGCGGACACCTGAGTGTCTAAGCTGGCCTAAAACAGCTACGTGGGGTACACTTTAAAGTCAGTCAGATTTGGAAACAATTACCAACAGAAAAATAAAATAGTACATCCTCCAAGGCATATTTTGGGCAGCCAGAATCAGGACGAATTCCCAATTGCGCCATTTCCTAACTTCTGTGTGCTTAGTCACTCCGGGTGGCTGGACTAACCTCAGAGCACGATGAACGGCCTGCCTTGCTCCGCGGCGACCTTTGCTTTATGGAAGGGTGGGGCTACCCTTATCACGACACACAGTGGGTTATGAAGCCCCGCCCGGGCGACTCGGACAGACCACCCACACCTGCCCACCTGCACCCCGGCCTGGAGACCACGCCCACGGAGCTCAGCAACAGCTCAGCCAGGCCAGGCACGGTGCCAGCGGGGCAGCGTCAAAGCCACTCGACACGTTGCTTCTGAAAACAGAAGTTGCCATACACACAAGGCAATACAATGCTAACGAGAAGTACAGCTAGAAATAAGGCGTTTTCTCCCTCCCCTTCAAAGGAACGCAGGGACTGGTCGTTGGGGGAGCTAACCTGTGCGTGTAACCCTACAGGAAAGCTGGGACACTAAAGGGCGTGTCTGACACACCGGGAGGGCACGCCCGTCTTCGGTGCCCAGTGAGAAAACAGGCAGCTGTTATGGGCCAGAAGGCACGGCCGGGATGCCGCCTGCTGGCACCTGCGTGTGGGTGGGCGGGGGGGGGGGGGTGCGTNTGGGGGGGGGGGGGGGGGGGGGGGGGGGGGGGGGTGCGTGCACACGCGCACTGTCTTCTTGCCCTGATCTGTGGGAAGAATACACTTGTCAGGGTAGGGCACCCTTCATGTTTTGCACACTTACTGGATTTGTTTACAAAACAGCCTCGCTGTCCAGAGTGAAAGGCGTTGGGTGTCTACACTGGACCAAGTTAATGATGTTCCATCTACGGCCTGTGCTAGGAGCCCACCGACGCAGTGAAGAAATGCTACCTTACGAGCCCCCGTGTCCGCTCCCTGTTCTAACCTTCTGAACATCCGCTCACAAGAGCAGAACGGAAGCTCCTCGGGGCTCCCACCTTGGTGCCTAAGCACAAAACTGAAATGAGCTCTTGAGTTTAGAAACAAATAAACTGAAAGTGAGAAACGGTGGCATCTAAAATAATGTTTTAAGGAGACTCGGATGCCACAATGGTCTTGGAGTTCGAACCCCTATTCCCAAATGCCCAGGACAGGGGTGGCTGACCAAGAGTCACAGGGGGTGTGTGGACAACAGCTCTGTGAGGTTTATAACCAGAGGCAGGGTGGCTGTCGGCAATGACCATGAACGACCCATCCTTCTAAACACTTGTATGGCACCACTCCGTATGTAATAATGAACCTTCATAACAGCCACCAACTAGAAAGCAAGACGTATTCAAACTCATTTTCCTGCCCTCCATTACTGTTTTATTATTAAGCCAAAGGAGAGAGTCACTTAATCCAACCGGTGATTCCTAACCCAACCTACGTTCATCTTGGCCCCAGCAGGAACGACTTGTCACATGAGTACCCAGCCCCTGTGACTCCGCTCACAGCGGAGACAAAGGACCATCGCCCTGAGGAATTACACACTGAGACTCAACCAGAATAAATGAAAGCCCACTGCTGCCTCCACGGGAGGGTGGGGAAGCAGCGTGGGCTCTCTGCCCAAAGGGCTCAGGAGGGAAGACAGCTGGGCCCCTGGTCAGGCACAGCGCCTACCCCCAGAGTGGAGTGACCAGAACATCAGATCTTGATGACCTCTCCCAGCTCGAAGCAAATGGGCCCCATGCAGAAATGCCCCCTGTGACGTGAGCACCAGGGGAAGGCCAGGCCAGGCCTGCCCTGAGGTTCCGCCTGCTCTCTCCCTTCTCCCTGAATTCTGCCAGACTCCTCTGAGCTTGAGGAACCCCCGGATGCGTGGTTTTACTTCCAAAACTCCAACCCAAGGGGAGCAAGGGTGACTGGTGTCTGCAGGGCCATGGCCTCCCGTCTGCACCCAACTGAGAGGGAGAAATGAAGGCGCCTAGGTGGGAGGCGGGCTCTTGTAGCCCCGTTAATCTCACTGGTTCCTACGCATCACACTGTTTACAAGGTGAAGCAAGTTTGATGGGCCCAAAGGTAGCTGAGGGCAAGGCCTTGCTGGTGGATTCTGGAGCTGGGCCCCCGCTGTTGCTCAGGGTCCCCAGCCACCACTCACGGCAGCATCTCAGTTGGACTGAGGTAAGAGTGCACACTTGTCACCCTCCTGCCTAAACCTGCCCAAGGGGTGTTGACACTGTGCTTGTACGTCCAACATTTGTGCACTTTATTGTCACGCTTGAATTAAGAACAACTTTTTGGAAATCACCTTCCAGCATTTTGGAAATGAAACCCCACCTCCTCCCTCCAGCCTGCAAAGGCCCCCTTGCCCTACCCTGGCCCCCTCCCTGAGTGGAACTGCATGAGGCCACTGTGGGGAGTCACACTGCCTTCCTTCTGGGCCTCCACGCCAGCCCCACACCGCCCCTCCTCACCCACCCGGCTTCAGGGGAAACACCACTGCCTGGAGACGCCTGAATCCAGCCCCTGGTTCTCTCCTGTCTCCATTCTTTTCCTGGGCAGCCGTAGCTATGGGTGGCTTTGTTTACTGTCTCTCCTGTGAAACTGGGGATGGGCTGCCCGCTCCCCAACCTAGTTCCTGCTCACAGTCCCAAGTCTGGCACAGCGAGGGGTGCTCAAGACTCTTAGTGCGACCGAAGTGTGCCCCTTGGCAATAGGCCTCTGTGCCTCAGTTTCTTCCTCTGGAGGTGAGTGCCACCGGGGTGGCAGATCTGCCCGGAGCAGGTACTCGGGTTTCCCGTCTCCTTGCTCCCAAGTTAAATAAATAACTGTCCACGTGAGCCTCTATTGAAAGGTTGAGAGGTGCTAATCATTAGCCACTGGGGAAATAAAACCATTCGGTCTCCTTGGACGCTCCGTCACCCTTGGCCTATTTTCTTGAGGCTGAACTATCGGGGTTCCTTGGTCTGATCCTCGAAGACCTGTATTTGTCAACCTTGAAATCTGGGGGCCAGAACGCGCAGTCTGAGATGGTTCCAAGACCCCCTCCCAATGGGTACGTCGCCGCGAACCATGTTTCACAAATCTTGGCCCCCAGAGGGCCGCTCGTGTGTATAGAAAAGGAGATGTCAAAACAGTTTACCTATGATGTTCACCGTACTATCCACTTCATTTTTTATAGCTGAAGTCAGGACCGCGTACTCAGGAGAAAGATCACTTACTCCATTACTAAGCCCCAAAGGTGAGTCAACTGGTTCTTGCTAGGAAGAAGAAAAGAAAAAAGAATTGAGAACACTTCCTTTTCCCTCCCTTTCCTCAGCTTCAACTCTATCCTCTGTCTACGTTCTTTAAGGCTAGGGTCGCCCCCTTATTCTGCGCAGTGTTCCTCCTCCAAGGCCATGGCGCCAGCACATCTGCCTGCCTTTCGGATATGGTTATACCTGCGCGCAGTGGTCACGGTTCCGCAGAGCTGGGTGAGTATCTAGGTCAGGGGTGTCAAAGTCCTTTCCACTGGGGGCCACATCAGCCTCGCAGTTGCCTTCAAAAGGCCGAAATAATTTTAGGACTGTCTAAATGGGACTACCCCTTAACCGTTAAGGAGTTGAAATTACATTCGGTCCTTTGAAAGGCAACCAGGAGGCTGGTGTGGCCCCCGGTGGAAATGAGTTTGACACCCTGGACGATATCAAGTGCCTTGCACCCAGATTTCACGTTGTCCTTCTGGAAGGGAGGGAGTGCTCCAAAGGGCGGACTCCTGGCTTTCTCCCAAAGGGGCAGCCACGCCACCTCTTTTACGATGACTTCTGAGGAAGAGATCTTCCCTGCATTTCCAAGGAAAGTTATCTCAACCACTGGCCCAAGGACAGGAACCCAGAGGACACTGTGGATGAATTCCCCTCAGATACGGTTTGCCCCGGACTCTGGCCACCCGAGCATCCTGCCCTGGGTAGGCGGCTGATAACTCAGGCCAGACTCACAGCCAAAGTCTCCCTCCCCTGAAGGAGTCCAGTCGAGCAACCCACACCCACGGCTTCACAGAGACGCCTCCAAAGGGCCCGAACGTCCCATGCAGCTCAAGAGGCCGCACATTCATACTGATGGAACAATGAGACAGACTTCCTTTTCTTTACACAGTCCTCTCCGTTCTGCTTTACTCATGCGCGCCATAACCCTCCGGTCTCCGAGAGGGCCGGCCAACCCCGGGAGACCCGGCCCGGAGGTACGCCGTGACTTCCAACATTCTGCAAAACTGCACTTGAGTCTGTGACAGCGATCAAGCCAGACAAAAAAAAAAGAGCCACACAGGACAACTCCTTTGGGAAACCAAAATGAAGAGGAGGGTGGAGGTGCGGAGAGAACACAAGACAAGAGCGTAGCATCATGTGGTATGACTGTGCTTTGAAAACTCCGGAGGGTCGAACACCTCTAAGGCATGCGGAGCATTTTTATCAATTTATTTATGCGCTACTTGGAATCAACAACGAACCTCCCCACCCAAAGTGACCTAGGGAAGTCACACAGGGAAGGAGGAAGGAAAAATGTCCTCCTCCTTCCTGATCCCGCCTGGCAAGTTCCTACCACCCCAGCTGCAACGTCAAAGACATGACTTCACTGCAACAGCTCGGTTCTAAACACGGACTAGAGGAAGCCCACACTGCTTGGCTGACCCGATGCGCCAGAAGGCAAACACGAGGAAGGGCCCAGGGCAGCCTCGCTGGGCAGAACTGGTCCCCCTTTCTCCTGCAGCCTCTCACGCTTTCCCCTCTTGAACAAGTTGCAAATAAGAAGTCTGTCCTTTCTGGAAAAAAAACTCACTGGCTGGTGACTTGAGTCACCATCTTCTGCATTCCTCCAGAGCCAAACTTCTGAATAAGTATCTGCCTTCTCCACCTGCACCCTGGCACCCTGGTCAGAGGCTGCAGTCCGCTGCCTCTCCACTTGAGGATTCAAGCGTCTGGCTCCCTGAGGCTTATGCGGGGGGGGGGGGGGGGGGGGGGGNGCGGCGGTGTGCAGGGAAAGACAGGCCTGGCTTTGCAGTCACGCAGGCCTGGGCTCAAAGCCTGGCTCCTCCACTTCTCACTAGTTCAGGACTTTACTGAACCTCTTTCAGCCTCTCTTAGGGCCTGCAGGGCAGCTGTTGACTGAGGAAAACACACCAGGGCCGATGTCATAAAGATGAGATATGGAGGCTAAACGAGATAAACATGCACCTGGCACTCTCTTAAAAAATGCTCGCTGTTGTGTGCCGCCGCCAATAAAACTCTGCCTGCCCCATGCACTGCCCTGTCCTCAAGGCCCTTTCCCATAATGCCAGACTCCAACGCCCCCCCAGGCAGAGTGGGCGCTGCCTCCCAATGAGATAAACACCTGACGCTGCCGTGGGCCCCCACCTTTCCGAGGGCACCTTCCTTCTCACTCATTTCCTCAATGGCTGTGCCCTTTGCACGTCCCTTCCCCAATCACACCCTGTGTTTCACTCACTCCCATTTCCTCCATTCCCTCAAAAGCAACTAGAGAACACGTGAAGGAATTATAGAAAGAACTGGTCGTTTTTATGGGTTTCTTTTGTTATTGTTTACTCACTCAGCTGCTAGGTTTCTCGTAAAAGTGATGAGCCACTCAGACGTGCACAGACTTAAAAACCTAAATTATCCTGATTGCTCAATGGCAGGCCTCTCAGTGTTTCACGGGGTCTATAGTTTAATTAGAGGCAAGTGATATTTTATCACTTTTCACTTGAGAAAACTGTGACTCAGGGACGAAATTCCTTTTCCAAGGTCACACTCCTTTCTTTCAGCCTGCAGAGACACTGGAACTAAACTCCGTCTTTGATCCTGAGACACGGTCCGATTCCAGGAGCTTTCCGTCTCAACGAGCCCTAATTCCAGCAGAGACTGGGACGGACTGTTTCCAGCGCCGTTCACCGGAGCGTCCCTGCCCTGAACCCTGCCCTGCGTCCGGAACGGAACAGCGGAGTCCACCGGTGGAGACTGGGCGTGACTAGCCTGCTCCCACCCCCACTTCAAAAACAGCCTGTCCACTCCAAAGTCTCCAGGGCTACCAGTTCCTTGGTACGACCGCTCTGGAAGGACAATGTCATAAGCTGTACAGTGAGCTGGACCTGGGGCCCCCCTGGAAAGGTCTCCATCCGGGGTGCAGAGGACCAGGGACCTTCACTACACTCAGTCGGAAGTTGTGCCATGACTGGCATAGGAATACCTAAACCCAAACCCTCTTTTTCTGCATTTAAAGCGAGAACCCCCAAACAAAGCCAGGCTGTACAGTTCCCAATGGAACATGTGTTCAGAGACCCCGCAGGTCGCAAACGGCCTTCGTCCACAGTGCCTATCAGTCCTCCAGGTGCCCACTCTGCCTTGCCCCCACCTGACGCACCATAACCGGGCCTGGTTCCCCCTGAGCCGGCCCCTTCTTCCTGTTCCCTTTCTTACTTTGGATACGTGCCCTTCCCTGGATCAAGCTGTCCTGGTTTCCAACCCTCTCAGCTCGCCCCAGAGAAAACCAAAAGGAAAAGGCGGCACTTGGGTTCAGAGTCTTCCCTGGTGCATTAACTCTGCCAAACGCTTATGCCCGACAACATTTTTTTCTCATTATAAAATCCAAGTTTTGGTCTGCAGGTTAAGGGATTTTCAAAGACAGCAAACCAGCATCAGAGAGAGTCGAGGAACAGGGCAGCCTTTCTTACCCTTTAAAATAACGCAGCTTTGGTTGGTCTCAAAGCCACACGTGCTTGGGTCACAGGGCAGCAAGCTCCAAGCCCATTCTGTCTCGTCCCTGTGCCACCATCCCCTGTCTACATGTCCCATTCCCTGAAGCGGGACATAGTGGCCATAAGCCCATTTCCCACCCCGACCCACCCCAACACACCCCCTGAGTACTCTAGTTCATCTCTGCAAATCCAGTCTCCTTGAGGCCACAATGAAGAGCATCCCTAGGGCTCTCACTGACAAAAGTTTCAAGCTGACAGCTGGGCTTCATAAAAGGAGTCGGGGGAGGCACGTTGCACCCACCGAGGCCACGAGACCACTGGAAACAGGAGCACTAGTAAAACACGCTGAAGCCTCCTGCCTGGTCCTAGAATCCCCTCCCTCCTCCCCTTCTTTCCTAGGAACTGGATCCTCTTCATTCTCGCCCTCCCCACTCCCACTTCAACTTCCCCTTTGACCTTTCCCCTTGGCTCACTTTTCTCCCCGCCTCCTCCTTGGTCTCCGTCTCATCCCATACAGCTTCTCTGTTGGAGAGGGCACCTGTCTGCACGGCCTCTGACAGCATCCTTGGGTACATGACCACACACTTGTCCACTGGTCAGACATTCCCTTTAGAGGCTCTCTGGTGTTTCAAACTCAGTATGTTCCAAGTTAAACTCACCCTTCACAAAACAGGCACCATTCCTGACAAGCCCCTCTGGGAGGGTTGAAAACTCAGGGCCTCCCATTGACCCACTCCTGACTTCGTCCTCTGTATCCCCTTCCCTCCCGCACAGCAACGTCCCCTCCTTCCCAGCCCACCTGCCACCCTCCTCATCTAAGCCCCTTAACGCAGCCTCTCCTGCCCCACTCCTTCCTGGCTCCATGAGAAACACTGGCCTCAAAAACCCATCCCATCATGCTCCACCTCTTCCCCAGGACCGTGGCCATGGCTTGTTTCACACGATCACCCACAGAGGTTATTCAGCCAACCAGTTTGCACACTGTGCTCTGAGCGGTCGCCTTCTGATGAAGACTTAAAAACTGAAGACCTCTTGCAACCAGGGAAGGGACCACTCTGGTATCTGCCCTGATAGGTGGTTGTCTGGCCAATCTTGGGACAGGGACAGGAGCTGTTGTGTTTTAACCCAGCTGCGGTCACTGTTAGAACCAACTGCTCTATCAGGAGGTTCTGCTAAACCACTGCCTGCCTCCCGTACCTCCTCCCCGGAGGACAGCACTCAGAACTCGCACAGGCCAGGCCTACTCCCGACCCAGTGACTGGAGCGGTCCTCCTCCATTCTATTTTGCACCATAACAACAACTCTTTGATCTGAAAACTCTTTATAATTTCAAAGCCTGCATCTTTCATCTGCAAACAATCCTCAGAGGCAGGAAGTATTAATTTCGGATCCTCCCTACCTATGTGGCTTTGCTTCCCATTGTTCCCCCGCCCCCCCCACCCACCTCCTGTTGTGATGAAGCTAGTTTCCTGACTCACCCACGGGAGACCACACAGCAACACGAAGTTCCAGGCCCTCGTGCAGGACACCCCTGGGTGCTAGGGAATGAGCTCCATTTCATTAGATCCACCCCCTGGGGCCTGGCTCAGACCCCGAGGCCTCGGAGCGGCTGGGAGGCCCTGAGCCTGGTCACAGACCACAGGTTCTGGGGCTGGACTCATTTGGGTTAAAACTTCAGCTCCGCAAAGCAGTGCAACCTCAGGAAAATCACTCAGCCTCTCTGTGCCTCCACCCCTCATGTGCAGAAGGGAGACAACCTACCCATAGCAGGGGGCACGCAGGGGGCACCGAATGAGATGATCGTTTGAGCCTGGCACTTGGCAGAGGCCCCCAAATGTCAGCGACCACGCCTCTGTTTTACTCATCTCTAGCCTCATTGATCTTGACATTGTGGTACTTTTGAAACACATATATGCATTGGTGATGTACAATCTAGTATTGACTCACTACTGTGTTCCTGATTTTTACTTCCTTCCTATACTCCCTTTACTTTAACCTCCTTAGTTACCGCCATGCAGGTGGGCCTAGTGAGAATGGCTCACTGAGTACACAGGAGGCACTCCCTGGGGGAGCGCCAGGGAACACGGCGGCAGCATCTCCTGGCCAATGGGCTGTGGGCCTCCCTGTCTCAGGGAGGCTGTTTACTGAGAGGGCACACGGCATGGAGACAAGCTGCCCGTGGGACCCCAGAACAATGCCGACCATTGGTCTGCATGCTCTGAACACACTTTGCTTATTAAAACCTCAGTCCAACTCACACCGAACGAGGACTGGGAAGAGCCTGCTTCCACAGCCGATTTCACACCTGGTTACAACACGCATGCCAGACTTCCTCAGCGGAAGAAACCCACGGAGCACGTCGGGCGGCAGATTCGCACAGGACACACACACTCCAAGCTTAGATGTTTTCGCACGCCACCAAAGTAATGCCCTACTAGCTCAGGACGGATAAGGCCCTGTGATCACACAATTCCAGACTCCCCGGAGAGTGGAAACATCCTACAGAAGCAGTAAGAGAACACTATGGCATCGGCGGTTACCGGCCACAGAACCTGGGGGACCCTTGTCCACGTTCCACTGTAGGACAGGTACCTGCAGATTCCAATTCAAAAGATGAAATCACCTGCCTCCTGCTGAGGGAACAATGTCCCTTTAAGAGGCCAGTTTCTGGCGTTAGCCATGTCTTCATCTTCACAGAAGATGTCACAGTGTGCATTGGGCCAAGACGGATTTGACCTGCACGGCTGTGCCTGAGAGGGGCCTGTCCCTTGCTTTCCTGGGCTGCTGTGGCTGGGGCTCCCCCAGGGCTGTGCCTCCTATGACTTGTTCATCTGAGTGGCCATGGGGAAGACGCTGCCATTGCAGATGTGACCCAAGTGTCCTTTACTTAGGAGAACACCATGTGTCATCTAGTCTAAGACGCACCTGCCCACATCCCTGAAACAGGATGTGCCTTATAATCAATTCTGTGCCGTGGTTTCGTTGCAAGCAGATTTTCTTGTTTCAAGAGATACACAAAATAATGTTGAAAGGCGAGCATATGTTACTCCATTATTATTTCTCCATTAACTACCTCCTAATGTAAAACCCCTCTCCTGCCCCACACGCCGTGTTTGTTTCTGCATCTACTCGGTCAGCAAACACTCGGGCGTGTATTCAGTGGTCACACACGCGGTGACCATCCATTTTGCACTGGGCACTGCGCCCGCTGCCGTGAGAGCAGCAGGAAGTAGGATCGCCCAGTCACACTGGAGATGACGGCAAATTCTTCAACGCCGCAGATCGGTGGGGAAGTTACACTTTTCTGACTGAACAACACTGATCAAAACTCCAAACTTTGGAAGACTTGATACAAGAAATAACTACATTTTTTGAATCACAAGGAACGATAAACATCTTTTCAAGTGAGGTGGGGGCGACCTGTGCATTACAAAGCACTGAAGAGACACGCCCACCCGGCACCAGAGTGCGCCTGACACGCACCTCGATTCCAACGAACAGACGGCACAGACACCCGAACTCTGATGAGGCAACTGCAGATCTGACCACCGGCTATTTGATGGTCCTGGGGAACTACAGACCGCCTATCTTTGAAAGATCAATACTGAAACATTTATGGAAGAAATGATAGGATGTCTGGAATTTGTCTCTAAACGTTGAGCTAAATACACCATGCGACATTGTTGACGTCAAACATGATTAATACTGAAGTCGGGGGGGAAGAGCTACGGAATACATTTCACCCGTCTCTCCTCTTCCTGAGTGTATAAAACTTTTCTACAATAAAAAGTTACAACAAAAGTGGGCCTTCTGACCTTGCTATATTTAAAATAAGTCAAAAACTAAAAATGCTGAACATGAAACTGGGGGTGTGGCTGTTAAAATTCTCTGCCTAAAATATTTTTTCCGTTCTAGAGAAAGTATGTCTGAAATATTAACTGTTTCTCTAAGTTTTCTCTCAAACTCTACCTTCACAAGTCTAACTTTGTATCTGAAGTAAGTTTTTAAACAGTCTTTCCTCCTAGATTGACACACTGGCTTAGTTTTTAAACACTGTACTGTCTTGAACAGTTTGTTTGTTTTTTTAATTCAACAGTTGACTCCAGATTAGAAATCAGGATCCTTGGCATCTCCTTTAAGTTCAGTTCTAAATAACGGTGTGACCTTGGCCACTTGACCCACAGACATCACTCAGCTCCCTGGAGCCTCAGTTTCTCCGTCTGCCAACAGAGCACACCGACTCTGGGGATCTGGGGCTGCAGCGTCTGCCCCCCACCTAGCAGCTGAAGCTCGCCTTCTGTTTTGCACAGGATGTCTGACTGTCCTCTGGCTCGTCAGCAGGAGCTACCCAACCTGCACACAAAGATGCTCGCAGCCTCCTGAAAAGCTCTCACACACACACACACACACCCTGATGGAAAACCTTGCGGAAGGCTGCTTTCCTGGTGGAGCAGGAAAAAACTCCTTAGAGTCCCATGCTAATGCCGTGCCGGATCTCAGCTAGGTCCCCCACCTAACGGCCTGTCACGGACTGCATCTACAACACACAGGTAACCCATTCTAATACAAGTAGACGATATTTCATGTAGTACTTTAAAATACACTAAATAGCCTGAAAATGTACTTCATATCATCAAGTAGCAGCAGGCTGCTGGAGCTGAGATGGTAGTAAGGGATGAGCTGGCGATAATGTGGGGACTGGGGGGAAGCTTGGGACTGTCCAGCTCCGTGTGAATTCGGGACTCATTCATAAATTTCTCAGTGAAACTGGATGAAGCAGGGGTATGTGTACATGCGTCTGCAAGTGGGGACATGACAGCAAACAGACGTGTAAAGCACACAAAACACAATAGCAGCAGAAGAGAGATTAAGTACTTCCCAGGCGTCACATTACTCGTTTTTAGGAAGCAGAATATGAATTACTAACATGGTCCCAAGTTTGGCCTTCACCCCGAACAACCAAAGATTACCTTGATGTGCTTCACTCTGTCTTCCTTTTCTGTCTTTGGTTTCTTTCCTGTGGCAACAGAAAATAGTTTGGAGTTAACCCATGAAGAACGTAACAGAGAAACATTCTTCCCTAAGCTGAAGGCTTTCTAAAACTCTCCGCGAACCCAGACATGCTTGAATCTGTCCGTGGCCAAAATTTTGAAGGTGTTACTGCCTTTGTGACCTGAGAGTCATTGTCCCCAGCCAGTAAGGGCAGAATTATCATCCACGGGGTGAACTACAGACACAGAAACAAAGCCCAAAGGTATTACAATATATATTAAGTGGTCAATTGTGTTAGTTGGCAAATCTCTTAATCTACCTTTTTTAGAAGGCCGCTCAGACAAGGGCAACATCCGGTAGACTCTGAAGGCATTATTTCCTTTCTTTATGCTTTTATCCTTGACTTCTTCAATATCGGGCAAGGAATTCATGGCACACCGGAAGTTCGCCTTCCATGTTTTGGGATCAGGTTTATCTACTCCTGGTTGATGCTTTCCTAACAAAACAGCCAAAAGAATTACGGTTAGGGGAGAAAGGGGGGAGGGAGACATGGAGTAAAGGCTTCTGGGAACACAGGCTTGCTTGCTGGCCAGGCAGCAGAGAGCGCCCTCTCAGCCCAGGCTGTGCCCGCAGCGACCTATGCCCTGCACGCCCGGGATGGAGCAGGATCTTGGGATGTGGGGATTTGGGTTTTAAGACCTGGACAGTTGCGGGCAAGGGGGTGCAAGCTGGTCACCCTGACTTTGCCAAATAGCTTGAGAAAAAAAATCAATAATGGGAGAAGAATGGGGAATTAGTCTAAGTACCATAAAAGGCTGGCAGACAGGGAAGCCAATGAGCACAAGTCATGGGTGTCTCTTTTCCATGTGACTCTCAAATATTAAGTAGAAAGTCCACTTCTGTAAATAGCTCCCTACTTCCATTTTATTGTTGGTAAATAAATTCTTGACTACCTTTTGAGGAGGCAAATCCAACCCAAGTTCACAGCTGCAGAACAAAGAAGTTTTTGGTTACCCTGGTACATGCCTGGGGAACAGAATTCTACATCACAGGGAACACAAGGGCTAGGTTTCTGTGGGGTGGGTGGAACATCACTTCTGAGCAATGAAGTCTGACCCCCCGGGTCCTGGTTGTGCCTGGGGACAGCTTACAGGTTTTTCAGAGCTGTCTTCATAAGACCATGATCCAGGAAGGGCAATATATATAGTACAAGCAAAAATAAACACTGTAGTGTGCAACTGAAATTTGCTGAGGGAGTGGAACTTCAATGTTCCCAGTAAAAAACCTCATAATGAAAAGGAAATATATGAGGCAGTAAAAGGGTTTGTCAGCTGGAGGGGCCGTGTCTTTACACAAGGATCACTTAGATCAAATCATGACTTTCAATATCTTACCATTTTATTTATCAATTTACCACAATTAATTTTTTAATTTTTAAAAGATTGTATTTGTATGTTTGTTTATTTATTTATTTTGAGAGAGAAGAGAGGGAGGGAGACAGAGACACATCGATGTGAGAGAGAAAAATTAATGGATTGCCTCTCGTACGCGCCTTGATGAGACCAAGCCCGCACCCCTGGCATGTGCTCTGACTGGGAATTGAACCGGCGACCTTTCACTTTGTGGAATGACGCCCAACCTGCTGAGCCAGAAGGCATGAAAACCACAACAAAAAGGCAAGAGTGCCACCTCTATAAACCATGCAGGGGTGTTAGTACCTGTGTGGATCGCCCAGTTTCTAAAGAGCGGCGCGTCCTTTTCCACGTCCCACCCATGTCTAGCTGCGTGCATCCAGGGAATCTGAAAAATCTTCTTTTCCTGGAAAAAAAAAAAAGTAAGTAAGAACCGTAGCCATGGCTTTCAGGCCACCACGTAAGAGGGTTCTTACGTTCTAGCTAGTAGGATTCCCACTAAGTATCACTGGGCCTGTTGAGTTTCCATGGTAAAATCTACTGTAAACCAACCCATTCCCCACTGGACCCCAAATCTTAACCGTCGACCTGGCCGAGATTCAGAGTCCTGCAGCGTCCGGCAGAACGGGAATGCAGTCCAAGGTCTCAGGGGACGATTTGGGACACGCCATCGTGTTCTGTTAGCTGTGCCATTTTTCTTGAAAGAACCGCAGACAACTGTCACCTGACTGAAACGTTGCATGCTTATTCTTATCCTTTATTTCCATCGTTTGGTAAAGAGAAACTCCAGTTGCCTCAGTAAATCAAAAAGTAGGCAACTCTCCAAAATACCCATTTGTGCTGCGAAAGGGAAGTTGGGGCGAGGAAGCCACAGTTGTAGCGACCAGCATGTCCTGGGGCGTGGGTGGCTCCCAGAAGCAGAGATCCTGCCTGGGGCTCTAGCATCTGTGTGTCCACTGCCCTGTGTGCAGCAGCAAGTGGTACAAAGACGATGGATTACGAAGTGGGGACGCTCTGTCTTTAGAGCAAAGCCCCTCCATAAAATCCGTCTTCTATCGGGCCTTCCCGTCCCTCTCACAACCCGAGTGGTAACTCCAAATCTCTTCGGCCAACCCCGGCAGGCACGTGACTAAGACACTAAAGCTACGGAAACAAGGTCTCACTCATGGTAAGACCACACGTGCGCAGCCTGGTTCCACCAGCAGCTCCGGCAGTCGCCAAGGTCCCGGCACCTTCCATGCACCTACACGTGCTCACACGGTCTGTCTGTTATTCGTAACAACCGCACGAGCTACGTCCGTGTTATTAGTTCCACGTCGCAGTTGGAGCAGCTGAGGCACAGGACTGAGTTACTCAGTGCAGGCGCACAGGGCAGGAAAGTGTCTGAATTCTACAGCGAGGTCAGGCAAGCCCATCTTCATTCGTTCATCACAGCGCATCTTGTCTCCCAGGGTTTAGATTGACAAGGTTTTCAGTTTTTTGACAGATCTGTTGACTTGGATTCTATAGTGACGAAAGCCCAGGCAAATGTATATTTTTAAAGCTCTCCAGCTCGTTCTGATCATCCCCGGGCCTGGGGATGCCTGCACAACCCACTGGGGAGAGGAAGACACTGTCCGTTGGGACCCTCTGCGAGGTGGGTCTCACAGCGCAAGGCAGAGTGCGTCCAGGCCGAACCAAAAGGGCTTGGGGCCTCTGCACAGAACCCACTACACAGCCTACACTAAGAGTATTTCGGGACATTTTGAAAGTTCCCCAAAAAGTGTTAAAAGGGAAAATTCTGCTGCGTCTAACACTCCATAAGTGAAGAAGAACTGAAAGCAAGATGCTTCTCACAGACCCGCCCCATTCCCTCCGCATCACCCACCATCAAGGCAGCAGCGGGTCGGCCACTTTCAAAAGAGCCGCCCTCCGGAGAGGGCTGAGCGAGACTTAAGTTTAAATGCAGATGAAAATCGGAGAGGAAATCACCTATTGCAGTTTTCGGCATTCACGTGAAAAATGAAGAACAGTGAACACGCCCCTATTTCCGTGAAAGGACTTCCCCCTGGACAGCACAACACGGATCTAAAGGTTTGTGCTTCCAGGTTCAGAACGAGCTGGCTGCTGTGTGTTTTTCCAGGTCAAAGGAACTCCGGGGTGCCACAGTCTGAATCTGTGAGACACAGAGCTGACCCCCAATACGCAGATCTTCCAAGCGTTTGTGCACGGGTAGGCTGGCGAACACACCCCAGCTAATCTAGTGTCACGGGGACCTTGCCAACGTCACACAGCTACGAACGCGCTGACTGAACCTGGCAAATTTCCACCACGGACCCTCCTGAAATGGGTGACGGGCCTGAGAAGACCGACTACAGGGCCGGTGGGCATGTAAAACGGTGGCTTAGCACCAGCATCGCCAGGGACATGCGGAGCACAACGGTCACGAGATGCCATTTCATACCCACTAGGATCAAAAAGTGATAATAGTAAGTGTTGGCGATGACGTGGAAAAACTGGAACCCCCACACAGCGCTCGTGGGAATGGAAAAGGGGGCAGCTGCTGTGGGACACAATTTGGCTGTTACTCAAAAAGTTAAACACAGAGTTGCCACATGACCCAATAATTTTACTCTCGGATAGGTGCCCGAAGAATTACGACCAGGGGTTCACGTGAATATCTGTACATGAAAGTTCAGGGCAACACTAAAAGATAAAGAAAATGTCATGTATGTGTAAAACAAAACAGTATTCAGTGCTGATACATACATGCTATATAACATGGATATCCTTTATAAATATTATGCAAGAAGCCAGACAGAAAACGCCTCGTTATGTGATTCCATTTAAGTGAAGTGCCCAGTCTAGGCAAATCCACAGACCCAGAAAGCAGGCTCGTGGTAGCCACAAACAAGAGGAAGGAAATGGACAGTGAGCACTCGAGGAGGACAGCGTTTCCTCTTCGGTGATGAAGGAGTTTGGCGTTTGCCAGTGGCGATGGTTACATCACATGGTGAGTGTCCCGAATGCCACTGCGTTGGACACTCCACCATGGTAAACTGAAAAAAACTGCACGCAACTGTTAACTAATTTTTCATATAGGGAAAAAAGGGAAAGAAACCACTCATGAACATAGCCCACGCATATTTTTTTAAAGACCATGTTGAAAGGTAAAGGTGACATGCACTTCACAACCAAAAGAGGTTCTGACCAGTAAATGTTCTGGTCGTAGGTCACTGTGTCCCACGGGCTGGTGATGGCCATGTTCTGTACCTATGTAGACTGTGACATCAGTGCGTGCCCTCAGAAGACCCGCGTGCCCAGCCCGCAGGCAGGGAAGGACTCACGTGCCAGAGTCCACTGATGCAGGCCCCCAAGGGCGGGAGAGGCAAGCACTGTCTGGGTTGAGGGGAACACTGAAGATTCTCTTGAGTAACGCAGAACAAACACACCTTGGCCTCAAGTGGAAATCGGTTCTCCTTTCTCCCTCTGCCTCTTCTCTCCCCAATACTTACGGGACGCTCCGATTTCACTCGCTATTTTTGTTTGAATTCCTTACCCTGTTCCAAGATGGCCTGATATTTACCCAAGCAGGAGCCTGCTTTCAGGGAAGAGAGGGGAAGGCCTCGACCTGGCCGCTGACCTCCCGTGCTTGGCCAGTGGCCTGGCCAGGTCCAGGCAGACCTTGGCGGAGAGAGGGGGACACTGAAAACCAGCATGGGCTCTGATCGGGGCCCTAAGAGAAATGACAACCCGGACATGCTGCCTCCTTCTCTCCCCTCTCCCCTAGAAGTGGCCCAGGAAAATCACGAGCCAGCATCTGGGCCAAACCAGAACCGCCCTGGTCCCTTCAACAAGTCAATGCCAAGAAGGCCAGAAAGGCCGGGGGGGTGGGGGGGTGCGGGGCGGGGGGAGAGGCGTCCTGTCCACAACCTGGGGAGACTCCAAGTCACAACCACCAAACACAACTTTCTTGGACTGTCTTCAAATTCTCATTGAAGAGACGAATTGTAAAAAGGTATCCGGGGAATGAATACTCGAGGCATTTTGAATATGAAAGGGGCAGTGACATACGGAGAACTAGTGACCGAGTTTTCTAATTGACACAGTATACGCTGAATACTTGAGAAAACGTCAGGTCTTATAGGTGTGCATGGTCAGGGAGTTGCTCTAAAATACCACGCACACACGCATGCACAGGCACGCACACACCCACAAGGTAAAACAAAATGTCGATAATGGCTACATCCAGACGAGAATTTGCCGCATTACATTTTCTGATCCTGAGGCTGGTCAAACGATCTACGCATACTTGCAAACACTCACAATAAAAAGCAGGCAGCCCTGGCCAGGGCCCCCATTCATGAGCTGGTTAGAGCGCTGCTTTGATGAACTTCCCCGCTGGTCCTTCCGAGGAACCCAAAGGACCTGTTTCCTCACCACCTTGCTCCCAATTTATTCAAAATAGGAGGAAGAAGGAAACAAATATATTCAAATCCAATATCACTTTTACATTAAAAATAAGTGAAAGAAAATAAGGTGACTGAAGGGAAAGGAGCCAAAAGAAACCAGATTGGAGAGATATCTGAAGTGATCCCCTGAAGCCAGAAGCGACAGTCGTTTTTTAAAAACCAAGTTGCAATAACCTGTCTGCTTGTGAGAAGCAGCCACAGTCCGGCTTTGAGCTCTCGGCAGGTGACACAGTGATAAGGCCGGACCCGCTATGCGATTCACTGTGTCCTTCAGATTAAAAATGAGAGGGAGCTGGAAGAGGAAAAGGCATTTGCTCAGAACTGCTACATTCCTGCTGGTCGGGGAGAAAACTCTCTCTGGCCCTCTGAAGGAAGCCACAGCCTGTTATATTTAGCTGCTTTTCTACATTATAGCTACATAATTTCAGGCGTTCTTTATTTTTAGGGATACTGTCTTCCTTATTCATCCCTCCCAGGAAGGGTCAATTAAACTGAGAGGTTGAGGTGGGCAAAGCAAGGAGTGTGTACGTTCATTCACGGGATGGGGAGGAACGACATGATGCTTCTTTTTTAGGACAGGCGGGCACCCAAACAAGGTTTCACAGTAAAGATAAACAGAAGACATTTTTACATCACTACGCTGTACACCTGAAAGTAAAATAATATTGAAATTCAACTGTAATTCACAAATAAAAAGTGAAAAAAATTAAGAGAAAACGTCTTTAAAATACAAAACAAAAGTTTTCTTCAAAACCATCCGTGTGGTCCACTCCCAGCATCACACCCTAGGGCCTCCAACCCCACAAAGCCAGGAGGAGCAAGCGAGGAATTTAGAGAAAAGGAAGAGAGTGAGAAAAACACAGCCAGAAGCTTCCCATAAACCGTCATGCACAACAACAGTAAGCTGACACTGTAAGTCAGCGGGAGGCTGTGGTCTGAGATGATGACAAAAACCTTTATACAATAACTGTCATCTTACCATCACTTTTGCTTGGCTGATCTTTCTTTTTTTTTTTTTTTGCAATTAACAAATGGAAGATTTTGAACAATTTCACTTTTAGAGATCCACACGCACATGCTTTATAAGGATCTCTCTCTCTCTCATACACCCGGGCGCACACACACACACACGCACACACGCACACGCACACGCACACACACACACTCTCCCACTTACCTTGTTCAGCCACTTCAGCCCTGGTATCGTGTTGGAGTTTATCTGTTCCTCCAGCCACGGGCGCATGCGCATCCTTTCCACCGGCATGGTGCCCCTCTGTGGAGAGAAAGTCAACGTCAGGCATTTATGTCGCTGACTGTCCTGTCCACACAGCAGAGTTCTATACCCTCTTCTACGGACCCCACCCCTCCCTCATCACCGCACGGCTTAGGTGTGGTGTCCGCGGGAGGTTGGGGCGGGGGCACAGTAAGGGCTCTGCCCCCAGCCCTCTGTCCCAGTTTGAGCAGTCGGTCTCAGGGGAGAGCACCGTCACTGCAGCCTGAGCCTGCTCTCAGCAGGGTCCCAGGGACGGTGGCTGGACTGGCAGGAACTCAGCCACCCCGAGGGCCCAGCCACCTTCTGGTGACCTTGCCGAAAGCTAGGCCTTGCCCCTCCCAACCAACCTGTGTTTACAGCAAACACCTCCACCACCCCAGGCGCTCAGAGCACCAGCAGTCTTCGGCCACACTGTTCCCAGGGACGAGGGTGGATAGTGCAAACCACTGTGGGAGAGGTGTACTATATAACCCATTCATTCCCTGGGAGTATCTGGCTTACAGAAATGCATTGAACCCCAAATATCGCCACTTCAAAGCTCTAGAGAAATCGCTTTGCTTGGGTGCAAGGTCCCGCACCAAATCGCATTCCCTCCCTGGTCCTCTACTCTTGGGGCTCACGGGCATCCCCCCTCTGCTTCGGCAGGTGAATGCGCGCTCTCCCTCCCTCCCTCAGGGGCCGTTCCTTCCTGACGCCTCGCCTGCCACCAGCCTGACAGCTTCCTCTCCTCCCTTTCCTTTTAACCGACTTTCCCTCCGAAAACTGTTTCGTGGGCTAAACCCCTTTCCTCTACCAGCCCACATAATGCTGGTCCCTCCTTTCGTATAGATTCTAGGACAGTCTTTCCCATCAAAGTTCATCCTAGGTCAAATCACTAAGTACTAACTACCGGTTCATCTTCATCCTACTTACACACAAATCTCCACTTAATGCGCGTTCAAAAGCCAGGATGAGGCCAATTCAAGCCTCCATCCTACAGGACTTTGTGGACAGCATGACGTAATCTTCTTTCTACCCTTAGCTGTCTCTTCTTTCTTTTACTCCTTTCCTCTGCGGGGGGGCGGGGGGGGGGGAGGACAGGGAGATCTCTGAAAATGCTATTCAGATGAATGCCATTTGGGCTAAGAGGATCCAAGTCTCATCTAGTCCCCCTTCCAGCTCCCAAAGGACTTCCTCCCTCCTCTGCCCCCAGCTCACATCAAAAGTATCACCGTGTGAACCACGTGGGGCCCTCGCCTATGGGGCAAAGTCAATACCAGAACTAAGTCCCAGAGCCTGCCTTTCCCTTGCACGTCTCTCCCGGTGCAGATGCACTCACTCTTGCAGATGTCCTCCGTTTCTTGCTCACACCAAGCCTTCTTCCCCTCCTTCCCGGCCTTGCCCATTCCTACCCATCCTTCAGGGCCCAGCTGCTACCCTCCTCTTTCTCCGAAGGACTGGCCAGATCGCACCAGCCTGAAGGAATCCCTCCTCCTCCAGCTCCCACAACACTCATGGAGCTTACACACTTGCTCACTGGAAAAACCAAACCTGGCTTTCCGGAAGCTATGGTAAGCTTTATTCTCATCTAACTGAGATGTCTTTATCCCCATCTATCTCCTGCCTTCACGACGAACTTCCGGCTGTGCCCACTCTCCCTTCCTAACCGAAGGTCAGCTCCTTGAGAACAGGAACTCCACCTCTCGCACGTCTTTTTATGGTCCTACGGAGCCCAACACTGCCTTCCAGCCAGGAGACGTTCCAGACGAGAACCAGACCAGTTCTGAAGATCAGCGAAGGTGGGTTGCCATTGCAGGTGGGCTCCCTCCACCCCTCTGCCAACGAGCGGAAGGAACCTCAAGGGCAGTCTGAAAGGGCATGGAGTGGCCACAGGGAGTCCCACCTTACAGCAGCTCTCGGTGGTCCCCAAGTTATTCCACTCATTCATTCATCCACCTATTCAAGTCGTTTACTAAGAAATACACTCCGGGAGCAGGAAAAGGTAAGACATTCCCTGCCATCAAGGAAGTTCTAGCCTAATGGAAGATAGGAAAAAAACAGAATTACTGTCCTGCACAAAGAGCCCTGTTCACAGAATGACAAGGAATGACAGCTGAGCTCTGGGAGCACTGGGAAAGCTGGTCACAGGAGATTCCCTTGGGTGACTGGCCACTCGAAGGGCTTTGCCCAACAGGGTGATGACCGCCAGCCCCATCTCCACATCTCAAAACCCAGAGAGGGGACAGAGAGGTCCGGAGCAGTGAAGAAGGTGGAGGGGGGAGGGGGAGTGACTACAGGAGTCACAAGCTCTTCTGAGGGGGCTAACACGACAAGCAGAGCTGGTGGGGACCCCCCGTCCTGGTCTCCCTATGCTTAGCAACATGAACCAAGGAAGGGATGTAGAAATGGCCACACTTCCGATGCGCTGTTACAATCGTGTATTTCTTCCTGTATTTTTTTTTTCACGAATGACCCATTTAGAAAAAATGGTCACCTGGAATATTTCAAAAACATTTGTCTTTAAAACAAGAACTTACATGGGGAGTTACAGTCAACTTCATTATTTGTGGATTCCATATTCCCAAAGCCTCCTACTCACTAAAATTTATTTGTGACACCCCAATCAATACTCGGGGTGCTTTTGTGTCCTCGGCAGATGTGCACAGAGAGGTAAAAACTTTGGGTCATCCAACACACAGGTTCCCAGCCGTAGTCCGAAAAGATGACATTCTCTCTCATGTCAGCTCACAGTATAAACAAATGTCCTCTTCACTGTCTAGTTCGTGCAACATGTTTCTCGTTTTTCTGCTCTGTGCTGTGACTTTTCTGTTTAAAGATGACCAGCAAGAAGGGTCGGTCTGAAGTGCGGACCAGTGTCCCCAAGCTCGAGAAGGCTGTCCGTCATGCGCCTCGTGGAGAAAACGTGTGCTGCAGGCATGAGTCACTGCGCTGCTGGCTGTGAGTTGAACGTTACTGAATCGACCATTATCAAATAAGCAGGTTCTTAGGGAAAGCAAATAAAACCAGATTACCCATTGGAGGATGACAAGGCTGTGAACGGAGGCTCCCGGGAACCTAATGTCTTTGTAAGAAGAGGAAAATCTGGCCAGAGACACACACAGACAGAGAGAGACGATGGCCACGTGAGCTCAGAGGCAGAGACTGGAGAGGCAAGGACAGGCCCTCCCCTGCAGGTTTCAGAGAAGGAGCAGCCCTGCCTATACTTTGATTTGGGCTCCTGGTTTCCAGCGTTGCAAAATGAACCAATATCTGTCCTTACGGCAGCCCGCAGAAGGCACTCTGCATCTCGTCACAGGGCCCCAACCGGGACTACAGGTCAAGGCATCCCCAGGTTGTGAGGAGGAGGGGCAGACAAGGCTGAGGCCCTGGGGCAGGAGCACCTGCTGCTGGAAGGCCTCAGGAACCGGGAGCCAGAGCCAGGCAGGCCCTGCAGGGCCCGGAGAACCAGCCGAGGATGATGCCCGTCATCCCAAGGCTAAAGAGGAAACCGGAGACGTATGTGAATGAGAGAGAGGGTGGGTTTTATTAACAGTAAAGGTAAGTACAGATCACAAAATCCAGACCAGTGATTCACCAACTTTAATGTGCAGACAGATCTCAACTCAGTAAGTCTGGGTCAGCCTTGTGATTAACAAGCTCCAAGGTCCCTAGTCTTCCACCCAGGAGCAAGGCTGCAGACTAACTTGTATTTTGACGAGTCACCTGGCGCTCCTGGGCGAAGCCCCGTCCCCCTGGCGGGCAGGCCTCCTTAGCGTCAGCGCCAGATCTGGCTGCGTCGTCTACACGTCGGCCCAACCCCTGGGCACATCCTGCGCTTTCTAACCAGGATGTGGCTCAGCCAGGCCTGACACAGTGTCACTCTCGAACCAAAAGACTGCGGAAATCACACGTGCAAAATGTGTTCTCAGCCTTTAGTCAGGACTGCCATTAATGATAAGCAGATTTTTAGGAAGAGCAACTACAGCAAGTATGTTAGCAGAAAAGGGAAACTGGTGTAAAGGCTTTACTTATTTCAGATTCTTTTATTTTTTAATAGCCAGGACACGCCCGCTGATACACAAGGAAAAGCCAACCTTTACGTGAAGGCACTTCCTCTTTTCCACTTGACTTTCTAGCGAGCCCCACCCCCCTCACTGAACAGGGAATGAACTCCCTGTGGTCTTGGCACATGACACAGAGGACAGAGGGTGCAGTTTGACACAGCTTGCTCCTGAGGATCAGAATTTGAGTATGCGCTTGTAATTCTGTGAAAGAAAGCAAAGGTAGAATTCTACATGGAACCTAGTGCCAGAAACTCATCATTTAGTTTGGCACCGAAAATACGTTTCCGGAGATTAGAAGGCTGGGATGACGATCACAGAGGGCCAAGGGACTGAGTACTGAGAGTGCTGAGAAGAGGCTTAATTATAATTACTTGGCGTGTGTCTTCCAGCCTCCACCAACGGCATTCAAAATGATAGACTGGCCTTCTTTCTAGAAGGCAAGTTTGTCAGAGGCACCCGTGCCCCGGCCATATGAAAGTTGAAGAAAGTTGAAGGAGGCATGGAACCGGGTGGAAAAGACACAGAGAATCAAAATACACTAGAAACCAGGGCACATCTGTGCTAGTCCTGACTTTGCCGTTACCATGGGGTATCCTTGGCTGGTCACTAAATCTTTCTAGTCCACACTTTGACCATCTAGAAAAGTGGAAAGCTTCATGAAGATACCTTCGGGGGTTGCCTGAGATTCTAGGGATCCTTTCGTCACATGAAGGCTCATTATCCAATTGCACTTTTGGGGGAGCTATTAATCCTGCTCGTTGTGCTGTTTTTAAAAGTGAAGTACTAACATTTTATGATTCTATACATCTAAAACAGGAAGTATCTACCCTGGAGCCTGACAAAAGGTGCTTTCTAAAATCAGCTATGGTGACACCTTTGAGTTCAGGGGTTGGGGTCATCCTCAAAACCACGGCATGGGCTGTAAATCAACCAAGCACATGGCAGCTACTCAGAACATTCTGGCATCAGGGCTGCTGTGTACAGACACAAAGGTGGATCAACT
Organism: Sturnira hondurensis; assembly: GCF_014824575.4. Taxonomy (NCBI): domain Eukaryota; kingdom Metazoa; phylum Chordata; class Mammalia; order Chiroptera; family Phyllostomidae; genus Sturnira; species Sturnira hondurensis. The sequence goes on from NW_028081271.1 coordinate 5,406,671, forward strand.
GTGATTCCCAGGGTGTGACCCACTTCTCCCGCAAAGTTGAATACTGGCACTAACAGTGATCTTGAATTTTAACCTTAAACGCTGAGGCTTGGATCTTGGTATAGTAACAGCAATGGCTACTATTTATTGGGTGCTTGTATAGGCTAGGGTTTTCATTAAAACCAGGGTTTTCTATGAGCTTTTCATTTAATTCTTGCAGCCCCGGGAGGCAGGAGTCTAGGGAGCCCGAGCCCAGCTCAGAAACCCTCTGTGCACCTCACTTCAGGAAGTGGTCGGCATGGCCTTGTCACTGCTCTCCCTGAGCCTTCCCTAACTTCCTCTCTACTAGGCTTACCACTGACATGCGAATCCGCCTACGATACCTCTGAAAGCATGTTAATGTTCCGTTCGAGGGACTTCCAAACGTCCCTGCTGGATCCAAGGTAACAAAATCCTTGGGTGAGAGACGGTTGCTTCTGGTACCACCCCCGGAGCCTTACAATGACTACTCAACGGAAACAATGGAAGGCGGATGACAATGGAAAGATGTCTTCACAGTACTGCGAGAGAGTAACTACTCCTCAAAAATTTTATATTCAGTGAATATCTCTGTCACGAATGAAGAGGAAATAAAGGCATCAAAGAGAACCTTAGAGAATTTCCCACCAGTCGCCCTATAGCTCCTTAGTGAAGGTCACGCTCCCAGGGTCATAGGAGATAGGTCAAAACTGGGCACAAGAGAAGGTGAAAATATGGGCACCAGGACACTAAGCAAAGGGCTAAAGGCTGAGTCTGCGCCTCAAAAGCTGACCCCAGCAATGCTCGGCCCCACCTCTCGCAACTGCACCGTCTGTTATAAATAAACCCTTTCTTGCCGCCTAATGGCCCTCCCCACACGGCCACGGGCCCGCCCCTCTTACCTGCCTGCAGAAAGGCTGCCCCCCCACCACCACAGAAGCTAGTTCAAGTCTATTTTCATCCATGAAAACTTCTCTCACAGCCATAGCCACCAGGCCCTTTTCTCCTATAGCAGGTATTAGCTGCAGGACCCAGTCATCCAGAGTGTCAATAAACGTTCCTTAAATACGTAATTGTTACAAAAGAAAAAAGAAAAAGGTTCGGTGCTTAGTTGGTAGGAGCACTGTCCTGATACTCCAAGGCTGTGAGTGTGACCCCCCAAGTCAGAGGACACACACGAAACCACCAGGGAATCCATAAGTAAGTGGAACGACAAACTGATGTTTCTCTCTCTCTTTCTCTCCTACCCCCCCCATTCTCTCTCTCCCTTCCTCCCTCTAAAATCAATAAATACAGAACAATTTTTTTAACTGTGCTATGTGCAATGGAGGAAGGATTCAAAAATGTGTACGACATGATCACTACCCTCAGGGAATTAACAAGGTAACTGGAGATATGAGGCATAAATCATATAAAGGTACCTAATACTACAATTATAATAATAAAAGACTGCAATGGAGATCAGAAGGCAGTGCAGGATTAATTGCCAATTAAGAAAACTAGTTCATAAGGAACACCTAAACATTATTAGATGGGTCTGTAAGGGGAAGCTATGTGGTAAAGAGCTTACAGGGTGGAGAGGAATTGCCCAGGCAAAGTAGGGGAGGTGGGCCAGGCCAGGTGAAGGTTGATGGACACAGCCAGAGCAGGGCAGAGGAGGATGTGCGTGCTGATGTCAGCAGAGCACGTGACAAAGGCACCGATGTCGGTGGGGCTTCGAAAGAGGCACCTGGCACGCAAGACAAGTGCACACTGGCTATTTTACGTAAATCATCTCTCAGCTTCACAACGGCCCCAATCAGTTCAATATTATCACCCCCAGCTTGGAGATGAGGGAACGTATAGCTTGAAAACGTAAGAACAACAACAGCCCAAAAAAAAACAACCAGAAAAATGTGTCCAAGCCCCCAGAGGAGGAACCAAGGTTTGAACCCAGACCCTTCTGGAAGGTCTCAAACGCCCAGCCAGAGACTGAGCTCGTTCCCAGAGAAGACAAAAAGTGTCCGAGTGACCATGTTTCACTGTCACAGACCAAGCAGCACTTCGCACCCCGCAAGTGCAGGCAAGGAGGTAAGTTAGAAGCTGCCGCTCTGGTCCGGGATTGAGGCGGCAGGCGCACGCAGGGGAAAACACAAACGGCAATCAATACCCTTGGAGGGATGCAGTAGCAACTTTCAGCAGTAATTTTTCCAGGATATAAAATCCTTCAAACAGACATTCCTCTCACATGACACCCTACACCCCTCCCACTGCTTTTAGTGTTCCTTTTTTTTTTTTTAGCAAAAGCAAGAGTCTCAGCAAAAAAGTATGTGAACGGAGAGGAAACCGGAGTTGAAAATTGAAAAATCATCCCCCACGTCATCGTCGTCGCCACCATCACATTCGTTCCAGTGTTTCCTAGGCATCGGGCACCAAGCGCTTTTCCCGCCCGACTTCGTCTAACCCTCAAACCGGCTACATGAGGTGCAGTCGCTTATTTCCCGCCTGCAGGTGAGGACACGAAGGAGTTGCTCCCCGAGCTTCAAAGCTGTGAACTGGTGAAGTCGGATTCCAACCCAGATCGCCGGGACCTGGAGAACACGCCCCACCCTGTAGAGGAGTGTTGTTCAAACCTCACGTCGCAACCCAATCCATTTATTGGATTACGACGGGCACTTTCACGGTAATGTGTGAGAATACAGACTGGAAACTATGAGAGGCCCCCAAACACAAGCGTGCATGGTTTTGTTGGAGTTGTGTTTCAAATTTACATTATACTGGCTCTGTGGTCAAAAAAGGATAACGAGCATTGCGCGGGGCTGAACTGCTTGCCAGATGCGTGCACAGATGTGTGTGAGCAAGTGGGTGGCGAGTGGAAGCGGAAAGCAGAGGAAAAACAGCAAACTCTCAGAACTGTACTGACTCCTGGCAGACAGAAGTGAAATGTACGAGCAGATTAATAGCATGTTCAGAGCTGAGATACAGTAATATCACTCTGCATATTAGGGGAGGGCTTTGGGACGTGCCCAGTCAGCGCCACTCAACACTTCTCTGCCTACAGCGTTCAGATCACGACACACTCCCGTGGGACCCTGGGGGACGGAGTCAACACTGAGCCAAAGTCACGAAGTCGGAGAGACATCGAACGTTTCGCGGGCATGCCTGACACGGAGGAAAGCACACCTCTCAGTGTGCACACTGTCCCCACTGACGCAGAAGCCAGTTTAAAGGTCTTACTACACCTCAGGAGAGTTAGTGAGCGATGGAAACCAATTGTATGATATCTGTTGCCTCCCTGATGTGAGACTTGTTTCACACATGTATTGTTTTCTTTCACTGAACCTTTAAAAAGACGCATGTCAGTCTCTAACCCAATTTTGCTCAAGGTTCTAGGCACCTTGGGCATGAATTCTCCTACTATGTGGATCTTTTAGAAACCTGACTTTGAATGACATGGCAGGATTGCTGGAAATGGTTACCCTAAATATATCATAATCCACAGTTATATTCTTCTGTTCACCTAAACTAGCATCCCGAAACTGCGCGTGCAATGTTATTACCTGGGGAATCACAAAAACACCCCATGGCCCTTTCCTAGACAGACGGAATAAGCACCTCCTGGGCTTAGGAACCAGGAATGACTCACTGTCCCAGGGAACGTCTAGTTATCGCTGGGACAGCACGGCCATTCAGTGCCCACTCGCCCAGTGGTCTTCCGGATTCGACGGCTAACAAACGTCTCCTCTTGGGTCATGACAGATGGGGAGACCAATGACGAATAGATTTCGTCATGAATGAATACAAGTGTGTATGAAATTAAAATTCTAAAATGCCTTTAGCCCTGGCTGGTGTGGCTTGGTGGATTGAGCGCCAGCCTGCAAACAGAAAGGTCCCTGGTTCAATTCCCATTCAGCGCACATGCCTGGGTTGTGGGCCAGGTCCCCAGTTGGGGGCCTGTGAGAGCCAATGGACCGATGTTTCTCTCCTTCTCTTTCTCCCTTCCTTCCCCTCTCTCGAAAAGTAAATAAATAAAACCTTTAAAAAGTTAAAAAAATAAAATAAATTAAATTAAATTCTAAAATGCCTTTAAATACCACAGACCAAGTTTCTCATACTGAGAATCACCCAAATGAGAGTTTTGCATATTTGCCATTCTACCCCCCGTGTTCTCATTAGGCATGTTTTCTATACGCATTTAGAAGACATTACCCTGAAGCTACTTTACTAAAATGACCCTGGCTCTGACCACAAACTGCTCTGGTACCCGAAACCGTGCAATTCAGCCTCTGGTGGCAACTGCTCTGCATCACACCCTGAAACCGACATCTGGCCTCCACATGTGCGCTCCAAAGACACCAAAATATCACCGGAACTGGGCACCGTGGTGACCCAACGGGCCCTCCAGGAAACAGTGCTCCCTCCAGGGAGCGTGTGCCATCTGGGGGTGCCCTCTCCCCAGAAGCCCCACCCCGACAGCCACCCTGCCCCGCTCCCCGGAAGGCCCACCCCCCCCACCCCGTTCTTGAAGCTCACGTGTAGCAATTCAAGGCAGGACCCGGTCATAACACCAAGACCGAGGGCTCTTCAGGGCACGTCACCTCTCCTGTGCTTTCAGACTCTGCGGGCCTTCCCTGCTTCTGCCTCGGCAGCTCCTGCCCTCAGTCCCCACCCTCACACCCCCTCCCTCCCTCCCTCCTGCACTCAGTCCCTGCAGATGGTCTTGCCTCCAACTTCGGAGAGAAAACTAGAGGCCACAGGCTCTTCTTCCCGACCTTCTCACACCCCTCCCTCCTCACACCCACACCCTCCTGTGCCCTCCCTTTCCCTCCTCCCCACCAGGTGGGCAGTGACGCCTCTCTGCAACAGGGCACGGGGCAGGATGCAGAGGAGGAATTCTCGGATTCCTTTCAGGTCTACTGAGCTTGAAATATGTTTGCAGTGTCCGAAAAGGGAGGTTGGGTGGGCAGTGAGGTATGTGAGGCTCGGGAAAATGGCCAAGCGCCCCTTCACTTATTGTTCAAACGCCATCTCTTCCCCCACCTGTCATGGCCAGCGCAAAGCTTCCTTGAATTCAAAACATACACTGCCTCTAACATGTATCTGATGCTGTCTCCCTGACATTCTCACGTGCCTTAATCCACAGGGACAAGCACTCGCATCCAGCTGCAAACCTACTGGAAACCCAATAATGCTACGTATGTCAACTATGTCGTCTTGTACTTCACACCCAGCAGGCCCCCAGGAAACACAGACCAGCCCTATCCAGCAGTACTGGACATGTTCTCCATCTCCCCAGCCCTACAAGGTAGCCACTAGCCACGCATGGCTCCTGAGCACCTGAAATGTGGCCGATGTGAATGAGGAACCAGCTGTCCCAGTTTCAAGGCTGGTTCTCGTGCTTGCAAATCGCAGTGAGTGGTCAGGTTTCTGTGAAAACAAAGTATCTTCACCGAACACCCTGTGGGGTCCCTGCGGGGTCCCTGCAGAGGCCGGTTCCCCACCCATCACTGAAACTGTCCTATTTTGAGAATAGCCTGGTTTCTAAAAGCCTGGCTCACACTCCTCCAGCTTAACCCCCTTTTGGAAGGTGTTCTGTTGGTGAGCTTCTGCTCGAGTAACTCCCACACTGGTCCAGACCCACGCACACCGGCAGCTGGCAGGCACAGGGCACACACCCCGTAACGACAGGAACAGCAGCAACAAGTATTAAATGTGTAACAGTCTCGAGCAAGTTCTAAGCTCATTACGACCATTAGTTCATTCACAGCAGTCCTACAGGTTAGGGGCTACTGAAATAAATCCCCAAGTTCCAGGTGAAAAAACTGAGGCACATAAGGTGAAGTAACTTGCCCAAGGCCACAGAGGTACTGGGTGTCAGAGCTCAGATTTAAACAGGAGCGTTAGCCTGTGGCCTTTGAGGCCAAAGTGAGGTCTATTTAATGAGGAATCGAGGCCCCATGCCTCCCAGTCTGACCCAGCGTCCTCCTTGAAGGGGCCTCAGCCAGGGCCAAGGCTTCCCACAGACACAAAGTCATGGTCATGGATGTTCAATGGAGCATGACTTATAACAGCCAAACATTTCAATCAATGCAACTACCAGCCAGTAGGAAGATGATTAATACAATGTGGTAGATTCAAATAATGGAATATTGAGACTATAAAAGACTATTTCATCTGTGAGGGGAAATGCTCAGAATAGATAAGCTAATACAGAACGAATATATATAATTACATACTCTATGTATACGTTTTTTGCGTTCTGTGTTAGTACTATATAAGTTAGCATAGTCCAGATTATAATATGAGTTCATACGTAGAGAAAAAGCAGGGAGTAGGGGTCAATGTCAACCATCAGGGCAACACCCTTCGAGGACCTCCTGGGCCAGGGGCGGCTGCCCCACGGCCGTTGAGTCTGGGCGCTGACACAGTACTTGCTCCTTGGACAGTACTGATGACACAGCGCTGCAGCCGCCGCAGCCAGCTCGCAGAGGCAGCCAGTACTGCCTAGAATGGGACTGACAACGGGCGGCTGCGGGGGATGGGTGTCTGGGGGGGGGCGGGGAATGGGAGCAGTGTATTGGGTAAGGAAGGTTCCCGAACAGTCAGAGTCATGGGCTGCAATGCTCTTGCAGCACGGGGTGTCTTGAGAGGTACAATCCCCATGGGGCGTCATCAAGTCCTACCACATCCCAATGAGTGCCATCCCGCGTTCACTCCAAGCCCTAAGATTTTCGAGAGTGCTGATGTCAGCAGAGGACCCTCATTTCAGGTTAGAAAATAAGAACAACACAGCAATAGGGAGCATTCTTCTCCAAATAACTGAGCAAGCTTCCTTTTACCTTTCATTCCTCCGTCCTTCCCTCCCTTTATGAATAATTGAGTCCAAAAGCCCATTAATGAAACTGAGCAAAGCAGATATACTAGATTGAATAATCTTCCCCCAAATCCATGTCCACCTGGAGCCTGGGAATGTGACCCTATTTGGAAATAGGTCAGATGTAACTGTGTATAAATGACGCCATGCTGGATTTGAACGGGCCCTCACTCCAGCATGACCCGTGTCCTGACACCAAGAGGGACAGCTGGACAGGGACACACACAGAGAGGAGAAGCCACGTGGGGACAGAGGCACAGACTGAAGTGACGTATTTACAAGGCATGGAGGCCAAGGATCACCAGCTGCCTCCCGGTGCCAGGGGAGCGGCATGGAGCGGAGCCCCGCTCAGTCACCTGAGGGGACCAACCATGCCTGCACAGGGATTTCTGACTCCGGGTACTCCGTTATGGCAGCCATGACAGACGTAACATCATGGGCATTAGGGGAGGGGGACAGGGACATCTCCTGTGGGGGAATGGCAAAAAGAGGGTGTCCACTTTGCGGGTAGGAGGCAGGAGCATCTGTGTGTGGAATATTCATGCCCATGCGGGGCAGCAAGGACAGATGCAGGCGGGAGACCGGGCTGAAGTGGGGTGTCAGGGCCCCCGCTGAGTGAACAGGCATGTGCAGGAGCAACAGCCCCACCCGGAGTGTAGGAGCCCAAGCAGTGGGGGGAGGAGGCATCCTCATTCAGGTGGGGCAGCCGTGGGGACCTGACATTGGGCACGTGCAGGCAACTGAGTTAATCATACATCTAGGATAGTGAGAGCCGTGGATAGAGAAGGAAGCTCAAATACAGAAAAAAAACAACTAGATTAATCCTCGGTGTTGAATTAGAATAGAACTGAATTCATGGTTTTTCATACATCTCAGTAAGTACAGGAAAAAAAACCCAGATACAACAGAGCACGTGTCCACGTAAGCCTATGCACAGAAGTCGGCACACACAGTCCCTAACCCGGCCCACTCAGAGGGGCTGGGGCAGCAACACACCAAGGGTGATGAGAGTGTGTAGTGCCCACATCGCAGCTTCGAAGTCACGTTCCCTGCTAAGAGGAATCAGGGCTTCTTGGGAAATGGCTGAGCCAGAAATCAAGGAAGTGCACAAAGAACTTGGGGACACAGCAAGAAGACAAGAAGACACAGCAGCCGAGGTAAAGGGCCTGCCCCCTGGCCAGCTCTGAGTTAATCTGGGCATCCAAATAATGATAAAAATGTGTCATAGCCCATGGAGTAAAACAGGGGCCCACGGAAAAGGAAACAGGGAGAGGAGAGAGCTTTTCTGTAAAGTCGAATGCCAGTTAATGAAAGTGGGGAGACGCCTGAACCAGGAGATCGTCGTTTGGCAGCTATTAGAGCTCTCACGATTCAGCCAGGAAACCTCCACAGACGCGAAAACCATCGGGCGAAAGGCTGATGAGAAATGGGGCACTTACGACGCTGCAAAGTACCTCCCACAGGTCACTTTTTATTTCAAAGGGGAAAGGTGTGACTTGACAATGGAGAAGCCCGCCAGACAGCTCCTTAAGGAAACGGTCATGAGGAACAAGTCAGTCACGCACCGGCCGAGAGGATGCAGTAAGAACCACGCAGCACATCTGGGATATTCTCAGAACCTGAACCTAACCACGAGAAAGCCACCAACAAACCCGAACTGATGGACCCTCTAGAAGACAACTGGCTTGTCATTGTCAAAAATGTCAAAGCCATGGACGTTAAGGAGAGATGAAAGAGGCATGACCCCTGAGCCCGCATCGATTTCTTTTGCTACAAGGGACATGAGAGGGATGACGGGCCAACCTGACAGGGCCTGGGGGGTGAGACGGCACCCGTGTTAAAGGCCTGACTGTGACAGTCACATTGTGGCCACACTGGAGTGTGTCCTTGTTTGCAGGAAGGGCACACTCACATATTCAAGGGGTGATGGGACCTCCTATTGGCAAGTTACTCTCCGAAGGTTCAGAAAAATGATTACCTGTACTATTTTCGCAACTTTAGTGTAAGACTGAAATTACTTGCAAAGAAAGAGCCCTGGAGAGGAAGACGTTAGCAAAACACATGAGCGCTATACCTGCAGTCCTGAGGGGGGAACACTGCCCCATTTCTGCAAATACAACAACCTCCAGAAGATTCCTTCTCGTGGTGTTCAAATCCGGCTGCTGGCAGTTTCTTCCGAAACGAGGCTCCATGACTGTACTAAGTGCATGCGTCCATCACCTTGGCCCTCCGCCCACCGGGGCCGCGCAGTGGAGCTACGATCGCCTGAGCTAGGAGCTGCGAAGACCCAATTCCGGGGAGGATGAGGAGCGATGGCCCCTGGCTCGTTTCCACTGTAGGTCAGGGAGGAAACTGGAAACGAGACGACCAGAAAGCTCCCCCGCACGTTTGGAGCCAGGCTCTCAGGTGCAGGCACCAGAGACTATCCCCCCACCCCCCGCCCCGTCCGACTTCTGCCCTAATCACAGTTACTCAAAGTTTAAAACACGAGGCGGGTCACCAAGGGAACTGGGCTCCCCTCACAGGCTCAGGTCGAGCAAAGCAAAGGAGTTAGCATGATGTGCTCAAGACGCACCCGTGTCGTCCCAAACAAGACAAACACACAAACACTCAAGGACACAGACAACAGTGTGGTGGTCACTAGAGGGAAGGGGAGGGGGCTGGTGGAGGGCAGAGGGGGTCAAAGATACGATGAGGGAAGAAGACTCGATTTTGGGGTGGTAGACGCACAATGCAACACACAGACGATGTATCATAGAACTGCTCCCCGGGAACCTACGGAATTTTATTAACTAGTGTCACCCCAACAAATTTAATTTTTAAAAAGTACAAAAAATGATTAGGATGGCAAATTTTATGTTATGTGTACTTGACTACAATAAAAAAACGTGGGGGAAAAACAAGAACCATTCCTGGGCCTCCACCAACCCGTGTTCATTAGACACTCTGCCTTCAGAGGCCCGAGTCACCTCAAGTCACCCGTAGTCACCGGGCTGCCCTCTGAGGGGCATTTCCGGCCAGCTCCGAGCCGTCACCAGAGCTCCCAAAGCTGGCATTCCCAGCGCAGTTTCATTTCCCTTCATGACAACATTCCCACTGCCACAGCCTTTCAGGAGCCGGGCTGAGAAAAGGCCCACCATGAGTAAGGGTTTCGGCTTTTTGTGTCTCACTGACCACTGTCCCTCCACTGGTGGAGTCCAGGGCCTGAATAACCTTCAGTTCTATTTTCTCTAACTTGGCTGAAGATTTTAGTAGCGACGCTGGCCTCGGAGAACGTGCGGAGCGCATACTTACTGCTCTCCGGAGAGTGACCAGCACACTGTAAGAACAGAAAGTGAAACCAGGGCGTCAGAAACAATTCCTTCCTTCAACACAGCTGTCCCCAACAGCCATCCCACCGGTTGTCACCTGCCCTGCAGCCAGAGTGCCCACCTAAACAGCACACGAGTGATCCGCTCAAAGCCCACGGGTGGCACAGGCCAGCTTCACCTCCCTCCCCGCCCTCGCTCCCCAAGCCTCCAACCAGCTGGTTGTCTGCACCAGGCCTCTGCTTCCATTGTCCCTTAGCCTCAGGAATGTCCCCTTTCACTGGTTAGCTCTGACATTCTTCAGTCTCAGCTTCAAAATCGCCCCCTCAGCAAGCCTCCTCAGTCCCCCTCCCGGCCAGCCCAGCCCCAACTAGACACTAATGCTGATCTGTGAGGCCCAAGACCAATCCTGTCTGTTTACCCCCCTGCTCCCAGGGCCTAGCGTGGCGAAGGCTGGTGCTTAATTAACAAAGAATGCATTTCTGTGCATGCTGGCAACCTGGCCGCCCAAGGGGAGCACAGCCCAGTAAAAGCAGTTACAATGGGGAGAACGATGACATACCGTGAGAAAGAACAGGTGTATATAAACGTCGTGGGGAATTCCGTCTAAGAAAGCAGTGAGTGGGACATACGTTTAAAAAATGATTTCCCATGAACAACACAGTCTATTATCTTAGGTTTTCAAGACATCGTCTGGATCTTGCTTATTTCAAAGGTTTACACATGAGAATTTATCGGTTCAAAGTATTGATGCTGACCAACATGGTGTTACCCAGAATTCGGTGGATGCCATTATGGTGACCGTATCCAAATGGACCTCCTTCTCGTGTGAATGGGGCCTTATCTGTAATTACACCTTGCCTGTAAGTCCATGGAAAGAGGGGCTGTACCTGGAAAACCCAGAATGGGACAGTCCTCTGGTGACAGAAAACAGCTACTCTGGGAACAGGCTCAATACCTTTTACTGAAAACGCTTGGACCGCATACGTCTCGGAATTCAGAAATTCTTGGATTTTAGAGAGATAACATGGTGCGTGTGTCCCACAGAACATACCATCCCCAGCAACATCTAGAGCAGAACCTGGTAATCCGGTTCAGCAACATTTCTGCCATAAAACATGAACACTCGTACCAAGTGGAATCAGCAAAATCAGTGAGCAGCTCTGGGCCGATACAGGGCAGGTGACGCTGCCCACCGGGTCACGACAAGCACTTCCAGTTTCCAGATCCATTTGGATTGCAAACGAGACATGTGGGATCTGTCATTGATTTCAAGTTATTTCTATCCTTGGCAACTATTATCGTTCCCATGTTCTACAAGAAAATCAGCGTCTTCTTCCTTAAATTGTACTTCCATTATAAGTCAATCTGGCGCACACTATGCTTAAATTAGTGAATAACAGCGCATTTTTGGTCCTGTAATGGAGAGGTTGAATGCGAATATGCATTTTCATATTGGAAAGTGGGGAAGTACTTTCGCTGAATATTTTTATAAAACTTGAAACCATAAATTGCTGTTTAAAAATTATTCTTGACTTTAAATTAGGTCTGCCTAGCAATACGTATCCATGTTTTACTTAAAACAGTTTTGATCGAGAGGGCCCACGCACCCCTGCCACTACAGTGGGGGAAGGAGGACACACACTGAAACTGCTTAGGGGACTTGGGTAGAAATTCAGTTCAGAGATCCTCGGTCACGTGCCTGGCAGTGTGAAGACAGAAAGCGTGCCAAGGCCAGTGACGGTCCAGGTGAAGGAGCCCGCAGACCCTACCTTCCTGTATAAGGGCCAAGACCCTTAAACCAGCCCTTACATCACACACATTAAATTGAACTGCTCATAAAGAGATGCATAAAAAAGGCAAAACTTGCCCCCAAATGAGCAGTCTCCTGCTTGCCCAGGAGCTACGGGTAGCAGTGGGGATAATGATGGTGACCATGGTCTGCAGAATGCCTAGAGGCGCCTAGTCCTGAGCTCTGTGCTTTCTATGCATTAGCTCACTTAACTCTCACAATAACCCCCAGATAAATACTATTTGAGGAGTCTGAAGAGCAGGAAGCTGGGGCTCAGTCTGTCCCCAAGCTGATTCCCCGTCATGCAGCAGCTCCATTATCATGAAAACAAGTGTCTAAAAACAGGCTTTCACCTCCAGGGGACAGTACTCACCGCCAATGTGCCCTTTGGGGCTGCAAATGTGATGTCAGAAAACTGGTGGATTTCCCAACGTGCACTTGGACAGCAAGCTAGCTCTGACATTTGCTTCCTCATGTTTGGAACATTTGGGGAATAGGAGTGTCAAAGTCCCCCAGGCCTACGGGTCAGAGATGTGGCGTTTCCCAACACTTCCTGTACGGTCCGGTCTTTGTGCAGGGAGAGGCGCTATTAAGAATACAAATCCCCCACAAAGGAGAATGGAACTGGGACACAAGTGGCCGGCGGGGCTTTTCCTAAAAGAGGAAGTCTTTGACGCTGTATGACCCCAGGGCTGCACTAAAGAAAACACTTCTATTTTTTAAGTGATTGATCTCACCCAATCCAGCAGCAAAGATAAGCATGGGTTGAAAACCCGAAGTCCCTAAGCAAAACTTTGTAAAACCTTCCCATCTCTACTTGACCTCCCCCCACCCCCAACCGGGATGCTGGTGACCGCGTGAGACCCCCAGCAGGCACGGGTTCCTGCAACACCTCAGAGAATCAGGCAGGGAGATCGTCACAAAGGTACAAGGTTCAACCCTGTCTCCGCATCCTCAGCCTGCAGGCAGCAGAGGGGGTATGGAAGCATGGAGGAAAGGAGCCGCTCTCTTAAGGGCTGCTGCTCCTAAAGAATGCAGAGGCCACGGGTTTTGCCCCAGGAAACTCTTCTGCCCCTATTTGATGAATCAAGAAGGAGAGTCAAAAAGCAGCCAAATCCACAGCCAGGGACCCAAGGTGGGAAGAGAGGGTCTCATCAAGGCAGACCTGTTTTGATTCCTCAGACCCGCCTGCAGGAAGCAACGGGGGCAGGAAAGGCAGCAGCAGAGGGGTGTGGAACACTGAGGGTACCAAGCCCGGCCCTATCACTTACCAGCAGGGAGGCCTCAGGCAGGCTACTGACCTATCTGTCCCCAGGGGCTGCGCCGGGACCAGATGAAGACACACGTCAGACATCTACAACAGTGCTTCCTCTCTCCCCGGTTCTATGGGTTGGAATATAAGCAGGTACACAATTTCCAGACAGCAGCTTGGTAATGGGTATCAAAGATTTTAAATGACCTCCTTTGACCCAGCCATATCACTTTTCGGCTGTTTCCCCAGGAATTTAATCATGTCTTTTTTTTCTTTAAGATTTTACTTATTTATTTTAGAGAGATGGGGAAGGGAAGGAGAAAGAGAGGGAGTGAAACATCCGTGTATGGTTGCCTGTAGCACACCCCATACTGGGGATCTGGCCTGCCACCCAGGCATGTGCCCTGACTGGGAATCAAACCTGCAATGCTTTGGTTCGCAGGCCTGTGCTCAATCCACTGAGCTACACCAGCCAGGAAGGGCTGCATATTTTCTTTAAAAAAAAAAAAATCTTTGCCTTGGCTGGTGTGGCTCAGTGGCTTGAGCACTGGCCTGGAAATCAAAAGGTCACCGGTTTGATTCCCAGTCAGGGCACACACCTGGGTTGTGGACCAGGTCCTCAACTGGGGGCACACAAGAGGCAACCGATGGATGTCTCTCTCCCTCTCTTTCTCCCTCCTTTCCCCTATTTATTTGCAAATAAATAAATAAATAAACAAACTTCAACGGTCATTAAATCTGATGCAGATACAAATATAATATCCTGTCTTATAAAAAAGAGGAGCGACTTACAAAGTTGCCCAGATAAATTACTTTCCAGATACACCTCAGTTGTGAAAATCTAACAGCATGTTTAAATCCACCGCCTTAAGAGCATTTTTTAGAAGAATTCATCAAAGGTAATCAGGACCTAAAAGGGTAGACTGACTTTTAAGAACATTCCATAAATCTGAAATCATGCCGGGGCCTCAGTTCCTAGATGACACCCGAGTCTGCAATTCAGCAAAGCAAGACTCATGCACAGATTTCAAAGCATATGGACTCACGCTCAGACCACATGTTCAGACCTTCTTTCCACGTGGAAAAATGGGAAAGGAATGGGCCCTGTTTGTCCTTGAATGAGCATGTTCTAGGAGACTCCCTTTTGCAGGTCAAGGGTAAAGCAAACTCTGAAAGACGAAGCTTCTCCTTTCGGGAGTTAAGTGGAGAGTTTATTTAAGTGGATGGCCCCTTTTGCCCTGACCAGTGTGGCTCAGTTGGTTGGGTACTGTCCCCCAAAGTGAAGGGTTGCTGGTTCGATTCCCAGTCAGGGCACAGGCCTGGGTTGTAGGTTTGGTCCCCCACAGAGGGTGCATAGGATAGGCAACTGATTGATTTCTCTCTCCCACATGGATGCCTCTCTCCCTCTCCCTCCCTTCACCCCTCTCTAAAAATAAATAAATAAAATCTTTAAAAAAACAAAACGAAACGAAGACTGTCCCTCTTTCCACAATTAGGTTGGCGTCCCTGGACCCATCCATCCAAGTCAGCAGTTTGAAAGTGCAGAAAAGGCATCTTAATCCTCATGGACACCGGGGAAGTATGGGAAAAGTGAGAGGAGACAGCGTGTGTGAGCCAAGTGTGGACAATCACCGGGACAGAGGACATGAGCACACTGGCCTGGGGCGCAGGGGCGTGGCGGGCAATGGGCAGGACCTGAGCTGTTCCAGTCACCCAAGTCGTCTCTTCCGCTCCCTCTCCACGCCCAGCCCTACAGGGGGTGTGTCTGGTCCCACCAGGAACACAGAAAAGATGAGGGGACAGGGAAAGAGGAAATGGTGAGGCTTTTAGGTACTTAAGCTTAAAAAGTCAAGTGGCAGGGCTTCTTAGAAGGGCCAGCATACTGGAACCCTCCAAGAAAACCTATTTGCACAAAATGACAAAACTCTTCGCCATCACCTGTTTTCAAGTCCACTACAGGCACACTATGCCTTCTCAAAAGACAGCCACCCAAAGAAGAAGCTGCTCTGGAAAGGCTGACCTGGAAGGGCACGGCCGACCTTGAAGGGCAGGGCCGACCTCGAAGGGCAGGGCCGACCTCTTCCCCTGTGTGAGAACAATTGATTGCCTCGCACAGGCCGCAGCCACAGGCTGGGCCTGAAGCCTCCTTCTGGCCGTTGCTGCCCCTCACCCTTGGGGGATTTCCTTCGAGTGGCCCTCTCTACCAGTAACCTCTCCCAAAAAAAAAGTTACCTAATATTATTATTACTAAGCCATCCAGTTCAGCTTTTTAGATGCAGATCAGAGACACAAACTGTAAACTTATGCACTACATCACTCATGAATTTGGTTCTATCCCTGGATGACCCATCCTGATTACCAAGAAATCCCAACTAGGAAAGACAGTAAAATTGCTAACGCAGTCTACATCCAGGAATACCTGTGAAGCAAAAACCCATCTCTCCTCGGCCCACTGCAGAACTGCCTTCAGATATTTTCAGATGTTACTGCCACTGAGCAAGTTCCCAATTGTACCTAGAAATTGGACTTGGTGTTCACCGCACTGTCACTGTTTCCACCCCCTCTGCCTGCCCTTCCCAGGACCACACCGGCTCCTTCCCTGTCCTTGTGGGAGCCAAGGGTGCTGCAGAGAGCTCCGGTCTGGTGTCAAGCACACCTGGATTCGAACCTCCCCACTCACAACCTCCATCTTCTCCAAATCTTAGTTTCCTCATCTGTAAAGACATCCTACCAGCAACCTGGCAGAGCTGCTGCGAGCAAGACGTAAAGGAGGGTCTGTCTCTATGAGGGGCAGAGGTACAGGGCAACTGCTGTGGCCTCCCCTGAGACCAGAAATCTCGCACAGCAGCGTGGACGGGGCAGACTCCCTGCTAAGGGGGAGCAGGGTGCCCTGGTCCGTGTCCCGGACCGTGAGCTCCATCTCCACTCTGCACGGTGCTGCCAGGTGAATCCTCCCGTCACATCCCGTCGGAATCCTTCAGTGGCTCCACAGCACCCGCCGAACAGAACCTGGGCTCGTGGCCACCGCCATTCGGCCCCGCCCGCCTGTCTCACTTCGTCCCCACTGAGTCCCCCCACTTTCCAAACAGCCTGGCTCACAGCTTCCTGTCCCGGAACACAAACATGCCCCACCTCGTTCACCTCTCAACCTCCTGAAACATCAGGCTCAGTACGTCGCCCATAATGTGTGGTAATTACTAAGAAAGTGGATGAATGTCTCCTATAGAACCCACTGGGGACAGGGGGTGGGGGACAAAAGGCGGATTATATGAATTGCATGTTGTGATGGATAAAACTGATTATAAACAAGCAATAAACAAGCAGAGGGGAATGATGGCAAAGACACACAACCTGACAAAGAATGACTTTTTACTACAGTCGAGACATCTTTCAGGCGAATCAAGCTAAGTATGATAACAAACTTTTGAATTATACGTATTCACTATTTTATTTTTTAAAAATCTTATTGAGCCAAGTACTTACTGTGCCAAGCACTAGGCAAATTTCTGGGGGGTAGGGGAGGGATACAAAGACGAGGATGCGATCTCTGTCCTTGAGGGTCTGCACGGTGACAAACAGCCCCCCTAACACAGGGTGCCGTCCCGAAGTGGACAGGGGAGACGCAAGCCAAGGATGCTGAAACTTCAGACGACGCACTTGATGGTGGTATAGGTACCCCGTGCAAACGGAACACGGTTTGGAGGTCTGGGTTCAGTCTCTGCATCAGACTCACCCCTCCCTCATTTCACTAGCCTCACAGCTGATGGGGCCGTGCATTTCACACAAGCGAAGTTTTTGGAAGGCATTTTGGGGGAGTTTCACTGTATTACACAAACACCCAGAACGGAGAGAGAGAGAGAACTCTGGAAGACTTCGAAGTTTGGAGAGGGGGCACCTGAAACGGGCCCGGAAAGGTAAGACAGTCTCAGGTGGTTGAGAAGGAAAGGTATTCCATGCAAAAGAGTCACAGCTGGCCGTCCGGACGGGAGTGTGCCTGGCACGTCTGAAGCAGCAGGAACACCAGACACGGTGCCCCTGGCACTTGGGGGCATGGGGCACAGAAACGGCTACACCTGCACCTTGACAGGGCCCTGCTGTCTGACAACACCCAGGGCACTGCAGTAGAGGTCACTGAGCTTCCCGACTGCTCCCTGGTCCTGTCCCTCACTGGAAAACACAGCACATGGGTCCAGTCAGCTCTAAGGTACTACGGAGGGGTCCATGTCTGGACAGGACATAACACATGGACAACTGGGTCAATCATTATGATTTAACTCAACCAACATTTATCGAGTCCTGGGCATTGCTGAGCCTTCACATAGCAGGCCCTCCAAAATAGTATAACAAGTCAAAAAGGCAGTCACTGATAACAGATGTAAAACATGGTATACTGAAATAGGGCAATGAACTATCCAGAGCCTTTGAATAAGACCTTCAAACCTTATCCCGACAACAAAGTGAAGTGCCCAGCAAATATCCAACCAATGCTACCTGCACAGCTGGACGGCTGAGCCGTTCCAGGCTCCGAGCACCTGGTGGTGACACCATTCCCACCCCAGTGGTGCTGTACAGATGCCAGCGGCTCCCTCTGGGCTTCCTGAGTCCCTGTAGTTTAGGCCTGACCCTACAGTTCCAGGGACCGGCACTCCCAGGGTGTCACTCAGACAGCCTCACCAAGCGTGCCTCCTGCCCGGGGAAAGGAGCCTCCCCACCCAGCAGCCCAGGCCCGCTGCTGAGCCACCGGCAAGCCCCAAGCCCTCTCTGAGCCACGAGGACACCCCATCCTGAAAATGCCGGCCATGCCAAGGCGTGGCTCCAGGGCGCCCTGCCCTGCTCTCGGCTCCCTGACTTGGGTTTCTCCTATGACATCAAGAGAGCGGTCGCTACCTCCCCCTCACCTGAGTACTGCAAACCTATTCACAATCACGTCACTCTAGGAACCAAATCCAAACACACCAAAGAGAGCACTGAAAATCTTTTTGTCCCTGTGCGTCACTTCCTCCTAGAAACGTGTGCCAGCACTTCAAGGATGGGCCTTGTTCTTGGTGAAAGCACAGCCCCTCCCATCGGGGAGGACGAAGGCAGCCCTCTGGGAGCTCAGCTTAAAGGTGGCAGGCACCTGCTCTGCTGTGCACACCCACCTGCTACCGGCGTCATCCACCACCTTTTTTTCAAAGGTAAGGGGGCAAAGGCTCCAAACCCTCAGTAACCACCTCCCTGGAGGGCTTGGCTCTACCCTCAGAGCCAAGCCCTTCCTGACTGGTAAATGCAGGGACGCAGACTCTGAAGGCAGTATCTGGGCCACCAGGGTCTGTCTGGACACTTGGGTCCACCCCCAGCACAGGGAAGACCTCCCCAACACGGAGAGGAAGGAATTTCAACCCTTCATGTCTTCACTCCCGCTGTTCTTTCGAAGGAAGAGGCCCACTCACCCACGGGCCACCAAGGGACACCTCCTCCTCGTGGCTGGTGGCAGCCGTGGCCTTTCCTGGCCGTGCTTCCCATAAGCACACACTTCTTCCTTCTCTTCCAATGGATGGTTGTTGCCCAGCCTGGAAACGAAACGAGAAGCTCCTCGAGGACATGATGTCATCAGCTCTGTGTCTCCACAGCACGGGGCACGCCACGGCGGTTCAAAACTGTCTGTCGAAGGAACTGACCCTCCTGAGAGTTTAACATACCTGCTTACAGAAAGAAGTCTTCCACTTAATTTCATCACTATCTTATTTGTTTTCATAGTACTTGAGGCCAACTTTCAGGACATTTTTTAGAAGCCTTGGCCCCAAGCCTGAAGGGACTAAAATTTTTGCAATTCCTCCTCCCTTTCTGCCTATGTCAAACACAGACATTAAGTATCTTCTTCCCAATTATTTATAACTCTTAGTTGTGATCCATATGTTATCTTGCCAGGCTGTATTATTCAATAAAGATCAACTTTTCAAAAGGACTGTGACATGAAAAAGTTGGGCAGACTATGGAGGTAAACCAGGAACATTTCACTGAACTTCTTCATCTACCATAGCTCTGATCAGAACGAATAAACGGTTTCTCATTCTATCAACAATTCACAATAAACACACAAATGCTTTTATTCATTTTACTCAACAGCTCTTATTACAGCAATAAGTGTTTTTCGTCCACTCCAGCACTGAACTGTCATTGAACCTATCGTGTGTGAACTCTCCCGACACAACTGTGGCTCTGCGACCATTTCTACTTCCTTCTATCCTAACACCATGGCACTGATAAACCCTGGGATCTTTTTCACGAGCCCAAGTACTGAAGGCACCGTGTCGGCAGCCACTAGGATCAATTCACCACCATGCTCGAACGCTGCTAGAAATTTTAGGAGTCAAAATACAACGGATAAAAATCCCCTCTTTACTACAGAGTCCAACCACACATACTGAGTACTTACTCTGGACACAGGACCCTGGCCAGGTCCCCTGATTTCTCCAGCCGAGGAAGCGAAGGGGCCGACTAGAATCTCCCAGGAAACCTCTGGTCGTAACTTCTGCAAAAGGGCTAAGTAGCTGATCTGATTCCCCACTTCCCAACCCACGGGGACGCACGTCATTCAGCGTAAGTTACTTCCTCTGCAGCTGCGAAACAGCTTTACGACATCTTAACATTTTTTAAATGTTTCTGTGCCATGTGCTACGTACACTGGGATGAGGGAGAATTTTCACTCGTTTTTCAGACCATACTCGTATGCCATTTTTGGAAACCCACAAGAAGAATGACTCGGGCCGATGACAACAACAACAAAAAAACCCCAAATAATCAGCTCAAAAAGGGGCAAAGAACTGGAATAAACACTTCTCCAAAGAAGACATATACATCGCCAAGAAGCACATGAAAAGATGTTCAATGTCGCCAGCTATTAGGTAAATGCAAATCAAAACCACAATGAGATCCTAACTTCAACCAATTAAGATGGCTATCCAAAAAAAAAAAAGCAGAAAGTAACACCACATTTTGGCGAGGATATGGAGAAATTGGAACTCTTGTGTGTTACTGATGGGAATGTAAACAGTACAGCCACTGTGGAAACCAGTTTGGCGGTTCCTAAAAATGTTAAACTCACAATTGCAGTATGATTCACTGGATTAATGTGTGATTAATCAGAACTTTCAGGCACGTTCACTCGAATGTTCGTTACAGCAGGATTCACAAACGGTAACGACAACCCGAGCGCCCATCAACAGATGCTCGGGTAAAGAAAGCGGTGGGATGTCATTCAGTCTTAAAAAGGAGTGAGGTTCTGACTCATGCTACAACATGGATTAACCTGGAAAACATTCTGGTAAGTGACATGAGCCAGTCACAAAAGGACAGATACCGGGTGACTGCACTTCTCACAGAGACAGAACCCAGGAAGATGGTCCTGGGAGGGAAGTGGGGCCACTGTCCATGCACCCAGAGTTTCTGTCTGAGGTGGTGGCAAAGCTCTGGAGGTGGGTGGGGACAACGGTCGCACGACGCTGCCCGTGCACTGCACGCCACGGGATGGACCGGACAAAGCTGATCACAATGGTGAACCGTGTGCTCGGTGACTTTACCACAACAAGAAACAAGGCACCAGGCAGGCCTGTGTGAATTCTCCACTTGCCACCACTGTTTCCTCCAATCCTGTTATGGATAATAATCACTATTTAATTCTAGGCAACCTGAAGCATTCACTGGCCACACGCACGCACACAGGCGCACACACACACACAGAGGCTGTGAATACTTGACGGGTTTTCAAAATTAAGTAAGGGCCAGCTTCCCCTTCACGGTGAGGTCGTCTCAGAGCACAGGAGGAGACAGCCTCCCAAGGCCAACCTCCGACCTCCAGGGAGGGATCTGGAGCAGCAGGACGGGGTTCAATGTCGCACTGCTACTCCCAGTGTCGGCCCTGGGGGGAAGGGGAGGAGCCGACTATCAGGACTCACCCCCACGGTTCCCCTGCGGGTCGAAGGGCACCGGGCCGCAGCTGAACTCGACCTGCCCAACCACACGTGGGAGAATTGTAGGAACACGGCAACAGCAACGACACCGCAATATGCTGTTTTATGCCTAGGATGTGATGTATTAAGAATCTGACTTTTAGAAAATGAAATGTATGCAGCTGGCCAAAACTTTGTTATATTAGTGCTGTTGTTTCCCCTACAACCTGAGACACCCCATGTGGCCTTCGAGAGGACCTAGAAGAACTCCAGAACACCTAAAATCACCCTGGTAACTGAACCACAGCCAGTTACCAACTGCTTGGCTCCGTTTCATCTTGCTTCTCAATCCGGCCCTTACCTAACTATAAGCAATGCAGGGCGCCTACTCAAATCCAAGCTGGTTGTTTTTTTTTACCTTTTAATGTCTCCCTCTACACACAGTTGGCCCTGAGTAAATACCTGTTAAATAATTGACTGAATGAATGATCCAAAGTCCAGTTGAAGGACCGCCTCTATCCCATGTGCCAAATTGCAACTGGCCTTTGAAGAAAGAAATAAAGAAAGAAAAAAGCCTAACGCATTAAAAGCACCTGTAAGAGATGCAAATCCCCTCCTATAATATTTTAACTTCATCCCGACTTCTCGAATCACCAGCATGATGGCCTCCCAAAGTGGAAATAGCAGTTCACCTACATTCCCGACAGGGGCCTCCCTTCCAAGTTCCCCAAGCTTCCACCGTGATTTTAGTGCCGGGAGAGAAGAGAGGGGAGCAGGCCCACGAGTGTGGGTCCTTCAGAGGACCCGGAACACCCCTCGGGCCCAGGCGTTCTGTCTCCGGTCTAGTTCGCCCACCCTGCCGCCCTGAGGACGTCGACCTTGAAGGTCAGGAAAACAGTGCGCAAGAGCGAGGTTCTTCCACACAAACAGAATCTCACCTTCCAGATTGTTAATTCAAAGGGAGATTATCCTCGCCTGCTCTTCTGTCAGTTTCAAATCCCCAAACCTACCAGGATTCACTTAAAACCAAACTCGAGTGTTTTCGCTGGAAGAAGCAATCGGGCGAGATGCGAGCCACTGAGCAGCTGGGGACTTTTTTTTTTTTTTTTTTTTTTTGCTGAAGGTTCGGTTTAGTCTTTATTTTTCTAGCTGCTTTCTGACCTTGCTAACACGACTCAGTGAAGGTCGTATTTAATCTTGCAGAGAAATGCTACCTAAGCATTCTTAGGTAGGCTTCAGTAAAAATAAATTGCCTTGGTGCAGTGGATAAGTTTGTTGCTTCAGCCCAATAATTACAGCCAAAGAGAACGAATGAAGGCAACTGTAAAACACCACATTTGATTTCGAAAGAATTTTACCGAGCATATGCTATGGGCTGAGAGTTTGTTAATAACAGTTATTGTTAATAACTAACCCACCAAGAAAGCAGCGGCTCCTAAATGTTTATCTCCAGTTTATCAACAAACACAGCTTATTTACATGCACAAGGAGGTTATTAGTATCACTGAAACATGAATGTCAAAGGAATGGAATGATAAAAGATTTTTTAAAGGCCTAGGTGCAAAAGAGAAAAACCAAACAATTTTTCATCCTGTGCATGTTGAACCTCTAAGGCAAAGTGACACATTCTGGTATTTATGTGCTCAACACATATCCTATCTGGTTTCTACCCCGAAGTAGATCTGTGCCATCCATTCCAAGCTGGAATTCAGCCTCCCCAGCTAAACTTTGCTTTACAGCAAAAAAAATCAAATCAACAAATATTTATCTAGGGCTCACTGCGTATCAAGCACTGGTGGGAATGCAAAGAAACCCAACACAATCCTAGTTCTCAAATCACTTGCCACGTAGGTGTTCTAAACAGAAAAATCCGAGGGACTGACAATTTCTCCGACAGCTCAAGAGGCCAGGAAAGAGCTGGATGTTCGTGGCACACTGCCCATGCGGCACTTTCGGGTTGCTTCTAAGGCCATTCGAAGCGTTTTCCCGCTGTAGGCTGACGAGACTAGGTGAAGTTCATGGGGAGGCCCAGGGACACGCGGGCAGTTGTAACCAAACCAACCGCTTGGACTCAGCTTCCCTTCAGGGCTTCCAGGTTTAGTCCCCGCGGGACAGCTTCTCCCCACGGAGCTCTTCACTGCACCTTGCATGGTCTCCCAGTCCCGCCCCACCTCCCACGGCAGCCACGAGGCCACTGTGCCCTTGGAATGTGACCGGGCTGAACTCGGGGATGTGCGGTGGGCATAAAACACATTTGATTTTGAAGACTCAGAATGAAAAAACAACATGTTTTTATATTAATTACATGTTGAAAGGATACTACTATTTTGGATACACTAGGTAGCACAAAATATTATTAAATTCATTTCACCCACTTTGCTTTTCTAACATTGCTACTAGAAAACTAAAAGCCATACGTGAGGCTCACATTTTATTTGTGTTGGATAGCACCCGGCCAGTCGATACTTTTTGTTTCTTTTTGGCTGTGCTCTGGCGTCCGCCTCTGTACTCCCAGCGGCTCCACCCAACCCTCTTCTCAAAACAATCCAAAAATGGCTCCAATATCTATAAAAGGATCAAAACTATTCTACAGTTTTTTTCAGACACACATTATGAATGTAGAGGCTTCCTCGGTTATGAAAAGTCAGAAGTCAGACTCTGAGCCACACGAGTCACGTGATTCATCCTCCAACAGGACCCCGGTAAAGGTTGGGAGGGGGCGGGACCCCGACTCCCGGGTCCTCCCAGCTCTTCCGCTGCATTTCAGCACCTGAGACCCAGGAATGCGCAGGTGTGAGACAGGGAAGGCCTGCCTTCACTGCCGTTAGAAACCGTTATTTTCCCCTCCCACGCTCCAGCAATTGGATCTGTAGCCATTTGCCTAAACTGACTGCCGTTGTCCAAAGACACCCTTGTCCAAAGACACCCTTGAACGTCTCTACCTCCTCAGGAGGGCTGCGTGGTTATAGATAGGTCCTACCTATCGGTTCCCAAGGTGCCAGGAAGCCCCGTGTCTCTAAGCGCGACNGTGGGCATAAAACACATTTGATTTTGAAGACTCAGAATGAAAAAACAACATGTTTTTATATTAATTACATGTTGAAAGGATACTACTATTTTGGATACACTAGGTAGCACAAAATATTATTAAATTCATTTCACCCACTTTGCTTTTCTAACATTGCTACTAGAAAACTAAAAGCCATAGGTGAGGCTCACATTTTATTTGTGTTGGATAGCACCCGGCCAGTCGATACTTTTTGTTTCTTTTTGGCTGTGCTCTGGCGTCCGCCTCTGTACTCCCAGCGGCTCCACCCAACCCTCTTCTCAAAACAATCCAAAAATGGCTCCAATATCTATAAAAGGATCAAAACTATTCTACAGTTTTTTTCAGACACACATTATGAATGTAGAGGCTTCCTCGGTTATGAAAAGTCAGAAGTCAGACTCTGAGCCACACGAGTCACGTGATTCATCCTCCAACAGGACCCCGGTAAAGGTTGGGAGGGGGCGGGACCCCGACTCCCGGGTCCTCCCAGCTCTTCCGCTGCATTTCAGCACCTGAGACCCAGGAATGCGCAGGTGTGAGACAGGGAAGGCCTACCTTCACTGCCGTTAGAAACCGTTATTTTCCCCTCCCACGCTCCAGCAATTGGATCTGTAGCCATTTGCCTAAACTGACTGCCGTTGTCCAAAGACACCCTTGTCCAAAGACACCCTTGAACGTCTCTACCTCCTCAGGAGGGCTGCGTGGTTACAGATAGGTCCTACCTATCGGTTCCCAAGGTGCCAGGAAGCCCCGTGTCTCTAAGTGCGACTACTTGAAAAGAAATGCAGCTCAGACCTTAGGGACACCCCTGGTTGTACAGAGTGCGGCCCACACACAGGTCCATCGGTTTTCACACGCCACCTGGGTCTGGGGACCAGCGCGGCCGCAGCACCCTGGCTGCCAACCTGGGTGGAGAGCTCTTTTCTCCTACCCCAGGGTCCTGGGCGTACGTGAAGTGGGCTAACAACGCCTAGGCCTTTCCCAGGCCTTGACCAAACAGTGGGTCCCAACCCAATCAAGGAGCCATCCAAGGATCGGAAACTAGCAAGACCTGGGGTGGGGCCTTCTCTTGTCACGGGCTGGGCCAGCCCGGACCCTCCAGCCTGGCTTCATGCATCAAAGCAGAGAGAACGCCGGAGGGGCCTGGTCCACACACAACATCCTCGTGGGCCACGGCCAGGGTGCTCAGCCTGGCCTTGCACTTGCCGGGGGTGAGGTTGTGTGAGACACAGCAGAGTCGACTCCAGAATGTTCTTCTGCTTATAAAAGTAACTGTGCTGTTTTATGAACTGTAAAAAGTACAAGTGTTTCAAGGTTTTGAAAAACCCACAATCCCACCATCCAAATGTTTTCTTCCGGGCTTTTTTTTTAAATGATGTACACACAAACACACACACATTTTAAAAATAAAATTCAGGTCACAATCCAGTAGCCTCTTTTTCTCCCCTCAACCTGTGACACAGGCCTTCTCCCGTCATTAAAGGCCAGCCCCTGACTTTCGTAAGCCACGTACACTCACGGTCTGGGTGTGCCGTATTTCACTTGAATGGGTTCCTACCGCTGGGCATCTAGGTTGTTTCCAAGTTTTCACTATAACAAAAGCTAGTTCAAGAAACATCCTTGTACACAAATCTTCGTCCCATCTCTGGTTACCCCACGTGAGTAAGTTCCTAGAAGAGGAATTACTGGAACAGAGTTGAACCTTTTTAGACCTTAAGTTCATAGCACTAAAAATTCCAGAAAGTTAATGTCAACGCGCAAGTCCAACTGTGACCCGGAGCACTTATGTTAAAGTCAGGGGCCCGCAGGATCCAGTCACGGCATCAGCAGCTCACTGTTGGCCTGTGCTACCTGCTCCTCGGGGGGGACACCTGATTCCCTAGCCCCCGCCCACAACCTGACAAAAATAAAACAGCAGCAGGAAGACGGACAGGGGAAGAGAGGGGGGCGCAGGAGAGCGCGCGCAGCACTCTGACCTATGTTAGCAACACGTGCCTTCCTCTCCGGGGCCAGGCTTGCCTCCCGGGCAATTTTGGATTCAGTCTGAGGCCTCGGGTTGGGAGAACCATTCCTCCATCCTCTCGGCTTCCATGCTACCTCTCAGGTAGTTTGGGCCATGCCTGGGTGACAAGCCACTCAGAGCCGGCTGTTCACTTGTGAGAAGTTGGCCGAGGCCTAGCAGTTTCCCCACCAGATATGAGCATCCCACCCACAAAAAAGCCAACTTCCAAAGTCAGAAGTGGAGGGTCCTCTAGCATTTCAACTGGCCCGTGAGTTCCTGTCAGTTGACCACCAAGCAGCCCTCCCCCGCCTCCCAAATGCTGTCCACACTCTCCTGGCAAGACAACGTCCGCCCCCCTGAGCTCCTCCTTTCCCCCCGAGAGTTCAGGAGGCACCAGTCTACTCTCCACCTGGTTCTCTGTTTTCCTCAACTCATCCACCAACGGCCACCGTTCGATGACACCCCCGCCCCCCCCCCCCGCACTGTTGCCCGCCACTGCACACACCCACTAGCGCCCTTCCTGGGTCGGGGACACTCTTCCTACCACAGTCATTTTTCTCGTCGCTTCGATCATTCTGGGGTGAGGAGAACAACAACAACAACAACAAAGAAACCAGCTATCTTCAAAACTAACACGTGAGACACTAGTTGAAATAAAGCAGTTTGCACACAGTTCCTTCTCACTCTAAATGCCAACCTCCCGACGCAGGAAAGTCATTCAGATCCCAAGCTGATGGGGCTGGGACGGCGTACTCCATCTCAAAGGGTTTTCTTTGGATCCTCCAAAAACCTGACAGTCATAAGCTCAGTAAAGAACAAGTTAAACTGGAAGCTCATCCTGCCCTTGATCACAGTAGGTGTGTAAGCAGTACATGCTGTTACACAGCAACAGACTTCCACACACACCTGAAATTATTGGTGAGAATTACACAGCAAGTAATTAACTCTCAGAAGTGTTTGTTGAATGAAACCTGGACAGGCCTTTACCGCACAAAGTCCTAAAGTAAGATACTGTATTGAACTAAGTGGGCCTTGCCCTTGAGATAACAATGCCTCGGATCCACCCTCAGAAAAAACCACATCATCTTGTCTCTCATACAGGTGGGGCATCAGACAGGCCCATCAGGCCTGAGGCACGCAGAGACATTTTTGTCCAACTCTAACTCTTTCTTGCTTATCAAAGCTAAATACTACACGGAAAAGGGGACCACAAGCCAAAACCGAGACACACAGAACCAATCCCCAACTCTGTACGTCCTTCCCGGACAAAGAGACAGACCGGTAACGCGAAGAACTTCTGGCCTCTTCACAATGGACAACTCAAAGTTTCTCAGTCCTAACCATTCTGCCACTTTCCTATGACAAGTGGGGTCAACACGGGGAGGGCCCACAGGGACGACCACAGACTCCCTGTTCAAAGCTCTGCCGAAAATGTGGGTGTTAGGCTCCATCTGCTTAACTTCCAACCGGACACAGCCTCTGAGCCAATGGAAAAACAGAAAGATTTGGCTCTGGGAGGGGAACCTGGATTCAGCGCTTCTCCACCTTTGCTCTGGCCCACACACCTGAGGGACAGGGATCCCGGGAGGGACAGGGGCCCAGGACACACCAGTGAGGATCAGAGGCTCACTGGAGGGGAGGGGGTATTCCTTAGGGCCGGAGAGGCAAGGAGAGGAAGGGCTGTCGGTAAGCCTCAAATCGGAAGGTCCCTCTGTGGTTTCTAAAAGCCCCTCCCCCTCCCCCTAGGTGATTTTGATGCACACACGAGTCCCACCCAAAGACCACAGAACTGTGCAGACCCATTTTACAGATGTGAAAACTGAGGTCCAGAAAGGGGACATGGTTGGCCAGTTAATAAAAGAGCTGAAAATCAACTCCAGGCCTCTGGGCTCTTGACTTCAGGCACCTCCCACGACACAGAGCTTTGGACGTGGCTGGCTATCACAAATATGTAATTAAATAAAATAAAGGCTCCCTGTTTGCGTTCACTTAATAATATAATTCCTGGGTCACCACAGTAGTTCTAATCCAGGGGTCACTGGATCCAAGGCAGAACTCAAAAGTTACTGAGGGCCGGGGAGGGCCCTGGGCTAGTTCCAAAACCTCAGAAAGCCTAAAAGGACCATGCCTTCACGTAGAAAACAACTACCTGGGATGTCCAAAACCCCACTTTCGGGCTGG
Source organism: Sturnira hondurensis (assembly GCF_014824575.4). Taxonomy (NCBI): domain Eukaryota; kingdom Metazoa; phylum Chordata; class Mammalia; order Chiroptera; family Phyllostomidae; genus Sturnira; species Sturnira hondurensis. Next base: position 5,435,036 of record NW_028081271.1, read on the forward strand.
AATTAGATCAACCAGATTGGATATCTCTAGTTCTCCCAGTGTACCAGGAGCTCCGATGGGAAGGCATGCGTGTTTCTGAGTTGACAACTAGGGGTGCGAGCCGGCTTCCTACCGAAACGCAGCTCATCTCAGAGACAGTTTGTTGGAAGGTGGAGCTGGTGATCGGGAATCATTTCAAAGGGACTGCTGAAGGTAAAAGGCTTGCTGGTAGGGCCTCCTACAGGCTCGTGCCCTCAAGGCTGGGCGGGGTCCTGGGGCTGACCTCACAACTCAGCCACAGGAGCTGTGATCTGTGGGCTTCATGTCCTGCCTATGTGTTCATCTTGATATTTTACAAAAAACATTGGCTTTGGGCTTAAATCTAGACTCTACGGATAACTTACTGTTCTTTGCTGAAAAATCAAGATTTAATCAAACCTCCTCGCTCCCATTCCCACCATGAGGACCACTCACAACCCTGCCCAGGGCGAATACTGGCCACACACACTCAGGCCCGACGTAAGGTACCACTGGGTCAGAAAGCCCTGACCTCCCATCCCACTCAGATGAAAGAACCAACTTTACTAATGATGACTGACATTTCATAGCAATTCATATTATTTTCATATACTACTTTATGTATTCTTATGTTAGACACTGTAAACATACACTATGTATTCTATTTATTTTTACATATGTTGTCACATTATTTCCACATCTATAGCAGTGGACACATAGTAAGCATTCAATAAATACAAGCTCGCTGAGTCCCTTTAAAGATGTAAGAGCAAAATCCTAGAATCAGCTAAGGGCATACCTGTAATAACAGATAATGAGTTGGGACTGAAACTTTGATGCAGAAGATTCAGACTAAAGCACAGGGAGTTTGGGAAGGTCTTTTTCTGATCTAAGGCAGGAAAATACGCTAGTCCAACCATCGTTACTTCACTTGGTCTCCATGAGCACCATGTAACTTTTCTTTTCGCCAAAAAAAAAAATTCACCGACAACATCGTAATTCATTGTTAAACACTTTGCTGCTTTACAGGAACATTATTCCCGTTAAATTCCTCACCATTATTTATATAGTCTCAGAATAAGTAGCCCCTTCTGGCTGAAAATTCTGTAAGATAAATCGAGTGTTTGTTTCATCCATAGTCAGGATTTCCTGGCTTTTTAAAATTAATAATAATATCCTGGATGGTGTGGCTCAGGGGATTGAGCGCCGGCCTGTGAACCAAAGGGTCGCTGGTTCAATTCCCAGTCAGGGCACATGCCTGGGTTGCGGGCCAGGTCTCCAGTGGAGGCGGGTGGGGTCGGGGCACGTAAGAGGCAACCACGGCTTGATGTTTCTCTCCCTCTCTTTCTCCCTCCCTTCCTCTCTCTCTAAAAATACATAAATAAAATCTTTTTAAAAATTTAAAAAGCATACTTAAAAAAAAACAATAATCTGATAGAATTCCGTAAACTCATGCCTTACACATTGGTAGACTGCTGTAACTTCCGGAATCTTCCTTTCATACACAGTATCTTATCTGTCTCCCAGAGCAACCCGATCAGATAGACGGTTTCGTATTATTATTACCTTCCGCAGAACTAACCCCAGGTGATGACTGTCTCTGTTTTTTAGTTGTGTACTGACAGCTCCCCAACTAGAACGCAGTATCCCTGGGGCGGGGGTGGGGGTAGGGGGGAGAGGTTCCGGTTGAACCCACAGTGCCTAACCCTGTGTCCTCCGCAGACTGGACGTTCTAGGGAAATGCATTAAATGAATAAAGGCCTTTGTCTGCTTGAAGCCCTTTCTGGTACGCAGCACATAATGGAACTGTGTCCCGCATGCCCTGCTTAGCGCTCAGGGGTCTGTGCCCTATCAAAAGGGAACTGTATGGAAATTCTCTCAAAACTATAACAGAGCTTACACTCGATGGTACTCAGAAGTCCCATATCCTTGGAAACGTGAGAATTTCAACGCACGTCAAATGCCAACACCCAAAATTCCAAACTGTCCCCTGTGAAGTTTAAACATCTTTAACTAGCTCTGGTACATTGAGTATTTGCCCAAGGTAGTGTTTCAAAAAGCTAAAAGTGAGGCCATAGTTCACAGATCTGTCAGAACTTTCACACAACCATTTGTTTGCCTGAATTTGCTTCCAATTTAAGTATAAATCCTTATTTTTGATTAGGATGACATTTCACAGGTAATTCCATCGGAGACACGTGGAATTGTCTCTACTTTTTCGAGGTTAGCAGGAAAAAAAGGACAACTCTCTGAGAATGAACTATATAAATGTTTAATATTAAGAAGCAGTTACAAATCATGACAGATAAGGACTCTTTGATCTCAGAGGCCAAAATCTACCTTCTTACACAACAGGCTAAGTTATAAATTATAATCATTCACTAATTACAGTCGAATGACAGACTTGGCCACGTCAATCAATAGATGGTCCAAGGCTGCCCCTTAGAAACGTCATTTTACATTCTAAATATTCCTCCTCCTGAAGTTTCCTTAAAAATGGATGTTTTAGGTTTCTCCCCCCGCCCCTTACTCCATTAAAAAAGGGGGGAGGGGGATGATAGGGGGTTGAGAAAACTAGAGAAGCCAGAGTGTGCGGGCCTGATGACATTAAACAGGGACGGCCTGCCCTCGAGGCTGGAGCAAGCATCTGCCTAACATCAAGGCGCTCTGCGCCGGGCCTCCCCAGTCTCCAGACCCGTCTGCACCTGCCCTGGAGCATCAGAAACTGCCCGCCGCGAAGTTCCAGCCTTTATTCGCCATCGGTCTGAAAACTAATAAATGACTGCAGGCTTGACAGCGACCTTGGTGATTCCTGAAAAATCCACCAGAGGAAATGTCACTCTCCTCTACCCTCCCGAGCCATTCATCAAAAGCAGGCCGAGTCACAGCGACAGGGCGGCCAGTGGCAGAAGGCCACTCAGATATAGGAAGATTCTGCATTTTCTCATTCCCGAACCAAGGAACCGAGGACCAGGAGCGCAGCCCACGCTGGAGGGAGGAGACTGAGGAGGCGGGCAGCGCGTAAAATGTCCCCAAGTTCGAAACTCTATCCTGGGAGGTCAAAAAACGAGTGAAACCGGAGCCAAGCCGCTAATAGGGGGCGACCTCCACTGCCTGTCTCAAAAGTCGCACTTACAGGTGACGAGCAAGGGTCGTGCCTAGGCCGCCCCACCCGGGCCCCTAACTGGAGAACGGAATAGCGCCTTTGCGCCTGGCTCAGGCTGCCAGCCTCCTTCCCTTTTCTCCTGTAAAGGGGCAAGGGGGTGAGGGCGTGCAATGCCCCAAGACCAAGGGCCAAAGAGGGATGCCGGCGAGTCCCGGGAAGGAGACCGAGTTACATCCTGCAGCCCTGGAAACTTGCAAAGGCTTCCGGAACCGACCCCCCCAGGCCGTGGCACCGGGAGCGGCCGAGCGCCACGACTGGCCGCGGCGGGCAGCGCTCGGGGACGAGCCCGGCGGACCAGGCGGAAAGGAAGTGGCGGCCGCGGCTCTGCACCAACCCCGTTCGGCCGGCGGGCGAGTGCCCCACGGCGCCCAGAGCGGGGTCAGGGGGCGTGGGGCGGGCAGTCAGGTCCCCAGCCCGCCGCGGCCCCAGGTCCCCCAGGAGACGCGGGCCCCCAAGCGTGCCAGCAGGGCACCGCTCGGTCCCCGGAGGCTCCCCGCCCCCACCTCGCCCGCTCCGTAGTCGAGGCGGGTCAGGCCCAGCGCGCGAGGCCGGCTCCGGGCGCCCGTGGGGACCCAGAGGCGCCTGGCGCTAGGCCGCGGCCAGGGCAGATGACCCTTAGGCGCGGCGCACCCCCGGGACGCGCCTCCAGAGCCCCCCGCGCGCCCGGACAAGTGCAGTGACAAAGCCCCCAGCCAGGCCGGGCGCTGGCCGACGGGAAGGAGGACGCGTCGTACCTCCCGAGCGGCGGCGGCGGCGGCAGCGGCCCAGCCCCGCGGAAGCCGGGCGCGCCGGCCAGGCCCGGCGCCCTGCCCGGCTCCGAGCTCGCGCGCCCGGGATCCTTCCCCGATCCCGGCGGGCGGGCGCCCCATCAAGTTTCCTCCCGCCCCGGCGGGCGGCGCCTCTCCCAGCCCAGCGCGGGCAGCCGGGCGGACGGTGGGTGCCTGCTTATTTACGCCGGAGGCTGCCTGCACAGGCGCAACCGCCGGGCACGGAGCAGGACCCGCTCCCCGCTTTCGGATCTGGGGGCGCCGGCGTCTGTGCACACGCACACACTCGCACACGATCAATCCGTTGTAAAAGGAGGCCCGACTCCAGCGGACCTGCACCCCCACACACCACACCTGGGGCGCGCAGTCACACTGAGCAGGTCAGTGTCCACGGAGCCACCTCTCCGTGTCTGCAAATCCAAAAGTGAAATTAAACCTCCACCGACCTCCTCCTCCTCCTCCTCCCTCTTTACCTCCTCCTCCTCCTTGCAGCCTCAGCAGCCCCAGCAGCAGCAGCTACACCAGCAGAACCTGCTTCCCCTAAAATCAGATGATCCTGAACCGCGCGGGCTGTTCCTCCAAAAATCGGTATTAATATTTATGAGCCCCAGCATTCTCCGTCTGCAAAACATCATGTCAGACCATCTGGACACACACACACACACACACAGCCCCTCCGGTCCTCATAAACATGCCCTCGCGAAAAACACACTCGCACAGTCACAACTATTATTGGAAAAAAATGTTACCTCTCGAGTGTGCTTTTTCACGCTACCAATGCAATTCCGCAAGATTTAAGTTGCTAGGGTGTGTGAAATGGAAATGAAAGCCCGTCAGTTGAATAATCGCAGGAGCAAAACTAAAAGTTACTCCCCGGCTTGCCTGAGAACAGTCCAGATCGAAAGCAAAACAAGGAGAGGAAACCGAGGAGCCGAGGCTGGAAATCCCCCCGCCCCCCGCCCCGCTGCGCCCGCCTCCCTCCGCCCTTCCTCCCCAGTGTTTGTTTCGGGCTTGTGCAACCGGGCGGGGGGGCGGAGGGCGGGCGCGCCGCGGCCGCGAGGTGCGGAAGTTCGCCGCCGCCGCTCATTGGCAGGCCCGGCGGCTTTCATCATTTCTCGAAAAGTCTATTTCATTTTCACTTCCCCACGTCGCGGCAGCGGGAGCAACAAGCGGCGGCTCGTGAGTCTGTGGGAGGCACGTGGGGCGCTCCCACGCGCCGCGCGAACACGCGAGCGCGGTGGGGTCGGGGTCGGGGGCCGCGGGGGCCGCGGGGGCCGCCCGGGGGCGGTGGCTGTCGGAGGGAGGGCGGGTACCTGGCCCTGCACCCTAAGGGATACTTACTGGAGGGTGGGAAGGAGGGGGGCGTCCCGGGAAGCACCGGGGCGTCCACTCGGTCGGAGGGGCAGGTGTAAGTGGTGTTTAGAGACTTTGTAACCCAGTCCACTCAAAGGAACAATTAACTGGCAAAACAACAGTACTTAGGGCTGGCGTCCTGAACCCTTTGAGCCCTTATCAGGGGCTGAGGGCGTAACCACTTGAGGGGCTGCCGCTATCTCGGGCACCACCTGCCGCTCGCTCGGCGATAAGGACGGCCTTCCCCTGGGAAGTCGGGAGTAGCGCCCCGCACGGTGTCCTCGGCCTGTGCCACTGCAGTTGCCTTTACAACCCAAGGACATGGTCAAGGATGCGAGTTAACAGCCCAAGGACATGAGCAAGGATGAGAGTTAATGTTTCCTAAAAATGTCGGTCGAGGCTGGCTGGAGCAGATACCGTTTTGGCCTCCTTAACTTACTACTAGCGGGGCATCTTTGGTCAGGATAAGGGCTCAGTTTGCAAGGCTGTAAAATGGGGGAGAAAGAGAGAATGCAGGAATATAGGTGCAGCTGTAAGGAATACCTGTCACCTTAAGGTATACCATTCACTTGGGACCTGCTGGGTTTGGGTCCTTGCTTTGAAAGCACTGATCCTCAACCGCGAATACCTGTTTCTTTCCCCACGGTGAAGTCTCATCAGGCTTCTCCCAAACTTCTCTCCCCAGAGAAGGTCCTTTCCCGAGAGGCCACAGCCATCTAGAGGGAAACACTTTTCTATGATAGAAGCGTAAGTCTAGCACCCCTCTTTGTCGCAGAAGTATTGAATTCTACAGACTGGACAAAGAAAAGTGCCCAAGTGTGCAGAGGTGGGGATGAGACAGAGGACGGTTCAGGACTCTGTCTGGTGGCATCTGAGAGACAGACCTCACAGGCAGACATGTCCCACCCCTCTCCCAGAATCCTGTCTGACACAGCCACTCCCTCGTTCATCTCGCACAGCAAGGCCACTGCCGGCCATCAGAGCCACACTGTACAAACTCTGTAGGACAGTACTCCACCCACCTCGTGGGCCCATACAACCTATTAGTGATGCTTTCTTTCCCTCAACTAACATGGTCGTGGACAGGCTCTGAGAGTTTAAGTGGAACTGTGCACAAAGAAACCAGTTTTACCGTGAGCTAATTGATGGAAACAAATGGTAAGTTCGGCATCTCATCAACATTACAATGGAAGAACATGGAACCGAACAGTGTTGTTCAAGGACCTGCTGCCCTTCCCACCCACAGTGTCCTGCAGACCAGTCGATGCCGCTCCCAGGTCTCCCTGGGCCTGGGCCTCGCTCCTTCCCCACCGCATGGCTTCATTCACTTATCGCAGTGGGCTTGCTCCCTGTCTCCTGACTGGGACACCTCCAGGCAAGCAGTCACGCTGCTGTCCAAGTTAAGGAGAAAATTAACTTCAGGTAAGGCGCACTGCCAACCCTCACTTCTCAGTGAAGTCCACATCGTTTGACAAGACGTATAAAGTCTGTCATAATCTGCCACCAAACTACTCTTCGAGTGGCACCTCTGCTCCTGTGCCCCACGAGTCTGAACCCCTTCCCTTGTCAAAGCAGCTGTCATGCTTTTTCCTGAAGAACAGAGCCATCCTCGTGTTCATCGTTTGAGTCTTCACGTGGAGCCCAGCGCATAGGCACTCAGATTATTTGTGAATTAATAATTACTTGGTTCCCATCCATTATTTTAGACTTCATTATTCTTAATCCTCACCCAAGGACATGCTTGTTGATTTTTAGAGTAAGGGGGCGGGGGAGGGAGAGGGGGAGGGAGAGAAACATCAGTCAGTTGCTTCCCTTATGCCCAACTGGAGACCAGCACCCAGGGATGTGCTCTGACCAGGAATTGAACCCAAGCCCTTTGGGTGTATAGGACGATGACACCTCAACCAAGTGAGCCACACCGGTCAGGGCTTAATTTTTTTATATATAAATGCAACCCATGTGTATTGAACAGAACGCAGAAAATCCTGAAAAGTTGAATGAAGACAGTCCACCACCTGCAATTTCCCCAATCAGGAATAGACCCGTTGCTATTTTCAGGTTTTCCTTCTAGTGATTTTTCGAAATGCTGTTTCCACTCCTCATCCTCTCCATCTTCTGTGTGACATTTGAAAGTGCTCGTCACGCCGCCCATTTTCCGCAGTGTCAGATCCCTCCGTCCTGTCCTGCGTCTTGGCCGGCTCCTCTTCTGTGCCAGCCCCTAAATTATGGTGTTCCCAGACTCCCTGTCCTCAACCCTCCTATTTTCTCATTCAGCGTTCTTTCCCCTTGCATGCCCTCCCCTATGCCCAGAGTTTTAGTTAGTTAGCTCCAAAATGGGTGACTTCTGAGCCCTGGGTGCATTCCCTCCTAGATGTTCTTCAGAGTAAACACATCTACAACTAAACTCGAAACACCTTCCCCTACGACCCTGTCTTTGTCACTTCATTGACCAACCAGGGAGCTGGGAGGCATCGCCAGCTTCGGCCTTTCCAGAGGCCTGGGAGCCCCCTGAGGTAAGGCTGTTGTTTCTAATTTTCCAGGCCCCTGGGCTCAGAAAGCAGAGAATGAACTTCACTCTGGCCTCAGGCCCTTGATGACATGTCACTGCAGACAGAAAATGTAAATTCGACCCCCAAATCCACGTGGTATTGATGTACACCGTCGAGAAGTATTTCTCAGCCCTTTGATGAGATGCATATGGTCATAAATCTCTGTAGGGAAAGTGGATCGATAGAGCAAAATATAACCATTTGGAAGTCTCTGGGAAAAGTAACCTGTGCTGTACGGAGGAAATCTGGCCAGACACCGTGGTCTCACGAAAACCATTGTTCGAGCCGTCTGACGAAACCAGAGTCACTTTCTGAGTGCGCACCAGCCGTGAAACGGAACATCCTAAAAGGAGACCTGCCTGGATGGGTTTCAAGGGAGCAGAGTCAGGGCCGGGGTCACTTGGCCGCAGTGATGGCTGTCTCCATGAATGCACCTCAAGCACAAAATTGAGAGATGCATTCAAGGTGAACCCCTTTCAAGTGGGTTTTTAATTCATTTTTTTCTAATAAATGAGAATAGCTTCATCAAATAATCATTCAGGTACCAAACTTGATTCCTGCCAAGGAACTTTTCCCAGCTGTGGGAATATAGCAGCGAACAAAGCAAATGAAGCCCTTGGCCTTCCAGAAGCTTTCTGGCAGTCTAGTAAACTCACCCCCTGGCTGTTGTCAGATCATCTAAGCCATGGCACCAAGGTCACCTCCTCCTGTAATCACAGCTGTACCTTAAGGATGTGGACTGCGATGGTGCACTGCTGAAGTGTCCAGGACCTACAGCTATGATTAAACCCCTCGGCCAGCTGATGCCACCTCTCCCCCAGCCACGGAGGTTCTCCTCCCTTGTGCTGGGATTCAGGGCCATACAGCCAGGGAACCAGTGTGCCGCACTGGCCAGAGCAGCTGGCCGGTGAAAAGCCATAGGTTACAGCACCGCATTGCGAGGACTGTTCTTGTGAAGTGCACGTTGAGTAACCACACAGCCAAGCAAGACCTCAGTTGTGACCACAGAACTGTGAAGACGTTGAAGAAGCTGTCAAAGGTTAAAGGTGACAGGCATCGAGTTGGAGAATTTCCGGACAATTACTTCATATGAGAGTTGCTCCCATTTCATTGAAACTCTGAAATGAAGTTCATTTTGTTACAATTATTCCCTGAAAATCATGAATTTAAATTGAATGATATAAGAGATTGCCCAATCCTCAGTAAGAAATACAAGTTTTGTCCTAGTCTTCTGATGAAGTAAGGGAAAAATACTCTTTGAAATGTGTTTTGCTGTGATTTCTTTGTTGCATCCCTAATGGCTTTGAAATATTCATTAGTTCTCTAAGGTGATAAAATATAAAGTAGTGCTTTTATTCCTTTATAGTCAGAAGGAAAAATCACCTATAGTTTTGCCTTGAAATTCTTTCTTTAAAAAGAATTACTGTAATAATTTCAAGTATCAAAATATTTTAAACAAGGAATAAATTTCAAATGTGCAGCATCAATTCAGCAAACCACGTGATTCGCTGCATCTGCGTATTTGAGGAATTGTTTTGTTACAGTTTTCACAATTTTTCTGCAAGCTCCTCACTCAGCATGTGAAGGTCGTCGCTGACATTCAGCGTGTCCTCTTCCCTAGACAGCCTGATGTTTGGAAGTTTGCCAACCAGAAAGACAGAAGAGTGTCATAAAACAAAAAACAAAAAACTGAGAGTATTTTTAAATTCCCTCACTTCCTGGAAAAAACTCTATCTCCTCTAAATCCCAAATGTGCCCAACAGTCGATGTGCACTATTGGCGCCGCCTGCAGGGTCTGGCTCCAACTCCGGGGCATTCCCACCCTTGTTCACTGAGCACACACCTAGAGCGGCCCTGAAGGCAATCAGGCCAGGACAGGCCCAGTGCTCCCGGAGGGAGGTGACCTCCGCAGACGGACAAGCAAGCCAACCAATGAAAGAGCCACAGATTTCCATTTGGGTTGAACTTTGGTAGAAAACACCTGCAGATCTAGATGGTCAAGGAACCACTGACCAAATGACTTGTAAGCTAAGATTTGACGAATGACAGAACACTGGATTAGTTTCCCAGGGCGGCCATGACAAAGTCCCACAATTTACTGTCTGATGGTTGCAGAGGCTGGAAACGCAAACTCACGGTGTCCACGGGGTCGGTTCATCCTGACGGCCAGGAGGGAGGGCTCTGTTCCACGCCTCCAAGCTGCTGGGTGTGTGCCGGCCATCGCTGGCCTGCAGAAGCATCCCCCCAAACGCTGCCTTCATCTTCACGTGGTGTTCAGCTTGGGTGTGGGTCTGCGTCCCAACTTGCCCTTTTCCTAGGACACTCGTCACGTTGGGTTAGGGGCCCACCACACTCCAGAGTGATCGCATCCTAAGTACATCTGCAAAGACCTGGGGTCACATCCTGAGGTATTAGGGGGTTGGGAGGGGGCACAATTCAACCCCATAACAGGTCCAGGTTGTGCAATTGAAGCCCCGAGGCAGAGGAAGGAGGGGGGCAAAGGCCCTAAGAAGTGAAAGGTCCTGGCACATTCTGGGACCTGGAGGAAGGTGAGTGTGACTTCAGAGCTGTGCGCGAGGGTCATGGGGTCAGGAGGGTCAGGGGACACCGGCAGAGGTCAGGTCAGAGAGTCTGGAGGTTATTCTGAGAGCATTGGGGAGATGCTGCAGGGCAATGGGATTGCAGAAGTCTGTGCTCCGAGTTCCCCAGTGGTCTCCTCGCCGTCAAAGAGACGCAAGGGTCTCTTGATCGGTGCATTTCCCGGAGGATGTGCAAGTCCTTGCACTGCCCTCTCTCGGTGGTGGTGTGATGTTTGCTGAGGGAACACGGCGCACTTTGGACGTCCTGAAACAGCTTAGTCTGTTTATATTCCATATTTGANTCATGGGGTCAGGAGGGTCAGGGGACACCGGCAGAGGTCAGGTCAGAGAGTCTGGAGGTTATTCTGAGAGCATTGGGGAGATGCTGCAGGGCAATGGGATTGCAGAAGTCTGTGCTCCGAGTTCCCCAGTGGTCTCCTCACCGTCAAAGAGACGCAAGGGTCTCTTGATCGGTGCATTTCCCGGAGGATGTGCAAGTCCTTGCACTGCCCTCTCTCGGTGGTGGCGTGATGTTTGCTGAGGGAACACGGCGCACTTTGGACGTCCTGAAACAGCTTAGTCTGTTTATATTCCATATTTGAATTCCTACGTTAAAATACTAATTTTCCTTTCGCTTTCTCTCTAATTTTCATCTCCACAAATAAAGCAAAATTTTACTTCATTCTTTGTAACCCCCCCCAAAAAAAGTTTACTTAGAAAAAATAGAACATGAGAGGTCTCTTCAGCCGTGGGCCCAACACGTATTGCCTTGGGACTGTTGTGAGGGAACCGGGGGTAGTGTGAAGAATGGACGTCAAGATGCAAAGAAATGTTCATATTATGACCTCCTTTCTGTAAAGACAAGAGGGATCCCCTCAAAATGGAATTAAAGGGGTAAAGGTGTATGTACAGAGCTGTTTATCTTGGTCACCTTAAGGCCAGGCGGGTTATTAATTTATCTTCGTATCAAGGAAAAATAATTCTAAAACAAAATAAAAATTTGGAAATACAGAGCACATGAAAAAGTCAAAACCACTTCGGCATCTGTTTTGGGGGGGGGGGCTGTTTGTGAGATAACTGCCCTGAGTAATTAATTATAACTAAGTTTTTCTTGACTGCCCCTATGTTTGTGTCACTGTAGGGCCTCCTGCCAGGGGTGCTTTGACCCAGAGTCACCCCACAGACTCACGACGCAAACCAGGCAGGCATCTGTAAACAGACGTTGTAAGCCAGGCAGGCATTTCGGTCCTTGCGGATCTGCCTGTTCTCCCCGTGGACAAGGCCCACTTAGGGCTGCTGGCCGAGTGGTAAAGAGGAGCGCCCCAGAGGGTAACCCTGTGGGAATCCAGGGCCGTTGCTCTCTTGCCTGCATGCGGTCTGCTCTCATTATGAGTTCTCTGCTTTATTCTGATCATTTCTCCTCCATCATCTCAGCCAGCACAGCTTCCTCCCAGGCCAGCTGGACGTGCCCACAGGAAGGAAGCTGGGGCGGCCTGGCTCGCTGCACGCGCTTGAACAAAGTGCTGTGTCCATCGCTGTTCAGCACGACTGGGAAGTCCAGGACGCCAGCACAGCGGCCCCAGGAAAGGTGGGTGACTCAGTCCAGTTCTCCTCGAACCCCTTCTGAAGAATCACTCACCAGGAAATAGGTGTCCGTTATCAGCGTGACACCCCTGTCAGTCAAGGCCAAAAGTAAACAAGTCCAAATAGAACACAGTGAAGCGTAGCAAGGACATGCAAAGGACAGGCCCCACAGACCTCCCACAGGGAGTGGAATCTGAGCTGCCCTTCAACAAATAGGTAAAATTAAAACGAAATTAAAACTGGATCCGAGTACTCGTGTGTGTGTTTGTGCGACAGCCAGCTTTAAAGAGCCTTGACAGATGCTTTCAGACTTTAAAACGCCCTCCCTCCCACAGAGAACACCCACCTAACACACTCGCCTGGTCCTGCAGTGAAAGCAAAGGCCTGTGTTTGGGCCAAAGGGGTTTTGTTGAATTATACATTATACTGCTGGCATTAGGAAAATAGTTCTTTAATTAAAATTTGGAGATGGGGGCTGGTGGTGGGGGGGGAGTCACGGGTCCAGCACATGGAAGAAACATGTACGGTTAACACGACTCCAGAGGCAGCTCTTCAGCCTCTGAAACTAGAGTGAAAATCACTTCCTTGGATCCTTGAACGGGTTCCTTAGGCAGGAAAGAGAAGAGAGAGAGTCGCCACCACTCAGTGCCCGTGGGTGTGAGTTCCTCGGACCCCTCGGGCAGGCACCCACGGCCGGTGTTGCGGTGACCCAGCGTTGTGGTGACCGTGACGGGCCTATCTGGGGTCACCTGCAGGATGTACAGAAGAGCAGCCTCAGGTTATTAGTTAACGCAGCATTACCCCCACTCAAGGTACTTTAATTACGTGGCTATGTCTATTCTGATGCAAAACACCTGGTGAGAACTAAAGAAGAAAACCTCTCTTGCCCAGATGTTTAGTTTGTGGTCATGCAGGCAGAACACCTGGGCGCTAACCTTGTATTTTACCCAGATGTTTGGTGGTGTGTGCTTGTGACCCTTGCACTACACAGTTGATTTCTTCCGGTTAGCCAGGATAAAGCCCCAATTCGATTAAAATTTAGTTCATCTCCAAATCTAGGCCTTAATTTTTTTAAAAAGGGAGTACAAGAATTTGTAGGAGTGGCGAGCCATATTTTCTGCTATAAAAACGTGAGCGCCTCGGTTTCCAGAAAGGCCCAGTAAAGACGCACTCATCCAAACTCCTCTCCCCAAAGTCCACCAAGCAGCAGCGAGGAGAACAGGCAACAGCAATGCGTGTCTGTCATTGGGGAATTAATAGGTGTCTGTACCCACAACATATGCAGACAGAATTCCAAAAAAGGAGTAAGACTGAGCAGAGAGAAGGACGGTCAGACCTCAGTGCCTGCAAAGGGAGTTTGAGAGGATATCTGTGAGAAGCGACCAAATTCCCCCAACAGAAACCAGAAAAGACACAGGAACAGAAAAAACAGAACTGAGGGTGGAAGTGGAACAGGGTATAAGGTAGATAAATAATAGTAGAAAGAATACAATAAAAATGGTTTACAAGAAAAAAAAAAACCTGTGCAGAAGGCAGCAGGATTAAATTAAAAGTCTATATAAGCTATTATAGCCCTCCAGTTCTCTAAGCCCACCCTGGCCCCCACAGTTCCTCGGCTTCTCTCCCTCCAGGCCAAGGTGGGTGGAAGCAAGAGGGTTGAGGGAGTCAGGGTGCCGAACAGCAAAATCTCCATACTCTTTTCACTGCTCAGACCCGGGAAACCAATACACAGAATAACATTGCCAGCGGGGAGACAGGAGGATGCTACCTCAGAGAAAATACATGCAGACAGTGATTATTACAAAGGGCCCAGTGACAATACTGGCCAGTCCCTGCCCCCCATAGCTCACCATTGCCTCAGCGAAGACCACCAGTGGGTCAGCCCAACACATGTACCCAGAGCTTCTGGTCGGGTCAGGTGTAGATGCCTCCCTCCAATGAGCAAGCGCCCAGAGAACTAAGAGGCACTCTCAAGGCCATGATGAAAGTAAACACTAGAGAACTCCATGGAAACGGTGATGGTGCAGACAACTTCAAAAATTTTTTTAATGTCATTAAAGATGTGAAAGAAGATACTGACTGCATTTATAAAGTAAAAACAAACTGATATAAAAGAAACAGGGTAGGAAAAGGCTCCTAGAAATTAGAAATAAGACAGGTATTTTTTAGTTTTATAGAATAATTAGAAGATAAACAAGTGAAGCTCACATAATGTATCATTTAAAAAGTGGACAATAGAAAAGATATAAGAAAAATGGATCCTTAATCCAAAAGATCCAACATCTAGTAGAAATTCTAGAAAAAGAGAATTGAGATTAACAGTTGACAGGAAATTGGTAAAGGCAGAAGAAAATCTCAGAAGATTTTAAGGAACATAATTTTTCAAATTTACAGAGCACCCCAAATGGCTAGTTCACGTGACTAAAGATAGCATGGGAAGACCTATATCACAATTGTCATCACCATTGAGAACCAAAGGGACAGTTTGGCCATGAAAGAGTAGCAAGGACTGGACTTGACCTCCGGCAGTCAACACCTCGAACACTGCACAAAACATGAGAAAAACTGTTGTTCTCAGGCCCTGAGCCAGCACGGACCGTGATCCTTGGGAAAAGGGTCGCATGAGCCTGTGACTACCCATGTTTTCTGTCCGAGGCAGTTTTCATACTGCCCGTGCAGTGATCAGGGAAGCCAAACAGAACCAAGAAAGGGAGTGAGGGAACAGACATCAGAGCTCCCAGAGGCTGGAGCAGCTGGAAGTCGTAAGTTGCAAAACTCTCAAAAAGATGTAGTCATGCAGAAAATGAGTTCCAGAGCTGTGTATACGCCATACTGCCTACTGGGTCGGGCCCATGGAAACCAGCACTCCAAAACGCTGGAAGAGAACGGGGCTCGCTAAATTAAATGTTCCCAAGGTTCACGCAGACCGCAGACCGGGTTGACTGAGTTCCTGAAGGCCAAAGTGAGCAGGATGGAACAATGCCTGGGGGGAAGGTTACTTCCTCGGTATCTTAGCAAAGCTTAGAGACAGGTCTTAAAGGGATAGCACTGATATGCAAGTAAAACTGCTTGCCCAATAAAAGCCCCAAACCGATCAAAGACAGACAAAAAACAAACACAAAAATCCAGACATTCAGCAACATAAAATGTATGATGTCTAAAATCCAAGAAAAAAATGACTAAACATGCCAAGAACTAAGAAAATATACCAGTAATCAAAAACTAAATAAATCATTTGGAAAGGACACAAATAAAAGCCACAGATGATGGGGTCAGCAAAGAGGGATGCCTTTAAAAAGCTGTTATAATTATGAAGACCTATTTAAATAAAAATATGAACTTAATGAGGAAATAAAGGAAAGATATTGAAAAGAACCCACTAAAGATTTTAAGACAAAAGCACACTGTCTGAAAGGAACGTCTACCCTGGGTGAACCCAGACGCAGACCTTGGTTTCTAAATCCACCCTCCAATGAGAAGAGTCAGGGGTCCTTGGAGAACTGGTGGATTCCAGGGCTGGGCCTGGGGATATGCGGGTGAGCCCGGTGCCAGACGGTAAGGAAGCCCTCAAAGCAGACAATGAAGGAGGTGTGTCAGGGGGGACACAAGAGCCACGTGAAAGACCTGTGCTGAAACGGTTTGAACAAATAAAGTATTAGATTATAAAGCAAAGTATAAATACCCATGAGTCCATACTGATGTAAATCAACGATAAGAGAGAGAGAGAAAGGCAGATAGATAACAGAACTTGACCTAATTTTACGCCGGCACTGCTCCCTCAAGGAGGTGGAAGTGGGAGGGTTGGGGGTGATGAGGGACTGATACCGGTTCAAGGAGAGAGAAACCTGAAATTCAGAACTCCTGAACGTGCACAGAGAAAGACCCAAGAGAACCCTCTCTTTATGACCAAAGGGATGGGAGTGGGACCCCAGCGTGACAGAGGCCACAAGGGGAATCCTCTGGTTTTGTTCCCTCCCGGCCTATCCACGTTCCGGCTCCGGCCACTGACTGGCTGTAACCACGTGAGAGACCCCAAGCAAGTCCTGCCTACCAAAGCCAAATCAACACGCACAGTGGCAAGACATAATGACAATAATTAATGTTTGTTGTTTTATATCCCTAAAGTTGGCGTGGTTTGATGCATGGCAACAGGTAACTAGAACAGGGACCATGAAACAGCTGTTTCGGTTTCTTGTTCGTCGACTCTTAGACTTTGTCCAAAAGTGTTGTTGCTACCTCCCACTGGGAACCACCAGCCCTGCACGCTGTTTCAAGTTTTCCCACCCTATTGTACTCACACTGTGATTTGTATTTTTTCATCTTGGACATTAGGAAGTTACACTCTCCTCATTGACGAGGGAACCCTGTACCCCAAACACAGACTCTAGGAATTGCCTCCAAGGTCCACGCTCAGTAACTTCACCCGTTGGACGTGGGACCAGCAAGGCAGGAGAAAGGGCCCGGCATGAGGCGGGAACGACAAGCCCGGACAGACGGGAAGTTTAGCAACCCCTTGTTAAAGGGGGGAAGCGTAATGAGTGCAATTACTCCAACTAAACTGTCACACGATGGAAGTCTGGAGAACTGTTGTGGAGAAATGCAGAATAATAGTAAATGGAAGAGAGTAAGACAAAGAGAAAGGAGGAAATTAGAGGGTAATGGGCAAAAAAAAGAAAAATAGTAAATACAGGGTCAGGGAGTTAGGGAGGGGAAAGAGCATGAGCTGAGAAATGGAAAATGGGAAGAAAAGCCCTGACTGGGTGGCTCAGCTGGTTGGGTGTTGTCCCACACAGCGAAAGGTTGCCGGTTCAATTCCCAGTCAGGGTTGTAGGTTCAGTACCCGAAAGGGGCACACACGAGAGACGGCGGATCGACATTTCTCCCTCACATCGATGTCCCTCCCCCTCCCGTCCCCTTTCTAAAGATAAATAAATAAATAAAATTTAAGCATAAAAAAAGAAAAGAAAAAACGAGGAAAACAAAGACCATGTACAGTCCCTGCTACTTGAGAGGTATGTCAAAAGTACCTGCTGAAGGCGTGAAAATGTGAGTGGAGTTCCCAGACAGCCCGTGTTGTACAAAAAATGTACTTGCACTATACTGTATGTAATCTACACTTTATTTAAAATAAGAAGGAAGGAGTACTAACTAGACTACTGTACGCTGATCACATATCTCTGCTGTTAACAGTAACGTTCAAGTAAGTCATTATCCTCTAACAAGGCCGAGCGATGAGACTTGGAGATGGGACCTAAAATGTTGAGTCTGTTCCAGGAGGAGACGCTACGAGGATGACTCTGCTTTCTGTGCCCCATGCAGGAGGCTTGATAGAACGTATCAAATGATGGAGTTGCCTTCCTGGCCATCCGTTCAGATGAGAATCATTAAGGAACAAAGCCCGCTATACCGTGAAATCAATCACGCCAAAAGAAGACAACTGTGATAGATGCAGAGATAAGTAATAACGAAATGAATACGGTAGAAGCCAGCAGCCTGCGGAATGTGTCCTCGCTTTATGGAAAGACATCAGCCCGAAGAAGCACGTTCTTTCCTCTCTGTGGCCTTTGTCTGAGAAGCCAGCTCAGGGAGATGGACCACAGAGAGGGGTTGGGAGCTTCATCTGTTTTGGGGTGAGAAGGAACTACCAGTCAGAGACAGGGCCTAAAAAGGAAATGCGACTCAATCTAGCTCCCTCCCTGGTTTGGGAGTGCTCATGACAGAACATTTCTGTTGGGTCCACAGTCACAGGGGGACCAGGATATGAGTCTCTCTTCCCTTGGGGTGGCCACTGACCCCACCCTGTTCGTCTCACAATACAAATATCATTTTCCACTGTTACCATTTTCTATGTGAATCCAACGATATGGAGAAGGTCGGAAAACAGGGCTGGAACTGGAGGTGATTCTTTACTGCGAGGCCTTTGTGTATGCATAATCTACCCAGAATCCACCCTAGTTAGAGAGAAGGGGAGTCCATCTCATACTGCCTTACCCCCACCCCCATCCCAAATGAGGAAAAGTTGGAGTAAGGTAGGGGAGGGGTAATGGGGCTATTTGTCCCCGGTCAGCTACAGGACCTTGGGCAAATTACAAAGATCACCTAATGAAATCCTTCCGCTGAATGGATGAAGAAACCTAGACTGAGAGTAAAGAGCGTGGAATGTCAAAGGCATAGCTGGTGGTAACACCAAGACCAGAAGCCCTATTCTTTCCACTCCCGGTGTGGGGCTTCTTTTGCCCTTGAATCAGACCGCTGCTACACGTCAAGTATCCATTTAAATATAAGAACAAAGCACCCTGTCCACTGTCACTAAGGGAGACCAGCAGAGCTGTGGCCCAAGGTGACTGTTGTCCACCACACAGGACAGTCAAAATGAACAAAGGCCTGGGCAGTCTCATCATTCTTAAAGATCCAGGTTCTGCTTTGCTGACCCAGGACCCCCAGAATTGGCTGCACCGCGGGAGGACACTCACACCACCTGTGGCTGGAGACCTGTGCTGTAAACCAGAAGTCAGAGTGCGGGGATCCCCAGGACCTGAGGCAGCTGACAATGCATCCTGGCCCACAAGAGGGGAACTTAGTGACTGTCACTTACATTCTTCCCCTCTGTTGCCCTTCTGAATTCCTGCTGTCTAGCTCCTTGCTTGACAGGGTGCTGGTCAGCCACCACCCTCCTATCAACAGTCATTCTCCCCCAGGTAAAGTGAACACGACGGATTCCCATTTCCCCAGATTTACAACACTTCCTACGTTTGGTTTCAGACAAGTTAGTCCTGATACAACTAACACATTAATTAGTCAGGGCATCCCTACCTCCTCAGTCAATAATTTACTGACTATTCTTTAGTCTGACCTTATGCATGATCTTCTGATACATCCTCTTTTGGTCCCAGAGGTTAATGTGATCTCAGAGTTGTGAGCATCTTGGTGTTGCCCTGAGCATGGGCCACAGTATCTGCTAACAGCAAAGCCTACTGACTAGTTGGAGTTCCGACCAAAGAATTCTCATGGGCCCTATTTTGAGAAATCCCCATGTCTGGCCCCTAGAGTCGCTCATTCAATGCTTCTGTTCTAGGGCACCGAGGGCTGATCCTGCCGCACTGAACCCTGCTTTAGCACAACAGGTTCTTCTCACCTGTTAGTCCGTTTCCCACGTCTTTTTCTTCTTTGCAAACCTGTCGGCTCCCCTCCCGCTAAATTTCAACCATGACTCTCACACACAGGTATTGGCGGGTACACACAGGTGCCCACTAAATGTCCCCACTCCTCCTGGACAGTAACAAAGGTTAAATCCTCACTTCTGGGGCCAAGCTTGACTGACTGCCTGTCCTCTGCCCTGAGCCCTCTTGGAGCCTCTGTCCTCATCTGCACAATGGTGACAGTCCCTTCTGTCACCTGCTTTCCCCCCCAGGTGGCTGTGGAATTCAAATAGGATGATGTGGGTAAGACATGACAAGCCACACAAATGTTAAGAAAAGCATGCAGAGAATTGGCAACAAAAAATAATTAGGCAGTCACATTTATGTGTTGAAATGTGGCTTGTGTTCCTGTCTTGTATCTAATTGAATCAAAAGAAATGGCAGGTGTAAGATCTTAGGGACCAGCGTTGTTTTTGTTGGGCAAGGGAAGTATGTGCATGAGTGCCTTGGAGATAGGATTAATTTGGTTTTTCTGTGCTTTAGGGTTAAAGCCCAATCTGAAATTCCTATGGCTTTTTATCCTTCTAATCATTCTGATACTAATGTAGAAACGTCCACCAAGGGTATTCTAAATACACTGGGTCCAGCAAAAATCATGCCCGTTTTTCTTACCAAATCTTTTCTTACAGAAGCGTAAGCATGTAATTCTGTAACATAAGAGTATCACACGCAAGTCCACCGTACGTCACTGTAGGTGAAATGTTCAAAGTAAAACTATAAATGATCACCCCCATATGATCACCCTCCCAACCCCACTCAAGCAGGCCTTCCTTCTGCCACACACTATTACTTTCTTTAACGAGGTTCTCCATTAATAGTTATGGTTCAGCACATGACACGCTTTTCCAAAAGCAAGAGTAGGTGCATGGCAAGCAAACCCTGTGCTTTCTTGGAGAAGAAACAAATGTGAAAATCTGGTTAGACAGCCCAGAGGGAATGATTGTGGGATGCAGGCGAAGTTTACCCTGCCCTGGAGCGGGAGGGTCTTGTCCTGGGGTGTATCATTTCAAAGGCCCTTGTCCACGGGAGCCGTAGATGCTTTTGCAGTTGCTGTAAGGTGTCGAAATCCCATTTTAAATGAAGAATGTTCTCCAGCTCCCGGAATCACCTGCAGCTGTTTGGCGGCTCTGTGCAAGAGGCAGAATGTTGTGCATTGTCCCTGGAGCTGCTTCAGACCAAAGCAAACATTTTCCACTTCCAAGAATCGGCGGAAGGGCCACCTACCAGTGGAATTTAAAATATTTCTCCAATTAAGCTCCAGACCTACAGTCAGTTTTGAATGTGAGAAGAAAGGGGACAGCAAGTTAGCAGCGTTGCTCTTAAAAAAAAAAGAGCTGGTCTTGAGATGACAAAGCTCGGTGTGTGGAGCAACCTTCAGACCTCTTTCTCAACAAGGAAACACCTGCGGGAAGGGGGTGAGCAAAGCCCTCCTTCCCTCTGGCCAAACAGGGAGAAAGGCTGGTGGACTTTTCAGTGCTGTTATCTAAAAAGGTCAGAGAGTTTTGCCCTGTGAAGCGGTGTTTTGGGATGCTGACTTTAGGCTGTTGATGAAGAAACAAGACTCAGAAAGAGCCTTTGAACCTCACCCCTTTTCTCCTCAAGAGATTCAGACGGAGCAACCTGCTTTGGATCTTAGGATGCAGCCTCAGCCTCATCTGAACGAAGCCTGGTAAATGGGGGGGCTCCAGGCAAGGGCCTGTGAGCTGACACTGGGGTCCCACGGTTTCTGAGTCCCCTGGCAAGAAAATGTCTGCCATATGAACCCCTCTCTCCCTCAACTACCTGCAAAGCACCCATCCTCACTCCTGAAATATAATACCCACCCCCCACCCCTTCCTCCCTGTCCAAAGTGTCAGTACCCAGTGTCACCTCACAGTCTTTGGAACTCTCTTGTGTACATGAATTCCCCATGTACATGTATTCAAACTTAATTTTCTCCTGCTAATCTGTTTCTGTTAATTTGACTATTAGCTGGTAGAAGAACTTAGAAGGTGGGAGGAAAATATTAATTTTCTTTGGCCCCCACGGTTGACATCTAGAAGAAGTAAGTGCCTGACTAGTGAGTGGTGTACACAGTGGATAGACAATGTTAATTGAATGAGTTAATTAGCGCACCCCATAATTTTAATAATATTTCACCTTAGGGAGTATTTCCTTTTCAAAGTTCTGCCTGAGTTCCAGCTTTTCCTTAAAATTCTAAACATGCCCAGTTGTAAGGCTTGGCCCTGCTCTGGCAGGGGCACTCACAGGCGTCTGCACAGTCACCTCATCTGATGGCATTTGCCAAGACCTGAAGGGCCTTTTACAGTAGAGTCGCCAGCCATGAAGGGAGTGACAATTTGGGGCCCTTGTAAGGGACACTAAGAGGATAGAGCAAAGAAGGAGGACCATGGAGAGAAAGAGGAAACACCCCTCCACCTGCTCCCCTCTTCAGTGCCAAACCTCACAGCCTCAGCGAGACCGAGGGCCTCGGCCTCCTGTGAGATCCAGGAGTCTCTCGGGACAAGTCCTGCTCAAAGACACCCTCGTTGTGCTGAATGGTGGCTGTGGCCTGCAACGACTTACCCTTCCTTCTCTCTACATCTCTGACTTCTCCGAGCTTCTTTCCAATGAGATCACTAGTCTTAGAGTGGTACAAATGGAACCTAACTAACCACGTTGCCGTGCCTCTTTTTTCAGCTTCTCTTTATGACAAAATTTTTCCGCTTAACACATTTAAGGGTGTGGTGTATAAATGTTTATGCAAACATTTTGTCAGTCAGAATTGAGACAAATGATGAAGCTTTAGGGATGTCCTAGTTTTGAATATGCAGTATCAGTGATCCTTCCGTTGACCTCTATTTACAAAGGTGGGATTCTGTGTCCTCCAGCCCTTGTCATCTCGCAGTGCCTCCCTCGAGTGGCTCCTGTGAGCTCACATGGAGGGCCAGTCCTCAGAGCCTGTCCCTGAGTGGAACTGAGATACTAAGGGACAGGTGTGAAGCGTGGAGTTTCCTGTTCAGGACTTCCCAACTCATCCTGTCCCACCCCGTTTGGGGAGCAGGTGTTCTCGCTTGCTCATGCGGCTGGCCAGGCTGAGCTGTTTCTGAAGTTCGCAGTAGCTGTGACTCACCCCTCCTACTGTCCGTTAACTCCCCGCTGCTCTCACTAGGTCTGCCACTCCTCTCCTCTCGCTCTGACTCCTGCAAGCCCACTTATTTTCAAATTTGCTCAATAACCATGACATTCAAACCCAACCTGCGCCATGCACGGTCTGCTGAGAAAACACACAGTTGGAGCCAAGGGTCCAAAGAAGAAATAATGACCGCAGACCGAAGCCTGTTTTCTTGGACTGTGGGCGGGTAAGAAATAGCTGCTAATAAGAGACAACAGCAAGTTTTAGGGCATGTGCCATCCTGCCCAATTGAATTAAGGGGATGTAGTCATCCTGGCTGGTGGTGTTCAGGAGGCCACTCCAGATTCTAATTGAATTCGCAGGCTCCTGCGTGATTAGGAACATAATACTTTGGTGCCCAAACTAGACTGAGCTGGTACCAATGAGCTAAAATGGCCTTCTCTCTCTAGGTAGTGATGCTGAGTCTTACTCTCCCTGGGACACTCCCAGATCCTGTTGCCAATGTCACGAAAGGAATGTAAAAAACAAAACAAAACAAAACGATTTTCAGAGAAGGTTCAGGTCTTTCCTGCACAGTTCCAACTGCCAGTATAATAAAAAATACAATGAACAATAGGAAGGATTGCAGCTGGATTTAAGAGAAACTTTTTTGGAAGAAAGGACAAAAAGAAACCATCAGTTTGGTGTAAAGTCACTGAAACCAAGCAGCACGTGGCACCTACTCCTCCTACCCGTCTATGGACAGACACATGAATTTAAAGAGGCTTCAGTTACACAGCCATTTCTGAGTTCGCATCCTGAGACCACCTCCACCCAATCAGAGCTCAGGGACTCCAGAGGCCTCCAAAATAGCAATCACTGCCCTGGTTCGAGAAGGGGAAGTGATTCAGCAGGTTTGTTCACCAAATATTTGCTGAGCACCTTCCATGTTTCAGCACTAAGACCCGGGGAGTGATAACAACAGTTGCCTTGGATATCAGCCCAATAAAATCAACCAGTGGACTATCAGTAAGAACCCGGAGATGTACAGGGTCCGGTGCAAATAACACTCCTTGTCTATTGCAAAATCTTTTGTTATAAAATCATAAGCATGTACTTCTGTAACATAACAATATCATACTCAAGCATACCACATGACATTTTAGGTGAAATGTTCAAATTACAACTATAAATTATTATACCTGTATTATTACCCTACCAACCACACTCAAGCAGGCGTTACTTCTACCGGACCCTGTATATTAAATATGAGCCTGAATTAGAAATAGAACCATTCTCTATGTTGGGTTCTATTTTTTTATTTCTTTTCTTTCAAAGTTCGGTCAGTGTGGGCTTCATTCGGGCTTTCACTGTGAACTGAGTACGGGACGTCCGTCCGTGCCTCTCAGTGGGAAGCAGGCCGTGGAGTCTGTCGCAGCAGCACACCGATCTCACCAGGGTTCAAACCTGAGCTCTGTCTTCCCCTCACATCTGAGTGTCCGCTGGAGGCAGCCAGCCGCCCACACCCGAACCGGGGCTTCTCCCCACCTGCTTCCACTCTCTGACCTGCCCGGACCCCGTCCGCACCACGTCTCACAGCCTTACCTTTTCAACGCGACTCCAACAATGCAGCGGCGATCTCTCCTGCAGACGCTGTCCCAGGTATTCACAGATGGGCCCTCTCATTACCACTCCATTTTAGAGGTGAACACACAGGACCACGGAAGTGGAACGATTTGTCGAAGATCACACGGCTAGTACATGGCAACGCCAATATTCAAGTGCAAGTCTGCCTGANCCAGCCGCCCACACCCGAACCGGGGCTTCTCCCCACCTGCTTCCACTCTCTGACCTGCCCGGACCCCGTCCGCACCACGTCTCACGGCCTTACCTTTTCAACGCGACTCCAACAATGCAGCGGCGATCTCTCCTGCAGACGCTGTCCCAGGTATTCACAGATGGGCCCTCTCATTACCACTCCATTTTACAGGTGAACACACAGGACCACGGAAGTGGAACGATTTGTCGAAGATCACACGGCTAGTACATGGCAACGCCAAGATTCAAGTGCAAGTCTGCCTGATTCCGAAGGCAAGGGCTCTTAAACCCTGTGCCTCTAAAAACAGCATTGGTGCCCCAGGGTAAGCCTCATCCCTCTTGTCTTTTCAGGGGTCTTCTGTCATCACTCTTCTTCTGAGTTCCTTTGTTACCTTTAATATATTTTTAAAGTCAAGTGTATAAAGGCATAATTTATAAAACGAAGATTGACCCCGTTTAACCAATGTATACAGTGGTATAACCACCACAATCAAGATACAGAATGTTTCCATCGCCCCCCAAAATTCTTCTTGACCTTTTACAGTCAGCATCCTTCCCTGGTTCCCAGCCTTGGCAATTACTATTCTGGTTTTTCTCTTCATACTTGCCTTTTAAAGGAGGTTGTGTAAATGGAATAATATAGTATGTAACTTTGGTATCAGGCTACTTCACTCGAAGCCTTTGATTTCATCCACAGTATTGTGAGTGTTAATAGTTCCGTCCTTTTTATGGCTGGGTAGTATTCCTTTGCGTGGGTACATCACTCTTGGTTTGTCCATTCCCCAGACAAAGGACATGTGAGTTGCTTCCCGGGTGGAGCCACTATAAAAAAAGCCCCTAGAAACATCCACTTAGAGATCTTTGTCTGAACACGTCTTCCTTTATCTTGGTTAAATAAACACATAGGAGTAAGGTCATGGGTCATATATTATAGAAAATGTATGTATATGCCTGACTTGATGAGAACTTTTCAAACTGTTTTCCAAAGTGGCTATACGATTTTGCATACAAACCAACCATGAATGACAGTTCCAGTTGCTTGACATCCTTATTAGCACTTAGTATTGCCTGTCTTTTAAGTTTTAGCCAT
Organism: Sturnira hondurensis; assembly: GCF_014824575.4. NCBI lineage: Eukaryota > Metazoa > Chordata > Mammalia > Chiroptera > Phyllostomidae > Sturnira > Sturnira hondurensis. Next base: position 5,460,232 of record NW_028081271.1, read on the forward strand.
GCTAATGGGTATATAGTGGTAACGTATTATGGTTTTATTTGTGTTTCCCTAATGACAATGCTGAGCACCTAATTCTTGTGCTCATGGATAGACAAATGGGTAGACATTATTACTTCTCCTTTCAGATTGATATGCATTTTATATCATTTTCTTGCCTAAGCATAGTGAGCAGAACTGCTCACACAATATTGAGTAGACGCTGACATTGAGCAGAAGTAGAGTGAGAACTGACACCCTTACCTTGCCCTCATTCTAGGGGTAAAGCAGCAGACACAGACCGTTCAGTAGGGTGTCACCTGAAGGTTTTTCATAGATGCCCCTTATCAGAGATTAAGGAAGTTACAATCTAAGGAATTTAGATTACAAATCTAAGGAATTTAGAATCTAAGGAAGTTAAGGAATTTCTCCGTGGAAAGGTTTTTAAACTACAAATCCAATTTCTTTCATTTACTTTCCTTAGTAGGAGGCTATTGACGTTATCTGTTCCTTTTTGAATGAACTTTAGTGGTTTGTGTTTTTCAAGACTGTTCCCATTACACCCAAACGATCAAACCTATGGCATGAAGTCGGCCATAACGTTCTACCCTGGTCACCTATCACTGTCTGTAGGCTCTGCAGAGGCACCTCTTCTTTCCAACGTCACTCGTTTGTGTCTTTGTTGTCCTTCCTCTTCTTCATCAGTCTGGCTAGAGGTTTGTCCATTTTATTGATCCTTTCGAAGAAACCGCTTTTTCTCTTATTTATGTAGTCTGTTTTCCACCCTTCTTGTTTCCTAGTCCATTGATTTGTCCTCTTTTTAAAAAAAATGACTTTGTTCTGCTTGTTTAGATTTAATTTGCTCTTGTTTTTTGGGTTTCTTAAGGTGAAAGCTTAGGTTAATAAGAGAACTCTTTTCAATACAAGCTTTTAATGCTATAAACTTTCCTGTAAGTGCTGCTGTATCCTAGAAATTTGATATGTCATCAATTTCATTTAAATTATAATATTCTCACATTTTCTTTGTGATTTCTTCTTTAACCATGGGTTATTTAGAGTGATATTGATCAATAATCAAATATTTGAATTTTTTCAGATACTTGTTATTGAGTTATAGTTTAATTCTTTGTAATCAGAAAACTTGCTTTGTCTGAATTTCTTTTTTTTAAAGAGCACTTCTTTTTTTTTAAGAATTTTATTTATTTATCTTTAGAGGGGAAGGGAAGGAGAGAGGGAGAGAATATCAATGTGTGGTTGCCTCTCGTGCGTCCCCTGCTGGGAACTACCCTGCAACCCAGGCATGTGCCTTGACTGGGAATCGAACTGAGATCTTCTGGTTAGCAGGCCCGCGCTCAATCCACTGAGCCACACCACCAGGGCACTTAGTCTGAATTTCTGCATCCCACACTTTTCTTCTCAAAACCACACTGTAGGTAAAGAATATCTCTGGCCACTGCTCTGGGGTGACCTCCAGAAAACAGCCTGAATAAAGCCAAATGGAAATATATCTTAAATGTGTTTTTAAATACCAGGATAAACACAAAATAAATTTTTAAAAATTATTCCCTATAAAAATAGATTGAAGAAGCCAAGTAGAGGTGAAAGGTAGAAGCTAGATTTCTCTGAACATACTTTGTTTTGTAGATTCTACTTTGGAAGCATGGGTTAAAATATCTGAACAAAAATATAAGAAAAATAAGACAACTCTTAAAATGGAAATCAATATGATCGCAAAATCACAGAAACTAGCAAAATGATTTCCACAATGCTTTATGTTTGCCTATAAAAATAAACAAATGCTCCATTTAGACCTTCTTAAATGTATCATGGCTTAACTTGGCAAACTAGTTTGTATCTAGGATACAGAAAATAGAAAGGAAAATATAAACCCTACATCTTACAGAGGGCACTTTATAATAAGAAATACCAATTTGCTCATTTTTCTCCTAAGTAGAATTTTTAAATTTCTATGTTTTTGTAAAGAAAGCAAATCTAACTATTATTCCTCTGGAAACCCTTAACGGCCTCCCACTGCTTACCCAAACAAGCCTAATGCATGTGCCCTCCGTGGTATCTGAGATGCTGTCAGGTGATTTATTTTCTTAATTTTTAAACATGACATTTACTATAAAATAGAACGAGCATAACAAAACTGTGACTTTAGGGATATTATTGCTTAGGCAGAATAAGTAAAAAATGATTTTAATATTAACAAAAAGTGCTACAGAGATGACATGGATATGATAAAAAAACTGAACAGAAAAGGAAAACAGATGTTTTGGAAACAGTGGCTGACAAGATGAAATTCAACTTTTCCCACACGGTGCATGAGACGTTTGCCTCTCCAACCTCAGTTCTCGCCTCTCCTTGCCTAGCATTGCATGCGTTAGCAACAAACAACAAACACCAGCGGCTTTCCACTCCTGGACTGTGTCCTCCCTTCCTAGGCCCAACCTCTTCCTCTCGCCTGCCCCTCAACTCCGAACCATCCCCTGAAACAGCCCTCAGGCAGGCGGTGCAGCTGTCTCCGTTACAGCCGTGCCAGCCCACCACTCATAGGGGTGATGCCTCTGTACGGTTTTCACCCACAGGAACGGAGCTCCTTGGAACAGGGACGGCGTGTTCATCCCTGTGTCCTCAGTGTGAGCACAGCGACCATTAGCTCAGACTTTCTTGCATAAAACCTAGAGATGGCAGGGAATATGCTGAGCCCTAAAATGGTAGTGCCTGTATCGAATCTCTTCTACGCATGAGGCCCAGTGATAGGCATGGAGAATAAAAACAAACTTTCAGGGAGCTTGTGATGATCTCATTTAATCCTTGAAATGCTTTTATAAGTTAGAAATCCTTCTCTCTCTTGAGAGACCCCCCCGTGAGACGTGGGAGGCTCAGAGTGACTGCCACACAGTGTTACGGTCAGAAGAGTGGGTTCTGCCATTAAAAAGCCTGTTTCCAAATGCATGCGATAGCTCAGAGCAAGCTACTCAGCCTCTGGAAACCTTGGCTTCCCCTTCTGCAAAGTGGAATAACAACAATACCTTCCTCTCAGGGCTGTTCTCAGGGGCAAATGAGATACTGTTGATAAGGTGACTAGAACAGTGCTTGGCACACGGATTTAATTAAACGAGTGTGTATAACCTTTATTAACCCTGTATATAACCACAATGATTATGAGAGTAATATAAAACAGACTGTCTTGTTGCTCCATGGTATATCTCAAAAAGAGAAGACATAAATAAATGTTATCCAAAAACAATTTGAAAGCAAATGAAGTCTTCATGTTGCCTTCTGAAAACGCCACCGAGAACTTCATTCATGATACACAACAAAAATGTCTGTCGTGGCCTCCGCACCCAGCATTTTGGTGCCAGGCCCTGCTGATCACAGCATTCGACCAACTCCATCTTTTTCTCCCTGTGCCCCCCCAACCCCCTCCCCAAGCAGAACAAAACCACCAAAACCCTCCCTTGAAACACAGTCTATGCTGGCTCTGTTCTCCCATCTTCTATTACCTGTCAAGTTCATTCATTATCTTTTCCCCTGTTTTCCCTTTCTGTCCTTTTTATTCTAAATTGATCTTGTTGTGAATGTAAACCAGGTCTAAAATTATATATATACATACATATACATATACATATACATATACATATACATATACATATAAAACCTATCTTTTAAAAAAGTCTTCTGCGCCTTCTCAGTACACAGGCTGTATCACAATTCTAATAGGCTATATTTGTTATTAAAGTGATAAAATTAGTGACAGCTAATATTTTTGAACACTTCTCACAGGACAAGCACTACCCTAAGCACTTCACATAGGCGGTCTCATCTAGTCTAGACCCCTCCTCCCCACTTAACTTCATGCTGATTTGTGGCAAGGCCCAGTTACCATGATGGCAAAGATGGGCTTCTTCTCTTTAGACTGGAGAGGACACCCTATAAACATGTTACTTCTTCTTTCCATGTCTCATGAAATTCACCCCCAAATCACATACTTAGCAACAATAGTGCTTCCCTCTGATTCCGAAGCCCACAGTCTTCGCAAACTCCCTGACGATTAGAGACTAGATTAACAGAGCGGAGGTGTTTGAAGCTGCAGTGAGAGAGCACGGACCGTGGCCATGGGGCCAGCGAGGCTGCACAGAGGGAGCACAGGGAATTGTACGTGAGGGAAGGAGCCGGGCTGTATTCCGCTGTGCTGGTGGTTACATGATTTACATGTAAAATTCAGTCTGTATTCCCCCAAAGTCCACTTCAGTGAACGATGATTTGCAGGGGGTGGGGGGACGTTTTTCAACACATAGAAGTTTTCTCCTACACAACACAGATCAAACTGAAACTAACCCAAAACTTAAAAAGTACAAAATCTAGGTTGTTCTTCCTCCTCTAGCAGAGCTTGGCCCAGGGGCTGCCCTGGGTGAAGCTGTGACTAGGCAGGGGCTCCTCCAGACCTTCCACCTCCTTCTCTGACCCTCCCTGCCACCCCTGAACCCCGAATTGTACAGCGATTTGTGGACACTCATTTCCTTGACCTGAAGTTCTGCCCTCTGCTAATGGCTATAGCAGGGAGGGTCCAATAAACGCACGCTCCCCGAGCGGAGGTACTGAAAACCAAGAATGATGGAACGGGCTGGAAACACCAGCGGGTGAGTAGGCAGACAAGGATCTCACACCACCATTCCACTCATCCCTGGGAGGTCCTGCCCATTCCGGCCTCAGCGCCTTCAGAGTTGGGCGCAGGTGCAGAGCGCCCCTAGCCTTAGACTTCGCAGGGCCTGGGCAGCACAGGTTACATTTCTGCACAAAGTCGGGGTATCAAGGCCTGGCCAGTTTAGCCCGGGACACTGATGGTCCAGGGCTCCCTGCGGGCCTGGCTGAGGCTGTGATGGACTCGCATCTCACTTCCGCCCTTCCCTCCACACAGTCCTGTTCCTGCCCGGCCTTCACACGTGCTGACCCCTAATAAACACCCTACACCCAAACTCTGTCTCAGTGTCGGCTTCCGGAGGAGCCAAGCCCCAGCCCTGGCCGGGGATCGCAGGGCAGCCACGTGGTGGCCGCAGTCAATCCCAGCCGCCTGGCGCTCGGTAAGCACTCTGGTTCGCTGCCTCCAAAGCTCAGCGAAACCAAGTGCAGAGCGCTCCCACAGCGGCACTTGGAACTGTTACTTGGAGCATCTGAGGCCTTTTTATAACAGCTGTATTGAGATATAATTCATATACATAAAATTCACCCTTTTCAAGTATACATACAAGTCAGTGGTTTTAGTATATTCACAAAACTGTGCAAACACCATGGCTATCTAATTGCAGAACATTTCATCGCCCTCAAAAAACTGTTCCCATGAGCCGGGACTCCCCTCTGTCTTTGATTTGGGCCTCCTGAACAATAATGAATGTGGCGGATCTGTTCCTGTAGTAAGAAAGTTTATCTGCCATCACCTAAGATATGAACTTTCCTGATTTCACTCTCTTTTAAAACATCAAAGCCATAAACACCTTCAAATTTATTCTTTAAACAATTACAAGTTTATGTGAGGAATCAAATAAAGTACACTGTAGTGTAGTTTATAAAACTAAAAAACTGGATATATCCAGTGTGAGGATTGTTTAAATCACAGTACTTTAACAAAATAAGATATCTTGCATCTATTAAAGACCAAATAACAATGGGGAGAATGCCTGGTATAACATCAACCATGAAAGAAAGAAAAAAAACTGCATTTACAACTATGTAGAATGTGTACATATGGATAAGGATCAAAAGGAAATGGAGAAAATGGAAACAGTAGGGACAACGGGATGTTGGAACTGTGGTTATTTTCATTCTTCTGAGTTCCCTTATTATTGTCAAAAATGAGTTCCTTACAATCAATCAGAATTGGAGGAAAACAGGCATGTACCTGCTCTCGCCGGTAAAGCGTTGTAGCTCCTCCCCTTCATTCAGAAGGGGAGGAGCTATAACATGAAGTTCTTGCTAAGACCAAAGGCTTTAGAGCCACGCAGACTTGGATTTTAATTCTGGCTCTGACACTTCTGAGACGTGACCTTGGGCGTAACCTAACCTTCGTAGGGCTCATTTTCCACAGCTATTAATAGGAGCTACTAGCGCCATCTCCCTCACTGGGCTGTTGCGAAGATGGAGTGAGGTAGTGGTGCCTAGCACCCCTTAATAGGCGGTAGCTGCTGCTATTTTTTGCTGCATAAGTAATGGTGGCAGCAGTGATGGCACTGAGTGCTGACAAGGGGGTAGTGACAGGGGACAGAGGTCTTGTTTATGAAACCACCACTAATAATACGGAAACCCTTGAATGGCGACACAGTGTGACACTGGACACCTAAGCAGAGGACTTCCCCTCCTCTCCACCAGTTGGTGCCTGGGATCAGACCAAGAGAGCATTGCTTCAAAGCAGCCAGGGCGGTGCAGGAACTACACCCTTTTTGAACTGTAGATGCCTAGAGGTCAGTGCAGTACCTTCAAGATACTCACTGGTGGCCTAGTCGAAAACTTCGTCCCAGAAAATCAAGGACTGCTGAATTTGTGTGACTCGCTTTATCAATCAATACAAAGGCCTACTAACTACAGTCTCCCAGTTATGGCCACTGCTGATATTGTCATTGTCACTGACAAAGGGCCCGTGTGGCACATTCGGCAAGCCCTGCCCATGCCTTCCTCTCCTGTCAGGGATGAGCTGTCCTCTTCCCCAAGGCCTGGGCCTCCCTGGCACACAGCTCGCCAGCCCGGCCATGCAGGCCCGCTCCCGGCCTCCCCGCCAGTTCCTCTTCCTTCCGCCTCCACTCGCCCTTCCCCTCATCTGCACCCAGACAGGCTGCAGCGCATCCCATCTCAGACGAGACCAAACATCCTCTCTTGGCCCCGTGGCCCCTTCCAGATACGGCACCTTTCTTTTCTCCCCTTTATGGCAAAACTCCTGGGAAGAGAATGGCAGAATGCTGAAAATTTTTAAAGCTGAGGGATGGGAATGTGTATACTATTCCTGCTACGTTTAAAATTTAAACTGTCTGTCGATCTGTAATGGGCACAGTAAGCAGTATATGTTTCATCTGTACGACTGAGTAATGCACCGTGGGTGTACGCACGCATGCACACACCCGTGAAGCCAACTCTGCATCACTAATGAGCAGGCCCACCAGGTTCGAAAGCTGCCCCTCCCCCTTTGCACCCTGCCCTCCTCCCCCTGCAACCTCTGACCTGCTTTCTGCTGCAATATATTCATTTACATTTTCCAGAGTCTTTATAAATGAAGTCCTACAATATGAACTCTCTTTCTGTTCAATCTGGCTTCTGTACCCAGCATAATTTCGAGATTCCTGCATGTTTCAGCATGAATAAGTAGCCATTCCTTTTGATTGCCGAGTAGTATTTATATCGCAGTTTGTTTATCCATTCACCCGTTGATGGACACTTGGGACTATTACAATAAAGCTGCTCTGAACGTTCACGTACAAGCCTTTGTATAACATATGCTGTCACTTACCCTGGGTAAATATCTAGAATGGAATGGCTGGATCATATTGGCAGGTGTACATTTAAAATTTTAAGGAACTGTGAAACTGTTTTCCAGGGTGTTTGTAGGATTTCACATTCCCACCAGCAGTGTATGAAAGTTCCTGATCCTCTATACCCTAATCAACTTGTGATGTATAGTCAGGTTTTATATTTTTACCAGCCCAACAGTTGTGGTTTCTCATTACAAATGAATGTGGGACTTATTTTCTAACTGACATGAATTACACTATGCTCCCTTAAAAAGACAAAGCAGGTAAAGTCCTTTTTATGTACAATATTTAACCAACTATGCATATTACACTCTTCACCATTGAAGTTCATAAATAAATACTGAACATCTATTAGGCCCCAGGCACAGAAACTAGGTGTGGGAATACAACAGTAAGCAGGACACAAGGAGAGTCCCCTCCCTTATAAAGTTTCCATTTTCGTGAGAGACAGACAATAAACAAATAGGCTAATTATATAAGGACAGGCAGTGGTAAGTGCTAGGGAGGGAAATGACGTCAGGTGAAGAGCTAGCGATGCTGGTGCGATTAGTTTGGGCAGGGTGGTCAGGAGAGGCTCTTGGAGGAAGTGGTCGGGTTCCAGAATGGAGTGAGGAAGGGAGCCTCAGAAAGGTCTCGGGAGAGAACATTTACACTAAGGACATAGAAGTCCAAAGGCAAGTTGGACTGCGTGGCCGGCACACGAGAGAAGGTAAGAATGATGGGTGAAGACACTGCCTGGGAAACTGAGGACAAAGTCACAGAGAGTCTCGTCGGCTAAGCAAGACTTTTGGATTTTAAGTGGGGTTGGAAGTCACTGAAGGGTTTGTGCAGGAGAGTAACAAGATCTGGCTTATATTTTTTTTGTTGTTGTTGACATATATTTCACATACTGTAAAATTTACCCTTTTAAAGTATACAATTCTGTGACTTTGTTTCATAGGATTGTGCATCCTTCACCCCTGTTTCATTCCAGAGCATTTTGTTTTCCCCAAAGAAATCTCTTAGTCGTAGCATCCACTCCCCATTCTTCTCCCCAGGCCTTTAAACCCCCTAATCTACGTCGTGCCTTTATGGATCTAACAATCTGGACCTTTAATGTAAGTGGAACCATATGTAGCCTTTGTGTCTGGCTTCTTTCACTCAGCATAATGTTTTTTAAGGTCCATTCATATTGTAGCGTGTATCTTTTTGTAGCTGAATACTATTCTATGGATATAACATACGAACATATCCGTTCTGCTGTTGATGGATATGTGGGTTGTTTCTGCTTCGTGGCTATTCAAAGAAGAAGGAAGTCGAAGGCCTAATGCTGGTTAGTTTCAAGATTTATTGCACCAAAGGCCCAGTGATGGTGATGTTGTTACAGGACAATGGAACAGAACGGAGAGAGCAGACATGTCCACATACAGAGCAACGTGGGAATAGGCTCTCAATTGGCTCCCTCCCTGCCTGTTGAAGACAGAGGGGAACAGATCAATGAGGTCTCGTCCTTGGAAAGAACGCACAGTTGGGTGTGAACCAGCGGTGAAAGGCCTGAGGCTCTTGCACAAGGTTAATCCCAGCGGTGGAGGCTTCCATCTCTGCTGGATGCTTTTACTACCAGAAGGGACACAGATTTGAAAACCCCACCACTAAAGCAAGACAAAGTTTTGTGTGGAGTTTCAGTCTCATCCTAGGCCGTTTCCATGAGGACAGGATTTACCAAGATATTCTAATGCTTTGGACAGGTTAGCAATTAGGCTCGATTTGACAGTGAATTAAACTGGAATTGATTCACCTTAATTTGAAAATGAACTTTGAAAGTACTGTTTTCTTTATCATGAACATGTCTAAAACAAAATACATAGGAAAGCAGAGAGTAATTCAGTTTAAATCAATATTTTTTCCACTTGGGAAACAGCACAGAATAGTGATCCTTTTATGACCCATCTCTAACATTTAGACAAGAAATTATGTTGTCATCTTTTTTTAAAAATCTTGTTATCTCAAAGGGAGGTCAGGTGACCACTGTTCCCCACCGAAGTCCAGCCATCCTCAATTGAATGAAACAAAAACATGTTACTCCAAATCCCACAGGTTACTTCCTCTCCGGGTAAAAAAAAAATGGCCTTGGGTCAAAAAAAAGAACTGCTAGAAGAATCTATCATTCTTAAACATGGCTCTCCCTTCCATTTATTTCCTCCAACAGAACGAAGCAAAAACAGAGCTCAGAATGCTCAGCCAAGTGCCTAGTTTTTCACAATCTGCCCACGCCTTAAATAGACATGCAACATTACAACTAGTCAGATACTACAGGAAGCCAACAGACTAAAAGAAAAACCTCAGACATCCGGCCTTCATCTTTCTTCTATTTACGTGAAAGCCACTTTGCTTTGTGACTCTAAATGTTTCCTCATAAGCAGTTAAATCAGGTGTGATGTCACATAATAACCAGGTCCACACTATCTTAATAAAAATCTGTTTTTTTAAAGAGGGACATATCCCACATATCAGAAGAACTGTATCTGTTTAGAGGGGACCAAAACTAGAAAGTTTGTTCATACCTATATACAAGCAAAAACCTTATACATGTGTAAGGTTCAATGTGAGCATATATTCTTTGGATCTTGTTTTTAATGCCTGTTCACTGTGTGGGGTAATAATTTTGGAGGGGTTGAGTCACAGCATTGACCAACTTGAATCCAACACCCTTCTTCTTGTCCAAACTAACAACCTCCGGAGAAAACAGAAGAAGCCTGCTGAGCACAGCATCAGCCGCAGAGCGCACCCGGCCGCTCATGTCTCCGCAGGAAGCAACCGAATGGGGCCTCTGACCTGGAACCAACTAGCCCTGTGCTTAAAAATGGCAGCTCAGCAAATGGAAAGGTTTGGTATTAGCCAATCTGTTTTCTGAGTCGAGTGTGTTGAGAGATTTCCACTCTGTTTTGAAACTAAATTAAAGGACCCCGACCTACAGAGAACATTGCCCCTGACTCTCTGTAGAGGCCAAAATACGTACAGTAGTCCCCCCAAGACTCCCTAAAACCGCAGATGGTATCCAACACTACATATATTGTTTTCCTACACATAGATACCTATAATAAAGTTTAATTTAAAAATAAAGCACAGTAAGAGATTAGCAACAACAATAGGACAATTGCAACACTATAAGTTATGTAAATGTGGTCGTTCTCTCCTTCAAAATATCTTACTGTAATTATGTGAAATGATACAGTGACTTGTAAAGTAGCACTTTCACCTTCAGCTCTGGCTGGTGTGGCTCCAAGAACCAAGTGCCAGCCTGTGAACTGAAAGGATGCTGGTTCAATCCCTAGTCCGGGCACATGCCTGGCTTATGGGCCAGGTCCTTGCCTGGGGCCACGGGAAGGGCAACCAACCGATATTTTTCTTAGACATCAGTGTTTCTCTCTTCCTTCTACTCTCTCCGAAAATAAATAAAATCTTTTTTAAAAAAGAACTTTCGCTTTTAACTTCAAAGAGGCACTTTCCAGCTTCTTTTTATGACCTATTGGAATGGCCAGCATCACTACTCTTGCTCTTTGGGGTCACTATGAAGAGAAAGAAGGGTGACTTGAACACACGCTCTGAGATACTATGACAGCGGGTAACTGACGTGGCTACAAGTGACCATCTTCTGTAGCCTGGAGATGCTGGACGATTCGCATCCTGGATGGGATGGAGCAGGACGGTGTGAGATTTCACCACGCTACTCACAACTGTGTGGAATATAACATTTAGACATTTTTTTCATTTCTGGAATTTTCCATCTAATATTCTTGGACAGCTGTTGACCCCAGGGAACTGGAACTGGGGAAAGTGAAACTGTGGATAAGCGGGACTAGTGATTTCACATCACTTCAGACTTCAGCATCCTAACCCCACAAGCCTCTCCTCTTTTACATTCCAATAGTATTACTCCTAGTCTGCTTCAGTGATTCTTATCGATGTCCTCACTTTAATACTGAATAATGATGATGACAATGACAACAGCCATTTCTTAATAAGTGTTCCCTGGGTGGCTTGCCTATGCTAAATCTATTATTACATCGATGCTTCATTACTGGAACGGCCTTATGTACTAAGTATTATTCTTCCCAGTTTACAGATGAGGAAACTGAGCCCCAGAAAGGTAAGATAACCTGTCCTAAGAGGCACAGCTAAGTAAGGGGTAAAGAGAATGCACCCCCAAGTCCATGCTGCTGCTTCACTACTTCCACCGCCCAGACACCGAACTCTGAAATCCCATTTTTTTCTCCTTAAAACCGGCCTCCTACTAAGGCTGTTCAGGAATACCTCAGAACAAAGCCCCTATCCATTCAACAAGAAATTACTGAGTGCCCACCTTAATACTCCATTCAATCATGCACAAAGTTTTACTGAGAGCCTATGACACGTTTGGGACTGTGCTAGGTGCTAAGGCTACCTCAGTAAACGACGCAGACAAAAATCCACGGCCTCTGGATTTTTGTACATGGGCAGACAAACAGTCTGGGGGCAGAAAGGGGCAGAAAGACAACGAACATAAGAAATAGGAAACAAAGTGATGGTTCAAAGCTAGTAAGTGCTAAGGAAAAATAAGAAAATGGGATGGGAAACTAAGGCTGTGTGTGTGAAGGATTGCCATTTCAAATGCTGTGAATGGGTATTATTTGAGCAAAGACTTCTTAGGATGGGATGGTTTTACGTGTCAACTTGGCAGGCTACTGTACCCAATTATTTAATCAAGCACTAATCTAGGTGTTTGTTTGCTATGAAGGTATTTTGTAGCTGCGGTTAGCATCCATAAACTGTAAAGGAGACTTGCCTGGATCACGTGAGAGGGCCCTACCCAACCAACTGAAAGGCCTTAAAAGCAAAACTGAGGTTTCCCTCGGAAAGAAGAAACTCGGCCTCAGGACTGCAACATCAGCTCCTACCCAAGGGTTTGCGGCTTGACCTGCAGATTTCAGACTTCTCAGCCCTGCAATTGCATAAGCCAATTCCTCGAAATAAATCCCTTAGTATACCTTCTATGTGTGTGTGCTACTATATGTGTATCATGTGTATGTGTGGGTGCATATACAGATAGTATACATACATACACAGGGCGGGGCAAAAGTAGGTTTACCATTGTTCAGATTTAAAATAACACAGCCCCGGCTAGGTGGCTCAGTTGGTGGGGGCATCATCCATGCACCGAAAACATCCCTTTTACTCAGGCATTCCCCGCACTTCTGACCTGGGACGGTCCGCTTTCTGGAGCCCGGGGTGGGGACTGCAGTTTCCCATTAATTACATATATTAATTACCTATAATAGGGGTGTCACAAGCAGTGCATTAGGCGACTTCTCATCTCCTTTTAAATAGAGGCACTCCTCTAGTGTTCTGCCTTCAGAACACATTCACAATTACGAGTTGAAAGTTCATCCAGTAGGGAGCCCAGATTCAACTAAAACGACGCACAAATTGTGACCCATCGTTCCAGGACGCCTGCGTGGGTGTCCAAGGGTAAAATAACTGACTTCCGGACGCCTCTACTCTTCTAATCCCCCACTAAGTGTCCGTGGAAAAGAAAAAAAAAGTTCACCACTCAAAAAACAGCCAGGATGTCAGTCTATGTCACCCCTGGGAGGGATTTCAGACAACTTCAAGGACACGTGGACCGCGGGGACCAGAACAGGCCGCCCGTAGCGAGTTGGGATGACGACTCTCCGGGCTCAGAAAAGCATAGTTTGTACACAAGAGAAAACTAGGCGGCCGTATATCTGCTGCAGACCTGCTACTTTCTGGGACAGCAAAAAATAAATAAATAAGCTACTCCCTACAGCTTCCCAAAAGGCCCACAAACCCCTCCCACCTAAACTTCCCCAAGGCTGGCCCAGCCCCAGTTACCCAGGAAACGTCACGGCAGGAAGTAGGGCTGCGCTGACGGCGGCACGATGCATCCTGGTACTTGTAGTCCGCGCTCAGAATGCGCAGGCGCAGGGGGGAAGGCGGGGCTTCCTGGAGCACAGCCCCACGGGAGTTGTAGTTTCTCATGGATTACGTGCACTGTATTAAGGGTGTCAGAAGTCAGGTGGTGCAGTTAGAAGACTTGTCATCTCAGACAGCAAAGGTGCTCTCAGTAAACGCCTGTCGGACAGGGAGCCTTGGGTTGAGAACCGTGTGTACACGCATCCTCCGTTCAGCTGTAGATCTGAGATGGACTGAGATAGCCCCCACGTGGACACTGGGCGAAGGGCAAGTCACACAATCTGCTTGTAAATAGCACTGTACGACCATGAAAAAATACACTGTAGAATTAAGGAAAGAAAGCCCTCTCAAAGACTCAGAAAAAGAACAGACGTCAATATCACACATCTCATAAATCAGAAGAACATTTCTGAGAAATTGCGGCCTCTTCAGAAAGTATGCAAGAAAATACATAGTGTGTGGTTATGAAAAAAGACTATTCCACTTATATAAACAAAATATGCATGCATGAAAAAAAAACAGTGAAAGGACAGCAAACTCACAGTTATTAACAACCACACCTAAAACAAAGTCAAACTAAGCAGACAGCTAGATCAGGAGTGGAACCATAGAAATGGAGATCAGGAGGGTTAGCAACAGGAGAGTGGGAGGAGGAGAAGGGCGGAGAAGGTACAGAGAATAAGTAGCATAGACCGTAGATAGAAAATAGACAGAGGGGAGGGCAAGAATAGTATGGAAAATGTAGAAGCTAAAGAACTTGTGACACATGGACATGAACTAAAAGGGGAGATGGTGGGGGAGGGGTGTGCAGTGTGGAGGGGAATGAAGGGGGGAAATGGGACAACTGTAATGGCATAATCAATAAAATATATATTTTTTAAAAATGCAGTTTAAAAGGTGTGGGGGATTCTAATCAAGGCCGATGTCAGTGCCTACCTCCAGAGAGCAAATTGGGATGGGGTAGGTGTGGTGGGGACAGATTTTGCTCAATCTTGTGTGCTTTGTATAACCGGAATGTCACCTTCATGTATTAGTGCTTATCATTTTTAAAACTTATACAATAAAAGGTATGAGGAGGGCAGGGCATTCAAACAGATTAGGCACACACACACAAAAGAAATGTGAATAGAAAAAAAAAATCCAGACACTATTCTGGAGACAATTTATCAAGAACTGATTTCTACATGTTCTGACTGTCACTGTTGGGAGTTTTGAACCCACTCTGCGCTGATCCTGGATCAAGAGGGCCCATCACACAGTGATACTGGACACACACAGGGGTGTCAGGATGCTGGGGTCTTCCTGCAGGAACGCTCTTCTGTTTTCTACCCTTACAGTGCAAAACTGGATCTTTGGAGTCAGTGAGACCTGGGTTCAAATTCCACCCCTGCCACCTACAGCCCATTTGACTCAGGAGAAACTGCTTCGCTTCTACAAGCCTCAGTTTCTCAGCTGTTAAGTGGTGATAAAATTAGAACTAATTGAAAGGTAATAATAGTAGAAACAAACTCAAGGGCAATGATGAGGATTAACAGGATGAAATACCTGGCCTATAATAAGAACGAACACGGAATGAATAATAACCAAGGTATGGTGCCAACTTCCTGACCCAGGAGTTGTGAACCCGGGCCGCCGAGTGGCCGAGTTCCCAGCATCCAGCTGCAGAGGCCTGTTCGCTGGGTCCGACCTCAGGAAGGGGAGAGTGAAGGGCTGTGTACCCCAGGTGCTCTGCTGCGTGGTGCTTGAACTGGGGGTACACCTGATGCCCCCATCCAGCTGGAACCCTGCTTCCTCCCAGGGATTTCGAGGCCAGAACTCAGCCTTGGTTTTTTCACCCCTGCCCAAAGCAAATGCGCTGTGTTGGAAGGAACTGACAAATTGTGAAAGATCAAAATGTCAAAGGACGAACGCATCTCTTTAAAACCAGGGGAGCCCTCTGTACTTGACAGCTTAGGCAGCCAGGCTTTGTCTCACTCAGGGGCAAGTATAGTGTTGTGATAAATGACACCCAGCCCACACTTGCCTTATATCTACATAATTATGAGCTCTAAATCAAGCTAACAAATTGCTAACTAAAAAAACATTCTATTCTCCTAAGTTTACAAAAGGTTTTACAAAGAATTCTGCAACTCCTTGGTACAATAGTGGGACAGAGGGGAGCTGGCGCCCCACCTGGGCCAACACCCTTCCCTTTTACCCCAGCTCAGCTCCTCACTGGAGGAGCCTCACAGCCCTTTGTGTGGGCTCCCTAAGCCCCAAACTCCACCCATACCTCTTCCACCACTTCAGAAGCAGCAGCTTGTGTACCCTTTGAGCAAGCACAGCCTGCCATTTGAAGACGGACCCAAGAAAGAGGAGATGCAGGCCCAGGCCAGCTGGACAGGGTCCTGAGTACCCAGAGTGTGGTCTAGAAAAGAGGGTGCAAGGCCCAGGCAGGAAGGGGTACAATCGGGGGAAGACTAAAGAGGTGCTTTTTGAAGTGCAAGGTACAGGCAGGGCTTCCCTTGCCCAGGTCAGCTGCTCAGCCCAATGGTGCATCAGGTCCTCTCAGCCCACCTTTCATTTCGGTGTCGGCCACAGCGGACAGTTAGTTCCATGGGAGCGCAGGCTTTCCTTGCACCCACTCAGGTCAGCGAAGCTTCCTGCCCCTGAAGCATCTCCAACATTGTAGGAGTCCCTGTCCCCAGCTCCCCACCCCACAGCACCCCCTCCACACACACACACACAAATGAGGCCCAGAGATGCCTGAAAGGTAACGGCCCCAGAGGAAGCCCCACCCACACTGGACAGGAGCAGAAGGGCAAAGGTGTGAGGCCACCATTGCCTCTTGTAGACAATTCTGGAAGACTGTCCATCCTGATCTTGGCAGAGACAGGCTCACAGCAGCGACCTCAGCGACACCCCCTTCCCTCGGCTTTTCCTCCTTCCACACCTCACGCTCCCTGCGGTCTCACTCTTGCTTCCTGGAACCACTTCCCAGATAAGCCACCTACCCCCAAGTCCTGGCTCTGCTTTTAGGGGTCCTCAAAGGAATCAAGGGACAAATCTGGGAAAGAGTGGGACGAGCCCTTCCCAAGTTCAACTACATCACCAACACATTCATTCTCACTGGTGTCCTTCATCAACACTCATCCAAGAACTTTTCTTTCTTTCTTTTAATTTTAAAAACGATTGTATTTATTTATTTATTTATTTATTTATTTATTTATTTTAGACAGACAGGAAGGGAGAAAGAGAGGCAGAGAAACATCAATTGGTTGCCTCTTGCACATGCCCCAGTGGGATCAGGCCTGTGATCTGGTAAGAACTTTCCTTGAGGTGGAAGCATTCTGCAGCCATCTGTATTATAACCTAAACTCCAGTTAAAGAGTTTTTTGGTTGGTCTGTTTTTTTCCTTAGAGAGCGTGGTTCCTTTGCTCTTTCCTCTATTTTAACGTCTAAATTCCTTTCATTAACTCACTTTAATGGTTAAAATTTCCTGAGTGACTGTGGCCTGTTGGGAGGCTGGATGGAGGAAGCCGCTCGTGGAAAACGAACAAGGAGGGGAAGCAGACCAGAAGCGAAGAGCTGTTACTAATTTGGACATCAAAGATTACAGTGAACCAGAGAATTGCAAACAGACCATCTTTACAGCAGACCATTTGCCCAGAGGACTGTGATACCAAATTTTCCTAGACAGCCCCACTTCAAAACATTTTTCATTTTTTATTGAATGTATCAGGGTTACACTGGTTAATAAAGTTATATAGGTTTCAGGGGTACAATTCTATAACATACCATCTGTATACTGTATTGTGCCCAAGTCCAGTCTCCTCCCATCACCATTTATCCCCCCTTTACCCTCTTCTGCCTCCCCCACCCCTTTTCCCTGCAGTAATTAACTTAGTGTTGCCTGTGTCTACAGCCCATTCAAATTTTCTGCATCGGATTCATAAGCACACTCCTCTAGTCAGACTTCTTTCTAGATTTAAACTTCAGAAAACAGAGTCAGAGACCACCCATGGCCATGACCATGGCCTGGCCACGGGCCACTTCCTGTTGCCTGTGGGCACTGTGTCTGGAGCCCAGGCTCAGAGCTCCTAGGTCCTGGCTGCCTATGGCAAGGAGCCCTTGACCTGGCCAACGAACACCTCTCCTCACGCAGCCTGGTGCAGCGAAAGGAGCCTCAGTGCAGAATGGCCGTCTGCACTGTGTGAGCACTGGCCTCCGGAGTCTCCTTACTCCACTCCAGCTGTTACTACCAGGCTCTGAGTGGAGACCCCGGCGCCCAGACTTGGGCCCTTTGGGAGGGAGCCTTCTGCTCTTGGCCTGGCCTCATGGAGCTTCCTTGTGTTCCATTTCTGGATATGTTTTTGAGAGTTGAAGCAGGAAGAGGATTAAAAGAGAAGGGCAAATTTAAGGGGGAAAAGGAAGGAAAGAAGGAAGGAAGGAAGGGAGAGAAGGAGGGAGGGAGGGAGGGAGGGAGGGAACAGTGTCACCCTGCAATGAGAGAGGCCAGGTTAGGATCACGGGGTTCCTCCTGGCACCCTGACCGGCCCTGAGACTTCAGCCACTCCTGACCTGAAGGTGAACCTGCCCATCTACTATTTATCTCAATGCTTCAAAAGCCAAAATCGGGGTGGGCGGCAGAGAGAGGACCAACCTTGGAACATTAATCTTGAGCTGGAAGGAACCTTAGACTAATCCCTCATTTAACAGATGAGACTCTGCTGTAGGATCATAGCCTTAAGATAGTGCCTTGGGTTTTTCTATACATTCAGAAAAATTAATCCTAAAACCCCAAATGGTGGCTATTTAACAATGTTCTCTAAGCACGGGGTTATTTTGTACCATAAACTGGTGAGGACGGATCCTGCAAGGCGTGAATTCCTGGAGTCCATTCCATCATCTGTGGTGACCCCTAGTGGTGGAAGTGAGAGGCACACACGGGGCGGGGAAGCGGGGCACGGGAGGGTTAGTGCAGGCAGGAAACGCTTGACACAAGCCACAGCGGTCATTGCGTCAGTACCTCGCAGCTTTGCCCTCCTCTTCAGAAATTAGAAGGTCATCCCTACAGTTATGAATAAACACCTTTTATGTACAAACACTGGAAAGTCAAATGTGAACCTCCAGATGCCAAAACATGAAAACATGTTTTCAATAGTCAAAACATTTTTCAGTAAACGTTTACTGTAATGAATCACGGGCCAGAGGCCATGCTAGGCCCTTGGTATGAAAAGATCAACGAAAAATAATTGACACTACATTAGGCCAATATTTAGGATTAATTTAATGTAATCAGGATTTAATTAGTAATTTAGGGGAAAATGTTACCTAAATAAGTGATAGCCAAAGAATGGCAGACACATTCCAAAAATCTAACAATGTCTTCGTTTAGACAGTTGTCACTGAGAAAGGACCAAAAATGATAGTGTTTACTTTTTGAGAAAATACTACACTTTGGGGTAAAGCTGACTGAATGAATTGGGGTTACAAGATCTACCTCTCTTCATATCGAATGATGAACTACCCAAGCAGAAACAGCACAGTTCCCTGGATTTGGAAAAGGGTACAGTGTCTGGCTCTACGCTTCAGAAAGAGGGGCTAACTAATGAAAGAGAAAGAACGCTTTGGCCAGGCTGGGCCAGGTGCCAACCCCCCCAGAAAAGGAGTCTGGAGCCACCAGGTGCTGCAGACACAGAGCCTGAAACCACAAAACCACAAGGGCCTGCGAGAATGTTTGCTGTTGTTTCGAGATGAAGAAATAAAAATAAAATTAATAGAAACCCAATGCTGTGTTATTAAAGTTCCTTCAAATATTGTTACAGGGCAATTACTCTTAATGTGAAATATGTGATTACGTTAGTAAGTTCGATAGGCTGAGAAACAAGAGTCTCTCCTAAACTGGCGGGGTTCAGGACCTACCATAATTTCTACATGGTCCTGCCAATGCGTCCTGTGCGACAGAGAAGGGAACTGAGAAAATAGCTTTATCTGTCACAGAGCGAAAACACAATTCCTCGGAAGGTCAGCCTTGACTTTGCTTTTCAGTTCCTTTTTAATGTTAAAGTTTTTTTATGTTAAGTACAGCAAATACAATTTTGAAACCTTGATGGATAGCTCAGCAGTACCATGGAAATGGCAGGCGCTAAAAGCGGTGAACCTAGGAATGGGGAATAGAAATTATTCGACTTGGACAGCAAAGAAAAAATCGGTAAGAGAAAAGTGAGCAGCGCCCCAGGGACACGCTGACAATAACAAAAGCTGTAATATTTCTCTCCTTGGAGTCCCCGGACAGAGGAAAGGTGAGGAGTTGAAAAAGCATCTAAAGAAATAATGACTGAGCACTTACTAAATTTCATGAAATACATAAACTGATAGATGAATGCCAAATCAAAAAAAAAAATCCATGCCAAGAAACACAACAATCGAACTTCTAAAAACTAAAGGCAAAGAAAAAGCCTTGAATGCAACCACAGAAAGAGTACGTTATCTGCAGGCGGAATACCAATCCAAGTAACAGCAGATTCCTCGTCGCCAAGCGTGGAGGCCAGCGGGAAGTGGTACAACATTTTGCAAGAGCTGAAGGGAAAAGAAGAGGCAACTGTGGATTCTGTGTCCGGAGAGGCGAGCCTTCAGAAAGGCGGGGAAGGAAAGACATCCTCAGATGAAAGACAACTAAGAGCGTGTGTCACTAGCGGACCTGCCCTTAAAGAGTGGCGAGGAGAAGTCCTCCAAACAGAAAGGAAATGATACCAAAAGGCTTGAAACTTCAAAAGGAAGAAAAGAATGATGAGATGGCTAGAAACAGGGGCATGTAGCATTATATGCATCTTGCCTTCTTCTCATGAATTTCTGAAATCATAGTTGATGGCCAAAGCAAAAATTATATGAACATCTGTTTGGTGCTCAGGAAACACTTGAAACAATTGTAGTTAAAAAGGAGGGAGGGAAAGAGGACCTGAATGGAAGTAAGTGTTCAGTGCAGAATATCCCCGAGATTTTTAAAAAGCAGAAAAGGAAACACGAGCCAGCTCCAGGCTGTCTGTAAGAAACCCACTTCAAACATGATGACACAGGTAGCTTGGAAGTAAACGCACAAAAAAGACATATTATCTGCCATTAATAATAACAAAAGCAAGGGTGGTTATACTGATAACAGATAAAAGTAGACGTCAGAGAAAAAATTAAAAAGAATAAGAGGAGTCTCAGTACTTCCCTAATAAACTCGCTTCCGTTTTAAACCCTAAAAAAGGAAAGAAAGGAATAAGAGGAACATTGTGCAATGATTTTTTACAATTCACCAAGAAGAAATGGAGGTAGTGAATGTGTGTGCACCAAACCATAGAGTTTCAGAATTCAAATAAATTCAAATGTAAAACTTTAAACCAAGATTAACATTATAGTGATCTGATTTATTCAGAATTATTTTGTCTATTTATCCTTTCATTATCTAACTTTCTATTTATTGGTATATGTGCCCAGAGGGGTGAATGACATGGCACTTTCTCATGTTAATGATAGTTATTTCTAGGTTGTAGACTTTGGAATGGTTCTTTACCGCCTCTGCCCTTTTCTACAGTAGTTGATTTTTTTTTAGATGAGCATTTTTAAAAATAGTAAAGTCATAAAAAATAAGTAAATAATTAAAATCTATTAATTAATGAGTTCAGTGTTTAAACTTTGCATTGGTATTCCCAAGTAGATCCAAAATAGATTTTGGAAAAGTATCTCACAGAAAGCTGATACTCTCAAGTTCTGTTAACTCTGAATTTGCCTGTGGTGTAGTTTAAGCAATTTGCTTTGCAAAGGAATGCAAACTGAACCAGATTTGAAATATATATAAGTGCTTATTTACCAGTTTAATTAAAATGAGATAGAGCCCTGGCTAGTGTAGCTCAGTGGATTGAGCGCGGGCCTGCAAACCAAACAACCCGGTTGGATTCCCAGTCAGGGCACATGCCTGGGTTGCAGGTCAGTTCCCAGCAGGGGACTCACGAGAGGCAACCATCCATTGATATTTCTCTCCCTCTCTCCTTCCCTTCCCCTCTAAAGATAAATAAATAAAATCTTTTAAAAAATGGACCTGCTTTAAAAAAATAAAAATTAAAAAAAAACAAAATGAGATAGAGACACCTCCTCCCCTGACTGAGGAGGAGCATCGTGGGTGTGTTCTGGGGCCGTGTGTTAGAGGCGTGGAGAGGCCGCAGAGGCTCTCAGTTATCAGGAGTGTCCCCTGGGGTCTGGGGCGCTGGAGCCCCTGCGCCGTTCAACTCTGGCCACAAACACTGTTGTCCGCGTGCCCCCATCTTCTAGAGAGCAGATTTCCGTGCAGGCTGCAATGCGAACATTTCTTAATGGAGCAGGGAGATTTCTTGTACCCTTATGTATAAGTCGTGTTGATGAATGAAGGTGGAGTTTCTCCTGGATTAACTAAGAAATCTCACTCATATTTATGCCAATATTAAATACTGCGATACAGGGCAACAGACTACAAAGTCAGACAGCCAATTAGAACTGCAGAATTGTAAGGGCTATTGGTTACACTTGCTAGAACGTCGGTGTATCTTCAGAGACTCCAGAGTGAAGCAGAAATTAAAACAACTTTAATTAACGTCACTGCAAATACTTTCCATTTGCCAGTTTATTGAAACTAGCTCTGAGATTCAGGAGAGTTCCTGCCTTTCTGTGATAGAGAGAGAAGAGAGACTATTTTACTTTATTTTTATATTCTTAAGGTTGTTTTTTCACTAGCAGCATTCTCGAGATGTAGTTCCAAATAGTGCCAAGGAGAAAAGAGCCAAGGACATCCAAGACACTACCGAAGAATGAAGAGGGGAGATTCACCCTGCCGGAGGCAAGAACCTCTGTGGGGCTGCGTGGAACTGCCGCAAAGAGAACAGCCTGACCAGGGAGACCGGCCGGGAGGCACAACAGGGCCCCAAACAGATCTCCAGGCACTGAGTCCTTGAGATGGGACTTAAGTGGCATGGTAGATCAGCAAGGAAGCAAGGGGCGTCTCAGCAAATGCTGATAGAGGGTGGGGGGAAGGGGGTTTAAACTATAACTCCTGCCTCACTCTATATCCTAAAACAAAATCGAGATGGAGCGAGGACTTAGACGTCAGACGCAAAACTTTTGAATGTTTAGTGGAACACGTAGATGAAGGAGACACAAATGGCATTGAACCATAAAAAGAGACTAAAATCTGGGGGTATGGCAAAATTAAGAACTTCTTTCATCAAAAGGCAAAACGGCAAACCGAAAGCTGAAGAGAGATGTTTGCAGCACATAAACCCTACGAAGGGTTAACATCACATCAACATAAGTACAAGCAGCTCCTATGAATTTATTAAAAAGTGACAGTTCACCAGAAAGTTGGCCAAAGACATTCACAGGAATTTCACAGAAAACATAGGGCAATAAACATGTGAAACTACGCTCCCCTTAACAGACTCCCACACACAGAGAACAGACTGGCGGCCGCCAGAGGAGAGGGGCACTCCTGGGGGGCCGGGCGAGAAAGGCCACGGGGGTGGAGGAGCATGAACTGGCCTTCCAAATCTGGTTTTGTCCAACCGCTTAATCTCTGCCAAAAGAACAGATGCAAAATGCCATACGGTTCATTTCCCTGATGACTGAGGCGGATCACATTTTTAAAATTTATTTTTCAATTACACTTTGCATTCAATGTTATTTTTTTTGTATTGGTTTCAGGCATCCAGCACAGTGGTTAGACAATCACATAGTTTACAAAGTGTCCCCCACACGGCACATCCATAGTTATTACCGTTGTTTTCAATATATTCCCCATGCTGTACTTTACATCCCCAAGACTATTTCCTAACTACTAATTTATACTTTTTTAAAAGATTTTATTTATTTATTTTTAGATAGAGGGAGAGGGAGGGAGAAACAGAGGGAAAGAAACATCCATGTGCGGTTGCCTCTTGAGTACCCGCTACTAGGGACCTGGCCCACAACCCAGGCATGTGCCTGGACTGGGAGTCGAACCGGCAACACTTTGGTTCGCAGGCCAGCACTCAGTCCACTGAGCCACATCAGCCAGGGCTGAAAAAAAACCCATCTTTTTTAAAGCAAGGTAGTGTATAAACATAAATTTAGGATGGTGGTTACCCCTGGGGAAGAAATGTTAGTAGATGTCAGGGTCAGAGTTCAAGTTCTTGGGTGTGTGGTGGATTCACAGGTGGTCACTATAGTCCTCAAATGCATTCAAATGTATCTACTTAGGGGCTCGAGCATGGCCAAGGGTTAACTACCAACTGAGGCATGCTGAAACCCACGGATCGTGAGAACCCCATTTTGTGTACTTTGTCCTTTTAAAAAGAGAGAAAAATAAAGCAACAGAGGAGCATTCTTAACCAATGGAAGATAGGGCTGCTTGTCATTGTCTTGTTCTATGATTTTATTTATTGCCTCTTCTCAACGTTTTATTTTAAATCTTATTGTTCATAAAACTCTTACCTTCGGTTCTTCCAATTCTTGAAGACAGAGTGATCACTCTTTGTGAGTATCCAGGAGAGAAAGTTCAGAACACATTCTTTCAAGGGCTCAGTTTCTGCAGCGCGTTTCGTGGGAGCATTAACGTTTCATGGAAACCACCATATCCTGTTCAGTTGGAACTCTCATCTAGAAACCGGCACCACACTCTACAAGGGCTGGGGTTGATTTTCAGCGCAGCCCAGACTAGGATTCGATGCCGGGGTCTCACAGCACAGATTCCTCCGCACGCTGCTGCTAGCCAGTTACCTCTGTCTTGTTCCACTGAGCTGCAAAGGGAAAGTACGAGTGTGGGAAGTTAGACTGGTGCGGTACCCAGAACATTCGGGGAGCTCTGTTCTTCCATCTTTCTCTGCTTTATTGTCACCCGTTGCATCTCAAGTGAAAGGCACTGGTCCCACGGGGACTTTCCCTTAGTGCCTGGTGGTGCATGAGAACAGATTCTCCATTTAAAGCATTTAAGTACTCAGTCTATTAAGGAGACAGTTAATAAACTGGCATTTTTAGCTTCTGATGACAAGACCACCGTAACCATGTCAAGATATGGCATCCAGAGAGGGTCAGGCTTAGTCCTGAGTGAATCTCCTTTGTCTCCCTGTCTTGACTCCTTGCCCAGACCACAAAGTTCAGGTGGAGCAAAGCGGCAAAACAGCAGATACCACGTGTGTGTGACCACCGTCGTGTGCTGCGGGTCTTGTCATGGTCACTAACCATTCAACAGGTGGGTTGGAAAATGTCTCTTGTAGATTTTCTTGAGTCTTTCCAATCGTATCAGGAAGGACTGACTTAAGGACGGTTGTTGAATGACATAGAAACACGGGTTGAGTTCTGCTCCTTGGCAGGCCTAGGAGGAGGAGCAGGCCTGTCCTGTGTCCTTGTAGCCTTGGGTTACCCTTGGGACACATCAGGATGCCACTTGTGACTGATCTAGAACGTGGTGGAGAAGAGGTTGCTCATCCCTGTGTCAAGGAAGAAAAAGTGGCATTAACAGTAGAAAGGTATAAACGCATGGGATGGCTCACTGAGGGAGTTTAGGATACGGGAGTTTAGTACGTACGTCATGGCCGTATCAGTTCGTGAGGTTCACTGGAACTTGCAGTGCGTTGTAAGCAGCGTGAAAACGGACAAACCCCACGCTATTCCATGCCCCTCCAGATTAATCCGTGGAGCCGCTCTGACTTGTGAGTGAAATGTCCCATCTCACATGGACTGATAAAACCCAACATAATACGACGTAAGCCATGTAAGTTCTGCCAGAAGCACCCAGAGACTCGGAGTTCTCCAAGTTACTATTTCCCAGAGGGAGAGTTCTAGTCTTTTATAAGACACAGATTTTGTGTTCATAAGAGCTAGTGGCAGGGCCTGTTCTTGTACATATTATGGCAAGGCTATTTTTTAAAAAGTCATTTTGGTGTTTTCCTGTCCCTACTGGGTCCGGATGATGTGGGTCGCAGAAGCCTTGCTGGGGTCACACTGTCCTGTACCAAGCCCACTGCCTTTTCAAGGGTCAGGGTATTTCAAACCCTGGAACCCAATCTTTGACAGCCTCCACCGACAGGTGTTTGCGGATGAGTTGCTTCTGCCTATCCTGAAAAGGTACGATTTAAAGCATAGATTTATTAGGGTCACATTTTATTTTGAATGAATGAAATCTGAATAATTGTAACTAAATATCCTTCAAGGAGAAGGAGACTTTTTTGTCTTTCAAGGTTTTCTCATGATGTGGGCCTGAAAAACAGGGCATTTCTTACAGCACCATTGAGCTCCGCTCGTGAAACCATGGAGCATGTCAACACGTCCAGATTCGCCTTAGAGCTCCTTCTTGGCTCCCATGTGCCGGGACCTGAGTGGGATGAGCAGGAAGTAAACCCTCTGGCCACACCCAGCGCCCTTCCAGGGAGTGCAGCAATAACTGGGTGCAAAGTTGCCCTGACAGTCTGCTAAGTATTTCCCCCCTGAATTGAGGGTTGTCTGGTTATTATTATTATTATTATTATTATTAAATCAAGAGTCCACTCTGAGAATGAGGAATAGCAAAGATTTGTATTAGAGGTCTAGCAACATAATAGTCATAGAGGACAGTGATGTACGGACCATTTAGAAATCATCAGCTCCGTGTCTGGCTTCTTTCACTCAGCAACACACTTCTGAGGCACATCTGTGTCGTGGGTATCGGTAACTTGTTTAAAAGTCTGCTTTTGATGGGCTGGTGACCGCTATCCCATTGTATGGCTCGCCCTCGGTTTATGCACTCACTCACCTCTGGGTGGACACTGTGAGGTTTCCATTTTGGGTCATCATGAATAAAGGCGCTGTGAACACCCGCGCGTAGAACAATGGGCTCCTACAGGAAGTGTTTGTACAGCTTCACGAGAAACTGACAAACTGATTTCCCGAGCAGCCGTCCAATCATGCAGCCCCCGCAGGGGAGCATGAGAATTCTGATGACAGCATAGCTTTGGGCTCTGGCTCCCGTCCCCACCTCCAGCGGACTTGGTGGTCTTCCCTTGCACACACCCACAACCACTCTCCCCATGTGACTTGTGAATTTTGGATTCTGAATCCAGCAAGTGTGACTCAGGCCTAACCCCTGTCTTTGTCAGCATGGAAGATCCTTCTTTAAGGAAAACCTAACTGCTGGGTGTCATTAAGAAGCTTGCCTGAAAGAGATGTCAGCATCTCTTGGAGGGTGAGGGTAGGAGAGACTGGGACTAGGCAGGAGGTAACAAGCAAGCTTCTTTTGTTGCTGTTTTGATCCTTGTAAGACTTGGCCTCCAAAGACTTGTAAGTTACTTACTTGCACTAGGTGGTTTGTCTCATGAAGCCTATTAATATTCAAACAAAAAATTTTTTCATTGCAAATGAGAAAACGTCAGTATGCAAAATAACTATTCTTCAGTTAAGCCCATTAGTTCAAATTCAGTAAATTTAAAAATAATATTTACCAATCTTTTTCTCTTTATGGTCATGCAGGAAATTGACTTTTATCTGAAAAATGCCTCAACCCATTTAACACTGGCTAGTTATTTTTCCCATTTTCCAGTTGTAACCTACCCATCAGATCACCCGTTCACTTGACACGTGTCTTCTTTGACATTCTGTGGAAATTTTAGTCAAGACAAGTTCTGATTTGCTGTGAGACACCCAGAGCAGGGTGCCAGAGGAGTTTGTTTACCCCATGTTTAGGCCGACAGCACCTCTTTTTCTTCTTTTTTAAAAATTTTATTTAGAGAAATAGGAAGGGAGGAAGAGAGAAGTATTGATGTGTGAGACATACATCAATTTGGTTGCCTCTTGCATTGCCCCCAGCTGGTGACCTAGCCCGTGACCCAGGCATATGCCCTAACTGGGACTCGAACCTGCGACCCCTCGGTTCACAGGCCATCACTCAACCCACTGAGCCACACCAGCCAGGGCAGATCGAGCGCTTCTAAAACTGGATCTCAGAGCACACGTTATCCGTATTCCTCTGGATGCACATAACAGCGCTGAGCTGTCGGCGGGACACACAGAATGCAAGGGTCTGAGATGGTAGGAGAAGTTCATTCCAGGGCAAAGCATTTCCCAGAAGGACACTCTTCATTCAGGGCGTGGCAGCTGGAGTTTTTGCTGTGATTCTATAGGGTATGTTAATCCAGCGAGAAGAAAAATCACCTGGCCAATTTTCAAGTGAATCAAGAGCTGACTCACAAGGCATATGCCAAATGTTACTCAGCGGGGTTGGGATGAGGCTCTTGCCGGGAGGGCGGGTGAAGGGGAAGGCTGCTCTGCTCCTTCCCTCCCCCTGCTGCCCTGTTCTGCCACGCCCCAGTCCTGTGATTTGGGGAAGGGGGTGCTGTGGGCCTTAGAGAAGGGGCCCTACTCTTCAGCCCTTTGGAGTTGGGGTTCTGCAAGTGAGAAGGGACTGGTGCCATTTCCTGCTTGGAACCGTGAGGGAGAAGCTCCCACCGTGCCTGCCCGCAGCGTGGTAGCTGTACAAAAGGCTGCGTGGGAAGTGAGCCTGAGGCATGCCCTCCAGAAGGAGCGGGCACCAAGCGTGTCCCACGAGGGTAGTAAGAGCAGTCGCCACAAAGCTGAGCGGCGATGCCCTGGCCAGGGAGTTCAGTGGGTTGGAGCATCATCCCGAAGCTGAGCAATGCCAACTTACCTTGGCCCGGGCCTTTGCCCTCTGTGGGAAGTAGGGTATGCCGAGACTCATTTCTGCCCGTTGAGTTACTGAGTTTCCCTCGCCTTCTTTTTTTGGCCAATAAATTTTTGGTAGGGTTTAAGAGGCTGGCCAAAAGTTACCAACTGTGACTCAGTGTTGTGAAAAATATTTCTTCGTCATAGTCACGGAAAGTGACATGAACCCACATGTCAGAATGGAGTCCGAACCGCCATTCCCGAGGGGCCGCCTTGTAAGACCTCGTTCCTGGAATGTTTTGGCGGGGCTAGACCGTTGCACTGGGCTAAAGCCAATGTGATTTTACAGATGATTCTTTGTAAATTTTTAGTGGGAAGGCAGGCATCCTGATGCTTATGGACTCACCATCGGAAGACAGAATCAGTAACCCACCACCCAGAGCCCGAGTCAGTAGCTCTGCTTGTTAGTGCCAACAGGAATTCTTCCTTCTTTTCACGTAATTATTCCTTTCTTTTTCTCCTAAAAATCCCTTGCCTCTGCTCTGTAACTGGGACACTATTTGGATATCTGCCTGAATCCAGTCCCCAAATTTTAATTATTGATCCCAAACAAACACTCGTTGCCTCTCGTTTCACCTAGTTTTTGCCTGTAAGTTTCATACGGGGGCTGCCTGAGAAACGTAACACCTCCAAGTGTGGGGCAGACGCCAGCTCAGAATTCCCCATAATCCACTTGATGTGACCTTGGAACTACATTCCTCCCCCAGGAAGGTCGTTAGTTTCAGCTCAGTGACTTGATGGGACGTTGGCCCCAGGGCTTGAGTGCAGAGCAGGTGACCTGCAGTGGTTTAGCCTGTCCTTGCAGTTGGGTTGCCGCCACGTCTTAACCATTAACACAATGTTGTGATGAGTAACTGTGTGTATAATTTTGTACATGTACATGTGCATGGGTAGTTCGTGCTCCAGGAAGTGAGACTGCGACTCCAGAGGAATTAAGTTGATAGATATCGCCAGATTATTCTCCTCCACAGGGAATTAAAGCATTTTGTATTCTTACCAATGGGAAAATGGATTCCTCCATACACGTGCCAACAAAATGTCGCCAAACTTTAGGATTTTTTGTCACTCTGATAGATGACAGATGATACCTTAGTTTAATTTGTTATTTCACTATAATGGAGACTAAGCACTTTACCAGAATGTAAGGGGCACTTGGTATTGTTCTGTAAACTGTTCATGTCCTGGTCCCTTTCTCTACTGAGTTGTTGGTCTTTTTATTCTTAAAGATTTCATTTATTTCTAGAGAGAGGGGAAGAGAGGGAAAGAGAGAGGGAATCACTGATGTGAGAAAAACATCGACCAGTTGCCTCTCATAGGCCTCAACTGGGGCCCAAACTGAAAACCCAGGCATGTGATCTGACTGGGAATCGAACTGGCAACCTCTTGTTTTGCAGAATGATGCCGAATCAATGGTATTGCACTGCTCAGTGCAGTCTTTTTATTTCAAATATCTAAGACTTCTTATATAGTTGGCAGATTAGAATGGGCTTGATTTTCTCAACACATTACAAAACAACAGCTTTAAGAAAGTCTTTAAAATGTTATTCCTGCCACCTTCTACTCCTTGGAAACAGAAATCTATCCCCAATTGGGAAAATTTTATTTAGTTTTCCGACTTAAAAGGACTCCATATTCGTTGCAGAAATACTGGAAGAAACTGAAAACCATCATGTTCACACTTCCTTCTGTTCGTTTCTAAGGATGTACCTACGAAAAAGGACCAACTCCCAGAGGGGGCCGTCAGTGAACGTCAAAGGTTTGTACGTGTCCCCACAGTGCTTGCCCTCCCCCCTCACTTAAACAATGTTCAACATTTATGCGGTGGGAAATGTTTCATTTCAGCAACATCCTTCCCACTGAGCAGGGGAACGAACGGACGTTTGGCCACGTTGGGGATGGTGATTTCTGCAAACTGGTGCCATTCTGGGCTCAGGGTCTTTTTAGGACCTTCGGGGGGTCAGGGGGGCGGGGAAGAGAGCTCTGCTTTTCCTGCTGGGTAACACACCACCATCTCTCAAAATATGTGACGATGGGGTCCTGCTGTATCTTCTTCGGCCCTTCCGGCTTCAGCTACTGGTGACAGGTATTCTCACTTCAGTTGGTCACACGACCACAGGAACAACAAAAAACACGTGACCGTGTTGGTAATTTTGTTGGAATTTTTATTTGGAAATAAAAATTCATAATAACAAATATTTGCAAAATCATCACGTAACATGCTTCATCTACTTAGAAAAAGTTAGACTGTGTAAAAGACATAGCTGTCATTTATAAACAGGAGCCTCTTTCTCTGAGCAGAAGAAAGCTCACGAGTAGTGACAGGATGAGTGCAAGGACACGGACGCCCCGTCGGCTCCTCACCTCCCTGGGTGAGGGCGGAGGCTTGGGGCTTGGAGCCCGGCCTCCGGGGCTGGGGGCTGGCCCGCAGTTTCCCCGAGCACCAAAGAAGGGAAGACCGATAGTTTCTAAAGTCCTTTCACTGAACTTAAATGGTCCTTTCATTTCAGAGAACAGTATGTAATCATAACAGAATCATTTTCCTTTGACTGTAAACTCCAGCAGAAAATAACATGCTCAAACATTTTACTACGCGGGGTACCACAGATATGATTGTGACTCTCACCATCTTTGGGAATCTGCCATTTCCTAAGTCTCTGATTTGGTTCGGTTCCTTGGAGACTCCTGCCTGGCGGGGGTTCTCCATGTAGACCAGTACACGGGAAGAAACTGGCCATGTTTTCCCTGAAGCCATAGTCTGCGGTCCGGCCTCCATCACACAGGCCATACCGAGTCTCCGCCAGGTCCCAACCCCCCCTAATCACACAGTACCCAGTGAGCCGATTTCTGAGTTCTCCCTCCCATCTCCCTGCTGATCACACAGGCTGTATTTTAGCATGCCCTGACAGAATGTCTTCAATTCACGATGCTATCTGATGAACAGTTTGAGGTTTTCACCTCACAGCTCTTCAGAGTGCCCAGTGACAAACAGGACACACGAGCCGCCCTGGAGAACCTGACAGTTCTGCCTGCGTGTCCTTGAGTAAGGATGCATGCAGCCTCCAAACGCTCCACTTAGGCTGCTCACACTTTCAAGTAAATATTTTTCAATATTAAACATGATTTTTTTTTATGACAAATACATGCTCAGGACAAACATTACAAAACCATATGCTCAGATAAATAATCTAAACACAGCTAATATTTCTCCAAATACCAATTCTAAAACCAAGGTCTTCACACCATGCACATAGTTCCTGAAATTCTAGACGCAGCATCCCATCACCACACATTATCCTACCATCCTTCCTACAGCTGGGCAAAAACTAGAACGCGTACTTTTATTGATATGAGAGCCTATCAACATCCCTGAAGTTCATTACTCAATGCTTAACTCTCACCATAATTACTTGAGACCATATGACATGGCATCACCAAAACTGGTCAATGATGAGAGCTGTGAATTTACGATCAGTTCCTCCCATAAATGTGCCACTACCATTTATTTACTCCTAATTCAATTCAGTCTCAGTGACCTGATTCTGCGTGAGGTAACTTCGTAGTAGTTCTGTTGCTACGAAGGTGGCGGGTTGCAAAGTACAAACTGTTATGAAGTACAAAGTACAAAGTTTAAAGTACCAGACTGGATTTACATGACGGGAAAATACAGTATCAGTTACACCATTTCCCTCACTTGGCATACAAACTTAAAAAAAAATACATTTCCTTAGTGATAAAAATACAGCTCTCTTGTGAGCATAGAAACAATGCATGGAATCTGTTTCTTTGCATGAAAGTTAGGGTCGAAGGAAAAGGACTCAAATTCTATCGCTACCTTCCGGTTAACCCGAGTCAGAATGTGCATGAGCTCCAGCTTGTCCGCGTACTGTTTCAGCATAGCACAGAGTGCCTGGATGAACCAGGACCCGTCCTTGGCATTTCTCCAGGAATAGTAACCTACAAGGCAAGATACAACCAAAACACCATGAGTAACTGATGAGACATTACCACACTACTACAAAGCGAAAACAAGCGTAAACTCCCATAGGTATTATTAGCCACGAAAAGAAAAAAATACACAACACCTTCAGGTTCAGGGAAATGATGCGGAAGAGGAAAAAACCCAAAACGAAAATGCGGGTCGTGCAGACACGGCTGCTTTCCACAAGGAAAGAAAGAGCCGCGGACAAACTTCCCACAGAACGACTGAGAGCTCAGCCTCCTGGGCGTCCCTCCCAAAGGGGGAGAGCGGGCAAAGGCACAGGTGGGGAAGAAAAGGTCGCTCTAAGTAGCGTAGCGCTCCACCAGATCACTGATTTACCCATGGAATAAACTGCTGTGTCCAGCCCCACACGGGGTGTCCGACATTTGTCCTCATGGCTCCCTAATGAAGTGTAACACACACACTACAGGGCGGCAGAGTCCACAACGGGAAAAGGGGGCACTTACTGTACTTTTTCCCGGCGTCCCACTTTTGCCCTCTCATGTACTATTCACGTTGATCTTTTTTATTTTCCACATTCCAAAGAATTCCTGGAAAACATGCCCCTTTCCTATTCTAAGCAGTGGGTGAGCTCTCAGTTGGCCTGTTACAATACAATGTCCTGTCCAATGTTAAGTTCATGAACCACACTGTGTGAGCTGCTTTCTTTTATACGCGTATTTTCTAGCCAAACATGGCTAAAAAGCACCTTTTCAGACCATTCTGCAGTTAATGTACTCTAAAATACAGACAAGTTAGCTATTTTTTATGGGTATCAAAATCTTTTTTTTTTTTAAAGATCTATTTATTTTTAGAGCGAGAGGAAGAGGAGGAGACAGGGCGGGAGAGAAACATCAATTGATCAGTTGCCTCCCATGTGCCCCCCAACTGGGGGAGTGAGCCCACCACACAGGCATGTATTCTGCCCAGGAATCACACCAGCGACCTTTTGGTTTGTGGGACAACCCTCAACCCACTGAGCCAGACCAGCCAGGGCGGATGCCAAAATCTTGACAGCCTGTGGAACTGCCTCCATATTGCTTAAAATCCGCACAGGACGCCCACGATTTGCAGCACCCTGCCTTCTCACCAGGCGCTGTAGAATACGCATACAGGAAGTCTGCCTCCACGGGAATTTTCTGACACGTCACGTCATCGTCAACGCCGCTGTCGGTCTCGATGCCGCAGTCCAGCTCTGTGCCTCGGCAGGCCTGGCGGGAACAG
The DNA here is from genome assembly GCF_014824575.4 of Sturnira hondurensis. Taxonomy (NCBI): domain Eukaryota; kingdom Metazoa; phylum Chordata; class Mammalia; order Chiroptera; family Phyllostomidae; genus Sturnira; species Sturnira hondurensis. The sequence continues at coordinate 5,493,568 of NW_028081271.1, forward strand.
AAGGAGCGCTTATTTCTGAAACATGTGCAGGCATGCAGCCGATTCCTGAGAAGTGTCAAAGGCTAGATAAAGGTTGATGTTAATTACGTAGAATCTTTTTGATGGAAGTCTAAAATTAGAATTTATTCTCTATCTCCTAGTAGGCCGTTAAATAAAAAAGTAAGGACAGTTCAGTAGCTCCAGGGAAAACACCGTCTGGATGATCCATGACTGAGGGAATGGACCCCCGGCACATCCTTGGTGACCACGCCGCTCGGTGATGCGTTACCTGAACAATGAAAAGCTTGGGCTTTCCGGTCAGACTCCTGCAGCAATCCCCGCGGAAGAAACGCGTTAAGTCTCGCAGCTCAACGGCTCCGTTTGTTCCAAAAATGACGCCTTCCTCCCCGTGGCTCAGAAGCACGCAGACGAAACTGCTCCTCTTGCCATGGTCTTCTTCAGAAACTGGGAAACATTTACAAGGAAGAAAAACAAAAAAGTCCAACACAACTTCATTCACCAACCTCACAGACACTATTACTCGGGGAAAAGATGAGTAACGAAACTGCTAGTACGGGCATGTATTATTTTTATACATTTCCCCCAACTAATAACGAAGAGGTCATCTAAAGCCAACGTGGGGGCAGAACAACATGCCTCACACGGAGGGTGGGAATGAACAACTTTTATCATCTCAGTTATATACGATGCACATGGTAGGATTCTCTACAGTGTAGTTCTGCAATCCTTACACTCTATTATTATAGGTGTAATTATAGCTGAATCTTGGACCATAAAATTGCCCTTGGATAAAACTGGGCAATGAAAGTCATTTTTTTAATTTTTTCTCACCGCTGCGCATCAATTCCACCATTTCTTCGCATGTAAGATCGTTTTTGTTCCTGACTTCGTATTTCAAGTTCATGAACGTCTCCCTGAGGTTTGCTGCGTCTACATCTGTGCCAGACCGACATGTCATTCCTTAAAACAGAAGGAATGACTGTTAACTGTTTTTTTCAAAACTGAACTGCTCTGAAATGAACTATTCAGTGATTCACACAATCCACAATAAATTTCCTTTCAAATGCTAAGAAAATTCAATTATTCTTATCAGAGTAACAGTCTTTTTGATTTCTCAGCACATTAGACATCTTACCATGTAAGCTACATCAGTTTATCACTATATAAGCAAGCCAGTGTGTTATAGTTACAAAGATAGTACCTTTCACAGCTGCTTAGTGAAAAACAGAAACAACTTAAATGCCTAAAGAGTGGTTTTGGTTAAGTAAGTTACAATTCATTGATATAGTAGAACACAGTGTTGCCATTAAAAAAATTCGTAGACAAAATTTTGCCATGGGAAATAGTCACTTTTTAAAAAAAAGACTGGAAAATGATAGGCTCTTACTTTTGTTTATGAAAAAATAATAATGTATCTACCAGGACACACATCTCACACACTCAGAACTGTATTTCTTCAATTTTTAAGTCCCCACACTTTTAAGACACATTGCTATTTTCACAATGTCTTTCCAGGAAATACACACACCCTGCTACCAAGTGATACTGTTCATCCTCATTCTGCTCTGGGTAATCTCCCTTCCTCCTTCCAACTACCATGAGCCAGTTATGACCAGCTTCCTCCATGCAGAATGCAGGACGTGGAGCACGGAGGAGTTCAGGAACTTTTCAGAAGTAACTGAGCTAATGTCAGACCGCTACCCGGGGTCCTGGGCTTCCATCACTCCTTGATAGTACCTCCCCATAAATTGTACCAGACATTCAGATTAGGAACACACCATAGGACCTAGCAAATTTAAGGTCCCTAAGTAGAAAAAAAAGTCTCACCCCAACTATTGTGGCTTAGTGGATTGAGCATGGGCTGCAAACGAAAAGGTCACTTCCCAGGGAACCTTGAAAAGGTTCAATTCCCAGTCAGAGCACATTCCTGGGTTGCAAGCCAGGTCCCCAGTAGGGGTCACGTGAAAGGCAACCACACATTGATGTTTCTCTCCCTCTCTTTTTCCCTCCCTTCCCCCCTCTAAAAATAAATAAAATCTTTTTAAAAGAGAGAAAATGTCTGTATTTCCAAAATATTATTTCAGAGTAGTGTGAGTATGAGTGATTTTAACTTTTTTCTTCAGCGAATCTGTCATTTCCAGAATTTCTACTGTGGGTAGACATTATCTCTATACATTTCCCCCGAGGTCTTAGTACTGGAAATCCTGCGGACACAGAGCTGTGAAACAGGTGACCGACTCTGGCCCCAGGCTGCAGGCACTTGGCCGCAGGACAGAGAAGGCCAGGCTGCCCAGGCGGCTGTGAAAACCTGACCTTCGAGTCTCAAGTGGAAGCGAGGCCCCCACCGGGGCTGCCGTCACACTGCCTGGCTCGGCGTGTTTGAGCCGGAGACCGGAGCGGCAGCAGTCGGTGTGAAGCACACTCTCAACCGTGGACAGCTCGACAGGAAGATGGAGTCCTAACCAGCAATGCATGGCAGGCCACCTAATGGCTGACGGCAGCCTCTGAGTTTAGACGATACAGGCAATAAAAACCCGGATTTAGACGTCCATTTCCAAGTTCACTCCTACAGCCGATCTAACGCCCAGTCCTGCCCCTCTTTCCAAGGTGGTTTCGCTCCTGTCCATTTCCACCATCACGCTGCTCTCCTAAGCCTGCACCTGCTGCTTCCAGTTTCTTCAAATAAAAATGAATTCTAATACGATTAACATGCCAATTCAAGAGTTACCAGTGTCGACTTAAAGAATAAGAAAGGGAGCAATAGCCAAATGTTCATTCTTATGGTTAATCATGCATTAAAAGTGGACGGTATGTTTGAGGGTGTGTAATATTACAGAATCATTAAAATAACAGATATGAAAATTATACGGCAGCACAACAATGCTTATATTGCATGGAGTGGAACAAGCAGGATACAGTGCTATTTGCCGACGAATAAAGTTAATCTCTGAAAGAAGCTGTCGAGGAAAAAATAGGAAGCAATACACCAGGATGTTAATCAGCTTTTTAAAATCGTGAGGGATTTTTTTCCATTCCCTAAAAAAATGCCGAAAGGTTTTACTGGATTCCGATCATACCCGGTTGAGAGACTGAGAAGGGAGAAGGGGACTTGGTGATCACGTGGCAGTGAGCCCAAGGCACATGTCGGGAGAGGGTCAGAGGCGGAAAACAGGTTTAAGAGGGTTGGAAGGAAGTGAAGATGGCAAGCTTTCAGCACAAGTGCTCAAAGTTAAGGGAAGGAGACAAAAATCAAACCCACAGTTAAGAGGAAGGAGGGTCCAAGAGAGTCCGTCGCCTTTGCAGGGAAGAAGAAAAAGTCCACAGAGTGCAGGGTGACACAGGGAGGGAGCATTGCAGAGAGGGGTTCAGCACCAGGTGGGGCCAGTCACCCCAGCGCTGAGCGCACCTCTGCACTAAGTTGCCTGCAGGACTCTGTGCGGGGAGTTTAACCTTTCAGCCCTTTTCAGGGCTGTTGGAAATGTTAGGTGAGGCACCTTGAAGCAAAGGTTACAGAGAAGTCAGGGCGGAGAGGCCACCCACCATGCAGCCAGGAGACCGGCTGCGGGAAGAGGAGGTCATGGCAACGGGGAGGGGGTGAACACAGAGTTCACTCGCGCCGGGAACCTGCAGGTCCTGCCCCGCTGCCGCCTCCTCCTCCACGGCTCTTCTGTGTCAGGGTTTAACAACATCAACACTGTTTTTTCATGTTACAGCAACTATCAGTGGTGCAAATACTTGGAGCGTTAGGAATTACCTATGATACATACCAGTATTTTTATGAAAGTTTTTATTATTGATTATTAAGCAGACGCCCATTTCGGGGTAGTCCATTTTGTAACTACAGTCCAAGGGTATCCCAGAGTCCACTGATTTACTGCCATGTATGAGCCTCCTGTTTGGAAATCAAACAACAGTTTATGAAGGTGGGAATGACCAATGCTGCCATGCTTGTGAATACAACTCTGCAGCAAACCACAGCAGTGACCATTCGTGGGACCTGTTTCACAGGAGAAGGGAGGACCGCCATGCAGCTAAGCTCCGGCCGGTGGCCCTGCAGATGGTCAGGGCCAAGGCCAAGAGTACATGCTGGCCTCCCTAGCCCAGGCTTCTCCTCACCATCTTTCAGGTTCTCCTCTAACTTGTATCAAAATGTCATCACATATGTTTCACACTTTAAAAATTCCCTGTAACTCTGTGAAATATTTTATCTTTCAAGGTAAGAGTAAGATCTTAAAAATTACCCTGAAATGATAGGAAACCAACAAAAGGAAAATATGTACCAAAGCACAAGATTTAACACAATTCTGAAATTGTTCCTAAAAGCCTATGAATGGAACAAATTAATAACTTATTAATCTACAGAATCAGTATAGTAAATCATTGAAAAACCTTGTCCCAAGTTCACTTATCCCAAAACCTCTGTTATTGAGACCAAAGTCAGTCAACTTTTCATCAAAAGGGCTGAATACTAAGTATTTTAGGCTTGCAGGGCACAGCGCCTGTGACAGCTGCGTCCATTCTGCACGTGAAAGTAGCCCGGGCCAATACTTAAACAAACGTGTGTGGCTGTGTTCCGAGAAAACTTGACCAAAGTAGAGAGCAGCCTGACCCCTGACCTAGACCCAGACCGAGTGGACGACAGGTCTGCCTGCAGACAAGCATCACTGGGCACAGCCCCTGAACCCCTGCACTTCGTCTGAGAGCGCTTCGCACGACACATGTCTCAAACGGTTGTTGGAAAAAGACGAACACAGTAAATTGTGAATTAAAGAAGTCAGTGTATTTACTTCCGAACAAACTATTACATTTAATGAAAGGTGGCGAGGCCTACACTTGGCAGATAAGAAAACTAAGACTCTGAAAGCTGGGTGACTTGCGGAAAGCCATCCAGATCATGGGTCAGAGAACCTCGATTCCCCGGCCCCTCTAGCTGCCTCCTTGGGGGCAGGTGCCCCTCCACAGCAGCAGCACAGAGCTCAGCTGGGTGGGGCGGGGCCTGAGAAGGCGCAGGGGCTCCGCAAGCCCAGGAACGTGATACCCCCTCCCAGCATCACAACAGACGGCGTCTATTTTGGGCTCCCATGCAACTTGCTATTAAATTATGCTCTGTAGCATACGAAAGGGAAGAAATGTATAAATCCCTTTACGTGGGTTTAAAAAAAAACACAAACCTTCTAAAATGAGGTGGTACTTCAAAGTTCAATTTCTAGGAAGATCCCTTTGCTAAGCAACCATAGCTAAATTCTTATTGGTAATCTGTTAACAGTACTGCTGTTGTTCAGTAGTGGGATTAGTCTGTATGTCCCGGGATGGTCTAGAATAATAATACTAGGTCTCAGAAATAAAATTTTACAATTAAAGGTATCATCGGAGACCCCCAAATGGTTAGTAACAGACATGATTTAAGGCTGCTTGAGGTTTGTCTTTTCCCTTTCTCTAGCTGCTGGTCACTGGAAGCATTCATGTACAGATTATTCCAAACAGAAAGAAGGAGAAAGTAAACAATAAAAGAAAATCTATAACCAGGCAACTCTTCCCCAGACTGAGAACTGCCACTTCATTCCAGTCTCAAAATTCGTGAACAGGGGTCAAAACGACGCTCTCAACACAAACCCCCGGTCCTGCAGGGCAGTTTGGGCCCACACAGGAGCTGCCCCTCCGGCGAGGTCCTCCTGCTTCCAGGACAGGGTTTCTGAGTTTGCGGAGCCTGGGCCAGGCACTGGAGGGGCCAGTCTTTCCCTGAATCTCACCCGCAGTTCCATGGGATCTTTATTTTAAAGGGGAGACCCAGAGGAAACAGGCTAACCGTGTAAAGCCACACAGCTATTCAGGTGGAAAGCTCTTATTCCTGCTGTTCCCCGCCCCTCCACGAATGCTGCATCACAACCATCTTCTCGGATTACGTAAGGAGGCCCTTTATTAAATACTCACGTTTCTGAGTTTTTAATGGATTTTGAATCCACTGAGTTTTCCGTGTTCTCCATGGGCACTTTTATATACTAGAGCATAAAGAAAATAGAAGTTAGTCAAAACCAGCCCCTGTGAGAACACTGCAGTATATTAATGATTCCAGAGACGATTCCTCTAAGTTGATACAGAATGTGCACATTTTCACGTGAGGCTGCCACCCTCCACCGCGTCACCTGTGCTGTTACAGATTTCTTTGAGCCACGCCCGAGAATAAACCTCTGTAAAGGTTTGTGTAGTGCAGACCATCTCTCTCTCAGTCTCTTTCTTACAGATTAAGGATAATTACAGATCGATAATAAAATGATAGGGGCTACAAAGAAAATAAAATAGGGTAAAGTGAGATCAGGATGTGAGATGCTTCAGCTACGATGGTTGGGGAAGCCGTTGGAGGTGACATTTACCATAAGATCTAATGACACAAAGGCCACCAACAGCGGCTGTCCTTGCTGGGGGAAGGACAAGCCAGTACAAAGTCCTGAAAGAGTCTGGTGCATTCATGATGCAGAAAGACCAGTTCAACAAGCACGTGTAGAGGAGGGAAGGTGAGAAGGGAAATGAAGTAGGAAAGGCAAGGCCACACAGGGCCTTAGAGGCCAGGAGGAGCTTCGATTCTACCCCAATTGCCCGGAGAAGCGCTTGGACTGTTTGAAGCCGAGGACAGACCGCATGCTGAAAAAGCGTCACTCTGGCTGCTGAGTGGAGAAGCACCAAGCATGGAAGGCTGGAGCAGAAGCACAAAGGCCAGTGAAGAGCCTTCTAGAACAAGCCTTCAGCAGGTGGAACCAGAGCTGAACAGCAGACACAGGCCGTTAGGAGGCTAGAACTCAGGGAGAGATGGGGCTGCAGAAATACAGGGCACTCTGGGACTTGGGGGGTTACTACAGGAAGCAGGGCCAGTAAGAGACTAAAGAGGGGGTGTGGGGGCCGGGGTCAGGTGAATGTGGTCTGCAGAGCATGCAGAAGTGTTTCAAGGAGTGTTTGCCGTTTCCAATCTTGCTAAGAGGTCGGTTCAGAACAGGCTAGAAAACCACTGGCTAAAGATCACGATACAGTGTGCACTAACAGGGAAAACTGTCCAGGACTTGAAATGGGCAAAAGAAATGACCAGATATAATTTCTGTGGGGTGCTGGACATTGTCTACACTCTACAGGACTCCCAAGGACGATCTGATTTCATAAGGTGTCCCAGCTTTACTTAGAAATGAAATAGACAGTCTCATTTCAGTAAGGGAGCTGAAATTAAAAAAGTAAACACCATGAATCCTTTCAGAATAGAATTTAAAACAGTGTCTTATTATTTATAAGGATTTCTCCGGAACAAATGCTGTAATGTATTTTGTTTCTCATTATTAGTCTCTGAATAATGCCCCCTGCAACATTATCCGTCACCCTGCGTGTACCATTAAAGAATTTTATAACAGTAAATGACACCCTCATTGCATCAGACACGCGCACACTCACTCCGTGGTGGTCACCATCTGCCCCTCCCACGTGAGAGCGCCAACTGCGTACTCTCGGGAGCACAGCCTCACTCCTTGCAGAGCCAGTGTTGGGCTCAGCATTACCTCATGCCCATTAGCTAGTGTCTGGCTGCACCCAGGCGGTTCTGGGATGGTGATCTCATCTGAGAAGGATAAAAAATTATCCCCCAGGGGAAAGTTTAATACTCTGCATGATGATAGAGTTTAAGTTCTTAGAGCATTTTCATTTGACAAAACATAAGTAGGAAACTACACCGACTGGCATTTTAAACAGATATCCAGGCACAGCAGTGACTTAACCCTACTTGCGTGTTTTACTGTACTGATGTACATGGTGATTCCCATCAATTCAGGATGTTGATGGTGATAGATAAAATTTTTGAACATGTACTAGGTCCCAGAGAAGTTCTAAGAATACAGTTGAAACGAGACATCAAGCGGAACTTGGGTCTTAGAAGCTTCTCTAGTTCCCAGATCCCTTTGACACTTAGCCCTAAAGCCACAGCAGTAAGAACTTCAGAACTTATTGCAATAACAAATAAAGCAGGATAAATCATCTAAAGTGTTGAGGCAGAGGAATAAAAATTAATTTCTAAAACTGAAATTTCAAAATGTAGTTATAAAATATGAAAGTTTTGATTTAAAAAAATAACCCCTGGTATTGAAAATGAATAGTCGAAAGTGTGAGGTTTCAAAAGCCTGGTATTGAAAATGAATAGCTTAAAATCTCATAGAGATTTCAAAATGAGACATTAAATTAGCGCTGTCAGTTTGAGAGCGAGTCCTGCCCCATCAGCCTGTCACCCACCAGAGGCTGTTCTGGGTGCCTGGTCTGTCCCCTCACCTCAAAATGAGGCATCAGAACTAGCACCGCTCATATCTGAATCACCTCCACCAACATGAACACCTTAAAAAATTTATGTGATTTACCAAAACGGGTAAAAAAAAAATCACAATGCCACATGTGACTTGCGTGTTGGATACAAAGTGTTGTACAACAGTTCCTTTTACTACAGGGTTATGTGGGCAAAAGGTACTTGAATGCATTCTTTATCGATGTGTTCCGGGTTAGTCCTCCCAACTACGCCGAGGCATGAGGAAGCCCCACTTTAGAGTCCAGTTACGCAGCTTTCATGTGGAAGGACCTGTCGGCACGAGAGGGCAGACTCCCACCTTCTACACAGCTTAGTGACGCACAGGACAGGAGACAAAACCCCACGCCCTGGAAGCTCTAATGAAGATGAGACAAGGAGCCCTGGCTGGGTGGCCCCGTTGGTGAGAGCGTCAGTCTGCACACGAGAAGGTTGTGGGTTCCATCTCCCATCTGGGCACATAAAAGGGAGGCAACTGATTGGTGTTTCTCTCCCACATCAATGTTCCTCTCTTTCTATTTTTCCCTCCCTTCCTCTCTAAAATCAATACACATACATATCCTTGGGTGAGGAAAAATGACTGCCGAAATAGTCTAAAGTAGGCGTACCCTAATCCATGAAGAAAATAAAACTGATGGTTATGGTATTTTTGATGCCTCTGGGTAAGTTTCTTCTAAAAGTAAAATGAATTTCTTTGGGGCTTATAAGAAGCACCAGAACTGGACAGTGTCACTGGACCTGATCAAGTCGACCATTTACTATTTATTTTGTAATTCAGGTGAAAACACACTACTGGCAAATAAAGTTAAATACAAGAAAATTAAGTTCTGTTGTTCCACAGAAACAAAACCCAAAAAGACAGACTGGAGTGCTGGCCACCATTCAAAGCCGTAAGCCCTGAGCAGGCCTGCCTTCCCCTCATCTGATGTCCCAAGAGAGCATCTCTGGGAGGACAGAAGGAGGAGCAGGAAAGTCTCTGCAGGCCTTAGTCTTCTGTGCCATTGCTGGGTGGTGAAGGCTCCTGGCTACTTTTTCTAAAAACCAGATAACCTGTAAGGCCCCCTCCCTCCCACTGAGAACCACTGGGACAGTTCAGGTTGACACCCACCCGATTACATAAATCCTGCCTGCTAGAGAAGGCCTGAAGCGGAGGAAAGTTAGTGTCAGTAGTATTGATTCGTTGGTTCCAGAATACTTCACTGAACACCAACTGTGCGCAGAGAACCGTGGTAAGCCCCGAGTGTATCCAGTAATGAAAGAGACAAAGACGCTATCCCTAGGTGAGAACTAGATCAATGCTAGTTGGTCCTCAGAAGTTCCTCAACCCCAGGGCCAAGTTTGTATCAGATAACATTATCTTATCTGTTATCCTACTCCACCTTAAATCAAAAGCTCTACTGGCCATTGGAAGGCAAGAACAAAACAGGAAGAGAAAATGACATTGCACGGAAATTTACAAAGCCTTGCAACAGACATCCCAATTTGTACTCAAACCACCTCATGAGTAAGTAAATTACTTATGCCTACTTCATGGACCAGCTAGTAAGTGTAGCCCTGGCACTTGACCTCAGGGCTACACTTTGTACAACTGACTTCCCCTCCATTAACATTTATACCCGTTACATGTGTACAAAACATGTAAACAATATCTAACAGTCTATAAATTCCTCTTTTTCTAGGCCCACAAACACCAGTGCTTCCCATCTTTGAGGCAGAGTTTAAAAAAACTATCCAATACTGGACATCAGAACCAACGTAATGCCATTCATGAAAATAAATACTGCTTTCTAGCATTAGAAGAGGCAGTAGGAGATTGTCCTAAATTAGGTTTGAAAGTAAAAGGGCACAGAAGTATTGTAAATGTTTGTATCAGATAAGAAGGCACTCTTTTAAAATGGCAGGAGGCAAGGGCTTTTTTTTACAGGATATAGAAAGCAAATCTGATTTAATTAGGTACAGTGTTTCATCTCTCTCTCTCTCTCTCTTTTTTTTTTTTTTACTCAGAACAGGTTTTATTGCCAAACTCCAATAAATTGTTCATTCATTCATTAAAACACATTATATCTTCCAACAGCCTTCTTTTGCAAAAGAGCAAAGCAAAACCAAGGCTCACACATCAGGCTGTGAGAGCAATGATTCAAGCTTTACCTTTCGTTCTGAGATAGAGTACGTGCCACACTTTGCTTTGCACCTGTTACTATCTGGAGCTCACACTGCTACAGCAACTCCCTATTTCGCCTCTGATCATTCCATTCTAAACCACACCTTTTCATTATAATTTGCTAAGTAATCCTAAAACAGCTTTATTTTTTCCGGACAGGGCATACTTATTGAAAAACACAATTTTGTTGTGTGGGCATTCATTCGTGCCAGGACCTGAGTATAGGGAAAGACAATAAGGAGCAAGAGGAGATAAAACAGTCCCTCACAGAATTTGCTGACAGACTAGTAGGGGAGACAGTATACAAGCAATTGCATAAGATATGACTTTTACCCCCTTAGGAAATGGCACATACAAAAGCAACATATAACAGGAAAGCTCAGCCCTTAAGTGTTTAATGAGAACAGAAACATAAGTAGAAGTTCATCAAGCAAATGTGATGGAGGGAGGGCGGGAGTGCAAGAGCGTTTTGGGTACAGAACTGGTGTGGGAAGATCCCCATGGCTGTGCAGAAAGCAAAAAGATGTTGTAATGAAAGATAAGGCAGTGGAGGAGATCACGGAGCCAACCTGTGTTTGGCTTTGTCAACAGCGTTAAGGGACTTGATTTCAAAGCAGCTCCCAGGTGACTTTGGCCTTAGATACATAGTCACCGGTATGAGCCGGAAGGATTCCCGAAGTTCGAAAAGGAATTGGAGTTTAAGGCTTCAAATTACTTCTCTGGAAAACTGAGTCACACAGTCTACGCAAGAAAATCCTGGAAAACTGAATCACACAGTCTACGCAAGAAAATCTAAGCCCGAGCCACAGTCCGTAGCAAAGATTAAAATCTTTCAATAGTGGGAGGATCTGGCCCGAGGGCCAGCGCCCCAAGACAGCACTACACCTGCCTCCTGCCCGCCGGGAGTTTTTTCCCGTCACCGGTCTTCCACTCCACCCTCCCGGATTCAAACCTTAGCCCGTGGTCCTGGCCACTCTTAACTCTTCAGCATCCGCTGCCTGCCGCTCCAGGGCGCGGCCTCCAGCGCCGTTCCCCACCGGGCTCCGAGACCCGGGTCCAGCCTCCCGCTAATCCGGCCTCAGCGCCCCCTCCTGGCCTTCCGCCCACCCCCCCTACTCCCCACCACGGGCCTGGAAGCTCTCGGCTCCACATCTCGATCATCAATCCGGCCTCCCGTCCCCCAGGTTCGGCATCTCCAGCCAGGTCTCCGCTGTCCTCCACATCCCCTGCCTGGCCTCCCCCCGCGCCTGGCCCCCTCCTCGGCCGGGACTCCCGCTCCGCGGGCTTCGGTGCAAGTCCTCGCACCCGTGGTCGTGGCAAAAACAAAGGATCCGCTGCCCCGACTGTGCCCATCTCCTCCATCACTCCGGAGCAGCTGCAGGCGCAGGCAGGTCCCAGCTCTGGGCGCCGGGCTTGCAAAGACGGAGGGAGCGGGGCCAGAGCTGGCGGCCCCGCGGCGAGAAGGGGCGAGGGCAGTACTCACCGCACAGCAGCCACACAGCAGCCACCGTCTCGCCCAGCGAATCGCCTCCAGCGTTTCTGCAGTCCCGCAGGAGAGCAGAGCAGGCAGCTCAGCTCTCCCCGCCTTGCCCCGCCCCCTCTACGCTCGGCGCGCCCCGCCGCGTCGACACGTCACCGAAGGCCGGGCCCCGCCCCCTCCGCCGCTCCCGCCGATCCTGCCGCTCTCTCACTGGCCCTCGCGCTCCCGCCTTCTTTGCCGGACGCTCCGCCCCCGAGTCCCGGCTCCCGCCAGCCGCCGAGAACTCAGCGCCTTCCCTCGGAGCGTACTCGTGGAGGTAAACCTGGGGGGACCTAAGGCTGCGTCGGGCCCCGCGCGTAGAGGGAAGGGAGTCAGGGCGGGCGCGACGCCCAGTCCCAGCTCCGGCTCGGAGGGAGCGGACTGCCACCCGCCCCGGCACTCTCGGCTTCCTCTCCGGCGACCCGAATCCCAAGTCTGAGCTGCCCCACTGCGCCCCCGCCTGCTGGGGGTCGCGAACTCCTTCCCGATCTGCGCAAACCCCGAGTTGCGTTCGCTGAGGACGGGGCCAACGCAATTGACAGCGAAGTGCTGCATCCGATTTCAACCGGTGCGGGACATTCTGACAAATTAGGGGCCCCTTGTTAAGAACCGGCGGGCCCCCAGCACCGGTGCCTGTGCCGGCGTGAATCAGGGCCTACGTTTTGCACATAAACTCACGTTGATAATTGTGTATGTGGCTGTCAGTTGTTGAGTGCTGCTTCTGTGCTCTCGCATTTTCACACATTTTCTGATTTTATCCTTCCAACAACCCCTGGAGGTGGGAATTCCCTACCCCTACCCGGGCTTAAAAAGGATAAGGGGTTTGCTTTTGCTTAAAGGAGAGTTCCAGAAGTTAAACTCGGATCTCAGGAACAAAATTTAGGCCTTTCTTTATTACACCCCTCCCCACCCCGCAACTTGAGAGAGGACCGATGTTTGGCAGACCTTTTTTTGGCTGCAGTAGACCTGGCGCTAGGACCCCCAGGACCCCAGCAGGGTCAGCCTGCGGTTGTTTTTCAGCAGGGCCCTGCTGTGCGACCTTGCTGTGTGCCCAAACCCTTTATGTACTTGCCTTTCTTGCCCAGCGACGCTCCTGGTAGAGCAGGAGCAGGAATTTTCTGCTTTCCCGTGAATGATACCAATTTACTTGGTCTGCAGAAACTTTACATCAGACAGTAAAGTCTGAGTAAAGTAAATTGGCTGGAGGCACTGTCTTCTGAGTCAGTAATTTTTTTGTATGTAATTTTATTGCATTTACTGGGGTGACGTTAGTTAATAGGATCGTGGAGGTTTTAAGCGGTCGTTTCCACGGTACTTGGTCTGTACTGCAGCGTGTGCCCAACACATGACCGCAGGCTGTCGTCAGTCACCACGTGGTAGAAGTTTCTTTGCACAGAGGGTCTAGCAGGTGGCAGAATTTGATCGGGCCCTGGAAGGGGAAGAAACTGGGAAAGGCAAGTGGGCGTGCCAGGTGAGGGAAACACAGGCAGGTGGGGCCTCAGGTGGGTGGCAGGTGCAGGGAGTGTTCTTACCATTCCCAGTAGGGAGAAGGCTGTGCAGCCAGAAGTGAACTGCGTGATGGGTTTAGGTCTAGATTCTGGAAAGAGTCTGTTCTTGAGGTAAGCCAGACTGTGAACTGAGTGATGCTCCGAGGCATCGCTGCCCCTAGCAGCAGTTACCAGCACGTATTTAACGTGGTGAGAGCCTGCAGATGGGAGATGCCTCGGGCACAGTGCAAAGCGGGAACTGCAAAAGAACAGTATGTCTTATCCTTTATTGTGGACTTTTAAGAAATTTAAATAGGGGTTACTTCTTTTTAAGCTTAGATAGGCAAAGAAAGTGAAGTGGGGGGAAATACCGAAATTCAGTCACTTAGTTTTAATTTCTTAAGGTGTTCTTCATCAGGAAAGCAAACTTATATAATAACATTTCTATAAATAACTTTTTAAAAAAAGATTATTTATTTATTTATCTTTAGAGGGGAAGGAAAGGAGAGAGGGAGAGAAACATCAATGTATGGTTGCCTCTTGTGCATTCCCCGCTGGGAACTGGCCTGCAACCCAGGTATGTGCCCTGACTGGGAATCAAACCATGATCCATTCATTGGTTCAGAAGCCCGCGCTCAATCCACTGAGCTATACCAGCCAGGGCTCTGTAAATTACTTTTAATCACGTACTCTATTATGAATAAGTTAGCAGTGGGAGTAATAGCGAAAATGTATGCCAAGAGGCCACAAAAGGGGCTTATGGTAGGAAAACATTGCCAAATACCAGAACGTTCCGTCATACTACAACTAGAACACACCTGTCAGGAAACACCAAGCCCTGATGAATCTATTCGCAGGGCAGAGAGAAGAATTGGAGTTGGGGAGTAAGAACTGATTTGTGATTAGACAATAAAAAACAACCCAACAAAAACGAACAAACCCAAAACAAAGAAATCAGGAGAGCCGGGCTAGGGAGAAGGATGGCAGAGGCAGCCTTCAGAGCTCCTTTGAAGCCAGTGTCCCCTGGACCAGCTGTTCCCTGGTACCAGTCCATCACATGTCACACCCGGGCAAGCCTAGGCATAAATCTCGGGGAATCAGAGCTGTTTAGCTTGTTCATCGTCTGAGTCATCTCCCCGCCTCCCTTCCCACTGTCCCGTCGCCCACTGCAGTTACTCTGTTTTAGAGTAGACTTGCCTTTTTTCTAGCCTGACCACTTTTAGCTATAAAATCCCCACCAAACATGGTTAATAAAAGTTGTTGGTGCAGTGTTTAGAAATAAATAATAGAGCTCTTAAAGCCTACTATTTCAAAATACAACAAATAATTTTCTTTGGAACTTGGAAACTGTTACCAAAACAGCTGTAGTCCCTATGTAAAAAGGTTTTGCTGTACAATTACATAAAAGAGAGACAGAACTCTTTCCCCAGCAGGAAGTAAAAGCGTTTCTGAAATGGTTCTCCCAGAGGATAGGGATGAAGAATATGATCGTCCAAAACCAGAATGCCAAGTGCATTCCTGTTCTCCATGGCCTTGGCTTTTGTCCGTCAGCCCTTCTGCTGGAATGGACCAAGCCCCAGTTGGTCCAGCTGTCTTCCGACCCTCCACCCAGCTGTTAGAATCTTCAAACTGCAAATAGCAAGAGGGCTTAACATTTATCGAGCTTCTGTTTCGACTGTGATTCCATGACTTTCAAGTATGAAACACTCTCGAGGTCATACCAATATTTTTACAAAATCAGAAAAAAGCGTTTCCTGCTCCATGTCATTGAGTGTGACCACCCACGTGGCTAGGTAGGTATGAGAGCTGTAATTCACATCTGGTTGCATTCTGTGTTTATTTGCTTCATGAAGTAATCAGTGGGCTTTATTATACTTTAAATTTCATAGAGGAAAAGTCAGTGTCTCAATTAGGTTGTCTAAACGTGGGAGATTTTTACAGTGTATGTGAAGCAGATCAAAGCAAACTGAATACTCAAGAGTCTAGCAGTAAGGAGCCACATCACTTTGTATCGAAAAACTAAAGCAGTTTTATTAAAAATTGCTCCATCTCTTCAATCCAATGAAGTTGCATTCTTTTCCTAAGCATATCTGTTATATTTGTTTCTTGATTTATACTTTATCATTTTCATGTGAATTAGCTGTAACTTTGAGAGAAGAATCTTCCTTGGGTCTGTCATGTTTGAGGTTAAATTTGAAATCCATGAATAATGTCTTTTTTTTCCTAACCATATCCTGACATTCCTACCCTCTCTTAATCTTTTAGGGTGATTTTGGTTTTTTCCTTCCAGGGAATATAGTATTTGCCCGTGAGTTTGTGTTGTCGGAGAGCTTTCTGTTAAAATTCAAGAGACTGTTTATCAACTTGGTAAGTACAAGGACTAGAAAGACATTTGCAAAGGTAAATAGGAATTTACCCTCAAATGCTGTAGTATATATTATTATTTCACTTTAAAAGACTAATATATGCATTTTTTACATAGAAAAATTAGGACGTAGATAAAACTAATGAAGAGGGAAACTCTCTCAGTTATGTATTTCTGTGTAAAAACCAGGCCAAAGTTACTGGCTTAGTTTTTGGGTTTTGTTTTTGCTTACAATTCTGTGGGTCAACTGGGCAGGGTTTTGGCAGGTCCCACCTGAACTCACCTGGGCTGACTCCTGCATGATGGACTTGGTGGTTGCGTAGTCCAAACCGGCTTAGCTCACTGAACTGATCACTGGTGCTGCCTGTTAGCTGGGGTGCCTGTTACCCTCTGTGAGGCTAGAGTTGTAGTACGCCAGTCTCCAGGGAGGACTCCAGGGTGGCCCAGAGCGAGGCAAAAGCGCTTACTAAACCTCCGTGTCACATTTGTGAATGTGACCTGGCCAAGCCCAG
Source organism: Sturnira hondurensis (assembly GCF_014824575.4). Lineage (NCBI taxonomy): Eukaryota > Metazoa > Chordata > Mammalia > Chiroptera > Phyllostomidae > Sturnira > Sturnira hondurensis. The sequence goes on from NW_028081271.1 coordinate 5,509,935, forward strand.
AGTCAGTATGGGAATGGGCTTGGGTGGCATCCCTTGATGAGAAGAATGGCAAAGAGTTTGTGGCCATTTTGATCTACAAGGAAATTCCCCTTGCCACCCTCCCCCCTCCACCCCATCATGCCTTGTAAAAACCTTTTCCTTTTTCCATTGTAAATAAACCACGATCCCAAGTTAGAAGTGGATTGCCTGGCCTCCTTACCTTGGCATGGCTAACATGAAAGCATTGTATGCAAACAAAAACATTAATAAACAAGAGTTAAAATAGAATCACTCAAATGACTGTAAGTCATGTGACTTACGACAAATCATACGACTTGTCATAAGTCATACGACTTACCACAAAATACAGTCACTAAATTAACATAGATAAGTAAAGACTTATTTATTCTTTTTTAAAGTCAGACTTAATGATTACTACCCACACCCTAAAGCAAGACTAGCCAATACTGTGATTCCCATTTGCACAGTGAGTTATCCTCCCAACCAACAGTCGTAAGAGCAATGAACAGAACAGAGGAGAGGGCAGCTAAGAACCTACAGGGGAGCCTGGACGTGAACTCTGCACCAACAAATAAGAGCACAAGTGGGATGGCCAAGCTAGTAAGTAGCACCAGCTGGGGGAGGTAGCACTTGATACAATAAAGTGGTTATAATGAAAACTACAGTGATGCAAAAACACATCTACATGAGGCTTTGTAAGTTACACAACATTTTCATGTGTCTTATCATATTTGTCCTCGGGGCAGCTACATAAAGTATTCAAAAAGATACTGATTTCATTTTGCAGTTGAGTAAGATTCAGGGAGCTTCATTAGCCTGTCCAAAACCATAGCACTATTAGATGGAAGCCAGGGTCTACAGGTTTCTAATACCCAGCTCTGATCTCATTTACGTTAAAACTTCAGGCATAACATAAAATAGAGAGCAGACTAGGAAATGAGTTCTGAAGTTTTACCAAACACAGTATGTTCTAAACAAAGACACTGATGCCCTTGTTTGTTTGTATTTATAGAAACTGATAGAAACCATACATGGGATAGGATTTCATCTCCCCATACTTCTGAACCAATGAAGAGAAAATGGGAAGCAAAACTGAAGCAAATCGAAGAACAAGCATCGCGTTACGAGAGGAACCCATTGCCTTCAGTGTACAGACCCAGGCTGTCCAACCCAGAAGACCCGTCCCCTGTCTGGGAACTATTTCCTCGGCAAGCTCAAGCTTTTGATTTTGTTAAAAGCTGTAAAGAGGTAATTTTTTCATCTTCTGCTTTTTTGTAGAACTGAAATTTAAGATTTCTTAAACCTATTGTTGATGTTTATTTCAGGCCACATATCTACCAAAAGAATTTAACGGCAATTTTAGTACCACACGATTTAGGAAAAATATCCCTATGAATCATTAGCCATTTAGTTTATATGAATAATGACAAAGAATGATAGAGCTAGTGCCAGTTAGTTTTCAACAATTTAAATGGAGCAATGCTTCAAAAAGAGTATGGACCATATTTATGGACTGAAAAATAATAGAATGAGTTTTTAAGAGTAAAACTAAAACAACACTCACAGGAATGCAAGGAAATGAAGGAGTGGAGTATGAGGTTTTTAAGGATGAAATTAGGGAATGGAGGATTGAATTTAAGCAGTAAGAAATGAAAATGTCTCACATGTTATAACTTAGACTTAATAGGCTCTAGAACTTCAACCATAGTGCACAAGTATGTGTATTCATCTTTCTTGTGTCTCCTTTTGTGCTTTGGAGTCGTAGCGTGAATTTATCTTCAACGATTTCTGACACATCGAGCAAGTGGGAAGAAGTGTTTGCTACGTGCTGGCAGGACTCACAAAGGGCGTAGGGCTCAAACATAACCCAAAACAGATGTGTATTACACATCCTTTGTCTTGGGGGCACTGTGGGGAGGGTCGGAAGCGCAGTTGACTCTTGAATGGGTTTGAATTGGGTGGGTTCACTTGTTCCCAGATTGTTTTTTAGTATATACTGTAAACATGTTGTCTCATTTCTATAATTTTCCTAATATTTTATTTCACTCACTTGTTTTATGATTGTGAGATACAGTGTGTAATACCGGTGTACCTCAGCTATTGGGCGTTTGGTTCTAGACTACCACATAAAGTGAGCGTGTCGGTAAAGCTGTAGGGGTCTTGCTAGTGGTGCAGGGCCTTGCCTTGGGTTTATACCCACACGTCTGTGAAGCACAACAAAACAAGGTGTGCCTGTACACGTACAGAATACGTGGTGATCGGCTGCTTTTGTTATTATTGGTAAGAACTGCTGGTTAACAGTAGTTAAGCTTTGGGAAGTCAGAAGTTATACACAGATTGTTGCCTGTGAACCAGAGGATCACGGTTCGATTCCCAGTCAGGGCACATGCCTGGGTTGCAGGCCGGTTCCTTGCAGGCCAACTACCAGCAGGGGATGCACGAAAGGCAACCATACATTGATGTTTCTCTCCCTCTCTCCTTCCCCTCTAAATATAAATAAATAAATAAAATCTTTAAAAAAAAGAAAGAAAAAGAAGTTATACACAGATTGTTGACTACTTGGGGGTTGACACCCTGACCCGTGCATTATTCAGGGGTCAGCTGTTAAATGAAAAGATACGTATATGGAATGTAGCATAAATATACGGTGATCCTGATCATTGATGCTATGTACAAACTCAGAAGAGGACCCTTCTTTGCCTGGTAAGGGGAAACTCCGATCTTATCAGAATAATTTAGGAAACCTGAGAAACACTTTTCATGCTCATTCTGTGTCAACCAAATTCAGGTAATCAGAAATTAAAATACTGAGAGGATCATGATTGGTGGACTTAACCAATCACCAGTCTATAAAATTTGTCTCAAGGTTTTTAATAGGGTTAAGCAACTTAGTCCTCCTTTGATTTCTCACTCATGAAAATGGAGGTTTAGTTCCTGTACAGGGTCAGCAGCTACCTTTAGCTGAGCGGGAGCAGAAGAAATTGAGCATCCCTTTATTGGAAGGAACTCATTATGGCAGCAGACAAAACAGTTATATCAAGTTCCACAGCAGTTAATTTTAGAAAGATTGGTTTCTCATAGAAGAGACAATTTATAATTACTTGTTAAAGTTAAGCATTTTAATACTTCCTCTAGGCTTTTAAGATTTACTTACCCATATGCCATTAAAAAATTGGTTACTACATGTTTTTATGTGTACTAAAGAATTTACTACTATTAGCACATTCATTTATGAAGTTTAGATAGTTTTATAAATAAGTTTAATTTCATAAACCAGCAAATAAAATTTTAGTAGTCAAACTAGACTGATTGAAAACTGATATTTCTGTTTTTTTAATTTGAATATTCTAATTATTTTTGCCTTGAACATGTATTGAGTGACTAAAAGTACAAATAACTATATTTTGATTGCCATAAATCTAGTGATTATTATTGTTTTTTTAGAAGATTTTTATTTATTTGTTTCTAGAGAGAGGGGAAGGGAAGGAGAAAGAGACGGAGAGAAACATGAATGTGTGGTTGCCTCTCATGCACCCCCAACCAGGGACCTGGCCTGCAGCCCAGACATGTGCCCTGACTGGGAATCAAACCAGCGATCCTTTGGTTCACAGGCCCTCACTCAATCCACTGAGCTACACCAGCCAGCGCTATTATTGTTGTTTTTAATAATATAAATGTTCCAATTTCAGTGTTTGAAAGTTTGAGTAGTAAGTTCCTTATGAACACTTAATAGCTGTAGTTGATTTTCGGTTGTCATTTTGTTGATGTTTGAATATTTTTGATTTTATAAAGGATGTACACGTATTCGCTTTGGAACACGAAGTGGGCAAAGGACAACGTATTTACCTCGTAACCACCTATGTCCAGTTTTGGTTTTATTACAAGTCCCGGTGAGTAGTTTGTAAAGGCCAACGGCCAACACAGTGCAGCTATACTTCCTTCATCCAGTACGTTTTCCGACAGGAGCGAGGGCCGAATTGGCCTTGACGGTTCTCAAGCACATGATCTGTTCCTACCCCTTTGCTGTTAGAATTGAATTGCTGTGCTTCCTTGTCTTAGCCACATTGAAAGATCTCACCAGGTGGTGGAAGGGAAAAAAATTGTGTGTTTGGAGTTTCTGTACTGCCTGCGCCACCTGATGGCGCAATTCCCTCCTCACTCTTCCTGGTCTGGGTTTGGGCAGGAAACTCCGCTCAGCCCCCGCGGTCATTTGCTTCCCACGTCAGCGCCCGTTCTTTCTGACCTTTGGCAAAGTCACAGCGCTGGCAGCCGGCAGAAGGGACTGCAAACGTGAGCATTGAAAGCTCTTTCAAGTCAGGGGGTTCCAAATGTTTTTAACTAATTCCTGAAATAGTATTTTCCCCATGAAAATATGTAAATTAAAAAAATCTCATGCAACAGTTTGTGGGATTCCAAGAATATGTAATTCTGGGGACTAATTTGACAAAGAAAGTTCTTAAAATTTGCTTCGTGGTGACACCAAAATCAAATATAGAAGTGTTACACAATATCAAAATCCTCTGTGAACAAATAACAGTATGAAGTTGGACATAGTTTCCAGTTTAATAATGGTACAGAATATGGTGGTCAGATCTGCCTGTGGGAAACTCTTAACACTACGTGTGGTCCATAAACCTGCGTGACTAGTGGTTCACGGCACCTTGTTTTCATTGAGTCATGTTTGTACGAAACTAAAACAGTTAATGTAGCATCTGGAGATACAAGATCAAGTTCCCTGATTTAAAAGGTATACGATATAAACCGAACAATCCTAAATGACTCATTTCAGAAAAAGTCTCTTACACTGCTATGAAGTGATTCCTGAAAATGCGGTTTGCAAGCTCTATTTCGATTTGGAATTTAACAAACTTGCCAATCCAGGAGCTGATGGAAAGAAGATGGTTGCTTTACTCATCGAGGTAAACTACAGACTTGGGTTTTTTTCCTTGTATCCATCTGTCTCTCTTTATTCTTATTCATAGTTAACCCGACCTATGTAATATATAGATTCTGTGTTTCTCTTGCTGTTCCTACTTTAAGGAGGAAGGTTTAATTCATGTTCGTGCACTCTGTAATATTACTATTATTACATAGTAATATTCCAGTAAAAAAAAAAGCCTTGAGAAAGGCAGCAGTTGAGGACTTTTCTGTTTTATGTTATAAGTAGCTGCCTCTGGTAAAGATTGGGCAAAGTAATTTTTACTGTAAAAACTGGGTATTGAGATGAACTATAAGAAAAGATTGATTAAAAATAGCATCTGAATTTTTGAGCTGGCAGGGGTTTTGGAAATTATTTTGTCTTGCACCATGAGATACTGTGATTCGTAAGAAATACTCATATATATTTGATTATTCAGGTAATCAAAATGTGTGTCTCACATATATTCGTCCTCATCCACAGTCCTTGATTCAAGGTCCACTGACCTTTGGAATTTCCTGGTGTTGGGAGGGATAAAGCTGGTTTTGTTATGCGAAGGAGGTGGCTTTTGGAAGTACTACAGGGTTGGGAGTCTGTCAAGAATACCTGCTGATTATGCTGGATGTTTACATGTTTCATTTTAAATTTATTTGAAAACTGTGCGCAAATACTGCTTCTTAAAAAATCATGTTATGTTAGTTTTCTTCTGGCTTTGAAGCAGAAGAAATATACATAAGTCCCTCCCTCAAAAAACAGTAACAGCAAAGAGTTATGGTTTTCTTAAAATAATCATTGGACCCCCCCAAATAAATTTAAATGTCTTCTTTGATTATAATTTTAGTATATGTGCTATGGAAGCGAGGACTTATTTTATTACAGTTGTTAAAGTGAGTTTAATTTTGAGCTTTAATTATGTTTTTAATAACTAATAGGTATTGACTTTTTCTGGTGAATGCTACACGTCTGTCTAAGGGAGGGTTTATTGTGTGGGCTCCGTGTGACCGACGAGGAGTTGAGATTGGAGATTTTCACGGGCACTTTCACGCAGCGATGCTGCTAACGAAGGAGTAGCCCACTGTGTTAGAAACCGGAAACACTTCTGACACAGTGAGCACCAGTGCACATCCCACATGTAACACAGATGAGCAAACACTGGTGTGGCAGAGGTCACGTAGGGGCTGAAGATTTTTTTCTCCTGATTCTTTATTTAATGTTACTGATGGCTCATCTCCTACCACAGCAGAAGGTGGGAAGAATCATAGAAATACGAGTTTAAAAGTATATATCATTTAAAAAAATAAAATTATACATTATTTTATTTAGCATGCTGACTGTATTGGTAGAAGTCATTAGGATTATTTTAATGTAACCTTCGTAAATTATTAAATTGAAATTAATTGTATTTGTTGGTTACTTTGTAACAAGTATATAATCTAGTAAGTTACATTTCCTTTTTACCCTCTGAGGAGGTATAAATTAGGTTAGCCCTTATAGTAACAGATGGCTAATAAATAACTGGCTAATAATCATTAGTGATAATAAATAATGCCTTTTGATTCATGACTTCACTGGCGAATTTCAGATCGTCACTTCTGCCACCTGGAGTGAATTCTGGTGCTAAAGCATTTTATAAGAGCACGTTGACAGGTAACATTGCTCGGATTAGTTTTAACTTCTGGATTTTGAAACTTAAATACAGGATGGGGCAAAAGTAAGGTTCGCTGTTCGTGTGCAAAATAATACAATCATTAATAAATAATAACATAAAAACAAGCTATTTCACACCTCACAGTGTAAACCTACATTTGCCCCACTGTGTATTTAACTAACTTAAATGTTTATTTAAAGTTTAACTTGGGAAGGAGAAGTTAGGAGATTCTGAGCACTTTCATTATCTACAGAATTACTACATTCAGTACAGCTCCAGAGGGTAAAAGTAGACTTCATTTATTCATCAGATTCTTTTCAGCCTCAGCTAAGTGTCACCTAGGTGCTAGGAATATAATGGTCGGCCCAAAGAGACAGAATTCTGCCTTCACCGAATTTGTAGTCTAATGGAGGATAATAAATTAGGATAGATTTAGCTGCCATAATAAACACCTAAAATTAAAGTAGCTTAAACAAGATAGAAATTTATTTCTCATGTAATATCTGAATGTGGCTTCATTTTACTAGAGGCTAGACTTGTTGCTTTATTATTCCTAAGACAATTTCCTTTTTCACACTGATTAGGATGGCTCGCCATCCCTAAGTCTGCATGCTAGTCAGTAGGAGGTGGAGAAGGGGTGACTTGCTGCTTGCCTTTTAAGGTATAACTTAGAAGTTTCCCACATTCCTTCCTTCTGCTCACATCCCATTGGCTAGAACTTAGTCATGTGGCTGCACCTTACTGCAAGGGAGTCTGGGAAATGGGGTCTTTAATCAGGGTTGCATTTCTACAATAGCAGGAGAGAACAGATCGTTAGGTACAACCTTGGTGGTACAGAGGAAATGGATGTCAACATAGTTGCAGATTAACATAAAATTGTAGCTGTGTGAGCACAACAAGTAGAAACAGAGTTTACAGGGGGGATTCGATGTCAATGATGTCAATGGGGAAGACTTCTCCGAGGAAGTGAGAATTTCCTGAAGAGAGTAGGGTCAGAGAGCGGGGGCGGGGGGGGGGGAGTGCTGTAATGACTCCAGAACAACCTTAATAAATACCAGTTGTCTCATACTGTTAGGTATGGGCGTGCTTGGCAGTCCACACACCTTTAGCCCTGGATGTTCTAGTATCTTCATTTTTAGTGACTTCTGTTTGCAGATGAGAAGACCGAGGCTTCAGGAGAAGTGACCTGTCTCCTACCTGCGCAGCTAACGCTTTTGAGCAGTTACGAGAGCCAGGCACTGTGCCAACTCTTGGCCCTCATTTTCTCTTTTCCTCCTTAGAACAATCCCAAAAGTTAGGTCCTGTTATTGCCCCACTTTGCAGTTGAGGAAGGTAAGGTTTGCACTTGACTGATGTCACAGAGCTGTTACGTGGCAAAGCCAGGACTCAGACCAGATTTCTCGGACCGTAGATCTGATCTATCGGGTTCACCCAGCGCTTGTTGCGTCCCTGTAGGTGCCAACTGCCTTCGATATCAGTGTCTTCTAGCTCCAGGGGCTATTTTCTGGGAGATAGATTTTGGCTCCACGTGCTCAAGGAACTTTCTGAAAACTAAAATGGTAAACAATAAGACTAGTGACTTTTTAACTCAGATGATATTTAAAGAGATGCTTAAAAAGAGATATTTTTATTGTGACCTTAGTAGGGATTAACGTTTAAGTGAAATTATTCAAATCCTAAGAGGCATTTAACCCTGAAAGCCTATGGATTTTGAATAGGTAAGACATAAATAATTTAAGTATATATAATTCAGTACATAAGCAATTTAATAAAATTGTATAAATATTCTGATAGTAAATAAAAATAAACTAGGAGTGAAAATATAATTAAATTTTTAAAAATTTAAAAATGGGTTATACCAAGAGATTTGAATTTTTCTCATGGGAAAAATTTCTAACAAACTTTAAAATATTATTTATGGTTTACTTGTGTTTTTCAGTATGTTTGTAAAGCCCTTCAAGAATCATACAGTGTTAACTGTTCAGCCGAAGATGTTTTCAACTTAGATTCCAGCACTGATGCAAAATTTAGCCGCCACTTAATATTCCAGCTCCATGATGTGGCGTTTAAAGATAACATCCATGTTGGTGAGTACGCTGTTTTTTAAATAGTCATGAAGTTATATTAAAAGCTCATAGTCCCCTTTTCTTCATAAGTTCTGTATTTGCTAGGTTTTATGGCTGTTAACCTTTCATAAAAAAATGAGACATGACTGCTCACATTTTTAGGGTTCGCTTTTACGCCTAGACCGTCTTCCTGTGCTGGACACGTTTGAGACCCATCAGCCTGCCTGCGGCGTCCCTGCTGCCCGTGCCTCTGCGCGTAGAGGCTGGGATGGCCGCTCATGCGCCGGCAGGAGCGGGGTCGGCGTGCTCGCTCTGGTTAACGCATGAGAGGCCTGGTGCAAGTCTTAACTTGTGTTGCCTGCGATCGGGATTTCTGACCTCCACGGAAGCCTTAGCTTTTAGAGCCTGGGAGCTAGGGCTTAACCACCCACCTACCGGAGTAGAAGTGGTGTTGTCTTTGACCTCTGTATGTCCGTTTATTGAGTCAGCTATCGTGCGCCATCTGATTATCTCACTAGGGTGTCTCAGACCCTTCATGGATAGCGCATTGCCTTCAGGAAAATGCCCACTTGTCTTAGTTTGCACGTGGGGCCCACTGCCCCCCAGCCTCATCTCAGCACCAGGCTCTCTTCACCCTGTCCTTGCCTGAGCCCTCAGCGGGGCGTGCACTCTCTAGTCGTGGGCCTTTGCGGTGTTGATGCCTCTCTCTGATCGGTCGTGCCTCCAATTCACCTGGTCTGTTAGGACTCGGTGCAGGTATCACCCCCCAAGAAGCCTTTTCTGTCAAACCTAAGACTGAGGCAGGTGAGGCTTTCCTCTGGCTTACAGGGAGTACCTAGGGCTTATTGTGTCAAAGGGCTCACCACTTCTGAAGATAATTTCCTGTTTTTTTTTGTTTTGGTCTGTCCCACGCAATGTTTCTTTGGGCGTGGGGACTGCTGCTTATCCACTATTGCATTTTTAGAGCTTGTTACACGATCTGTATCAATAACATTAATAACATTAATAATGTAACAGCAGAAGCAGCAATGATAAAAATACAAGTAGGCATTTAATAAACATTTGTTGAACAAATGGCTGAATATTAAGCGGGCCCTGTGTAGGGTTGGAGGCAGAATCCTAAGCAAGGTATTTCTTGGATTCTTGTTTACTTCTCATAGCCTGCTCTACAGTTCCTACCACAAGGCTAAAAATTGAGTCCGGTTGCTAAGGAAGAGGGAGAATAGAAATTTGCCAGATAATTAGCCGTCTCTGCTACATAGATTTGCTGGAAGCAGATGCATTCAGGCTGGACTTTAAATCAAGCTCGTCATCGAGACCAAGGCGAGGAAAGCTTTGCTGTGCAGCAGGGAATGAAAAGGTGTAGAATTAGGCTTTGGGGGACTCTGGGGGAGCAGTGGGGGTCTACTGTGGCCAGAGGGAGAGGCGCACTCAGACCTGATCGACGGGAGGCCGTCTGAGGGCTCTTCCTCTCAAGTTACGTGGCCAGAGCCAGAAATCAGAGACAGGGAACAGTCCAAAATTTCCTCTTCAGTTCCCTGCATCATTGTATCCCTTGGTGACATTTTTGGTTCCTATTGTTAGCCTTTCAGAAAGGGGAATTAGGGCAAGTGTAAGATATCACAGAGTGTTAGCAAATTGTATCCCTTGGATGTGCCTAAGACACTCTCCTGCCTGCCCGCATCCCACTTGAAATCTCTGTGATTGATACCTTCTTTTCAGTTATTTCCAGCAGTGACATCGTCCCTGTGTGAGTGAGGAGGTGCGGGTGGCCTGCTGGGGAAGGGAAGCAGAGGGCCGGCGGTCTGTGTTGTGTCCCGCCCACATCAGCGCACTGCCAAAGGCCCAAGGCCACCCAAGGTCCAAGGCCCATGCCCTGCTTTGCGCTGCCTCTGTGGCTGGTTCTGCTCTCATGGCTTCTCTTCTCCGATTGGCTGCCATCAAGGAGCCGCAACCTACCCTCCCAGGGAAACGCACTTGGTCATTTCAAGTTCATATTGCTTCGTTGTCCTTTGATACCTCGTGACTTCTTTCCACTCAGCATTCAGCCCTCCCTCCTTCCAGAGATGACCATGTCTGTCTATCTCTGCAAGGATGAAGCGTTTTTGCTTTCACTGTGATGTTCAGTGTTTTATAAGACAGTGGACTTGTTTCTTTGAGTAGGGCAGTAACTACATTTAATTTGGAGAAAGATTTTTTTAAAATTTAGAGCTTGCGTATCTTCTGACTGAGGGGTTCAAGTTGTCTGGTAAATGAAGTGACAGACCCAAACTATAGGTTAAAGATTAAAATGTTAAAGATTAAAGTTTTAAAGATGAAAATGAAAGTTGTGTTTTTTTACAGTATTGCATTTCTCTAGTATTGTTTACACGAAGCAGTTGAACTAGATTACCTGGTTTTTATGGTATAAATAATATGGTGGAACCTCGGTTCTCGAACTTAATTTGCTCTGGAAAACTGTTCGAGAAGTGATTCTTTTGAAAACTGAGTCTTTGTCTGTTGCCTGGGGGACATGCAAGTGTCAGCGTGGGAGGCCTGCCAGGCAGAGAGAGGCGAGACCCGAAGCTTTGTGAGACAACTGAGACTTTTTTCTGTGAACAACGTGGTCGAGAACTGAAGTGTTGGGGAGCCGAGGGTTGACTGATTGTGACGGTTTGAAGACGTTCCAGATTGTCATACGGCCTGATCTCGGTGAATATCGGACTGCTGATATTCAGAGCCCTTAGAATCAATGTTGAAATATACTACATGTATTCAATTGCTCTAGTTCTGGTCCTTGTTCACGAGGCCTGGACCCATCTCCTGCACGGGTACAGGCTGGGCAGGAGGAGCGGGCCTTGAACTGGTGGTGGTGACCGCCAGGGCTCCCAGGCGAACGGGTGCTGGCAGGGGGAGGAGAGAGGAGCCGCTCTGGAGAGACTGGCCGAGGACTCGACGAGGTGCTCAGGGGCTTTGTGTATTGACTTTGCCAGAAACCTTTCTTTCTTCTTCTTCTTCTTCTTTTTTTTTTTTTTGACAAGAGTTCTCTTTTTGTTTTTTGAAAAGGAAAACCCCCTTTATTCTTTAACCATTGATTGTGAAGATAAATTTTTGTCAATTTACATATGAATAAAAGTTGTGGTTTCGGTGATAGGACGTGAGACTCACTCCCACGCTGGCAACATGGGCATCGCAGACTGGCCTTCCCTCCTAGGACAGTTTGTTTACAAGTGACACCTCCCTCCCCTGTCGGTGGGAATTGGAAAGTACAGGGTTGCACAAGAGGAAGGGAGGACAGGCGCGCTACTGCCTGTGATAACAACTCAGCTCTAAAAACAACAACAAAGCAGCAGCAGAAGCAGCCGCCGCCGCCGCCTTCCTGTATAAATTGTCACGTGCAGATTTGAGCCCAGATCCTAAGTTATTATACTTGGTGAAAAAGAAGAATCAGATTAATCATCATTTTCCCCCCGTAGGTAATTTTGTAAGAACAATTTTGCAGCCTGCTTTTCATTTGATTGCCAGTGAGGATGATGAAGATGCTGGTGGGGTTCCGGAGACGGCAGGCCGTGGGTCTCCCCACTTTTCTGGGATACCAGGTCAGCAAGGAGCTTCCTGCAGCAACATGTCCGCAGAGGAGGAGAGAGGGGAGAGCTGGACGAGTGATTCGAGGAGGCCGGAGGGACTGGGACCGGCTGAGCCAGGCGGTCCTGATCTGTCATTCTTAGTTGTGAAGAAGGCCTCTGGAAAAAAGTGTCTTTTTGTAGATCTAGGTAAGTGACAATGACAGGTCTCTACGAGACTGTCCCTGGGCCTTGCTGTGAGTGACGTGTGCACCAGGCCGGCCTGAGCTCCCACAGGAGTGGTCCTGGCTGGCTGCTGCTCTGGCGTGTCGACAGGATTTGAACCCGGGGCCTCTGGGCAGAGCACAGTCGGACCGCACTCCCCCGCTCTGCAGAGTGGTCCCACTCGATGACGTGAGTGGTGGGAACAGGAACACAGTGCTCCTGTGTGGCCAGAAGGCTGGCGTTCTCTGCCCTGAGGAGCCTGGCGGCCCCCCAGCCCCAGGGACACTGGTGGTCCCCGCGGCCCTTCCCTCTCCTGCCCTGCGGGCTTCTGGTCTCTAGAGAAGTGCGGCGACCAGACTTCCACCCTGCTGGGAGCACGCAGCGCAGTGAGGGCTCTGCATTCACCCAGCGCTGTGTGGGAGGCAGGAGCTGGTTTTTATGCTGCGGTTTGAGCTTGTGGTTTGAAGAGCAGCTCAGAGGGGTTCCACGTCTGCAGGCTCGGGGAAGGCAGGTTTAGTTGCAGGCAGCACAGGTGGGGAAGTGCTCCTGCTGACCTGTGTGTCCTTCTCGCACTCCTGACAGCCACGCGCCGTCATTTGGGAATGCAGTCCTGTGAGCGCAGTGAGCAGACCTGCGTGTCATCAGGAAGGTGGCCTCTGCCAGTCGGACTGATGTGTAAGAAACCAGGGATGGTGCCCAGCAGGAAGCTGATCCAGGGAGAGCGCCACAGCCCGTCACTGCCCGCCTCTCCCACTGCCCGAGTTAAAGACCCCGAGGAGAGCAGCCCAACTCACAACAGCTTTAGCCTTGAAAGCCGGGTCCTGTGCTAGCGAGGAAATGTCTCTGATCTGCTTAGAAGTATTACAGCACCGTTCCCAGAGTGACTTAGGTAACAAAGAGGATGGGGAAGTCATTCCCTAAAGCATCCTTTGAAAAGTTCAGAGTTTAAGTGGTTCGCACCAAAATTTAAAAAAAAAACAACTTTGATTGAAGTGTAACATTCAAACAGAAACATGCATAGTTTATGAGTGTGCAGGTCAGTGAGTTCCTGGTAAATGAACATATCCTGTCACCACACCAAACAAGATAAGACATAGAAGGTGCGCCTCCTCCGTGCCCCTTCCAGGCACTACCCCTGCCCCCTCAGAGAGAAGCCACCCCTAATCTGTCCTCGAACACCACAGGCCAGGGCCGCCTATGTTTGAACTGTTTGTAGTGAGAATCACATGGTGTGTGTTCGCAGCACGCACTTTCCCTCCCTTAACGGTGTCTCTGATGAACCAGGTTGTGGACGTTGAACAGCAGTCGCCTCACTTAGCGATATTCACTTTCTGCTTAGTGTCCTTGTTTCCTGTTGAACAGACGCTTCCTTTCCCAAGTTCAGACAGATGCTCTGCTTAGCTTCTAGGAGTCTTATCTAGTCACTTATTTTTATCTTTCATAGAACCTACAATGTACTTGGCATGGATTTTTGCTTGTTAGGTGAAAAGGAGTTAAAATTCACTTTTTTCTGCCTGAGCACATACCTCCGTTGTGGGTTTTGTCCCCAGTTGGGGCCTGTGTGGGAGGCAACTGATCGCTGTTTCTTTCTCATGTTCACATGTCAGTCAGTCAGTCTGTCTGTCTGTCTCTCAAATCAATAAACATCCTTGGTGAGAATTAAAAAAAATTTACTCTTTTCCTATGTGGGTATCCTTTTGGCCCAACACTATTTGTTGAAAAACTGTCCTATTTTCTAGAAGGACATCCTTGTCGTAAATCAAGTGTCTGTATATGTTTGGTCTGTTTCTGGACTATGTTCTGTTCCATTGTTCTTTTAATCTACTTTTGTGCCAGTACCACAATTGTCGTGACTAACACAGCTTGTCTAAAAGTTTTGACATCCAATAGAATAAGTCCTCCGACTGTCTTTTTTTTTTAAATTTCTTGGCTGTTCTTGAGTATTTGCTTTTCTATTTAAATTTTAGAATCTGCTTGTCAGCAGCCTGTCTACCTGGGGAGAGCTGACATCTTTATGATACTGAGTGTCCACTCCATGACCACGGTTTGTGCCTCTGAGATGCTCTTTCATTTCTCATAGTGATGTTTTATACTGTTCTGAATAGAGACCCTGTACATCTTCTGTTAGATGTATTCTAGGGAGTTGATATCCTTTTTGTTTGTTCAGACAACAAACATTGATTTCCCGCAGTCTGGAGGGTGGTATGCGGGGTCAGGTGCCCGAGGGGCTGGTTCTGGGCGGAGCCTCGTGTGTGCTACAAATGATGAGTCTTCACCTTGTTCCCTCACGAGGCTGAGGGACAGAAAGACTCAGTGTTTTAATGCCTCCTCCTCTGGGATCTGACACCACAAATCCTCACTGCCTCGAACGCTCTCCCACAGTCTCACACGTATTTTTTCTACGTTTGTTCAGCATTTCTATTTATTTACCATGGGAGGGTGGCCCCCAAATAATCTCTTTGCTATTTCTGGATGTGGCATTCTTCCACGCCCACGCCAATTTATTTTAATTTATATGGTGCTTTTGTTTACATCTGATAGAAAATGATTTTTCCTTTTCAAAAAATATTTATACATTTTTATTTGCCTGAAGGTGATTTCTTTGCCTTTATTTTATTGTTTTTTTAATTATTTTTAAAATTAAGGTGTAATTGACATACAACATTAGTTTGAACTGTACAGTATAATAGATTTGATATTTGTGTATATTACAAGGTAATCACAGTGAGTTTACTTAACATCCATCACTGTACATTGTTACAGAAATTTTTCTTTCTGGTGATGAGAACATTTAAGATCCACTTTCTTAGCAGCTTTCAAAATACAGTACAGCATTATTGTTAACTATTGTTGTGATGCTGACTTATAGCCCCAGGGCGTGTTTATTTTTATAACTGGACGTATATTCCTTTCACGCCCCTTCACCCGTGGCCCACCTCCCACCTACAGCAACCGGCAGAGGTGCCTGTTTCCTGTATCTGTGATTTGGGTTTTTTTGGTTTTTTGTTTGTTTTAGATTCCAGGTATAAGTGAGATCCTGTGATGCTTGTTTCTGTCTGACTTTTTTATTTAGCATAATGCCTTCAAGGTCCATCCATGTTGCCGCAAATGGTGGTATTTCTTTGTTTATTTTGGCTGAATAATATTCCACTGTACAGTAGTCCCCCCTTTTCTGATGGGGCCATGTTCCAAGACCCCAGTGGGTGCCTGAAACTGTGTTCCAAGACCCCAGTGGGTGTACTGAACCCTGTGTGTGGGGTCTGTGCAGAAAGTGTCACGTAACATGAAAAACAGAGACATTTACTGAAGAAGACACAAGATACAAGAAACATTGTGCACAGGACAATGATGCCTCAGTCCCCTTCAAAGTAGGCACCTCGGGACCTCACAGTTCTCCCAATCGCCATCAGCTGTCCTTTTGTACTTTCCCGAATTTCATCAGTGTTCTGAAATCTCTTCCCTTTCAGAGGTGATTCTAGTTTGGAGAAAAGCCAGAAGTCACAGGGCACCAAATCTGGGCTGTAGGGGAGCTGAGTCACCTGGGTGATTTGATGTTTTGCCAAAAACTGCATAAGACATGATGCACGAGCGGGCACATTGTCATGATGAAGCTGCCAATCACCAGGTGCCCATAGCTGTGGCCTTCTGAATCATCTGAATAGTTTCTATGGAGGAATGCTTAAGCTTAACACAAAATTGGACGCAGATTGGTGGTTCTACTTGCTCAGTCATTTTGAATGTGACGGCCACACAGTGCACATGCTCACTCAATGGCATTTACTGCCCCCACAGACTAGTACAGTGAAGTCGTCACTGTTCACACATGCGTGTTCCAGCCCACTCTCCTTGGCTGCCAGGTCACGTGGATATCGCACAGACCATTCTTGTTATACTAACAGTGGCTGGACTTTTTCTGGACAGACTTCTTAAACTATGTTTTTTTTCTTTGTGTGCATACCGATGATCAAGTTTAATTTATAAATCTGGCACAGTTAAAGATGAACAGTAATCACAAAATAGAACATTTATAACAATATACTAAAGTTACACGAATGTGGTCTTTCTCTTTCAAAATCTGGTTCTACTGTCCTCACCTTCTCACTTAAGTGAAGGACCGTGAGGCTTTTCTCTGGGGTCTGTACGTCACCGTCATCACTGCTCCTGCAGTTTGGGGCCATTGCTAAACACAGTGAGGGTTACTTGAACACGGGCACTGCGGTTCCAGGAATCTTTATCTGATAACCGAGACGTACTAAGCCTGTGTGGAAGGGATGACTCATGCCACTAGCAGGATGAAGAAGGGTGCCTGGGACTTCGTCCTCCTACCCAGGCCAGTGCACGATTGAAAACTTAGGAGGTGTGGGTTTCAGGAGTTCACATCAGTGTTCTCAGAATACTGTCCAGCACAGGTGCTGACACGGCGGATAAGGGGAGGCCAGAGCGTACACGTCCCGTGTTTTCTTCATCCCTTCGTTCATCAGTGGACACTTAGGTTGTTCCTGTGTCTTGGCCACTGGTAAATGCTGCTGTGAAAATGGGGGCACACGTGTGTTCTTGAATTAGTGTCTTCATTTGCTTTGGATAAACAGCCAGGCATGGAATTACTGGATTTTACATGGTAGTTCTGTTTTTAATTTTTTGAGGTACCTCCATACTGTTTTCCATGGTGGCCGTACCGATTTACATTCCCACCGGCACAGCACAGGGGATTCCCTCCTCTCCACATCCTCACCAACACTCGTTATTTCTTAATCTTTTGATGATAATTCTAACAGGTGGGAGGTTGTGTTGCATTTCTGTTTCCAGGATGATTATGGATATTGAGCATCTTCATGTAGCTCTTGGCCATCTGTATGTCTAGTTTGGGTGGGTGTCTATTCAGAACCTCTACCCATTTTTAACTGGATTGTTTGGATTTTTCTTTTTCTTTTCTTGCTGTTGCGTTATATGAGTTCTTTAAACAGTTGGGCTGTTAACTCCTTATCAGATATGGGATTTGCAGGTATCTGTGCCATTCTGTGGGCTGCCTTTTCATCCTGTTGACTGTTTCCTTTGCTGTGCAGAAGCTTTTCAGTTTGAAGTCGTCCCACTTGTTATTTGTGCTTTTGTCGCCTTTGTTTTCAGTGTCAAATCCAAAGCACCATTGCCGGAACGGATGTCAGGTAGCTCACTGCCCGTGTTTTCTTCCCGGAGTTCTGTGGTTTCTGATCGCACATTCGAGTGTGACACTCACTTTGAGTTAATTTGTATGGGGTAAGATAGTGGTCCATTTTCACTCCTTGGCACGTGGCTGTTCAGATTTCCTAATACCACTTACTGAAAAGACCCTCCTGACCCCATTGTATATGCTTGGCTCCTTTGATATAAAATAACTGGCCATGTATGTGTGGGTTTATTTCTGGGCTCTTTATTCTGTTCTGTTAAGCTATGTGTCTTCTATTGCCAAAACCATACTGTTCTCATTGGTGCCCCTTTGTAACAGAGTTTGAAATCAGAGAGAGTGGTGCTTCCTGGTTTGTTCTCTCTCAGGATTGCTTTGACTGTTCATTAGGGGGAGGGTTGCATTGCCATAAATTTTAGGATTATTTCTTCTATTTCTTTGAAAACCACCATTGGAATTTTCATGGGGATTGCATTGAATCTATAGATTGTTTGAGGTAGTATAGGCATTGTAACAATATTAAATCTTCCAAACCACGAGCATGGAAAATGTTTCCCTTTTTTTTTGTCTTCTTTAATTTCCTTCATCAATGTCTTATAGTTTTCAGTGTACAAGTTTTTTTCCTCCTTGGTTAAATTTATTCCTAGATACTTTACTTTTTTCGTTGCAGTTGTAAATCGGATTGTTTTCTTAATTTCTCTTTGCGGTAGTGGGTTATTAATGTATAGAAATGTAACAGATTTCTGTATATTGATTTTACAACCTGCAACTTAATCCAATTCATTTAGAGTTGTAATAGTTTTTTGGTGGTCTTTAGAGTTCTAATATAATATCTAGAGTTCTACTTCCTTTCCATTTTGGATGTCCTTTATTGCTTTTTCTTATCTAATTACTCTGGCTAGGATTTCCAATACTCTGTTGAGTAAGTGACAAGAGTGAGCATCCTTGTCTCATTCCTGATCTTAGAGGAAAAACTTGTAGCTTTTCCCGAGTGTGATGTTAGCTGAGGGCTTGTCATATATGGCTTCTATTGTGTGGAAGTACATTCCCTCCATACTCATTGTCTCAGGAGCTTTAACCGTAAATAGGCGTTGAAGTTTGTCATGATTTTTTTTTTGCCTTTATTGAGATGGTCATATGTTGTTTATCCTCCATTTTGTTAATGTGGGATATCACATAAATTGGCATTTGGATACTGAACCATCCTTGTATCCCTAGAATATATCTGACTTGATCACAGGGTGTGATTCTTATAGTGGATGGTTGAATTTGTTTTGCTATTATTTTGAAGATTTTTTTACACCTCTGTTACCATATATATTCGTCTGTGACTTTGTTTTCTTGTGGAGAGTTGTCTGGCACAGCTCTCAGAATGATGCCGGCCGTGTAAAATGGGTTTGTGAGTGTTCTCTCATTTTTGGGAAGGTTTTGAGGAGTATTGGCATTAATTCTTTGACTCTTTGGTAGAATTTACATTTAAAGCCATTTGGTCCTGGACTTTTATTTGTTGGGAAGTTTTGGATTACTGATTCAGTCTCCTTACTGGTAATCAACCATTCACATATTCTATTTCTTTATGATTCAGTCTTGGGAAAAGGTTAGATACCTCTAGGAATTTATCCATTTATTCAAGATTGTCCAGTTTGTTGGCATGGGGTTGTGGTAGTCTCTTGTGAACCTTTGTATTTCTGTAGCATCAATTACGATCTCCTCTCTTCCATCTCTCATTTTATTTGAGACCCGTCCCCCACTCATGAGTCTAGGCAAAAGTCTGTTTTATGTGTTCAGTAAACCAGTTCTTGGTTTCATTCCATTGTCTTTTGTAGTCCCTGTTTCATTTATATCTGCTCCGACCTTTGTTATTTCCTTCTTTCTACTAACTTTTTGGGCTTTGGTTTTCTTTTTTTATTTTTTTGAGGTAGAAAGTTAGGTTGCTTGAGATTTTTGTTTGTTTCTTGAGGTAGTCACTTACATTCGTTCTTTGCACTGCATTTGCTGCATCCCATAAGTTTTGCTTGTGTTGTATTTCCATTTTCATTTGTCTCAGGATTTTTTTTTTTAGTTTCTCTTTTGAGTTCTTTGTTGACTCTTTGGTCGTTCAGTAGCACGTTGCTTAATCTCTGTGTATTTTTGAATTGTTTTCTCATAACTGATTTCTGGTTCACATTATTGTGGTTGAAAAAGATGCTTGGAATGATTTGTCTTCTTAAGACTTGTTTAGATTTGTTTTTTGCCCTTGCTTTTTTTAAAATTTAATTTATTTATCTTTAGAGGGGAAGGAGACCGGGAGAGAAACATCAATGTATGGTTGCCTTTCGTGCGTCCCCTGCTAGGAGTTGGCCTGCAACCCAGGCATGTGCCCCGACTGGGAATTGAACCTCGATCCTCTGGTTCACAGGCCTGTGCTCAATCCACTGAGCTACACCAGCCAGGGCTGCCCTTTCTTTTAATGTATTATCTGCCCAGGAGAATATTCCATGTGCACTAGGGAGGAAATGCGAATTATGTTGCTTTGGGATGCAGTGTTCTGTACGTGTCTGCTGTGCTGATCTGATTGCACGTGTCTTTGCAGGCAGGTGGTTTCCTGTTCTTCTGGGTGGTCTGTCCATTACTTGTCTAAGTAGGTACGAATTTCCCATACTATTATTGCTATGCTGTATATTTTTTCTTTCTTTAGGTGTATTTATATTTTCTTTATATATTTATGTGCTCCTGTGTCAGTTGCATAAAAATGTACGAACGTTACTATCTTCTTGTTGGATTGACCCCTTTTTCATTATGTAACTCCTGGCTTTGTCTTGCCATAATCTTTGTTTTGAAGTCTATTTTGTCTGGAGTGTAAGTGTCGCTGCCTCCGCTTTCTTTTGGGTTCCATTCAGATGAAATATCTTTTCCCGTTCCTTCATTTTCAGTCTGCGTGTGTCCTCACACCTGAAGTATCTTGTAGACAGCACGTGGATGGGTTTTTGTACCCATTCAACACTCGGCCTTTTGATTGGAGTTTTCAGTCCAGTTACGTTTAAGGTGATTCTTGCTGAGTGAGTGCATGCTGACACTTTGTTGCTTTCTGGCTGTTTTGTAGTTCTGTCACTGTTTCTTTGTGGCTTGCTGATTCTCTTTGATGGCGTGCTTAGATTTCATTCTCATTTTCTTTTGTGCGTGTACTCTAGGTCACACTTTACATTTTTATCTTGTGTATTCTTTAACTAGTTCCTGTAGTTAGCTATTTTTGCCACTTTAAAAATTTTTATACTTGCTTTATAAGTGATTAATTCGGTACTCTTACTATACATTTACCTTTATGAGTATAACTTATGCCTTCATATGTTTTCCTATTACGAATTAGTGCCTTTTTTCAGTTTTAAGACGGCCCTTGAACATTTCTTGTAAGGTTGGTTTAGTGGTGATGAATTTTTAGATTTTGCTTGTCTGGAGAACTGTCCTTTGATACGAATCTTTGCCAGAGTTGGGGGAAAACCCCAAAGTCTAAATTTAGGATCGATTGCCAAGAAATGACACACAGCTTTATTCAAATCCATGACAGCTTTAATAGGAGAACCTTACATATACGGGCAAAGCCGCTGCCCCCAGTGGTGGCGGGCTGGCAGGAATCCACACCCTTCCCAAGGCAGAGTTCCTTTTCAAAGGGGGTTGGTAGCACAGCCAGATGGCGGATAGTGGTACAGACCTCCCAAGAGAACAGTGTATCACTAAGTCAAAAGAAAAGTTAGGAGACACCATTGGGAATTTGTTACCCTCTGCACATTCGTTTGTCTCTGCCTTTGGGCTGCGTTTGGTTGTCTGGGTAGTCAGCCCAGTGTGAGGTCACAGAGCGTTCAATATCTGCCAGACTCCTTTGCTGTGGGAGCCGTACCGCATCCCTGAAGCGAGTTCCCCTGCAGCCAGGCAGAGCGTTCTTGCTTGGAAGCGTTTTTTCTTTCGCTCCTTGGAACACATCACGCTCCTCCTTCTGGCTTGCAGGGTTCCTGCTGAGGACGTGTTCATAGTTTTATGGAGGTTCCCTTACATGAACCACTTGTGTTTCTCTCACTGCTTTTAAGATTCTTTTAACTTTTTTTTTTGCATTTTATTTATAATTTGTCTTGGAGTGGGTTGCTTTGGGTTCCTCTTATTTGGAACGTTATGAGCTTCCTTCATTAGTATGTCCGTTTCCTTCCCCCAGGTAAGGGACGTTTTCAGCCGTTATTTCTTCAAATAAGTTTTCTCCTCCCGTCTCTCTCTGTCACTCTCCCCCACCAACTCTCCCACCCTAGGACCCCTGTAATGCAAGTGGGAGTCCACTTGATGTGGTACTGTAGTTCCTTAAACTCTCTTTGCTTTTTACATTCTCTTGTTCTTGATTCTCTGGGTCATTTCCTCTGCTGTCTCTAGGGCACTGGTGCTTGTGCTTCGTCCAGTCTGCTGTCCAACCCTTGTAGTACGTTTTTCAATTCAGTTACTGTATTCCTCTGTACTGTGAATTGTTTGGTACGTTCTTAATTTTTTGTCTCTTTGCTGAAGTCCTCACTGTTTCTCCGTTCTCCTCTTGAGTTCACTGAGCATCTCTATGACCACCACTTTGAACTCTGCATCAGGTAGATGAGTTCATTTCGTTTTTTTTTCTTCTGAAGTTTTATCTTATTCTTTCATTTGGAACATAGTTCTTAACTCTCTGTGTTGGTTTCTATGCATTAGATGAAACAGCCACCTCTGCAGTCTCGAAGGGCTGGGTTTGTGTGGTGGGGATGTTAGTGTTGACCCTGCCGAGCTCTCTCTGCCTCTCAAGCCTTTGTGGCTGTCCAAGCAGCAGGCGCTTTTAGTGTTAGCAGCTTCCGTGGTTGGCAGAGTGCCGAGAACAGTCCGTGTCTCAGAGGAGAACATCGTGGCACCTGGGTCTGTGCCGACTGGAAGCCAGACCCTCGGGCTGCGGCTTTTAAAGAACACAAATGTATATGCAACCCTGTTCTCTGGGGCTGGAAGTGCCAGCTCCCCTGGCCGCCAGAGCCAGGCAGTCAGGAGGTGTTTCCTGAGCGGGAGTCACAAAAATAGGGGTGCAGGATGTGTGTAAGCTCCCTTCTAGGACATGCCAGTGAGGGAGAGGGGGCGTGCAAAGACAGCATCCCAGGCTCATGTCCCTTAGGAGTAGCTCCGTAGCCTCTTAGTGTGCGCCCAACCTGAAGCCGGCCACGGAGGGCGCGGCTGTAGGATGAGCAGTGGAGCCCCTGACACAGCAAAGCCATGGGTGGGTTTCTGCAGTCTGGGCAGTGCCTGGGGGCAGGAGCCTGCTGAGAACTGCCTCTCCAACTGGCCCAGTCTCCTGGGACCCGGGAAGGCAAGGCAGTCCAGGGGTGCACCCCGAGAAACAAGCTGTGGTGCCTGGTCGTGCAGAAGCTCCCCTCTGGGAGACAGTGGCACTCTGGACACAGCAGGGAGAGCACAGGGGTGGGGCCCACTGGCTGGAGCACACAGCACGCACCTGCTGAAAAAGGGAAGGGAAAGGGGGGAAGGAGAAGGTAGTGCCCACCGGCTTTAGAAAAGCAAAGGGTGAAAACATGGAAGAGGGTGCCTGTCAGAAGGCTGGAGTTGGGGTGGGGACCATCAGCTGTGACAGGCAGGGGGATGGCAGGAGGGTGGTGGCACCCGGCCTCCATCCCCAGGGAGAGGCTCGGCAGGCCCCAGCCCCACAGGCTGACATGTCGCAATTAGCAAGTGGATTTCTTCCCATAAAGGCTGGTGTGGTTCAAGGCTGCTCTTGCGCTGGGCCCTGGGGTAGGTGGGTCCGCACGGGGCCCGTTTAAGGGCCATGCCTCAGTTTGCCACAGCCCCACCCCCACCCCCGGGTTCCATGGCTGTGAGCCCAGTTGGTCTTCAAAGCCAGGTGTTTGGAGGGTTCACCTCTCAGGTGCTGGTCTTCAGTCTGGGTTCCCAGGAAGAAGCCCCAGGTTCCGTTTCCTTCCTGGTGTGGGTGGCCACGCCAGCAGTGGGGGTCATGGTGAGATGTGTGTTGGGGTCTCCTGCCTGCTTTGATGCGGTCTCCCTTCACTTCCCATACGTGAAGGGGACCTGCCACCGGATCCTAAGATTTTCCAGAAGAAATTCTTCCATGTGTAGCTGCAGGTTTGCTGTGTCCATGGAAAGAGGATATTTTTCTCAGTGTCCAGAATTTTCCTGGGTTGCCATGTTGAATCAGAACCAATCGTTTCTTCTGACAGTGCGATCCAAAATTAATTTAATGTTTGCTGACTATAAAAACAAACTGAAAGCATGCATTCATATTTTAAAAATTTTTAATACAGGAGTTTATACAAGAAACCGAAACTTTCGGCTGTATAAGTCATCAAAAGTTGGAAAACTCGTGGTTCTGGAGATTGCTGAAGATAACACATTTTCTGTTCCACGGTCAAACGATATTTCTGAGGAAAATCAGTATTTCCTGTCTTCTTTGGTCAGCAACATCAGGTACGTGGTGTCATAGGTCGACCCCTGCATGTTCCCAAGTGGGAAGCAGTGGGTGGCACTCAACAGTGCAGACTTGTAAATTCTGTGCATTTGTTCTACTTTAAAAAAAAGGAAGTCAGTTTCTAAAAATCTAGGTTACTGTTTTCTTTTGTTTAAATTTATTTTCTAACCACTTACTACTCTGCGTCCTTTTAGCATTGTATTTTAAATATTCCAGTTTTTCTAAAATGACTAACATTTCTATGAAGAAAATAAAAATTAGTTTTATTGTATTTGGAAATGATTACTATTAACCTATTTTTTATATATGCACATACATATAATTTACATAACTCCTTCACTCGAAAAATATTTCTTGAGATTATATGGTATGTCACCTGCTTTATCCGCTCAACATGTCATGAATATTTGCCAAGTTAATAATTTGCCAGCAGTTAATTGTAAATAAAACCTTTAACACCTATATAATTTTCCATTATATTGTCCTACCTTTGTTTGTTCCATTGTGGAACATTCGGTTTTACATGTTTTGGTCATTTTTAAGAAGCGTGAAAGACATCTTTCAACAGAACTACTTGCCTTCCCCCCCTTGATTCTGGGCTAGTAATTTTGGTCAGTACAGAACAGCGGGATCACACCCGATGGCCTCGCTAACTTGCTCTTCTTTGCCTTCCCTAGATAAAGTCTTGGAGAGAAGGCTGTAGCTGTCTAGTCTCCTCCCTCTCCTCTCTCCCTTCCCCTCTCTCTAAAATCAGTGAGCCTGTCCTCAGGTGAGGAGCTGAGAAAGTGTACTCACAGCAGTGCCTGGCACACAGTATCTGCTCAGTAAATGCTATAGTGAGTGGTAGAGGCCTCTGAGGTTCTGGAAGTGCTATGGAAGTGGTGTAAAAACTATGGGACAATTGCTGCCTTCCGGTTGGCAGGTCAGAGTAAGATCGCACTCCATCATGAATGGAAAAGCCGCCTGGGTGGCCTGTGGTGCAGCCTAAAGTGCATGATTTTGGTTTTGGTTTTTTTTCATTTTTAAAGATTTTATTTATTTATCTTTAGAGGGGAAGGGAAGGAGAGAGGGAGAGAGATATCAATGTGTGGTTGCCTCTTGTGTATCCCCTCCTGGGAACTGGCCTGCAACCCAGGCATGTGCCCTGACTGGGAATTGAACCGCGATCCTCTGGTTCGCAGGCCCACATTCAATCCACTGAGCTACACCAGCCAGGGAAGGCAAAATTCTTTACAGTTATGCCTGCGTCTTTAATTGCAGTTCATTTTGACCCATTTTTCTCTTTGCTCTCATCCCTTCCTATTATTCACACTTTTACATCATTGCAACAAAGATTCAAAGGCTCTGGATGTCTGGGGAGCAGAATTGTACTTCATTCCGTAGCGGCACCTGTCCCAGAGTCCTCTGAGTCACTCTGGTTGAGGGAGGGATTTCAGCTGATCGCCAAAGGACTCCGTTCATGCGGGTATCATTGGTGCTTTTTTGGCAAATGTGGCTTGCCCTAGAACAACAGCTGTTGAACAAGGGATTTTAATGCGGAACTGTCTGAAACTGTTTCCTTTCTGTAGTCATGTCTCTTCAATGCGAATACAATGTGATTTTGTTTCCTGAACGTATTTATTTCTTCAGATTCTCAGCTACTTTACAAATTCTTACCTGTGACACACCCAAGGATAAACAAAGACATCCTGGGCATTTTAATAGTACCACCACATCAGGTAATTTTAGACAAATTGACTTCTTATAAAAATTTAAGGACACTAAATCTATTTTGCCTTTAAAAATCTTAAGTATTTATATCTACTGATCTTTTACACTGTCTAGGTTTCTATCCAACCTGAATATAAAGATATTTTTAAAGGTTAATCACTAATTTTCATTTTATAGCATTTTTCAAAAAATATGAAAATAACATAGTTTGTAAAAGATAAACATGTATCAACATAAAAAAACTAGAAGTTCTACGCCTCCCTCTTCTCCCAAAGGCTGGTAGCCACTGTTAGAAGTTCCCACTTAACCGTATTTTGCTGTGTATAACGCGCACTCACATTTTTATGCACATTGTACATGGGATTATCATGCCCATTATTCATCATACCTATGTATAGTGAGCATCCTTACTTTCCCCTCAAAAATTTGGGGAAAGTGTTGCACATTATACATAGCAAAATACAGTAACCAGGAGTTTTCCCTGTATTTCTAGTATTATGGAGAATGTCTTCATTTTTTTAATGGCTGCATAGTTTTTCATAAGATACATTGTACATATTATTCATTCCTATATTGAAGAACATACAACAGGGTTTTTTCCCCAAGATTTCATACATTAACTCTCCAGAGAACATTTTTATATACATATTTTGGGCTATTACTTGTAATAGTGAAAAAGTGAAAACAATGTAAGTGTACGATAAAATAGGATTGATTACATAAGTCTCTGTAGTTATTAACTTTATAAAGCCTGTATTATATGGAAAGTGTCCATTTATGATGTTAAGAGAGAAAGTAAGTCAAGTTGTAAGTCAAGAATGATGTCAAGTTGTATGTGGAACATGATCCCAAGTTTATTAAAAAATATAGACAACCTATTGTTTATTTTCTTCTGATTAGCAGTTATTTCTAGACAATGACTGGAGTTTACTTCTCTCTGTTCTGCTTTAATATACTTTCCGAATTTTCCCCAGTCATGTACGTTACCTCTGTAAGTAAAATATGGGCTTCAAGAAAAGTAGATTATTCTGTCTTTAAACACTGGGTGAGCCTTGAAATAAATTGCTCTCAGGTATTCCAGTGGATTCTCAGATACCGAATGTAACTGAACTGTCAGTGCCCGGCAGCTGGTACCACCAGCGTGCACACCTGCACTGAGCAAGTCCAGCTTGTGACTGTTGGCCGAGATGGGACCCACACCACAGGGGACCGTGGGGCGACCCAGTACAGGAGTGGGGTAGGATTCAGCTTGAGTTAGGCGCTTTTGAGGAGGCTCCGTCAGGGACAGTTCTGTCATTGAGTATCTTGATAAATCTTATCGAGAAAGAAGGCACCCTCCAGGGAGACAGAAGCTGCACTTGGTAAACAGACAGCCGTTCCTTACATCACACAAGATAAGGGGCAGTTGGCCGTTTTTGTGGCTTGGGAAATGTCCATCTGTTTTGTCTGTGTTCAGACAGGATTAGAGTTCTTGTTTCTGTCCTGAATTGCCACGGCCACAGGAGGGCCTTACCAGATGGGGAAGTTCCGTGGAAGGTTATGCTTAGCAGATGTTGTGAGAGGGCGGAGCTCTGAGTGTGAGGCCAGCTGCTGAATGCAAGGGGCTGCAACTGACATGACTATAAATGCCTTTCCTAATAACCAGCTGACATTCGACTTAATTGGGAGGTTTGAATTCTGCTGGCTCCCCTATAGGATAATAATACATGGCTGGCTAAAAGGCAAATTGCAAAAAAAGGGTGGGAAGGAAGGTAACCTGTGATTTTACCGAACAACTTAAATCAAAATTTAACTCAACTTTTAGCCACTATAATTTATAATTCATTTTTCTCTATATTGCAGTAGAAAACATGGGAGGTTTTCAGGGTTCGCCCTACCCTGAAATTGATCAATTTGTTCTTTCTTTGGTGAATAAGAATGGCATTAAAGGAGGTAAAGATAATCTTATTCTTTATTAACTGTTACATTATAAAGTAATACTGCCTTTAGAAACTTTTAAAAATATATAGTGTATAGTTATTTTTAGACAGAGGGGAAGTGGGGGGAGGAGAGTGAGAAACATCAATGTGTGGTTACCTCTTGTGCGCCTCCTACTGGGCATGTGCCCCGACAGGGAATTGAACCTGCAGTCCTTTTGGTTCGCAGGCCAGCGCTCAATCCACTGAGCCACACCAGCCAAGGCTGAAACTTTTTGTTTGCGTTTTAGGAATTCGGTGTTGGAACTACTTTTTTCAAGAGCAATTACTGGTTTATGACATTTGTAAATATCGCTGGTGTGAAAATATTGGAAGAGCCCACAAAAGTAATAATATCATGTAAGTAATTTTGTTAATTAATGAATTCTGTATAATCAATATATTAGTGAATTTTTAATTTCTAATGTTGAGAATATACAAATGACTTTTAGTTACAATTCAGTTTGTAGCTTGTGTTATATTTAATTAGCAAATTTTAATTATGACCTTCCATCCAGCACCTGTCTCCTCTATTTGTACTGTACTTGCTGAGCGAATCCCACACACAGTAGAATGTTGAGAAGACCACACACAGTGCAGTGGGGGCTGCCAGAAACGGGACAGTGGAGGAACGCAGGGGACACGTGTCTCCCCTCTCTGCCCCTTGCCCTGACACCTAGTACAGTCTCAGTGGAAACGGAGCCGGTCTGGGCGGGAAGGAAACCGCTCAGGGTCTGGAGCTGGAGTTTAGTCGTGTTAACCTGTTCAAGACCCGCAGTGCTGAACGCCTGCTGCAGAGGCCGGGCCCTGTTTCGGGGGCCAGGCCCTGTTTCGGGAGGGAGCTATGTTTTTCTTGTTTCTTTTTTTTTTGTAAATGCCCTGACAGTAGAAGAAATATGAAGTAAAACCAGATGCAGAATTTTAAATAAAAGGGTATGGTTAGAATAGGAATGAAATAGAAAACCAGTAAGTCACGTGGCCAGAAAGCCAGAAGCCACACTCGGTGGCAGGTCCAGAGGTAAACTCACACACGTAGATTCATTCAGTTAAAATGGCTTCAAAAGCTGTATGCTCAATACGCAACACTATAACACAGAAAAACACAACACAAAGTAACACCCCTAGTCCCAGAGGCAGCCAGAACTATGGTTATGGTTTTGGCGTCTCTCTGTAGACTTTTTCTATGCATAGTTTACCGGAAGATTACCATACGATGGCCATTGTTTAACTTTTTTTAAATGGTCAGGATGCTATGTATTTCTTTCTGAAGAATTACTGGGCTGTATTATGTAGCCACAATCTAGTCTTTTCCTTAACTGTGAAATACACATGTAAAAGCATGTGCGTCACACACACGTACAAAGACTAACATTACAATGACCCCCTCGTCACACCTGCCACCCTCGGAAACGGAACATGACCGACCCTCAGAAGCACCTTGTGCGTCCAGCCCCAATTTATTCTTCTTTCTCTGGGGCTCAGAGATAATAGCTTTTGTCCTGAATTTTGTGTTCCTCTTTCTCTTGCTTTTTAATGTTTTTTCCCCCATATATATTTGTATCCCCAAGTAAAGTATTATTTCATTTTACATGTTTTTAATGTTGAGTAAATGGTGCCCTTCGACCCACTTTTTGGCCAACATTGTACTTGTAAGGCTCATCCGTAGGGCACACAGCTGCCCCTCGTTTCCCATTATTGCGTAGACGCCGTTACGTAACCGCGCCAGCTTAGCTGTCCTGCTGTGGACGTCTGGCTTGCTGTTGTGCATAATTAAGCTACACATTGTGTATAGTGCTTGTACACATTGCCTAGTGCACAGAAGTTTCTCAAAATATGTTATCTAAAACCAGATTTGCTGTCATAGACCATGCACATATTTAATTTTACTGGAAAACAGTTATCTACCCAAACAGTCGGTCTAATTTGTACTCTCACCAGCAGTTTTCAGGCTTTCTACTGCTCCACATTGTCACCACGCGTTAGTGTTGTCAGGGTTAAAACTCGTGGTTGGCGCGTCTGGCGGGTGTGAAATATTGGCGGTTTCACCTGAAGTTCCCTGATTACTAGTGAATTTGAGGATTCAAATGTCAAACCACGTTCATGACTCAGGTCCTTACCCAGTATCAAGCTTTACTGTGGGATACAGGATCCAGAGCACAGGTGAAGCAGACTGCGGCCTGGCACCTGGCAAGGGACACACGCCCCCACGCAGGGAAGGCGGAGGCAGAAGCGAGCAGTCACACACACAGCTGGTGGCACTGCGGCTGTGAAACACCTGCATTTACACTCAGAGATCCACAGCCCGTGTGACGCTTCCAGGGGACCGTGCCCGGTAAATCCAGAGACCCTGGGTGTAGGCAGTAGACACACAGATCACAAACACCCCGCAAAGAGCATCCCGTAGGTGAGGCTGTCTGCCTGGCACGCAGCACCGGCCCAGAGGCTCCAGACTCGGCCCGCGGAGCCCTAGACTGTCAGTGGTGTTTCCCACAGGCTCCGAGGCCAGAAGAAATGCCCAAGTTCTGTCACGGAGCAGTGTCGGACAGCTTCAAGTATTCATGTCCTGACTGTTTGGTTGCTCTTTGGGAAGCAAATGTTCATCAACTGAAAGAAAACATTTGTATTTCATTGTTTTTGTCATTGAGGTACAATTGACATGTAACATCCATTTCCCGTGTACAGCATAGTGATTTGGTTATTTGTATATGCAGCAGAATGCCCGCCAAGCAAGTCTCTGGTCGCCAGTTATAAAATATTTGGTCTTATGATGACATCTTTTTAAGACCTATTCTCCTAACAACTTTTAATAAGCAGCGCAGCACTGTTAACTATGGTCACCGTGCTGGGCGTCATCTCCCCAGGACTGCTTTATCCATAGCTGGAAGTCTGTAGCTCTTGGCTCTTCTTAAACCCCAGTTACTTGTTCACGGGATCTGTGTCCTCTGATGACCTCCTAAACACCCGGGTCGGGCTGGACACGGCCACCCTCCCCACCAGGTCTCACTCAACATCGGTGTTTGGGGGTAGTGCAGCCGCCTCCCACACCCCAGCTCTACAGAGAGCACGTCAGTGGAAGGAATGAACGGTGTGGGATGCTGACACTGTGAACCGTGAATAGTGTGCAAGGTGCTTGACGGACTCCCAGGGTCACTGTTTCCCTGGGGAAATGCCGACACCCTCCGCTGCCATGTGGTGTGGTTTGGGAACCGGGGCACCACCCCTCACTGGCAGTCTGCTGCTGGGACGTTTGCGGGGCGGTGTGACCGCTGCCTACAGTTGTCTCTCCTGGGCACATGTCTGACCACCACACGGAACGTCGGTTGTTTCCTTTTCTGTGAACTGTGGGAAGATTCTGCAGTACTGAGATTTTACATTTAGTGGTTATTGTTTGGGTGTTGTAACTTTTAAATTGTGCTTAGTTTGGTAGATTTTTATCTATTACTTTGTCTATTTTACTGGCAAAAGTTCATAGTATTCTTATATTTTTGTATATTCTGCATTTGCAGTTATATCTGTACTTAATTTCTAATAACATTTGTGCCTCTACCTTATTTTTTGATCAATCTTACAAGTATTTTATCAGTTTTCACAATCTGACCTTGTTGATACTCAAAAAATTTGCTCTTCTCCTGGCCGGGTGGCTCGGCTGGTCAGAGCTGTGTCCCACACCCCTGAAAGGCTTCGGGTTCGATCCCTGGTCGGACGCACACAGGAGGCAGCACGTCAGTGTCTTTCTCTCCCCTCACCTTCCTCTAAAATCAATAACCATATCCTTGGGTGGGGGTTAAAAACTTTTTTGTTCTTCCTGTGTTTATTAGGGTTTATTCTGTTGTTCACTTTCCTAGTTACTCATTTGTCTTCAGCCATTTTTTTGGTAAATAAGCTTTTAAGATTTGAAAGAAAGCTCTCTCAAGATTACTTTAGCTCTCTTTCACTTATTTGAATATGTATTTCCAATTCCATTCAGTTCTAACCATTCACTAATTTCCATCATGATTTTTCCTTGAGTCACTGGTTACTTACAAGTTTTTAATTTCTAATTTTGGCTTTCTAGTACCTATCTTTATTTCTCAATAATTTGCTTTGTGATCAGAGAATGTTATGTGAATGAGTAATTTTAAATTTAATGAGTCACATTGTACGTGGCATAGTCAATTTTTATGTTTATAAAAAGTTGCTTGTAATTACTCGAAGCAGTAATCATGACTATTATATCAAATTTGTTGCTTTTTAATTGTCATTTAATTTTTTTATATCCTTACTGATTGGCTAGCTTTGTTGTATCACGTATCAGAAATTATTTTTTAAATCTTGGTTTATGGTAGGTTTGTTTACCCTTGAAGTTGTCCATTTTGCTCTCACAAGGAGGGGCAAAAGTAGGTTTACAGTTATATGCGGACTAGTGCGTTCTTGTATTATTATTTTCCATACAAACTGTAAACCTACTTTTGCCTCACCCTGTATCTGGAAACTGACTCTTTGGTGGATAGAGTGGGAATTATACCTTCCTGGGAGGTGTGTTTTTTTGCCCTGACGTCCATTTTGTATATTTTTGGCGACCAGTTTTTTTGGTTTTTGGCTTGGTGTGTTTCTGTGCCTATGTTTTTAGTCTTTACGTTTTCTCCATCTTTATGTCTCAGGGATATCTCTTCTAGACAACGTGTAGCTGAATTTTGTTTTCTACCCAGTCTGGCTGTTAGGTAATAATTTTTTCCTTTTTCTAACAAAGGATTGTGGTTGATCTGAAAAATGAAGTTTGGTATCAAAAATGCCATGACCCTGAATGTCAAGCAGTAAACTTCAAATCTGTCTGTGAGTTACTAACTTTTACATTTACCACTAAGTAAAAATTAGATATCGTTATAAAACAGTCCCACTCTCTTTCTGACTCAGGTTCTCCGTTGCCTGCTGAAGT
The DNA here is from genome assembly GCF_014824575.4 of Sturnira hondurensis. Classification (NCBI taxonomy): domain Eukaryota; kingdom Metazoa; phylum Chordata; class Mammalia; order Chiroptera; family Phyllostomidae; genus Sturnira; species Sturnira hondurensis. The sequence continues at coordinate 5,542,535 of NW_028081271.1, forward strand.
CTGCCTGTCGTTTCTTCTCAAAGAGGTAAGTGCAGTTTCTGGTTTCCTTCTCCTGACTCACTAGTTACTGGCACCACCGCGTAAGTCGGCTGCGAGTGGCGTCCCAGATGCTCCGGAGAGAGGTTTGAAACAGCCAGGACTTGGCTTCCGCTCCAGGCTGTGTTGTAGCGACCGCCCCATCTCGATGCACCTCACTCTTTGGTGCTGTTCCCTAAGAAACCATAGGGGACCCATTTAACCAGTCCCGTGCATTCAAAAAGCTTCTCCTGTTTTGCTCTTTGAAGTACTCTGAAATACTCATCTTTATGGTTCTTTAAGCTATCTCTGTAGGAAAGACTGCTCGAAGTAGAATTCTGTCAAAGGGCACAAACATGTACTTTTTCCTTAGTCAAATATTTTACATTCATTGTAGAAAAAATACAATACATAAAAATCAAAAGGGGAAAAAAATCATCCTCACTCCTGATTAGTCAGATATAACCGAAGTAAACGTTTTGGTGTGCATCTTCTAGAATGTATGTATGTATGTGTGTGGCTTTCCCGCTCAGCCACCAGGTGTTCCCGCTGATACACATGACCAAACTGCCCGCCACCTCCACTCATGAGAGCACCTGTCACCCTACATGTTTGCCAACATTGCTCATTTTTACTCTTTTATCTTTACCAACCTGGTAGGCAAAAAAGTGGCATTTCGGTTGCTTTCATTCACATTTCTTAATTTACTGATAAAGCTGAACTTGTTTCAGACTCACTGCATTTGTCACAGACTGCTGCAGCCGTGCGATGGTCTGTGTGGTCTCCTTAGCGTTTTGAGATGTCTGTCCTGAGTCCTCCTCTGCCCCCTCACCTCAGATTATTCAGTGCCCCCCTCCGAGGGCACACACACACCTGTCAGCCGCGTCCCCTACAGTGTGTGGTCAGAGTGGCCGTCGCCCGATCGCAGCTGAGTGCTTGGATTCACAGTGCAGATCAAGACAGAAATGCAGAAATCTCATTCTTGGTCTCTAGAAGGTGGACATAAAAGAGCTGGTAGGCAGATTCTCTGATAAAGTACCAGAATAAAAAGTGTTTTAAGATAAGCAAGAACAATTTTTTAAAAATAAACTTGTGCCTCTAGGAGGAAGAACGTCACCCTCATTCATCTGGAGTGTTACTTGACTGCACGTTTGTGCTTTTAGTGGGTTTTTAAGGTCTTTTCTGCTTATCAAGTTGAAAGTACTTTTGGCACACAGTATCTATCACCACTATTGTGTAACTCGCTTTGGTTTTTTATTTAAAATTCCAAAAATAACAGTATAATGAACACTAGTGTACCTGTCAGTTTTAATGTGAATATTTTTAATTTGTTTTTAGTACTTTAAATTACCGGTGTTACTTGCCTGCCTTTTCATTGCACTGATCATCTTAGTTTTTAAACAATTTAATTTAAAAAATGTTGAACATGCAGAAGTGCACAAGAACAGGAGCTCTCTCGGTACACCTTCACCGGGAGTGGCCACTTGTTAGGGCGTGGCCACACTGGTCTCTCTCCCCCTCCTGCACAGACACGCGCTGGGTGTGACGGCTCTGTCACTTTGGGCCACTGTCCCACCACCACACACTGGGTGCTCATCAACAAGTTTGCTGTGGTGAAATCGTCACAATGTGACCGAATAACTAACTAGTATTTTCCTCCGTCCCGCCCTCCTTTCCCGTCATGTTTGGAACTAAAGGAAGAAGAGTTTGCAACAGACAAAACAGTGAATAATGAAACCCAGAATCCTCCAAAGCCACCATCTAGTATGTTGTCAAAAACAGAATTTTCTGATGCTGACTGGGATAATGGCGTTGATGACACTTATTTTCTGGAAGCTACTGAGGACGCTGAATTGGCAGAAGTTGCAGAGAACAGTCACCTTGATGGTAACAGTGGAGGGGAGGAGGTTCCTGATGAACTAGTTGTAGAAGTCTACAGGGACAGCTAACTGCGAAGACATACATGACCACAACCAGGCCATAGTTCGTCTGAAGGTAGATTTTAAAAACATTAAATCATAGTAACTTATTGTAAATTATAGTAACTTATTGTTAAATTTGTTGATAAAAATTCAGTTTTATCATTTTGCTTTCCAATTTTGGTTTTTACTTAAGTCACTTTTATTAAAAATTAGCTTCAATGTTCTTAAATTCAGCACAAATCTCTTTATTGATTAACCAAAGTCTGTACTCACATCAGCTTATGCATATTTATTTATAGATTAAATAAAAGTCTATGTCTATGGCTAAGTAGATACCTAATGTCAATTAGATGTCGACATTTCAACTCATTTCTCAGGACACCAACCAGAAGAGTTAATTACGGCCTCTAAAACTACTTGCAGTCACACTGGTGACAAGGGCACACAACCAGCCTGGACAGTTAGACGAGTCTGCGCTGTTACATGCATCCGAGAAGGTCGCTCTAACAAAAAGCCGTTTCAGACGGCAGCAGGCCGTGGCGCGGGGCTTCTCACGCGGGCGCGGGGCAGTAGGCGGGCTCACTCCTGGTCCAGGAGTCTCTCTAACTGGTAGTTGATGTTCTGCAGGTGGCTCTGAGCTCCGAGAAGGGCTCTTCCTTTGAATAGCAGAGCTGGAAGGCTGGATGAGTCATACTATTGAAGGAAAGTATTTAGATTAAAAAATACCAAGAACTCTTACAACCCTATTTGTTGCACAGAGCTCAATGTTATGACCAAACGCCAATTTTAAACAGCATTCCACTAACTCTTCCTCCTTTCCTTTTGTGAACTGGCATCATTTGGTTTCAACCCACTTCCTCAGGACCTAAATGATAAATAAGGTTTCAAGGGAACTGCTCCACAAGGGTTGATGACCTCATCTCAGGACACCAGCTGGTTCAAAGAGCTGTGGCCTGTGAGTTACCTGAAACTCACAGAAATTCACCCCTGGTGCAGACCAGAACCGGGCGGGGGGGCTCAACAAGTCCACACGATCTCATGCCTCTTTTAAACAGAAAGCTGTGATGCAGAGTTGCTGTTACTGCAGGAATTGACGGCAGGAGCACACCAAGCCCAGAAAAGTTCACAAGGCAAAAAAAAAAAAAAAAAGCATCATTCAGAGAAATTACTTAGGGGAAGATCAATTGAAGTTGCCAATCCAAATTTCTTAATGATTAAAGACAAAATCAGAATACAAACCCAACACAAAGCAGGAAACAAAACCCAGCTAATGACCTTAAAATAATTAACGAAGCCAAACTTCACGTTATACATTGCATCTGAGGGAGAGTGACTGAACTCCCCTTACCGAATTCTACAGTTGCGGGTTTGTTTAACGTGGTTTTCTCAGAGGTGAAACTTGAGCAGCGAAGCCATCCGCCTCACACTAATGAATGCTTTCTAGAAGACACCTACTGTACCACTGTGGACTTGAGTTCAGTCTCTGGGACTCAAAGGTGTTCAAGCTACCAGGGCACCTGCTCTGGGAGGGGTGAGGGGAAGAACGAACATCGGGTTCTAGATGTTCAGTTCAGGGAAAGGGGAGACAGACTCAAATATCCGAATACTCCATACGACAGACAGAAGCACAGAGGCAGCAGCGGGCGCGCAGAGCGCGAGCGGTTAGTGCGGCGAGCGTGCTGCAACCAACAGGCCAGTCCCTGCATCTCAGTTTCCGCCGCCTTCTTCAAGTTTGGTGGCTAAAGCTCCAACTCCACGCGCTAAGCTTTACACTAGCTGGATACTATCACAGGAGAAAATAGAAAAACGCTCTATTTCCAGACCTCCAATCTATAAAAAAAACTTAGGCTCAGGAGAATTAACTTTTAGACCTGTGTCAAAACCTTAAAACTGAATTGAGAAGTGAAGAATACAAATATGCTCGTAAAATACGTGTGTTACAAATACAGAACTTTTCCACCAACAAATTATTAGTCTGAGCTGGGTCTCATACCTGTAGCAACATCTGCAGCGATAATCCTGAAGCAACTACTAAATTTAACGATGTACCGCACTTCCTCCTGCCATCTTTCCTTTTCATGTTTCTCAACTCCCAATGTCACGCCTGCCCTTTTAGGGGACAATGACTTCTTTTTCAGATAAAAAGGAGATGACTAGCCCAGGCAGAACAAGAGCGAGAGGGTGGTCTTTCGAGTGTGGCTGGTGTCCATCAGTGACAACTGCCCTGTGTTCCCGTCGTTGCTCTGAGCCTTGCACAGAAAGACGCACCCTGTCGGCGAGACCCCGTTCCTGCCGCGGGGTCTCCTCTGCTCCTCTGCCTTACAGCTAAGGGAGTGCCACTGTCGGAAATCCGCCCGGACGCAGAGCGAACCCACTGCGTGGGATGGACCGTGACGCCGTGCCTCCGATCCTCTCCTCAAAGCTGCCGGCACCAGCCCGCCATGGCCCTGCCCCTCCCCGGGCACAGTGGGGCGTGAAAACCGGACTCACCGTTTCCTTCACGTGCGGGTCTGTCTCTCGAACTTCTGAATAATCTTTATGAAGCTGTTTTAAATTAGATAAGAAATGGGCTACATTCCTAAGGGAAGATTTTCTCTCCTTAAGTTCATCATATTTTATCTGTAGCTGTTGTAGCTGCGGTTCTAACCTAAAACAAAAGAATAGTTTTCCTAAAAATACATGACACGTAATAAAGTGTAACAGCCCATAGTGTATGCGGGGACTGAGTATGTAAGTGCAGTTAGAAAACACAGGCCTCGAAAGCTACTGCATCACAGCAGGACCTGGGTGACGTTTTATAGCCTCGGGCAGGACTGGGCAATAGTAAAACCACGAATGAAAAGCCTTCCCTTGCTCCTTGTCCATTTCCAAGGTCCAATAAAACCAGCGGGAGGAAAAAACTAGCCCAAAGTCTGGGTGGAAAACCTGCTCCCAGAGCCGGGGACTGGGTTTGCACGAGCGCCACACCCAGGTGCATGTCAGTGCAAACGTTAACTGGACCTGCTCACACACCACCTTCCACACACCAGCTGTGCTTTCTGCATCTTCACCCACTGAGTCCTCACAGCGGCGCCCTGTGAGGTTCAGGCCTTCTGACCACTGACCTAGAAGGCACTGAGGTCCTAGGGGGCTGAATAACCTGCCCAAGGCTGCCCGGCCAGTAAGCGGCAGAGCCTGGACTCACACCCCAGGCCACCTATTTCCCAAATCTACGCATCAAGTCACTGATTAGGCTGCGTCTCAAGCCACAGTTAGAGACCCGAGGACAGACCAGCACAAAATTTTCTTTGCTAAAAACTTCTCCACCCTGCAGCGCAACCTGCCTTCGCCGGCTTCCAAGCTCCAAGAAAACCAAAGGGATTTTCATGTGACAGCAATAGGCTTACCAGCCCCGTGTGACATGCCCTCGCCCTCCTGGGTAGGTTCTCAAAGAGGAGCTCGGCACTATCTTACCAAAGCAGTTCATTTTGGACTTCAATCAAACGCTGCCTTTTCTTTTCAGCATCTGAAGTCATCTAAGTAACACAACAATTTCTTTGTTAAAATAATTTCATAAATGTTGGAGTACTATGGTGCACACTGTGCCAGGTGTTGGAAGTACAGTGGGAAATGAGACAGCGCCCACCCCTCCCATTGTGGGACTTCGGTCCAGTGGGGAGACAGGTGTTCGCACCAACAGTGTGCCACTGCAGCGTCGGCACCTGCTCTGACGGCAGAGCAGCGGGCGGTTTACTCCAGGACTTTAATGTCTCAGCAGAGATCTGGCCCCACTTCTTTAAAGAATTGTACTCTCCCAGATTTCATCTCGGTACAATAGGCAAGTATTGAATGGGTTAGCAGGGTCAGGATACGGTTTTAGAAAGAACATTTCGGTACAGTAAATTTCACTCTCTTAGCCGGCACTGTCAGTGACTGGGTAACACTCCAGTGCTGGACATTCAGACCCGTTCCCACATGCTCACGAGCAATGCAGAGTTGACCAAGAAGAGATTAAAAGAGAAGGACAAAAACACCAGCAGAGGTTTGTCATCACTGTCAGGAAAATGTGTGTGTTTCCAATCCATTTCAATTACTAACGGGGAGGGGAAGCTGCTCTTCCACTCCTGGATTCACACACGTGTCGGGCTGGACCCTCATCTGGGTCATCTGGTCAACCATAAACAGCCGGGCCTGGAGTTCCCGGGCTTCTGTGCGGCACACCTGCTGGGACTGTTTCCAGAAAGGTGGTTCGACGCTCACGCAGCAGAACAAGGACAAGGAAGGAGGTCTCCTGACCCTCAGCCAATACTCTTCCCACACTGTCCTTTGACCGGGACACGGGGCAGTTCTCATTCTAAAGACTTTGCTTTTTTGATATGTGCCGAAGTGATGAATATGCATCCCTAATACTGATCCATTCGGGGCTGCACAGCCTTTTCTAGGCTGACTGGGATCCCCATCCCCTAGCGTGCATCGACAGTCCTCAACCGCAAGATCAGCCTGAGTAACAGCCTGCCCAAGAGGATAGAAATCGTCCACATTCTGAAGGTCAGAAAACCAGAGTCGACTCTTTACTTAAATCTCTGACACGACCACATGCGTCGTCTCAGCAAGTGATTTACCTTAGCGTTCTTCCTTTTCAGAGTTTTCAACTCCTGGACTTCAGTAAGCTACACAAAACAAAAAAGTATTCGCATGGCATTTTCCAAAATTAAATGCTTATTAGCTTACAATATTTCACATTTATTTCACAACAACAGGCAGGACACGAACAATGTTAATGGGTTCTTGACCACACTGCAGCAAATGCAATCTAAGATAACTGTGCTCCTCAGGACTAGCAAAAAAGACCCAGACCAGTAAGTCTGTGTCAGTGGACTTACTGTTTTGATGAGTTCTTCTTTCAGACTAGAGTGAAATTTGTTGATCGCTTCCTTGCAAATTTTAGATTCTATATTTTGTCTGTAACAGAATTTTTTAAAAACAGATAAAACTAAGTATCAAAAACTGGACTGCGAAAGGTGTTTCATTTGCTTAGCACGTCGGCGCACAATCATACACACAGCATTCGAGTGTCTAAGACGGCACGCTCAGCTGTAGCCCTTCCTCAGGCTGAGAGGATGCGGGATATGTCCCAGCAAAAGAAAAAGAACAGGAGATATTTTCCCCTAAACCCTCGGGTGTGTGATCAGCTAAACTCCCGGACACTGGCCACATCCACAGGTGACACCAAGTGACGTGGAAATGCACCGCCAACCCAGCCTTTCTTCCCCGACCCACTGACCCACAGACTTCAGCCCCTACCTTCCCCTGCTGACAACCAGAGCAATAACTGTACAACATGTTTGGACTAACCAACAAATAGCCAAAATCCAGCTGTCCAATCCTTCAAAAACTATAAAGCCGACCCCAAAAAGAGAGTGTCCTGGGCCCCTGTGACAAAGGAGAAGAGGGCCCACGTCCCAGTCCCCATGGCAAGCGGCCGGTGTGCAGGAATGGCAGCAGACGCTCTGCCTCAGCAGGGCGGTGCGCTCTGAGGTGTCTTGTCATTCTTCAGAGGCTAGGAATGTACAAAAAAGGCCTGCATTCTTCAGTGCGGGTCTCTGTGCTCGTCCTGACCGTGGTGTTAGAGGTATTTCGAGCCCTGGCTGGTGTGGCTCAGCAGACTGAGCACTGGCCTGCAAACCAAGGAAAGGGTCGCTGGTTCAATTCTCAGGACACATGCCTGGGTTGCAGGCCAGGTCCCCAGTGGTGGGGGCGTGAGAGGCAACCACATGTTGACGTTGCTCTCCCTCTTTCTCCTTCCCTTCCCCTCTAAAAATAAATAAAATCTTTAAAAGGAAAAAAAAAGTACTTCTAGCACCATCAGCAAGTTGGTGAAAGAGGAAGTCCCAGACCTCATCCCCCCCAGGGAAACCGCCTTCACCACGCAAGGCCCCGAAGCCTTATGAGAACCCCAAACCCACTCAGTAAGCTGCCGTGTATGCCAGACACGTTCAAAGTCCCCACAGCCGCAACGAGACACTTTCAGTGACGGCAGAGCCACCGTGCGGGGCTCCATAGGAAGCCCGAGGGCTTGAACTGTAACCCGACTGGACCTAGTGACCCTACGCAGAGCACTCCCCCGGTGACAGCAGTGCACATGCGCACATTCTCCCGAGGCACAGCAGAGCACTGCTGTGATGCATGGATGCTGGATGACAAAGTAAGTCTTAACCCATTTAGTAAGATTAAATCATGCCAAGTGTCTTTTCAGACCACAACGGAATAAAACCAGAAGTCATTAACGAAAGAAAACTGGGGAACTGAAAAACATGGAAATTAACACACTCTTGAATGATCAATGGATCAAGGAAATGACAAAGGAAATTGGAAAAAACCTCGACACAAATGAAGACAAAAGCAACACACCCACACGCAGGGGCACAGGGACAGCGGCACCAAGAAGGACGCCTGCAGCACGTGCCGACCTCAGCAAGTCCTCAAACCAAAAACCCAGCTCAGGAAACTACAAAAAGAGCCAGGTAAACCCAAAGTCAGAAGAAGGAAGAACAGTAAGATTACAGCAGAAATGAACAAAACAGAATAGAAAAATAGGGAAAATAAAACTAAGTTGTTTTATTGAAAAAAAATGAACAAAACTGATGCGTCCTTAGACGGACTGAGGAAAAAGACTCAGAAAGAGAAACGCAGACGGAAGCACTGAAACCAGAGCTGTACAAGTAGAGGGTCACTAGAGCCTGCGGGGCGATGACACGCCAACAGACCGGGTAACCGGGGAGAAATGCGTACGTTTCCGGAAACCTAGAAACAAGAATACATCATGAAGAAATTTAAAAAAAAACACAAAACTGAATAAACCTACAGCTAGTAGGGAGATTGAATCAGTCATCAAAAAGCACCCATCCGAGATCCCAGGGCCAGATGGCTTCACGGGAGAATTCTACCAAACATTTAAAGAAGAATGAATTACCAGTCCTTCTCAAACGCTTCCAGTACTGAAGATGAGGGAACACTTGTGAACTCATTGTATGAGGCCAGTATTACTGATACCAAAATCAGACAAAAATACCACAAGAAAGGAAAACTAGAGACCAATATCCTTGATGGTTATTGATGGAAACCCCTCAGCAAAATAGCAGGGAACAGAATTTAACTCCTGGAAAGGATCACGTGCATCCTGACAGAGTGGAATTTACACCTGCAATGCAGGGAGAGCGCACATACAGAATACCTTCCATGTCACCCAGCACAGTAGCAGAATGAAGGGCAAAAGCCACATAATCATCTCAATGCAGAAAAAGCATTCGACAAAACCCGATCCCCACTCACAATAAAAACTCCCAATAAACTAGGAATCGGAGGAAACCACGTCAACGAGAAGAAAAGCCCCCGGCTGACCCCACACTCAGCGGTGAAAACCTGAGAGCTCTGCGCTCACATTGGGGACAGAGCAGGACGCTTCTCGTGCTGTCCTCGCCACAGCCCTGGAGACCCCAGCCAGAGCAATCAGGTAGGAAAAAGTAAGTCAGAAAGCAGTGAAACCTCCGTCCACAGATAACAGGATCTTGTAGGTAGAAAACCCAAAGGTTCCACACACAAGAAACTGCTAGAGCCAGTGAACAAATCCTGCAAAGTTGAAGGATGCAAAATCTGTTGACTTTCTATGTGGTGCCAACGAACAATCCAGAAAGTAAATGAAAAATCCCCTTTATAGTAGCATCAAAAAGAATGAAATAGTTAGGAATAAACTTAACCAAGGAGATGAGATATCTGTATACTGAGGACTATAAAAACTGTTAAATTAAAGATAGAAAATTTTAAAAAATCCCATGCTCATTGACCAGAAGGCTTAAAACTATCTGACTGTCCTTACTACCCAAAGCAATCTACAGACTTAATGTGAGCCCTACAAATTCCAAAGAGCACTTTGCAGAAACAGAAACAAAACCATTCTAAACTTCTTAGGGAATAACAATGGCCCCAGAGGGCCACAACGGTCTTGAGAAAGCAAACCAAAGCTGAGTCCTTACAGTTCTGAGCACAGAACATCACAAAGCTATAGCAATCTTCAACTGTGCAGACCTCAAAACAGACAGACATCTGCACCCACAGAACAGAACAGAGAACCCGAAAATGAGCCCTCACCTATATGGTCAGGACACCTTCAACAGGGCGCTGAGGCTACATGGGAGAGAGATTTATCACACAACAATGCAAATATACTTCACATTCCTGAGTTTGTAGTCAAAAATGGTTAAGGTGTAAATTACAGACTACGTGTATTTCATCACAATTAAAATAATCCATCAGCCCTCTTTTAAAAAAGTATTTCTAATTTAAATATACAATCATGATTTTGAGATGTTAAAAACAAAAAAGAGGAAACTGATCACTTTCTGTATGGTTTACAGGTGGATTGAGAAATCCACTTACAAACTCACTTTCTGCATGAGAAATAGGTAGATTCTATCAACTACAGACACAGCTCTCTCAAATTCTAGTGCTTCAAAAATCCAGTCACTTCCCCACAGACAACTGATTGAATTGGTTTTAGAATGTTCCAAGATTGTAATGTTTGCACTTCATAGCATACCTTCTTACATTTACACATTGATAATGGTTACAATCGGTGAGCCTGCTAACAAAACTATTCAGGAGTGAGTGCAAGGCACAGACATCAACAAGAGCAGACCCTCAAACAACTAACTTGACTCTGAAAGAGTGATGCTTGACACGTGGTCGAGAACGCTCCGCCAAGAGGAGAGCCGTGATCCTGCCAGGTGTACTTGGTATGACCAAAACACCAGTGCATTGTATAATTTCAGGAGTCTGATGAAAATATTACACCTAAGCCATTCCTTTTTCCTAAATCACTTCTCATATCAAGACTTTACTGTGCTAAAAGGAAGATAAGGCCATTTTCACTAGGACAGCAGCGGTCCTGTCCTCCTGCACAGACTGACGATGGGAAAAGGGTAACACGGTCATGCTGGTCTAGGTGATGCTGAGAACTGCACCGGTTTTAATGGCAAACTGGCTCTGGCACGTGCTGTACAGGAGACTGAAACACACATCTCCTACAGTGACGAAGAGGAGTTAGCAGGACAGGCCGGCTCCTTTACCCAAGGCCATCCTCAGGATCACAAATCTGAGAAAGCTGTGGGAAGTCCCACGCTGAGGGGAAGAGGTGTGCAGAGCAAGTGATGTGGTGTGAGGGGTGGTGGCTGTGGCCCCGGACAGGAAAGGGACTGGTAAGGGTGGGCAGGTCCTGCTTATTCCCCGGCGCTGGTTCCCTCCCACCGTGTTTCCCAGCAGCTGCAGCAACTCCAAGCTCTGCCCCTGGGTCCTCACAAGTCAAACCTGGGCTGTGTTTGGGAGGCCCGGAGAAAAAGAGGGAGACTGACCAACTCTGGGCAGTTGTTCCCTCTTCCTTCACCTGCCGAAACCCCAGGGCTGGAGAATGGCAATCTAAGAAGTGTATCTGCTCTTAAAACCACTTATAACTGTGGGATCCTGACCTACAGGTCACCAGCCAGAAGGAGTGGCTGAGACTCCCCACCCACGGACGGCTCGTCCAGGCCCGTCCCTTGTGCTTCTGGGCACTAACAGGGATTGAGATTCAGCCTGCCCTGACACACGACGGCCACCAGGGAAGCCGACAGCTCGGGGACATGAGTGCACAGTGTGCAGGGACCAGACACTGGCGGGGGCACGGCTATTTCAGAGGGGACCTCGTCCACGAGGTTGGAAACTCTATCAGAAGCAGGCATTGCACAGTAGATAATGCAGTACTTTTAAACTAGCCTAATAAATATTCTAAAGATATTAACAACAGAAAACATGAATTTAAGGCACAAGAGAGGACCAACCAGAAATATTATACCTGAAAGCTACAACAGCCCAGTACAGAGCTCAATAGGTGGAGTGAGTGGCAGAATGGACAGATCTGAGAAATAAATGAGCAAACTTCCAATATCAAGATTGAGGAAATGGAGAAGAATGTAGCAAAGGACAATGGTATAGAAAATTTAAAAAATTAGAGGGACAAAAGTATTTTTAATTTTGATAATTAAAGACTAACCTTAGATTGAAAAGGTCAGAACCACAACAGGGAAATTTAAGAATATCAAAGACAAAACATGGTAAAGGCTCAAAGAAAGAGCAGGCCACACGTTAAGGAACAGGACTACACGTCGTATTCTCCACATCAACACCAGATGAAAAACAGGACAAGTAGTGACTGCAAATATTTAAGGACATGATTTATAACCTAGGGTGTCCAGCTAAACTATCCTTCACATTCAAAGTTGTGATCAAAATAACCAGAAGGATTTAAGACATTTTCCACAAACAGCCATGCTGAAAAGTGGTGTTCAATGCCTTTGAAAAAGAGACGAGACGTATCCACAGGATGTGGTAAGAAATGTATGAAGCAGAGGGTGTCAAATTCACACCATTGTAAAGACTGCTCTGTCTCAGGACAGAGAAAGTCTGTCCACCTTCATCCAGAACCAAAAGTCTGTAGGGTGATAGGCACCCAGGGCTTAGGGTGTTGAAAGGGAGAGAAGATCGAGAGATTAGAGACCTTCCCAAAGTTCTCATCTTATTAGATGGGAATTATAAATTCTATTTTTAAAAAAGGCAAGAGAAGATTAAAAACATCAAAAGTTAGAACAAAAACATGTGAAGAATAAAAAAACCTTATCAACCCATTCTTCTAAACATACTGATAATTACAGTAAAATGTAAATGACCTAAAGTCAACAGCTGAACCCCAGGCACAACGTTTAATTTAAAAATGTTTATAAGAAAGCTTAAGATCAAAGTTTGGAAGTAAAAGAACATTCAGTCTGGCAAATGCTAGCAAAGGAACCCTAGTGACACCATGTTAGTATCAGATAAACTAGTTTTTAAGACAGAAATCTATCTTAAGGACGGAGAGGGCCACCAGGAAAGACAAAATGCTCAGTCGAGGCGGCAGTTTTACGCACAATGCCCTAATAAAAGTCTTTAAATAGATGCAGCACAAACGGATGGAAGTAGCAGGACAAACTGCTGATTCTACGGGGATCCAGTAATTATCGACTCCACACAGACTCAGCAGTCAGTTCCCAACAGCCTCTACCAGGTTACAGACAGCGTCTCACTGTTTCAAAAGCCAGGTATTGCCCGTCCATGAAGTTTGACAACGTATTTGAGATGGAAGGTAAAAACAGAACAACACATTAAAAAGTTGCATATTTGGACATACAAAGACATGGTCCTACATAATTCACAGGATTGAAGAATTATAAAGGGAACATAAATGTGCAAACTGAGTAATGAGAACACTATATATGTATAAATGAAGCCATGAGGGGAGCAAAAGGGTGCTTCAGGGGACATTTCTTAGGTGCACGCATCGCATTACAACTTACGTATACTCTGGAATGGTTTTCTCAAATGCTGACAAAACAACATCTAGCTCCATGATGTCACAGCTTCTCTTTCCTTTTAGACACCAAATACCTGCACAGTCAGAAGCATCTAGAACAGCAAGATAAGCCAATGTAATACACTGATGATCAATAATGTGACTCTAGTCCAGGGTTCTGCAGGCCCACAACAAAAACCATCCTGCCAAATTGATCAGAAGAGCTACCACTGAAGCAGCTTGTGGGAGGAGCCACTCACTGCTCCCGCCCCAGAGCTTGGGGTCAAAAGCCCGCCTCCCCCCCCCCCCCCCCCTCTCCCTGTTTAGGAAGACAGCCTGGGGCACTGCCAGCTTCTCCTCTGTTACTTTCTTCAGCAGTCTGACACTAGGCATGGAGCTCTGTGTTAACCATACTTTCTATTTTAATCTAACAGGTCACTTCTAGAATACTAAAAGATTTCTCAGTGTGGACTTAGTTATATAATATAGTAAAAGATGAACAAAACTACAGTGCATTCTTGAACAAAGTATCTTCTAAAATGGTATTGGAGAATACTTAGGATATGGTAAGACAAGGATATGGTACCTTTTTGGGTGAGAAATGCTCAGTAAAAGGATTAAAAAGCAGAGGCAAAAAACATGGTAGTTATTTTGGGGTGATGGAATTATAGGTGACTTTATCTTCCTTTCCATACTTTCTAAATTTTCTAAAATACTTTTTTTAATACCAAGAAAACTATATAACTTCTCTTTTAAGAGAACTTAAAGAGAAGTGCTTTATTTTCCTCTGGAACATTTTTCAATAAACTTTTGGGTCAATAAATACCAAAGAACACAGATGAATCTGAGAAAAGGTATACTAAATGAAAGAAGCGTTATAGGAAAGGTTACATACTAAATGATGTGTAAAAACAAATTAATGGATATTTTAATAGTAAAATCTAGGTAGTGAGTATATAAATATATTGTAAAATTCTTTTACCTTTGTTGTACATTAAAACTTTTCATGATAGATGCTGGGAAAACAGTTACTCCTACATCACATGTTTTAACTTTTTAAAGTGGCAGTTTCATACAATTAAAACTTACTTCTTTAATGAATCAAGAATTTCTAAACGAAACTCTTGAATGACTGTGAAAGCATAAAGTACTACTCCGTACCTGACTCTACAACTTCGTGTCTTTGTTTCTTTCTTTTGCCATGAAACAGCTTCTTTTTCTCAGTTTTCTTAAAAAAAAAAAAAAAAAACAGCAAAGAATTTTACTTAAAAGTTTTTCTTTTGGGGGAGGAGTAGGTTTTTCTAAGAATTTATTTGAGCCAAGCTGATGACAACTGCTGGGAAGTAAGGCCACAAAAGCTATAAGTTTTTTTTAGAATGATTAAGACAGTATTATCAAACACTGGCAGTTAATATTTTAGCTATTAAATATTTTAGCTATTAGCTATATGATTCTTATTTACTTCTAAGTTAATATATTAAACAGTTCATTCTATAAATTATCTTGATATAAGGAAACACTGGAAAAAGTAAACCATTCCCCCCACATCCCAAAGAACACCTTCCAGCTGGTTTCTACCAAATCCTGCCTTGGGGGAAGTCGAACTCCTGTCCTGAAGACCACATGTGGATGGCCATAATGGTCTCCAAATTATGGTAAGTAACAGCTTCTCGCCATAAATAACCCTAAACGAGGCAGGGCCTGGTGACTTTATTTAGGCATTGGACAAGGAGCAGAACGAGATGAGGAAACTCAGTGGGGCCTGTGCATGCCCCCCTTCTGGCCCCACCCCCAGGCCGGGGTGCCACTCCAGACAGCCGCACAGCACGCTAGGTCCCAGCACACCCCAGGGCGCGGCGGAGGCAGAAATCAGAGGGCAGCTGCGGCGCGGCACCTGGAACTGGCTGCGGAGGGGACAGGACTCGGGTTCTCCAGAAGTCCGAGTGTGCAGAGTGAGACCACAGAAAGCTGACTGGAAGGCAGCTGGCATGGGACTCAGGACATCACAGGCAAGAAAGGACAAGCAACGCTGGGGAAACCAGACGCAGCGAATGCACAGACCACACTGGAACGAGTGAACACTGCATCCAGCTGCGCTGCAGGTGTGCACAGTGAGAGCCCCACTCTGGTCCGGTAGGGGGCACTGTTCCCAAGGGTGCCAAAACTGAGTCCCTGCGCCGGGGGCGGGGGGTGCAAAAAAACAAAACAAAAACAACCCAAACAAAACCCTGAGATATTACAATGGTTTGTAAACCTCCAAAGGACCCAAGTACACAAATAGTGATGCAGTATATGGGAGAAAAAAAGGTCTGAAAAGGCTTCTTAAGGTGGACAGTGATGGAAGGGATTGAGGAACACTGCCCCTGACCAAGGCCCACTGAAAACCACCGCACAGCCTAAAACTGGCCTCTGACCAGGGCCATCAGGGAGAGACCTGTGTCCTGGTGCAGAACCCTGAGATGACCCCAGTGACTTGTGAGACTTCCCCCGCTGGAGTGTGGGTAGCACCCACGAACGCAGGGATAAGGGCTCCCTTGATCAGGTTACACTGCATCTCCACTGTCACCTGTGGAGGGAGATTCTCCCACTGGCTTTAACGTACCGGGGCCACACAACTAGGAGCAACCGCAGGCTCCACGTGCTGAGACCAGGAAGAACCTCAGGCCTGCCATGGCAAGGAACTAAATTCTAGAAAAGCCTCGATAATCTTAGACGAGACCCTGAGTCTCAGATGAGATTTCACCTTTGTGAAACCCTGAGCTAAGGCAAGCCGGACTTGTGACCTACAGAAACGGTGAGATTTAAGTGCATGTTGTTTTAAGTCACACAGTTTGTGGTAATTTGTTATGCAGCAACTGAAAACTACTAGAGAGAGTGAGTCCCACTGAGTTATAGACACTTGGAAAACAGGTCAGGCCTTTCAAAGGTTGACTCTAACAAAGAGTAAAACCAAGCCTACAGAAGTTAAAAATGATGTGCCAGTAACCAAGCTACCTATGAAAATAAAAGTCAACATCATTCAGGACACATTAACAGAATTCAGAGTCACAATAACCTATCAACAACAATATCCGACATGCAATTAGAAAGTACTAGAGTTAATGTTACACAAAAAATGTGACTCGTAGTCAAGACAGAAAATCAAACTGACCCTGAAGTAGCCCAGATAGCTGATTTAGAAAACAAAGACTTTTTAACACAGCTATCATAAATGTGTCCGAAGAAGTAAAGGAAGTGATGGTCTTAATGATCAAACAGATAGGTAATCTCAGTAGAAACTATACTAAAAAAATAAAAATTAAAAAAAAAAGGAAACTGTAGAAATAAAAACCACATAACTAAAAAGCCCTTGGGTAATGTTTTAGTTTCTTGTGGCTGCTGGAATAAATTACAACTTGATGCCTTAAAAGAACAGAAATGTGTTCTCCAAGGCCCTGGCTGGCGTAGCTCAGTGGATTGAGCGCGGGCCTGTGAACCAGACAATCGCGGTTCGATTCCCAGTCAGGGCACATGCCTGGGTTGCAGGCCGGTTCCTTGCAGGCTAACTACCAGCATGGGAGGCACAAAGGGCAACCATACATTGATGTTTCTCTCCCTCTCTCTTTCCCCTCTAAAAAATAAATAAATAAAAATTAAAAAAAAAAAAAAGAAATGTGTTCTCCAACAGTTCTAGGGGTGAGAAGTCCGAAATCAATTTCAAAGGGCCAAAATCAAGGTGCTGACAAAGACATATTAAGACTTGATCAAAAGTGTATGTCAAGAATCTTACAATAGTACACACACGACCCAGAAATCTTATCGTGGCATTTTTTTTTCTGAATAGTCAAGGACGCACACAAAAATTTGGCTGGAGATTCATCAAAGCGCTTTAAATTTGTTTAAACACCACCATTCACGAGTAAGAGAGAAACTGGCCATGGCACTAACAGGAATGAGTGTCGTGCAGTCCCGAAATGATATTCTGCAACATTAGATGACAAGAACACGGTCCCACTGAGGAGAAGAAAAGCTCAGTAAAAGGACTGCAGACCCGATAGGGTGACAGAATTGTAGGATCGTTTCGTCTACGGCCACACCACCCTGCAGTGCCTGACCTTGTCTGATCTCAGAAGCTAAGCAGGGTCGGGCCTGGTCAGTACTTGGATGAGAGAATTATAGGATATTAACCTTTCTTTCCATACCTGATAAATAAAACTATTTTTATAATAAGATACTAAAAAATCTCTTTAAAAAAATGGAGGAAAGATAAAAAATGTTTTATTTTCCCGTTACACATTTTTCAGTACACTTTTTCTTGCCAAGGGGATAGCAGTCCCTCTCTTACCAGTTGACTTTTGGTTGCCAGGGTCTCTTTTTCAACAGAGGACTGAGCACCTAGAGGTCCTGTCTTTTTGGGAGTGCCGAACTCAGCCGATACCGCTGAGAGTTCTGAAGACAATGTAGGGTCGTGTCGCTGGCTACTTGTTCTCTCTGCTGGCATACCTTCCACGATCACATCCCTTTCGTTACAACTTTCAGAGTCATCATTAATGGGCTTGGGTTTTCTTCGTGGCTATGTCGAGAAAACAGCATCACTAGTTTAGAAAATGCAAATGCTTATCATTCTTATTGTGATAGTAGCTAAACATAAAGTCCACACCTGTCACTTCTAAACTTCCAGATGGAACGTATCAGGGGGGTGACAACATCCCCCTGATATGAATGGGGGGATATTGGATAGCACACGAAACCTTGATTAAAGAAAGCTCCAAATAAATAACCCAATCAATCAGTCTGCCTTTGTAAATCACAACCTAAACTCATGGCACGGATGTGAAAATTGACAAGGTAATGAAAACACTTCAGATAAAAAATACTTTAAAAAAGTACCTTCTAAAATATAATACTCTTTCTCTATGAAAAACACTGCTGTAGAACTTTTCCTGTCTGCATCCAATCTAAACAGGATAGGAAATAGTTCATAAAACACTTCCTCTACTTGCATCCAAACTAGGTAGGATATGAAATATCTCACTAAGGTAGAAGAGAGAATGCTCCTACATACCTTTTTTGCACTACTTTTTATGAACTCGTTTTCGCTTTCTTCAATTTCAGAAGTGTTCAAACTGTACCAAAGAATAAGCCATCAGTATCTTGCACACATTTCACTATTATTCACATATGTCTTCTTTGAGTTACTTGTCCAACAGGAAAACAAGCTCCATTTAATGAGATCTCCTGCTTGTCCTGGTTAGGACTGCCACCTTCCCAGATTTATTGGTCATCTCCCATGTTGTTCCACACTCAGGTCACATCCAGGCCACATCAGTTTATCTTTCGCAGGAGAGTATGGTAAGTGTCCCATTACAGCAGCACCTTGTGGTCATGTGTGAGAACTGCACCCTCCTCCAAGCTACCACTCCCAGAACAGGGGCATTTGGACTGAAAGCAAACCTGCACACACCAGGCCCACCATGAGGTGAAATGAAAGGGAATATTCCTCTTGTCCTTTAGAAAGGTAGCCCTAAACTTCAGATGAGACTGAGTTCTTTCGTTTTTTCATTCAGTTCATTGCAATAAACATGTAACACCAACCTCAAAATGCAGAGTACAGTGAATAGCTTTAAAAATTGCGTCTTCCTTGGTTCACTGTCTAGCAGGAAGACCAAAGATCACGCAGGGTGACGACTCAGCAAGAAATGGACAGGAGAGATGCGGCTACATGGCTGGGCGGTTAGGAGAGACATCACAGTTATGACCCTTGAGCAGACTTGTGAAAATACTTGTCCAGGCAAAGAAATAAAGGGAAGGGTGTTTACGGCAGAAGGAAAAATAAACGTAAAGCCTGGGGGTGTCAAGTAGCTGGCACGGTGAGGAAGGTGACACGGAGCGCAGAGAGAACGCACTGTGAAAGAGAAGGCGGTGCCAGGAGGAGGACAACGGGGGTGACCAGGGAGGCGGTCACTTATGCAGATAACCTCAGAGGGACTTCCTGATTGAGAGTTCTGCCCAGTGGGATAGTCATGTTTCAAATGCGGTTGATACAATACATTCAATAACTAGAACTGACCTGTTACCTAATAGAGGCCTTAAAGTCAAGGATTTGCTCTAGCTAATAATTTACAATTAGTACTGTATAGTGTTGAAGACTTCTTCATTGCGTGATTTGTTCTCCAGTGGTCTCCATGGAGTCATTTCCACCTGATTTTCCTGACGGTGCCTTCATTTAAATTTGTAAACTCAAAGCAACGCTCCGTAGGGACAACACGGCTACAATACACAGCACACTTCGAATTTCCTTCCTGATGCTCAGCCTGTTTCCTCTGCTTCCACCTGGTACCAGAGAACCTCTTCTCTCGTGAGGGAGAATTTGCAAGTTAAAGAAACCTCTGGCAAATTTCCTAAAATACTATTAATAAACCATTCCCTCCCTCCTTGTCTTATCCCAAAGTCACACCACCTTCACAGGCAATGTTTTCTAGGATGACCAGGTGTCGATTACATTTTCTGGTTGTTAAATTACACTTGATATTTATTGAGGTACAACTGACATTAGTTTCAGGTGTAAAATGTAATAATCACATATCTGTAAATACTGCAAAAGAGTTAACATCTGTCACCATACATAGTAACAAAACTGTTTTCTTATGATGAGAACCTTTAGGATCTGCTGTCTTAACATATGCATTATAGTATTATTAACTCCAGTCACCAAAGCAAACATTACATCCCCACTGGCTTTTTTTGAAAAAACTGGAAATTTGTATCTATAATTAATTATCAAAAGTAATATCAACTGTTGAAAAATTAAGTTTTTATGTACCAATTCTCTTAAGGAAAAGCCTAAGTTGGCCCAAAACATCTTTTAAAAGCTTTTTAAAAAATAAGGTTCTATCCTAAAAAGCTTCTCAGAAATCCCAGTGACCACGAATGAACGATGGCCTGAACCGCAAGCGCACCTTCTTTCCGCTCCCTCCGCCGGGGCGGCCGAGGAGCCCAGGGAGCCGCAGTGTCCGGGGAGCTCCGCGTCGTCCGCGTATATGGCGGTGCTGTGCAGAGGTGGCTCTGCAAGAGAGTTTTCAGAAGGCCAGCTTTCCCACGAGGGACGGTGGAGCCGTCTTCGCTTAAACGGCTAACAAAACCAAAATCAGTTAATTTTACAGCCTACTTCGCAAGTGTTTCTGATCTCACACCTGGGCAACAACAAACTGAAAGCACGTCACTGATAAATAGAAACGACATGAACCGGCAGTGGGTACCTATCAGTTCTAACCTGCATTACCGTGCCTGCCTGAAAATGTTCCAACGAGATACACGACGAGACGGAAGTGTGACTTTGTCCTCCCTCCCCTGATGGAGCAGCACCCTTGCTGCAGTCATCACCGACCAGCGGCTTGGCCTGCCTGGCGCACTCCCGTGACCTGGCCAAGCGCCTGGTGCAGGGGGCCTCGGTCTCTGGGAGGAATTTCACTTCCTGTCCTGTTTTCTCTGCCTGACTCCGCATGGCTAGCGCCTCCAAGCGCCTCCAGCTGGCGTAAGAAGCTACCCTGAATAACAAAGAAGCAGATGTAGGAGGAGGCCTCGGTGGAAAGGCACACAAGGCAGATGCTGAGGGAGGGGGCGCTCCTGCCTGCCCAGGAAAGAGGGGCAACGGGAGAGACCTCACTGGGTGGGGCCTGGGCGGGTGGGGAACTTGGGGGAGGAAGGTAGGTGGTCAGAGGTGGTGGAGCAGAATGGCGGTGGGATGGGGATGCTGGGTAAGAGCCAAGCTTCCTTCACGCCCAAATTTTAGCATGATCGTGCAAATTGAAACGTCTTTTCAAATAAACATCTTCTTAAATAAGGAACATACCAAATGCACAACTTTAAAGTGATATATACCATGCATTGCCCTCAACTACAGAAAGGGAATTATTTACTACTGCAAATAACAAGGGAAAAAAGATAATTACATTAATCCTGAATCTCCATATGTAACCAGTCATACAAACTGGACTCTTAGAGCTCAGCAATAAAGATAACCCAATTTAAAATTGGTCCAAGGGTATGCATGTCTTCAAAGAAGGTATTATACAGGTGTCCAATAAGCAAAGGAAAGATGCCCAAGCCCACTGGTCATTAGGGAAAGACAACTCAAAACCACACGCGACACCACAAAGGAGCCATCGGGATGGCTGCTACCCAAAGAGAATACAAGTGAGCGAGTGCAGAAACGGGTGCCCTGCACATCACTAGTGGGAACCTGAAACTGTGCAGCCACTGTGAACCGGCATGGTGACCCCTCAGAAAATCAAATGCAGAATTACCATGTGACCCAGCAATTCTCTTCCGGGTTTCTACCCCAAAGAAGTGAAAGCAGGAACTCAAACGGTATTTGCACACTTGTGCTCACATACATTATTGACAATGACCAAGAGGTGGAAGCAAGCCAAATGCCCGCCAACAGATGGATGGACGATTGCGCGTACACAGGGTGGGGCGTTTTTCAGCTTTAAAAGGACATTCTGATTCATGCCACAGCAGGGACAAAACGTGAAGACACATGCTGAGTGAAATGAGGACGCAGCAGGACAGACACTGCACGCCCTTCTCACAGGAGGTCCCTGAAGTACTTGCAGTCACAGCAACAAGGAGCTGTGGCTCAGGGGGCATGGGGCTGCAGGGGAGACGGAGGAGGTTCTGGAGGCAGATGGTGATGAGGTCTGCGGAACAACGCGCATGTGCTTAATGCCACAGACCTGTATACTTCGATGTGCTGGAAGTGGTATATTTTGTTACATACCCTTATGGCACAAACACAGCGAGATACCACTTCACACCAAGACGGGTGGCAGCGATGAGTGTGGCGGAGATGGGGAGACACCGGACCCCTCCGATGGTGCTGGGGGAAGGTAAAGCTGAGCAGCTGCCTCATAAAACCATTCCTCAAAAGCTGACGTAGAATTACCATGTGGCTTAGGAATGCTACGCTCAGGTGCATATCAAAAAGAAACATGTCCGTGAAAAAACTGGCCTTTGAACGTTCCCAGCAGAACAACTCATAATGGCCAAGGAGGGAAAACGACCCGATGCACACACACCGACGGACGAGGGGACGGCAAAATGAGCTCTACCCCAAGATGGAGAGTCCGGCTGTAAAAATTTTTAGGAATGACACAGACACTTGCTACAACACACGTGAGTCTTGAAGACAGCACCCTAAGTGAAAGAAGACAGACACGAATGACCTCGAGGTGTACGGACAGGCAAGTCCACGGAGATGGGAAGTGGGCGGAGGGTTGTCGGGGGGCTGGGGGGGTGGAGGACCAGGGAATGACTGCTAACAGGTGGGGAGTTGCTGCGCAGGGTGATTAAAATGTTCTGGAATAGGTAACGGTGGGACGTACAATCTAAAAAAATGGTTCAATTACAGCTGACATACAACATTAGGTTCAGATGTACAACATAGTTGCCATTTATGTAACTTATGAAGTTATATCACCCAGTGACAGCTGTACAATTTTGTGACCATACTAAAACACTGAATCCCACATGCTAAAAAGGATGAATTCTTTGATTAACAGGAAATTAGACAGAAAAATACTGATACCTAATTAAAACTATGTGAGGGTATATATTTTCAAAATTCCCTTAAAACCTATTCCAGCAAAAATGTCTGACCACTGTTGCTCTGGACGTGCAGGCAGGTGGCACTTTCTGTATCATTTTTGGCCTCTGGCGTGGCCAGGGATGCGGGCACAGAGGCAGTCCCATCTGGATGCCCTTTGGTCAGCCAGGCGCCGGCCGGTTCCCTCCCACTCCGGACCATAGGAGGAGCTCTGTCTGGGCTCCCCTGCAGCAGCCTTTAAGAGAAGGGAAAATCCCCCCTCTTCTCCCTAAACTCGAGACCCTTGCTGTTGGTATGGAGTAAGAAATACATTTTACATTCTTCGTGTCACTGGCATTATATAGCTGTCCTAATATGACTGGCTTGTTAACAAATGCTACCAGAAGAGTTCTACTTTCATAACGTTTAATAGAATCCTCAGTTCCAATGTAGTTAGAAGCGAGAAAAATTAATTCAAATTATAAAGAACACCCTAGACATTACATTCATATGCAGACATCCGAATTTTGTATTTGAAGATATTTCTACATTTTTGTTAGGAACTAGCCTAAATGTTGCTTAAACTACTTTCAAGTTTTGGGGATAAAGGTCTGAAATACCAACCAAAGGATTCATAAGGCTCCTCATCTTTCTCATCTTCACTCAACTCGCCCATGCCTGAGACATCAGGAAAGTCGTACACTGCAGCAGACTTCTGCGGCCGGCCAGCTCTCTGAAAGCAACACAGTCGAAGTCACTGAACCAGCTTTCTGAACAAGAATGTCCCCAACGGACAGACCCAGCAAGGACACTGCTGCCATTGCTTCGGGGGTACCGGGCTCCCCCGATCACCTCAGGCAGGAGCTGGCAAACTTTCCTGCAATGGACCTGAAAGCCAGGAGACTAGGCTCCGCAGGCCGCCGGTCTCCCCGGCAATGGCTGAGCTCCGCTGCTGGGTGCGAGGTGCAGCGGATGGGGCAGAAGGAACCGGCTGCGCTGCCGGAAAACTTCAGCTACAGATATGAGTGAGTTTTGAATTTCATACCATTTTCACACGTTATGACACGTTTTTCTTTTGACTTTATTTCAACCATTTAAAAACATAAAAACCATCAATAGCTTGCAGGGCTGCACGAACTCGGAGGGCGGGCCGGGGTGGCCCGCGGGCCATGGTTGCCAATTCCTGATCTAAGGAAAGCGACGGGCCTCCACCCAGACATACGCCCAGGTCTGAAAGGCCGTCACAGTCCTGAGGCCACACAGGGTTAGAACTCCCCACTGAAGGAGGGACCAGGGATTCCGGTTCAACATGCGACACATGGAGCCCCATAGCGTGTGCTGCCCAAATCCTCATGAAAGGTCGACACAGAGGGAAATGAGAAAACCGTCTGCAGCAGCTCTGGAAAATGTGGAAAGGTGCCACTAACATGAGAAAATTCTGGAGATATAAAGAAGACGGGATAGAACTGGCAAACAGAACAAAACTTTACCACTGACAGACCCTCGGGAAGCGCAGTGTTTGGGCTGGATGCCCAAGAAGAGGCCGGACAGACCCTCCAGCCTCCTAAGGAACGGCCCCCAGCACACAGCTGCCTTCCACGGGACGGAGCAGGCAGGAGCGCTGAAGGATCCACCCAGGCACTCTGGACTGGGGCCACCCAGGGCCACCCAGGGCCACCCAGGGCCACCCAGGGCGGAGAGCTGGGAAATCTGTCCAAGGAACAAGCACCCCAGGGCTGGTGGGAGCACAGAGCTGAGGGACCCTGACGGAGCTTCCCTCCGGGGCAGAAGAGCCGCCCCTCTGAAGGCAGGTGCTGGGCAGCAGGCAGGAGCCCACACGGGACAGACAGCCAGGGCGCAGAAAGGCCCCCCTGACCCGAGAGCAGACGCCCTCCTTCAGCGGCCCTATATCTGAACATGACCCTGGAAAGAGTGAGTTAAAATACTGTATTTTTTAGACCATAAGACACACCTAGGTTTTAGAGGAAAATAGGGAAAAAATTTTTGCAGCAAAAAATGTAAAATATTTAATAACATAAATAACACAATTTTTCACCAATGTAAATGTAAACAGAACTCGACAGCAGCATTAACAATCATTATTCCTCCCAAATTTGGGGGAAAAACATGCATCTTGTACTCTGAGAAATACAGTAAGCTATCGAGTGTTAAAGAAATGTCCCTGCCTTTAACACAGATTTGTTCTAAGACTGTACCCTAAAGTAGATTACGTGGACTAAGTAAAATGTTGCGAAATCATTAACAATTGTTTAAAACTCTAATATCACGGAGAAATGGTTATAAGTGAAAATAGCAACATACACGAAGTTGTACAATTTTAAATAATGTCAGTTATCCAAGCGAAAATAAAACCAACCTAGGTCTAGGAAACAGGATTCAAAACGTTAGCAATTTTCCCCATTACACTGCAAACAGCGGGAGGAAGAGGAAGGCACCATCACTACCATGAAATGCTGAGCGGACCCGGTGACGTCCACCAAACTGAGCCTCCCACTACTAGCTATTCGGCATTGTCAGTCACGAGAAAATCAAGTCAAAACATAAAAAGATAACTTACATCTTCTGTGGGACGTGTTCTTCCTACAGTGTTCTTTGAATATCTAGCACTATTAAACAGCAAAAAAAAAAAAAAACAAAAAACAAAAAAAAGTTAAGAAATATTTAAAAAATAGGTAGGGAAAACAGTGTAACTTGCAACCCTTCCAAGCATTCTCTTCCCAAATCATATTCCTCATTACCTGCACTAGTAACGCGCATCCAGTGAAATGCAGGTGACGGCAAAATCATTTTAGAAAGCAAAACCCACATCTCACGAGTTTAATTGTATTTTTATAGGTCAAATCATATCACCCACGTATACAATAGCACCTCTCCCCACTCAGGAACAGGGAGGAGTCCTGCCGCTGTCACCCTTGTGCCTGAGGTCTGGGTCAGCAGCAGGGAAGGACAGTTCCTGCAGAACTGAGCAAAGCGGAGGCGCACTGACATGTGTGCAGCACCCGACCCCCGCTCCACCCTGCGCCTGGCTCTGGCGTGCACATCTGCCCCTGAGCCCCAACAGTCCTCTGAGGTCCAGAGGAGTCCCTGCCTCAGGCGTGTATTTGCCCAGAGCAACACAGCCAGACAGGACAGGCCTGCGTTAAACTGTGTGTCAGTTCAGATCCAGATCCAGCCCTTCCTGCTTCCTCCACGGGCATTAATTAGGGTAAAAGGGAAAAGCTGCACATCTTCAGCAACCTGAAAGTAAATAAGATGGAACAGCAGTGATGGGCATGAAAACTGGACACAAGAGCGGCAGGAAACAGCACCACCAGCAGAAACGTGCTTTGGGTCCTCTGTGCACCAGGCACCGTTTGGGGCAGGGAGGCTGTGACCCGGGCACATGCCCTGCAGACACATGCCCTGCAGACACCCATTTGGGGACAGCAAACTCAGTTTACTGCGTCTGAACCAGTATTTCTTTGAGTAACTTTTAGGAAAGTTACAAGAAAGGTATAAGGACCTCTGATATCCACTGACCAAGTTCACACTTGTTTACGTCGTGTCTCATTTGCTTTGCGCGAGAGTGTGTGTGTGTCCCCGTGGTAGACTGAAACACTGTGCACCTTCACCCCCAAATACTTGTATGTCTTTCCTAAGACAGGGCCTAGTTACAATGTAATTTCCAAATCAACAAATTTCACAACAGTATCTAATCCACAGTCTGTATCCAAATTTCATCAACTGCCCCATAATGTCATTTAAGGTTTTTCTCCTAGCATTTAAGAAAAAGGAAATACATCCGAGAGTATATAAAACATAAGGCTAAGTGGACACGGTATGTTCATAAGCCTTTTGTTATATATGTCCACATGTGTACTAACTGGGCTCTAAAACATTGTGACTAGCAAACAAGAAGCTGGAAAACTGCTTAAGGCTGTGGTTCGCCAGCATCCAGCATCGGCATCACCTGTGGGGCTCGTGCAACCACATCAGTGGCCCCACCCCAGAACACGGGAACCAGCTGGCCTGGGATGGGGTCTGACATTCGCACCTCTAACAAGTCCCTGCTGCCACCAATGCTGCTGGTCAGGGGACCCCACTCGGAGAACCACTGCCGTATTTGATTGTCAGACCGGAAGAAGACAGAACAGGTATCACTCTATGGCATTTATGATTTGGGGGTTCAGAAGGGTTAACTGACTTACCAACGGTCACAGAGCCAAGTAACAGAAATAGACTAGAAGCCAGATTAACCCAAACTCTTTCCACTGTCACCTGCCTTGACTACACGCAAAAAAAAAAAAAAAGTAGAGTTCCAAAAGATGGAAAGTTCTGCGATACCACAGGTAAAAACTTTGGTGTAGGCAAACCAGTGCATTTTGGGAGGAGGGGTGAACAGATTTCATGAGGCCCAAACATAAACGTATCTGCATATATAAGTACATAAATTCAATTACGTTCTATGTAATATATAGAATGTTAAATACATGTGAGTGTGTGGGGGGAGGGAGAGAGACCAACCCTGGGCCTATCAAATCAAGTTAAACTCTGATCAGCTGCCCTGTTAGGCCTTGTATCTTTTTCCAAATACCCTCCCCACTGGACTCAGAACTGTTCTCCCGACTTGCTCCACCTCCCTGCTTTGTCCCGCTTCGGCCCTGCGCTACAAAGGCTGCCTCCTCTAGGCAGCCCTCCACCACCCAGGTGGAGCCCTTCAGTGTGGGACCTGGTGAAACGACCACAGCAAGCGAAGGCCTCTAAATGCGCACAGACACCGCCAGCCGGACATCTGCCAATAAATCCACGAAGAGCATTTTAGGACGCAGTTCTGCAACCTGTTCTTAAATGCATGTCTTTTTTCATGAAACATAAATTGTTTACTGCACTTAGGGTGGTAATCACATCCCAAGTGTATAAAATGTCGAATCACTGTGTTGTACACGTGAGACTAATATCATGCGCCAATTATACTTGAATAAAAGATGTTTTCAATTGCTTGACTCATTCTGGAGTGCCCCTTTTAGGAATAACAAGCGACAGCTTTGTCGCCCCACATCCCATCCCCGCTGAGATTTGGTTCAGCCTTAAGGTCTATGGTTTGTGCCACAAACATGGCAAGGACTTGAAAATAAGACTACCGACTACCGGCCAGAATCAACGTCGCAAGAGTGAAATGTCTGGCAAGCAGCGGGCACTCAATACGTGTCTTGTTTGGAGTCTGCTTTAGACAGCACTACCCACGCCAAGTAGTACTGACGCTAACCAACAGCCTTTCCTGCCCGCCCAGCAGTTAAAAACTATAACTGCATAAAGCTCACCGCAATCCTGTAACATTGGGAATAGTTCCCATTTTACAGACGTGGACACCGCGGCCTAGAGTCACACGGGGGAACCAACGCAGGGGCGGAGCAGGGACTCCCCGTTACGCAGCACAGCTGGGAAAGGCAAGATGCAAAGAAGATAAAGCCGGTCCCCGGCCGGCGCTGCCAGGGACCGCATCACTTACCCCACGCCTCCCAGGGTCCGAACTCGCCTAGCAGAAGCCATAACAGCTGCGACTGCTCTCCCAGCCGCCCGAGGCCACAAATCTCCCGCCAACCCACGCCGATTTTATCAGCCAATCCGAGAGCTCCGCATGCGCGTGCGCACCTTCTACGCCCTACCCCCTAGTTTTCCAGCGGCTTGGGCTGTACCCCGTCCCAAAGCGCAAGAGAAAATGCGGCGTGGCATACAACAAAAGGCGGAGCTGGAGTCTGCGCCTTACAACCGGTTGCTGACGGCCCTCTCAAACGCCAAATTTTGCCGAGGTTTCCCTCCCACCGGCGCCCTGTGCCAATTGACCAGGCTCCAACACTCGGAGCCCGGAAGGGGAGGAGCCTGGGCTGAAAAATCATTGGGCGCTCAACCGAGAGGCGGATCCAAATCCCGGGTCTAGGCGCCAGCTGTTTAGGCGCCTGCGCAGTTGTCTAGTGTAATTCAATGCCGACTAGGGAGAATTTGACTTCTGTTTGGCTGCCGTTAACCACTAGCCTCAACTTGGCGTCTTTCTTTATTAACCAATAGAGAGGGCTCTCACCACACCGTAACTAAAAATGAGCTGAAAATGAATCAAAGGCTTCATCCTAGTATCTAAAACTATGAACGTCTTAAAGGAAAACACGAGCAAAAGCATCGTGACATTGGATTTAGCAATGACTTTATGATATTCTGGAGATGGAGAGCAGTGTTACACAACCTTATAGGTTGTGTAACAATGTGAACACATGGGCTTAAGTAGTGCCGCTGAATTATACAGTTAAAAGTGGTTAAAATGCTAAATTTTGATATATATATTGCACCTCAATAGAAAATTGCTAACATATTTCATGCATACAGAAGAAAAAAGCACCTATGTACTCACCACTGGATTAGGAAATAAATCATTATCATTCCTCCCAAGGATACATTTTATCATTCCCATGCTTTTCTACCTGTTATATCCCTCAATGATGTGTTAATTATTGTATATTTCTAAACCTTATGTAAATATTTGGTATGTATTCTACAAGTGCTCTTTCTTACTGAAAGCCATGATTTATCCATATCGATGCATGTAACTGTAGTTCATTCATTTTCATTCTTTGGAATGCGTTATGTCGATATACTGTATTTTATTTACCCCTTCTCCTGGGTATGGGTAGATCAGTTGTTTTGGTTTTTTGCTATTACCACAATGCAGCACTAAACATTTTTGTGGGTGGCTGGCTACACACCTAAGAGTTTCTCCAGGGGTAGACTCAGTAGTAATGTTATCACTTCATCCTTTAAAGGAATTTTCAGCTTTACATGATAGGGGCTAATTTTTACACATTGTTTTGTAAACTACAACTTACACCTCCATTAGCAGTACGTAAAAGTCCCCCTGGCTCGATGTACTTGTTGATACTTAGAATTTGTAACGCTCCCGATTTTTACCTAACTAATGAGCTGAAATAGTATCCTATTGTTTTCTAATCGCATTTCCCTTAAGCGGGACATCTTTTCATTGTTTATAGATCCTTCCTGATTCCTCTTCAGGGAGGTGCCTGTTCACCCCACCCAAGAATCCCTGGGGCAATTGCAAGAGAAGAGGAAAGCACCTTCAAAGAATTGAAGGTTGTTCTCACTGATGGGCTCCTGAAGCTTGAATGTATCGCCCCTAAGAGAGTCAATAGACAGCTTCATTTTTCTGGGAAAGGTTGTAGTCAAACCCTATGTGCTTATGGGTCTGAAAAGACAAGAAGAGGTTCAGGTCTCAGGATGGAAATAAAAACTCAACCCAAACAGGTTTACTGAATAGAGGAATTTATGGACTCATGTCACTGCGAAGTCCAGAGATAGGATAGCTGTCAAGCTCAGTTTGATCTGGAAGCCGCCAGGGTTCTGAATGTGTTTTTGTGGCCTTCTGGCACGCCACCTTTTTCCACAGGCTGATTTCTAACATCCTCACCCTCATCACTTGAATGTGTTGAGCATTTATCATGATGCAGCCATTGTTGTGAGTGCTTAGTCCCTATTAGACCACTTAAC
This sequence comes from Sturnira hondurensis, assembly GCF_014824575.4. Classification (NCBI taxonomy): domain Eukaryota; kingdom Metazoa; phylum Chordata; class Mammalia; order Chiroptera; family Phyllostomidae; genus Sturnira; species Sturnira hondurensis. The sequence goes on from NW_028081271.1 coordinate 5,572,983, forward strand.
CCTTTCATAACCCCCCTACGTGGTTGGCACCATAATCCCACTGTACACATGGGAAGACTAAGGAGCCATCCCACAGGTAGTAGTGGCAGCACCTGGGTTAGATCTTAGGATTCTGGCTCAGAGCTTGCACCTGGCAGCCCTTCCGAGTCACACATCTGAATTCCACCATTCATAGAAATGCCATCTATCAGCATTGCCAGGAAAATGCGTAAGATGTTCTCCAACTGGCCCAGCTTCAGTGACACACCTAGCTGTATCAGGGCCCTCCTGAGAAACAGAACCATTGGGATGTGTACGTCAGTTCCAAGTTTGGGGATTATTAGTTTGATGTTTAAATGAGAACAGAAACAAGACTAATTGTATTTATCTTACAGCATTATCATGAACAAGTAACATGAACAACAATTATCATGAACAATAAGTAGGCGTCTAGATACCCAGAAGGCCTTATTTCCTATGGCCTCTCTGTCTTTTCCCCAGGGAACCCTTCCGTTGAATTTTCTGTTCAGCATGTGTCCACTAGGGGTCAGACGAAGAACAAGGCAGGAGATTTGAAAATGTGTTTGCGGACCAGACCTACTCATTTGCAGATACTGTAAATATTAGCTCAAAGTTCAAGATTAACAAGACTAGATGTCTTCAATGCCCTTGCCTAACTCATTTCCCCCTTCTTGGGCATTTTCCTCTCCCCGAAGTTACCAAATCCATTCCTGTAAGTTTCCCCGAATCCAAAAAGAATGATTTTCTAGTGTGAAAAAGAAAATAATCTACTTCTCAGATTTCCTAACTTTCTCTTTGCACTTTCTACTAACAAATTATTGGGTAGCTGGGAATAAGCCAGTAACCTTGGCAGTTTTCCTCTGGAAGAAACTAAAGTCATTATCTGCTTTAAACAGACCAACTGCTCAACATCTATAATTATGACACAGCAAAACAAACTTGAAGTGTCCCCCACGGGGGCGGGGGGGGGGTGAGGCAAGGGATCAGGACACTGTCACTTGGATGGTCCCTTTCAGAAAAACTAAAATTCAGGACGGACGTCTTGTTTGGTGTCTATTAAAGTTGGAGGGCAGAAAGGTTTTTCCATTGCAGCAAATGGCGGTGACATGAGACAGCTCCCCGTGTCACATGCTTTCTGACAGCTCCCTGGCTCTAGGAAGAGATTGAACTTAATTGCCCTGTAACTAATGTTCTACTTTTTCCAGACCTAACTGGCACTGATCCTACCCAAGCTGAGATCACATGGCAAAAAGTCTGAGCCCCACATCAGGCAGCTGCAGTCACATGTCTCAGATTCCATTCCCAGTACCCTGCAGGGCTGAGAGAGGCTGGTTGGGACTCCTGGCAGGAGTGTTCCAGCAAAACACCAGGCCCTCTCCGGCCAAGGAACAGCTACTTCCACCCTGCATGGGAAGTACTCCTATAACTCAAGTGAGCAGAGGAAATAAAATGAAACGACAGCCCAAAGTAAAATATTTTCCTAAGAAAATAAGGGGGAAAGGGTTTTGGAATGGGATTTCTACAGCAGAGACATGTCTCCAGGATTCTCACCCAAGCTGTGGTTGAAAAGAACTTTCCGGAAAAGTTTCCAATGACCTTGCTCACTCGGACACTACTTTGGGGGCTGATCTTGTTCCGAGAGTCCCGGGCAACTGCTGTCCTTCCTGCAGCGCTCGTTCTGCTCCGCTGAAATCAGACGCTGAGCCTTCTAACACGCTCAGGTCGGACAGGCTTCTCTCTGTAGCCCTGGACGACACAAAAAGCCTTCCGAGGACCCTCTCTAGGAGGAAAGAGCTCCCCCCATTCTCTGGCTGCTGCACCTCCTAGGCTCACTCATACTCCCCTTTGACCTTTGTCACAGCATAAAAAGATCATCGCCACCCTCCCCTCCACCTCACAGCAGGCCTCGGCCATGCTCCACAGTTTCTCTCCTGGGCTTGGAGAATCAAAGAGGGCTTCCTAGAGGAAGTGACAGCTACGATCTAAGTGCAATGCAGGAGTAGGAGGAAGCCAGGCCAGGGTAAGAGACTGCTCCTGGGAGGAGGCATTCGCAAAGTCCCAGCAGTGAGCAAGAGCCAGGAGCATTCTGGGCGCTAGAACAGGTTCAGTGTGGCTCAATGGATTGGGGAATGTGGCGAAGGAGGAGGCTAGGGAGGCGAGCAGGAACCCCCCAGTTCCTTGCAGCATTAGCATCACCTGGGAGCACATTCAAAAGTCAGAGTTTCAGGCCCCGTTCCAGGATTACTGAATGAGAATCTGGATTTTAAGAATCCCCAGGGGACAGGACGCCATAAAGTTTGAGGAGCCCTCTTCTAAGTAGTTCAGGTGTGAGAGCACCAGGAAACCTCTGAAGGATTAAGCAGGGGATCACGTGACAAGACTTGTGACTTAGAAAAATCATTCTTGCAGGAGAGATGGAGGGGGGCGGAGTGAGTGAGTTCCTACAGACAAATACGGGAGACGAGGAGCAGCGGCCCAGTAAGGTCTGTAGAAACAAGGTGCGTAGGACACTGGACAGATGTCAGAGACTACAGGAGATTCAGCAAGCTGGGGGCGCCGCGGCCAACTGGGGCAGCCCTGGGACTTCTCCCACATTTTGGGCCCAGGGACAGGTCAGCGGGCGGGGCGCCGCAGGGAGGAGGGTGGCAGTATCTGGGGTGTGGGAAAGCCAGGCACCCCGAGAAGGTGTTCCTCTGCGTCGTCTGCACACGCTGCCTGACGAAGAATGTGAGCAGACTGGTTTCCCACGCGCTCCAGGTGGGACCTCCGCAGCGTGTGGTGCCTAAGCGGCCCTGCAGCCCGGCCCCGCGGCGCGCCCCTGGCTCGCCCTTCAATCGGGACAAGCCAGGAGAAGCAGGAAGCCTGCCCGGATTTCTACTGGGGAAACGCAGCAGCCCTAATAGTTAGCAAGAAGAGTATCTGTTAGAGAAATCTGACACCCTCCCTCCCCCTCCCCCACTTAAAAATCTCAACAGAAGAGACTGGCTGATAACGTATATGTAAAATACAATTGTGAACACCCCCCCGCCCCGTTTCCAACCAAGAACAGAGCCCCCCTGCACCTGAAGAACAGGGCTGAGGGGCAGAACTCATCTCATGGCACTTCTGTCTGAGCAACACAGTGCGAAGGAGTTAAAAGGCACAGGGAAAAATCTGGATTTCTTTTTATGCAAAATATATGGGTAGTAGGAACTGTGAGTCAATGTCCCACGCACCCATGCTGAGCGAAGAAGTGAATTCCAAACCCACCCAGGTGTGGGCCTCTGCTCCAGGACGCAGGGTGAGAGGACAGCGTGGGTGGCGCATGGGGGTCCCACCTGGTCTGTACCCACAGGTTCCAGCTCACCTGAGCTGGGCAGCGCTGCTGACAGGGCCCGGAGGGTCTGCTCTGTACTGCGAACCTCCCTCTGAAGAGGCCCCTGAGATCAGACTCAATGCCCACCCACTCTATATGTCCACGGAGGGAGCTGGCAGCTGAGGAATGGGGGGAGGGGGGCGCTCCAGTCTGCTCCTCTAACAGACCCACCGCCTTCACCTCTCCAGGTGCTGCCAGGACCTGCTGCCCTCAGCAACCTGCTCCACCCAGCAACCAGGGATGGGCTGGCAGGCTTCTACGCTCACGTGGCTGTGGAAAGAAGCCAGCACTGGAAATCTGGATGGAAACACACAAAGACCAGAATCCGAGACATTGACTCTGCCCTGCCTCATGACGTGACTTTGATGGTGAACAGGTCTATCTGCGGTGCGGGGTTTGGCTGCACCTGAGGCCTGGCTGAAGAAGAAAACCCATCTGATGCAGGGACTGGTGCTGCGGATGATGCTCGGGGCACAGGGCACCGTGCCACGGAGAGGAAGGGACAGCCAAACGGGCGTCCCAGGCCCGGACAGGCCTGGGGGCGGAACATCCAGCTGTGCCCGTTGCCAGGACACGTGAGCCGAGCTCTCTGGGCCTCCATGCTCTCACCCATAGCAAGGACTAACACTTGGGTGGAAGAGAGCAGTTTTCAGGCGCTGTGGGTCTGCTTACATCTCCACCGACGGCTCCCCATTCTCTGTCTCCCAACACCGCCACCCCCCACCCCGTGTTGCAATGGAAGGAGTGCCCTAGGGATGGCCCATCTCTGAACCTGACTGTGGATTTCAACCCTCCTGGCCTCTCACAACAGCAGTCTTCCCCTCTCCCCTGCATTCTCTCTTCCTCCCTTCCAGGACCTTTCTCAAGGGCACACCATGAGATGCTCTAGCATCTCCATCTTAAGAACCTCCACCACCAGCAATCACAGGCAACCTGTCAGCCTCCCACCTCTCCCCAGGCACCAACCTTTCATCTGGTTTCCTCCAGGGTGAGATGTCAGCACAGAGCGGTCCAGCCTTCCCCCTGACTGCCCCGTTCACGCCTCCACTTGCTCCCAGCCGGCTTCTGGTCTCCCTACCCTGTGGGACACTATTGCCAATGTCACCACCCTTGCTGAAGGCAGTGGCCCTTCTCTGTCCCCACCTCAGTCCACCCTTCAGCAGCACTGAGTCCCTCTCTCTCTTCCTGAAACACTTCCCTCTCTCGGCTTCAGGGAGATTGCAGGTTGGTTTCCCACTTCCCTCCACGGCAGGCAATTCTCAGTCTCCCTCGCCAGCTCCCTCTTTAACTTCCGATCACTGTATCAAGGACGCCAGGGCCCTGTTAGGGGCGCTCCTTTACTGCACGCTCCAGGTTCCCTGATCAAGCCCCTTGGCCCGCCAGGGTTGTTGTGAGAAAGAAATGAGAACATAAGTGAAGAATGATTGTCGCGCCCTGCCCACAGTGAGTCCACAGTGCCTGCCGCCATTGCTGCTGCCAGAGTTGATTCCGAGAACTTCCATGGGACCTCATGAACCCGCCACATGGCCGTGACCGGTATGTGTTACACATACGTTCCTGCTAAGATAGAGCAGCTGGTTCTGCCAAAGTGTTGGTCCCTAATGCATCTGAGACCATCAACATCACGGAGAGCAACCATATTTAATTTCTGAGAAGCCATGAACCCAAACTAAATGTCTGTGAAGTAGTATTAGCCTTGCTGTGACAAAGAAAAACCCTTAGGTATCAAAACCACATGCACTGAAGCTGCCCCCAGAACAATCCAATGACGTTTTGTCCGAAAGTTCACTGCCAAAGGCAAACAAGAAACACCCACAGCATGAGGCTGAGAGCTCAGTGTCTAAAACCAGGCTTCCCGACTCCCAAGTCTCTCCGGCACATGACATAGATCCAATTGTTGGTGTGAGGCAATTGCCTCATCTGTAAAATGGGGACAATGGCTGCACTTGGCTTGAAGGCTTATAAACATCAAACAGGTCATCTGTGTAAAACGCTAGGAACAGTGCCTGGCATGTAGCGGCACTGCACGCGTTTCAGTCACTAGTATTATTCCAAGTAACATAAAACTTGAGAGTGGGGCAAAAGTACGTAACTACCAAGTGCCAAGTATGCTTTGAAACGAGCCGTATTTCTGAGTTCTTGCAGGGAGGGGCGGGAACAGCCAGGGGGACAGCAGGGTGACTGCACCGCGCCCCAAGGTGGGGGGCCCGTGAAGACACTGTGCTCAGTGCAACGAGCCAGTCCCCAGAGGACAAAGGCAGGATGAGTCCATTTGCCTCAGTTTCAGGTCTTCAAGGTACACGGGCTCTGGATGGACAGCGGTGACAGCCATGCAGCAGAGGGGACCTCCTCAATGCCACTCAGCTGTGTACTTAAAAATGAATGAGACAGTAAATGCTGTGTGTATTTTACAATAACTCTTCAAAAGGAAAAAAAACAGTATGTGTATCATCTTCATTCCAAAGAGGAGTTTGGTTCAAAATTTCCAGGTATTTATTCAAACAAGACTTATTTAGCGAACACTTACTGGTTTCCAAGCACTGTGTTCTGTGCTAAGAGAGGGAAAAGGAAAGGGAATAGGGAAAGAAAGGAAGAGGAAGGTGAGACAAGGCAGGATGAGGCCTTAAGAGCTCAGATGAAGAGGCAGGACAGGCTAGGGGCCAAACCAAACCCAGGAGGGAGGGGCCAGAGGGAGGGAGAAGGGCTTAAACACAAGAGATTATATAAGGAGTTGGAGGTTGTGTAATTAACACCAATGGAAGAGAAAACCTTTAAAACGACAGCGTGGGATGAGGAGGGAGGGAAAGAAACAGAAAAAGGGGGCTGCTCTCTTAGCCTGTTTCTAAATCAGTGAGAGGAGTAAGAGACTGACTAAAATAGAATACAACCCACCACAGAGCCACCAAGTATAGCCATTCCCCGCCCCCTGCCCCGAAACGTACCGTGGTTTTCCAGCAAAGAATGTGCATTTTCAAGAAAATCTCTATTATTCCCACCGTGACTTTCTTCCGCACAACCCAGCAGGGCTGCGGCGGGGGAGCCTGAGAACGTGACTGCATTGCAGGAAGAGGCTGGGGAAGGAGGTACAGTGGGCGCGTCCACGCCCGAGGCCCAGGGCCACGCCAGCCCGAGGCTGGGGTGCGTCTATAGCTGCCTTGTTGTCACTCGTGGCCTGAAAACAGAGGCTCCACTCGCTTGAAATGCAGAAATATTTATTTTGGTTTCCTTCATTGTTTTTGGAAATTCTGTTTTGGTTTATAAAACATAGAAAGAGCCAACACTTAAAGCAAACATTCAAACCCCCAATGTGACAAATCACGGACTTTTTGTGCAGTGAAGAACACACGAAGTTAGGCTACTGAACAGTGTTACTACCGTGATGCTTCTCGAGTGCAAACCCTGTGTCGTGTAATGCGTGTGCTCTCACACACTCAGAAACGACCGCTTCCCACGCGGCGCGATTCAGTCGCATGTGACGAAGGCTTGTCGTCGAGTGAAGAGCTGCTAATTTCCCAAATTAACTGAAAAAAAAAAATCCCTGGGGAAGTTAACCCGAGGAAACGAGTTTTCCAGATTTCTACACCCTAGAATTTTGGCTTGTGCAACACATTTCACAGAAATCAGGTAGCATGACGACAGGGAGCATTTGTTTATTACTGTCCGTTCCCACAGGTACCCAAGTCTATCTACCCCCTCCACGTTACCAAAGACATGCCTTGCCTGAGAGGTCATTCTGGGGGAAAGGCCAGCTAATCACAACGTGAACTTTGGATATGAAAACCACATTAAAAACTTGTTGGCCATCACAGACAGAGGGACGGTTCAGTGATGATGGTGGACAGATATGCAGGCATCACAGTTGAGCACGGTCGTTCCGGGTAATTAGTTCTTTCTGGAAATGCTAGCCTTCACTGCGGAGTCTCAGGCCGATTTCTTTCCATGAGCCCTGGGCAGAGGGTGCTCCGGGGGCCTTTGCTGCATGGGCGCCAGAACCCACTTGCCCCGGCAAGGGACTGCTCATCCGAGACTTGTCATCCACACTGTCCTGGCCTGGCCTGGCCTTCGATCCTCTGGGGACCTTCTGATCCACAGGGAGATGCGGGGATTGTGAAGACGTACAGGGTTCATCGGCCTTCATCAGAAGAGGGGTGAGAGTGTGTGTGAGATGGGGAAGGGAAGGTGACGGGGGTCAAGAAAAACGTCTCTGGTCCACTTGTGACTCTCTCCAGAGGGGACAGTTGCTCAGAAGGGACAGTTTCCTTCTGGCGCACTGGACTCCTCAGAGCAGCAGGTCTCTCAGGAAGAGCAAAGTCTCAATTCCTTGGTTAGAGAAAGAGGGAGACAGAAGTTTTCACATCCGCCTTTTAAACTAAGGAAGTCGAGAATAACTTAGCACATTTGTAGTTTCCCCTTAATTTTTAAGGCTCAATTTGGAAATTATGTATCACCATATATATACGGTCTGCCACTCGAGGTGACTGTAAGGCAGTGTCCTATTTCCTCTAATGTTCCTATGACAAGAACCTCAAGTGCACGAGTCAGGCATGGACAGTCCTCCCCTTCCACATGCTCGCTGTCGTCAAAGTCACCAACATGAAGGCCACCAGTAGAAGAAGATCATGGAGGTGTGTGGTTTCTTCTGAGCTTTCTTCCTCCCGTTAAACTTTGATGGTAGAATAAAGTTCATCTATCTGTGACCGGAAATAATTCCGAAGCTCCGGCCTTTTAGCCTTCATTGTTGGGGTCAGAAGGCCGTTCTCGACGGAGAATAATTCAGTGCAGAGATAAATGCCTTTGACCTGCAAATACACAAGGCTATTTAGGAGGAGAGGGGACAGCAGAAATCTGGGTCTAAAGAGCCACCCAAGGGGGTAAAGACCCGCACGCTGCCAAACCGTCCTCTGACCTCTGGCCCGGCCACACTCTCTCTCTATGAGGACGGTGGCTTATTCTCAGGTTAAAGAACTCCCCACCACCCCACCACCCTGGCACCAACCCACGCCATTATTCATCCCTCACGATTTCTTTAGGTTATCTTCTGTAGGTTATATTCTTTATCTACTCATAAAGAATCTTCAAGTCAGAAACTTGTCCTACAAGAATTCATGTACTTTTATGAAAGTCTTACCTGTTCAAAGGCTTTCAGTCCGGACTCCTTCCCAATTCTCACCATGTCTTCCAGAACAGCTTTTCTGACATCCTAGGAAGAGAAACGAGAGACTTCCTGGGTTGGAGGTCCCTGCGCTGGGCACTCGACACCGCGGGGAGACGCGGAGGGAGACGCGGAGGGAGCCCGCGAGCTCCCGCACCCACCTTGTTCCGGCACAGCTCTTCGAAGGACCCTTCCAGCCCTCTCTTCCGGGCCCAGTGACCCAGTGTCTCGATGTCGGGGACCACGATTGCTATGAGAAATGACTTTAACACAGACAAGTCAGTGACTACATGGCTCGGCCCAGGTGTTCTACAGGGTGGTCCTGTATGAGTCTGCACCGAGACCCCTGGAGAAGCTGGTAAAAGTTACAGACCCTCTCTCTAGGACACACTGCAGGCCTGGGGGCCCACTGAGCCCAGGGTAAGAACCCCTGGCTCTAAAATAGTGACAGCGTCAGGAACTTTATAGTAAGTGTCTTAAGAACCACTGGGAATCAAAATCGAAAAAAACCCCAAACCCCAATTTTTATTTGATTTTGTGTATACATTCAAAAAATAAAACAGGCTCAAATTAGGAAATAGGATGGCAGAGAACAGGGAAATAAATAAAAATCAGAGGCATAGTAAGAGTCTAGGTCGAAGAAAAACAGGCGCACCCCCTTAAAAGAAAATCTTCTAAAGTCACTTAGAAACCTCAAGGTTTAGGGCACGATGACCCCTCAGGGAACCAGGCCTCTTTGCTCCCTTGTCACACCACTGGTCCAGTGTTTTGGCAAACAGACGTTTCACTACAATATCGCTCTCGGTTTTCAACTTGATGTTGGCTCACAGCCACCATTTGCTCGAAGATGATTGAGGACGCATATCATAACTATGTTGGGTTTAATATGTTTGAAAATTCTAAACTTTCTTGTGATCCACATGTCGATATCGTCCCTCATCATTAAATTAGAAGCATATCTTTGCCCACTCCTGGATGTCTTCCACCCTGCCCCTCTTGGTATGTCACGTCACTCTGGGTAAAATAAAAATGTGGAAATGAGAGAGAAAAAACTTCTCTGAATAAGAAGCGCCCAACAGCAAAAGCCAATAATGCCTGCTTCACATTCTAGCAGTCAGACGAGAAAGTCACTTCACAGTCATTGCAAACTTGTCACTGGAGACCGGCACTTGCCACACCTGCCCTTAGAGCTCCCAGCTCAGAAAGCACCTACCTGCAAGCTCTCTCCGTGGACAAACACCTGTGCAACAGGTTCACTTCGCTGGTAGACATTTTCGATCTTTTCAGGTGCTATGTACTCTCCTTGTGCCAGTTTAAATAGGTGCTTTTTCCTGTCGATGATCTTCAAGGTGCCGTTCTGTTCATCAGAGAGGGGGGCTGTGAGTGGGCCATGGCGGGCTTCCACCTAGGCTCAATCACACCCAGCACAGGGCATTTGACTCACTTAGTCCTCAGGGCTTCGGGCAAAGTCTGCTATCACCCCATTTTACAGAGAGGAAAACTAAGGCTTGGAGAATTGAGTAACTTGCCCGGGGCCATTGAGCCAAGTAGGGACACAGAGGAGGGATTGGAGCCCATCCTCATTCCCCTTCCCCCCGTGTCAGCCCACTGGCAGCTTTTTGCCTGCTGCGTTCAGCGTGGCTTCGCGCACACGGCCTCACACCCGAGTCAGGGACACACACACCGCCTCTGCAGTGGAGTTCAGTTCCAGGAGAGCAGAGACACAGACTCACCCACCCCCGGTGCCCCAGGGGCTCAGCAAACCTTTACAAGCCCCAGGCAGGGTTTCCATGGCTTTATTAGGGCCTCAGGGCCGGGAAGGGAGGGGGAGCTCCTGGATCTCGGGGAAGAGTCGATCAAGTGCCCACGTAGGAACAGTGGGGACACCAGACGCTCTGGCCCAGACCTGCCAAGTGCCAGTAACGCCCACCAGACCTTCAACCTGTCCCGACCCTGGCGTCAACGTCATGCTCCCAAAAAGCGTCTGTTGGAAACCTCCTAGGCGCTCTCACTCGCACCTGTTCTCCATTCTTCACAGGAGAGACTGCGGTCCTGAGAGGTTGTGAGCTGTGCTCGCGGAGCCAGAATGAGAATGGACACTTAATCCCTCTTGAACCTGGGACAGGGACTTAGTTTGTTTCTAAATAGCTTGGATATTCTGAAGTCTGAATTAATTAGGGGGCCATTTTCAAATCAATAAAAATTTCATGGTGTTAAGCACCTTAAATTTATAAGAATCAAACAATATGCAATAATAAAAATTACATTAGGCATTTGGCCCTGACTTGTGTGGCTCAGTGGTTCGGGTGCAAACTGAAAGGTCGCCAGTTCAATTCCTGGTCAGGGCACATGCCTGGGTTACAGGCCAGGTCCCTGGTTGGGGATGTGCAAGAAGTAACTGATCGATGTTTCTCTCTCACACTGATGTTTCTCTTTCTCCCTCCCTTCCCCTCTCTCTAAAAATAAATAAATGAAATCTTTCAAAAAATATGTAAGGCACTTTAGTGCTTGCAATCAACACAGCAACGACTTTCAAAAGCAGTGGCTGTTACCACAGCGAGCACAATTGGCCGGCTCTCTGGGCACCACTTCTCGCCCGAGCCTCCCACTCCTAGGATAGCTTCTGGAATTGCTGTTCCGTCAGTGGTTCTGAGGCTAAATCGGAAGGAGCTGATCCCATCGGTGAAGTGTCTGCCCTGTTTTCACCGGACGACAAACCTAAGGAACTCGCGCAGCAGACCGCTGCCCACCCCCTTGCCTGGCAGCCCGCACTGCAGCCCCACGCCCACTTCGCTGCGACCTCCACGTCGCGGCGCACTGTCGACGTCTGAAAAGCCGCAGTCTCTGTGGACCTTACACAGGAAGCGGCAACTAGAATGGATGTCAAACATCAAAACAAAACATTTCTGCCACAGGTAACGAGAGAACCCCCTGCAGGGGCAGGCCTGTGCCCGGCAGGAAACAGAGGCATCCACACCAGCCGCTGGGCAAGGACAGAGAGAGACACAAAAGGCGGGGCCACGGCCCCGTGGCAGGGGCCGGGCGGTGGGAGGCCGCGTCCCCGCAGTGCGGCGAGGAGCCCGTGCGACTTACTGGCAGCCATTTCCCAATGTCCCCCGTGTGCAGCCATCCGTCTTTGTCCAGAGCTTCCGCCGTCTTTGCTGGGTCCTTCAAATAGCCTTGGAACACGTTTGGCCCTTTCACACACACCTGAGGCAAAAGAAGGAGGCGGGCGGGTGCAGTCAGAAGGCACAGCTTCCCGCTGCCAGGCAAGAGGCACCAGCCTGGTGGCCAGCGCTCCCCTGCGGGGTGGCGATCCGAGAGCTGCTCAGAGAGGCGCTCCTGAGAGTCTGCATCACAGGGAGAAAAACATCTTCCCCCCTTTTTTTGTAGCTACATGAGGTGACAGACGTTAGCTACATTCACTGTGGGACCCTTTTGCAGGACGTGTAAGTTCAGTCATGACTCTGGGTGTGCACTTTGAACTTCTACTGAGCTGTGTGCCAATGACACCTCGAGAACACCGGGGTGTGGGGGTGGCTCGAGGTACCGCTCCAACCTGCTGGAGAGCCCCAGAGGCACCGAAATCCCTTTGAAGTAACTAGACTCTCCTCCCACTAGCAGGGGCTCACTGATAAGCAGGCATCGGGGCAACAAGCAGACAGGAGCTCTGCCCCGGGCCCAGGCCGCTGGCGCCTTGCACCATCTTGGGCCCCAGTCCCTACCATGTCTGGCAGAAAAGGGAGGCATCAGCGGCCCCGTCCAACACTCGCTCTGGGGGCTGAATATAAATGTACTTGAAAAAAGAAGCTTGTCTGACTGCAGGATCACTGGCAAAATGCAGCTCGGGGGCCCAAAGGCTTTACGTGAGGCTGCGCTGGGGAACGCACAGCGCTTGTCGGCAGCGTTAGAGGAAGGTGGGGATGGGGAACGCCGGGACCCCACTCACCTCCCCCTCGCCCTTCGCAGCCAGGTAGTTCATTTCTTCCACGTCAACCAGTTTTATCCAATTGCAAGGCATGGGGGCCCCGACGTGGCCTGTATGTGGAAGCAAAGAACAGTTATTCGTGATGGGACTGTACTGTCCTTGGGCCGCATTATTTCTATCACCAATAAGCCTGCTCATGGGAAGAACCACTATACAACAACTGGTGGTTTCTGCAGTGGGAGAGAGTCTCCCTCCGGCAAATTCATGTAGAGAGTTGATGCCTAGAACAGACACAGAAACATCCAAAAGTCTCCCAGGGGCCTTTCCCACGTTCGATGCTCTCAGTTACCTGTCAAAGTATACACGGCGTGGCTGCTGGCTTTAAGGGCTTCCACAAACGCCTGGAAGCAAGCCTTCTCCGGGCGCTTCCCTGGCCCCTCTGGTGTGGTGGCCACTGCCCATGCTTTGCCACCTCACCTTGGGACAGGCTTCTGCGTGTCCCCACTCTCTGTAAGAGGGCACAGGCAGCTGTGGCAGGTCTTGCTTTATTCCCACCTACCCCCTGGTCAGAATGGATGACCGTGTTTCATGCTGAAGTTCATGAAGACAAGACGATGCTTCTTTCTACAGATAACTTAGTTGTCTTGCCAAAATGGTCTTAGGGTTAGGTTCGCTTCCCAAGGCAAAGCCAACAGGAATGAGGTATGTTGCAAAAGCATCACAAATAATTCTTCCTCCGTTTTAATAAGTTCAGCTTAAAGAGATCCCTGTTCTAAAGTCCTCAGCTGGTAAGGAACCAGGGGTTAAAAATTAAACACGATGAAAAAGGTTCACAGACCGTTAGTGCCAGTCTCAGCAGAATTACACTATTGGTTCACGCTAGGTACTGCACGTCTATGTTGCTACACGGTGCTCACACTTACAAAGCACCAAATAAACCAGGGGACTGAGTTATCACAGTGTGGGATGCGCCCGCATGGTACAGAGGAGAGCAGGAAGCTTCGCACTCAGACCTGGGCTGGGACTCTGGCTCCCAAGGCAATGCTGTGCCAATTCTTATGCATCATTCCCCGTGCCTTTCAGCCCACAGCCAATCACGTCCTCGGGAGATAACAGGATTCATCTCATGGGGATGTCGCTGGGACGAAGTACACGTCATGTACACTTTAAGTCCCTAACAAGGAACCTCATCCATGACAGGTACTCATCCAATTATTTTGATATCTGTCTCCATTTTGTCTTTTTAGGAAAAAGGATCTGCATTTATTTTTCTCTGTAGTCTCAACATCCAGCATAGCACACAGTATACATTTAATTAAAATTTACCAGCAGATCAGTGGACCCCAAAGCTCGGTTGGGGCAAACGTCCTGAAGTGGGTGTAAAGGCGTCATCTCTTACAGCCATCACCCTCAGGGTCTGTGGCGGTCTCTACTGCCACCCAGCTTTACGGTCAGAGCCTCAAAACCATGTCCCAACCTGCCACGTTGTCCACGTGGCTCCCTGATTTACAAGACTGGGTACCCCAAGGCCTAATCATCTGAGACATAGCCCTTGTTGAAGTTGGCTAATGAACCAGTGCATGACCAACCCAATTCCAGTCTGAATGACAGATGTCCATAGGACTGTCCCACCGACCAACTGTACCTGCTGTCCAGTCTCCGGGCACGGTCAGGGAACAGCCAGCCGAGCACTCGGTCTGCCCGTAGCCTTCGTAGAACTGGGTCACCAAGAGATGAAATGGCCTTAGAAAGGGGACGCCTTTGCTGCAAGTGCACAACCGAGTTCCTCCAGCTTCTGAGTGAGGGCCCACTATAGAGGAACCTCCTCCCAAACTTCGTTTGGTAAATCTGTCCGATACCACACCCTGCTTCATCACAGCACCCAAACACTCTCGCCCTCGCACCAAGCCCAGCTCATTCGTGTCCGTTCGCTACTTCACATCCTGCAGATGCGCGAGGGAGAACGCTGGCACGGGGGAGGGTCCGCTGCACCCGAGCTGCCCGGGAAGGCTCCGTCCCCACAGGCCCTGTTGCCAAGTGGGCTCTGCTAACTAAGACAGGTTCTCTGCGTGTTGTGTGCGTTGGCCATCACTTATAACCCACCCGGCCCCTCCTGCCTGAGTCTAAAGGCAGGATCTGCGCCCTTCCTTCGAGGACACGATGCAGTGGTGGGCACACACACGTTCCCCCCGCCAGGGGTCAAAATAGACAAGCTTCCTTCTCTAAGCAACCTAGAAATAACATGGTCTCCTGAAGAAAGACAAGAGACACACGGGGAGCATCAGAGTGGCTTTTGGAAAGCAGGCCCCGGGCATGACAACGTCTGGGATGGCCAAGGGCCAGGGAGCCGGCTCACCTGGCAGCCAAGTGCAGCCCGCAGGAAGGTCAGTACTGTGGCAGAGACAGGTGCGGCTCCTGTGATCATCAGCCTGACCTTCCCTCCCAGGCTCGACTTAGAGGACAGGAGGGGAAAGAAGGAGAGAAGAAGGAGGGTTAAATGGCTGGAAGTCAGTGGGCTCCTCAAAGATACTTTCTTGGCACCGCACTCCCCAACCCCCAGCTCCTTCTCTGCACACCGCCCAGGACTCACTGATGCCCAAGAACTCACAGGCGTCCATGAGAGGAACGCCCGGCCAGATTGTGTTTCTGTTCTGCCTGAGACCCTACCATTCGCTCTAAACCCGTACGAAAATCACCCAGCACCTCTACTTGCCGGGGTCTTAAGGGATTAGAACAAGGGTGCAGTGGATTTGTGGCAACTACCACACTTCTTGCATTTTTTTAGACTAGTATATTATTCTTTACCACTCACGCCCAAAAAGTTACCTCGAGAGTGATATTCGTGCTCCAGAAAAATAAAACCAAACGGAGAATAAGAAAGGTTACAGTATCCTGATTTCTTTCGGCCCTCAAGAACTACAATATTGTTCTGAAGTATTTTGGATCCTGAGATTTATGGGATGGCTTTGTCCCTAACTTTTAGAAATGTGCCCGAATTAATACAACTGTGTCTTTCTCTCTCTCGTCTGCACACGTCTCTGTTAAAAGAGCCTGCAGAGAAAACCTGAGACCCCGGTTAGCTCGCGTGACAGCCAACAGTGCTGCCACCTGTATTTTGCGGAAGATGAGCTTGTCCCACAGGCTGTTGTTTCTAATGACGCCGCTGCGCAGCTCTGCTTCTTTCCTCTTGGAGGCGAAGTCCAACAGCCAGCGCTTCAGTGTGGTGTTTGCCTGTCCGAAAATCTACCAAGTGGAGACACGAAAAGGTTCCACAGTTACTAAGATGGCTCGAGTCAGGAAGAGAGGTAGTGACAAGTACTGGGAAAGATGTGGGGATGCTGGAACCCCCCGCCCTGTTCGTAGAAACGTCGTTACATGGCCTGGCTTTAGAAAACACACAGGGTTACAACGCGCAGCAGTTCCGCTCCCAGGTGTCTGCCCAAGAGAGATGAAGGCAGGGGTCCACGCAGAAAACTCGGCGGCGTATTTACAGTAGCCAAACAGTGGGAACAACTCAAGTGCCCATTGATGGATGACTGGAGGAATGAAAGGTGTTCCACCTATACCACGGAATACTGTCTGGCTATTCTAAGGAATGAAGTACACCTGGCTGGTGTAGCTCAGTGGACTGAGCACAGGCCTGTGAGCCATTGTCACCGGTTCAATTCCCAGGCAGGGCACGTGCCTGGGTTGCTGGCCAGGTTCCTGGTGAGGGGTGTGCAAAAGACAACCACACATTGATGTTTCTCTCCCTTTCTTTCTCTATCCCTTCCCCTCTCTCTAAAAATAAATAAAATCTTTTTTAAAAAAAAGAAATGAAGTACAGCTACACTCTACAACATCGAAGAACCTTGAAAACATGTTAAGTGAAAGAAGCTAGAGACAAAAGAACACATATTGCATAACTCCATTGGTGGCCAAGTCCAGGACAGGCAGATCTATAGATTCAAAAAGTAGATGATTTTTGCTTAGTGGTGGAGGTGAGGATCGGGGTGGGGATGACAGCTAAAGGGAAGGTCAAGGGCTCCTTCTGAGGGGACAAACACGTTCTAGAATGAACTGTATAGATGGTTGTAGAATTCTGAGAATGTACTGAAAACCTCTGCATCGTACACTTTAGTGAGCACCTTCATTGTATGGAATGTGAATTATATTTCAATAGAGCAGTTCTTATAAGTTTTTTTCTAAAAGAACCATTAAAAAATGAGTAAGTTCTCACAGATGAAAGAAGGCACGCCTGCAATTAAAGAGCACTGAATGCCCCATCCAGGTTCACTGGGGGACACTCACAGCACACGCAGCCCTGGCCCTGGCCCTGGCCCCACAGTCCACGCTGGGATGGCCTCTCAGAGTGGGAGCCTGCACAGTCCTTGCTTTAAGGTAGGCACTTCTCGCAAGGTGGCTAAGTGAGGAACACTTCACATGTGCATGGAGCTTTCCAATTTCTAAAACAATTTCATAGTTATCCTTCTCATGTGAGCAAGGAGCAGCTTCATGAGACACTCAGCAGTCCCTTGTACAGATGAGAAAACAGAGGCTCAAAGAGTTAATAGAAGACGTTCCTGGCTGCTGTGGCTCAGTGGATTCAGCACCAGCCTGTAAACCAAAAGGTCGCCGGTTTGATTCCCAGTCAGGGCACAGGCCTCAGTTGGGGGCCAGGTCTCCAGTTTGGGCATGAGATGGGTAACCAATCAGTATTTCTCTCACACATCAATGTTTCTCTCCCTCTCTGTCTCCCTCCCTTCCGCTCTCTCCAAAAATGAATCCATAAAACCTTTTAAGAAAACCACCTCCACCTCACACCTGCATTGTCCCTCTGGGGTAAGTGCCTGTGTGTTTTCTCTCGTAATCCTTAGCAGCACCCCTGTGAGGTGACTGTACTCAGTGTCACAGCACTGTGGCCTGCAGCTCTGCGGGATAAGGAGGACTGTCCGGGTCATGCAGAAGGCCCTGCCTGAGTCAAAGCCGACTGGGACTTGAGGCCCAGCACTGTGCCCTCTCCGTGGTGGTGCCCGGGACTCACTCGGTCAAACATCCGGTTCAGCAGTCTCGGGACCACAGGGAAGATGGTGGGTTGAAGCGCCTTGAGGTCATCCATGAGCAGCCTGATATCTCCTTGGAAAAATCCTATCTTAGCTCCATGACACAGCATCACACACTAGGGAGGTAAACACACACGACCAGCATTTCAGCACTGCAGCAAGGGTCACCCAGCACAAAGACAAATAAGGCCTCTGTGTTAGCATTTCAGAGCCATTGCTAGAGATCTTAAAGTTGCTAAATGTAGGCAGCTTAAAAAAATTGTTCTCGCATTCTTCGGTCACTGTACCCTGGCCATGAACCAGGGTATGTTGGTTCTGGTGAGGATCACAGAGGTTCTGCTATTTTAGCTTCATGATAAATAATCTGTCGACTGAATGACATGGTATTATATAATCCAAATATTTTTAGTCTTCCAGAAACTTTAGGTCTAATTTATTCTCAAAACAAAAACTTAGCTACTTACCCACAGTCCTAGCTTATCAAAGCCTCATTTTCTTTTACTTGAATCTAACTAAAAATTTCTAAAAAACCATGGAATATGTTGCGGCTGAAATACCAATGGCATCTCACACCAGCACGGCTTGTCATTCAGCTGTATTCTATTGCATGACTTTTCTCCACTGGAGGCCAACTGTACTGGCAAGCCCCATGGACCTGGCAAACAATCTGCCTCTTCTAAATTTCAAAAAGAAAGATTCAGCCCTGGCCGCGTGGTGCGGTTGGTTGGTGCGTCCGCCCATATGCTCAGTGGCTGCGGGTTTGATCCTCAGCTGGGCACACACAGGAGGCAACCGCTCGATGCCTCTCTCTCACATACACGTTTCTTTCTCTCTCTTTCCCTCCCTCTCGCTCTGAAAGCCAATAACCATATCCTCGAGTGAGGATTAAAAACAAAAAAAGATTCAGAGGATGCTGCAACGAGAGTGAACGTAGTCTCAGGCCAGGAAGCAGAAACCGCTAGAAAGGCACCCCGGGGTTCACTGTTTAAACACGAACGCTCAGAAGGCTTTTCTCACTGTGGCCAGGCTCCCAGGCGTGCTTCCAAACCTACCGCCAGGGACATACGACCCATTGTCGTCTCATTTGACATCACCTGATAAGCTCACAAGCTCTTCTGAGGTGTGCGGGAAGCACAAGGAACAGACAGAAGATGGGATCTCATGATCCCTGGTCCTTAAGGGATGAACAAGTCCTATGGGGCAGCAGGCAGCCCATCAGAGGGTGGACCCTCCATCAATCACCTTTCTGTGGCCAACACCTAGTGCAGGGCGTGGCATGTGGGTGGTGCTCAATAACCGTTTCTAAGTGAGTGAACGGTGCTCACTTTTCCTGTAAGTCTACAATCCAGAATTGTCCGGGAGGGGACAAAAGTGGTTCTCGGCCGGTTTCCAAACTAGGCAGGCACGCAGCTGGGCATGGCGAGCCTGGGCGAAGGTTAGCTCCAGACCACCCTGCCTTTCTAAGGTCACTTAGAATTTTGGTGAGAGAATTAGTCTTCAGCCCACACGGGCATTTACGAACAAACACAGTAAAAAAAGAGAGACTTCTCACAGAGCAGAAGCCTCCCTAGGGCTCTATCAGATGGTAGTGCTGACATTTCTACTTTTACAGTTAATCTTTCTGGAATCATGTCCGCAGGCATATCATTCAAAAGCCCAAGCTTCTAATTTTAAAGTGAATGACTGAAGTTCAAGTATCCAGACCCAGAAGAAAAGTGGCATTCCGGCAAACAATTAGCCCTATTTCTAACCCGGGACTCAGCAGGCACCGAGGACCGGCTGCCAGTGTGCACGTCAGACTTACCAGCAGGAGCTGTTCAAACATGTGTGCAAGTGGCAAGAACGAAATGTGTGTGTCACTGTCATTCAGGACAATCGCTTTCTGTAAAACACAACAACTTAGAGCACAGACAAACAAGCAGGTGAGAAACACACAACACGATGCCTTACCTCGACAACCATTTCAAACATATGGGCAAGAGGCAAGAAAGAGATCAGCACATCATCTGGGGAGGGGTTGACAATGTTCTGCAATCGAAGACACCAGTAAGGCGGAGAGGTGTTAAGATCCCAGAAGTTTTCTGCTTTCTTTTAGAGCACACGACACCTGAACACCACCTGAACACCGAGGGGAAATGGCCCGGGCTCGTGATCTGCCCTCGTTTGTCACCAAGGGGCGAGATACAGAGCAATACTTCAGTCACTCAGATAGAGTGGAGGTCATTTCCAATGACAGAGTAAGTGCGCCTGGCACGCTCATCAGAAAAGAGGAAAACTTTGCCCAGATTGGGATGCTAAAGTTTCGTGTGCTCTAATCGTTTATTATTTCAGAATGGTAGTCCCCCACCACCCAGCCAGCTCCGTTCCACCCAGAGGTCGGAAACCTGAGACCCAGCCCACAGCAAGACAGCATTTCAGGTTGTGAGGGAAAGAGGGCGAGGAGGTGAGAAACGCTGGATTTCCAAGCTCCTTTCATCCATAGTGCAGTGCATGTGGGGGAGTTCAGTCTGATCAACACCGTTGCCATAAAGGTCTCCTTTGCCTATGGAAAACAGCTCCATTGGTCTGACACAAGCCCTGATCTGGCACTAAGGGGTTTGCTGCAATAGGTCTCTATCTGGATGAAGTCTGGACGTCTGGCTTCCATTCCATGGCTCTGGAGGGGCTTTACTTATGGCCAAGCCCAGCGAGGGTTTGCATGGAGTGTTCATGTCATTCACATAAAGGGTTCTGGCCCCAACGGGGGTTGCCAACAGCAGCTGCTTCACACCAATCAGGAGATGAAGGCACTGTCAGTTGCCTGGGGGGGCACCCATTTCTGAACCCTGCCGCCCCTCCCCAAAGCCGGCAGTCCTTCCTAATGATGTGATCATGAGGGAGAGCCCCTGGCCTGAACCCCTGGCCTGAACCTCCTCCTCCTCTGCAGGAGTCCCAGAAGCATCTGAAGCGTCAGTCCCAGTGGCCTGAACAGGCCGTAATCCGGGGTTAATTTTACAGAAGTATGACCTGCATTCCAGCTGGTACGTCGCCGTGGCAAATGTTTATAGAATGAGAAATCAGACTTGATAGTATCTACGGTTTTCAACTACCTGATTTAGCCTAACAAATAGTATGCGTTAGCATGGTTAGAAATTTCACCAAGTTGCAAATGCCTCCAGTAATATAACATTTTAAACAAAGCTCTAGAATCGTTTGCCTCAATGAGCTACTGATGCATTTTTAGTTTTCTTTGAAAGCCAATTAGAAAATTAAAATTTTCCTTCGGAGAGGTACTAACTGCTGACTTCCATTTGGGAAGTATACTCCCAGAGAGGCATTTGGGACTCAGAGTGGGAGCAGGAGCGAGAGTGAGACGGCCCTTCTGCAGCCCCCAGACAGGCCCGCTCTCCAAGCCCAGGAAGCACAGGTTCCCTCCAGAAACAGACCCTGCCCAGAGATGGAGGTAGCAAGTTATGCAGCATGTGGGAAGGCTCTGAGAGAAGGCATTATACTGCTCAGTGGTAACCCCCTCAAAGCAAGTTTGAAACATACCCTCGGCATCAGGGACTGAATCGCGTCGCCCCCACCCTTCCATCCACACGGAGAAGCTCTAAGGCAGCTTGGCCACATTTGGAGATGGGGCCTTCCAAGAGGTAACTGAGGTTAAGTGAGGTCATAAGGGTGGGGCCCTGATCCAGAATGGCTGGTGTCCTTGTAAGAAGAGGAGATGCTGGAAATTTCTCTCATTCTCCTTTTGCACGGGAGGAAAGGCCAGGTGAGGCATGGTGAGGCATGGTGAGGCATGGTGAGGCATGGTGAGGCATGGTGAGGCCAGGTGAGGCATGGTGAGGCATGGTGAGGCATGGTGAGGCATGGTGAGAAGGTGGCCATCTACAAGCCAGGGAGAGAGCCCTCACCAGAAACTGAGTTTGTGGGCTCCCTGACCATGGACGTCTAGCCTCCAGAACTCCGAGAAAAATCCATGTCTGTCATTTAAGCCACTCGGTCTGTGCTCTTTTGCCACGGCAGCCCAGGCTGACTAAGACACTTGGGTAGCAACTGAAGTCTGAGGCTTTTAGTCCTTCTCATCAAAGGGAAGTCAAGCCGACCATAATAAATAATAATAATTCAAAAGCCTTCAGCAGCATTTAACATTTCCTTGTCAACGTAAAGAAATTACTTTTCGCACACAGGAATAGTAGGGAAAAGCACAAGAGAGTCAGTTTTTCTCTGGCCTCTCCTGACCAAAGTTGTGCTACATTCTAGCTGCCGACGGTCGGAATGACCAGAGCCAGGGCTGGAGAGCGGGCCCACAGGGGAAACGAGGGGAGCGAGTGGCATGAAGGGCCAGGCCTTCTCTGCGTCTCAGAGAGTCCACCTGCAGTGTGGACTCGGTGTTGGGGGGCTGCCTTTACCACTTTCATTCTCGAGGCCTAATGCCAACCGACCAATGGGCATGAAGGAAGATGGCACTATCCCAGTTTACCTCCGTCATTTTCACAAAAGCCGAGGAGTCGCTCACTATGTTCCCATGGGTGATCATGGCTCCTTTGGGGTTGCCTGAGGGACACAGAGAGCAGAGCGAAGTCAGAGGACAGCAGCTGTGTCCGCGGGGGACAGGTGGAAAGGAGGCCCAGGACCCTGCATGTGAGCGGGGCCGCGAATGCCTCCCATGGTCCGTACACCCCGAAAGCCAAATGTTGGGTACCATTAAATTCCTGAGCGATCTGCCATCCTCTTAGTGAAACTTAGTATCTTCAACACTCTATTAAAACGGGCACATTTCAGCGGGTGTGTGGCAATAAGAGAAGAAACCCAGGAGTTTTTTTGTATTTCTATAAGTCACTGATACAGTTTGCCTCAGGAAGATGGATGAAGCGTCGCCTCCAATAAATGTTTGCGGAAATATGCGACACGCTCAGACTCTCAGCATGTCTCACAGAGTGACGAGAAGACAATGCCCGAACCACTGCCATCTCTTCCGCCTTCAGTCCATCCATGGTTCAAGTAAGTCACCCCAAAAGGGGGGCAGAGAGGAGACACCTCCAGATCCCACTTTGAAGCAACTCCGTAGAGAAACTTACCCGTGGTTCCACTTGTGAAACAGATCACTGCAAGATCTTCAGGTGCTGGGGGCTATAGCACATTAAAAAGAAGAAGAAAGAAAAGGGGGTAGAAATCAGAATAGAAAACCCAAGACTTTTCCTCCGTGACGACTAGACGTGGAGGCTAGGGAGGGTTGGACACAGCATCTTACCTTGGGCTTCCTTCTGTTGGCTCGTCCCAGGTCCTTAATTAGAAGAGAAAAACATTTTAAATGGGAACATTTTCTAAATGGAAAGAATAAGGTCAGATCAAGACACTTCAAGCTGATTTTACTGTGGGATTTGCTGATGGCAGGCTCAAAGACAGAATGTATTTTCTATCAAATAAACTCATTGAAGTTGTGCAGCAACTTCAATGAACCGGGACCAAAAAACTTACCCATTGCTCTAAGCAGCATTTTTTCCAGTTATCTTTTCTCTTATACAAGACTATAGAAATGGTATTAGGACTGGGCTTTGGAAAAAAGGATTTATTCAAAAGACAGGAACCAAAGTCTCTTACGATGGATTTTGTTGTCCCTGCCCCCACTTCCTATTCTGGCCTTTCACAAAACCCAGCTCTTAACGGTCCTGAAAGAACCGCAGAGGCCCAGCACGTCCCCATTGCAGAGCAGAGCAAGATACGGGATCGCCCAGCTCTGTGCAGCTGACGTCTTCGATCCGGAGAGAAAAAGCTGCCTGTGCAAGACTTCACGCCAGCCATGTAAGAGGCTCAGATGTCTGCTCTCCTCACATGGGGCAGAGAAAGAACTGGGAACCTCCCGTACAAAACAGGCCGGAACGAAGATCTGCGGCCACTCTCAAATGGACGTGAAGGGGAAGGACGGCAGATTTGTTTTGCGGGCACAGCATTTCCCAACAGTGTACTACCAAAAGCTCACACAGTGCCATCCAGTTTACTGCAGGAGGCAGTCTCTGTGGCAACAAAATCTATTAATTCTTAAAGTGAGCTATTTATATTCTTTTCCTATTAAAACTGAACAGCTCAAATGAGCACATGGAGTGCGCATGCCTAGCATTAAATAAAAATTAGATGGGTGTGCTCAAGGCTCAGTGAGTCTCTGTCCAGCAGAGTTTTACACAGTCTTCAATCTTCATTACATCTTAAGCTATATATACAACAGATCACTGATTAAAAAACAGGAATACGAACGTCCAAATTAAAGCCAAATAAGAGCTAAAGCAAGGAGAGTTCCACCAATTTTCTTGCAAAATAATCTTTATCAAATCTAAATTCCCACTCATCTCTTCAAAATTCTTACATAACTTCTTGAGATTTTCAATTCTCCAAAAATTGATAATAAATAAAATAAAGCAACAGTGATATGCAATTTACCTTTCGACTGATTGGGAATAACATTCACCCAGTTAGTGCACTATTTGCTGAGGCAGTTCCACTGCCTGAAACCTGCCTCACGTCATCTTTTGGAAAAACTAGGGCAATCGTAACAAGTTGACATCGTCAGGCTTCAAATGCCAAGAAAAGAAGAACTGTAAGCAGGAGAAACTGAGTTCTAGTTCATGATCAGCGTGCTGCAGTGGTTGAGGGTGATAAAACCTGCAACTTCCTGAAAATGCATCAAATGAAAGATGAACTGATG
Organism: Sturnira hondurensis; assembly: GCF_014824575.4. NCBI lineage: Eukaryota > Metazoa > Chordata > Mammalia > Chiroptera > Phyllostomidae > Sturnira > Sturnira hondurensis. The sequence continues at coordinate 5,597,145 of NW_028081271.1, forward strand.
AGTGAAGAGAAGGATGGAGTGAGGGACTAATGTGCGATCCAGCAAATGTATTAAAGTATTAGTCGTAGACGCTTGGTGGGTAGGGGGTGGTCTATTGCACTATTCTTTCAACTTGTTTTCATGTTTTAAATTTTTTATAATAAAATATTGGGAAAAATGCAAAAATTCCAAATACCAATGTTTACATTTTTGATCCCACATAAAAATATAGAAATATAAAGTTGATCACAAGATCAACCATAAGCCAATTTTAAATAAGTTTGTGTGGTGACAGATGACCACATTTTGAGCTACGAAAATGTTCAATCACTACATTGTGTACCTGAATCTAATAAAATACAATATTGTATACCAACTATACTTAAATTCAAAAAAGATAAGGCAAATTAACATTAAAACCAACAGAGATGTGAGGTATCAACTAGAAATATACTTAACAATTTTTACAATAAACACAAGCTTTAACAAAGCCAAAAAATTCATTTCTTAAAACCTTAATCTTTTGCTTACAAAATTTTTAAAAACAAAATATGAATCATATTACACAGGTAAATACAAAGCAATGTCTTTTATAAATAAAGATTTTAATATAAAATTTATATTATAATCCTCATTCACTCATCTAAATTGTTAATCTTAAAATTACTCCTTTATCATATCATTGTTAAAAAAGACAAAAAGTCCTGTGTGTTTGTGTTAGGGGCGGTTAGGGAGAAGGAGTAAAGATGGGGAAGGAAGTGATTACATCACTGTAAAAGGGGATTAAAGTAAAAAAACAGTAACTAAAAACCCAGTTGAACAATACAGCACACCTACCAGCTCTTACAGACTTATGTTCTGTGCTACATGTCTATGGGCATGTGCCTATGTGTGTGTGTCTGTGTGTGAAAGCATATGCATGTGTGTGAGAGCATGTGCCTGTGTGAGAGAGCATGTGCATGTGTGTGAGAGTGTGTGCACTTGTAAGAGAACATGTATGTGTGCGTGCCTGCGAGAGAGTATGTGTGTGAGCATGTGTGTGTGAATGTATGCCTATGTGAGAGCATGTGCCTGTGTAAGAGAGCATGTGCATGTGTGTGCCTGTGTGAGAGTGCACCTGTGTGGGGGAGCAAGTGTGTGAAAGCGTGTGCCCATGAGAGCATGTACATATGTGTGAGTGTGTATGTGAGGCAGAAGGCTCTGTTACAGCTTCTAAGTTCCCCAGAAAAGGCTTTATAAACCCTTCTTTACAGCCTTGAATTCTTTATAGAAAACTAGAAATGAGTTTTGAACCCCTATCTATAATTGTCCCAGGAAAACGCATGTCTTCAGAAAGAGAACCGCTGATGCTCCGGAGCCTGCTCCCCCTGCGACGTGTTCGCCGAGACCCTCCTCCCGCAGCTCCTGGGGACTGGGAGGGTCCCAGTCCCTCTCTCCCACCCAAGGCCGAGAGGCAAATCAGCTTCTTACAGGAGCTGATGTCAAATGACCAACTCGAGTAGGAGCCACGCTCATTTTCCTAGAATGGTTTCCCTTCAAAGTTGTGCTGAACATGAATCTGGAGAAATTTAACATGAAAAGAAACTGAACTAAACATCTCCGCTAGGAACCCACCAGGCCTCTATGAAAGCAATCTGGGGGATGAAGACAAGGGGGCAGTTGTCTGTACCTGGCTCCACCTTAGAGACAAATCAGTAAGTGAAGAAACGCAAACTTAAACCTCCACCCGAATCTGCAGGTCACATCCCCAGCTTGTCAGGGCTCCAGGACAAGTAGGTGAGCCCTGCAACTCGCTTCAGGAAAGGACTTTCTGCGAGGTGTGCGGGGCACCTGGGCGGAGGGGCAGCCAGCACGGAGGCGGTGCGGCTGCGGCAGCGCCTGCACTGGAGCTGCGCTGCGGGACTCACCTCCATGGCCTTCATGCTGATGATCTCCACCCCGCACTTCTTGCCTCGTTCCAGCAGACTGCTGCCGTAGGAGTCCATGACAACTATGATTTGAAGGCTTGGTGTTAACTTGTTTTCCACACCTTCTAGCAACAGGTTGGCCTTCTCTGGCTTGTCAACAAAAATCACAGACAGTTCCGCTGGAAAGAAAGAGCTACAATAAGCAATACGCTCTGGAATATGAAAAGCTTGACTGTATAATTTTTTAACTTTAAGGTTATTTTAAGTACTACGTTTTTAAAATAGGAAGGGGGATGTACATTTAAATATAAACTCCCTATCGAATCAAGCACAAGCAAACGTGTATTACTGAATCTGCATATTGGCTGCACGACAGTGAAGCTGACGTCCACACGAAGACCACACACGTACCTTTGTTGACTATGTAAGCGATGGCTTCGGAGCCGAGGGTGTCATAGAGAGGCACGATCACCATCGAGTAAGCAAAGCATCCCTGTTCAATGATGACCCACTAGACGGACAGTAAGGGTTGGGAAGAGAAAGCAAGATGTCATCACGGAACCGGTCCACGAAGACCAGCACTCTGGATTTGAGGCGGAAACATTGGGCATCGCTACCTCCCTGTTTGAACATCAGCTACTATATGCCAGGCACGGTGAGGGATTCGTAATGAGGACAGAATACTAGTCCTCTCATTAAAAGGAATGGGGCATCTTTGTGGGGAGGTAACTGAGCTGCCTCTTGTGAGAACATCCCAGTTCGGACGGATGAGAGAAAGGCAAGGAGACCCCAAGAGCAGGGACTGCAGAATTACAAGCAGGGAGGAGGTCAGGGGGCAACTGGCTGGCCTGGAGGTCTCTGCAGGGAGGGGGGAAATGGAGGCCAGTGGTGGGCAGGGGCAAGCCCTCGGCTCTGGGGGAGGCTGACCCTGGTCCCCAGCAGTGCACAGCCACGGGGGGGTTCCCAGCAAAAAGATGACCGTGGGTCTGAGGAAGATCCATCCGGCTGCAGTGGGGGAAGGGCCTGGGGTGGGGGGAGCGGGCACACTGTCTAATAGGAAACTTGCTACGCACAACCTCCCCAGAAAAGGAATGATGGGGAGCGACATAGTAACTGGTCACCTGGCCTCCAAACTCATGGAAACTCACCCACCTGCAAGGCAAATGTGGCAACATTCTCAGGGCCTCCACCCTGTCCGGCACAGACGGGGACAGAGAGGCTGCATGAAGGGAGTGCATGCTCACCTGGCCTGCAGCTGTTTTCTCTCCTCTTTTCCCCCTTGGGCCCAATTTCAAGCTACCAACAGGGAGGTAAGGCCAAGCTCCTCCGCAGGCAGTGGCATACGTGGCCTTCTCTCCCCTGCCCCTTCTCCTGCCACTCCAAGTTCTCCCATGTTAAATGCTTCCCTCCCAGCACAAACATGCTGCTTGATGAGAACATTCCTTTGGTTTCCATCAACACTCCACTCAGCTGCCACCTCCAGAAAGTCCTCCTTGACTGAGCTCTCATACTCCTCCTGTCCTCTGTCCACACTCAGCATGTGACAGAAAAGCATCAGCTTCAGGGGTTGTCTCTTTTTATGCTGTACCTCATGGAGAAGACCCAAGTCACTGCTGTACTTTGGTGCTTTGCCAGTGCCTGGCATATAGTAGGTGCTCGATAAACCCGTGCTGAACTGACTCATAAGTGTAGGAAGAAAACCACCTCTTAAAGGGATGTGTGTCCTAATTATAGAGTCATTATAGAGTTTCCCTAAAACAAAAATGTTAGGTGTGTTCATTTGGATAGGTTTCTTTTCGAATGAAAGAAATTAAGTTCCATGAGCCTAGAAATGACCCAGCTGTGGAAAATAATGTTTTTCCCTTAGCGGGCCATAAAAATAGTAAGAAGCCATCCTGATTTATCAAATAGTGAGTAGCACCATGGATTGAGCCAACACACCTTCTGGACACACGTAGGTCTAAGGACCAATTCCATTATTTCAAGCCGGGTGCTTGAGCTTTTCCAGGCCGGTTATGCCGTTTATTTGTGCACCAACACTAGGAGCAATGCCTCGGCAAGAGTTATTTAAATGTACTTGATACCGGGGTGTAGAGAAGCACCATGCCCAGGCCCAGCCAGCTGAACACCAGACTGCGAGACTAAATGAAGGCCAGGCCAAAGTGAGGCCCTTTCTTGGTTGTCCATGGTATTTAAAACTTTGCAATCTGATCAGAGGGAAAAATTAAGCCTTTCAGAAAGAAAATATGAGTGTGGCTGAAAAAAAACTGTATCATAGTTTCTTTGTAATTCATTAACACAATTTTTCTAATCACAGAATAATTCTTTGTTAGTTACCTGATGCAAAGATTTTGTTTGGGAATCTGGTTTAACAAAACCAAATCAATACTCTTTAAAAAGTGACTTTTCTTCCACCCAGAGGCCAAGCAGGCCCCGGTCTGGGTTTTCATGTGTGCAACTTTCTAAGGCGTGGCCCAAAGCCGTATTCTGGGCAGAAATCAGACCGCAGATCTGGCGTCAGGCGGAGGAAGGCGTGAACCCCGAAGGGCTCTTCTGAGAACCCTCAAAGCCTCAGAGGGTCGGAGGAGGGCATTACCTCAGGTCTGTTCTGAGCGAAGACGCCGATGAACTGGTCGGGGGCGGCCCTGAAGCCCTTGTGGAGCAGTGCTGAGCCCACACACTCCGACAGGTCTTCCACCTGCAGAGGGGGGAACCAGGCGGTGTCAGGCCCGACTCAAGGCCGAGCTCAGAGGGTGGCAGCCAGAGGGCAATGCTGCTCAGAAAGGGGGCGCGGGGGGTGAACCGGCCTCCTTCAGGGACACTTTTCCGAACAACCCGAGGCTTTATTCGCCAGAACCCACGCCTAAGAGGACTGAGCAAGGGCCCTGCTGCAAGGCAAGGCACAGCCCAGGGGAGCCTGCGCGCCAACCCGGTTCTGCTTCACACTTCGGTTTCACAAAATCTCACAAAGGCACAAAACAAACACTGGGACTCCAGAAAAGACTTTTTTTGTATTTTTAAAGACCAGCAAAGCAGGCAAAACTGTCATTTGGTATAAACACAGAAACAGCAAGTTTCGCGGAGATCTTTAAAAAAAAAAGAAACAAGTCTGATCAAGGGACTCTCTACTTCCATTGAGAACTTATTTTCAGGACATAGTTCCACCTTAAAAAGAGGTTTAAAATTTTTTTATGTACAAAGGTGTATATACCAAAATTACCTAAAGTCACAAACCTCTAGGGGACAAGAGACCAAAGGCTGGGTGGCTCAGTGCATGGTGGCAGATCTCTGGGAAAATGCCACACAGCCAGAAACACTACAACTACGAAAACCATACCACACTTAGAATATCTGTAACAATTTAAGTAAAAAATAAATACAGAAATGCACAATAAAATTAGACAGGAATATATACTTGACCCCATCTTCTCCCCATTGCTATCCCAAATTAACCAAAAAGGTTTTTTAAATCTTAACATTTGGAATTCTTTTCTTCATTCTCAGTTGATGCATTCCCAAGAGCACTTTGAATTCATGCCCACACCCCTGGGAGATGAAGGCCACGCCTCTTCGTGCCGGAACCTGGTTGGTTCTGGCATATGGGGCCATCGTGGCTCTGCCCAATGAGTGAGTGCTGACCCTGGAGAGTGACAGGGAGCAGCACCGGCAGGCTCATCACGCCTCACCCTGCAGCTGTTTCACCACGGTCGCTGGCAGCACCTGAGGGGCGGGCACCTGTGGGATGGGCACCTGTGGGAAGGGCACCTGCGGCATCCCGCAGTACTTGCAGAGCTCGGCGGGATAGCACGCATACATCTGTATCTCTGGGAAGAGGCTCCACACCTTTGTTCAAAAGGGGTGCTAGCCCCCAACAGGGCAGAATCACTGCGATAATTGTGAAAAAAGTGATGTGAACACACAAATCCAAAGATCGCTCCAGGTCGAGCCAGTTCTCATGTCCACCAGCCTGACTCAAACGCACACAGATGGACACCTGCAGAGCCCCCGAGACTGTCAGTCCTCCAGACGGCAGAGAGCGGGAGGAACGTGGGGACGCACTGCCGTGGGAGACACACCAGAAGCACCTGAGCCTGCTGTGAGCCCAGGGACCCCCATGCCATGCCATGTGTGACACACACACACACACACACACACACACTCACCCCGCTTCTACGCCACATGTGGAAATGAGGGATCGTGGACACCACTATTCGAACACCATAACTGGGATTTGGTAAGGCAAAATAAAAACAGTGAAACCCACCCTGTCACCTAAACTACAGCTTGTCACCCCCACAAGCAAGGCACGCCCCAGGCCTTGCCTCTGGGCCCTTGCAAAGCCTCCTGCACCTCAGCCGAGGGCAGGGAAGGAGACAGCGTGCGTGTTGACCTAGGGAGGGCATAGAGCTGGACTCCTGAGCTGGCTCTGTGGCTCCTCGTGACCGCTCCGTCACACACACACCCTGGAACACACCGGCTCCTGACCCCAGTTTACACAAAGCATGGAAGGAGGAAGTTCCCTGAGCTCCCCAATGTCCCAGGGTGACTTGCCCAGAGCAGGGGCCGTTTCCGGACAGCTTCACGGAGACACAGGTGGTGGAGCCGCTCCCCCAGCTGCCCACTACTCCACGGGCACCACTTGGACTGAGGAGCAGCACGGGCAGGTGGAGTTGTTGTACTGGGGGTGGGGGTAGAATAAAAGCGAACAGTAACCCCTTCCTGCTCTGCTACTTGCCACTGACAAATCACTATTCCAACAGCTATGGGGGTGGACGTGTTGGGGCTGCAGAGTGACGGGACTAAGACACCAGATCCCAGCTTCCCAGGCGCCGTCTCTGAGCGTCTCTGAGCGTCCATGCTGCTGTCAATGGCTGCCTGGGGTCAAATGTCGCACAGTCCCAAGCTGGCTGAGCCACTGAAGAGCCCTACGCCAGACAGCACGGGCCACACCGCTGGCCCTGGTCTGTACTAACTAGCTGTGGCCGTGGGCATGCCCCATGCCTTCCTGGGACCTGTTCTCCTCATCTATAAAACGAGAGGGTCACCCTACGCTGGGCTTCTCAATTTTTCTAAATCTCTCCCTCCAGAGAGGAGTATCCTGTCCCTCCTCAGGGCTGGGAAGAGAGTCGTCTGCATCAGGCGCATTTCTAGAATTTCATCTTTAAAACTGTACTCTACTCCACAGTGCACCCATATCAGTTCCACAACAAAGTGCTTCGAACCACCAGCTGAGTCCCTTCTCTAGCTTTCCCCGAGGCTCTGTGTCGCACTGTGTCCATCCTCAGGCTCGGAGCGCGCCAGGCACACCCGTCCGCACGGACTCTCCAGCCCCAGCACGCCATGGCTATAAGAGCTGACAAACCAAAACAGTGCAGCGAGGTGTTTACAGAGCCAGAAAACTCACCTGCTTGTACGAAAGCCATTCGTAGGGCTGGTCTGGTTTTCGGGAGCCCAAGCAAGGGCCGTTATCTAAAAAAGGGAAAAACAGAGTGAGCGCGACATGCGTGCGTGTCTCAGTTTGTACTCCACCTCCTTCTATACCACTCCAGGCCTCGGATTGGAAACAACTCCCCCTGGGTTCTAGTTTCATTTTCTGCTTCTTTATTTATTTCTATTTTGTTTCTTAAATAGGGCAGTGGAGGAGCAAAGTGGGAGGAGGCAAATGTGAAGCTTAAGAACTATCGGTGCATGCCGTGGTTCTAACTCGGGTGCCTGACGAGCAGAAAGAAAACCCATATTCACTATCCACACTAAAGGCTAACACAGGGATAAAGAAAACCACTTATATTTAGGATCATACAAATTCCTTTCTACAAATCAATCCCAAGAGACCTTTACGCTTGGTTTGTGGCTGTTGAAGGGAAAATCTATGTCCACCTGGAAAAAAAGTTGCCACATTTAGACGATCTGTGCTGCCCACCGGCAGGCACGTTCCCCAACTAGAAACAGGACTCCACCCAAAGCTCTGGGTCCTGCTGGGCCTCCCAGCTCCTCCCACAGGGACATCTGTGATTGGAGGTTTTGCCAGGTCCCATCTGACAGAGGCACGCACATTTCTGTGTGGAGACATAACACCCCTGGCTTCATTCTCGGACTGAGTGCCAGCTGAGGGGCTCGGGTGTGGGCTGGGGACCTGAGGAACGGGGAGGAGAGGCCGAGCATGGCCCCATCTGGGGTCCTGACAGGCCTGGGCCTGCCATGGAGTCACTCCTTCCAGGGATGCGGGTGCGCATGCAGACTCCTGAGTCCATGGTGAGGGTCTGGCCGGACAGACCCGCCCCTGCACACCCTCTCCCGACTCTCGGCCAGTGCTGACGAAGCCCAAAAGAGCCCTCCATGGGGCCTTGTTCTCGGAGCCAAGTCACCTCACAGGGACCGAAATCAAGACCAGGCTGCCAGGGTCACATCTGTCAGGCCTGGGGGGTGCGACAGACAGCACAGTGACCACCAGCCCGTGCCGCACACTCGAAACTGCTGAGGGCAGTTCTGAAAAGTCCTCATCACAAGAAAACAAAACCTGCAACTGTGCCCATTAGCCAGACTCTTTGCAGTGGCAGCCACCATGCAGCGTACCTGCAACTAACGTATCATTCTATGTCAATTTTATCTCGAAAACAAAAACAAAACAAAAACAAAACCCAGGGCAGACATGACAAAATACATTGGCCATATGAAATAATATTACTTTAGTTCTCAAGAGAAGGAGCTGGCAATCTGTAGCCAGAGGCCAAAGCAGGCCTGTGTTTGTAAATACAGTTTGTTTTGGAAGGCAGCCTCACCCCTTCATTTACCCGTTATCTAAGGCTGCAGCTGTGGCTGCACCAGGGCCCAGATGGGGACCGTATTTACTGTCTATCCCTTTACAGAAAAGGTTTGCAGATTCTAGGTCTAGAACCAGACTGCAGTTAGCCCCAGGCTCAGCCAGGGAGCTTGCAGATACACACTCTGCCCAGGCCCTACTGACAACCTTTTGGAGGTAACTGGACAGGACCTGGCCTAGGCCTAGTTTTTCCCCAAAACTCCCCAGGGGACACTGCAGTGCAGCTGGGATGAGAACACATCGGGAGATTGGCCTTCCCCAGTGGCTTCCCAGGGACCGTTTTAAAATGTAAAAAGTTTAACAACTCTAGGCTGGTTTTCCCCACATTCACCGAGCCCTAACTACCTTATCTAGGTGCTGGTTTCCCGCTCCGATGAAAGTGCAATCTTACGGGCGGGGAGAATAAAATAACCTGCAAAGCAGCTTGCTTCAATCAGGACAGGTTAAAAAAAATAACTGAACCTATTTTCCTTCATCTTCTCTGAAACATTCATATAAGTCCTTCATTTTCCAAGCAGATAAGTGAGCCCCACAAAGTTACACGACTCGTCTTCACATCAGGGGACACTCGGAAGCATAATGTTAAGTCATCATGCTCCTAGATGAATCCCAGCCTGTGCTAACAATGGAAGAAATGCCTGCACATTTATGCACGTACATACTTTGTGGTAAAGAACACACATGCACACACACACACATGTTTCATGTGCCCACAGTTAGGTTGATCTACCTTGTATTTATTCTCACAGACAAACTAACCCTGACCCTTATACTAACACTGAAAAAGCTCATAAACTCAATAATCTACAGGTGGGTTGCTTTCCCTATAGCTAGGGGCTTAATGAATGTACCACAGGGGTCCTGGGGCAGGCGCACTGAACCGGGATGCCAGCTTTGCCAGGACCAAACAAGTGGTGAAAACGGCAGGCACCGCTTGAGCACATATCACCTGCAACGTAATGTGGGGGACAGAGCGCAACAGCAGCCTGGCCCGTAGGGAGATTACAGTCTAGAGGCAAAAATAAAAGCTAACTGCCAACCAATTTAAATAACAAAGCATGGACCCCCAAGGGCCATTTCTGGAGAGGAAGAGGGAACACGCAAAAATAAAGAGACCAAAACAAAGAGAGGGGTGAGGGAAAGCGGAGGGTATCCTCCCCTCCGTTGAGGGGTCGTGAGTGAAGCACCTGCTGTGCCAGGCCGGGTCAGTCCCGAAAGGAGAGATGGCTGCCCTGTTCAAGGAGGCCAGGCAACCGCTTCTGCCCCCTGAAGGGGCTATTACAGAAACAGGTACGGATGTGGGCGGTGAGGGGGGACACCTCAGTTACAGCAAGGGGATGAGAGCCGACAGACCAGAGGTCTCACAGGAAAGACGGAAGGCCATCTGAGTGTCATAGGGTTAGGTGGACCATATCAAGCATCCGGAGCTGGGGAGAAGAGAAGGGACCTTATGACCTTGGGGGAGGGGGTCACCTAGGTCATGGTTGCGTGAGCAGAGGGGGTCATGGCTCCACAGGAAGTCCTGTGTGGCTAGAGACTGGAAGACAGAGTGGCTTGGAAGGAAGGTGGGTGCTGGGGGCCTCGGGTCTCTGCTGCCACCGTCAGTGAGTCAGCAGAGTCCCATTCCCAAAGTGTCACTTCGATGACGGAATATCGTTCCCTTGGGATGTCAGTGTGTATTTCTTAAAATATGAGCCTCCCAATCAATAAGTGTGAAAAATACTGCACCAGGCCCGATTACGGAGGTCTCTTGACTGCGGCAAAGGTCAGCCCACAGGAGCTGGTGTGTGTGTGACTCTCCATGAAATACCCGACATGCCACACACGTTTGACTGTGGAACCCACTTTGTTGCCACAGCCCACATCTAGAGGGGCCAGGGGGCTTCGGGACTCACTCTGGAGAAGTTACGGGAGCAGACAGGGAGGCCTGAATGATATACTAAGTAGGCGGAAGACATAAGCGAGGGCCACTAATAAGCAATGATTTCCATTCAGGAGAGCCACTCCTTCCGAATGGAAACCACTGAGCGTCAGCCACATAAATTCAGCACGATGCTCACTTGACACATGTATGCCCCTCTGGAAACCTTCGTATAAGGTTCTGACGTCGTCGTAGAAACAGTCCAAGGGCTTATCACTAGCAAGCAGCACGGACCTCCGAGCACCATCACCGCCCTGTGGAAAAAAACAGGCAGAGGAGCCGATTAGGGGCAAGTGTCAAGAATGCAAAGCCTGCCGTGTGTGCCCACGATCCCCCGGGCCCTGGGGTGGCTGCCCAGTGTTTGCCCAAGGAGCCAAAGGGCAGAGTGTGTCCCCTCCTGGAAACAACACACCATTCGGTTTCACTTCTTTAACGTTATCTATGTTCTTCAGTTTTTATTAGAGTTGGCCAGGGTCTTTTTGAGTTTATTTGCACTGTTTTCTCTCTTTGCCAATGGCACTATAATGCATTAGGGACTTTAGTTTCTCCCAGAGCATCTCACAGCTATGATCAGGACACGGGGCATGCAGACCGTCTGCGCCCGTGTGGTCTGTGCCCGTGCGACGGGCAGCACCCGCAGGTGCACAGACTCGGCAGGGCGGCGCCCCTTCTCTCTGCGGTCTGCACCTGCTGGCTCGGGGGCACACCTGCTCTGTACCAGAGCTCCTGACCAGTGGCCCGGCCATGGAGCGGGTAGCTGTTCTCACCCAGAGAGCTGCTGCACCCTCGGGTGCCGCAGACACATGGCAAGGGGCCCCGGTGCCTGCAGGGACACCAGGCATTCCTTAGAGACCGCGGAATAAAAGTTCAGCTACTACGATGCCAGATTCTTGTGGGTTTTTGTCTTGTTTTTTAATTTCAGAGAAGGGGCTCCGCATCTGCAATGGTCAGGAAAACACTTTTTGGGGGAAATTAGACTCTGATGAAGGACTCCTGGTACCACGAGGAAGGGCCGTTCAGAAAGTGGGACAGGTCGTTTCTGGCTTGGGGTCTGAAGAGAGGAGGCAGGAAAGCCTCCAAGAAAAAGAGGCAAAGGGCGAGGTTTCCCAGAGCGGACGGGCTGTGCCGGCGGGGCTGGCGGGAACCAGGGCCGCTGCAGGGGCAGAGCCACTGGAGACCCTTCCGTGATGACTGCCACGTATGTTTGGCTGGATTCCTTTCCTTCTTGATTTTAACTAGAGTTCCTCACTCCTCCTCCCACATGCTCTCGCTCGTCCCCTCCAAGTTATCATTTATATAGTGAACATTTTTAATAACACAGAAGTATATCAAAGGAAACTATGACCAGCCCCTGTTACCAGATGGGTTAAGCCCCTTCCAGGCCTTTTTCTATGCGTATACATTTATATACATCTTCTAGGACTCACAAGGTGCTACACATGTGTATTTAACTCTTGATCTAAAACTGCTAACACTTTTCTAGAGTAAATATCACCCAATAATATATTTCAATCTTCACACAGTCTTCTCTGTCTTGGCAGACGCTTTCTACTACCTGAAGCTATAATTTGAAATATAATGATTAAATACCCCGTACTACTTTAGAAAACAAAGAAGTTATTTTTTGTGTACCTAAAGATGGAAATAGAATCATGCATCATTAGCACTGAATCTCCGAGTCTATTTTCTTTTCTGCAAAACTAGGAAGCCATGCGTCCCCATCCAGGGTTATTTTTAGTTAAATAAACTCTCCTGGACAGTATGAATACGCCGAATATTACCCAGACGCCTTATAACGTGCCCTAACAACAATCCCAGTCCTTTTCAGCCAGTATCTTTACTACCATCCAGGTTAAAATTCAGAAGCAACTGCGTGACTTTATAGTAAGATTCAGAAGCCCCTCCACCCCAGGAAGCCACCCAGAGACCCATGGGTAAGCAGGAAGAGAAAGGGGCTGGAGGATTAAAGGATGGAGAATGGGAAGAAGGAAAAAACTAAGAAAAGTAAGAGGTGTGCCTGTGAAGAGGAGTCAATGGCCACTCTGACCAGGGGTGCGGGCAGCCAGGGGGTCCTCCTGACCCTCTGCTTGGTGCCTTCTCTGCAAAAGCAATACTGCTCTCCCCATGCCCTCTGCTGAGCCATGCTCTCGGCTGGAAAGATGGGGCTCAGAGGATAAGACACAGCGCTTGTTCTGAAGAGCCCAACGTGACCAGAAGAGGAGGGCAGGGAGGAAGTCAGAGTGAGCAGACAGGAGCAGCCTGGAATCTGTGGAGCACGGCTCACCCTAGAGCCGAGGTCCTCAAGGGAGGCTCAGGGACACATGCGCTCCTGCCAAGGAGGCAAATTTGCTAACCCTTCAGCAGACCCACTGAGTCGAACACTATGTGGGTGTGACCAGCAGTGTGTGCTTCAGCAAGAAGTCCACACGGGTGTGAGTGGTGTGCAGGGCAGGACGGTGGGGCAGAGGCTGCGGACACCACCACGCGGGACCAGGACTAGGGCAGAGGCCGGCGGGAGTGGGGAGGATGCGGGCACCGGACACACAGAGCCCCGGTGAAGCGGATTTGGCAAGTGACTGTGTATAGGCGAGACAGCAGTCCCATTTTATCAGAAATAAAGGGCTAGGGGTGGGGGAGGTTTGAGAAAAGAGATCAGGCTTAGCTTCGGATACATGCTGACCCTGCCCCTTTGACACAGGAGGCCAACTTCCCAATGCCCATTTTGGGAATCACTGCTCTAGAGTACAATCTGATAACCAACTTTTGGCCAAACAATTTTTTGGTTAGGTTAATTCTCTGGTGATACATAACCCTCAGGACTTTGGGAAACATGGTCAAAGGAGTCGGCTGGGTCCCAAAGCCTTCCCCTTGGTGAAGCACCAGGAGGACAAGGTATTTGTTGCTATTCCAATCAGCAGTCAGAATAATTAGCAGACGCACTTGGGTTTGGTGCCAATTTAAGGCACAGGTGAAGAAGGATGAAAGGTCACACCGTCACTTCCTCTCCAACTTCGAGAGATGGGAATGAACGGAACATGTGGCAGAGACTAAGCAGCAAGATTTGTGCTTTGAAATGTGTTGCTCTATGAAGCGATCGCGTTCCCCTAAAGAATCATTTCCGATGTGCACGCGTGTGGCGATTCTGCCTGAGCGAAAACGTTGCGTGTAAACACCGGGTGCCGGGACCCCAGTCCCAGCCACAAGGGGCGAGGGAGTGCCGCTGAGGGTTGGGAAGCACGTTTGTAGCGACCGGATCCAAAAGTGCCTGCACGTGCTCCAAAAATGGACCCACGTCAAAAGCCAGGGGTTTTACTCCTGGGTTAGTCAAGCACCTATTTCTAGGACCACCTAGAACGAAATGAAAAATGAAATAGTTAAATGAAAAAAACACTTTGCATTTGGTCTCCTTGATGTTTGACATTATCTGAGGATTAGGGATGGGGGGCTGTCAGTTTTGCTCAAGAAACAGGGTGAGCTAAGCACGTAACTCCAATGAAATGGGCAGGAAACCAGTGAATAAGACTGTGAATCCGGGAGGGTTATGGGTCTTTTGTTTCTTCTGCTGTGCACTTTTTAATGTGGTCGTGTAGTTTCCCAGTTAAAAAAAAAACAAGATGGTGACTCAGAGCCCTGCAGTGAAAGCAGCGGCCCTGCGAATATTCTACCCAATCCGCGCCGGCTCAGGCTGCCCCTGAGGTGGGCCGTGTGGGCTGAATTAGGAAATGAAAGTTCATGTTCGTTCCTCTTGGGGACAGCACGGGCAGGACCGCAGCTGACATCTGTGTGTCAGTGGTCCCCAGACTAGAACTCCTGCCAGCGTTTGACAAAAGGGAACCCTCGATGTGCGGGTCATGGGGGTCATTTTGTGCCACTCCCGTGTCTAAATGCAAAGACAAACCATATCCTTAAAGGGTTCCAGGGGAGAGAAAGGCCCAAGCTTTGTATGCTGTGGTCTCCTTCCTCTCCACCTAGAAGATGGACATCTAGAGGCCACAACAGCCAACTAACTGTCCATGCTATCCCTTTGTTTATTCCCTCTAAGGAGAGGGATGGGGATGGGACGGGAAGAAGAAGGGACACAAGGGACAGACAGAGGAGGGGACAGGAGAGAGAGCAGAGAGGGATGAGGAGGAGAACCCAGTTTTAAAGCGACTGGTAAGACTCGGCTGGGTTTTAATGTTAAACTCATCCTTATCGGAAAAATGCAGCAGGTGGAACAACAGTCCTGGGGGGTAAAAGAGACCCCCCCACCCTGTCCAATATTCTCCATGGAAATGGACTCTTCCCAGCACTTACACTCCACATGCATCTCACCCCGCCCGGAAGACCCTCACCTGCTTCATTCCATAAACAGGCCCAGAGCCACTTCCCCGCCCTGAGCCCCCAGAGAGGCACTCGGCCCTCAACACCAGATCTCTGACAGATCAAACAGGGCCTTCAACGGCCAGCCCACTGCAACCCTGGGGATCACCTTTTCTGAATGACAGTGGACAGGAGACAGAAAAGAATACCTAGACGGCCCCATCATGCTGACCTATAAAGGTCACAGGGTAGTGATGAACACTCAGGTTTACTAGTTATGCTCCCCATTTAACTAGCTCGCTTCCCAAGATCCTTTGCACCCAACTGAGTTCAGAAAGGGCAGGACCATTGCAGTGACAATCCATGCTGGTGTCACCTGGGCAGCACAGGGAAGATGGAAGGTGAGTATGTACTGAGCACCTGCTACAGGCCAGCCACATCCCAGAAGAGAAAACGGACCGGGAGGGAGGCTTCTTGCCTCAGTCCCACATCCACCACGTGGGGGAGCCGAGCCTCCGGCCCCGCAGAACACCTGGTGGGCCGTAAGATTCCTCTGTGTGCTTCACAAGCAGGTTCACACCTGCCCACACACATGGGCCACCTTCCTCATTGAGGAGGCAGGTCCAGATTACTGGTGCCTGATTGGGGTTTTTGGTTCTTCAACCCGGCCCCCTAATCCTCTGAACACTTTTCCTTTTCTTTCTCCAGCTTCCAACTTCCTGAGCTCCGCTGCCCAGATCTGCAGATTAGGGAGGGAGGCTGGCCATACTCAGCAGTCTCTGGTCCTGTGCTGCTAAACTCCGCTGAACTCACCACCAGGGAGAGTCTGCCAGCCCCGGGAGGGAAAAGAGCACCTGCCACGTCCACGAAAGGGGAGAAAGTGTAGAGCCACAAAATCCGATCCAAGTTCCCACACACTCTGTCCCAGCAAAGCAAGCCGGCCTGCAGCACCTCCCCACGCCTGCCATTTAGCATGCGGAGGCCTCCCACCTCACCTTGGAGGTGAAGCCTGTGGAACTGGGGTCTAGGCCAGCTCACATCGGTCATTTTTCATCTGGCACAAGTTGAACCTGTTTCGGGGCGGGGCTATGTTTAAATGTAAACAAGCATGGCAGCACACATCTGGGTCACTTAGGGGCACCCACGTTCTCTGACGGATGAAGCCCCGGAGAAGTAGCGTCATTTTTACAAAATGGCATGAGTTTTCAGAGCAGCTTGACAGTGAACTTGGACTTTTCTTCCCAGTTAAAAGGAACCCAGAAACAATTTTTCTGCTAAAACAATCACCCTCCCTCCTTTGAATTCCTAGTAAGAGCTGCTACTTGATACTTCTGTGGCCTGGTCTTGGCACAGGGCTCAGAAACCCTTTCTCCAGGCCTCTGTGATGCCCGCCCCTCACCTCGCAGCCCACCCGCCCTCAGCCAGGGCCCACGACCAGCGCAAACCTACTGCCGCTGTGTTCGAATAAATAGTCACTTACAGGTTAGCAGACCAGTCCAACAACACGTGGAAACTCAATTGTTCCTGTAATGCGAGTTTAGTAAGAAAATTTTAAGTTAGCAAGGTTTTCCTACATTGTTAATTAAAAAGCCCAAGTTTTAGGCCCTGGCAGGTGGCTCAGTTGGTTAGAGCACAGTCTCGATGCACAGAGGTTGTGGGTTCAAACCTCTGGTCAGGGCGCATGCAAGAAGCAACCAATGAACACAGAGATGGGTGGGGCAATAAGCTGACCGTTTCTTGACAGTTTCTGATCCTGCGTCTGACTTCTGTGTAGAGTCTCAGACTCCGCTTCTTACCTAACCTGCCCCTCCTTCCTCCTTTCATTTCCATCACTACCTTCAGATCCATTTGCCTGCACCTCCATTTTCAGAAGAGTCTGCCCTTGGAATTAAAAGCTCTAGCCACTGACTCTTCAAATTTGCCTAGGCAGACCCAAATTTTCCTTGTTGTCCTTGCTTATATGCGCCCCCAGCCACCACAGAGCCACAGTTATAATACATCATTTTCTTGTGTTCATTTTACTGCATTTTCCCCATTACTGTTTATCCCCCCAGGCCCTCTTCCACCTCCACCCACACCCCTGCCCCCCACAATCCGCACACTGTTGTCCTAGTCCATGAGTTCTTTCTCTTTTCTTTTTTGCTTGACCCCTCCACTGCCCCCTCCACCCCGAGTTGTCAGCCTGCTCTCCATCTATGGGTCTGTCTTTATTTTCACTTGTTAGTTCAGTTTGTTCATTAGATTCCACCTATGAGGGATATCAAATGGTACTTGTCTTCTCTGACTGGCTTATCTCACTTAGCACAATGCACAACTTTCGGTCACTGTAATGAAGGCAGCGTAACCCAGCTCTCGACCTCCCCTGACTGCACGACCCGACCTCACCTCTCTGAACTCGTTGTTTTCTCACATGTGAGCATCAGGGTCAAAAGAGGAGACCTTTGCAGAAGAAGAGGACTGACATTTACCGAACACTCACCAGGGGCCAGGCAGACGCTCTACACGTCTCCAAACCGCCCTCTTAACAACAGTGACAGGGAATGTGCCGGCCCCTTTGTCTTCCAGACGAGGAATCTGGGGGTGTGAAAGTCAGGTGCAGTTGCCCAGGGCTGCGTGGTCCACACAGAGCGGCCAGTTCAGCCCCACCACATCTCTGTGTCCCTTTGGTCCCTTCTGGCTCCCGCTGCTCTCCTGGTCCCTTCACTGCATCCACAGAGGTCTGCACCCTGACCAGTCCCAAGAGTTTCCAGTCCCCCCAGCAAAGATCCTCTTCACTGGGGGATGTGGGGACTATAAACACGGAGAACAGGCTGAGATGAGCTAAAACTGGAAAATCTGCATCATCACTTGTGAAAATGACTGAGAAAAAAGGCACACACACACACACACACATGCCTCCACCCAGCGCTAGACGGAAGTCCTACCCCGACACATCGGGAAAGGCCAATCTTCACGTGGCCGTGGTGCGTGGAGAGCTGTAAGTGCAGAGAAACACAGCTCTGCCAACAGGCTGCTGGTCAAACTGTGCTCACAATGCTCAAACACCCTCTGGATTCTGTTGCTGCGCCCAGCGTCTCTGTCCCCTTCTCTAGCTGGTGTCTCCGTCACCTTTCCTGCACAGGTGCAGGGCATGAGCGCTAAGATCCTCTTTACAACCCTGGTTTGTAAAGGGAAATTGTACAAGCTGTAACTTATTAAGAAAAAACCCGTGAGGCTGCTTTACAATAGTGTAGCTGGGAGGCAGCCAGTGTGGGCAGAGAGGAGAGGCAGCCAGACCCAAAAGGGCAGAGTCTTCCCCTCTTCACACCCACGTCAAGTCTGTGGGAGGGGGAGGGTGAAGAAGGTGCAGTGGGAAACGGGAGGTGGTGGGAGCGTGGGGACCGGCACACGGTGCTCACTCGACATCACAGGGAGAACGCGGCAGCAGCGCCGTTCACCCCACCCCCCACCCCCCGGCAACCGGCCCCCACGGCAGTGCCAGCTGCCCATGCCCCAGACTGGTACTTAAGGAAGCGAAGCCCGTTCCTCTTTCTGCCACCACCGAGGTCCGTACGAAGGTGTGAGCTCTCTAACAGCATCTCTAATCACTAAGTGTCCTGACTCGAAGGCTCACCTCAAATTCAGTATTTTCAGCTCTTTTCTTAGAAATGCAAAGAGAATTTTATATACCGAATACCTACGAGTTCTGAAAACCCGAGCTAAATCCATTTCTATAAGCAAGGAGAAAAATCAGGAAGCCTATATACCAGGTAGTGAAATTACAGCTTTTAATTTTCTTTCTGCTTATCAGCAATTTTAAACTGTTCCACAGAGAACCTATGTGAGTAGTTTAATAAGGCTCCATGACTTCATGCTAAGGTGGAGCTTAAAAACCACCCGTAAGCGCTCCCACAACTTCTCGTACAAGAAACAAAATCCGGCCTTCTTTACAGCCACTGCCCGGTTGCAGGCCCTGCAGGTCCGAGGCACCAGGCCCCTCCCTCCGCCCCAGCCCCGCGCAGCCCCATCAGAAACCGTCACGTTCTACTCGTTATTCATGTGCGGTGGGCTAAGGCGAAGTACGATTTACCTTTTGTTTAGAAATAAAGTATCTTAAGGCCATTTTTCCTCAGCACCAGCTCAATCCTTCTACTTTTACATTTGTCACGAGTAAGACAGACACGTCTATCAGGAGCCAGAAGCTATGAATCAGGCCTGGCTTTGTGTGGAAGGGCCCACTCCCCGCATGTGCCCACCAGCCCCGGGCGAGCAAGGCCTCTCACCTCCACCTACAAGCATAAACGAGGCAATTCTGCATTTACAACATGGTTTTTCATTTATGTCAAAAGTAATGCATATTGGAAATTCATTCTGACTTGGCTAGGAAAGCGAGAAATGACAAAGCTGTGAGTTGGTGAAGAGTCACAGAGAGCTGAGCGCCTGGCTGCTTCGCGTTGCAGCCCTTCCCTAACCTTGAGGAGAGATGGGGGGTTGGGGGGTGCTCGAGAAGGGAAGAGTAAGGGCCCTGGGAGAGAGTTGGTCTGGAAGGGTCTCTAGACTCCTGCAGCCGGCCCACCAGTGCAGCCCCAGCTAGGGAACACACGGCTCTGCTCTAACTTTCCTAACAACGATAGTACGACCTTTCGTTGGCCCAAGTTATACGCAGCCATGGCACCGCCCAGCTCAGCCTCAGACACCCCCTGAGTGTCCTTGTTTCTGAATGTCCTACCCTAAATCCTGCGGCCCGGGTTATTCTGGTAGGCTCCTAGTCTGGCCTCATCCTGTTTGAAATCCCAGACTCCCATTCAGCAGCTGGGGCTTGTGTTCTAACTGTCAGGCACAGCACAAGCGGAAGTTCTCTTTCTGTGACATTGACAGCCCACTTCTCTGCAGAAGCAGAAGCCCCGTGAGAGCTGAGACTCTGCCCGTCCTTCCAGCCATAAGATCCTCCGGGCCCAGCACTGGGGAGGAAGCCGTGGGATTTCCAGAACGAGCCTCTACGTGACTTTGGGCAGCCCCTGAGCCGGCACCACCCCATGGGTCCCTCTAACCCACACTCGGGCCTCTACTCCATCTCGAATCATTGGCAAGCTTCCCTGCGTTGAGTACATTTTGCAAAGTGCCCTCCCAAAGAGACCCGCAGGCAGGCCCGCCCTCCACTCACCGCCACCTCCACCGACTGCAGGGACAGGTCGCAGGGCGGCTTCAGGGCCTTGGGTCTCGTGGCGTACCAGAAGGTCGTCAGTGCCGCAAAGGCGCCGAAGCCCACGAGCGTGTTGGTGGGCAGAGTGCGGACGTACTGTCGGAAGTCAGCCAGCTCTGGCAGACGGAAGTACTGGAACAACTCATGGGCTTGCATGGTCCCGTGTTGGCGCCACCCTAGGCTGACTTCTGTCGGGAGAGAAAAACGTCACATTCACTCCAGGGAGGCAGGACTCTTCTCCGGAGTCCCCAAAGGCCCACCACCTCACTCGATGGCCGAGGCAGCGAACCCACAGTCCTGAAAGCCGGGTCTCTCCTGGCTCTCAAATTTCCTTTCTGTAAAAATCATTTTAGGAACTCATTTTACTGCTATTGTCTTGTGTAAAGTTTTCATTAACCACATTTTAAAGTGTTCAAGACTAAGAATTCTTAGCATAAAATGCTCAATAAGTGGCATAAGTCTCCAATTTCCCCCCTGATATTGTACCTTTGTTCTCCTCCACCCAGTCAAACGCCTTCAACTCTGGCCATCACAGCGAGTGGGGGTAAGAGAGAAGAGGCACAAACAAGCCCAAACCACGGAGAGCCCACAGTTTTCCTTTCTTCCCACGGAGCTCAGACCAAGTCCCCACCTGGGAAACAGACTGGCCCAAAGCCAGCGTGCCTCCCTGCCCCACCCCCACGCCAGGGAAGCCACAGCACCAACACAGGGGAACTGTAGCTGGCTGCTCTGATCAAATAATTTCTTTTCTACTCCTGCAGATTGTGTGGCTAAAATAAAACGGTAAGTTGATGTGCATAAACTTTAAACCAACCGCCAAGTAACTGGAGACAGATTATAGCATGACAGTGGAGAGAAAGCCAAGAAGTGGGGTTACGACCCCAGATTCTACAGCCAAGTCCTAACTCCTTGGCCTATTGGCTATAAGGTTTGGGACAAATGACTTCACCTCCCTGTACCTCAATTTCCTCATGTGTAAACGGAGATTAAAAACAGCACTATCTCCTAGAGCTCTTATAATAACTAAATAATTTACATAGAACTTAGAATGGTACAAAGCATCCTAAAGTGCTCAACAAATGGGAGGCACTATAATAATAATGATAATGACAATAATAATAGGCACTTTAATAATAAAATACTAATGTTATTATTATGTCCTCTACCAATACTCTGTGATTAGTCCTGCATACCAAACAGCAAGGTACAGGGGTAATAAAAAAGTGTCTTACTATAAGGAGTCTACGAATTAAATTAAGAAGCCAAACACACAGAAGAAAATTAGATGACAATTTCAATGTCTATTAAAGCCTCAAAGTGCACTTTATAGACAATCACATAGATATGGGCATGAAAAATGTGAAGTACAGATAACAAATAAGAATAATCCTCATTAGGAGAATCTTGATGAAGGATTGCCTACAGCATGTTGCCTGTAAAAGGAAGGACACGGCAGCAAATCGTCGGAGCTTTCTTAAAAACTTCCTGGCAATCCACTGAGTGTTAATTCAGCTACAAGTTCAGATGGTATTTGTGAGCTACTCATTATATGTTGTTTTAAACAGATAGGTCACAGACGGAAAATAACCCTCTTTTTTCAAATATAGAAATCCTCTTTAAATTTCAGTCTGTACTGTTGTATTTTTTTTACAGAGGATCAGAATATCAAGCTTTTCACTGGCCATCAACACTAACGGAGCCGAGGAATGCATCTGTTCAGCTCATGCACTCTTGTGCTACAACAGCTCTGTGTAGGTGTGTGCACACACACACGCACACACACGCACACACAGGAGACGTCCAGGTTTGACATGACAACAGAGAAGGAACAGATAAGCAAATTTCTTCAGGTCACAGTTCTGGAGCGAAAGCACCAGCACTCACAGAGCCACTCACCATCTGTGCCACCAGCGGCTGACTGCTAGGTGACACACCACCGCAGAACCAGAAAAGGCAGTGGGGGCAGGGTGGGGGAGGGGCCCCAGCCCGCCAAGGTCTCTCAGGGCATTAGTCACATGCTGGGTCCTGTGCCACTGCCCACTGGGCTAAAGGTAACTAGCAGACAAAATCTATACTTGACTGCCAGGGGAAGACAGGGTGAAGGATGGGCCAATGAGAAGCTGGGAGCAGTCACCCCACTGCTCCACCCATGGGCAGGGACAGCATCAGTCGGTGTCACCGGCAGTGCCAGTTCTGAACACAGACATTGTTTTCTTTCTGCTTAGCTTCCCAATAAGAAGAGACAATGGGTGTGTTCTGAAAAGTCACTGAAATGATCAGATGTGGGGTGGGATGTGAGACCAACACAAGACAGACCGAGAAAGAGACAGATTGCCAGCAGACTTTATTCTCGACGAGTCCATAGGGGTCGAGCTACCCCAGTCCTTCCACACGTCTGAGCATCCAGTGTGTGCTGGGCACGTGCTAGGAGCCGGGAGGCAGGGCTGGGGGCGCGGCCGGCTCTCCACGGGCTGGCCAGCCGGGGAAGACACAGAAGGCCATGGGCTCCCTCACCGGGTTCAATGAGAGTCGCCACTGCTCAGACCCAAGGACCAGGCAGGGCCGCTCCGAGGGGGAGAGGTGTGCACAGGACTCAGCGGCTCGGAAGACGAACTGAGCCCAGTCCTCCAGGCGCAGAACTTCACAGAGCCCTGCAGTTCCGAGGGTGCAAAGCAGCCTCACACACTCAGTGTGCACGCCTGCCTTCCCCTCTCACTGATCCACCCGCTGTGTCTTTGCTCTGCCCACAGCACTCGAAATCTGATGGGGGTTACCACCTCTTCCCCAACACCCCTGCCTTCCCCTCATCCCTCCCCGAAGTAATTTCCATAAAACCTAGATCGTGTGAATTTGCAGGGGCTGTCTGAAAGAATCACATCCCTGTGTGAGAATATTAAATAATTCCTTCACCAACAAATCCAGTCATAAGCACGTGATTTTTTCTATTTTAAGCATCGGCCGTAGCCAAGCTGTAGACAGCATTATACTAAGAATGAAATCAGTCTATTTATAGACATGTCTAGGAAAGGAAACTTTTTAAACACATCAAAAAATCACAGTAGCACTCGTGCGAAGGCGTTTTATTAGATACTGACCTGCCATGCTGAGGGTCTAAAGCCAGCTAAATTCTTACCTTTGTTGATAATGACAAGCTACAGAAGTTTGTTTGCTTCATGCCTCTCGGCTGGCAGCTGGGGACCAGCTGCAGACCAACCGCACTGAACAAACTGGTTAATGCTGTGTGTAGGATACACAGTCTACGCAATGAAGAATTAAGCTAACACCTCACTTAGATTTGTGGGAAGAACAACTCTTACATGTGAAACAAAGGGCATTATAAACCTTCCCCCTTCTATTAACTGCTGTAAGGAAAAAGTGCTTGGGATATTTAGAAATGGAGACAGACCTACATTCAAAGAAAAGGAGCCATAATAAACAGCCTTGAAATGCTGCAGGCGAACGTGCACATCCTACTTTAAGACAGTCTCAGTCAATAATTGGTCTCAAAGGAGTATCAAGACTCATGAACTGACCAACAAATAGTTAAAGCTCAGAATTTATTCTCATTCCAATGCTGTTCTCGTTGTAATATTTTTGAAATTCTTTCAAAAGCAAACTTGCACACCATCATCTCAGGAAGTTTATAGCCCAGGCAGGTAATCTTGCTGCTGTGTGCTACAAATGTGATTCAATCGGCTTAAGGGCTTACACAGACAGTAGCCAGTATTTCTCGGAACACGGGACATTACTGGCAGCCAGCTTCTCCTTCCCCTCAGCTAGTCCTGGGCACCTTCCTCTTTGCACCGACAAAAAGAGGGTTTGCCCCACTGGGTCTTTTGAATTTCCTGTAAAGCTGGAGTCTGAAACCACACAGAATGACAGGGAGTGTGGCCAGGGTCCAAGAAACCTGGTACGAGCCCAGTACAAGGAAGCAGAGCACAGGACACCTTTAAATAGACCTGGGTAGAAACAGATGCCCTGGGCAGGGGACAGAAACAGGACCGCACGCCGCCAGACAGCAGAAACCTGGTTCCCAGCTGCCCGAACCTGCATAACACCAGCTCATCACGCAATTAGCACCAAGCTGGTGTTTTGGAAAGACTTTCCCACCGGCACCTTATCCGAGCATCACAGTACAAAATGATGATGGGGAAACCAGGGCTCGGGACTTAGAAGGCTTCCCCTAGTGTCCCTGGGACGCCAGTCTGAGTTCCCAGGACTCTAAATTCATGTGGTTTTCTCCACGTGAACATTTCGTACCCTCTGGTGGGTCACCGCCTCTCCACTGAGAGCATCAACATACTCCTTCGCACGTGGGGCCCACCAGTCCCCTTGGGCCTGTCCCGGGTCAGGCGCCTTTAGGGCCGCTGGCTGCTACAGGCCCTTCCAGCACTCACGCTCCATGGGATTAGGAGAACTCGGCATCTGGAGTGCATCCCAACTCCCCCGTCTCACGGAACAACGAGCCTCTACCCCACCGCCCTGGCCTCTGAGCACATGAGTTCCAGCTCCACTGTGCACAGAAGCTCACCTCCACCACTTTGTCTGCACCAGGAAAAGGTGCTCCAGGGCCAGTGGGCCCTCCCGACTCACAAGGGCATCATTCTCTAAGGACACGGGGACACACACACAGCTCCTGCAGCCCCGCAGACGTCTACTTACATTAGCATTTTATTTTCTTCATGTTATTCACAAACCAAACAAACGGGGTGGGGGGTCCAGATGTTCCTCCCTTCTGCCCTCTCTCAAGCTTTCCCCAGCAGAGCAACGGTGGTTTGAAGAAACCCCTCATTAGGGATGGGCCCTCACACACCCCACAGAGAGAGCCTCCCGGCCCCGGCAGCAGCCAAGGAAGAAATCCTGATTTCTCTCCTTACAACAGTGAGCCAAGCTGGTGAGATGCTGCCATTCCTTCTTCCTCCTCCTCCTCCCCTGGCACAATAGGCCATTTACAGAGGCTGAAAGCTACCCCTTTGTCCTGCACTGGCCGGGCACAGCTCAGCCTCCGGAGGAACAAGAGAGCGGCGGCCAGGCCGCGTGCTGGTCTTTCAGTGCGCCACTCCAAACCGGCGGGTCGGTGCTCCTTAACCCTGGCTGGCAAATTACCTAAAGCTTGACTTGCTCAAGCCATCCCCTCTTGAACCCAAAGAGCAGCCGGGCTCTCTCTGGAGAGAGAGAGCTCCAGAGGCTGAGATGCCCAAGGCCCTCAGTTAGGAAGGAAATGTCCTGAAGCCAACGCCCCTCCCCATCCCATGCAGGAGTTCCTGGCCGTGGCAGGCGGATTGCTGCCCTGGGACCGTCTCTTCGTTCTGAGCCTGAGATGGAGAAAGCACACTCAGGTAGCCTGGGGCCGCACATGCACACAAGGAGCCAGCCGTGGCGGCACAGGGGACCTGACCCTGTCTGCTGCCTGCCCCACCGGGGAGCCGGCTCTTCCTCCCAAGCACAGTTGCCCTTCGCCTGCTGAATTTCCAGGACAGCGGTTCTATGGATCGGTGCCATTTCCAAGAAGATCTTTAAAAGGAGAAATAAAGCAGAGATGGCCTGTTTTCAGAAACCTGATTCACGAAACGATTCGAATCCAGCTGCATATGTCCACACTAGCTGGGCCCTGGCCTGTCTCCCCTGAAGCTGCCGGGGAAAGAGTGGGGCACGGAGCTTTTGAGGGCAGGTAGGAGGCCAGCCTGATTTTTCACCAGTGACATCAGGGCGATGGCTCACCCGTGCATATTGGCCACAGGCCACAACTACCAAACATGCCCCAAAGGACAGAGATTCTAAACGGAAGGTGTCCGACTTGAACACACAAACTATGAGGGGTCAGGAGAAACGGGCAAACGTGTACCTAGATCAGCGTCTGCGCTCACTCGGCTACACATGTGTTTAGGTCACATGACAAAATAAGTTATTTTAGAAACATTTCCTTTTTTCCGTTCACACTTCCTTAGCATTTTACTCAAAACCTTTGAATATTCTTCTTCAAACAGCGTCTCGGGCACCTCTAAAGCCACGTCTGGAGGATTACCAGTTTTCTGCGGCTCTCTTCACATTTTTCTCTTCCACTTTAGTTGTCTACGTTGGAGCATGTTTTGAAGTCACTTGTGTGGCTACTGCTGAAAAAAAGTCTCCAAAGTCACAGGAACACAGTTTACAATGTTAGGACAGTTTTTAAAATGTGTCCTCTGGGCCTATATTCATATAACCAAAACACATACTTTACTGCTTTTTAAGCTGATTTTTAAAAGCTTTTCAACAATAGTATCAAACACTTGCCCTCGTGAAGTCAGACCTCCGGGAAGAGTTGCCCAGCTGGTCAAATAAAGTGACTGACAGAGCACCCCAGGAAATGATAGAGAGTTTGGGGGAGACCCCTACCTTCTACGGCACAGACGTGATTTAATATTCACAGAACAGGACACGCAGGCAACCTGCAGGCCCCATTCATGAGGCTTGGAAGTAAAATGAGTGTTGCCAACAAATGACACGCGCAATAGTGACTGCTGAGACGGTGACAAGTGCCACAGAAGTCACAAAAGTGATCACACGCTCCGGTGAGCTGGTCCCCCTGGGGAAGAGGGCAAGTGGTAGGAACAGGAGCTCTGCTCCAGGTGATGGGTTCAGAAACGGGATGGCTGGAAGCAGCTGCCCAGCGCAGTTCTCCGTGTTCGGGTGAGTTAACGCAGAACCACTGAGGGTTCCGCTGGACGCGGGAGGGAGAGCACGACGTTCAGGCCGCCGGCCTGAGATGACTTGGTTGTGTGTCAGGCACTGTGCTGAGCAACCTGCACGTGAGCCAGCATAACCCTCTGCACGTATTCCTCCGCAAGGCCCTCCCCACATGGAGATGCTACCACCTTCAAATGCAAAGATCGGGAAGCTGCGCCTGGAATATCAATGTCCTGCCCCAGCTGCACGCAAGAACAGGACTGGAGCCTGGGTCTGAAAGCAAAGGCCATGGACTTGAGGGGCAAGTGCTGCGACCCAAGCACACCCGTGGTTCAAATCTAGGCAGAGGTGGGGGTTGCACAGGGGATGACGAAGAGCCATGGTCCACAGTGATGAAAACCTGGATGGGTCCCAGGTCCATCGACGGACAAAGGGACAAAGAAAATGTGGAACAGACACCCAATGGAATATTACTCAGCCTTTAAAAAGGAAGGAAATTCTGTTACCTGCTACAGCATGGCTTAGCCTTGAAAGAACGTTATGCTAAGTGAAAGAAGCCAGACTCAGAAAGACAAATACTGTATGATTCCACTTATATGAGGAACCTTGAACAGGCAAATTCACAGAGACAGGAATAGAGACTACCAGGGGTCGGGGTGGAGAATGAGTTACTGCTTTGCAGGTAGAGCCTTTGCTTGGGATGAGGAAAAGCTCTGGAACTGGGAAGTGGTGATAGTTATACAACACTGAGAATGTACTTAAAACCACTGAATTGTACACTCAAAATGAGTAAAATATGTTGTGAATGTTTTACCACAATAAGATTTTTAATCAGTTAAAAAACACACAAGGATTTGGTAACTAAATGGATATAAACAGGAAAAAAAAAAAAGAGGAGAAATCGGAGGATTAAACTCTGAGCCTGGGAGAACACAGATGAGACCCTGAGGCCAGGGGGAGGTGAGACAGGAAGGAAGGAGCTCCATGAGCTCCACCCCTTTCCAGGGTCCTGAAAGCCCCCCTACGCTGCTCTGGGCAACTGGCCCCAGACCCGGCTTCACTGCAGCCACAGAGGCAGGAGCTGGGGGCACGCTCCTTCCGCAGCCCTCCCCGCCCCCACAGAGGGTCTTCCCTGAGCCTCCCTGCAGTCCGCACGCCCCTCCTTCCGTCTCCATCACTACTGCTCTTGCCCCTGGCCCTGCTTAACATGCCCGACCCCTCCTGGGACGAGTTCTTACAGGACCCTGCAGTCAGGAGCCTTGGGCCCTTCCTCTGAACTGCAGGAGCACTTCAGCCCCCTGCGGCCCTTAGCACACCGGCCTGTACACAGGGGTGCGTGTCTGCTTCCCCGACGTGGATGCCTCTCTGCCCCTTGGGGCAGGGGTAGGGGCAGGGCCCTTCCCCTCCAGCCCCATGCATCCTTGGTGCTCAGTGTGGCGCCTTGCCCTGACAGGCCTTCACAGACATCTACTGAGTCATGAACGACCCTCTGTGATTCTGACCAATTCTCTACAGGAAGCCTGGGATGGGTATATTTACAGAACAGAGAGTCTCCCAAGAAAAAGGGGTGCTCCCCTTCCCCCAACTTCAGCACTGTCCCCCGAGGCCCGCGGAACTTCAGTGGGTCAGTGGGCTGGAGGAGTAAGAAGCAGCTCCCAGGTCATCTGGAGGCAAAACCCCAAAAAGGTAGCAGGCCACTGATTTAAGGTGGACATAAAAACACTGTCCTGCCCCTCTTCCCATTCTTCCTCAAACTGTTTCACTTATGTTCAGTGTCACCCAAGACCATCTAAGGACAAGGGTCCTCTCTTCTCCTTGGCAGACAGACACACATTTAGACCTACGACTGCAGACCGTTTACAAGGAATCAAGCTTTGTAAGGGGAGGGGGAGTGTGAACAAGTTCTACCCTCGGGTAGAACGGCAGACGCCAGAAGGGCTCAAGCCCAGAGCACCCACCCCAGCAGCACCGGCCAGCGCCTCTGGGTGGGCGTCAGAGGAGAGAGCCCTCCGAACCAGACACACAGCCCGGGCAGGCGCCAGAGTGCACAGGGGTCTCAGGTTAAGCGCCGAGAGAGTGTGTGGGTGGCCATTGGAGATGTAAGGAATGCTAAAGACAGAACCTGCCCAACATTCTCCATAGGGGGGGGGGCGGAGAGAAAAGATAAAAAACCCATCATGTGGTTCTCCTGCCTTCTCTCTTCCACACAGATACAAAGACCTGTCTCATACACCCACTTGGGGAGACGACAGCTGTAGCTAGGATGTGCCCAGCCGAGCTGGCTGTCCATGCAGCCCATGTGGGACGGTGAGGGTAAATTCCACCGCTGCAGATTCACGAGGAAAAGTTTCTACTCAGAAGACTTCCTAAGAGAAGCAAAACGTTCCCTGGGTCCTGCTGTGAACCTGTGAAGCGCTTCCCGTGCCCGTGTGGTGACGGAGCTGAGGCGTCTGCTGACCAGAGCCAGAGAGGGGGGCAGGCTTGCCCAGAGCAGACGACCTCAGTCCTGCAGCTCTGCTCCAGCTGATGGGGACATGGAGACCTGTGGGCTGGGGCAACCCCACCCTTCTGCGAGAATCCAGACACTGCAGGCTCCTGTGGGGTGACCTGCCCACGCATCACCCGGATCTGAGAAGGCAGGCTCTTTCAGGGGACACTTGGCACAGAAAGAGCCCTAATTACACTGGTGGGGCTGTGTGTAAGAGGGCCGTGTGACGCCACGGTCTGGGGTGTTGGGCAACACAAGTGGAGCCTGTTATGATAATAGCGGGGAAGGGAGCAAGGCCTGCTGCCATCGAAACACTGCAGAACAAGACTCTCCACCTTCCCAGCCCGGAAACGGGAGGCTCTGCCGGGAGAAGGGAGAACCACTTCGCAGGACAGGGGACACGCGCCCTTTCGCAGCGGCCAGCGCCAGACGCAGTGAGGCAGGCCCCTTCTCCACCGAGGGGAGTAGGGCCCATCTGCATGAGAGACTGCACACACGGAGGGGACCCAAGCCCTGAGGTCCCCTCGGATGCTGTGTCCGAAGCCACTCATTTCCAGAAGTGCGTCCGGGAGACAGCAAAGAAAGGTGGAAAGAATATTAGACTCAAAAGCCTGTGTTTGAGGAACTGGTTGTGCCCCTAACAAGCTACAAAATCTTGATCTGGCTTCTCCGGGCCTCTGGGGGGCGGACAGAGGAAGGGGCAGGGGCTGAGGAAAGCTGTGACCCCGCCCCCCACCAACACCACGGAGCACCCCCAAGATGACTCTAGAGAAGGCAAAAGATGCTCACAGGGTCCTGGCCTCCAGGATCCCTTCCACACCCAGAACCTGCAGGCAACACAGGGCATAGAAAGGAAACGATCGACTCGAACAACCATCCGTTCTGTGTGGTGGGCATATAGTATTTGATTCATGATTTCGTTGTTCCATGCACTTCACTGTATTGTTAAACTCTTCTCAAGACAAAGAAGCTATAACTAGGTCAGGTCAGTTCATGTCTCCCGGTATCTGTGTATTTCCCACCTGCTCTGGAAAGGGACTGGGTGGCAACCTGCCCTCCCAGCAGGAGGAGGAGCCGGCCCCTCCCGCGAGTGCGTATCTACACTCTCACCCTCTGCCCTGCGTGGGGTCCCAGCTGCATGGGCAACTTCCACGGACAGGTTCCACTGCAAAGAAACAAACAATTTTCTGGAAAAAAAAAATCACAGGTGAAAAAAAACCCTCCCTCTAGTGAGTCCTGTGGGGGCAGAAGGCCACCAGCACCAGCGCACAGCACTTGCAGGGCGTTCTCCGCCTACCAGTGAGGACAGAGAGGCTGCAGGGGCCAACCACACGGTACAGACAGAACGTGAGCACTGAAGGCAGAGGTGGAGAGAGCTCTGGATGGGCTGCATTGTGGAGGGAGGGCCGGCCAGAGAACACGGGGAATTGGGCCATGTGGGAACAGGCAGAGACAGGTTGGGGTGTAGGCAGCAAAGGGGAGGTCACAGGGCAAGTGGGCAGATTTAGAGCAGTCATGTCTTACACCAGAGGCCAGGGACACCCTGGCTCTCTGCCGGGACGGCACCCTGTTGATAAGCTAAGATGCAGCTGGCTGCAGGAGGCTGGCCCCACACAGCCGCACGTCATTGGTAGCCCCCTGGATCCCAGGCAGGGTGAGGCCTCATGTGGGAGATGGAGAGGAGAGCAGTCCTCGTGGCTGGAAGAAGTCACCAGGATCGAGTATCAGTGACCTGGGTAAGAAGGCCTAAGGGACACCAGGTTGGGTAGGGTTACTTACACCTCTTAAAATAGCTCAAGGTTTCAGAGGGCCTGCAAAACTAGAGAGACGGCTTAGCAGAACAGGGGAGGTGGAAGACAGGAGACAAAGGCAGCCCTGTACCCAGGCAGAGGACAGCCAGCTGCTCACAGGTTTGGGAGGTGTTCACTCCTACAGGGCATTGCTGTGACCATAAACGCAGAGACGAATGGAACTCGCAGAGCAGTCTCAGAGCAGTCTCAGAGCCTTGAAAGAGCGTGGGACCCCACTGCAACCCCCCAAATTTGTCAGCCCTGTCCAAGACCTTGGTGACGTTGCAGGAAGAAGCACGTGAAGTGGAGGAAAGGTTAACCAGGGTTTAGCTCACTGTGTGAGCAGGGATGAGGGAGGTGCTGGGGACAGCCACGGGGCATGGGGTAGAATTACACCCCGGGCTCAGGTACGGGCCCTGTGGGGAGCTTAACACAAACCAGACCTACCAAGCTGCAGAGGATTATAGAATAATAAGCCAGTGTTTGAAAGAGAGAAAGAAAAAGATGGTCCGGTGTGGCCATCACCTACCTGGGTGACACCAGTTTGGGTCTCTATTTCCCTTTTTGTTTTGGTTGCATTTTTATTATGAAAGTGCCGAAATCTATTCCAAAGCAAACAGAGTGGCATAAGAGGCCACCAGGCACCCACAACGCGCTTCGATTCAGCTTCAGTAATGATCTACATTTTGCTAATATTGTCTCATTTCATAGCCAATTTTTAAAGACACTTTTAGAGCAAATCCCAAACATGCGAGCACTCAGGTGACAGTTCTGAGACGCACCCAGCTCTGTGCCCCACAGCCCGAGGACCCTCTGGTCTGCGGGGAGGGGAACCGACTGGGACAGACATCGCATCCTGCCGACTTAAACATGGACTTAAAGGGGCCGCCAACCCAGCAGGACAGGTGGTTGCCATTAAAGAGAAAGGTCCACACATTCAAACTACAAGCACTGATTGATGACCCAGTCTGTGTCAAGCACTGCGCTAGCCTTGGGGGACAGAACAGTGAGCGCCACAGAAAAAAATAATCAAATCCCAGCTCTCACGAGGCTTCTGCACTACCAAGTTTTGGGTTCAAAAGCGAAGTACGCTCTGGACTTAACCGACTCTCCTCAAGTCAGAGAGCAATACGAGAACCGCAGCCTTGTATCACCAGGCAGTTTCTGTTCCCTTAACCAACAACTTGACAGGTTGTAAAAACGGCACTGCTAGAAAAGGAGGTGATTTTCTGATTCCCTACCCTTTGGG
Organism: Sturnira hondurensis; assembly: GCF_014824575.4. NCBI lineage: Eukaryota > Metazoa > Chordata > Mammalia > Chiroptera > Phyllostomidae > Sturnira > Sturnira hondurensis. Next base: position 5,629,449 of record NW_028081271.1, read on the forward strand.
CAATGTATCAGAAATAATGAATAAATGCATCCCTAACATGTAAGTGCATTTACTTATAAACTACCCACACATATTTTCTGAACATTATAAAACACACAAATACAAATTTCCAAAGAAGTATCTATAGAAGTCCCTGTATGCCCACCCTGTACCCTAATGGCTGGCCCCCCACCGAGGGGCATGCAGAGCCCCTTGTGGAGACCTCCCCCTAATCTCCTGAGCAGCACCTGTGACCTCTCTGGTCACCTGCCTGGCTAGAGCCTCTGGCATTTTCCAACTACGGGCATCGAAAATCCAGCTGCTATAACTGGGCCCCCTGAAGAGCTTGCCACCCCTTGGAGGCAGAGGAACAGTGCCTGAGAAAGCTTGCACACCGCCTTTCCACCTGGAAGGGAGACAAAGATGTTCCACGTTGCCCCACGCTGGAGAGAAACGGACTGGGTCCGCTGTTCTGGAGGAAGGGGAACCGTGGCCCTGGGGCCACAGCAGCCTCGGGGGCTGGCTTCACCTGATGGGGTCTGTCCTGGGGACCCCAGCACCCTGGCTCCTTCCTGCCTCGAGGGCCCAGCATCTTCAGCTTGCCTGAACTCAGAGAGGGCCGGGCATCTGTGGTGCATATCCCTGACCACATCAGGACAGAAAGCCCCAGACTGGCCTTGTCCTTGGAGCATGGCCTTATTCTGACCAGCTCAGCCACAGCCCTGTGGGTCTCAGCCTTATCTCTGTGAGGTGGCTGGCTGGACCATGTCCTTGCCAGCTCCTCACTTGGCCACCGCAAGTGCTTACCTGAGGCCTAGTGTGGCCCCTAGCCTGCAGAAGGCATACATAGCTGTCTGACCATTTCACTGGAAGCTCAGAAACAAGGTGTGATTTTCAGTTAGGAATCCGAGGTCAACGAAGACCATTGTACAGAACTTGACCCTGATCTCCTTCCCCTCTGCCACATCCTGCAAAGCCCTCACCACATGCAGCTCAACATAACTGAAAAAAATGCCTCCGAAGCACCCCCAAATCAAAGTGCAGCCCCGCAAAAGCACAGGCTTCGCTCTGGAGATGGAACCTTTGCCCGGCCTCATGGAAAGAAACCTGGAACATTTAGGTGTGTGTTGTCGTCAGTGACCCTTCTGTAGGGCGTCGACCCCCCAGACGTCTCCTGTCTCAAGCAATCGCCAGACAGCATTACGGGTGCACCAACATCAAGGCCCAAAGGCAAACTCGGCTGAGAAGACAGGGTGAGGCCTCCCCCAGGACCCTGGGGAGGAGCAGCCCAGAGCCTAGGGGTGGTGGGTGTTTCACTGGTTAAGCGAGGGATGCACGTCTGGAAAGTCGAGCGTGGGACAGAGAGGGGCGCTACTGAAAATGCTGAACAACCAGGGCAGCCACGCCTCGACCGAGGAAGGCCGACGGCCCAGAGCAGGGTCCAGGAGAGCCTCTGCCGGCCAGGCATCAGCCCCCCGGTTCTGAATTAGGGCCGCAGCCCATCTTCGAACCAGGATGGGAGTGTTTTAACATTTCAGTGTTGAACGTCACCCGAGAGTTCCAGTGAGCGGCTGGAGTCTGAGGACAGTGGGTTGCTCCAGGAAGGCATCTCTGAGGAGCAGCGAGGGCAGATGAGGAATGTCCGGGGCGCTCCCAGGACCCAGGAGGGCTGGTGGGGTGGGGCAGGGAGCCCAGGCAGAGAGTCCTTGGGTGCAGGGGCCTTGGTTGAACCCTATGCCACCAGAGCCTGAGCTCCGAAGGTCCCCGGGGAAGCTCGGGAAATAGCAGGCTGGAACCAGACTCTGGCGGCCCCACAACCAAGCTAAAGGAAGACTTGGGGCCCCATTGAAGGGACCCTGGAGGGCGTCTGGGCGGAGGAGGGATTCGATCAGAGCTCTGTGTTGGGGAAAGTCCTCATCCTCCCCCTCTCTTTTAAACTGGGGACCTTGGCAGTCCACACTAGAGGTGACAGACTCTAGACTATGTCGGTGACACTGATAAGGATAGGGAAAAGGAGGCGTGTGCTGGGCAATACGTACAGAGCGCAGTAGAATGAGCAGAACCTGTTAACTGTCTGGATTTCAGGGCATGAATCAAAGACGATATCAAGGTCCTGCCAGCCCCCAGATGCAGGGCTCAGGAGCAATCCCCACTGTGCGTCGGGGCCTGAGGGGGACACAGGTCAAGTAAGCTGGGCTCCAGTGACCGGGTCAGCGGAGTGAGTGGATGAGGCCACCTCCATGACCAGCACCCTGCTTTTGTTGATTTTACACATTGGGGCTCCTCCTGAACTTGTACTGGGGAAAAGAGGCCGTAACCACTAGGCAGCAGCACTGTGCCTGCGAACCCTGGAAACTCTCCATTCTGTTCTCTTGTCCATTGTAGGTCTTCAGCACAATTCAGAACTTGTCCAGAAGGTCTGTTTCTGGAGAAATATGCCAAGGTGTGCAGCAGAAAACACACCTATGTGCCAGGCAGAGGCCAGCCTCCTACTTAAGTGGGCGACGCTCCGCCATCCCTGCTGAGCCTGGGTCCCGTGCCCACCCCACACATTCTCTTCCTTCCGCACGCGAGGCTTTAATCACAAGTCTCTACTGTTCTCCAGTCTTACAGGAGCAACTTCCAGGGAAGGCAAAGCCTTTAGCTCTTTAATTCTCTGGAAAGTCATAGCTGTCTACTGGCCAAACTTCCCACTCTCCGAACCAAGCTGAACCAAAATTCGCTGCCGTTTTCAGCACTCTGGTGGTCAAAGACAGAGTGGGAATGAGACAGGGAAAAACCAAGGAGCAATGGCCCGAAGAAGAACCAGCTCCGTCCTCAGTCTTGCCACCCACTGGTCAACCTGGAACAGCCGAGCAATTACAGCTTTGGCCCTGAAGCCAGACTGTCTGGGTTCAAACGCTGGCTGGGTGACTTAACCTCTGTCCCTGTTCTTTTCTCTACTGTGGATAGCAGCAGGACCTGCCCTATGGGGCTGTTGGGCAGATTCCCTGAGTTGGCACACCTGAGGCACCAAGAACAGTGTCTGGCACCATCTGCTATTATCGTCACCTCTCGGGTCCCGAGTGGCCCGTGCTCGGCCTGTGGCCACCCTGTCAGTCAGCTGACACCGCTTTGCTTTGCAATTGATAGCTGAGCCTTGAGGGACAAACTAGTTCCTACAGCAACGTTCCCTTCCTGGTTAATATAAGGAGGAGCCATCCAGGGCACGCTGGCCCTGCGCACTAGGGCCGTCTCTCCCTCTACAAACCCGAGGGCATGGTGCTCGGCTGTGCTGATGGAGAGACCACACGTGTGTCAGAAACCCCTCCCGGTACGAGGAAGTGGTGTCAAAGGCAATTCACAGTTCCTCCTTCGGTGCCCTCACTCCTTTCTGCTTATCTTTCCAAACCATGAAAGCTTTATTTCAACAGCTTTCGACTAGAACACACGAACCCAAAAGTATATTAAAACCATTCATTCATAAAAGACTTTTCAAACCATTGTCAATTTCCACTGCTTTAAAGCAGTATATGCCCCAGTTTCTAAAAGATATATTAAAACATGGAAAAATGTTCACAACATAATTTAGATGATTAAAATGAAATTATCAAAAATTTTATCTTTAGTGAAAAATATATGCCTAAATTTTTAAAAACATTGTTTAGAGAAACAAAAAGGAAATACAGAAAAATGTTAATAGTACTGACTTTCCTTAAGACCTTTTTTCAGTTCCCAAATTTTCTATAATAAGCATAGATTCCTACTATAATATAAAAAGTATATAATGTAAAATTACATATTATATACAACTTTTCTGAGGCAAATGGTTTTGATTTAGATAACTGAGAGCTTTCAAAGGTTAATTTAAAAACTGAACACTGGCAACTACTTCATGAAGAGAATTAGCCGAGGTATCTATACCGAGCCACCCGTGTTGAAATCTTAAGATTCTGGAGATAAGACAAGTGTCTCCAGAGGAGTGACTTCTTCCAAGGCAGGTGAGCAGAGTCCTGGCCTCCACCTGAGTCTCTATCCCAAGAATGAGTCATCCTTCCAGGCCAGCCAGGTTTCAAGGAAAGTTCCACCTGCTTCCAGAAGGTTACAACAAACAGAACTCAGTGCTCACTCCAGCGTGCCCAACCACTTCTAAATGTCAGGATGTGGAAAAGGCAGAAAATGACCGCAACTCAGATTGCGTACTCATTTTCTCTTGTCACTATGGTATGGGGATTGTTGCAAATCGTGCGTCACCCCGGGCTTACACAAACTGGAATGTCTTTGAGTTGGCACTCTGCATTTTAGGTAAGGAACTGTAGGCACAATGACAATCTCAGCGTTGCGGCCACGAACACTGACAAAATTCCCTCTGCCTCTGGGTCATGAAGTCCAGTTACTACCTACTTCAGGGCTTGTATTTCTTTAAAAGCTCTCAGAAGCCTCTGAGACGCTCTGCAAGAGCTAGAATGTCCAGACTCAGACTCAATCACTGGCAGCTTCAGATTGGCTCTGGTCACTGAGACCCAGCCTCCAGGTATGCAAATCACAGTGACCCTGACAGGCTGGTCTGACCACCAGTTGGACTGCACTGCTCAATAAAACTCGGGCATCTTCAGTCTACCATCTGATTAACTCCAGCCTTGGAGTGAGGTGTGAAATGGCCTTAGGATACCAAGTTTTGAGTTGCCTTAAAAACACACATTCTTATTTTGTAACGTGTTCATCTAATTCACAGCTTCGTCCAAACAAGACCTGTCATAAAACATTATTCATGGTTTCTAACTTTATCTAATTTGGTTACAAGAAGCAGTGAGTGCAAAAGAATAATGGACATAGGTTTTAAGTGGCAAAATCACTCATCTCATCTCTCTAACATTATTGAGTATCAATGTCTGGAAATGACTACCATTCCTATAGTGGCAATGACTGGCAATGACTGGCATTGCTCTTTCCAGAAAAGTGAAACTTGAAGGGAAAGAGAAGGAGAAATTCTTAGCTGCTATGACAAAGCAACTTGACCTTTCCCCAGCCTCTCCCTAAACATACAACCACTTTCCACAAGACAGCAACTTCAAAAGGAAAGATGTAGCAAGACCTGGACCAGCACTGTGGCCAGCTGGTACACTTTCAGTTATCCTGACCTTCACCCAAAAGCAGACATAGCTATGAAAACTATACCTGTGTGGTATAAATAGGTACCTGTCCGTACCTGTACTTGTCACAACTGTCCATCTCTTAAATGCCCAGAACTAAAAAGCCCAGGGATTTCTCTGTAGTCGGGCTGCCTATAATAAAAAAATATGCATAATAAAGAAAGGAAGAAAACATATAAAAATACTGATAATTGTAGGGGGAAGGGTGATTTTATTTTTTTTTAAAAAGTCTTCTAGCCCTGGCTGGTGTAGCTCAGTGGGTTGAGCGCGGGCCTGCGAACCACTCGATCGTGGTTCGATTCCCAGTCAGGGCACATGCCTGGGTTGCAGGCCAGTTCCCAGCGGGGGACTCACGAGAGGCAACCATACACTGATATTTCTCTCCTTCTCTCCTTCCCTTCCCCTCTAAAGATAAATAAATAAAATATTTTTTAAAAAGTCTTCTATTTACTGTAAATGTAGAAAATAGAGGTCTATTGTATATGGTCTATAATATGTCTATATTATTTTAAGGGAGAGAGGGAGGTGTGAGATGTGCTGATCTTAAGAATTTTTTTTCTCGTCTAGAATTTTAGCTCCTAAAAGACTTTAGTCTCTTGCAGCCTCTTCACAAAGGAGTCAAGTTTCAGGCTGGGAAGGGATTCTCCCAATTGAGTCAGAACAAGACAAAATGGTAAGCAGGGTTCCTTTGAAAGTTTCACCTTCTCAAGCACACCCAACACAGGCTGTCAGCTCCAACCTGGAGTTTTAAGCCATCTAACCAGCACCTCCACCTGAAAATGAAGACTCAGCCAGAAGTTTTCAACTGGCTTTGTTTGTGTTTGGAAAAAATCGTTCACACTGGGGTAATAGAGATGAAATCTGTGTCAGAAAATGTGAGATTTACCCAGCTCCTCCCATGCTGTGCAAAAGTCAGTAAATAAAAGGAAGGGTATTGACACTGGGGACACTTTAGATATTCCTGCATCCACAAGAAGCTTAAAGGTCTCCACTGGAAAAGACAGAGGGCACTTGTATAACAGTCTTAATTAAGCTTCATAACCTTGAAAATGAGTGGGGCGGGGGAAGGGGGTGTTGCAATTATACCATTACCCGGGGCATCTGTCTCTAGGTTCTAGTACACTGTTCACTCAAGTCACCCATCCGCACACTCCGCCTATGATGTAACAGATATCATTCCACTTGTTAATCAGAAAAAAACATGCCAGACTCCGTAAATCAAGGACTCCATCACGGCTCTTGCAGAGGCTACTAACCGTCCTCAGGAGACACTGTGAGGATTCTACATATGGCCACCGGCTTTTGATGCTGCCTTTGACCCTCTTGCGAGCGCTCCGCGCGGGGGTCAGCGTCTTGTGGAGGCAGGAGAACCGTTTGGGCACACCCCACAGCCCTGCCGGGGGCGCAGGAAGATTGCCCGTGGCCGAGAACCCACCGATGCTGGCCTGTCAGGATCATCTCCTCGCATTTGAACTCAGGCTCATCCAGGCCGGGCCAGTCCCCGCCGCCCCACAAACGAGGGGCAGGACACGCGGCGCACGTCACCGAGATCCCGCAGTGAACCAGCGAGGATGCCGGCGGCTCAGGCCCAGGAGGCGGCGGCGGCTCCAGCGGCCCGGATGCCCCGGAGGCCGCAGGCTGGGCAGCCGCAGGGCAGAGGCCGGAAAAGCGGAACGTCCCGGGGAACCGAGCGGTTGCTCACGCGCCTCCCCGGCGTTCTTGGGCTCGGGCCGGCGAGGCAGCCTCAATCCGGGACCTCCGCTGATCCCACGGGCGCCGCAACGGGGACGCTCGCGGATCCTGACAGCTGGAGTACTCACCTCCTCTGCTAGCCCGGCTGCTACGTCGCCGGCTGTCACCGCAGACCACTGCCTACCCGGCGCCTGCTCCGGATGCTATTTAAAGGCGCCGCCGTCACCTCTGCGCTGTGGCGGCGAACCAGCCTCTGCTAAGTGCGCGTGCTGCTCCCGCCCCTCCCAGGCCCCGCCCCAGGCCCCGCCCCGCCGCCCGCTCTCTCGGGCCCCGCCTCCGCCGGGTGCCCGCCTTCAAGTCTAGGTGCACGCTTGTAGCGCGGGCAGCCAGCGAGCTGCCCTAGGCCAGGCTCCGGGAATCGCTAGCGAAAGCGTCCAGTCTCCCGAACGTGCCTGTGATTGCATAACGAATGTGAGGAGGGGCAGAGGGTAAACAGATGCCTCAGCCCAGGAGCCCCATTAGCCCTGGGGTCTGCGGGGGCCGGGAGACGCTCGTGGGCATCTTCACCCACCACGGCGTGCCCTGCTGACTTGTAGCCGAGAGGCTACAAGGCGTTCTGCAGAACGGGCCTCGACGGCTCCAGAGCTTTCTTTCCCTGTTTTCTTTGGCACCGACGTGCGCGACTCCTTTTAATTAATTTCACCACGTTCCCCATGCGGGGTTTTGCCACATCCCCCGAGCGGCAAGATTGGCCTGGACTTCTGCAATGCCCTGGACATGAAGCAACCCTGCGCACAGCAGTCCGGGAGAGTTAGAGTGGGAGGCAGCCTCGCCATTGCTCAAGTGTGGTGTTCTTCCGCCAAGTTCCTTCGGCCCCTTCACCCTGCTCAGCCCTGCACCTGCGGTTTTCAGCGGTTCTGCACCCAGGAGATACCCATTGCGGGTTTTCAGAGGCCAACGCAATTTACTTCCAGGAGGCCGGTATCCCAAATGCTCTTGTTCCTCTTGGTGCCTGAGGCCTGCCAGCCTCCTCACCAATCACGGTGGTCCCAGCTGCAGTGGTGCCGGTGCCCAGCATCGGTGGAGGGCTGTTACCTGGTGCGGCTTTGAATTTGAGTCCTGGGAAGAAAGAGTTCTTGTTACAGTGGATGCTTTGGATCCTGTGTATTGAAACCCTTCGCACACAGTATGTTCCTGAGTTTTCATACCCTGATGAGGCGGGTGTTGGCATCATCCCCCTTTTACAGATGGGGAAACTGAGGCAAAGGCAGGTTGAATGCTAGTGGGGGCAAAACCACAGCTGGAACTCAGGCCACCTGCCTCCAGAGCTGCACACAGTCAGCATGGGAACAGTGTATGTCTACGGTGGGCCTTGGGAGAGGCGGTTCAGCAGACTCAGTCAACCTTAGATCAAAAATATTCAGGAAAAAAACATGTTAGGTCATTGCTGACATGTACCGTGCAGTCAGGCCTAAAGTAAATGCACCTGTGCTGAACATGTGCATAAGCGTTTTTCATGTCATGATCCCCTAAATAATATAGCACAAAAAGTACTGACATAGCATTTACATTGTATTCGGTATTCCCGGGAACCTAGAGATGCTGTGAAGTACACCAGAGGATGTGCCTGCCAACACCATGCTGTTTCACCGAAGGGCCTTGAGCAGCCCCAGATTTGGGTATCCGCAGAAGCCTTGGAGAGGGTGCCCCACTGATACCGAGGGGGGACTGTGCTCACTCTGGAAGTAGCTCCAGTCGACGCCACCTGATAATACCCAGAGGCCTTTTCCTGGGCTGTTCTCACTTTTCCAGATCGTCCGAACCCGGCAGCAGTAACTGTTTCCTGCCCAGTGAGCCCGCGCAATAGGAGGACGGCAGTCGGCCTCCGACAGCTCAGCTCTCTTAGAGCCCCTTCTAAACCTAGATCTTCCAGATCTAGACTCTTCCTTTAAAGGAAGAAGTGGACTCCACTTGCATTTTTATTGGTTTACACTTGGCTAATCCTTGGTTTCTCTGCCCAGGTCTCCTTCCCCCGCCCCTGATTTCATCATCTCAGCCTCTCCTTTCTCCTCTCCTCCAACCGGTCCCTCAGCACCACGTGTCCTTGGCCACTTCCCCATTCTGTGGTGGATTAGTGCGCTCGGGCTGCCGTAATACAACACCACACACTGGGTGGCTTAAACAACAGAAATGTACTGTCTCAGGGGCCCAGAGTCCACAAGTTCAAAATGAAGGTGTAAGTGGTGTTGGTTCCTTCTGAAGTCCCTGGGGAAGAATCGGTTCCAGGCCTTTCTTTTTGGCTTAAGAATGGTCACCGAGGAATGGTCCCCTCTTGTGGGTTTCCCTCTGTGTGCAAACTTCACCTTCCCCACATCTCAACCCATAAGAGGTGACGACTGTCCTTGGCTCTCTCCCTTATCCCTTGACGCCCCCCAAACACTCTCTGCATTCCAGCCCTCAGTGCCCTTGACCAACTGCTCTGGTGGGGGAAGGCTCTCCCACCCAGGGGTCACAGTTGGATCCCATCCCCTCTAGCAGAAGGGCTATGATGCTGGGAAGCACCTCTACCCTCCAGAACTCAGGTGTGTTCTCCGGAAATAAGGGAGCCAGACTAAATATTTTCTTAGGCCCCTGTCAGCACTAACACTTAAAAACAATAAAGCTTTACTCCCTAAGCATTTCAAAAAGCTTTACCATTTATCAGGCTGTCCTGTGACCATCGGGTAGAGACTGTACTGGGAGGCAGCCCAGGGCTTGGGAGGGGGGCCACTCTGCGTTAACCCCCCTGCATCTTCCGTAAGACAGGAACAATAGTCTCGTTATCATCATAGTCTCATTGCTGGAATAATAACCAAACATAGATGGGTGTTGCAAGGGCCCAAAGCCCATGGCCTCAGTTTTCTCATTAAATGGTGGTTCCAGACTCTGTAGTTGGGGATTTCATTTTGGAACTCAGGGAGTAGGAGTCTCTTTTCTACTTTCCTTTTCCCAAACATCTCTTTAGCCAAGTGAACAAGAGCCAACTCAAGCTTGCAGGGGCGCATTTTCCCTAATGGAAGCCTGAGTCTCTTCTGCCCGTTGTTTCCGCTCCCGTGACATTTCTGACGATTAAAATTTTGTCGCAAACCCTAGCTGGACACAGACCTACACCTGCCTCGAATTGATGGATGGCTTCTAGAGAAGCGAAAGAGGGTCAAAGTCCTTCTGGGGACAAGCTGAGAGGCAGGTTGACAATGGCCTTGTCTCGAAAGCTCCCACTTGTGATTGTCAACTGCCGACCTGTGATTATTCGTGATCTTCTGCATCTGAAGTACAGACACATCCGTTTGTAATGACCAATGCGCTTTTAATTCTAGGTCTTGGTAGTGGATGATGAAGGAAAGGCGACAGCGCTGGGTGTTTCCACTTGGCCTGTGTCTCCAGGCCACATCTGCCTTAGGCAGGTCCCGTCTCTCCCGTGAAGCTGTGAGTGCCTGTTGACCTTCATAAGCCCGTACTCCTCTGCATAGTATTTAGCCATCGTAGGCACTCATTTGTTGAACTGGACACATTTTTTTCCCTAACTACTGACATGCGATCAACGGCAACCAAGGGTAGATCCAGGTTTTGTGGAGTCTGAAGTTCACACAATTTAGAGGACCTCTTTAAGAAAATGATTACCCCTGGCCGGTGTGGCTCAGTACTTGGAGCGTCATGCTGTAACTGAAAGGTTGCAGGTTTGATTCCCGGTCAGGGTGCATGCCCAGGTCACAGGTTCATCACAGGTGTGGGTGTGGGTGTGGGCACGTTGGATCCCTGGTCCCGGTGCAGGGCCAGGGTCTGGGTGAGTACAAAGGCAACCAATCCCCAATCGATGCTTCTCTCATACCGATGTTTCTCCGTTCTCTTGCTCTCTCTCTAAAAAAGCAAATGAAAAAATATCCTCTGGTGAGGATAGAAAAGAAAATGTGATATAAATGTGAATTTTTAAATAATGAAAACAGAAATACAGTAGAATATAAATTTTAAAAGTATATAACAAAAATTATAATAGCATAAATTTCACAAAACCAGAAAAATAACCTAAAAATTTTATTCTTTTTCCCTACCTCTATAATAAGTTTTTCACCCTAACTTTCTGGCTGCATACACATTAACTGCTTCTTTACATGGCATTTTTAGTAAACTTTATTTATAGAACGGTTTTAGATTTACAGAAAAGTTACAGTTTTCATAAACTCCATGCCCAATTTTGGCTATCACGGACACCTCACGTTAGTCTGGTACGTTTGTTACAATGAATGAGTCAGTACTGATACATTTTTACATCTGAAGTTTATGCTTTGTCTAGATTTTCTTTGTTTTTATCTAACATCCTCTTTCTGTTCCGAATCAGGGCACTATATTTTCTTGTCACCTCTCCTTAGGCTTCCCTTGGCTGTGACAGTTTCTTGGATTATCCTTGTTTTTCTGATGACCTCAACAGTTTTATGGACTATTGGTCATTTGATTTTGTAAAATGTCCTTCTGTTGGGATTTGACCAATATTCTCATGAGAAGCCTGGGGTATGGGTTTTTGGGAGAAAGACATGTTTTATAATATAATTTTCTATAGAGAAGGAAAATGCATGGTTGATGGAATTTCTTTTAATTCCAGTTTTGATAAGACATTGAAGAGAACTGGATCCACTGATGTTCCTTGTAAAAGAATGCTGATCAGAAGAATATTCAATAGTATAGCTTCTGGCTATATGCCTTTCATCCTGGGTTTCTCTTCACTGCCCACCTTCTTCCAGATGCCCCAGGGCAGGTCCGCGAGGAGATGGGGCCGTGGCCCCGCGAGCCCAGGCGCTGGAGAGAGGGGTGACGACCCTGTGCTGGGAAGGTTAGAAACACACGTGCGAGACTGGAAACCCCACAAATATGCCTCCCCAAACCCAAAGTACTAGATTCTTAACCCCAGGTCCCCATAGCTGGGTTCCAAAAATGAGCTGGCCACTTCAGCACTGTCCAGGGAGGGGTGGTGACGGAGGGACAGGGGTGGAGCACGGGCAACAACATGAAGTGATTGCAGCTGAAGTATCCTACTTTGGCAAGTTTTGCAGAAACATTAAACTATGGGAACACACCACTAGAGCCTTCTGGGCGTGAGGGGCCCTGAACCTAAAGCTGTGTCAGCACCGGCCGTCGACAGGACTCTCCGCAGCATCGCCATGCTCCTGCTCACACTGGCTGGTACAGGCCTCTTGGGCTTCCAGCAATAAGGGAGGAGGACGTTTCCAGCAAATGGGATGCTTTTCTGTAACTATCGATGGGTATCACGTGGTCTTCAGTGGCTCCAGTAAAGCTACACTCCTCCCTTCTTGCACACCCTCTTTCGTTTTGAAGTGCACTTGGTCCGCTGACGTCATTCACTCCACCCGGGAGCCCCGAGCTCTCCCAGACTCACTGTCCAGGCTCTCGCCCCACACGCACTCTGGCCCCAGCATAGCTCTGGAAGAGGTAGGCATAGGGTTCTCATCCTGCACCCCACAGCACTTGACTTTTGGTGTCTTGAGGTGACGGGACTGGAGTTAGTCAATGACAAATATAAATTATAAATATCTCAATCTTCCAATTCAATTAGCTTCTCATTGTCGACTAGTAAAACTCAAACTCTTTACAAGAACTTCTGGGATGTCCTTCCTAACCTATTCCTGCATCCTCACAGGCCAGCTCCCCACCATCTCTCTCTCCAGCCACTGGATGGACTTGCAGGTTATCAGCAAAGGCTCCGGAGTCAAAACACTTAGATTCAAATGCCACACCTTACTGGTTACAGGGCCAGGGCAAGAACCCCCTCTGATGCCAACTTTCTTATCTGCCAAATGAGAACTCTGATGTGTTGCATGCTATCTAAATCACAGTCTACTGTAAGAAGCACCGCTAATTCAGGTATCCTTAAGAAAGAAAATAAATGCTGCCCATTATAGTTATAAAGCATCATCGATTGGAAGATGCCCCCTAGATTGATTAGCTTTGACTGAATAGCAAATCACCTTAAAACTTAGTGGCTTAAAACAACCACCATTTATTAATGCCTGATTCTGGGGTCAGCACTTGGGCTGGGGGCTTCCTCCATGGGTCTCTCCTGCTGCCGGTCAGCCGGTGACGAAACTGGGGGTGGATGGTCTAGGGACAGCCTCCCGTGTTTGGTGCCTGTCAGGCTGTTTCCTGGGGTCCCTTACTTCTCTTCTTCATGGCCATTCTGGTCAGCTGGTTCAAGTGTGTTCAAACTGTGATCTTCTGGCTGCGAGCTCAGCAAAGGGGACGAGCCCTGGTGTACAACTGCTTTCCAGACCTCTGCTTGCATCGTGCCTGCTGCTGTTCCATCAGCCACAGCAAGCCACAGGGCCAAGCCAATGATCGGTGTGGGAAAGGGCTACCCAAGGGTACAAAGAGGGGAGCTACGGTGCCATGTTACGATCTATGACACATCCTGACTCCAAAGGTGTTAAAATATGAAAAATATGCCTCTAAGAATACACTAAATGTAATAGTATATTATATTAATATAATGCACTTAATATATTTATATTTATATATTTAAAAGTACTATAAATAAGCAATGCACATTAGATATACTTATTATGGTGATCATTTTGTAATATATACATACTTGTATATTGAATCATTATGTTATACACCTGAAACTAATATAATGTTGTATGTCAATTATACCTAAATTTTTTTAAAGCAAAGGTAAAGAGAAACTTATTAGCTACAGGAAACACAGAGTTTAAGAATATTTACTTTGCTGGTGGCTTTACCTTATAAATATGGGAGAGATCAGAGCTCCACACTTTGAGTCGGAAGCAGCAATACAGATGAGATGGAAAATAACACAGGGACAGGAACTGCTGGTGGAGGGAGAGCCAATGATGGAAGTGAGAGGAGGCAAATGTTTCTGAACACAGGAAAAGGCTTTCTCTGGGACTTGAGGGAAAGAGGCATGAGTAGATACAGATAAAATGGGAAGACAGTGGAGCCGAAAGAGGGAAGACTCCCGCCTTCCACCCTGCTGACTAAATGCACACTCACATGCTTCTCCCTCTCCCCACGTCCTCCAGGCAAGAGAGTCCCCAAGTCCTGCTGTTTCACAGCAGAAATAACACTTCCAAAGGAAAACGATGCTCTGTGGGTTTCAGCCAAGAAAAGAGCCCCTTAGTCGATCTGCAAACAGTACGACTGCCCAGTTCAGTGGGCGGCAGTGGTGTCTTGCCTTCTGGACAGAGCTTCTCCTGCTGAGCGAAAAGCTCCCAGTTCACACCCATGACTGCTCTGACCACACCACGGCTTTGGAGCTTAAACCTGGGGTGTCACTTTAAACAGTGTAGGGTGACAAGACAAAACCATCTCACCCAGAAAAGCTCCTTCCAAGGCATTGAAATATTACAATACTCCCATCCCTGCCTTCCCAACACGGTGTTCTATTTTCCCACAATAATCATGCAGCTGAACAAAGGGAAGAATACACAAGCCAACACTTTTGAAAGTGTATTTACTGCTTATTAGAAGAAAACCAGAATTTCTCAAAAAAAAAAAGAAGATCCTGTATCTGATTCCTTAATAAGCACTGGGATAGATATGGATACATAGGTAGACGATGACAGATAATTAGATAGATGATAGGTAGGTAGATAGATAGATAGATACACCTGGGTATGGTGCCACCTTCTATCCAAGAAAGGACCATCATATACAAAAAAAGATAAGAGGCCGCCCTGCGAGATAATGTCTGCAAAGCACTTAGTGCGGGTTTGGCCCAGAGTGAACGCTCTATAAATACTAACATGTTTACTTCTCTTTGGGAAGCCTCTGTATCTCTATGCTTCTATCTGCAACCCTGTAAATTCTTATTTATCCACCAAAACCTACCTTGAGCATCACTTTCTCCAGACACACACACACACACACACACACACTCGTCCCCCCCTGCCCTTCGGACGCAGTGCCTTTGCTGTGGCAGGCTGTCGCTTCCGTGCCTCCAGGCCCGTGCGCTGGCTGCAAGCTGCTTGACAGCAGATCTCCTGTGTCTAGATGTCTTCCGTCCCCGTGCCAGCACAGTCTTGGCACTTGGTACACGTTTGTTGAACTGAACTGCCGTGGTCACCTCCAACAGAAGCACTTCTCCTTCCCCAAGGGGTAGCCATTCTTGTCTCTGGAGGTGCTCCCGAAGCTCTTTGTCATGTTTCTGGCATAGGACTTGTCACAGTCGATCGTGATGACTTGTTTGTGAATAAGGCACATTCCCCATGTGTCTTACTCACCCAGGGACCCTAGCACCATGCCTCGTGGTAGCGGCGAATACTCCACAAACAGCTGTGAAACGAACAAGAACAATGATTCAAATCTCCATTCCTTTTATACTCAGGAAGGCCTGTGGCCCAGAAGTCCAGAGTAAAATTGGGGTTAGTATTTAGCTCACCAGTAGCTGTTTCTACTCCATTCCCAGGGTCTGAACGCCACTGGTTTCCTCTCTCCTTCAGATCCTGACACAGCTGCGTCACCATGCGCTCAAGAGAGTCATGAACTGAGGCCCAGTCCCCGTCCCTGTGGCCTCTCTGACACCTCCACCCCCTCCAAGGCCCTTATTTTGTGTCCGGCCCTCAGCACCCACCAGTATTTTAACTTTCTCCCAGTTAACAGAGTGTGTCTACAAACGCCACAGGAAGTACATGGGACTTAGAACAGGCCACTTGTCACGCCAGGCCCCTGGAGATGGGACACTGGAGTGGGTACATCATCTCAGAGTGATACTGAAACTGGGTGAGTGAGACGGCGCAAAGCCATCTTCCTCCTCTGATCTCGCCTCCTTCTTCCCCTCCGCTTCGCCAGGCGAATACCAGCCCAACGCTCGTGTGGCCTCAGGGCCCCGTCTCAGCCTCCTGGAGGCCAGGGGCCACCTTGAGCATCTGAGGGGCGACTGGGATTTCCCCCCACTAATAAATATGCCCCACGCACTTTCTGTGAGTTTCCTGGGATCCCTATGTTAACAGCCTCTGCTAGAATGGAAAACGTATTAGATTTGCAGTTATAAAGATCTAAGCTGAAGGCCTGATCCTGCCTCTTACTAGTATTTTGATTCTTAATGACTCCAACTCAAAGGACAGGAGACAAATTAGAAATGTGAATTTCCGGAGTTGGCTGGCGGGTCTCTGAGACCTGGAAGTAGAGACCTTTGAGCCCAGGGGACTGCACCCAGCGGCCCGGGGGCCTGTAACCATGCCACTAAACAAGTCTATTGAATTACACCATAGCGCTGTGAATGTTGTTTGGATTGCCATGAGAAAACTAGGAAGAAGGAAGGTCGGGAGGCTCATGAACATTCAAAGAAGGCAAAATATATGATTGGTTTGCAGGGTAAGCTCTGCCATAAACAACACCACGCTGAGAAAACACAAATGAAGAAACCTGCCAGGAAGCACGAAAAGAGAGACACCAGACAAAAGGATGAAGACTCCACAGGAGCAGGGCCTGCACCCCTGCTAGACAGAGGGGCAGTCCCGAGCTAAAGTCATTTCCAACATGATTTTTTTTTAAATGAGAAGAGAAAGCGGGAAAACGGGGGGTCCACTGCCCACGGTCAGTGTCCAGGCAGAAACAGAGGCACCGAAAGTTATTCAAACGGGAGGGAGAAAGACAAAAGCTGGGAAGAGGGTGGTCACCAAAGTCTGCTTTGCTGGAGATGGCTTTACTGGAAAACCACCTAAACATGAAAGATTCGGCAGGCCAATGGGCTTACGTTTCACCGAGGCCCAGCTAACACTTTGTGAGCTGAAAACCACCTCTTGCCTGCCAGTACTCGGTGCAAAGAAGTATCCCTCGTTCCACTTTATACGGCATTGGGTGTTTTTGCCAAAGGTACTGCCATCAAGGTGTATGTGAGCAAGCTGGACTTGGAGACACAAGGAGGCAAGGTTATTTGGGGGAGAATAGGCCCAGGTGACCCGCAGTCCTGAAAATGATGGATGCCTAGACGCAGCCTGGCTCGTTCGACAGCAGTTTCATACAAGTAAACTCCTTATAATTATTGGAGACGATGAGTCAATCAGGAAAGCGCCTTTCCTGTGATAGTTCCGAGTGCTCTCACACAGCGAACGTGCCTGCGCCATCAAGAGAACTCTGTATTCGATTGTAAAACACATAAAACTGGTCCTGTTGTACAAAAAAAGGGAAAAGAAATGGATGAAGTTAATTTTAAAATGTTATTTAACCCAATATGTCTAAAAATAATATTTCATTGTGTCACCAATATCCAAATTGTAGTGAGATATTTTGCATTCTTTTTTACTCAGCCTTCAAAATCCATCATGCATTTTATACGCACAGCACAACTCAATTCAGACTAACTGAACTTCAGGGACTCTGTGGCCACTCATGGCTCTTAGACAAGACAGATGTAAAGGGTGTTGTGCAACTTTGCTGCGTGATGCATAAACCCACCCCTTTTGCCCACTGGGTCCTTCAAGACACTGGGGACTGCGTGGAGCCCCGGGAAGCTGTCAGCAGTGGGTGGACACCTTGAGGATTGCAGCCCCAGAGGTCACACCATCTGAAGAGCCAGCAAAGGCAGCCGATGACACAGGTGCCAGCATCGCACAGGTCAATATCCAGCTGCACCCAACCACACCTGGATTGCTTATGGACCCACTAGAGGATAACTCCTGTGTGGTTTTAAAGTGGGAGCATTGCCACCACAGTAAATGTGTTTATTGGTGAAGTTTTAAAAAAAAGTTAACTTTTGGTGATTGGAGCTGTCTCAGCCCGAGTCTCTCTAGACACGACCCGTCCTAGTCACATTTCCCTGTGATTCGCTAGTGACCCCATTAGACAGCACTTCTCTGAGTCCCAGCACCTGGCTTTGTGTTCAGTGAGTGAATACAGGGAGGGTGTGTTTGCTCAGTGACTCAGGGGAGGAGAAAGTGTGGGACACGTTTTGCAATGGGCTCCTTCTTCCAATGACAGATACAGACAAAGACTAAGGCCTTCTCTGGTATCTCTCAGGCAGACTCAACACAGGTGTTTCTCTCTTCCACACGTATCAAAGCTGGTCGCCTCTTCCCCATCACATAGAATTCAAAGGTCAACAAGAGCAGGTTTTGAGGGTAGAGGCTTTTGGAACAAGAGCGGTCCAGGAGGTCGAGTAGAAGGAACTGGTCTTCCCCTCAGAGGCGGGGCTTCCTTGGGAGGACCCCTGCTAAGGAACCACCACTCGTTCCGGCCCCTTGAAGAAGGCTGTTCTGGGTCAAGTCCCTGTTTGTTACTTACCAGCTCAGTGACCTCAGGTAGAGTCACTAAGACCCTAAGAGCCTTGGTTTCTTGATCTTGAACTAACACCCATCTCCCAGTGTTGTGTAGAAGGAAATGAACTCGTGGTAAGGAGTGCTCTATACAATATGGTTGCTGATGTTGTAACAAAACCAGCAAAGCACAGCTATTAAAGACCAATGACAGGAAGTCCGGAATTCTGTCACAAGGGAAGTCTTTGGCAGTGCCGGGGACCGTCCGTCTTGGTGGTTACATTCGTACAACACTGCACACTCTTTCAGTATCCCAATTCCAAAGCAGCGCAAGCACTTCACAGGTGTCAGTCTTTAACGCTACGTTCTGGGCAGGTGTCCATACAAACTGTTAAATGTGCAGAGACTGGGGAAGAGGGAGAATATTTCGGGAAGGCCGAAAGTTTTATGGGAGATGGTCGTTGGGCAGCTCCCGAGTAACTCACGGTTGACAAGGACTCATGTGGAGCCGTGGCAGCTGCTCACTGCTTCCTTGCTTCTCTCGTCTCGATGGGAAGATGCTCATAAGAAGCTGCTTTAGTTTAAGGACATCCGTCAGCTTTTATTCTGAGACAGTGTTGAGGCCTCCGAGGGTGGGGAGCCTCAACAGCTTGGCGCTCACAGGTGAGGTCGCAGGCCTAAGCAGCGGCTGTAAGACCTCATCTGGACCCTGGGGGTCCAGGGCAGACTGGCTCCTTTTGTGAAGGACCCCAGAGATGAGGAGTGTGAAGCTGGGGGAGCCAAGCTGGACAGACTCTGTGGATTTATTTCTAAATAGCTGAAGGATTCTGTGTAGATTTTATTCTGGGGGGGAAAGGGTCAAAGTAGATACCCTGATATTAGAATCTGCAGTTCCAATGTGAGCTCTGGGGTTATGAGTAATTGGAATGAGAGGTTGGTCTTGTAGGAACCAGGCAGCCAAGGGCGGAGGCCAAACACACAGAGCGATTCACACCGTGAACGTTACGCAATCGTGAGGAAACAGATCACCCCACCCCAGGACACCCCCCAGATGGAGGACTCCCCAACCAGCAGGCTGCTTGTCTCTCGGCTGATGCCCATGAAGTGTGTGTTTCACTCTGCCTCCGCCCCGAGATTGCAGGCGGTGATTAAATCTGCTCGCAGACAGCCCCGAAGCTGGGCCTTTCCCAGCCTGCCTGTCCCTCCCACCAACCACACCGCCTCCTGGGCTCCGGCAGGCTAGCACCTGCGCCCAGCTCTGCAGGCACGGGACCAGGGCATGAGGAACGGACTGGACATGGACGGAGGGGGGCCTGAACAAACAGGCTCCTGAAAGGCGCTCCTCACACCACCAGCATCAGAGTCACCCGGAGAGAGAGATTTCAGCGGCCCCACCCAGACCTACTGATCCAGAATGTCTGGGGGCGGGGTCTAGGCCCACATTCTCTGCCCCCCACCCCTCAACCCCACCCACACTCTTTTTCTCCCAGTGAGTCTTTTGCACACAGAAGTGTGAGACCCATTTGGAGTATCAGCAACCTATCATCAAAAGTCCTGGGGCTTCATGATCCTGGTTGGAGAAGACTTATCTTACTTCTCAGCTATTCAAAGTTTTAAGTTTTAAGCTCCTTTTCCTGTAGGTGTTCTCTCTGGACCTTCTCTTTTACTAATCAGAGATCTATTTTTTAAGTACAGGACAAGTATTAAACTATAGCATATCACATGTCAGACCCATGGGGGTGGGACGGTGCAAGCACAGACGCGGCGCACGCGTACAGGCCAGGAGTGGGGCCAAGACTCTGCGGCAGGAGCCTGGCTGCAGGGCGAGGGCGGCCCCAGGACCCAGAACGCAGGAGGCCTGCCTTCTGATTGGTCAGCACCTGGCCTCTCCAGCTTGTAAATGTGTTGGGTATCAGGGCAATAAGTACGACATCCATGGGAGAAAGTTAGTTTTCTAAGACTTCTGAGGGGGAAGACATCACAGCCAACTGGAGCAACAAGGAGAGCTTCGCAGAGGAAAGGCCATTGAGTGAGGCCTTCAGTGGAGACAAGACTTCAACGGGAAGAGGACACGAGCATGGGAGAAGGGCTACAAGAGAGGCGCAGGGGTGGGGGACTGTGAGGGTGGTCATGGAAGGGGGGGGCAGTTCGGCGTGGAAGGAGCGGAGAGATGGACGGTGTGTCACTCACCTATCGCTGCGTGATGAAACTGCTCCAAAACACGAAGGCTTAAAACAACCACCAATCCACAGCTTGTCTTTGTCCCACTCAGTGTCAGCTTACCTGGGGTGGGGGGTCCACTTTCACGATGACCCTGTCCCACGGCTGGGACATCGGAGGTGGCTATCCGTTCTCCCTTCTGTGTCCTTCTCTATAGCGTGGGCTTCCTCGGGGTGTGAAGCTGCAAGAGGAAGCATCCCAAGAGGGCCCAGTGGAAGATGCACTACCTTCTAAGAGCTAGCTTGGGGAGTCATCGCATCACTTCTGCTGTGGTCACTAGCTCCCCCAAATTCAAAGGCAGGGAACAGGAGTCCACCTCCCAATGGGAGGAGTGTTGAAGTGTTTTGTCAGAAGAGAATGTGGGAAGGGAGGTATTGTTGCAGACTATCTGGGTAAATACATGTAAGAACAAGCTCAAATGATGCATTAAGCAACAATAACATAAAGCCGTTTTTAAAACTAGGCGATTTCATTAGTTTCAAGTAGGCAAAACAAACACGACTCTTCTCTTGCAGATGAGGAAGCAAACCTAGAGAGTGGAGTAGAAAGGCAGATGTGCCGCAAATTTAGTGAAGCTCGAGCCTCAGAGCCCCACCCTCCCGCCCCCGGCACCAACACCTTCTCCCAAGGCACCAGGAGGGACCCCGAGTGTGTCCTTATGTGCGTGTCCTGTAATGTGCAGAGGCAAGATGTCTTAACCGCAGCTGTTAGGTAAACTGTACTTTTCCCCCTCAGCCACCCCCCGCATGGCATTAATCCTTGTGTCATTGGAAGGCCACGAACACTGCAGAGACCAAGTTAGCGGGAAAGGGAATCATGGGATGTATTTCATTTTGGTGGAGTGAGTGACTGGTGTGGTTTTCAGTGACTTTGGCATATAGCTAAGTCACTACTGAGCATGCTGAGGCAGAAATGACTTCCAGGAACACCCTCTGGCTCCCTGGCTGACTCAGCCAGCACTGTGGTATAAAAGGTTACACTGCAATGGTACTGTGTCCTGTGGTGTCCGGGACTGGAACGAGCATGTGTGGGTAGGGGAGGAGAAACAAAGTCTGTGTATGTAACGAGAAGCTAGTCTGTGGGGAATTCTTCCAATCAGGAAATAACTGTTGTGCCCCCCCAAATGCAGAATAAATGCAAGGAAAGCAGGCAAACATTATGATACAAGTTACTAAGAAGAGGCTCTTTCTAGAAACTCTCCAAAAGGGAGGCTGGAACTCAGCACCACTTACGGTGAAAAAGTTCCTGACGCCTGCGATGGGTTTGCAGGTGACAGAAGAGAAATAGGCCATCTGGTTGTCGCTGTGAAAGAGGAACTTACAGAGAACAGCGATGGGGTCACAATCAGTATAGACTCACCAACAGAGAGCCTCGTATTTTACATGGCCCTGGGTGGGGATACGGGAGTGCAGGGAGCGACCTCTGGCTAGACACGCTGCGTAGGGCATGGCTGCGGATCTGTGTGATGTAAAGTAACATAAAACGAAGCCAACCCAGGCCAGCTTATCACGTGACACCAACGACAGAGGGGAAACGAGGCGTTACCCACACAGCGTGGCCACAGCATCTACACTGTGTTGGCACACACTTGTTACTCAAGACGGAGTGCAGGCAGCCCGTTTGGGAAGGGGGCGGGTGGGAAACAATCGTGGAAGTCCCGCGCTTCGCCAGGGCAGAGGCCAGAGACGCCCACCTGGAGAGGCTCGGTGCAGCAAGCAGGATGCTGGGCGGGCTGGGGCAGGGCGGCTATTCCCGGCGCATGCTCCAGGCAACAGCTGGGCTGGAATGATGGTGTAAGAGGCGAAGGAACTTGGTGTTTGAGAGGAGCCATCTGAAATGCACAATGATGATAATAACCACTATCATCTTGGAGAAACCTGTATCAAACCACCCCTGGAAAATTAGGTAAAATGACTTGCATTTTACCTCCTGGCGAGGCCTTTGCAAGAGAGATAGGCCACCTCAGACGTGTTTGTAAAGGTCGTGGGACCCAGGACCTCAGTGGAAGTGGTGGAGCTAAGGTTAAACAGGTCAGGGAAAGGAATGTGGCAGCAATAGTGAAAACAAAAGGAGAAGCAGGAGTTAATAGAAGTCAGACCGAGACTGTGACAGTGATTATGGGAAAGGGGTGCGACTGTGAAGAGACAGGGCGTGGCGAGGGGTGGCAATGAACCGAAGTCCTCTGTGAGGACAGGTGGTGGTACTGGCCTCTCCCTGCAGCCCGGTTCTCCCCGTGTGCCTACGTAGCAAACGAATGGGCAGTGTCTGCTGGCTCGTTTTCCCATCTGGCTCCTCTTCCCATCTGGCTCCTTCCAGTCTGGGTCCCTGCAGTCACCACACTGCGCCTAGAAGTCATTTCCCAGCCCCCTCCATCCTTTCGGCCCTAGGCAGCCCTGGGCTTGGTAGATTGCTCCCTCCTTTTGGAAAGTCTGTTCCCCGTTTTGGGATTTCTGTGACCTGTATTATTGCCTGATCCCTCCCTCAGCTCCTTTCCTGTGACTGTCAGTGACTCCTCCCCCATTTCATGGTCCTTGACTGGGGGCGTCCTGGGGTGCCTGTCCTGGTCCTCTGGGCTTCTCTCTTTGCACTGGACACTAGCTCATTTTACTTTTTCAAATAAATACACTTGCTAAAATAATGCCCAAATGTACAATTCCAAAAAGCCAGCCTTTTTGCCAAAGTTTCTAGTACATACTCCTTGATGTATTATCAGCATTTCACACTCAAAATATCCAAAATGTAATTAATCCTCTAACCCTCAAACCCAACTTCCTCCCTCACTTCCTAATTTCTGGTTATGTTATCACACGTCTCAAATTCACCTAAATGTGTGTCTTCAGGCTTTCCTTCCTCTTTGTCCTCTACATCAGTCACCAAGTCCTATGGACTCACGTTGCCACACTTGTAAATTCACTCCTACCTGTCTCTCCTAATCCCCAGAACTGAAAGCCCTTCCACTACATCTCTTTGGGGAACAGTCCGTTACTTGTTTCTCTCAAACTCCTCTTCCTTAAACACTGCTCTGGTAGCAGTGGTCACAGTAGTACCCTGTATTAAGGGAACACTATATGCCAAGTACTTCAGTAGAAGCTTTAAACACACGACCACATTTAAGCCTCTCAACCCTATGAATTGATACTACTGTTAAACACATTTTCCAAACGAGAAAACTGAATCTCAGCAAGTTTAACCTTATTTCCCAGAGTCATACAGCTAACATGGAATATGGCCTTGAACTCATATTTTGTTTAATTCCAATGTTTGTCATACTGCGTACGTGCTAAAAAAAAAAAAAATCTACAACAGGCTCCCGGTACTTATCAGGTCTAGCATCCTTATTCCACATCCAGTGGAAACACAGAGCAGAGGGTCAAGGTGGAGGGAGCCTGGCCAGTCCTTCCATGTCAGGCTCCCTCCTCCCCCCAACCAAGATCAGACAAGAATGAATACAAATTTAGCCTCAGTTATTTGGGGGTAGAGAGAGGATGTAGAAATGAGGCACCTAAGGACTTTTTACATTGAAAACCCATGCTATTTTTCTCAGTTTTACTCCGTTGAAGGAGGAGTCAAAAGTTAGCGACCATTTCTTGGCAGATGGGTGCTGAGTCAGTACATCTACTAACTTCTGCCTGATATTTTAGCTTCGTGAGTCTTTAGAAGACGTTTCACGGCCTAGTATAGGTAGGTAGAGAGAGGCCAAAACAGTTATTCAAATGTGACTGCGGGGCTATTTTTAAAGAGAGGAAATCCTGGCATTAGAAAAGCCAAGCTCTTAATTTTCTGAACACTGATGTAAACTATCATTAGCATGGGATACAGCATGAGCAGGATTTACAGAGTCACCGCGTTCTGGACGCTTCTGGAAGCCAGACAGCCCAAAGCAGAACAAGGAGAAGAGCAGGAGGGCAGGTGGAACGCACACCACAGGTCTCTCTGGTTCCCTGAGTTCTGGGCTGTACCCTCCTCACCGCCACTGCCACTGCCACCGCCCCACCCACCCCCACCATCCTTAGCCCTGTTCTCTGCATTGCTGGGGAATGAGTTTACACCAGGGGAGAGAGTCCGTCTCAAGCCAGTATTGCTTTTTCTAAAAAAGCAATAGTTTCTCTTCTTCCACGCATGCTTTTCCCATATCTAATACTAGTACACTCATTGAGAAGAATTTAGAAAATGTAGAAAGGGCCAAACAAGAAAGAATTCTTATCTCAGTATCTCTTCTCCCCTGCTCCAGAATAAGGGGCTATCTGTCTTATTCACCAGAATCAGCCCCCAGACCACAGAATAGCGACTGGCACAGAGTCTGTGTTCGACACAGCACCTTCACCCTGTGAATCAATGTGCATTTTTAAATGAACCAGTCAGTACCCAGAGATTGCATCCTAAGTCGATTTATACGTTAGCCTGTATTTCAAACCATGAATTGTGCTGTAGACCTGTGTATATAATTTTTTCCATGCATTTCTCATGGTGGTAAAATACACCTAACGAAATGGATCGTTTAAAGCATTTTCAGTGCACAGTTCAGGGCCGTGAAGTACATTCACAATGTTGTGCAACCCCTCGCACTAAACATTCTCAGAATGTTTTCATCAGTCCAAACAGACACTCTGGCCTCATGGAACAATGTCAAAGCCCCTCCCCCTCCCCAGTCCCTGAACCCTGGACTCTGCTCTCTGGCTCTATGAATTTACATACTCTGAGTACCTCATATCAATAAAAGCATACAATATTTGTCCTTTTGTGTCTCACATTTCACTTAGCATAGTATTTTCAATGCTTATCTATGTTGTAGCGTGTATCAGAATTTCAATCCCTTTTAAGGCTGAATGTCTATACACCATTGGATGTCTATAGCACATTTTGTTTATCCATCTAATTATTGATAAACATTTGGGTTTTTCCAGAACGTACAGTTTTGTATTTTCTTGTTTTCACTTTATAATATTTTATGAGCATTCTTTACTTTATTATGTATTTATGTAATGTAGCATAAATATATATTCATATGTTGTAAACATGTAATAAATACAGTCACTATAATAATTATGTATTTACCCATTTTATTATTTTATTTGGGGGGATATAGCCTATCTAATTGAGTGACAGTCTCCCTATAGGTGTATAATAGATTCTCAAATAAATATTCTGCATTGGACTATTTAGGTTATTTCAGACTTCTTCCATAGTGAAGGCTGTGCCACCCTGGGACACTAGGCTCTGTGCCGATGTATGACTGATATTTCTGTTTTCTAAGGATAGATTCCTAGAGGATGTGGCGATTACCTTATCTAAGCTTCCCTTGAGTTTTCTCTTCAATGTGCTGGTCAAACGGCTTCCCGGAAAGGCGCGTGGCCCCCCCATGTACATCAGAACAGTCAGCGTGCACTTTCCAACACTG
Source organism: Sturnira hondurensis (assembly GCF_014824575.4). Lineage (NCBI taxonomy): Eukaryota > Metazoa > Chordata > Mammalia > Chiroptera > Phyllostomidae > Sturnira > Sturnira hondurensis. Next base: position 5,655,131 of record NW_028081271.1, read on the forward strand.
AGTGGTCTCATTTGAAACGTCTTTGCTAATGTGGCTGACCAAGAACGACTGACTCACTTTGTATGTGACAGTCGGTTGACCTTGCTCAGGCTGCTCTCAGGGAGTCCCTGTGTTCTTACAGCGCCTCCGGGACCCGAGCCATGGGGGAATCCACGGCAGTGGAGGCAAAATAGGAATTAATGAAAGAAAAGTTCCTAAACAGAAAACTCCTTGAAGTACAAACTGTTGTTGAAAGGTCAGTTTTGCATAAATTAATCTATTATTTCCTGCCTCAAAAGTTGCATGCATGTCATACATTTGAAGAGTATTTTAGCTTTGAGACTAATCTTGACCGAATAGATGGAAATACCAAATGTATTTGGGAATAGGATGAATCTATATAGACCCACTTTATCCTGGACCACATTTTTGGAATACATTTCTGATACAATTTTTATTTTCCTTGTAGTAGCTTCTTTGTCATAAAAAGTCACTTACAAAATGGTCCCAATGAAGTGGTTAATCGGCAGTTTGAAATAAAAGTACAGCTTTCGGAGGTGCACCTCGGTACCATAGTACCAAGTCAAAAGAGGCAATTGAAAATGGGGCGGCGGGGGGGCAGGGGGAGGACCGGAAACAGAATTACCGCAAATGGAGGAAGTTGAATGGATAGTTTCCCTTAAAGTCATTCCTGGGTGATTACAAGAAAGTGTATCACATGATAGTGAAAGCAAAACTAGTGAGCCAAGGCGTGGACTTACGTGCGCCGTGATGAGTTTACTTGAGAATGAGAAATGCCCCAAACCCAGCGTTGCAGGTGCTCAAGGCGGGTACATTCTAGAAGCCACCATGGAGCGTAACGTGCTAGACAGACGGAGGCAGCTTGGGCTCTTTTAGTCTTGCTTTTGTGATGGAAGAACAGCTTGCTGATAGTACATCCCAGAAAATAGGTATAGTGTTGCAGAACAGAAACCCGGTATATGAAAACTGAAAACTAGGTCTAGAGAGACTGTGTTCACACAAGCCACTAAAATATGTGGCCAACATACGAATGAGGATGTATAGACAACATTCTCAAAGTGGAACAGATCTTTCTTAATCTGACCTCTGACTCAGGGTGTTTCCTTTATGGGTCCTTTTCACTCATATTATGAAATGGTTTATGAAACCACTCACAATATTGACCCAGCTCTCCTAAGTCATCTCCTGTTGTCTCAAAGAATGGCATGAAGTCCTTAAACAGATGAATAGTTTTAATCCGCTTTAATTAAAAACAAAATATATGCCAGAAGGAATTGTAGAGACCATGTGGGATGTTGTAAACCCAAACAATTCGAGCATGTAGCCTTTCTAAAAAGTTCGGTAATTTTTGCATTAGCTAGAGTATATTTAAAAACACTAGATGATTTCCACGTGTATGCCCGAAGCTGCGTCACTGCAAAAAAAACAATGAATGAGTGAAAAGGTCACGCTTCGAGGAAGCAATCAACACAATGGGGTGACTTACTTTTCCTGCTTTTTATCAGGTCGAGCCATGTGCCATTTGCCCTCTGGGTTCCGCTTTGAAACCCTGGGGCTAGGACTGCAGACGCCTTTCTCCTTCGCCCTCTGGCCCTCTCCTGGGCCACCACCAGAGCACTGTAGGGGACTGGGAGGTGGGAAGGGGGTCAGCACGAGAGGCTTTGCTGCCCGCCTGCAGCCGCCCTTCATGCCTGTGGTAGCAGGCTGCAGTTCTAAATTTTGGAGAACCCGTCTCACGGTGCTCCTTCAAAAACACCAGCCCTGGTTGGGGCATCCTGTCCTCAGAGACCTAGGTTTCTGCTCTGGGGCCCCTTTCCCAAGCTTCAGAGTGCGGCATCTTCCCTTTGTTGGAACTCTGCGGCAGTTGCTAACTCAATCTATGAAATGTGACACCTTAGTACTCTATTTTCACCTGTCATGGACTCTGGTGGAAAGGGAAGTGGTCCCCCAAAGATGTCCATGCCCTAATTCCCCAAACCCATGATATGTTACCTTACAAGGCACAGGGACTTCGCAGTTCAGGATCTTGAGCTGGGAGGATTATCCTGGATTATCTGCATGGGCCCAAAGAATCATGAGGGTCCTTTTGAAAGGGAGACGGGGGACAGAATCTGAGGAGGGGTGACAATGGAGGTAGAGGCTGGAGTGATTGGAGCCAGGGAGACAAGACATGCAGGTGGCCTCTTGAAGCTGGAAAAGGCAAGGAAACAGGTTGCCCCCTAGAGCCCCCAGAGGGAAGACAATTCTGCCCTCACCCCAATGTCAGCCCAGTGAAATTGATTCTGACCCCCAAAACTGTAATAAATTTGTGTTGACTTAAGTCACAGAGTCTGCGGTAATTTGTTATAGCAGCAATAGGGAACTATTCCAGTTACCTAGTTAATAATACATTATATTAAATTCCGCCTGTTGAAATAAGTGTTGCAGTTCATATTTCCTGACTTGACCCTGCTGATTCAAGCAGGATTTGCGTATCTAGTTGGGTATTATTAAAGGTTAAGTACTGTGCAGTTCTTATGGAATTCTTATTCTCAGGTCTCAAGTGTATCTTCTAAGGTGAACACTAGTTTGTGATGACATACTGAGCACCGAGTTTTTACATTATACTTCTCCTATTTGTAAAATTTTGTCCTTATTATGACCAAGCTTACACTATAGAATATAACATTAAAACATATGAGCTAAATTAGATATTGAAGCAAAGGGCACTTAAGTGTCAATTTTTAAGGCTGTCATGACAATCAGGAAAACACCCGTGTAAGATCTGGGGTGCTCACTGTGGTGCGTGTGTGGGGCAGCACAGAACACCAGGAGCGGCCAGGACTTACACAGGTGGGTGCTACACCAACCTGACTGGGTGCTACGTATCTGGGCATGAAGGCCTAGCCCGGTGACTGGAGATGGAGTCTAGTGCAAATGGTAGGAACTGAGTGAGGTACAAAGCCACAGCTGCGTGCAGGGATTCCGGTGGCTGAGCTGAATCCCACATCCCGGGGGCACCCAACAGACTAGAAGCAAGGCCGTCATCATGGTGTTTAGTAGGCAGAGAATGTGCATAGTCCGGGGAGGCATACAAAAGCAGTGATGAGCAAGTGGACCCACAAAAGGGCATCTACAGAAGGCACTGTGACCTCTGTTCCCAAGGCAGATACACGAATGTGAGTGATGTTTACTCTGATTTCTGTAACATCTACCCCTCAGCTTGAGGACATGCAAAGGACTCCAAGTCAATGTTGGAGTTTAAAGAATATATATGTATATGTAATACATATAATACATACAAATATAGAGAGATAGATATAAAATATGTATTATATAAAGTCTATATGGACTATATAAAGAAATTTATTTTAAGAAATTGGCTCATAAAATTATGAAAGTTGGCAAGTCCGAAATCTGAAGGATGGGCCAGCAGGCTGGATACTCAGGAAGAGCTGATGCTGCAATTCAACCTGTCTACTGGCAGAATTCTTTCTTGCTTGGGGGAGGTCAGTCTTGGTTTTATTAAGGCCTTCAACTGATTCAACGAGGCCCACCCACCTCATGGAGAACAATCTGCTTTACTCAAAGCCCACTGATTTAGATGTATATCTCATCCAAACACCTTCACAAAAACATTGAGATTAATGTTTGGCCAAATATCTGGGCACCAAGACCTAGCCAAGTTGACACATTAACCATCACAACCCCCTTACCTAACTCGTAAAGTGGAGGAGGATATTACATTTTAAGGGCAGAGAACATTAACATAGCTTTGCTGCTAGGCTTGCCTTTCCTCCCATCTCTAGAAAATAATAGAATAATTTGAGAACTAAATCATATAGTGCTCTCTTCAGATGTAGGCTCTCAGCTCAAACAAACTCAATTTTACTTTGTTTCAGGTTGAGAACATCACACATTTAGAAAGAAGTAATCCGGGGAATTTCTTCAACTCCTACCGCTGTTTGAAGTGCCGAATAAGCAACTCCATCCCCTGCACACACACTGTTACATCGTGCGCTCTCATTCTAACCACAAATGCTGCCCAAAGCAATTTTCCTCTCACTGTTCCACACTGCCCTTTCTAATTAAGCTCAGTGTGTGTTTTTCACGTGTATCCAAAGTGTGCATACAACCGATACACATATGTGTTGTGCCTATGGATCTCTGCACAAAGGCACACGTATTCATAAATGCACATGAATGTGCTCATATGCATACAGATTCATCCCGTCAGTGTTTCTTCATAACACAGCTTGTCCCACTCCCTGGTACGCACGTGAGGACACGCAAACGCCATATAATCCAGTTGATTCTTGTTCATTGACTTTCATAGAAGATCAAGATAAAAAGTTTTTTAAAAATCCATGTAAATACTTTTTCTTGTATAACAGGAAACTTTTTTTTATATAAGGCAATTGCAAAAACAGAAATAATCTCCTCTCCGAAAGCGGGGTGGAGCTTCTATAAAGCACAGGTTTGTGGGGGTTTTTTTTGTCCAAAGGAGAGACAACTGTATGAAACAGAAGAGCAACAATTATAATAGGAAGACATGGAAGGAAGTGAGAAGTAATCATTCATAGCTAAAGGAGACAAGAACCATTCAAACTCTGAGTGCTTTCCACTTCCTCAGCAAACAGTGGAGTGTTACTTAGTGTTTGGGTAAAGTAGGGCTACATATCTCAATAGCCCCTAAATGTATTATAGTCCTGGAGCACAGAATGGTACTTAGTAAAATAGTTGAGTTATTTGATTGGCTTATATTCAGTGCAACACTGAATCTGTAAAAAGCAGAGAATAGATATCGGAGCAAGATGGAAATCTGAGTGTACATTTCTACCTCCCACCCAAAACATTCAGAAAAATACCCTAAAACACAAAAAGAATGAATTAAAGAGATACAGAATAAGAAGCACAACCAGAAAGCTTAAAGCCTGGAGAAAATTCATGAATGATAAGAGCAGATGGGATTGTGAGGAGACCTGAATCTGAAACACATGCAGGAGAAGCTTCTGGAAGTCAGGAGTCAGGAGAGCTTCTGGAAGAAATCCAAGCTCGGAGTCAAGGAAAAAAGAGAAGTAACTGAGTAATTCAGTGACCTCACAAGTGAATCGCTGAGGGATTATGGGCAGCAGCAGCAGCGGAGCTCAGAATGGGCTACAGCGGGCTGGCCCGAAGGGCGTGGGGTCTGTGCTGCTGTCCTCGGAGAAGTCTGGGATGCTCGTTCGGTGTCCAGATGGAGTGGCGAATAGGCGGGAGCAGACCTGATCGTGGAACTCAGGGGAGACAGAGGGGCTGGAGAGACAACCTTTGAGTCATATATATGGTATTCAAAGCTGTCGGGAGCCGACCAGCAGCCGTCCCTTGACATGGTCCAGACAGATGAGATGCATCTGCACAGCAGAGGCAACTGTGGCTGGATTTCCTGTCTGTCTCTCCTTGCGTGTTTGTTTTTGCAACTAATAGGTGGTGAGATTTTTAGACACCTGCATTTCAGTCAGGTCCAATGATCCACATAATTCCAATGAAGTTATACAAAATAATTTTTTGGCCATTAGGGCCAAAGTTCCCCCTAAAGAAGTAGCCCCTGAATATCTAAAAGTTGATGAGTAACAGCCCCTCCTCTACCTTGGACAGGAATATGTATTAACTAGAAGTAGACAGGCAAAGAAACAGGAGAAGCTGGTTAGCTACTACAAACTAAGCACACAGAAACAACTACCAAGGAGTCAGAGTCCATAGTACATCAAGACACATTTTAGACAGAAAGATAGATAGCTAAGTTAGACATCACAAAGGCCATATAATGAATTTCTTAACCTCTGCTCCGTCTAGCGTATCCTTTTGCCCCATGCCAAATTATAAGAACTTTAGTAAACAATAAGACATTTAAACTCTGTATATACAGCTATTTCTAATTGTCTGACTAATGGCTCTCCTGGTCAAAACAACCTTTGTTTAACGTAACTGAAACTATGGAAATTCTTGTACTTTTCCTGGTTACCTCTGTTGGCTTTTTCTGCTTAACTGATCACACCATACACCTGTTCCTTTAATGTTATGTAACAATCTCTATAAAAAATAAAGCCTAAATCAAACTCTGAGAGTTTGGTCAGACCCACAGAGGCTGGCTGTTCTCTGGCATCCAATCGGATGTCTGACTCTTCACTCACCGCCTGCACCATCCATCCTTCAGGGACCCTGAGACCTGCCAAGGCTGGACCTCGGCACAAAGCCATAAGACCGTGTGAGGTCACATGAGGTCACTGAGGGGAGAATGCAGGAATGAAGAGGGCAGAGGGCTGAGCCCTAGGACAACCCTATACATGGCTGACAGGTATTATCTATGTGGCACCGAAACAACCAGTTCGTTAGATCAGTTTTAAGTTTGTGAAAACATTAATTGAAGGGGTCACTGATGGTTGTGCAAGACAGGGTTCGCCTACCTGGAGCAGGACTGAACCACACGCTAGTCCCCGAGAAAGCCAGGACGCAGTCGGGGTGACCGGCAGCGCTTTTAGGATAAGAGGCTGTATTCGCTCATCTTTGTATATCTGAGCTGCCACACAATAAATGCTTATTTAATAAAGAGATCTACACATAAACTTCCCATTGCTGGGGGAGAATTTAGACAAAATTTCTAATTGTTGTTAAATATTTTCTCCACCTGCCTCAGACATTTGCCCTCCACTTTGCTCCTTTTGGAAGTAGTCCACCTTTTAGACTTAAAAAGTCTACTTTTTAGGTTCAAAGACACTAAAACAATAAGGGACATCCCTTCTTTTCACCTACCTCAATATTAAATAAATATTAAATTATCATTTTTCTAAACAGAAATGAGTATTTCTAATCTTCCAGCTGTACTAAAAGGAAACCTCTGTGCATTGTTAGTGGGAATGCAAACTGGTGCGGCCACTCTGGAACTGAGGCTCCTCAAAAAATTACAACTAGAACAAGCCTGTGACCCCATAATTCCACTTCTAGGTATTTAGCCAAAGAAAATGAAAACACTAATTGGGAAGGACATAGCACCCCAGTTTCACTGCAGCATTATTTAGACCAGCCACACCGTGAAAAGCACCCCCGTGACTACCAGTGGGGGAGTACACACAGATGTACTCGCACGCGGTGGAACACTACTCAGCCCTTTGCAGTAGCATGGATGGACCTTGAGGGCAATAAGCCAGGCAGAAAACAACGATCACCGTATGATACGACCTCCCTTCAATGTGCAATTAAAAACCACGACAACAAAACCAGAATTCATAAATATTGGAGCTGGCCAGAGGGGGAGGGGGAGTGGTGAGCAAAATGGGAGCAGGGAGTCAAAAGGCAGAAACTTCTGGTTATAAAGTAAATACGCCCTGGGGGTGCCGTGTACAGCGTGGGGACTACAACTAATAACACTCAATTGTGTATTGGAAGGTTCCTAAGCAAGTGGACCTTAGAAGTCTTCATCACCAGAAGAAAAAGATGGGTAACTGTGTGTGGTGACAAAGTTAGCGAGACTCCTTGTGTTGATCATGTCACAACAGACACAGATACTGAGTCATTGTGCTGAACAGTTGGCACTAATATAATGTTCTGTGCCGATTCTACCTCAATCTAAAAAAGAAGGACTTTTAAAAGTAAATAAATACTGCCCTGGCTGGCGTGGCTCAGTGGATTGAGGGCCAGCCTGATTGCTGGTTGGATTCCCAGTCAGGGCACATGCCTGGATTGCAGGCCAGGTTCCCAGTTGGGAGCACATGGGAGGCAACCACACATCGATGTTTCTATCCCTCTCTTTCTCCCTTGCTTTCCCTCTGTCTAAAAATAAACGAAATAAGATCTTTCAAAATATAAAATAAATAAAATAAAAAATAAGAAAACTGTTGTCAATAAATAAATATTGAATTAGCATTTTGACTGTCAGGCCAGCTACTTTTTCCCGAATGGAGATGTGCCCTCCACCGTGATCTCTGAGTTGGAGTTCATTAAAGGAATCAGCAGGTTCCTTGAACTGTGTTTACTGAAATGGCAACGATGCTCACGTCCTCTCAGAATCCTGATGTCTTGATCATAATCATAATACAGGGCAGCGTCTGCCTGCTTACTTATGTTGGCTACAGTTGATGGCGGCATCCATCTCGCAAAGAAGGGAGGGGAAAACAGACAAGAAAACATGCCTAAGAAAGGAAAATGCATGGTGGGACATTTTTATGGCAATAAATAGAGCTCTACCCCATAATTCTTTAGGACATCAAAGATTTCCATTTTATGAATTGAATTGATAACAACTCGCTTAATCCAATCTACCTTTTTGGACATTCAATTTTCTCCTATTATAAACATCCATTGCAGACAATTTTCAACTCTAGTCTGAATATTTTCTTGACACCAACTCCTATAAGAAGGATCAGTAGATCAAAGGTTATGTGTTTTTAAAGGATTTATAGCACGTACTGCCCAATGCTCTTCAGAAATGTGGCACCAACTTCTTATAGCTCATTATCAGACACCCTTTGTCCTACACCATCACTAATTTAGGATATCATCTTTCTTGGAAATCTTTGTCAATTATATGGGTGAAAGGTAGATTATTGTTACCATAATTTACATTTCTTTGTTTGCATTTTTCACATTTTTATTCTGTTCCAACTAATCAAGCTGTTGAAGAAGCAACAAGAAAACTAGAACCTGGTGCCTCTTCTTTTTTCTGGGGTGCCTTGTACAGAGGCTGATATCACCCCACAGTCTTCTCCCAAGTGTCCCTGGGGACCCGGGGCCTGGGCGACCACACAGCAAGGCACTAATGAGGCTGAGAAACCTGAGCCTGTTTCACAACCTCGGGCTCCTCACACTGAAACCTTGGTATTTCACAAGACAGCAGAGTGGTGTCCTAAGGCTGAAGAAATACAGCTCTTTTAAGCAGAGTCTGCCTAATGATGAAACTCCTTTGCTACCAGACATGTGGGCGAGTGCAAATCAGAATGTGAAACTGCCAACCTCAGGAAAAGCAGTTCCAACAACAAGAAGTTTCCTGAGCCAAAGATCAATCCAGAACATCCGCTCCCGAGATTTGGCAGATCAATCCCTTCCTGACAGTAGGAAAGGCTCCCGTGCCGGCAGTCAGGGGGCGTGGCTAATTCTCACACTCCGGTTACTGACCCTGGTGGTGGGAGCTGTGGCTGCCTCTCAGCGCCGGCGCCTGTGCACCCAGGTCTGCAGCACAGTGGACAGGCAGCCTTTTGGGGGGTTGTAGAAAATGACAAAGGACAACCTATCATGGCTGTGAAAGCATCAAAAGGCACTTTGTCACACAGTGGAAGTGCTTGGGTTTTCTATACGAAAACTGAAATTGTTGGACCGCATACGGCCATCTTTTTCTTTTAAAAAGGAGAGAAGTTTCTACTTCCAGTTCGGGCCGGGCATTGAGGACGGCAGAGGGGTACATGCACTGTGAAGTTAAGCACTTTGTGGGACAAGGGAGCGGGGACAGAATGCTGATGACACAGAGACCAAGCCCAGTGAAGGGTGGAAACCGTCTGGTAAATAGTCAAACCCCACCAAGCCCTTCACCTACACCCACCTGTGCCCCCACCACCACGTGTCTGTGTCAGTGGACAGAGGAGGTGGCTCCTCCTCCCCCACCCACCTTATGGCTTCCGTGACCGTGCCCGTCCTCAGTCTGGCCGGGCCATAACCCAGCCGGGACAGCCCCTTTAAGGGATAGGACCACACTGTGTCCTGGCGCCAGGAGGGACCTCAGAATGTGCCTGCCACACACTCCTCATCTCAGGTTTGTCACAGGCAGGCACACAGACAGGAGCAGAGCAAGGGTCAGGTACAGAAGGGCCCCGGGGTGAAAAGTCCCTGGTGACTAGCAACCGGCAAAACTGGGAAAACAAGGACCTTGCCCCCAGGGTGGCCATTCCTCACCTGGCAGACTGCTGGTCCTGAGCTTTAGATGCCCTGACCTTTCTCCCTGGAGATGACATTTAGGACTCAGTTGTGTTTTGGCTCCAGGCCCAGAAAAGCAGCAGAACCAGGTGGGTGACACCAGGACCCCCAGGACCCCCAGCCCTGCAAGAGAGAGACAAAAACCTCAGGACAAAGGACCCAGTGCTCCCTCTTGCTCCCCAGGAGCAAGCCTGTGCTTCCCCGTCCCCCTCCTCCTTCCACAGGTGTGCATCTCATGAACTCGAAGGGTCCCCGTGAGACTTGCAACCAGGGGAGTAGCAGGCAGCAGCGGCACGCCCCAGGCTAATCCCTCCGACCTGTCTCCAGGGCCCCCCTCTTCCCCGACCTCCCAGGAAGCCACAGCAGCCCAGCCCAGGCTCTCCCATGGCTTCCATCCCCTCTTCTATCCGAGGCCCTTCCTTGTTTCATTGCCCCCAGCTTTAATCAATGTCCCATCTGAGTGTGCTTTTGCCGTGGCCAATAAATTAGTGCTTGCTTTACTACGCTTTTTGTCTCCTGACTGAAACGTTTCCTTCAGGAAGGTAAGAACTGAATCCTCGTCATCTCGCTGGTGACAGATTCACAGGCAGCCCAGAGGAGATGCATCGGACACCCAGCTGGGCCACCCTCCCTCTGAAATGCGCCCCTGCCACCCACGCCCCCTCTCCTATGGGCTGCTCCTCCATCGGAGCAGGAGAAATCCTTAACACACATACAATATGTTTACAGATGAAATACAGGAGGTCTGGAACTTCCAGGGGTGGGGAGACATTAATGGGGACATAGATAAAACAAAACCAGCTATGAGTTGATTTAAGTTGATAGCGGGTACAAGAGGTTATTTTACTATGCTGTCTACTTTCATCTGTTTCTTTTTAATTATTTTTTTCGATTACAGTTGACTGACAATATTATATTAGTTCCGGGTGTACAGCATAGCAGTCAGACATTTATGTAACTTACAGAGTGATCATCCTGGTGAGTCCAGGATGCATTCGATGCCCTACATAGTTATTACAATATTACAAACTATAGTCCTTTACTGTCACCTGTACTTGGAAATTTCCATAATAAAATGCCTTTTAAAATCTTTAGACAGTAAAAATATAAAACATGAAAGAAATCTCTAAAACTCAGGATCGGAGGAGCTCGGAGATTCCTACAGAGCACAGGTCTGGAGCCTCGCACGTGGCTTTTGGTCACTAGGAATGGACAGCGGTGATGACAATCATGACAACGACATGTGCTAAGCCAGGTAGGCACCGAGAAACTCCATGCACACAAGGGCAGAGCAGGGGTCTGCCCTTCCAGCAAGTAGCTTCCAACCACTCTGAAGTAGGCGGCCCCAGGACCACACGGTTTGCACAGCTCTTAGCCAGCGAGTTAAATAGCCTGATTTTTAGTTTCCAATTGAGCTATTTCCTTATTGATGCAAGGCCCCTCCAACAGTAGGATGTGGGCGATTACTCACCTTACCGCATTGGCCCAAAGGGTTTGGGGAGGGTGATGACGGGCAGCTACTTCCCAAATGCCACGTTACTGCGCCCCAACACAGTTACTAATGGGGCGGTCTTCACAGTCCCTAACACTCTTCTTTACACATCAGACCACAGAAGCGCACTGCTTGGCCACCGTGTTGTTAGGAGATTTAATAGAAAAACTTAATTGCTGAGGAAAAAAATAACAAAATATTATAATTTCTTGATATGGATGAAAGCATTTGATTAACAATTTTCTTAAAGTTATATCACTAATTGGAATAAAATATTAGTTTGCAAGGATTTCTCTGACAGATCCACCGATTCCAGTTGGGTTCTGGGTAAGGGGTTGGTGCCCTTGTTATCTTCTGTTCTCTTCACACCTCTTATCATAATTTCCAGGTGTTTTATCTGGAATCATAAGCTTTGTAAGGCAGGACAGTGTTTGACTTGTATTGCTGGGGTCGTGCACCTGGGCAGTGGCAGGGGGTGCTCAGTGCAATAGTGAAAAACTCCTATTTGGTCATAGTCTAATTTCTTGGGTTGAGGGAAGCTTGCATAGATAACTTCTAACGTTCCTACTTCCAGCCTTAAATGAAAGTCATGTCTTGCCCAGGCTAAGCTGGCACAATCCCCTCCCCAAACACACACCCACTTTCTGGGAAAGCGAGGGCTTGAACTTGGGTCGCTGTGATACCAGCATGGCTGCAGACTGCGGTGGCCGGCTTTGTGGGTGTTTCATCCTCTCTCCAAATCCGGGTACTTCAGAGACGTGGCTCCCACAGAACACTAGCTCTGCTGTTTGCACATCATTTTTGCGAAATCCATGATTATTTCTAGCAGTTTACACAACTAACATACAATTCTACTGGGACTGAAGGAGCAGAGTTGCGATGAAGCTTGCCAACTGTGTCTTACTCGGGGCCCCTCTGCCCAAACCAATGCCCTGACAAGACCCAAAATGATCCTCTTCTGGGACGCTTCCTCCCCATGATGTTTTCTGTTTCTGCTTCTCATTTCATCTTTTCTTTATTTTTACTGTTGACACTGTTACTGATGTCCCTATCTCCGCCTCATTTGCCCCCATTCTCCCAGCCCCCACTTCCCCTTCCCCTTCCCTCCAGCCAATACCGCGCTGCTATCCGTGTCCACAGTTATACATGCACGTTCTTGGACTGATCCCTTCCCCTCTTTCCTCCCTGGTCCCTCTGCCCCTCCTCTCTGATAGGTGCCAGTTTATTTGCACATAAAAGGCTACAGCCAGCTTCATCTAGTAGTTACCACGGGTTCACCTCCCCATTCATCCTACCAGTGACATCAGCCCAGGCCAGAAATAAAGGCCGATGAAAAGCCAGCCAAGGGGAACATACAAAGTGTTTTCAGTGCGTAGATGGGCTCTGCAAATTAGTAGTTATTTTGATAGTGTTTTCATGGTCGCCGAAGAATCTGATGTTCTCTCCTCTTGTCTTCCGTTGCTGTTTAGAGCTCTAAGGATGCCTCAGAGCAAGGGGACATGAGTGTCAGCGGGAGCGGTGACAAGATCCACTCCCAAAATCCACTCTGCAGGTGACGGTGTGGAGACCCAGCTGGTGGCGTGGTTTGCCCACAGCACAGGGCTGGGCGTGCAGAGGGGAAACTGAAATCCTGGTCTGCAGTGCCCAGACACCCCTAGGTGGCTGTCCTGGTCCTCGGGGTCAGGCCTGCACCCTGGCACGGTAACCCTGGCCCATGTCCTCCCCAGCACCTGTCCACAGAAGGTGGAATGAGCTCTGCATGTTCCAGTTTCTGCTCACATCAGGCTGACGGCCTGGCCAGGGGGAAGCGCCCCAGCTGTACTCATTTTCTCAGGCTGCTGTCACAAAAAACTACACAAACCAGAAATGTGCAGTCTCGAGGTTCTTTCTGAAAGCTAGAAGTTCAAGGTAAGCCAGGAATCTGCCCCGGGACTCGCTCCTGGGACCCCTGGGCCACATTGGCAGCAAATCTCCCATCTCTGCCTCCGCACTCGCAGGGTGGTCTTCTCAGTGTGCACCTCGACACCACCCCTCTCTGTGCGTGTCTGTCCTTGAGTCCCAATTCCCCCTTTTAATAAGAACACCAGTCTATTAGATTAGGGTCCATCCTGATGACCTTATTTTAACTTGATTAGCTCTAAAAAAACCTATTTCCAAATGAGGTCACATTCTGAGGTACCGAGAGTTAGGGTATATCTTCTGGGGAGGGACACAGTTCAACTCATGACATCATCTAAGACCTTTTCTCTGGCAGCTGAACTGCAAAACCACCACCTGACAGTGCAGAGCAGGGAGAAGGCAGGAGATGAAATGCAGCGAAGGGAGTCTTTCTCCTCCAAGGGGAGTTTAAACAAATACACAGATAATAGCGAGAACTGAAAAGTTTGGGTGTTGTATTATTATTCTTCTTGTTCGCTTATAACGCTCCCCCTGACCAAGTGTTCCCGCACTCACTCATTAATTCATCTTAGCTTGACTGAATGCCTACTATGTGCCAGGCACTGTTCCAGGGCCTGGCCACACCACTGCTGCCGTATAAACAACAGACGCGCCCTCTGGTTCTCACGATGCTTATCCTCTAGTTGTAGGAGATCAACGCGAATATGTAGCTTGTTGGATTATACAGGTTTTATGAAGGAAAATAGAGCAAGAAAGGGTCAGAGTGCAGAAGTTGGGGCCTCAGCGAGTGGAGGGATAAGTCGCCATCCACTAACACGTGAAAGACTCAGATCTGGGGGGAGGGTGTTGGGTATCAAGAGCTCAGCTGGAAACAGGATGCTTACTGGGCACCAGAGCGGACGGGCCAGCATTCCTGCAGGCCGTGTGTGCCCAGGGGATGGGGCAGACTCTGAGGCATCGAAGGAAGGCCCACAAGGGTCAGTGCCGCACAGCCACCCATTGCTACCCTGGCTCCCTCCCAGCCTGAGCCATGGTTTTTCCTCCCTGCACACTTACTCCTGCCACTAAATTCTTCCTCTTTCTTAGGATGTCATCTCGACTCATGTTTTCCTGTTGGAAATCCAGCCACCCTGCAGTTTTAGTTTCTCCATTCAACAAACCCTGCCTCTGAGCCAGACACATTGTGGGCTGCAGATGGATGGGAGTCCTGGGCCTCTCCCTCTTGGGAGCCCTTCCTTCGTCCACTCTCTTCTCCTTGGACCTCACCTGCTGACCGAGCCCTTGCTGCCTGGAGCTCTCCCAGATCGGTAAAGGAACTGGGGGAGGGTGGGAAGGAGAAAGAAGGTCTAACTGGTCAGTACTGTAATCTTGACCTTGATCTAATGCACTGTAAGCCTTTGAGTCTTCTGCTCTGGCACACAGTCCTCTTCCCTGAGCCATGTGAATGAGCACTGCCCTGAGGAGGGGTTGTATGGTTTCCAATAAAAACAGCATGAGCTTTGCTTTACAGCAAACTTGAGCTTGAATCTGGCTGTGCTGCCTGCTAACTGGTGACATTAAGCAAACCACTTAACTCCTATCCCCCTCATCTCACTCATCTCTACAATGACCACACCCTCAAGGTCTTTGTGAGAAAAATACAGCACAGTGCCGGCAATGTGCGACAGAGCCTGCCCAGGAAACAAACACCATCTTCCGTGAAAGGGCCCATGGAACTTTGCTGCCTGGGCTGGCCCATGCCAATTCTTGTGTGGGCAGCTCCTTGTCTACTGGCTGTGTCCATTCCAGAAGACAACGTCCTGAGAACTCTCAGCAGGGAGCCCCTCCTGGGTGGATCGTTGCTGGTCTCTGGGAGTCCAGGGGATGAGGGCGAGTCTGTACTGGGAGACACACAAAGGAGCCGCCGGGGCTCCGTGTGAACCCCAGTCACCTTCTCCTCTTGGATCTCCACGGCTTCCCTCCCTCCTAGTTCGCTATAACTTGATCCCAGTAATTTTAGTGAGATTAGTGCATAGGTAGTGAAAGGAATTTTGGCTTCTCTCTGCTGCTCTGAGGGAGTGGGTGGGATTGGGCACAAGGTGACTTGCTCCTAGAAGGATCAGCCGCCAAGCTCCTTAAGGGACGCTGGAATTAGTCACGAGGCTCGGTCCACGCAGGCCAAATCAAGTGGAATACTCAATCCTCAACTCAGCCAACAAACACCTGAGTGGCTGAGCAAGAAGGAAGGGATTGTAACATCAAGTTATAGGAGAACAATTCTCTGCAACTTCTTTCGGTGAACTTGCAAAGACAGAATTCCATTTAATCCTTTTCCCTCTTGGGGGCGTACAGCAGAGCCAGGTCCCAGAGGAGGGCGCTGCCCAGAGCAACTGCCCTAGCAGAGTTGAGCTCAGAACTCGGGCTTTCTGACACCAAGACCAGCATTTATACACCCCCCACCTCTCTCCTGCCTCCCTGACCTGCACGAGTATACCTCAGTGACTGAGTCCCACAGTGCTCACCTTGCTTGACTTTTTAAAAGGATGACCTATGTCACACTTTTAAGTGCCAATTTTCCTAGTGTTTGCAAAGAGTTTGAAGCTAGGTCATGGCCAGATTTACCCGGCGGCGTGTCTTTCCTCTGCTCAAGTTGTCCAATACCCAGTCGCCAAATCTGAGGCAATCAACTGCTTTCCCCAAATTAGCAGGAATGAATCAAAACTTTCCATCTCTTCAGCCTTTCTTTCATTGGTGTTTTTTAGCTACAAGGGTGAAAGGTCTCCAGATCAGCAGAATTCCTAACAGATAATTATTTAAGAGAAAAGAGCACAGGGCTAAAATTCAGTGTTAAGTTCAGCCTGGTCGGTCACAGACTTCACCTTTGTCCCCGCACCATCCCCTTTGCACCTCCCCCATCTGCAGGCCCAACCTCAGTCCAGCATCTGCGGCCAATCCTGTCTTCAGGCAGCAGTTTGGGCCCACCACTTGGACACCCCTTCCTAGCCCCTGCCCTATGTGCTCTTGCTTTGCCTCCCCAAATGAACCCCATCTTTGACCCAATCATTGGGTTCTTCTCTATTTCTTAAACCTGAATATCTATTTTTGTCTCTTGCCAACCACTTCGGTACCTTCTGGGCCAAGCCTCTGACTCTGCAGAGTTAGACACCTTCCCAGGGACAGGGAGTTCCTGAACATGGGCCCGTTGTGGATGCCTGGCTGCCCAGGCACTGTGCTCGTACGTGGGGAGGGGCACAGTGACATACCCAAGGCAGGGGTGAAGCTGTCCCCAAGAACAGGGAGTTCTGCATGGGATTCCTGATGGTCCAGGATTTAAACCTGCTTTGTCTAGCCCAGGGCACAGACCATGTGATATTTATAATTCTCAACAACTAAAAGCAACCATTGACATCTGCCAGCAGGGAGTTCTACCTTTGGTTGTCCAAGGACACGTCGAACGCTGCCTGGTGTTTGTTTGAATAATGGGGTGGATGGCTTGCGTTGCTTAGGGGAATTTTTGTCTTGCACGGGCAGTTAGAAATCCTGACTTTAAAACAACAACAAATTCCTTCTCTGCTTGAATTAGCACATCAGTTATTTAAATAGCAAATATTTATTAAGTTCCTGCAATGGAACCCTTGCCTTCCTTGTTTAATAACTCTTAACAAATTCTCTAATATCTTGTCAAAGAAAATATCATATTTTTCAGACTATAAGGTGTACTCCCCCACACACACACATTTGGGAGGAGTAATGGTTGTTAATGCTGCTGTTGAGTTCTGTTTACATTTACATTGGTGAAATATTATGTTACTAAATATTTTACCACATTTTTTGCTTCAAAATTTTTTTACTATTTTCCTCCTCTAAAACCTAGGTGGGCCTTATGGTCTGAAAAATACGGTACTTCCTCCGTGCAATCATCTCAAATCATGTTCATTTTTCCACTTTATTTCTGGACTACCTAGGGGTGATCTTTTTGGTGATGTTCGTTTTTGTTTTTGTTTCTGCCCAGGAGATGGATTGGTCAGTTCCACGTCTTTGTCCTGACCTGAGTTCTGCAACCTTAGCTTGGAAAAGTAAAATTATATGCCCATGTTATAAAAGGCAGACTCCTGGCTAAGCCCAGTCCAGTGGTCCCCAAACCTGGTTATACATAAAATTGCATGGGGCACGTATAGATACATAATTGAATGGAAGCCAATGTGCTGCCAATGCACAGAATATCATTTGGGGACCATTGGCTTCATCGCATAAGCAAGGAAATTGAAAGTCACACAATTTGTGGCAGGGCTGGGACAAGAGACCCGAGTCTTCTGCCACTTTCAGTCCTGTTTCCATTCTTCTGGACCTTCCATTGCCTTCAATAACCTCCAGGCTTAAAGAGAAAATATCTCTCTATGAAATTCTAAATGGATTTTTGGACATATCTATATTATTTCTTTCCCCTAGCTCTTCACTCTATAGGAAGATACTGGCTCTCAGTTTCCTTCATAGCAAAGCCTTCATTAAAAGTAACCAATAGCACATGACCCTGTCCTGCTACTGGAAACGAGAGACGCAGTCCATCCTGTTGGGAGCTTGTGGAGTCTATTGCTCAGCGTTTACTGATGGCTCCCCGTGGGCATAGCTCTGTGCCAGGCTCTCTGGGCACAGAAATATTCTTTTGAAAATGTGTTTCACTCTAATTGAAGAGAGGTGCCCAGACATACAAAAAGGTAATGAAACCAGGCTATGCAATCCTAAGCTTTCTTCTGGGGGTGTATTAGTTAAGGCCGGTTAGGTGAGGTAACTCACGCACTCCCGAATATTAACAGAAATTTCTGGAGGGTGGGCAGTGTCCCCTGCCCCCTGGGCTGGGTTCCAGCGCTCGGTCTCTGCTCCACTGTCTACCTCTGCCGCCTTTGGACACCAGTTTCCACACAGTATCAGCTGTACTCGTGACAACACTTTCAAATGATTAGAACCCAAAGGCAAGATTGCCTCATGGTTCTTTCTGCACCGAAAGAGTTATACGGTGAATCTTCTGTTGGGAATTCTCTGTAACCGCTAAGGAGCTCTGCCTGAGTACCCCCCGACCCCGCAATGTCCGCACCTCTGCAGGACCCCTCCAGGGGCAATCTCTGCACCAATCGCCCCCCTCTGGAACCCCCCTCTAGTTTTATTTTCCCTTTTCTCCGATTTAGTTCTCCATTCCTTCCTTAAAGAAAACTTATCAAACTATAAATTATGGTAAACCAAAAATTCTAAATTTAATAAGTGAATATAAATGCTGTTATATCACCTCAAAGCCTTTTCTGATGAAGTACAAGACACATAAGCAAATGCGTGGAAGTACAGTGTGCTGCTATCAAAGCCAAAGAGAGCATGCCGCACCTCCAACAGCCCCTTTGCAGTGTGGCGGCTTTCCATCCAAACAGCAGACGGCTGGGGACGGGAGGTTCTCTTTCCACCCAACTCCTTGCCCAGGGAGCCACGGGGACAGAGGTGTGGGCGGGGTTCCTCTTTGGGGCCAGGCAATGGGATCCGACCTTGCCAACAGAATTTCTTTGAACACAAAACAAAAACTTTCCCCCGGGGAAGGATTTTATCTGATCTAAAAGCAAGTATCACCCATGACTCCAAAATAAACACTGTACACATTTTCATTCACATATTTCTGGACTCTTTCTATGCACTATGAAGCAATCACCAAACAGGCATGGGATTGGTGCCCCCCTTTCCCCCAAGGGGCCCAGCACTGTCTGACACAGAGAAATAATTGGAAGTTTGGCCATACTTTCTCTCCTGCACATACCCTCCGCCACCTTGGGCTTCCACCTTTGCCCATATGGCTCTGTGGGACTCTGGGCTGTGGTCCCCTCCAGCTAGAGCCTGGAAGGAGGTTCTGGGTGGGGATAGAGGGCTAGGACCTCCCCTTTGCCACCGACCCTTTCCGTCTGCACAGGAGTAGCACGCGGCACTAAGAGGGGAGGGCAGGTGCACAAAGGAGTTACAATGGCGGCTGTGCCCGTCTCTGCAGCAGCACTGGTCACGATATCCAAAAGGCGGAAACAACTCGAGTGTCCGTCAACAGATGAAGGACCAACAAGATGCTGTACGCGCATGCCATGAAATAGTACTCAATCTGAAAAGGAAGATTCTGACACACGCTACAGCATGGATGGACCCTGAAGACATTCTGCTAGTGAAAGAAGCCAGACGCAAAAGGACAAACGCTGTATGACTCCATTTACATGGGGTACCTGGAACAAGCCAATTCAGAGAGACGGGAAGTAGAAGAGCTTGCGGACGAATGGGGGCTGGCACGGAAGAATGGGGGCTACTGTTTAGTGGGTACAGAGCTTCCGCTGTAGATGAAGAAGGTTCTGGGAATAGATACTGGTGATGGTCACACAACAGCATGGATGACTTTGTTGTCCCTGGATTCTACAACTAAAAATGGGTAAAAGTTATAGTTTATGTTATATATACCTTACTACAAGAAAACTTGTTTAAAAAAGAGGGCTTGCATTGCAAGGGAGTGAGTGTTAACTAAGGTTCTGCCTCAAGACTTGGCCTTCCCCATGGCCCCTCATGACTGAAGCTTCTGGGGGCGGGGGCCAGGGACATGTTCTACTCCTGCAGACTGGGTTTTCTCGTGCTCCCATTTGCACCCATGCTCCTCCCGTTCTAACTCAGCCCCCAGGCCTCCCAGGGGCTCGGTGGGTATTGAGAGGTTCACGCCATCCTCCGAAAACTCCACAGCTCCCCTCTTCCCTGTGGGAGGCAGGCTTCCCCTGGTGTTCCTCCACCAGGACGGGGCTCCAGGAGGGCTGCAGACCTGCTGGGAGGCGAACGCTGGTGCTTTCCCTGGTGCCAGTCGAGCTGCAACCCACAGTAAGGAACTCTTCCATGGGCGAGGCGCATCCCCACAGCTGGCCAGGGAGAGTTAGGTTTCCGACGGTCATGTTATCACCGAAGGGCCTCCTCCTTCCCCTCTAATGTCTGCTCTCTCATCCCCTAGGACAGGGCCAGGACTCCGGTGCCATTCGTTGTGGAGAGGGTGGCAGCTTTCCCTGTCACATCAACAGAAGCTCTGGGAACAGAGGTTTTCTTGAGCCAAGGCTGAGGCTCACGTACGCTGAAGTGGGGAGAGGCAGAGACAGTCCAGGAGCTGGGGACAGGCCAACGCTCGGAAAAACCAAGGGATGCCAAGGGACACTTGAGCAACTCACAGTCTGGCCACACCCTTGACCTGCCAGGGGGTCCGTGAGGGAGAACCTGAGTCCTGTCCAGAGCTGGATTCTGACGCGTGCAGAAATGTCTGACGGGCTCAGGGAGCCCTGACAAACACAAGGTGTGAGTGCAAGGTCCCCAGGAGAAGCACTCCCCCCTGGCGAGGAAGGAAGGGTGTGTGGGCCAGACTGGGCTGCAAGATGACCTTGGGCTCCGAGTCCTGGCAAGATGACGAGGGATGTGCCCTGACTCATCCCTGTGGTGGGGCCAAAGTACCCCAGGAAGGAGCGTTCTCATAAAGAATCAAGTAAAACTAAAGAATGATCTCCCTGGGAGCTCAGGCCACCACACCAAGGCACCTGCTAAAGAAGCTACACTGGCGTGGGAAAACGAGTCTTTGTACGGGCTGGGATGCATGGAAGCCAGGAGTGATGGGGCAAGAGAGGAGAGATCAGGGCCATCTGAGGTCATGGGTGGCTGGGGCAATCCAGAGTTAGGAGGCAGGTGTCCTCAGCCAACGGTGGCGGGCTGACCAGAGCCCCAGGGGCACCAGCATGCTCATCTGTGAAAGCCCTCATCTTTCGCCGCCGAGTCGCCTTACCCTGAGGAGCCAGCCAAAGGGTAGTGCCCCCTTTCAGAAGCTAAATTTTGAGCCAGGTAATCTTAAAGAAAACGAGACATCCCTCTGTTCTCTTCCCTTTATCCATTCAACCAAATAAAAACATAGCATAGTCATAGCAAATAAAGCACGTGAAAGGTCCCATCTGGACTCTGCTACGAGGAAAAGGGCCTCCATCAACCCCTCGCCATTTCTATCACCCAAATCTCTGCCACCTTCCCAGTCTCCGACAGACACAGCTCTCCCTCTACGTTCCTCCCCCAGGTTACCGCATCGTTTCTTTGGAGGATAGAAGAATGCCCCTGTTTGTATGTGGGTTTGGACAAACAGCCCGAGGGGAGAAACACCCAATTCTTAAAGGAAGGGAAGGGGACGTACTTCCTCTCTTGAGCACCCTGAAGACAGACTGCCTTCGGCGGCCGGCTGGGAGGAATTCTCAGGCAGGAGTGAGATGCACACAGAACAATCGGGTGGAGATAAGCCTTCTGACCAGCCAGGTGTGCTCTGCTTCCTTGGGTCTTAGCACAGTGTCACCTGCCACGGTCTCAGATGTCCTGTCCCCAGACGGACAAGGAGCAGGCCTCTTCACAACATTGCAAAGGGGCCCCTGAGGAACCAATGGTGCCTATGGTTTGCAGGAGAGGAAGGGACACAGATGATCCAGTTTCTTCCCAGAATTTCACTGCTGCGGCTTTCCTGGTATGTGGAGCTGGTGTGACCCTTTGCCCACAGCGGACCTGGCTAAGTCACAGGCAGTGTCTAGAAAGCCCGGGGCACAGTTAGTGTATTGATCTGTTAGGTCCCCAGGCCAGTGCCAACAGGGGCTGCTCTTCTCCGAATTCTCCAACTGGATTGCCAGCCAGGGCCAAGAAGCAGGCCAAAGAGGTGACAGGAACAAGCAATGAATGCGATGGCTACAAGGCTGTGTGTGCTGAGCCCATTTGGCAAGAACATCAGGGGCCATTCTGTTCCCCTGTGAAAGACCTCTGCTCTGACTGGCCTCCAGAGACCGCCTGGCTTTTATCCGGGTTTCAACACCCTATCTCCTGCAATGAGAGGTTTGTCACTGGGGCAGATTTAGGGCTTACCGAACTTTCCCTTAGTGCACTGTTAGGTGATAAGGACGCAGGGTTAGGCCTGGAAAAGCTGAAATAGAAACTTTAAAATGAAAAACTGAGGGGAGCACGACTGGCCTGGGGAATGGAAACTGGGGAGAAGGGGACCTGTGTAAGAAGACTTTTTAACAGGCTTCAGTGACTTGAGGCGCAGCTCCAGAAACTCCCATCACAGCTCCGCGTGTCTCACATGGACGAGGATGTGAGCAAGGGGGCAGGGGCCTCCTTGGATGGCAGGAGGCAGGAGCGGCTCCACTCGGAAACCAGCATGCAGAACTGATCTGGAAGGAGGGGTGGGAATTTTCTGGAAAGAAACAGATGGGTAGAATGATGGGTCCCAGGACAGAAGCTGGTGATTAATTTTTCACTGGTCTGGGGGGAAATGAGAAAAATAAGGGTGAGGTACTAAGATTTTCAGAAAGCTAGACTTACTCAATTTAAAGCAACTTTGCTTTGAAATGACATACTCTTATTCTGAAGTGCCGTTTTTCTTCCTCTTGTGAAATAAAGGTGGCAATAGATGGTATTAATATAATTTATAGTCTCTCTTACTTGGCTTAATACAACAACACACTGCCCACACTCTAAAGCATGTGCTGGCCTTGGGCTCAAAGGCTTGTGAACCGTGAAGAGCGCCTTCCAAGCCAAGGGGAGGGGACAGCTAACGCAAAGGCCACCTGTGGGCGCAGGCAGAGAGTCAAGGAGAACGGAGGAGCCCGGTGTGTGGCAGGAGCTGAGACAGAGCAGGGATTTGGGGTTTGAAGGCGGAGGTCTTTCCTACAGAGCTCTGGCTTTATCCCTGGGGAAGCAAGGCTTTCTAAGTGGAGGAGAAAGCCGGTTTTATTTGTTTTGTTGGGAGATTGACTTGAGTTCCAGTAAAACAAACAGACTGGAGGAGAAAGACCAGTGAAAAGACAAGGGTGTTCACTATGATCAGTGGCAGCAGGAAGGAGGAAAAGGCAGACCCCTGGAGACCATTCTGAGACAGCCTTGGCCGCGAAGACATTGAGCAGAAGACTAAACGAAGCCTTTAGGGTACCACCAACTGAGGAAATAACAGGTGTACCTGAGAATGTCACGAAGCTGAGTTGTAAAGACTGCACACAGTCCATCAGTCCTTGCGGCTCACAAATCTCAGTTCCTGAAGCCACGTACAGCTGAGAGCACTGGGTTCCCACAGATCTACGTGACCAAAGAAAGGATGCCTTTGGGTCCGTTGGCCAGGACTGCACCTAGCTTTGCTGAGAATAAGAGATGATAGGTTCAGGAGACTTCGGGAGCAGGCCATGTAAGGGAGCAGCGGGGTTTGCAAGCATCAGGATAAAATGCAGCGGACCCTGGGCCGGGGCGGGAGGGCCGCCACAGGGAGCGGTGGGGACGGCGGGCCGGGGGCGGGCACCCAGGGCACAGTCTGCGGGGAGCTCCAGCCTGTTGTTGCAGGGCGGCAATGAAGTCGAGTCGTTGGTTTTTCCCCTTTTTTGAACAAAGCTAAAAATCTGGATTTTTACTGTCAGCTAATTCAATTTTTTTTTAAAAAAAAAACCCACAGCATTGTGAGAGTCAAAACCCATTTCATCTGCAAACTTCATTTGTTCCACTGACCTCTAGTCTGAGACTGGTGGTCCAGAGATCAGAGAGCCGTCACGCTAATACACCCACAACAAGACCTCACACAAGGAAAAAAAGCGTGAAGCCATTGGGTGGGATAGGTGATATCTGAACCATCTGGGGGGGCCAAAAAGAATAGGAAGTATTTCAAACTCAGAGTTAACCAACTCAGTGATGCCGAGTCTCCACGCTGTCCCCAGAGGCTGAATCAATGCGCTTTGGGAAATATACTTGTGACCTCCAGGCACTGCTCTGACTCTCATCACATTGGCTTTTCACGACTACCTTATATAAAGGAAGAATAGCTATAACTCCCATCTGACTGATGAGAAAACTGAGGCAGGGTGAGGTCTGTAGTTTCCCTAAAATCGAGGAGCATGGTGGCAGCAGAGCTGAGTCGAGGCCCCGTCCGCTGCCCCCCCACCATGGTGCAGTGCACCCAGCTGTGCAGCCCCCTCAGGTGGGTTGCCCTGTTTATGGGGATAACCGGGAGCGCTCCTCGGGATGGCACTGGGTAAGGAAACGGGAATGTGTGGTCTTCTCCTCAGCAGAGCACACCAGGTTGGTTTTGGACGGCCGCCAAGTGTTACACAGCCGTCTGAAACATGGTCCCTGGCTTTCGCGTTTTAGCCATGGCTCCTGTCAGGGAAGGCTCAGCACAGAAAACAGTATTCCTGTGGACCTGGGCCCTGGTGTCCTCACCTCTTGTCTATTTAGAGCCTTCTCCTAGGGGGCTGTTTGGTTGCCGGGGCAACCAGCAATCCTCTGTGAAGTGTTCCCAGCCTTTCCCATGGACACACGGACAGTCAGCATCTATAGCTTATGACCTGACTTTTTTGCGTGAGCCCAGGGCAGACTTGTTACCCTGCTCGGGTGGGAGAGGGTGATTTCCACCTCACAGATTTGTGATAGCCCAGAGGCCCCCCCAACAGTGACTGCAGCCTCCTTGCATTTGTAGGGAGCCCAGACGCTCTCGAGTTTGGTGCTGACTTGTCTGAGACCCACCTCTGTGAAAGATATGGAACTAGGTGTCTCTTTAGCGACACCAGCCAGGACCCCTATCTGTTTTCCGCTCACAAAGGCCAAGAACTCTCCAACTAACGTCCTGGGCAATAGTCCTAAATGAAATCAGGGTCACAGAAAACAACTGGGATGTCAGGGCTTGTGCTTCTCTAGGANGATAGCCCAGAGGCCCCCCCAACAGTGACTGCCGCCTCCTTGCATTTGTAGGGAGCCCAGACGCTCTCGAGTTTGGTGCTGACTTGTCTGAGACCCACCTCTGTGAAAGATATGGAACTAGGTGTCTCTTTAGCGACACCAGCCAGGACCCCTATCTGTTTTCCGCTCACAAAGGCCAAGAACTCTCCAACTAACGTCCTGGGCAATAGTCCTAAATGAAATCAGGGTCACAGAAAACAACTGGGATTTCAGGGCGTGTGCTTCTCTAGGACGGTGATGTGGCCAGCACGCTAGCCTGAGCCCTTGACCTTCACGGTGCTTCTACGAAAAGGTGGATTACCATGATAAGAGCGCCGGGCTGAGTGGCAGAGTCCTGGCCTCCCCACCCTTCTCATGTGCACCCCAGACACATCGGCAATAAAGTGGGAATCCCGGCGTGGACCGCACAGGCTTGCTTTCAAAGTCCTTCCTAATATTTGGTGCATTCTACAGGCATTTTTAAAAAAATATTTAAGATTGTTCACTTTAAGGACAGTATTAATCAAATTTTTCCAATAAAGTAAAATGAAAAACCCCAAAAGTTATTTTCACAATGTAAGCCTTTAAAAGAATAAGATGATTATGGTTTCGTCAGTCTGGAACGACCTATTATCTTCTGAGTTTCAGAATCGGGAACTTCGGTACAGAGACTAATTGATAGGAGTTAATAGTGCCTGAGGTTTACTTATGATGTGGGGGGAGCCCAGGAACTGGCTCAGACTTTCTCCTGCAATAAGGAAATCATATTCCATACACAAACTTTTCCACACTGAGCACAGCACAAACAGAGGCAAGGTGTATGTGCAAAGCGAACTGGTTAAATAATCTGACAATCAGCTCAATTTTGAATCAAGTGCATTATAAAATGGTCTGGAAGAACTAAAGCAAAGTATTATTTTAATTTAGGGGGAAAAACTGTGTAATGTGTAATAAGACTAACAAAACCAGCCTACTTAAACCCACTTGAGAAATACGAATGAATTCTTCAGTCAAAAGAATCACATCCAGAGACTTCCAGGTCAAGATGGCAGCATAGGTAAACACGGCTCACCTTCTCACACAATCATGTCAAAATTACAACTAAAATAGAGAACAACCATCACCCAGAACCATCAGAAATGCAGTTGAATGGAAGTCTGACAACCACGAAATTAAAGAAACCACATCCATCCAGACTGGTAGGAGGGGTGGAGACCTGGAACAGCCTGGTCCCACACCCACATGTGGTGGATAAAACTTCAGGAGGGATGTCTCAGGAGCGAGGAGTCCTAGACCCATACCAGGCCCCTTGGCCCAGGGTTCCAGTGTCAGAAAGATAAGTCCCCATAATTTCTGGCTGCAAAAACCAGTGGGGATTGAGTCAGTAGAAGAAAGTGCTGGAGCCCCAAGCAGTTCCTCTTAAGGAACCCACACATGGACTTAATCAGACGCACTCTCTCTGAGCTCCAGCACCAGGGTAGCAGCTTGAAAGGCACCAGTGGTATACAAAGAGGATGTGAAGTGTCTGGCAGCAAAGCAAGAGCTGGAGGCAGCTTCCTCCCAGATAGAAAGGCAAGCAGAGGCCATTGTCCCTTTTCTGAACCCTCCCCCTCACAGAGCCACAGAGCTGGCAGGCTGGTGCCGAATCTGAGACTTCATCAATCTGGATAACACTGTTTGCCCCACCCTGGAGATCCCCAGAGACTCTGCCCCACCTAATTTATGGACCCACCCAAGCTGCTTTTCCATATAAATGGCTGGTCTTGGCTCATGTTGCACAACTTCCTAAATCCTTTCAAACAAGCAACAGCTGGCCTCAGTGAGCCACCAGCCCCCATACCTCTTGCTAAGAAGTCCCAGGCCAGGCACTAGCAGCAGCCTAGATTCACAGTGTGGCTTTGCCTTGGAAATCTCCAAGCACAGCACAAGTAGCAGCCATCTCAGATTGCTTTATAGGTCAGGTAGGGTGGCTCTGAGCAAAACACAAGTGGGGGTTGACCTTAGCCTATACCACTTGGGAAACCTCAGAGCCAACACACCCAGTGGACAGCTACAGACCACGTTGGAGTACCACCATTCTGTTCTTGCACAGCAGATCCTCCATGGAGGCGAAGGTTGGTGGTCAGTGGTCACAGCCAATCCTTGCAGATGACTGGCCTGGGGAAATCCTTCCCATTGACCTGCCAACAGAAACAAGAGGGAGGTGTACTCAGCCCACATGAAGGGCATGCCTCAAATACCCAGCTTGGGTAATAGGGGGTGCTGCGCCACTGGACCCTGCAGGACACGAACTACATTGGGCCATGCTACGAAGACAGGGAGGTATAACAGCTCTACTGGATACATAGAAACAAACCGTGAGGCTGCCAAAACAAGGAGACAAAGAAATAGGGCTCATATGAAAGAATGGGTCAAAACTCCAGAAAAAGAACTAAACAAAAATGAAGATAAGGAACCTATTAGATGTAGAGTTCAAAGCACTGGGTATAAGGATGCTCAAGGAACTTAGTGAGCACTTCAGCAGCATAAAAAAAAAAATACAGTCAGATGCGAAGGATACACTAATCGAAACAAAGAAAATGTACACAGCCCTGGCTGGTGTAGCTCAGTGGATTGAGCACGGCCCTGTGAAGCAAAGGGTTGCCGGTTCGATTCTCGGTCAGGGCACACTCCTGGGTTGCAGGGCAGGTCCCCAGTAGGGGACACATGAGAAGCAATCACACACTGATGTTTCTCTCCCACCCTTTCTCCTTTCCCTCCCCTCTCTCTAACAATAAATAAATAAAATATTAAAAAAAAAGAAAATGTACACATTGTTACTTTCTATGTTATTATCTAGAACCAGTTTCTTGCTTCACTGATTTTTTTCCTATTGTTTGTCTACTTTCTGCTTTGACATCTGCTCTAATCTGTAATATTTGTTCTTTCTACTTTTGGGGGGTTTTCTTTGCTTATCTTTATCTAGGTTCATAAGGTAGAAGCTTACATCATTCTTAGACTTTGCTCCTTTTTAGTGTAATTAAATTATACATTTGCTTCTAAGTACTTTGGCTGGACCTCACAAATTGAAATATTTAGTGCTTTTATTATTCAGCTCAAAATATTTTAATATCTTAAAATTTTCCTTGTGATTACTTCTTTTGCCCTTAGAATATTTAGAAATGAGCTGTTTGATTTCCAAATAGTTAACAATGTCCCATATATATTTTTCATCACTAATTTCTAGTGTAAATCCAGAGATTTGGTCGGAGAATGTACAGGGATGGGCAAAACAGGTTTACAGCTGTGAGTGTGGAAAACGCAGAGTTTATTCTTGTCTTATGTATTAGTTATTATATTACTTATTTATAACTGTAAATCTACCTTTGTCTACCCCTATATTCTGTATTATTTCAATCCTTTTAAACTTATTGAGACTTGTCTTGGCCAGAATATGGCTTATTTAGTCAATTGTCCATATACACTTGAAAAAAAATTTTTTTCTGGTGTTATTGGGTAACAGAATACTGTTGTATTCTGTAAGTGTCAATTAAGACAAGTTGGTTGATAGTGTGGTTCTAATTTTTGTGACCTTACTGATTTGTGTCTACTTGTTCTAAGGTTATCAGGAGAGGGGTGTTCAAGTTTCTGACTACAATTGAGAATTTGTTTATTTTTTTCAGTTCCATCAGTTTTTGCTTCATGTCTTTTGAAATCCTGTTATTAAATACTACATATTTTGGATCTTTTATTGTCTTCTTGATAACTGACTTATTTGTCATTATGAGATATTTCTCTGTATCCCTGGCAATGTTCGTTATCCTAAAGTCTACTTTGTATGCTGTTAATGCAGGGGCCAGCACAGATAATGCCCCTTTTTATTACAAACTCTTTTATTATACAATCACAAGTATGTAGTTCTGTAACATAACATTATCACACTCAGGCACACCATATGACACTTCAGGTGACATGTTCAAATTAAAACTGTAAATTATCACACCCATCTTCTTACCTTACCAACCACACGCAAGCAGGTGTTACTTCTGCTGGGCCCCGTGTATCCTTTTGATCATTTGTTTTCTCTTTGTTCCATCTGTGCTTTGTTCTCCTTCTTCTGGGTTAATTTAGTGTATTTTTACTATTTCGTCTCCTCTAGTGGCAATGACTTATACCCGTTTGGGGTTTTTTTGTTTAGTGATGGCCCCAGGGTTTCCACTGATATCACACCACTTCATGTACAACCAGGGAAATCTGCCACAATGCACTTCCGCTTTCCCTTTCCCGTCCTTTGTATAATTGTTGGCAAACACTTTATTTCTACATATGTTCTAAACCTAACAACGGTACATCATGATTTTGGTTTCAGCAATTACCTTTTTAAATGAAAATTTTAGAAGTAGAAAAAAGTCTTTTATAATTTCTTACATGTTTAGGATTTCTGGCACTCTTTTTTCCTTTCTATAAATCCAAGATTTTATCTGGTATTATTTTTCTTTAGCCTAACTGGCATCTGTAGGAGACCCTTCTGTGTTGTGTGGGCCCGGCTCCCACTCAGAGGTGCACAGGACCCACGCCCATGGAGAGGTTCTCCCGTGGGGGATCAGGCCTGCTATGTGCCTAGGCCACTTTGAGTCTTGCTTTTTGCTGGGAACTCCCTCACCTGAATTTGTGCCAAACATTTACTGCAAAGCAACTTCCTAAAATCCATGCTAAACCTTCCAAAGATGAGTGTAACCAGCTCAACCACTTTTGCCCTTTTCATTTGCAAATATCCCTCTTCTGTGATGTGATGAGCACCATTGGCTCCTTTGTTTTCTGTAAAAGGTGACCACCTAAAGCAAACCCGTACATGGTAAATGAGGACCTTCACGTAATGTGCCAAAAAAAAAAAAACAATAAAGGCTGGTCATGGCCAGGGCTGTGCCTTTTGCTCCCCTTGAGAGAAAAAGCCATGCTGTCCCCTTCCTCCACAGGACTCGGTAGGCCATGTGAATGTCTCATTCCACCCACGATGACACGGACACTGTGGGCCGGTGTCCACATCAGGCATCTTTTAATATTTATTGCAGTATAACTCTCCTGCCAACAAATTCTCTCAGCTTTTGCTTGCCTGAATATGTTTTAATTTTGCTTCGTTTCTGAATAATATTTTCTCCGGAAATAGAATTTGAGGTTAACAGGGTGGTGTGTTTTTTTTAATAGTACCTTAAAGATGTCATTCCATTGTTTTCTGACTGATACCGTTTCTGATTAGAAGTCTCGGATTGTTATGTCTGTTCTTCAGCAATGCAACATTTTGTTTCTCTGGCTGTTTTAATACTTCCTCTTCCCTATGTGTTTTCAGTATTTAATTATAATATGCCTTGGCCTGATTTTTTCTTTATTTATCCTGTTTGGGGGTAGTTGAACTCCCCAAAACTATGGGTTTATAGTTCATACTAAATTTGGAAACATTTTAGCCACTATTTTTCCAAATATTTTTGCACACTCCTTTTTTTCTGGGACTCAAAGTACAAATGCTTTAGACTGTGTGATACTGTCCCACGTGGGGCTGAGGCTTTGTTTACTTTTCCCCCTGTGTTCCTGTTGAGTTTCTATCGCTGTTTTCAAGTTGACCAGTCTTTTACGCAGTTTAACCTGCTATTAAGCCTTTCAGTGAATTTTTCATTTAAAAGTTGTATATTTTTACCTCCCGAAGTAGCATTTATTTCTTTTTAAATGTATCCTCTCTTTCTCTCCTAAGTATATGCATGCTTTCATTTAATTCTTCATCTGTGGTGGTGGTATTTGAATGTCCTTATGGGCTAACTGTTGAGGGCAAGGGTAACTAGCCAGAACATAGCTGTAAGGAAGCAAAAGGTGTTTTACTAACTGACACAAAGAGGCTCCGGGACATGCCCGAAGAGCAGAGTGTGTTCCAGGATGTGGTTTAAGAGCAACAAGGTTAGTCAGGCAGATAGCCATCTGGACAGTCACTAGGGAAGGAAATTTTGCCCCTGTGCACGAGCTCAACTGACCAATCAAGTAAAGGAGCACGAGCCAGTGCACGAGTTAACTCACCAATAATCAGTGACCCTATTGTGCCCCTGAGCCAACCGCTAACCGCCACATCTGCTTCTGTATCCAGCTTGCTTGTGCGCCTCCATAAAACCCTAAGCCTGTAAGCGTTTGGCACGACTCTCATTTGCAGCCCTCGCGGGCACCGTGTCTCCAGACACTTTGGAGAGTTCGCCCCTGCGCAGGTTAAACTTGGCCAATAAAGTAACATCTTTGGAACCCTGAAAGTCTCCGACATTTGTTCTCGAGGTTGGTGAATGCAACACTAACTACACCGTTTCTTTCACTTCCGAGTCCTGATCCTGATGACTTGTTTTTCCCTTGGTTATTACGGGGCACATTTTCCTACTTCTTCACACATCTAGCAGTGTTTAATAGGAAATTATTTTTGTCCAGAGTCTAGATTTTCCTGCTTTTGCGTCATGCACTGAGAATCTGCTAGGACAAGTTTAGAGTGGCCTTTCCTTCCAGCTGATAAACAAGAGAAGGTTGGTGGCCAACCCTCAATACCAACGTGCGACCCTTCTGAGGCCTCTGTGCAAAGCTCTGAGTCCAACAAAGCTCTTGGTACCCTAACCAGACTCCAAAACCTCCTGGCCCTTTATGACCTCTGAGTCCCCTCACGGTTATTCTTTGTCTCGTGTTGTGAGGGTTCACTCAGGGAGAGTACAGCTTAGAATTCAGCCAAAGATGCATGGGAACCCCTAAGCAGGCTTATTTCTTTTAAAACACATCTTCTGTCCTCATCCTTTTTGTGTTTACCTTCCCAAGGGTCCTCCTCTCTGGCTCTCCCTCCTACAGACAGTTCCCGGTGCCCCTTCAAACTTCCATCTCCACCCCCTCAGCTCCGCTGGGCTGCTTTGCCCAGTCTGCTTGAGTTCCCCCTCCCTGTCCTGCACGCCAGAAAGTGCCACCAGGCACGAAGTCTGGGTGACTGCAAGGTTCACGCACTCATTTCCCTTTTCCCCAACTGTTAACATGCTTTCCTGGTTTTCTGGTTGCAGATGGATGGTCCCAATCACTCCTCAGCCGAGACGCCTCCCCTGTGTACCAGGTCCCGTCTTCCTCCCTGCTCAAGGTTACCTTCCTGGCAATTCTTCCCTGTCTTTCCCCCATCACCCAATTTTCATTCTCTGTGGGATCATTTCCATCACACACACGCTGTAACTTCTCCCATATAAAACACAACAGCATAAACCTTCTTCTCACCCTACCTCCCCGCCAGCTGTCTACCCCTCCCCCATTCAATTGCTCCTCTTTGCAGCCAAATCCCTTGGGAGTTTTCTGTAACTGCTGCACCCGATCCCCATCCATCCCTTCATCCTCTCTCAGGCCCGATCTACCAGGCTTTCTTTCCCTTCCGCATAAACTGCTCTCCTCAAGGTCAGTAGGAACCACCAGGCTGCCAAATCCAACACCAACATTCAGGCCTTGCCTCACACAGGGTCCCAGGCCCACGAGCAGTACCCACCCCCCAACGTCACTCCCTCCTACCCGACACGGTTTCCTCACTGGCCTCCAGGACACACGCTGCACCCTCTTGGTCTCCTTTTCCCGCCTCACTCATCAGCCCTTTTTAATCTCCTTTTCGAGCTCCTTTTCCTCTCCCCAGCTGCCCAAGGCAATCTCCTCTGCTCTGTGCTTTCCAGTCCGCAGTGATCTCCTCCAGTCCTATCACTCTAAATAAATACCACGTATCACCCCAGGCTGACAACCTATACATTTCTTTTTGCAGCTCAGACTCCTAAATGCCAAGTTTGAACACATCCCCTTGGATGACAGAGAGAAACCGGAAGTTCACAGGTTTGACACTGCTTCTACCTTAGTGTTCCCATCTCCGCCAGGGCAACTCCACCTTCCAATTGCTGGGCCCAGAACGTCCTTGCCTCCTTTATCTCTCACGTCCACGCCCACCCGGAAACCAGCCTGGCTCCACCATCAAAACACACCCAGAGCCTGAACGCTTCTCACTGTCTTCCCTGCTGCCACCCTAGCGCACGCTGCGCCCATCCCCCTCCTGGATGACTGCTCGGTCCTCCTAGCGGGAGTCCCTGCATCTGTCCTTATTCTATTAGCAGAGAGTGTATGTTTACCTTCAACATAACGTGTTAGACCATGCGGTTCTGGATTCTAAATTCTCTAGTGGCCTCTCACTTCACAGAGAGAAAAAGCTAAGTCCTTCTGCTAGTGTACAGGCCCCACGTGATCAGTTCCCGTTAGTTGTCCCCTGCCCTTTGTGTCCTCTTCACACTCTTCTCTCATCACGACGGTCTCCTTGCTGCTCCTTGCTGCAGTGTAAGATCCACGCATCAAGGATCTGTGTATATTCTGCTCTCTGCTGTCTCCCAGACTCACGTGACAGAGCCTGGAACAGTAGCAGACTGCCCAGCAAGTGTCTGATGAAGGAAGGCATGGATGGACAAACGCATGTGTACCAGGCACCACCCAGCAAGCAGTAGTGAAGGAGAGTGGAGGAACTTTCTCATCTCTCTGACTCCAGGCCAGGGGCAGGCAAACTGCAGCCGAAACTGAGCTCGCCACCTGTGTTAGTAAATAAAGGTTTATTGTAACCACAGTCAAGCCCCTCTGTGTGCGAACTATCTGTGGCCGCCTGCCCACCACTACACCAGCAAAGTGGAGTAGCTGCCGTGGAGAATGTATGGTCCACAAAGCCTGAAACATTTGCTACCTTGCTCTGTACGGAAACAGTTTTCTGTCCCCTGACATAGAGGGTGCCTGCCGAGAGGGGGGACTCAGCTACGACTCGTGGCTCACACACAAATCCAGGCACCCAACTCAAGGAGCGAAACACACTCAGATGTGGGTAGGTGAGCCAGTCACTCGATACCATACAAAGATGCAACGGCCTCGCTTTCCAGAACAGCTGGCTGGGAAATGGTTTTATCCCACACACAGGAGGATTTCTGTCTGCGAAGGCAGCAAACAGTAGCCGAGTCTGTGCACACACATCATCAATGGGAAGATGAGGGAAATTGGGTCTATATTTTTACATCCACATTATTAATCTCTCAAGAACTGCAAAATGTTCCCTAACTGCCTATTCTTAATCATGCTCCCGTAAAAGGGTCATTTGTATCACATTCTTTGTCTAAATGATGCATTTCAGTTCCTTAAAATACAGCCAGCTCTCATCTGTCTTGAAGACAGAGCTGCTCTGGGCTGAGCACTGACCAGCACAGCGGGGGTGCCCGGGCTTAGCAGTTGCTTCCCCAGGATGGAGTGGCGGTGGTCACTGTGGGGCCTCTTCCAGAATGAGCCACTAGTGGGCAGGTGGACCTGGCTAGAGGGCTTCCCTGGGAAGCCACCACGGCTCTCGGGACACCTCAGGGTTGGCCCTGCCCTGGGCCTGTCACACTACCCTTGGGTCTCCTGGGACTTGGAAGGACTCTCTCTGTATAGAGGAGCTGGCTAAGAGCCAGCAACATCTCTATTTACACCCTGGAAATGGCTAGAACCAGACCAACCTCCTGGGTGCCTGCTGACCCTGAACATGGGGAACTTGGCTGTCTTTGCTGTAGTCACTAAGGGAAAATATTCCTACTTCTTGGTTTCTCAGGAAGAACTTTCCCCCTGGTGACATATTCCAGGGGCTTGGGACTCTTCCTTAAGGAGAAAGAAGTAAATTCTGTGATGTGGGGAAGAGAGGCTGAGGAGGTTCAGTCAATCAAATGGTCCACAAAAGATGGGGCCTAACCATGACTTTGTGAGATATAAACAAAACCCACTAGACTTCAATGCAAGGCAAGGACCTTAATTTGGAGGTAATTCCACCTGCCGGTAAAAGTACTTAGCCACTGAAAATGCCAGATCCAAAACTGAGTTGAGAAACCTTCTAAAGGATCTGCATACCAGAGAAGAAAGACAAACTCTGACCGACAGGCCAGCACTGGGAGTCTGTGAGCCTCGGCCCCAGGGTGGTTACGGGGGCCTCGGCCCCTGGAGACCAGGGTGGTTCTCTGGGGGCTTTGGTGTAACTTTACTCAAACCCGGAAAGCTGGGCTGAGGAAACCTCTAAGCTTCCCTTTGACTCCACAGTCACAGTAAAAGGAAATCCAAGGAGAAAGAATGGGCAGGAGCTGCGGCGGGTCTCCAGTCCTGGCCTGTCTCCTACCAGGGATGCTGGACTAGACCTTTGCTAAGTGGATGTCTCTATGCAGCTTGGAAGCAAGGGGACGAGCAGGGGCCAAGTCAAAGGATGACCCTTCCTTTGATGAATCACCTCAAAGTCAAGAGCCAACAATCGGCAAGCTCTGGCCTGACCACTTCTCGGGCTCCTCGCCGTGAGATAATAAGAATTCGCAACAATCTACTAACTGAGACACAGCAAAGTTAGTCTGTGGCTTGAACTTAGTGTGTGTTAAGTGACAGAGTTAACAACCTTTACATAGTGAGTCACCAAGCACTGTGAGGGGAGGCCCCAGAGGAATTAGGGAACGCAAAGACGGTTCTATTTTCAGTAAGGTGTGGCAGGGCCAGCTGCCAGGAAAAACACCCATGTGTAACATCACATAGAATCGGGGCAGAAAAACTAGGGTCCACGCACGCCTCCTTGAATGTGTCCCGTCACCTTCTGTGTCCCAAGAGCAGAACGGCCAAAGCCTCTGCCATCTGGGGGGTGCCCCCTCCCTCTGGGAAGGCCACCTGTTCCTAGAGGAGGTCACCAGAGAGTTCCAAGTGACCATGTTTTAGGGAAATCTGGCCTCCCCTAAACTTGTCTCCACCTGCAGTGACACCCCACCTCCGCGCCTCCACACGCACGCCCCCTCCGACCCAGGGGCCACAGTTCCTCTGGGGAAATCCAGCCCCTTCCCTGATGCCGCAGGAGTCCAGTCTCCATGCCTTTGGAATCCGGAAAACCGCAGCCTGGGGCTCTGGCCACCGACTGGTGTGCTCCAGCATCCGGCTTCTGCGGGGTTTCCCCTAAAGGGCACCTCCTCACCCCGGGTCCACCTGCTTTAGACATCCACAGCCTTCAGTCTCGCCTACGGAACACAAGGAACGAGCCTTCCTCTGGCCAGTGTTCCTGGTACCTACGGTGCCCACTTGATGTTCAAAAGACACTCCCTTCCTCGGTTATTGGAGAGTCCCTCTGTGCGGGCCATCGGCCCCTCTGGGGGAGGGATGGTGCACACCCAAATCATTTGCCCCCTGATAAAAAGGCGGGGGTGAGGGCAGGCTGGCTCTGTTTATCCCGCCACACAGAGCTGCCTGTCTGTGTCTGATACCACCTGGCAGAGGCCTCGTCTGCCCCAGCCCCAGGGCTGCCCACAGGACACTAGCAGCCTAGCTTCAGCCTGTGCCCCCTTGGGCTCCACCCCCAGGTTTCTGTGAGGTAATGCTCTCAGCTCTGCCCGTCTCCCCAAGAGCAAGCCTGCAAACAATGCCGTGTGCCTGCAGGTCCTGGATGGGGGTCGGGGGGTGGCGAAGAAGTTACTAGAATCTTGGTACCCTATGAGCTGGAAGAAAACTTTGTCAAATGAATGCGGGAATCAAAGCCCACACAGCTCAGGTCAAAGAGCTGAACTTGGCCTCCTGACTCTTAATCAGCACCCTTTCCGCCACATTAATTCATCAGTGAATTGATCTCTTCGGGTCACAGAACACCCCAGACCTACAAGAGGGACAAAACCCTTCCAGGTGGCACCCAGAGGGGAGGGAGCGGGAGAGTGGAGGCAGGGTCTCTGGCTGCCCAGTACCAGAGCTGAAGGGAGCCCGAACCTTCAAGGCCAGCTCAAGGTCACACAGTCAGTGCCAGACAACAGGACTTCCAAGCTTCCACCCCACTTCCCACTGAACCCTGCTGACCTCTTTTTAACAAATGGATTCCACTGGGAATTCCCAAAGCATTAAGCATTCTCAGGGCTCTTGAAAATAAATTCAAGGGACACAGTTTGTATCTACACTATGCTTCCGTAATACACATTTTGCACGGAGTGAGAAGAAAACGTGCTCTTTCACTCCAGGTAATTAACGGGAATTAGATCAAGGTCTTCCCTCAGCACAGGGACTAGTCCACGACAGTAGTTGTCACTCAGTTAAAACGGAAGGTGACTGTCTCCATTTTCAGGTTCCCGAGCAGGGCTTGGGTCAGCAACTGTTCGTGCTCCTTTTTAGATTTATTGATAAATAATAACGCAGATCTTGAAGTGGGAAATCAAAGTAATGTTTCTTCAAACTGAGTTTTTTTCTTCTCCAAATCTATCCTGATAAATGCAAATTAAACAATGAGAGACCACTTCACATCTATTAGAATGTCTAACATCCCCCCGCCGACTTCATCGCCACCCCCCAAAAACTACCCCACCGAGTGCCGGTATTAGGAGGAGCCACCGGTTGAGAATCCTCACACGGAGCTGCTGGACACGCAAACCGCGCAGCTGCCTTGGAAAAGGGTGCGTCGGTTTCTCATAAAGAAAGAGAAACTCTCACTTCGGGAGTGAGCATCCCTCTCCTAGGCGTTATTCAAGAGAAACAAAACATTATGATGGCAGGAAACCTACATGTCAACATTTACAGGAACTTTATTCAGAATTGCCAAATATTTGAGGTCATCCCAATGTAATCAGCAAGTGAACGTGTGAACACTGTCACTCGTCCACAGTGGAACACACCTCGGTAACAAAAAGGAATGAACTTTTGATAGAGCTTCTCAAGGGCGCAAGCTGAGTGAAGAAACTAATCTCAGAGGGTCGCACACTGTGCGGTTCCGTGTATGTGGCATTCCTGATGTGTGATCCCATGTATGTGGCATTCCTGACGTGACAGGCCCACGGAGCTGGAGAACAGATCAGGGGTGGCCCGGCCTGGAACAGCGGGAGGGGCAGGAGTAGGTGACTCTACAGAAGTTGCGCTGAGGAGGCCTTTCTGGTGAGGGGACGGCTTTGCATGCTGGCCGAGGGGGTGGCTCCACGAGTCTGCGCATGTGACAGAATGACACGCACAGGTGCAGGGCTGGCTTTTTGAAACCCCTCTGGTACCACAGTGACATGAGCTGTAACCACCCGAGGAGACTGGCTGGAGGGCTCGGGGAACTGTTTGGCACTGTCTTGGCAACTTCCTGTGACTCTATACTTAAACTTCAAAATGAAGTTCACACACATGTGCACACGCACGCATGCGAATGCATGTGCACACGCACACACGTGACACAGACAGCAACAGGGATGGGTCCCAAACACATCCCACTGAGTGAAAGACACTGGGCAAAACGGGCTCCACCCCAGGTACTTTCACTGACGTGGCAATCCAAAAAGACAAAACTTCAGAAACGAAGAGGGACTCGGAGCTTTCCGGGGGTCACAGGTGCGAGGCGCTTTGGAATGCTGGACTGTTCTGTATCCTGACTGTCGTGAGGTCGACGACTCCATACACGTGACAACCAATAAGGGAAGACTTAGTGTGCAGGGCAGTTGGGAGGCCAAGGGGCCGGGAGGAAGGGCCGCCCACTACAGACCTGGGCAGGAGGGGCCGCCCGCACGCCCAGGGTGCTTTCCTAGGCCAGCGGGGGAGGGGAGATTTCCTCACTCGTTGAGCAGCTCAGCCGCTGAAAGCCCATCACCACCCTGAACTCTCACTTTCCTCCAACAGACTTCTCCTTCAGAACAATCCCTCCCAGCGTCCTCCTTTCTCCCTGTAAAAGAATGTTCCTCGCCCTTGCTCGAAGATTTGCCTGCGGTTTTCACTACAGCTTGCTTGTACCAAACTGCACTTCCCTGCTACTCCTGAATAAACCTGTTTTGCTGGCAAAACAACTGGCTGTTTTACTCTTAAGACTGACAGTGTATTAAAACCCATGGAACTGTGCACCAAACAAGAGTGAATTTTTCTGTACGTAAATCCTAAAATAAACTTCAAAAAATGAAGTCGGTAAAACACAGAAAAACACACCTCTATTCCAGGAAACTATTGTGAACGCTTTGCATAAATGACACATTTGGCTTCCACAATTTAAACGCCCACGGCTGCCTGGGAGGGGGGATTCTCTGTGGCTGTGTGATTAACTACAGGGTGACCTTTACATCTGATCTCCTCAGTGTTGAGGGCAAAGGGGAACTAGCCAGAACATAGCTGTAAGGAAGCAAAAGGTGTTTTACTAACTAACGCAAAGAGGCTCCGGGACACGCCCGAAGAGCAGGGTGTGTTCCAGGATGTGGTGTGAGAGCAACAAGGTCAGTCAGGCAGATAGCCATCTAGACAGTCACTAGGGGGAAAAATTTTACCCCTGAGCACAAGCCAGTACACGAGCTCAACTGACCAATCAAGTAAAGGAGCACGAGCCAGTGCACGAGTTAACTCACCAATAATCAGTGACCCTATTGTGCCCCTGAGCCAACCGCTAACCGCCACATCTGCTTCTGTATCCAGCTTGCTTGCGCACCTCCATAAAACCCTAAGCCTGTAAGCGTTGGGCGCGACTCTCATTTGCAGCCCTCACGGGCACCGTGTCTCCGGACACTTTGGAGAGTTCGCCCCTGCGCAGGTTAAACTTGGCCAATAAAGTAACATCTTTGGAACCCCGAAAGTCTCCGACATTTGTTCTCGCGGTTGGTGAATGCAACACTCAGCAGTGTAGCAATACAGGGGGTTGTTTCAGGTGTTTGGTTTCATTGACCGGCCAACTCAAATCACCCGCAGGGAGCTTACCAAAGCTTGAATGAGTATATCATAAAATTAACACCTGAACAGATTAAGGGAAAGCTAACTTGAAACCAAAACAAGGTTTTGGGAAAGGGAGAGAGGGAGGTGGTGGGAGGGGGGGGGGGCGGAGCGGAGGGGGGTTGGGCTTGGGAATTCATTGCATTATTTTGAATTTATTCTGTTTCCTTGAAAACGTTTTGTGTTGGCTCTCACGGGGTTCAGGTGTCCATTCTGTATTTGGCAGTGGATTCTCTGGACTCATTTGGAGTTTTGGAATATCACAGTTTGCTCTCCAAAACCCCCTGAGAGCCTCTTTCGGCAGGTTTACTTATTCACTGTCGAATACTTCCTCACCTAGCATATGTACAACAGGATAAGAGGAGAATACTCGCAGTCATGAGCTGAAATCGATGGGGACAGGTGGCTAACACGTCGACCCCTTTGAACTTCAAGTCACCACTCTTTGCTTGATGTTTTCTTTATGTTCTTTCTGGCTTGGTTCCACATCAGAAAGGTTAAACTGGACGTTGTAGACACGCTGCTTTTTAAAAAAACACATCAGCCAATCTGTTGACATCTGTTTAAATGGTTCAATCATCCTTTCATAGTCCTCAAGACTTCTTTCATGGCATCCTCGTACATAAACATTACACACTGCAATCTCAGGTTGCACCTGGCATTTACTCATCAGCACCAATGGCACCTCAGACCTGGCTGTGATGTTTCCCCCACTTCTGGGAAGGGCTGCCTCCCACTCCCCCTCCGTCTATCCAGACGCCACTGCTGAGCGTCCTCCCTCAGTCAAAAACGGGACTCACTGGCTCTGAGCTCGAGGTGCCACAAAATGTTATCGCTTAGTGTGATTTACTAGTTTGGAGAGGCACGCCATGCGGACTTTTCTTTGTTTATACTTTTTTTACTTTAATTTTTGTTAAAGTAACAAACTTTAACAAAATGGACCCCATGTGTTAGTCTGGTAATGGACCCCATTACCAGACTAAAGGGGTCCATTTGCTTGTGCGCATCGAAGCCCCAATAAGACGTAAACTTTTGCGGCCAAGAAAGTGGGGGTTTCTTAAGGGGATGGTGCCAGGCCTGGAGTCACAAGTAGCTGGTGCTCAAAGACCTGGCAACCCCATGGCTTCCAAGGGATTGATTGCATAGGGGAAAATCTTCAATTTTGGTGGCCAAAATTGGACTTGGGCTCGTGGTCTCTACTGATTGGTGGGTGCTGGGATGGGGGGCCGGGGAGGGAGTGGTGATGGAGTTGTTCTGGCCAGTTTTGCAAGGAGTTGTTCTGTGGGATCGTTCTGCTTTCCTGGGTCCAGGGGTAAAACACAGTATCTTGAGGCCAAGACACTGTGTTTAGTGTGGTGGAAAACTCTGTCCCAGTAGTCAGTAGACCCAGGACCTTGTCTTGAAGACCTTCCAGGGGTCTTCAAGACCACTGGAAGCTGACCAGAACCTCCTCGTCTGGAGGGCTTAATGATTAAAAGCAAGGGAGAGGGAGCGGTGGTGACCCAGGGCAATAGGTGAGGCCAGCTTGAGTCCAAGGAAAAAACAGAAATGAAAAACCAGATGAACAAAGATGAGGTTTCTGTGCAGAGACAACACAGGCGTGAATTTGGCGGAGGTTAGTGTTAACGCAGACAGAGTCCCCCACTGCTTCTTCTCCAGAAGGGCCCCTTTCAAGTGTCTGCGCTGATGCTTTTGGTATCAACCCCTACATCCCTAAATAAAATGTTTGTTTTGCTTCTGAAGGACTGTAGATGTGGCACCCCGAAATATGACCGTAGGAGTTCGGGACATACCATCCCGAAATAACCCACTTTGTATAAGTCGTTTGAGCTGGAGGCACTTGGAAAACAGCAAGGAGAGACTTCCAGTGAGCTCCCTACCTGCTTCCAGACCTGCCCTGCAAGACGGACGGGCTCGGTTGTCCTGGGTCCCCGCCCAGGGGCTTTGTCAACCGGGGAGGGCTGGGAGGGGCTCGTCACAGTGTTACCGAACAAAGGGTCCAAGGGGGGGGGCAATACTTGGCCCACCCAGGGATGCCAAAAACTGCTACAGAAAACAGGGGCCCCTCCCAAGGAGGGTACACTAATATCTATAGGGCTCTTCTGTCCGCCGCCAATTGGAAACACATCTCTCAATGCCAGAGATTTGTGAAAAGGAAACAAAATGTTTATTTAATGCTATTCAGGCCTAATGCCTTCCTTAAAATATTAAAATCTTTAAGGGTATACACCTACGCACACACACAGCACTCCCTTCTTCCACTGTCCCAACTCCGGGTACCGTAAATCAGGAAAAGAGCACACGTCCGTTTTTCAGGTCGCTGGCACGTGAGCTGTGTCGCCTGCCTGTCCAGGCAG
The DNA here is from genome assembly GCF_014824575.4 of Sturnira hondurensis. NCBI lineage: Eukaryota > Metazoa > Chordata > Mammalia > Chiroptera > Phyllostomidae > Sturnira > Sturnira hondurensis. The sequence continues at coordinate 5,697,248 of NW_028081271.1, forward strand.
GATCTCCAATTAATCCAAAGTCTTGCGGCACCTTCCACTGGCAAGAGTTCTTTGTACCAAGTTCCAGTCAAAGTCTCTCCTGGTTTCCAGGCCACTCAGCCAAAGGGAGCACGCCAAAGCCGCGTGGGCCTCTTCTACCAAAGCTGCACTCCACCAAAGGCGCCTCTTTCTTCTTCACCTGGCCGCAGGGATCTCCATTCTGGCAAAGCTGCCTGGTCTTCCCTTTCACCTGGCCAAGAGGGGGTCTGCACTCTGCTGAAACCGCGTGGCTCTCCCTCCTAATGGCTACAGGGGTCTACATCTTTCCAAAATAGTGTGGCTCTCCCCCTCACCTGGCCAAGAGGGGGTCCTCACTCTGCTAAAGCCACATGGCTCTCAAGCAGGCCCTCTCTCAGAGAAGCAGCCCCAGTTCCAGCCTGGTTCGCAGCCACTCACTCCTCCCTGGCCCAAAACTTGGCCACAGCTCTTCAACATATCTATGAAACCAGTTAAAGGTTATAGATATGTTAAATGACCATTCCAGAGATTAGCTGCAAAACTGTTGCTATGCAAAACAGCTCTCAATGGCCCTGCTCCATTCGTCCCTTCCCCCAACTGACACCTGGGGGGGGGGGTGAGGACATCCTAATATTTCCTCCAATATTCCTGTACACTTTGAGTTCTGGACACCATTCTAAATCTTTTCTGGGCCCTCCCTTGGCTGCACCCTGTATCAACAGGGCAGGGGGTTAGAAGGCTGCACCACTTTGTCACACGCCACAGGACCTCCCCTCTGCCCATCTGTTCAGGGCCCACTCGTCTTTCCTAAAAATCGGCTCCTCTCCCCTAAGAAGCCCAAGTCTCCCTGCTCCTTCCCTTTGGAGATGGTTTTACATTCAAATTCCAAATCCACCTCAGGGAGTTACTCATTTTCCCCTGGGTATCTCCCATGAACATGTGAAGTATCTGTGCTAATAAACGTGTTTGTTTTTCTCCTGTTAATCTGTCTTCTAGGACAGCGGTCTCAGCTCAGAATTCAGAAGAGTACAGGGAAGATTGTTTTTTCTCCCTCACACCTTCCTGGAGTTTTCATTCCCAGGCATCACCTGCTGATTCACAAGTCGGGGATTTGGCCCTCCCTCCTCCCATGGCCCCGCCCCTTCCGCTACGGATGTGATGTTTGTTAGAACTTTACCTGGTGTTTCTATCATTATGAGCATAAATGTCACCCCGAACTATGCCACGTACTAAACTATAATGACTTTTCCTCTCCAGCACAACTTTTTGTTTCCCTGGAAAATAATTTCACTATTATGTGGCTGTTACTGTTGCTGCTTATCACTGTTTCAAACACAAAAATCTCATTCAATTGCATAAACTTCCTCTCAAGACTGCCCTGTTCCCGTGGAAACAGTGGGCCCCGGGCTCCCTGCCCTGCTCCAGTCCGGACGCCTGTCTCTGACAGGGGTGAAGACGCACCTCCCCCCGCGCCCCCCCCACCCCCCGCATCTTCTCCCTGGTGCTGTGTCCTGTTTCCTGCACCTCCTGTCTTCTTTCTTGGTTTGGTCCCTCATTGTGGCGAAGCACGCTCTTCAGGAGCTTTCTGATAAAGGCACGTGGGGAAATGCCACTTGTGAAACACTGCCTTTCTAAGATGTCCTTATTCAATCCCCACACACAACTGATGTTTGCCCTCCGTACAGGATTCTAAGCCGGGAGTTGTTTTTCTTTAGCGTTTTGAAGACGCTGCTCTGTTGTCTCCAGCCTCCAGGGTTCCTATTGAGAAACCAGGGAGCCTGTCTCTTTGATCCTTTGTAATCCACTAGGATCTTCTCTTCATCCAGAGAGATCTGAAGTCTCACACGGACATGCAGGGATTTGTAGCTGTTTTTGTCTGCTGTGTGTCAGTCTAGGAACTTACACCATTTTTACCTGGGGATTGTTTGGGATTCTTTTGTCGATGATTTCTTCTATTCCTTTTCTCTGTTCTCTCTTGCTCGCTGACTCTCCTATTATTTAGATATTAGGTCTCCTGGACTCTAGTGTTTTGGTTTCTATTGGGATTTTTTCCCCGCTTTTACATAGTTTTGTGGTTTTGCTCTACTCTTTGAAGGAGCTCTTCTTCAATTTTGCCTTCCAGTTTATTATGTTTTTAAAAAATGTCTGTTACTGCCCTGGCTGGCGTAGCTCAGTGGATTGAGCGCAGGCCTGCGAACCACACAATCACGGTTCGATTCCCAGTCAGGGCACATGCCTGGGTTGCAGGCCAGTTCCCAGCAGGGGACTCACGAGAGGCAATCATACACTGATATTTCTCTCCCTCTCTCCTTCCCTTCCCCTCTAAAGATAAATAAATAAAATCTTTAAAAAATGTGTTACCATGTTTCTAAATGTTTAAAGCTCCTTTTTCTTTAAAAGTTTTGTTTTATTACCACTGTTACTGTTTCAAGGTTGAAATATCTTTTCTTATATCCCTGGAGATACCACTGACAGGTTTTCTTTTTAAGCTTCTTTTCTTTGAATATCTGTTATATTCATGTTGCTATTTTTTTATGTCGGTTTGCCTTGGTCCGAGTCTTTCACACCAAGGATTACACGTGGCAACCCCTGAGGACATGCCCACAAGAGTAAATGGTGCCTGGGCTTTTCAACAGCAGCGTTTGCACGAGGCTGCTCTGGCTGAGCTGCTTCATTGGGAAACTCATCTGTGCCTCGAAGACTTTCTTTTTGGGCCATTCGCACTCCTCCAAGGACCCTTCCAGTCTTCTCCGTGGGTGGAAGTGGGCCTGCAGCCAGTGTTTTGGGAGCAGAGGGGGATAGGGAGGTCTGGGGGGGGGCGTCTCAGGATTCAAGAAGAATGTATTAATTTTACCTTCCCGTTTCTAGTCTAGCACCCACTTTCATCTCTGGCTCCTGCCCCCTAGTCCAGAGACCTTCTGTTCCCCCGTCCACACAGAACGATCTCCTAATGTTCCGTGAGGGTGAAAGAGGCCTGCTGTCTGCACAGGTTGGCAAAGGTGATCTGGGGAGTTAAACTGCTCCTTCAGACACTTTCAACAGGTCCTCCTTCTTTAGCCCCCTCCCTTGACCCTCTTTGGGGGGGGGGCTCCGAGTCACCACTTCACAGCCTTTTTAGGGAGTTTGACGTATTCATCCGCCTTCGCCACTTCTGGGCTAAGATTCAGCTTCCTTCTGTCTGCTAAACCAATTAACATAATTTATTTGTTTTCCGGATTCCAAAGATTTGCTGCAGTTTTCTCCTCTCCCATTCTCCCCAGGCCAAAAAAAAAAGAAAAGAAAAGAAAAGAAAAGAAAGAAAGACCCACAAACCCCCCCCCCCAAAACCACCAGCTCCTCTACTATAGCTTTAGAGGGGTTCCAGGAGAGAGGGGTATTAGAAGCACTTCCAACCTGCTACCCCTACCTGGAAGTCACCGTGTGTGTGCGATGACAATGTGTGACCTGTGGACCACGGAGGGTCCCAGCCCAGGCCCTCACAGAGGTGCTGCTGATCGGGGTTGGACCTGTCTCTCAGACGCATCTCCCAGCACTACCCAGACGCCAGCAGGCGGGGCCCAAAGGTCGCCGTGGGGGACTCGAGAACACTTCTCCAGGCACCCACGTGTACCAGTACGAGTGCCTATGGGAGCAATGCTCACCCAGAGTGAGGATAAAGGGAATTGGTGTGTGAGGGGATGAAATGGCTGAGAACAACTTCAAAATGATTTATGTCCGCCCCCTAATGTTACAGAGCAGAAATGAAGACCCAGAGTGGGTTCATGACATGTTGAGGGGCTATTTATTCCCAGGAGGGACTCCAAGCCAATTTACTTTGCCCTCAAAGTAGTTACACCCCAAATCACACAGCTAATGATACCTTTCGGTCTCTGGCTTTCTCATCGCACCCTCTCCCGCTGCCTCCACCGGACAGAGGGGGCAGCACACCTGGGGAGGCCACGGGCTCCGCCTGAGGGCGTGCAGCCCATGTTAGTTGCTCAGGTGACACAGAAATAACAAAAATAATATAAGGTCCTAATGAAGAAAATATGGTGGTTTTTTTCGATGTTGGAATATAAACTCTATCTTAAAAAAAAGAAAATTAAACTATAAAGAAAAACCTCTTGACCTTGAACCAATGAAATTTTCTTTGCACCTCCGGAGCCCATCCAAGACAGGAATCGAAATAAATGTGTGAAGCGTCTGGTGTGTAGTTTACTGCCCCTGCGGTGCACGTTAGGGCGTTCCCAGATGTGGACCCTCCCGCCTCCAACTGTCCAGGATGCTGTTAACCCGCCCCCTCCACGCCCTGCAGCTCCCTCTACGCCTCGCCTGCCTGCCTAGCTCAGTAACTTGCACTGGGTTGTACGGACGAGCTTCCTCTAAGCGCAATCCACAGCCAGTACTCACTCGGTACCTGTTCGGTTCGCTCTGCTCTGGGCCCCGTTACAGTCTAGAAGCAAGGACCTCCCCAACATAAATCACACAAGGCCTACGACTGTGCTGAGATCGGCTGAGGTCTTGCCATCCGCCCACCTGGGCAGCTCGGGCATCTGCAGTGAAACTAGTCCCAGGAAGGAGGCCCCTTTTGTCATCAGAACGTCAGAGGTCTTACTTTCGCAAGGTGTAGAGTCGACGTTACATTAATAGGAAGAACATAAATCCCTTACCTGAGAGTAGAGTGCTGATATTTGGAAGAAGATTCTCGCATGTGTCAGTGAAGCGTGTTTGCCAGTAAATCCAGAGGAAAAGCTTCCTCCGCCGCTGTGGCTGGAAGGAGACACACCGTGTCAAGTTTCTGCTTTACGTCTCGGACCGCTGCACTCGCGCTGCCGGGCGCAGCCAGCAGGGGGCCCTGCAGAGGGGGTTCTCACCGAGGTCTGGCTGGAGCCCGAGGGGACCGCGCGGCGCGGCAAGAGGAGGGCCCTGGACTTCCACGAAGGAGTGGGCCTTTCCAGGGAGGAGGGTGTGTGTGAATGCAGGTTTGGAGAAAGGCTAAAGAGGAAAACATGAGGCGGAAAGAGGGAGCATGGGGTGAGGGAGTTAAGGACGAGGGCACCTCTTCCAACGTGGAGCCCTGAACGTATTTCGAGGGATGAATTAGCTCCCACCCCCAGTCTCTTCTAAGTGGAAGAATTACTTTGATCCTCATCTCGCAGCATATGGGTTTGATCATGGCCTGCAAGCTCTTACAAGGGGATTGTTCTTAAATGGGGAGAAGCACAAAAGTTAGGTCCCCAGGTGTCTAGGGTCTGCTCTAGTAAGTTGTACTCACAGCCGCGGAAGTCCACCAGTATTCTCACGTGCTGATGAAGCAGCGCTGCACAGAACGACACGGGGCAGAGTGTCACGCAGACCCAAGACAAGTCCTGACACTGCCCAGTGCCCTATGGGGTGGGGTGGCGGTCACGGGAAGAACCCCCCCAAGTGGAGAACCGCTGTTTTAATATCCGCAGAATCTGTAGCGATAGATTCTCCACACTGGTATTGGTAATTTGTGTCGTCTCCTCCCCCCCCCCCCTCATTGATCTGTCTGGAGATTCCTACGTTTTATTGATTTTCCTCCACGGAGAAAGGAAGGCGTGAGGGAGGGAGGGGGACTGTCTCTGGTCCTGACTCGGCAGAGCCCTCAGTTCAATTCTGCTCCATCCGTCAGTTTTTAACTCTGGGCAGAGCCTCCGGCCATGTGTCCCCAAGTGCCACTCAGCAGCGGAGGCACAGAGTGTACACAGCAGACAGACTGGCCCCAGATGTCTTTGGACAGACAAGCTTTGCATCTGGTCTGTCGGCAGCTCTGCAATGATTTGCATCCGCCCGGATACACTCCTCGGGCCATTTGGAGTCAATTTGTGAGTGAAAACTTGTCTTGCTACTGTGGATGTTGCTGGTCTTGATTACTTCCTTGGCTGTCGGAGAAATGGAGAGGGGTGCCTGGGTGGAAAGGGGAGAAGGCAAAGATTTCTGGGGAGCCCTTCCCCTCTTCTCCTGACCCCTAGCCTTCCAGTTCCCCTGTGACCCTTCTTGTCCGTCCACCGTGGCGTTCCACCATCTCCACGCGGGGAGCCCTGGAGTCACTCGCTGCATTGCAATCGAGCTGTCCCTAAATGTCGGCTTGCTTGTGGTCAGTGTCTCCTCCCCAGCTCACTATGAAGTCACGCTCTTGGCACCTGTCTTCGGGAAAGGGCCCAATGATACAGTTCAGCTGCAATGCCCGCATGTTAGTGCGGCCCCGCTCCTGGGGGTGTCTGGGAGCTCACCGAAACAGGTGCTGTTCTGTCTCCTGTGAGGTCAGAGCAGACATGGTAGGCTCTCTGCTGTCAGAGGCCGTTTCCACAGTGGGCGGATTCTGGATTAAATCGTGATTCTCAAATCCAACTATGCTACACAGTAGTCATCTGTCTGTGTTCTCTATTCAAATATCCAAGAGTGAGGAAACAGGTCTCAGAATGAGGAGAGAGAATTGGAGGGGAAATCCCTGCTTTGAGGAGGGATTAGAGAAGAAGAGGGGGTGGGTGTGAGGCCAAAGTCCTGATTTACAGGCCTTCAGAGTACTGTGATTCTGGCTCCTACATCCTTAGCTCAAAGACACAAACTCCTAATGGCAAAAGCAGGCTGGTGGGGACATATTTTGGGTGCAGGCCCTCCAGGGGCCTGTGCATAAGACCAGGTAGTTACCTGGTGCATCCACATGTACAGCTGTCCTGGGCAGGGCACCCTGCGGGTGGGCACTCAGGGAAACCGCTTTCCCTCTAAGGTGCGGCTAGCCTCCTAGTGTTCTGCACCCTCCCACGGGCAACTGAAAAGGCACCCGTGCACCCAGGAACTGAGTCACCCACCCCAGTGGATTCCTTAGAGGGAGAGCTGGGCTCCTCTCCCCTCAGAACTTCAGTAACAGGACTTCTCTGGTTCCAAGAGGAGGCATATCCTTCGTAACTGGTCCTTTTTCCAATGAAGGGGAAGAATATCCTGCAGCCTCACTCTTTGTACTTACTGTTTTTTCTCATACAGTTACGTGCACTTAATACACACCCAACTGAAAATATCCGTATCTTTGCTTACATGGAATTTGAACATCGTACCGCTTGCTTACGTACCCAGGCTGTTTTTAGTCAAGCACTGGGAGGGCTTAGCGCTAGCACCCATGGGCTCAGTCACCCTCAAGGTCACCATGCTGCCCTCAGCAGGCTCCTTGGTGGGCGCTGCTCCACCACCCTCGCCCACCAATGGACCCCCAGGCAGCTCCGCCCCTTGGAAGTCAGGCCTCATAAGCCCTAGAGAGGAAAGTGCGACTTCTCCATGCCTCATTCCCCCCTTTCTGACTCTAGGGTCAGGCTCTTCCCAGGATGAGTAACATCCATCAGTTCAGAGGAAAACGTCCACCCCCGCCCACGGGGTCTGCTCGCCACTGCCAAGATCCGTCAATAGAGTAACTGGCAACGTCCACCCCCGCCCACGGGGTCTGCTCGCCACTGCCAAGATCCGTCAATAGAGTAACTGGCCATGCATTTCACAGAGTCCGGCCCATCGGTCTACGGCGCCGTCACCAACCAGTCCAGGACAAACACTGTATGATTCCACGTCTGTGAGGTACCTAGTAGTCACACTCCTAGAGACGGGATGTAGGCTGGGGGTTGCCAGGGGACGGGGACGGGAGAATGAGCAGGGGACAACTAATGGGCACGACAGTTTCCGTCTGAGAGGACGAAAGAGGACCAGAGACGGACGGTGACGATGGCTGCACAGAAGTGTGAGTGCAGTTCACGCCTCACCTGAGAACAGATTACAGCAGTAAATTTATGTCATGGATATTTTACCTCAATAAAAGGAAAAAACAGTCCCAGGTGCACCGGGCCAGGGCTTGTCACCATGTGCCTCGTGTGAGGGGCGGCAGAGACCAGGCGCTCGGACAGAGTCCGGTGCGGCCCCAGCTCACGTGTGAGCACGCTCGGACTGGAAGACACACAAACATTTCCAAGAGCAGCAGAATTTTCCTGCTTAGGCTAAATACACCTTGGGGATAAAAAAAAATACTTCTCTGCAGGGGTGTGGTTCATGGCCCGTCAGGGGTCAGGGTCTCTGGGAACACCAGGCTCTGGGCTCCCATCCAGTCTCTGTGACTGACAGGCCCCACCTGACAGATTTTCTCGAAGCAAAAGAATTCTCTCCAGGGCACAGTGAGCCTCTTCCTCTGGTGCAAAAAACTGCTGGCAACTTTTAAATGGCAAAGAGCGGAACCTCCAGGCACTGCACTCCGGGCCAGAGACTGGTGCCCAACCAAATCTGCGTGGATTCCAGAGATCCTACTCACCTTCAAAGCGACTCTACTGCCCCTCTGGCTCTGGTCCCTTCCAGCCTCCAGGGGCGCCTCCGTGGGAAGGTTTGGGAAGCCTGATCCAGTGCCAGCTTCTGCTGGCATTGCCTGTCTTGGGTAAGACCCAGGTTGACCTCCTCCTGGCTGGAGGCCCACCAGAAAGCTGGGAAGTACACACTGGTGAACAGCTTAATATTCTCCACTGCCCACGTGTGATCACAGTGAGCCTACGGGAGTTTGCGTAAGAGAATGGAGAAAGAACAAGCTTGCATGCCGCAGGACAGTCCCACAAGGTGAACTCCCAATACGGTCGATCACAAGCCTGGAGCAGACTGCCCCCCCGCCCCGCTGGAGAATCTACTCCATACCCCCATTTTGGCTAGCCCCCCATCAGTTCTCATTAGACCTCAGTGGGGCTCTGGGGTTCAACACGCCCGCCTAAAAAGAGAAAACCATGAAGTCCCTACAAGGTATCCTGAGATGGCCATCAACAAGTTCTGATAGGATGAGATTGCCCTACTGTAAAAAATATATGTGTGTTTGAATGTCAAACCCGGACCCACGTCAGCAGATTTTGTTTACTGCTATAGAAGAGATTGTCTGCTTCTCTGACTTTCTGAGAAGTTAATTGGAGAGGAAATTATCTGCCTGCTGCTCTTCTTGGCTCTCCAGAATCTAAATGTCCACATTTCAGGAGTCTCCCATCCTACTAAGGTGAAGTGTGCCTCGGGCAACACAGGAAGAAACTGCCATTCTCGCCTTCCCAGACTCCCTTGCAGCTCAGGCAATGAGCCAGCCTCTGCCCGTCCCAGCGGTGCAGCCCAGGCTTTCGGCTAGAAGCTACTGATGTGAAGACACAGGGACGGGGCGGTGTCCACGTCATGCTGGAGGGGGTGGCCGCACCAGCGCCATTGGAGGAGCTGGGTGCCGTTGCTCCTGGCTGTGCGGTCTTCAAGCCTAACTCTCCAGCCCTACTGGTGATTCTGTCAACTACCCAACATGCTTTTTCATAAGGTCTCCTTGTTCTACAATAAACCAGAGCCAGTTTCCATTGCTTAAAACTAAAATTTCTGAATGAAGCGTTCTACTTGCATCATACTGAGCACAGTGCATAAGAGAAACTTCATTTTGGATTGCACCCTGAGTTTGCCACAAAACATTGAACACGCCAGAACATAATAGGGGCTTTTGAAGTAATATTCAATTTTCTAACAGCATCAGCAATAAAATTGCAATCTATGAAGCACAAATATTTAAAGAAGAGAGCAGAGACCGAAGATGGCAGTTACAAAGAATTTATCAGCACTAAATATCACCCAGAGGCGAGAATCAGCATGCCTACTGAAAGGATACCAAAACCTCAGGGAGTGCCGGACGCAAGGCGTATAGGACTCGGAGGGCGGGAGCGAGAAGGAAGAGACCCATTTCTCCCCGTGCCTCTCAGCTCTCATTCATCCCCACCCAGTGTTCAGGGCCTTAGGTTACCCATCAGTTTACACAGAGAGATGGAGGCCCCTGCTGGGACTCGCGGAAGCCCAAGCATTCTGGACCTGGATTCCCAGGCTGGATCTGGATTCCCAGGCTGGGCCCTGAACGGGACTAAGCCCCTGCTGTGAGAAGGTGCCTGGGATTGGGCGGCACTTCTTTCTAGTCACCTGGGGTCACCTAGGTTTCCTGACTTGTAAACTGGGGGAGACCTCTGACTTAAATCGGTGCTTCTCAAATCCTGGGTGGGGGGGGGGAGGAAGAAGAAAAAGAAGAAAGAGAAGGAGAAGAAGAAGAAGAAAAGAAGAAAGTTGTCGTTTTCCACAGGTCCCTGTAGAAAGGAGAAAATGTGCCCTCCGCACCAAATGTAGTGAGTTTTTCATAAATCTAATTTATTTCTATTAAAACACTAAGTTATATTTTGTTTTATTCACTGTAATGTAACATCATGGGGTTGATAGTGAGTAATAGGCATTTTTAAGTACTTGTAAATAAAACATTGGCAACTCTAGCTGGGCCTTGTAAATCCTCTTTTGGAACTTTATCCGCCTTTGAAATCCCCAAATCTAGAAGCTGTTGGATGAACTCAGCTCCAGGTTCCTTCTACATTAAACTTCTTTGCGTCTACAGATTCGACTCAGTAGAAGTATCTGGAGGATATCCAAATATTTGAGAGTCAGATATTAACATTAATAACTGAGCTTAATACTCAGGCAGTAACATGTTCTTAATAGCTTTGGTTTCATGTGATTGATATTCCCATCTTAGTCCCACTGCCCACTACATACGAATGACATACAGCAACGGTTGCAGGTCTCTCTTCAGTCACTGGTGATTAGTTGACTTCAGTTCTGTTACCTACATACTTTCAGAAAACCTTGAGTGGAGAAAGTTATTCTAACTGTTACCTAGATAGCAGCCAGTATCTAACCTTGTGCCCAGGGGACAGGAGACACTGACTCCTCCTGCTTCTCCCCGCCTGCGCCTCACTGCCAGAGCGGGCCCAGAGGCGGCACGCATCGCCGTTTCAGAATTAACTGGGGGTGACTTCCACCAGCGGAGGAGCCTGTGTTTTGAGAACAGTGGGTGATTTCGGGGTCTCCATTTGTGAGTTGCTTTTAGTGGTTATTGCCACTGGCCGTGTAAAGGCCTGCTGGGGCTGGATGAGCAATAGGGACCTTAACTTGCGCTGGTGTGTAAACAGCACCACACTTACGGTATGACGTCTTACTAATTTGGAGAGGAAAATGACGCCACGTAGTTTCTTGTTTTTGTCCAGGTATCCTCCAGGTGTGAGAAGATGGGGATGCTGTCTGAGTCCTACTCCAAAGCAGGTTCTTTGTTTTTGTAAAACTGGGTTTGTTTCATTGGGGCACTGACCCCAATCTTCAGTGGGAAGTAGCTGCACACATCTACGTATGTGCTTGTGTGGTTATCTGAATAAGAGCCATCATTCCCTGTGGGTGAAAACGCTGAGATCCAGAATCAGGCACAGTCTCATTTGCCACTGTGTGCCCCGCACACAGCAGGCTCTGAACACAAGTTCACCGACCAGATAGGCAAGAGGAGGGGCCGGGGCCCTTGCCTCTGCTTCAGGGCAGGTTGTCAAAATCACTTCTTGGTCCTTAACAACCGACTTCCTGCCACAGGAGCTTCCAATCTAATGGCCTAAAATATCTACCAAACCCAACCATTTGGAACCTGAATATTGGGGAGGAAATCAATTGACAACCCATTCTTTTTCTGGAATCAGTTCACCAGACTGTCAAACTGTTAAAGCAGTTCTACCATTGGCCTAAAGTGGTTGCAGCAAAAGAAGATGAAATTTATGGGTTGGGGTTTTTTTTTCCCCCTTTAGTGCCAGAATTTGCCAGAAGCAAAGACCACAGGGACTCATTCGGGTTGGCTCCCTTTAGAACTACAGGCTGGAGGAGTGGCCTGCCTTGTCCTGTGCGCAAGGAGAGGCCCTACCCCAGGCACAGGGCGGGTCCTGGGGACCGGGAAGCTCACTCCAGGTCAGCGTGGAGTCTGGAGCTGCAAGTGCTGGTGCCAGGTCCTCACTGTTGGAGGGTAAGTGCGAACTGAGGGAGACGGTAGCTGGAGCAGAGGCCCTTGGACTCCAGGACATGAGAACCTTGCGGCTGGCTCAGATGCAGGCTGGGAATTTAGCTTTCACTCAAAATGCTAAAGCAAAAGCCCCATTCCAGAATCCAAGGCAGAGGGGCAATTTGGGCCAACCTTTGCAACGACACGGTCTCCTTAGCTACCTACCGGTCTTGCTTCTCTGTGTCAGTGCCTCAGGCCAGGAAGGAGCCAGACCAGTTTCCTGGGCTCCAGACCCTTAAGGGAAAGAGGGTCGCCCCAGTGACATGACTTCATTTAAGAGACTCAAGGAAATTTTTGTCCCGGTGAACACTTTCCAAGGCACATTCCTACCCCAGTGATTGAGCCCAGATGGTACACGGGTGGGAGTGGACTCGGTTGGCTGTGTGCTGTTTGGGGGTCAGGGTTCCCTCACCACCTCTGTCCCCTCTCGCCACAGAAACGGGGCACTTCCCCTGCCTGTCACACAGAACACTCACTTACCGGGACTTCCTCAGTACCTCCTGGTCTGCCAGACCCCGACAGGGCTTCAGCCCACACTTTGCTGAGTATCTTCCCCGACATATTCCCCCGGCACGTCAGCATCAAATTCTAAGCTTACTCCATCACCTCTCCTCCAACAACCTGCCCTGTGGAATTCTGTATCTTTGTCACTGATCCTGCTATTCCTCCATTGGCGGCCAGTGACCAGGCCCTCCCATCTTCCTCTGCGATGCCAGAGGGGACGGAATTCCCCATGCCCCCTTTCACTGCAGGCACTGGCTGAGGCTGCTGTGACTTCTCTCCCATCACCAGCGCTTCCTGAGTGGCCTCAGCCCCAGCCTCTCCAGTCTTTAACCCAAGGGACCCCTGGGTCTCTGGGTACTCTGAGTCTCCAGGCACCTTGTCAGGACACAGATGCCTGGGACTTATGGCAGCCCTACTGAAGAAGAATCTTTGGAGGTGAGGCTGGGGAATCTGTCTTCAAGCTGAAATCTTGACACTGGACCATGTTCTGAATTCATTGCTCTAATGTGTCTGGGGTGACAATGATAGCCCAGACCTGGGAGCCACGCGCTCCTCGGGTTCAGGTCTCAGGTTGAGCGCTGGCTGATTTTGTGACCTTTCACGAGATGTGTAGCCCCTCGGTGCCTCAGTGTCCTCTTCTGCAAAACGGGGGCAATGTGAGGATTAAATGTCAGGGTGTGTGCGGAGAATCTAGACCGGTGGAAGCGCTGTTTAAGGTTAAGAAGTTCCCACCCTGCACATTGGCACTTCCATCAAGGCACCTCCTTACTCAGCAATGCCAGTGAGTGGAGATGGGGCAGCAGGGAGGCACTCCCTTGATAGCAGAGGAGCCTGGCAAACGGGGCCCTGGCCAGGTGGTCAAGGAAAACATCAGCAGGGAGAGGTCTCCAGTAGGCAGCCTCCAATAGGGGCAGGTGCACAGGGCCCTTCACCTCTGGGGTCTGCCTCCAAAAGCCCAGTTCCCCAGTGTATCCATGAGAGACATATCAGACAGACCCAAACCAAGAGACAAAACACCTGGCCAGTACTCCTCAAAGTGGTTTGGGTCATCAAGCTCCAAGAAGGCGTGAGAAACGGTCACAACCAAGAGGGGCCCAGGGAGAGGTAACAGTGAACGGCGCCGTGCAGCCCTGCTGGGAGCCAGCAACAGGAAGAGGACACTGGGTAAAACTGAGGGCTCTGTTAACAATACAGAGTGAATTCGGCGTGGACTCTGGTGAACAATAACACATCGATGTCGGTTCGCTGATTGTAGCAAGTGCACCACACTAACGTACGATGTTGGCAGTAAGGAAAACTGAATGTAGAGTGCGTGGGAAATGCCCACATCAGCTTTGCAATTTTGGGTGTGTGCAAATTTGGACGGGTGTCCTGGGTGGAATCCTAGAAGAGAAAAAGGACATTAGGGCAAATCTGAATAAAGTATGGACCTCACTCAACAAGGATGTGTCCATATCGGCGCACTAGTTGTGACAGATACTCCGCCGTAATGGGAGATCTTAAATTAGGGGGTTCTGGGTGAGGGGCCTACGGGAACACTTTGTATTGTCTTCCCAACTTTTTGGTAAATCTAAAACTATTCTAAAAGGAAAGGTTTGCTTAAATTAAAAAGAAGTCCAGCCATTCCCGCCAGCTCCAGCACCAGCTCACCGGCCCCCACACCCAACCCCACGCCCCGCACTGGACCGAGGTGGGGCTTCCGGAGCCCATCCCCCAGCCCGAGCACGCACTCCGGTCTGGTCTCTGCCCCACCCCTGCCTCCCTTCAGAGCTCAAGATCCTGCCCTGACCGCTCCTTCCTCAGAGTTCATCTGCTGCTTTTCTCTCCCCCCCCCTCCTTTGCATTTGAATCTGGTCAGCTAATGTTGTTGAGTCCATCTCTCCCTCACCAAACTGTGCACCGCCCAGCACAGGGCCGTTTGGCATTGCTCTGTGTGCCCACAGCCCTGGCCATGCCCCTCTCGCCCCCCAGATCCCTTTCCTCCACCCAAGAGAGCCTTTGCATACTATTTTTTAATTGTGATAAAATATACACAACGTAAAATTGACCATTTTAGCTATTCTAAGTATACTGATCTGTGGCCAAATGCCTGGCCAGTGCGCCTCCAACTTGTCGGGGTCATCCAAGTCAAGGAGAGTCTGAGAAACAGCCACAAACCAAGAGGGGCCAAAGGATAGGACACAACTCGGTGTGATGTCCCTTCACACCACTGTGCAGCCGTCACTGCCACCCATCTCCAGAGCTTNACTATTCTAAAAGGAAAGGTTTGCTTAAATTAAAAAGAAGTCCAGCCATTCCCGCCAGCTCCAGCACCAGCTCACCGGCCCCGCACCCAACCCCACGCCCCGCACTGGACCAAGGTGGGGCTTCCGGAGCCCATCCCCCAGCCCGAGCACTCACTTTGGTCTGATCTCTGCCCCACCCCTGCCTCCCTTCGGAGCTCAAGATCCTGCCCTGACCGCTCCTTCCTCAGAGTTCATCTGCTGCTTTCCTCTCCCCCCCTCCTTTGCATTTGAATCTGGTCAGCTAATGTTGTTGAGTCCATCTCTCCCTCACCAAACTGTGCACCGCCCAGCACAGGGCCGTTTGGCATTGCTCTGTGTGCCCACTGCCCTGGCCATGCCCCTCTCGCCCCCCAGATCCCTTTCCTCCACCCAAGAGAGCCTTTGCATACTATTTTTTAATTGTGATAAAATATACACAACATAAAATTGACCATTTTAGCTATTCTAAGTATACTGATCTGTGGCCAAATGCCTGGCCAGTGCGCCTCCAACTTGGATGTCGGGGTCATCCAAGTCAAGGAGAGTCTGAGAAACAGCCACAAACCAAGAGGGGCCCAAGGATAGGACACAACTCGGTGTGATGTCCCTTCACACCACTGTGCAGCTGTCACTGCCACCCATCTCCAGAGCTTTCCATCTGCTCAAGTGGGAACCCGCCCTCACCCCGCCCTGCACCCCCTGACAACTGCCGGCTCGCTCTCTGTCTCTGTGACTTGGGCTGCTCTAGGTGCGTCCCGGGGGTGGGACCCCATAGTACACATCTTTTTGTGCCTGGCTCGTGTCACTCAGCCTGTCCTCAAGATTCATTCATGCGGTAGCATGTCAGAGTTTCCTTCCCTTTTAAGGCTGCTGTATATATATATATATAATCCACCACCAAATTTTTTTCTTAAATTTTCTATGTGAAGGACAGTTATCACTGGAAGATTCCAAGGAGGGCATGGGTGGACCGATGTCAGAGCTGGCCCGTGGGCTCATCGAGCTGTCCCTGCCCCATGGCCACGCATTCAGTGTCTGTCGTAAACCGAACACCTGCTTCCTCCCAAATCCCTGTGTTGAAATCTTAATCCCAGGTGTCATAGTATGCGGAGGTGGGGCCTTGGGGGGATGATTAACTAACTCCTGAGGGGTCAACTAGGTCAATTCAGAGCACAGCATCTCCCAATTTCTCTCAGGTGAATTCATCCTATAAAAATGTTTAGAGTGTGTGCAAAGATTTCAGCATAAGTTGTTCTTTGTAACCTATTTCTAATAACACAACAGCTCTTAGCGATAAGTTCAGCTGCAGTGAGGAGAGGACCCAACTTAAAGTGGCCCAAGCACAATAAGGAGCGGGGGTGTAGGTGGTGGCTGATGTTGAGTGGTTGGCCTTCTGACAATCTCGCTGTTTTCTCAGGCTTATCGCCTCGTGCTCACATAATGGCTACTGAAGCTCCAGGCATCGTGTCCCTGTTAAAGTTGAAAAGGAGGGGAAAGTGAAGCTTGCATTTCCTCTCTCTTTTTGTCAGAGAAGAGAGACTTTCCCAGAAATGGCCACAGAAAACTTTCTCTAATGTCTCATGAGCCCAAACTGGGTCCCTTTCCCAGCTCCTGCTGAACAAGTTGGAAGGAGTGGCTTTGAGTGTGTTTCAGGGTGTATGACCCTCTAAGGTGATGGGTGGGAGAGAAGGAAAGTTTGCACAGGGGTCACTGAGGCTCCCCGTTAAGAACTGACATTACTACAACCTTCCAGATGAGTTGGGGCTGCTCTAGTGGGGGTGGGAGGGGAGTGGAGGAGCTTAGGGGACAGGGGGCACATGGGGAGGAGGGAAAGATGGGCTATGGGACAGGTGTTGTGGGCTCAGCAAATGGCTGAGGCAGTCCCCTGGGAAGTGGCTGACCCTCACCTGGGTGCGGTGCAGGTGGGGCTCCCTCCCAGACTCAGCCCCCTGTTTTGGAAGCCTCGGCTAATTCATGAGCAGTAAGCTTTCAAAAACAGCAGTAGCCTTGGAAGCCAGACTGTGGGCATCACCGTGGCTTGTGTGGGAATCTGGTGCATTAAAATCCAAATCAACTTTCTGCAGTGACACTCTGGCTGGTGAGAAAGCAAGGGCAGAAGACCGCCGGGTCCCGGGGACTGCGCAGGCATTCCCACATCCCGCCCACCTTGCGTTGGGAATGGGCCAAGCCTCTGGAGCCCCAGGGTTATTAGTCAACTGGGGGTAAAGGAGGCCTAGTGCTGTGAGCAAGGTCTCAAACAATTAACAGGGAAAAGAAACATATTAAAATAGTTTTCTAAAAGAATATAGATAGTCACTATCGATAAAAAAGAAACTAGCCCAATTTCTAAATTATGTTTTTCATAATTGCAAAAAAAAATCATAAACAATCCAATGCCCAACCTTTGAGGTATTGCCATACACTCATTTGAAAGAATATAGAGTCATCAGAATGATATATACATGGCCTGTGTCGACACATGGAAAGTTACACAGGAATAAAAAGAACAAAAAACACAAGCTCATTGATTGCTACCATGGAAATTCATGTTTAGACAATGATAAGAATGAAAAATAATACCATTAAGTAAACAGTTGGTGTTTTCAAGTGAGAGGAGTCTTTGTGTTTGGGAAGGTGTGGTGTGTAGGTCTCCACAGGAATAAAAAAATGTTGTTGTAATATAGCACATCTGGTTGGTGCAGCCTCTGGGGGTGGTGTGGCCCCATCTCCCAGGGGTTCAAGTCTTCAGGGCTGTCTGGAGCAAAATGAAGTAGAAGTCAGTCTGTGCTCCAGTCCTCTGGAGCTCTGCCCTACCTAAGCCCCCGGGTGCCGCAGGCGCCCCCGCCTCTCTGCAGTCCAAGTCTGCTGGGCACGTCCTCTCAGGTCTTGTCCTCTGCCCCTTGGTAGGGAGCCAACATGGGTGAAGGAGACTGTGCTAATGTAGTCAGAAGGAGCATTGTCATCCTTCTTAGGAAATGTTTTTCTTTCTTATGTAATATGATTTTCTCCCCTACCTCACCTCTGATTTAAAAAGTAAGAACTGTATAAAGAATTTCTAAGATCATATAAAGGATTCCAAAGATTCTGTGAAGAATTTCTGCATTTTGTAAGTTGCACTGAGAAGCGCACTGCCGTGCTCTGTGACCTGCCGTGTCCACAGCGTGGTGTGCTCCGTGACTCTGCCATGTGGCCGCCACGGGCTGGACACCTGCCTCAAGGGCAGCCAAGCCACAAGTGTGTGCAAGCATTTGCCTCGCTTCACTGCGACTCGCTGAGCCAGTCCGGTCCTCTCTCCTGGGGAGCTGAAACGTGAGGCGCACAGGGGTGAAAGGAGGGTAGGGGCAACGTTAGCCCAATGACACACAGAGAAAGGACGGAAGCCAATGCTGGACAGTGCCGTATTCAAGTGCAATGAGCCGCAGATGGGCACAGACAGAATTTAGCTGGTGGCAGGAGGCGAGAGAGGGGAAAGGAGGAGAGAGGAGGAGAGAAGAGGAGGGAGAGGAAGAGGAAGAGGTGGCAAAGAGGGGGAAAGCGGAGGGACGGAGACAGAGAGACCAGGGCGACATTAGACCTTAGCTTCATGAGGGAAGGGACCATGCTTGTCTTGTGCCTGAAGACGGAACGCCTGGCTCTTGGACGTCATCCAGCAGAGTCTGCGGACTGACTGACTGCACGAAGAGAAGCACAGAGCAGGGCGGACTGGCGCCTCTGAGGGGTCTGCCGCCTGCCACACCTGCAGCCCTCTGAGCAGGCGACAGTCCCCATCTTCTCCTTGTGATCCCCATTCCGGGCCCCTGTCTGGACAAGATTGCTGTCTTCCTTCTTGCTCCACGGTTCCTTACAATAAACCTCTTTATGTGTGGTCCTCTTTTTCTGGAAAGTTCAAAGTCCAACAGAGAAACATACCACGAAGGACAAAATAAAAGTCCTCCAGGAGCCAGAGATGAGGATTGTTCACTTCCATCTTGAGAACATACTGTTTTGCATTCCACTTTTTTAATCCTACACAAGTGAAATATGTCCATACCACAGATAAGCTTTGTAACACTTTATTCCAGAGGCTACATTTGGGGGCATCGGGCAGTAGGTGTTAGACACTCAGCTCATTTATGAAGGAGCTTTGCAAAGAGGGCCCCGCTGCCCACACTGTGCCCCCGCATGAATGTCTGTAGCAGCTTCATTCCCACCTGCCGAACACTGGGAACAGCTCGAACGCCTGACAGGAAAACGGGCAAACCGGCTAGTACAACGGAACAAACCACTGACGGGCGCAAAATCATGGATGCATCTGGGAAACATTATGCGAAGTTAAAGAAGCCGGAAGGGACACGAAAGGCTACAGACGGTGAGTGCATTTACATGCCATTTACGAGCAGGCAAAAGGGGGCTAGAAAGCAGGTCGGTGGCTGCCAGGGGCTGTGGCTCGCGGGAGGGAACGGACAAGGTAGGCGAACTGTTTGCAACAACGGTGAACGTTTTTGATGGTGACGGTATTAATCAGATGCTTAACAGTGTACAGATGACCACTCACCGCAGTTCATCACGCCCTGCAAAGAGGTGCTGCGATCTGGTGGGGAGTTCAGACTTGAAAGAACTCACACAGTTTTTCAAAGGTCTGAGTGACTTAATTGATTTAACCCATCACAAGAGCTTCAGCTACTTTCCAGCTTCCAATGATCCCCAAATCTGCCTCCCCATTTCCACAGTTCCCTGGACACCCCATGGGTTGTATACAGGCATCTCCAGCTCATAGGCCTCGATACGGAACTCATCTCCCTCAGAAGCACCCGTGCAGCCCCCCAATACAGAAACTCAGAGTCATCCTTCCTCTTCACCCCCCTTTATCCCCAGCCAGTGGCTCCCAAGCCTGTAGGCTCTGGGTCATAAATACACCTTAGGTGCCACTCAGAACTCATTTTGAGTCTTCCTCCTACTTACTAACCTGGATAAAGGGGCAAACAAAGTCCTTCAGTGTCTGACCTCCAGTTTAACAGGCCTGTCCCTTCACCCACCAACCCGCGGGCTCCCGGCTCTCCGGGCACAGAGCTGCACTTCAGGCCCTGACAACTGTGCACGTCACACGTCGTGTCCCCTGCCCAGGAGGCTCCCTCACCCCTCTGGTCCACACACTCACCCCTCGTCCCTCCGTGATGCTGTCCAACTCCCTCAGCAGCCACGCCTCTTAAAGCCCTTGTGGGATTTTTTTGTTTTCTGTGTGTGTCTCCCTCTAGACGCTGAGCTGGTGAGGGACAGAAAGTGTGTGCCCAGGGCATGCCACCTAGCACGGAGTGGGAGCCACACACGCGGTCTGGCCTGATGAAGCCAGTTCTCATTCATTCAAGATTTGAGCAGCTCCACGAGGCTAGAAGAGGGAACAGAAAAGGTGATTCTTTACAGCCATGGAAGAGGTGGGAGGGGATGACTCCTTTCGGGGGTCAGACTGTGCCAGACGCTGCCGACATTATCTCGTCGACCCCTCAGTCGACTTCACGAAGATCGCAGTATTGCCACGCTCCGCAGGGAGCGAGATTCTATCGCGCACTGAGCCTCAGAGGGGCCACGTCCAGGCCCAAGGCCCAGAGCCTGGCTCCAGAACACGTCATCACCATTTACAGGCAGCGGATGTGGCGTGGGTCCTGCTGAAGGCCAGGTGTCCTCTGGTAGCTTGTTACAGCAGAGGGGAGGACACTGCCTGGGGAAGAACAGCTCAGTGAGCGGCTTCATATGAAACGGCACGGTGCCTGGTTGACTGTAGCTGCCCTCTGTCCGGGGCCCACGCTGCCGGTGAACCACCTTCACCCTCGGGACCGGTTCCGGCCGCACTCATGCCTGTGGTGGAAATCAGGCTTCCACGGTGTTCCTTGCACATTTAATCTGTTCATTCTAATCCCAGCCAGTCCCTTCAGCCCTTCCTCTGGGTTAGAGGAGTTGCTGCCAGAACCCACGTCCCTCAAAAAGCCCCTCCCTCACCCTCCTCTGGCCCCTCCCGAGAGGCAGGAAAGTCCAGGAGTTTCTACAGACTCTCCCCTTTAACCTTCACCCCAGCAGGGTGAGCAGGAGGCAGCCCTCCAGATGACAGTCCGCCAGCAGGGGGCCCCCTAGTGATGAGAGTGATCAAATACAGCAGCGGCGGGTTAGGAATATTCTCTTTTCTTTTCTTTTCTTTTTTTTTTAATTTAACTTTTGTTCCAGTACAGTTTTCTTTCTTGTATTCCCAGCCCTGCCCCCCCCAGTGCTCCCCATCCCCCTCCCATCTCCGCCCCCCGTCTTAGTTATTGTCCATGTGTCCTTCATACTTCAGGAATATTCTCTTATCAAACAGCCTCATTTTGTCTGTGTTTTTTGATGTTTTGATACATGCACATGGTGAAACAATCACCGAAATCAGGCCAATACTCATCTATCCATGGTCTCCGCATAGCTGCCGTTGTCTTTTTCAGGGTTAGAAGGCACAATTTAAGATCTGCTAAGCAAATTTCAAGTATATACAACCGCACTGTTAACTGTAGCCACCGTGCTGTACCTCAGATTTCAAGGATTTATTAATCTTACAAGACTGAAATATAATACTCTTTGAGGTTAAGAATATTATTTTGATCAAGTCCTTTGCCCATTTTTTAATTGGGTTGCTTGTTTTCTTAGAGTGGAGTTGTGTAAATTCTTTGTATATTTTGGCGATTAAACCCTTGTCTGAGGTATCATTGGCAAATATGTTTTCCCATACAGTCGGTTCTCTTTTTATTTTAATACTGTTTTCTTTAGCCATGCAGAAGCTTTTTTATTTTGATGAGATCCCATTTGTTTATTCTTTCCTTTATGTCCCTTGCTCTAGAGGACATATCAGTAAAAATATTGCTGCGTGAAATATCTGAGATTTTCCTGCCAGTGTTCTCCTCTAGGGCTTTAATGGTGTCACGGCTTGAACAGACACTTCTCCAAGAACATACAGAGGATCGAGAGACACATAAAAAGATGCTCAATGTCGTAGCTATCAGAGAGATGCAAATTAAAACCACAATGAGATACCGCCTTACACCGGTCAGAATGGCCATCATAAACAAAGCAACAAACAACAAATGTTGGAGGGGTTGTGGGTAAAAGGGGACCCTAGTTCACTGTTGGTGGGATTGCAGACTGGTACAACCACTGTGGAAAACAGTATGGAATTTTCTAAAAAAACTAAAAATGAATATGCCTTTTGACCCAGCATTTCCACTGCTAGGATTATATCCTAAGAACCCTGAAACACCAATCCAAAAGAACCTATGCACCCCAGTGTTCACAGCAGCACAATTTACAATAGCCAAGAGTTGGAAGCAACCTAGGTGCCCATCAGTAAATGAATGGATCCAAAAAGTATGGTACCTTAACACAATGGAATTCTATGTAGCAGAAAGAAAGAAGGAGCTCCTACCCTTTGCAACAGCATGGATGGAACTGGAAAGCATTATGCTGAGTGAAATAAGCCAGGCAGTGAAAGACACATACCATATGATCTCACCTTTAACAGGAAGCTAAACAATGAAACAAACAGACAAGCAAAATATAACCAAAGACACTGAAATAGAGAACAGGCGGACAGTGACCAGAGGGGAGAGGGGAGGGAATTTCAGGGGAAAAGGGGAAGGATTTACAGGAACCAGTATAAAGGGCACATGGACAAAAACTAACAGGGGTGGAAACGGGAGGGAGGAGGGGAGCACTGAGGGGAGGCTGGGTTGGGAGTAAAAGGCAGAAAACTGTACTTGAACAATAATTAAATACAAAAATTAAAAAAGAGTATTATTTTGAGTCTTTCCTCTTCCCTCGTTCACTGCTCAGGGTTTGTGAATGCATCGTTTAAGATGGAATGCCGCAGGCCAGACACTGACCACACTATTAAACCGGCATTTCTAGGGAAACTGGTGTTGGTTGCCCTTTCCATGGCATTGAGTCTATGAGTGCATATTTAAAAGAAAAAACAAATCTTACTTTAAAAGTTCTTTGTCATCCCCCAAGAGTATTTTCGGACATTTCACAATTTGAGGTGCAGGGTGGGCTATGGTAAAATAGGAGCAAGAGGAGGTGGAGGAAAGGGTCCAGCCCGAGTCGGGGGGCCGGGGTTCTGGTCCTTGCTCCGCCCCAGAGTGTGCCATCAAGGTCAGGTCACCGCTGTGTGAACCTCCACATCCTGAGAGGTCGTGGAGATATGGAACAAGATTCCCTCCAGCTCCACAATTACAGATACCTTTGTAAGATGCAGGGTGAGGGGAAAGTAGGTTTACAGTTGTGAGTACATGAAACATGGAGTTTATTCTTGTATTATTATTTATTAACCATTATATTATTTTCCATATGAACAACTGTAAACCAACTTTTGCCCCAAACTCTACAATCATGCAATGGACTGCATCGTTTTAGAAATCTCAGAGGGTAGTGGCTGAATGTGGATGAAAATTTGAATCTGCCCTGGCCAGGTCTCTCAGCTGGTTACAGCGCTGTTCCCGCACACCAAGGTTGTGGCTTCGATGCCCAGTCAGCGCACATACAAGAAGCAACCAATGAATGCAGCAAAACATGCAAAAACCAATCGATCTTTCTCTTTCTCTCCCTTGCTCTCTCTCGCAAAATGATAAGCAAAAAAAGAAAATTAGAATCTGCCCTTGTAAACTTTCTGGTGTATGAGCGCTAGTCATGTGGGGACCAGGGGAACGGGCCAGAGTGTCCTCCCACTTATGAATTATTCATGTTTTACAAACAAAATGATGGGGGGAATTCACTGCTGGTTTGACCTCTGAGAGGAGAGATGCTGGGAAAGGAATGCTGTTTGCTAGAAAGGGTACCTCAAGGGCTTTTCAGGTGATAAGGGGCTGTACAGGTCTTCTGGTCTACACCCAGCCACTTCCCGACAAAGAAACAAACGCCCAGGTGGACTGAAGTGATCGGTTCAAGATCACAAAGCTGGTTAGCTGCAAAGTCGGAATTGTCCAGTGCACGGGACTTGTTCTAAATAGGAAGACACACCTGGCATTCGTAACCCCGCATGTCCAATGGTGGAGCTGCTGGTGTCCATGTTAATGTTCACCAAGGTCACGTAATACAACGAACAAATGTGACACACACACAAAGTCACTGCCCTGTGCCCGCAGTAGTCACGGGCAGACCCCAGCTGTCCTTGAGAGAGCAGGAGAGGGAGGGGCCCCAGGAGCCGGGAGAGCTGGTTCTTAGAAGGCTGTTCATTTCTGAGGTGCAGAAGCAAAGGATGAAGGCCCCACGCTCCAGAGTCTTGCACCAGGTAACAAAACATTTAAAACTTTTCTCATCTTGTTATTGAACACCAAGAATTAACATGCCACTGAATTCCCCCCATGTTTTTACGTTTTAAAAATAGACCAACTTTACCGGCCTCATCTCCTTGACTCTCCTCCACCCCACCCTCCTCTAACTGCAGAACCCGGCAGTCACCCTTCATCCTCCGGCCCCTGTACCCTCGCACAGGCTGCTGCCCTGCTTGGAAGGCCTATCTCCCAGCCTCTACCTGCTTCACTGCTCCACCTTCTCCAAGTCTCTGCTCACATACCACCTCGGCAGGAGGCCTCCCCTCTCCACCTATAGTTGAGGAGACAGCCCCATCCTGGTCCTCCTCACTCTGCTCTGTTTTACCTCGGCACTCATCACCTTCCCGCACCCCAGACTGGGTATCCGTCTCCCCCTGGTGTGTAAGCTGCATGCCGAGGGCAAGGGCTTTGATCAGCTCTGCTGTCTGCAGAGTCCTGGGGAACTAGGACAGTGTCTGGCACAAAGTCAGTGCTCAGTAAATATTTTTGAGTACAGGCAAGCTTTTGTCCACTCCCTGCCTTTTTTCCCTGCTTGCCTCTGCCTTCAGACTGTAGCCTCTTTGCCAGACCTCCTCAAGTCCCACCCCCAATGGCAGTGGCTCATCTTCACAGTTGAAAGAACGTCACCTCTGGCCTCCTTTTCATTTGGGGGCAGAAATGTTTAGTGAATTGTCCAAAGTCATAGAGCTAGAACTTGAACTTGGATCTCTTGTTGACTCCCAAGACAGGGCTTCCCCCACAGTCCCATTTCTCTGTGGCTCTCTGTGCTGCTCCGTACCACGCCTCCTCCCAGCTCACCTGGGCGATGCTGAATCCCGACTCTGCCACTAGTGAGACACGTGTCCTCGGAGAAGTCACCTGCCTTCTCTCTGCCCTGGGCCCCGCACTTCTCGAGGGGAGCAGCATTTGCCTTCCAGGATTAACCAAGGAGCGGGAGCACAGCCCTCCCACAGTGGGAGCTCAAAGCCTCGCTGTTTCTTCCCCTTTGGCTGCCTTATGAGAAGGTCGTTTGCTCTACAAAACATCACATTTCTTGAGGTCTCCTCTGTTGCTTTCATCCCAAGAGCCAAACTCTTGGCAGATGCTGAAGAAACACTCAAGGTGCACAAGAGACTGGTGAGGAGCCGGTGGCAGAAGAAAGCCCTTCCCTCGTGGGGCCGCCTCATCGTCAGGGCTGGCTCACATGTTCTAGCTCTTGGGCCCAGCACCCCAGTGAAAACTGATGCTGAAGATGAACCAGATAAGGCAGCATGGAGCATTTTTCATTCTTCTCAGGGACCAGTTCATTGGGAAAATGTCTCAGTTGGGAAAGTCACCCTAAAGGGGCAGGAATCAGGATTTCCTTAGAGACCATCATGCGGGTACTTTTCAAAGTCTGCTCTTCAGTATAGAAAAAAACCCAGAGGTGCTTTGTAATCCAAACACAGCTCCCAACACGGTCCGTTTGCGGGCCACCCAACTGCATTCATGCAGGGCCTCCCGGGGCCTCTGTCCTGCCTAAGCCCACACAGCTCTCCTAGAGGAGCAGGTGCACTCCTACTAAAACGTCTGCCCATTTACCTGCCCCCCACGTAGCTGTCCTTGCAAGATTAGTATTCTATGGATCCCATTTTGGGGGAATCCAGCAGTAGACAAACTTCCTACAATGAAGCTAAAAAGCTGAGCTGGAGCGGACAAGTAGTTAGCAGCAGAACCAGGGCTCGCGTCCAGCTCCCTGGTGTGTTTTCTGTGCTGTTCCCTTCATGCGGCCCTGAGGCTGGGGACCGCCTTCCGATGGGACCAGCCCCACTGAGAGATGCTGCTGTCGTCACTCAAGGAGTTAAACTGGCATGGCGTGTGGCCAAGGAGGCAGACTTTCTAGAGACAAAGAGGAAAGTGCGCATGTGAGAGTGCAGTTGTGTGTGTGCGTGTGTCAGGAATAACAGCATCAGCACTGACAGATGTACTCGCACCCAAAGTGGCTGAACAGTTTCCGAAAGCCCCAAAGCCAGGATCTGTCTACACAGCGCCCCCTGCCCTCACCTTTCCTGGGCCCTGGTCACGGTGCACCTCACCTGGCCCCGTGTGAGAGGCTGAGCCACGGCCCCCATGGATGTCCATGTCATAATCCCTGGAACCTGTGAACGTTACTTCATATGCAAAAGGGACCTTGCAGGTGTGATGGAATGAAGGATTTTGAGATAGGGAAATGACCCTGAATTAGCTGGGTGAACCCTACCTGTAATCACAAGTCCCAGAAGAGGGAGGCGGAGGGGGACTGGATGACGGTGAGGACCGAGAAGCACAGGTGCCCACCAGACACTGGCAAAGGCGAGGCAGCGGGTTCTCCACGGAGCCTTCGGAAGGAACCAGACCTTGTCCACTCCTTGCCATTAGCCCAGTGAAAATGATTGTGGATTTCTGACCTCCAGAGTCGGGAGAGAATAAACGTGTATTGCTTTAAGCCACTGAACTTGTGGTGATTTGCTATGGTAGCAACAGAAAATTGACAAGCATCCAGTTTGATGGGAACACCCCAGTTCACTGAGAGGAGGCTGCACCGCCCAGATGAGGGGAGTGCTGGCAACAGCACACTGGGTGGAGTGACGGGCTCCGGCTGCGCCTCAGGATCACCCCACACTGCGCGCAGCCACCCAGAGGTCTCCTCCGAGCATTGCCCTCTGACACTGCTTTATATGGAAGGGGCTGGGTCCCCCAGTTCAGAGATAAGCACACCTGTGCCTCCTGCAGAGTCCTTCATTTGCCCCTGTTGCAAGAAGTGGGCAAGGACTGATCTGTGACACCACGACTTACCTGTGAGGCCTCAACGACGGTTTTCCTTGGCAGCATCACAGCTTGGCCCATGGGAAAATGCAGCTCGCGCACGTTAGGGCTGCTCGGGAGCGGGAAGGGCCAGTCGAGCAAGTTCCGTCTGCTTGCTTGTAAAACGTTTCAACATTCGCAGGGCACCTTTCCTCCCACGAGCCCTGGAATACTTTCTGACATGGTTGTCGTTCCTGCGTGGCCTGCACCGATACTCCCAGAGTGGCATCTCACCACAAATCCGAGGCCGGGACATCGGTTCACCTGGAACCATCCACACTGGTTTCAAAGCAGAAGGTGCTTCTTACAGGCCGAGGCGGCGAGGACTAGCTCTGGCTTGGCTTCTATTTCGTTCACTGATGATGGGATACTGGGCAGCAGTTAATGAGGACAGGTGGGCAAAATCCAGCTCTGTGATACCAGTGCCATATGCTCCCCTGTTTTCTTGTGACATCCCCAAGTGGGTGCCAGAGGGGAGGGTGTGGCTTTGGGGGTGACAGTCTGTGGTACTGGTCAGCGAATGAAAGAAGGGAGGCACAGCTTGGGTCACCCAGGCTGCAGACAGATCGACGACACTGATTACACCTGTTGGAAGAAGAGTCTGAGGAGCCATGCCGACTCTCTGGGCTTCGTCTTCCTGCCACAAGTGAAGCGCCACCAGGGGCGACTGATGGCACAGCAGCAACTCTCAGGACACTGCCTGTCAGCCTCCTTCCTGCTTCTTTTTCGTGACTGACAAACCCATGAAGCCCTGCGCAGAAGTGAGGGGCCCACTTCTTCCAGGTCCCCCAGTCTGGGACCAGGTGCCACTTTGCAGAATGAGGGTGTTGAGGTGCGCAATTTAAACCTCATAAGCCAGTGGCCCAAGATTTGGTTTCTGAAGTCCTGGAATGTTCTTCCTGATCATCAGACCAGTGGGGGGCTCGTGGAAAATTCTGACAGTCACTAACAGGCAATTAATAGAGGGGATTATAGTGTCAGATTGCCTAGCTCTGAACCCAGCTCTACCACTTACTAGCTCTGTGACCACAGCAAGGTCCTTAACCATCTCTGCCACGGTTTCCTCATTTGTGAGAAGAGGATGAAAAATATTACCTCCCTCAAAGGACTGTAGTGGACATTGGACATTGTCTTGTCGATGTTCCAACAGCTCCTGGAAGGAACATTCGGTAAAGGCTGGTTATTATTTTATCGTCAGTGGTGAGCAAAGGGTGGAGTCACAGAAGGTCATTCACGGAGCGCCCCCTTTTACAGCTGGTAGTTTCTGTAATCTTTGTGCTGGGGACAGAACAGGCCGACTGCCGGAGTGAACGGACGCCCCTTCGTTGGTCCCGCACAACAGCAGCCGATTTCTGCTGAGTCGCCGTGAAAGCACTGTCCCTGAGGGCAGGCCGCTTCCCCGCAGGGGTTCCCACCAGGAACCAAGCTTCCTCCCACCTTGCGGCTCCACGTTTTCAAAACAGCCTTCCCAAGTTGCCCCGAGACTGGTCTCCATTAAGCCACTCAGAGTGGAAATCGGGCCCTGGCCCGATGGCTCAGTGATTGGAGCATCACCCCTGCCCCCGCCCCCCAACACACACACCAAAAAGCTGTGGGTTCAACTCCTGGTCAGGGCACATACCTAGGTTGTGGACATGACCCCCAATCAGGGCACGTATGGGTGGCAACTGATTGATGTTTCTCTCTCACACCCACATTTCTCTCTATCTCTCTTCTTCCTCTCCCTCTGAAAGCAATAATCATATCCTCAGGTGAGGATTTAAATAAACGAATAAATAAATGCAAAGGGGAAATTAGAAGGAGTGGCAGGGGACATTTTATGGGCCACACCCACAGGTGGGACACATCGAGTGACCCACAATCCTCTGCAGAACCCAGCCTGTGGCCACGTCCAACTGCCCTGGAGACTGGGAAGTTACCAAGTAGCATTCTCTACCACCCTTCATCCAATTTTTTTTTTTAATTTTCAAAAATTTTTTCATCAAAATATTCTTATGAGAGGATTACATTGCCTTTAAATCCCCACCCCCCAAATCTGAATTTGGTTTTGGTTTCTAGGTTAGTTTTGGTTTCTCCCTAGTCACAGCCCCCTCAAAGTTTCAGTATATTTCAGGGTCCTCTGGATTTAGGATACACTCTGGGGAATAATTCCTTATATATTTCAAAATACAAGTGCTGTTCAGGATTTATAAATGACCAATCCAATGCTCTTTCTTGTTTTCAGCGTAATCCATTGCCTTCTGATGCCCCCTGAGTCACACAGTTGCTGAAATATTTTGTCAAATGAATAGCTGGCTTATAGTTCATAAGCAAGAAAAAGACTCCCCGAATCCCAAGTGTGAAACACACAAGGAATCGGCACTCAGCGAGCAGGCTATAGAGCGACTGCTATGAGACACCTACTTCTACAGGGCAACTAAATCACTCTATTATAAATAAAACTACAAAACAGACTCAAAAGCTGTCGAAACTACCAAAAGCACCAGAATTTACTGTTGACTTTATAAACTGCTGTATTTATTGTTTTTATAAATGCTTGAAAAATTGTAAATGCTAACATTTCCGTTTCTGACAAGGAGCCATAGGATATATAGATTTGGTAGTGATTTGCAGAAAGAGTCCGTGTGGACAAATAAAACCTTTCAGAGGCCACCCTAAGGTGTTACGACGACACAAGACTGTGTAAGGGATCAGTGCCTCAGATTTAATCTGCCTACCCTGTAACTACAAAAACGGGAGCAAAAAGCGTGAAATGGTAAAAAGCTTCCACATGCGGCCCTGAAATGGGGATTCCGGGTTTGCTTGACTGGATCCTAAATATGTTTGCTCATAAAGGGATTGTATTACCCTACAATTGTTAACTTTGAAGAAATTAAAACTTACTTCAATACTGCTGAACAAACCTGAAAACCAGCTAAGTCAATCTTTCTAGAAAGCTCTACTATAGAATTCATTTTATGCAATACGGATCACAAATTTGGGGAATCAGCACATGAGGTAAAGTCAGCGAATTGATCTGATCATTAGGCAACTTTTATTTTCACAAAGTCAAACTTTGGCAAGTGAGCTTTCACTGCCTTTACCTAAAACCAACCCACGCCCATCCCGCTTCCACCAGTGGAGGGGCCGGATCAGGGCGAGGCCTCACGGGGACACAGCGGCCCTTTCTGTGCGAACTGACCACAGCTTCCAAACAGTGCGCGCCCCTCTCGGCGGAGCTCCCCTGAGCTGGTGTTCACCAAAGCCTCCTCCACGATGAAACGGTACGCAGGGGGCCGCCACGAGCGAGGCCAACAGGAGCCCCCCGTGTCACCATTGTCAGAGGTCACGTGCAACCTCGGGCATGAATTTCCGGGCCATATCAGTTTCCCAGGGCTGCGGGAACAGGCATTGCCACGTCCCGGGCGAGGCGGCAGAGATTCACTCTCTTACAGCGCCCCAGGTCAGACGACTCCAGTGGAAACGTCCACGGGGCCTGTCTCCCAGCTGCGTGCGGCCAGTGGGCCTGGGCTTGCCTTGGCCTGCGGTTCCTTGAACAAGAGAGGGGGTGACTGTAAGGATGTCAGTCATACTGGATTAAGGGCCCACCAGTATGACCTCATATTAACTAGTGACACGGTGACGACCCTATTTCCCAAAGACATGAAAACTGGGGGTCGGAACTTGAGCATATCTTTTTGGAGGACACAGTTCAACCCAAAATTGCCTCTGCCCTCACTGCCCAGATATTCATGGTGAATGACAGCTATTTAAGTCAGTTCTCTTTCACGTCACTTATCATTTCTCTTTTCCTGATTTATTTTTAAAATACCTTTGAGTGGTAACTTGTACATACCAACCTACTTGACCCATACAAAAGCAGTCTGGTGGAATTAAGCATTATAAAATCTCTTACTAAAAACTAGCTAAAATAGAGTATATAATTTTCCTCTTTCTCTAGTCTTCTTATTTTTCTGCCATAGCTTTACTTGCCTAAGCAATGTCATAGTCCATATTTTCAAGAACAATTCCGATTTAGTGTAATTTTATTCTTTTTCAATAAAACTGGTATAGAGATTACTTAA
The DNA here is from genome assembly GCF_014824575.4 of Sturnira hondurensis. Taxonomy (NCBI): domain Eukaryota; kingdom Metazoa; phylum Chordata; class Mammalia; order Chiroptera; family Phyllostomidae; genus Sturnira; species Sturnira hondurensis. Next base: position 5,728,080 of record NW_028081271.1, read on the forward strand.
GTTCAATATAATTGTAATGTTTCATAAGGCTTATCAGGCGAGTAAATTCACAAATAAGACGATCTCCTTGGTCAAGCGTCCCAGTTCGGGGCGGGACCCAGGGAGGAGGTGCAGTTGCAGCTCCCACCCAGACGCAGCCTGGAGGCAGGATTGCCCCTTCCTCGGGGAACCTCTTTCTTTTTATCCCCTCGAGGCCGTCAGCTGATTGGGTGAGGCTCACCCACACCATGGAGGACAATGTGCTTTACCCAAAGTCTACTGAGTTCAGTGTAAATGCCACCTAAAAAAAACACCTTCAGAGCAACACCTGGACTAGCAGTGTTTGACCAAGTATCTCAGTACCACGGCCTGACTGTGTGGACACTGAAAATTAACCATCTCACCAAGTACAAAGAGGTCCTTGGCAAATGTTTGTGGAATTAACTAATAGAATCTGCTAATCGCATACTTATTTTCTTCTCCTTTCTCTTCCTTTTCACCCTCTTCTGCCTGCTTCTCTTTTAATGCCTTTTCCGGGTCCTTCCACTTTCTTTCCTTTGTGTGTGTCTTTCTTTCCCCAGCTTGTCTCTCCCAAGCATCTGGGGGGCCCACCGACCGCAGGGATGTGCAAGAAGCAACAGGCCCTGGCTGTGACCATGTCGACCACTACAGAGTCTCCCACTTAGTGGAGAAGGAGCAAGGGGAAGGGACTGTCAAGGTCAAGCTACGCCAGTTGAGAGCCAGGACCAGGACTGGGCCTCCTGGCAACCAGAGAGCTTTCCCTAACTCTTCCAAAACACTCAAGTTGGGGCGGGCTCAGAAGTCACAGAAGGCCCCTGGCAGGAGACCCTACCTCCCCACGACCTGCACTGCGGAGAGACCCTGCTACACCGATCCCTGCCTGGCTCTATCAGGCAGAAGGAGCCCTGCTCATGCTGTGAGTCAGAGAATTCTGGTGGGTTCCCTATCTCTGCTGTCAGAATGCAGGGAGTTACTCACCCTCAGGGGGCAGCGTGACATCCATGGTGGCTGGGCCGTCACCTGTCAGTCAGGTTTCTGACATGGGAAGTACCCTCCACTTCACAAGACTTAATCTTGACCTGCCACCTCCTCAGCAAATACAAGCAAGTCCACCAATCTACCTGTCTCCCTTCTGCCCTCCATTCTTCAGCCTTTCTTAAGTACTTCCTCCAAGGCCGCAGTCTCTGAGAGCTCACATGCCAGGGCTGAAGAACCATGCCAGGTACTTGTGCAGCGGTGGGGCGGTCACGCCTGCCCCCTTGCCCAGACTTCACAGGTGACTTGGTCTCCTGGGCAGCCCTCGGACGAGCTGACGCCCTGACCACTGTTATCTTTGTCCAGTCTTCCAATTTATACGTAAACATATTTCGGCCAGAGAGGTGCGTTGCTCTGGCAAGGCATAGCGGGTCTCCACACAGCAAATTCAAGGCTGAATCCAGTTTCTTTTTAAGTCACTCAAGTGAGTCAGCCCTTGTCTTAGAAGTTGTTAAACAGTTCCATCCACTAGAGGGCACCAGACAACCCTCCAACCAACCCAATCCTCCCAGGTCCTGAAGAGCCTGGGCAATGGATCCCTCTGCTCCCAAATCCACAATAGCAACACTTTTGCCTTCTCAAAATGAGCCTTGCCAATCAGGCAGAGTGGTAATAAGGTAAAGGGTGAGAAAGTCAAGGTGTCATAATGCAAAACGAGGCCACAGATTGCCTTATTAATAAATACATCAGGACCAATGAGGTAAAAGATTGAAACATGCATGTTCAATCTATGCACGTCCATTACCCTCCCCATCTGCCAAAATCTCATGTCAGTGGACACCCACAGCACAATCCCACATGACCGACAAGCCATGGTATAGCAGTGGTATCAACTAAATGCAGGCCACGGACCAGTGCCTCAGAATTATCCGAGAAGTCTCTCTCTCTCTCTCAACACAGACTTGAGGACCACACCCACGGAGATTCTTTTTACCAAGACTGCAGTGGGGCCCAGGAACGCATGCCGTCAAAAGCCTTCTGATATGCAGGAGAGTTTAGAAGCCACTGCTACTCACTGGAGTTCAGGAACGTGAAGAGAGAGAGTGAGACAGAGTGGAACTGAAAGGTAAGATGCACGTTGGGGGCAAAGGAACACGTCGACGAGGTCACTGGGCCCACTGAGAACTGCTCTCCCGCTTTGTGGCGCAGCAGCCACACTCGGTCCTTGGAAGGTGGTGTGAGCCTCTCAGCTCAGGAGTCTGCCCCGGGCCTTCTAATCGCAGTGGGGTCGAGGCTGTAGCAGGGCTGGGGAAAGCGCTGGTTTGGGATCAGGTTAACCTCACTTTGTATCCAGCTGTACCACCTAATGGCTGGGGACCCTTACCTGTCCTTGAACTCCTCCAGCCTATGTTCTTATCTATAAAAATAAATATAATGTGCATCTCATTGTCATAGGGATTAAATGAGCGAAGATCTGCAAAACACTTAGTGTCCAGAGGAGCACGGAGTCTGAGAGGCACCGAATGTTGTTCACCTGCACACTGAACATCATTTTCACTAGCCCACAAGGGACAAGATCAGGACAGTGCTCCAGAGCCCCAACAAGGCACCAGTGACCTGGGCTGTCTGTGGATCTCTGTTATAAGATTTGCTCATCAACTCTAGCTGCTCATTTGCCAGGACTGTCTTTCTGACACGCATTGTGAATGCATCAGCCAAAAAACGCCCAGATCCTCACAGCCCAGGTCAGGGACAGAGAGTGAGCCCCCTGTCTGTCTCTCCCACTCTTTGGAAACTTGAAGACTTTGGTGAAGACCCCCATGTTCACTCCCCATGGACCTTTGGAATCCTATAAATATTGTCTGGAACTCTCCTGTATTTCATCCTGCTGGGTATAGCCTCCTCTTCGAAGCTATCGGCCCCATTGCTCCTAGGAACCCTAGGGGCCCTCTGACCTCTCTTCCTTGCCTTCTGATGGTCCCTTCCTGATGGAGGTCCTCCACCCACTCCTCAATTAAATGACAAGCATCCTTATGAAAAGAGGAGGAGAGGCCATGGAAAGCCATTTGAAGACGGAGATGGAGATTGGAGTCACGCTGCCACAAACCAGGGCACATGAGGCCACTAAAAGATGGCAGAGACAAGAAAATCTCCCCTAGAGCCTTCAGGTGGTATGTGATTCTCTTGACACCTTGACTTTGGGCTTCTAGCCTCCAGAACTGTGAGAAAAGGAATTCCCATTGTTTTCGGCTTCCAAGTTCGCAGTAATTTGGTAGCCCTAGGAAGCTAATGCAGTCAACCTCAGGACTCAATTCACGCATCACCTCCTCCAGGAAGTCCTGAGTTTCTCCTACCATTGCACCCCCTTCGCTTGTATCAGATGGACTCTTTGTATCTCCTAAAGCCAAAAAAGAAACAAAAGCAAAACAAAACAAGACAAAAACACCCTCCTAAAGGCAGTGATTAGTTTCTCTTCCCAACTGCAGTATGAGCACTGTTCCGGGAAGAGAGCAGGGAAGCGCTCATCCAAACTGACGCACTGCAATCTCGGCCGCTGTGCACCTCCTCCTGCGTGGGCTGTGTGCCTGGCATACTGAACACTGCCTCACTGGGTCATCTCAGTGGGCCTGGGGGTAGGCACCATCTCCTCTGTCCCAGACGCAGAGACTGAGGTGCAGCAACGTGCCCAGACCGTTCAGTAGGCAGAGTTAGAATTCATATCCAGATCTCTTTAAATCTCAGGCCCTGGTAAGCATGAGCAAGACAATTTCAAAAGACCAACAGCCAACTGGAAGAGGGGTATTGGGAAAGACTGGGGAAAAGATGGGGCCTTAATTAGCTAGTTTCGAGGCACAGCCACTGTGTGTGTGTGTGTGTGTGAATGGTAATGTATTGCAGCGGCTTCACTTCTGAGGCCTGATAGCAAGGAGACCTGGGCTGCAAGGAGGATGAGAGAGCAAGAAGGGAAGGAGGGGAGACAAGAAGGAAGAAATGGAGGGGGAGAATGGCTCTGCTAAGTTGGGAAGCAAACACGGTTTTGTTTCACCCTCTCCCCGACTTCCTCGTGTCCAGGCCCCTGCCCCTTCTCTGTCAAAGCCTCAGTGCACAGACGCTGTCTGAGCTCCCACTGTGACGTTTAACCACGTACGGGAGGCTAAAAACTGGCCCCCAAAGACACCCATGTCCCAACTCCCAGAACCCATAAATGTTACTTTATATGGCAAAAGAGGACTTTGTCTATTTGATTGAGTTAAGCATCTTGAGATGGGAAGATTTTCCGGGTGGGCCCTAAATGCAACTCTAAGTTCTTTACGAGAAGCAGAAGGTCAGGTGCAGAGAAGGCACTGTGACTGTGGAGGCAGGGACCGGAGTAACGTGGCCACCAGCCAAGGAAGGCTGGCGGCCGCGCTGCTAAACAGGCAGCATAGCGGCTTCTCCTCTGAACCCTCCAGGGCAAGCGTGTCCCTGCAGACACCTGACTTCAGCCCAGCGCTGCTGACTCCAGACTTCTGGCTTCCAGATCAGGAGAGAAGTTTCCGTTGTTTTAAGCCACCCAGATGATGGTAATTTGTTACAGCAGCCACAGAAAACAAATACACGTGTGTTTCCAAAATCGCTCCATCTTGATCAAAACTTGTCTCCATGGCAGCCTCCTTTCATTGGTGTTAGGGGGGAGTGAAATCTGGCTGTATCACTTCACCCCGATGAGAGTCCCCAAAACTCTCAGAGGCACCAGAGTCCTTCCAGGAGAGGATGTAGAGACCTTCGGGTTAACGTCAGATTGGTAAGAATAATGTAAAAAAAGAAAGTGAATTAAAACTGGAAGCCATGGGATGCAAATTTAGGGGGGCCGACCAGCCAACCCACAAATTAGGGGAAGGGGTCTGCCCTTAGAGCTACCCCCTTAGCCAAGTTCTTTTCACTCACAGAAGCTGACGTGTTTTCCCAGGGGCACCCACACTGCCCCACCCAGGGCGGGGCACACAGTAAATGCTGGATCTGGTGGTGAGTACCGGCAGGTGGCAGAGAGGGAGCAGAGGGGCCTGGCCACCACCTGCGCGCACAGGTGTCTGCTGCGGGGTAACTGTCCGCACAGCGGGAGCTCTTATCAACATCCCTGGAAGGTACAGTTCTGCCCAACCTGAGTCTCTCCCCCAAGTTCTGTGTTATTTATCATAGTTACGTCTCATTTTCAGTAACATATATCTCTAGTCTTCTGTGCAAAGTTGCCCTGTAAAGCAGACAAAACCCTTTTTCCTGTAAAAAGAACTTCCCTCAACTCTGAGCCAGGGCTTCCTCAGGGATCACTTCTGGACAGTTGCTCAAGTTAGCAGAGACCTAAAAGCTATGATTATCAGCCCCCAAGGAAAGCCTATTGCCTAGAATAACCAAAGCCCGCCATGGACACCACACACACACGGCTTCTGTGACCTTAACATCAAAGGTGGAAAGTAGCACCTTCGTGTATCCGGCAGTTGCCCTGTAAGTATTCTTCCTCAATGGTCATGGTTACTCTTCCCCTAGTGGTTTTGGAAGCCCCAAACTAAGTGGTAAAATAGGACCACGTGTGGCCCTGTGAGAGGCTGCCTGTAGAATCAGCTCCAACGCCAACGCCAAAAGTCGTGGGTGCCCTGTTCCAGTTATCCTTCCTTCAACAAAACTATACTGAGCGGTGTAAACATGGCCCAAGGGAGTCAGAACCTGCACTTAACAAGATCTCCGTTTGTTTCCTGGGTGCTTCTGAGCTTCAGAAGCACTGCTCAGCCTGACGTTGGAGGCCACCATTTGGTACCTGACAGCCGAGGGCTCCCTGGCAAATCCCAGGTAGCAGTGGACACCCCAGCATGACAGCAGGAGAGCAAGGGGGGGACGCTCAGGCTGCTGCAAGTGGGATGAATTAACTGCCTCGATCGCAAGGCTTCCCACGAGCAAGAAGGACCTGCTAGCACTGTGGCCCCAGTATTTTATCGGGGATTCACGGTACTGTCTCCCTCTGCAATACAATGGAACTTTTTTGCCCGCATGTCTCTCCAGGAGTCTAAACACAGACATATTTAATCAACATTGTCTAATTTTAAGTAGTCTTACTTCCCAGCTTTGCTTTGATGTTGACGCGGCTGTCTGGATCACTGAAGTGACTATGATGCGGGCAGGCTTCTGCCCACTTTCCAGGCTCCCACACATGGGAGGACACAGCTGGCCAGCAAGCACTAGGTGACGTCCCCTCTGAGAGGGGGCGGCGAAGGGCTCGTTTGCCTAATTTTGGTCAACTTAAGAAACTACTGTGGCTTCTCAGGGAGAGCAAAGCTTTCTTCAGGTTGAGATAATAAATATGAAATGAATGAAAACGTCATACAGTGCAGACTTCACAAAATAATACCCTAGAGCCACTGCAGAAGAGATTTCCGTGCACAATACCACCACGCATTAAGCAGGTAAGCCTTGCATTGAGTGTCTTGCCTGTATTTGCTCACTTCATTCCAGTGGCCACCTTGTGACCTAGCAACTAAAGTAATTATCTCTTCCATTTTACAGAAGAGGAAACTGAGGAACACAGAGATTCAGTGATCCGCCCTGAGTCTTGCCCTGATAGGTGGTGGAGCTGAAATTTGAAGAACTTTTCAGCTCCAGCGACCACTGCTCTTCATCACTCTGCTCTCATTTGGGGCTGAAACAAGGTCAAGATCATCAAACTCTTTATCGCCATCCTGAGGAGGAGGAGGAGCCAGGGGACGACGGCCAGGAGGATCCCTGCGCCGCACTTCCTGTCTGTGCACTCTAAGCCTTCTGGGTGGTGCGCGCTGGTAACGGAGGGATGAAACGCATCCTGTCCCTCACCTCAGAGAGGAAGCCTACGCAGTCTCCCGGGAAGGGCTCCCAGAATCAATGGGGATGTGCTCCCCTCCACTCCATGCCCGCCCACACACTCACCTTCAATTTACTGGGTCCCCAAAGCACAGGAGTACTTGGCAGCCCTAGGCAAGCCCTGGAGGCCAGCTCCTGAGCAAACACGAGAAATTAAACAGTTTGCACAGACTGAAATTTGGCCCATGGAAGGTGCCTGCAGCTGGTGGTTAACACCAGCAGTAAGAGGATCAACTCCTAGTCCGCTGGCTTAAAAAACGGGTGGAGGCGAGGAGTGTGCGCTCTCCCTTTCACCCATTCACGTTAGTTAATTTGGATGATAAGGGTTCATGTTTAATCCCTTTGAGAGAGTGACTATACTGAAATTGACAACCCCTGGGAGGGCACTCCAGGCTGGCAGAGCAATCTGCAGGAGGGTGTGCGTCGCATCCAGTCTGGCAAAGAGCAGCAAAGAAACGTCCTGAGGAGACTGAAAGGAAGACAGAGAGGGACATCCCAGGGGTGCGGACCGGGCCCCACACCTCCCCAGGGGGTGACAAGTAGGCAGCTTGTCTACCCAGTGCCTGCACCCCCGGGGCCGGCTCTGCGTTCTAGGAGCTCCCAAGTTCCCACCAGTGAGCAAGGGCTCCACCCTAGCCACCTCCGCCAAGGCCTAACCACACCCAAAGAGAGAGCCAGGGTGCTTTGCCATGGTTCCGCGGAGTAGAGAGAATTGAAGGGAGAAGGAAGCAGAAAAGAGGGGCAAAACTTGTGCGAAGACGCCTCGGTTCCCAGAAGGAACAGGTTAGAAAGAGGAGAGAGCTCTGTGGCTCTAGAGCAGGTCATAAACAAAAAAACCATTTTTATAGTTTCCCTCTGCAAGAAAGCCACTCCTGCCCCCACCCCCCACTCCCCCACTCCTGAAGCTTAGAGACCCGAGAGTGCGGTTCTGCGGCAGCAAATGTGAGCGAGCCTTGTCAGTGGGGGGAAGAGACCCCGGTTGCTGGGCCAGGCTGCCCGGAGGCGCAGTTGGTGGACAGAGCTCCCCGCCGCCTCCCTCCTCCTTCCTCTTGGGCCCGTCCAGCAAATGTCCTCCCTGGCTTCTGCTCCTGCCTTATCCCCCTCCTCCTCCCCGCCCCCTATATATTTGCTCTCTAAAACCATAAAAAAGAGATCAACTTCCCTAACTTCACGGAGCCCTTTTCAGTGACAAATATTGATGCCCAAAGTGTCTGCGCTCTCCCTCCCTCAAACGTTAAGAAAAGGCGCCCGTGCAAGGGGGACATAAAAAGTTAACAATGCTGTGAAAATATGTTTGCAGAAAATAGACAATCGTTGGATTAAACGTATTCAAGTATGAAATAATGCCTTTTTGTGTCAAAACTTGGGCGATGGGCGGGTACAAAAGTTCCCTGTGGCAGCTACTTGCTCCCTTTGTGAGCCGTGCGCTTTGGCGTCGCCACTTGGGCGCATTGCTCAGAGCCCTCTAAGCGCGATTGTTTCTCCCTTTCTAATGACATTTACCGGATCAAAACATGCTGTTAATTCGATCAGAAGGCTTCACCCTCCCTGACAAAGCCACAATAATTTCTCCTGAAGTTTGTTAAATTGACCAAAATTAGGCAAATGAATAGGGGTCTGTAGGAGCCCCCTCTCGCAGGTGACGTTGCATAATGCTCGCCTGGCCAGCTGCATTCCCCCTTTTCTTCTCGGCCTCCTCTCCTCTCTTGCCCCCCAGTCCTCCAACCACCCCCCCTCACCACACACACTCACGCCTGCCAGCCTCTCCTCCCCCACCCTCTGGCATTATTAAAATTTAGCCCAATGAAACTATTCATACTTTTCAATGCACATTTTCGCATAGGATAAGAGGCTACAAATTGAGCCTCTTTCCCCCGTGAAGAGAGGCCGAGGGGGGAGAGAAAAAAGCAAGCGACGTGGTCGGGAAGTAGGGGGAGCGTCGCGTGCCAAAGACCGGAGGGAGGGAGATGCAAGACGGGAGCCTCGTGTGCCAGCCGCAGCCCCACACCTGCCGGGATGTCCGGACAAATAAAGCGGTGTAAACAAAAAAGGGGGAGATGGACGTGTCACCAAGTCGTGTGAGAAAAGCCTGGGAACAAACGGGGCGCCTCCGTCTCCAAGAGCTCTCCCTTGAACCCAGCGGAACAGCCTATTAAAGGCTTACTTAATTACTTTAATGACTCTGGACAGGCTTTAAAACGCACTCGGCGCTGGGGCTGCGGTCTTGCTGGGATTTGTAAACAGGCAATCGTGTGAGTCTCAGCGGTGGGACTAAAGGAGGCGACACTGTTTTGTGAGGGTCTTCGCCCCCCGGAGCCAGCGGCCGCTGCGCCGCTGCGCCCCTGCGCTCCGCGCCTCCGGCTGCTGCAAGCGCTCACTCGCCGCCGTGCCCAGTTTACCGCCTCCTTTTCCTGCCGGGGCTGTTGCCATGCAAATGTTATTCCCCGCCGGTCACGTGTCCTTTTAAGGGCCACGTGGATTAACAAAGCTGATCTGGCCCCCGGCTCGCCCCCCTCGGCTGCTAAATTTTTTCCCTTAACTTCTTTAAAGCTGATCTTGAATGCATACATCCCCCAAACGCAGCTCCCTAATCCTATGGAATAATTCAACTGGTGAATGCACTTGGAGCCCAAGATGACCGCTTTATAAGGCAGACCCTCGGAGCCGGAAGGCTACAGTCCACCGGGGGCACTGAAAGAGGCACACGAGGTGGAGAGCGGACGGGTGCCTCACGCCACCGCCTCTCTCGACGGCACGTTCTGACCAGGATGTCAGACAAGCTCAAGGAACGCAAAGTGAGTCAGGCTGAGGCCAGACGGCCCTTGGGCCCCGATGGTGGGGGCGGCTGACTCTCGAGAGGCCACCTGGCTGCGCCTACGGCAGGAACGTGGCCACGGGTGACTTCTCCGCTATAGAAATCCTGAGTGGTTTGAGAAGGGAATGAAGATAGAGGCGGCTCCTGAACCGGGGAGTAGTCCACACCTGGTGGCCACCTCCCCACTGCCCTGGCGCTCGGCTTGGCTATTTAGCCCCGCGGGAAGGGAGGCTGGAGGGGGGCGCGCCAGCGCGGGAGTAAGAGGGCAGAGCTCGTCTGACCCAAGTGTGGACGGGCAGGGCCTTCTTCCGGGAGCAAGGCCGTGGGCAGCTCTGGGGGCTGGGAAGACGGTGGGCAGGCAGCTACATCCGGGCCGTTGTCGACTCCCTGCGCAAAGCTATCCGGAACTCGCAAACTTCTGTTCGCAGCGAACCCGTGTTTCCCACAAAGTGATAGAAAAGAGGAGAAGGGACCGGATTAACCGCTGTTTGAACGAGCTGGGCAAGACAGTGCCCATGGCCCTGGCAAAGCAGGTAACGTCGGCGCCAGATAGGGTACTAGGCGCTGGGGATCCTCTGCTGCCACTCAGTCCAGATGTCGGGAGATCGGGGGCCGAGAGGCCTTTACACGTGAGCCTCGTTCCCCGGGGACCTGAGCGCTGAGTGAGCCCCAGGAGGCCCTCGCGCACATCCACAGCAGCGCTCTGCTCGCTAGTCCTCTCCAGATAGAACCCTGCACCCATCCTGAGCGGTCGGCCTGCGGCGCCTACCGGGCAGCTCTGAGGAACCCTTCTCCCTTTGCAGAGTTCCGGGAAGCTGGAGAAGGCGGAGATCCTGGAGATGACCGTTCAGTACCTGAGAGCGCTGCACTCTGCTGATTTTCCCCTGGGAAGGGAAAAAGGTGGGCGCTAGCTGGGCGAAGGGAATTCTGGGCTTACGGCGTGCGCCACTCAGAGACCTGGGGGTGGCAATAGGAGTGAAAGGGCGCGCGGGAGAGGTCTCTGCACACTGTCGGAGTAGGTGCGGGTCGGAATCCTGCAAAAGCTGGCGGGGGTGGGGGGGTGACTGGAGAATGTGTTTCTGAGCGTACTGGTTCCGTTGCCTCCTCTCAGGTGGGGAGGGGTAGTCAACCTCTTAAGAAAAGGAGGTCACTTGTTTGCGCTTCTTCTAGTTTCCGGTCTGGGGAGAGGGGAGTGGAGCTTTGACCAGAACGTGTATTGGGAGGTGCCTGGCACCTCCCTCGGGCTCCCGGTAGGAAAGGGGCTGCTCAGGTGTTTTGTTTTGTTTTTTTTCTTTTTGTGATTTTGCTCTCCCCTCCAGCAGAATTGCTAGCAGAGTTTGCCAACTATTTCCACTACGGCTACCACGAGTGCATGAAGAACCTGGTGCACTACCTCACCACCGTGGAGCGGATGGAGACCAAGGACACCAAGTACGCGCGCGTCCTGGCCTTCCTGCAATCCAAGGCCCGCTTGGGCGCCGAACCCGCCTTCCAGCCCCTGGGGTCATTCCCAGAGCCAGATTTCTCCTATGCGCTGCACCCAGCGGGGCCCGAGTTCGGGGGCCACGGCACGGGTGAGGCCTCCGTGTTCCCGCAGGGTGCGGCCACCGGGCCCTTCCCCTGGCCGCAGGGCACAGCCCGCAGCCCCGGGCTGCCTTACCTGCCCGGCTCGCCCTTGCCGCTCCCGAGCCCCACGCAGCAGCGCAGCTCCTTCCTAGGGCCAGTGCAGGGCCTGGACCGGCACTGTCTCAATCTGATTGGCCACGCCCACCCCACGGGTCTCAACCTGCAGGCGCCCCAGCACCCCCAGGTGCTCTGACACCTGCCCACCGCCAGGTTGCCCTCGGCCTCGGGGCGCTGCTTAGGAGAGACACTGTACACTGTACAGGTGTAAGTACTGTGCTGCAAACAGCTGGGGCTGGGAAGGCCAAGAGCACATTAGTCTTCTGAAGGCTCTCCTCCCGGCAATAAATGTTTCCTGTTAAAGACCCTAAAGGATGGATTTCTTTGTTGCCTTCAGCTCCTCTACAACACGGCCCCCTGGCGTTGCCCATGGCCCGAGGCTCATAAGGGCCAAGGTGATTTGGGGAGGGGAGGCTAAACGGAGGCTCCTTGGGGACGGAATTTCGAGGCTCCCCGAGGCTGCAGACCCGCATCTGGCCCAAATGCATCTTGGGCGCTTGCCTCATGGAAGGGCAGAGTGACCTGGATACTGGCTCTCAGAAAAGGGGTCCAAATCCAAGGACCCATCCCCAGACGACTTTCTCGGACGGTTCGCCAGCTCCAACGGGGTGCCCTTCCTACCCCAACAAGGCCCCCAGGATGCCAGCGTAGGCCTGCTGGTCTGGAGTGCAGCCACACTCAGGCCTGCAGGGTGCGTGATCAGGTTTGCAGCCTTGAAAAGTCTCTGTTAAAAATATATATATAATCCATGAAGAACTTTTAAGTTGCAGCTTAAAAACATCTGACAAAAAAATTTAAAAAAATCTTTGCATGACAACTACCCGTCCCTGTGCCTGAGGGTTTGGGGAAATTGGCTTTGCCTTTTATGCTCAGAGCAGCTTGGCTTCAGGGGAGATGGGCATCGGGGGAGAGGCCAGCACCAATGGGTCAGGAGAGGAGCCATCCCAAGGGACTGTCCCCTCTGTGGTCCCCACTGGATCAGGGCCCAGACGCTGGGTCACTTCCATGTCCAGGCTCTCAGGCCTGCTAAGAGAAGGCTTCCCCTCTCTCCTTCCCCCTGTGTGGGGTAAGGGGGCGGGAGGGTGAGGGGATTTTACCCTTCTCATTCAACCTAGAGTATAGGTAAGTGGGGTCTCAGGGAGACTTGATTAGGACCTTTAAGGGCTTATGGCTTTCAGTTCCAGTTGGATCTAGAACTAACCCACAACACAGCACTACGTTTGAAAGAGGAAACGCAAACCAGGTTTTTCCAAGACACAAACAGCAAAATACGCCTCACTGTTACCTAATGTAAACAGGTAACATTTGACAAGGTGCCCGACCAGCTCAAGTCGTGTGAGTGGGAGTTGGATTTTTTCCTTCACTGGTTTTTTATTCCCATCTTTCCTTGTTCCTGTTAGCTCTGATGCCCCTTAGATGAATGACGCAAAACCATGTAGCAGGTTTTCCTGTTTCCAGAGGCCGGTTAGCTCAGCGACGTTGGTTTGTCTTTGCCCAGATTAGCTGAAGGACAATAAATTAACTTATTCCGTTTCGGTGGACAGGGTTTAAGGGAGCTCCGACCCAGACTGTTTACTGAGGTCATGGAATAGGACGACCTGCGATTTGTAACCCATCAAACCTGAGTACAGAGACAGGACAAAAGAAAACACCGCATTATGCTGCCCACAAAGTCAGACTTTATGTGTTTGGGGGGGGCGGGCAGGTTATGTTTCTATAAACTTCAGAAAAGGTCTTGTAAGTGACTAGTTCTTGTCCTTACATGCACCACGTGTCACAACAGTACTCATCTAAAAAATGTGCTGTGCACACAGATATCTCCTCCTGGAGGAACTGCTACAGTCAGAGCATGACAGGGAGTGCCAGGCCAGAGGCTTCTGGGTAGCAAACACGCACTGAGCAACTGGGGATGGGAACAACTTCTGCGGAACGGCTGGGGGGGCGGCGGGGGGAATGCTCAGTGCCTATTATCAGGACACACGTCTTACACCCATTTTTGCCGGCGCGGGGTACGGAATCTGAAGAAGGTCTTTCAGGCCTTTCTTCCTCTGAGCTTTAAGCCAGTCTGAATCCCCTTCGGCAGTGAAGCATTAAAGGTATGGTGTTACCCTGGAAATATAAATTATTAATATATTCAGCATTTTTGTCACTTCTCAACTGTTAACCAAATTAGACAAAACTTCCTTTTGCTAAGTAGATTTTCTCTTTGGGATTAGCCCTGGAAATGCACAGGGCCACCGCAGGAAAAACTTCGGTCATTTACATGTAATTCTGCAAACTTCCACTGGCCCATGACAGTCTTTGTACCGCAAATGTTGCCATTCTTGATTTTTTTTTCTTCCCCGTTTAACTGTGGAGGATAAAACCCTGCTTCGGGCTTACAATGACTTTCGGATAAAAGTCTCCCTCCCTCTTCTTTCTCTCCCCCTTTCTCTGTGTGTGTGTGTGTGTATTCTTTCTCTGACACGTTCATCCAAAGTTCCAATTCTCCAGGCTTGGCCAAAAGTCAAACTTGAAGTAGTCTGACTTTGCAAAAGATTAAAAATGTCACTACAAAATGGAATCGGTTCAAATCAGATGGTGACTTTCATGTGTTCTTCTGGCACTTTCTCTGACAACACGTTGCTTCCAGCCTCCCTGCCCTCGGACTCTCTTAGGCCCAATCCCTCCAGTCCTTCTTTTAAGTAAGTTGTATAGCAATGGTTTCCAGAGAGGCTCGACCCAACCCAAAAATAACAAAAAACAAAAACCAGTGGGTTTGGCTGGAGGTGACCCATTGTGATGCCTCTGAAAGGGGCCACCTCTTGTTTCTTGGGCTTCATCCTTGAGTGGGCAAGAATAAAAATAATCATCCCGTGAAATCAAAGGTTTTCTCCAGAGGCTTGAGGGACAAAGCTGATGGCTGGTGCTTTGGGTCAGTCCCCGTGGCTCTGCAGGGCTAGAACGAGGCACTTCCAGGCACTCCAGGCACCCCTGCCAAAGGGCGGTAATACAGAGCTCACTTGTGCTTCCAAGCGTTATTGAACAAACACAGGCTGTGCATCAGTGGGGGCCTCCAGTCAAGACTCCAGACACTGGGCAAGGAAGTGGAGGAGCAGCTACCGAGGTGCCTAACTGACCCCACAGAAGTATGGATTCCCAGAAATCTTGGAATGGCTGTCTGTGTAGAGGAACATACTTGAGAAAACCAGGGCACCATGGGGCCCGTAGTAAAGCCCAGTAATTGTGGAAAGGCTGAATGAACCGCCTAAGAGTGCAAAGTCTCTTAGAATTCTAAGTCTCCTCTAGACTTCTTATTTCTGGCCCCCAGTCCCCTTCCCAGTTCCTTCTGAAGTGGGAAGTACTTCAGCAGGAACTGGGAAGTACTTGTACAGCCCCCCAACATCTGTTGAGTAATATACACATTTGGGGGGACTGTCAGAGGGCACAGTGACCCTGCCTTTCCCGAAAACACCTACCTTGTGGTGGGACAGCAGGAGGCAATGCTTGGCCTGCAGGGTTAATTTAAGGTGGTTAACTGTAGGCCCAGCCAATGGTGGACACCCAAATCCAGGACCCCTTCTCTTAAGCTAGTCCTGAATTTAAACTCTGATCCTTTCACATGGGAAAGGTCCAAGACCGGGATGATTCTACCTTCTTTTCGGCCTCATTAGTTGTTCAGTGTGGCTTGTGGAACCAGCCCAGCTGGATTTGCATTCCAGCTCAGCTGCTACTAGCTGTGTGCCTTTGGGCAAATGGGGAAGCCTCTAAGAGTCTGAGGATTGAGTGAACTGGTGCAGTCAAAGCACTCTAGACAGTGCCTGATCTGCAGCGGGTGTTCGATATATGTTGACTATTATAATTATCTACTCCTTTCTCCCTTCTCCTGAGAGTCAGATCCTTGGAGCTGCCTCAGATTAAAAAATAAAATGCAAAGGCAAATCACGAAATAAAAATGTTGAACCTCAGGACTTCTTAAGCAGCAAGGCGTGTTCTGGAACTGGTCAATATTCCTCCTTTAGGGCAGGTGGGAGCAAAGAGCTCTCTTTTTTTAAAAATATATTTTATTGATTATACCATTACAGTTGTTCTATTCCCCCCTTTCATTCCCCTCCACCCGCACACTGCCTCCCCCACCATTCTGCCCCCCTTAGTTTATAACCACGTGTCTCAAGTACTTTAGATTCTATATTTCCCCCACTATTCTTGCCCTCCCCCCATCTATTTTCTACCTACCATCTATGCTATTTTCTGTGCCTTCTCCCCCCTTCTCCTCCTCCCACTCCCCTGTTTCTAACCCTCCATGTGTTCTTCATTTCTATGGTTCCACTCCTGATCTAGCTGTCCTCTTGGTTTGCTTTTGTTTTAGGTGTGGTTGTTAATAACTGTGTGTTTGCTGTCCTTTCACTGTTCATATTTTTCATCTTCTTTTTCTTATATAAGTCCCTTTAGCATTTCATATAATAAGGGCTTGGTGATGATGAACTCCTTGAACTTGACCTTATCTGAGAAGCACTTTATCTGTCCTTCCATTCTAAATGAAAGTTTTGCTGGATAAAGCAATCTTGGCTGTAGGTCTTTGGATTTCATGACTTGGAATACTTCTTTCCAGCCCCTTCTTGCCTGTAAGGTCTCTTTTGAGAAATCCGCTGACAGTCTGATGGGTACTCCTTTGTAGGTGACTGTCCCCTTATCTCTTGATGCTTCTAGGATTCTCTCCTTCATTTTAGTCTTGGCTAATGTAATTATGATGTGCCTTGGTGTGTTCTTTTTTGGGTCCAACTTCTTTGGGACTCTCTGAGCTTCCTGGATTTCCTGGAAGTCTATTTCCTTTGCCAGACTGGGGAAGTTCTCCTTTATTATTTGTTCAAATAAGTGTTCCACTCGTGGCTGTTTCTTTCCCCCTTCTGGTACCCCTATAATCTGGATGTTGGAACGTTTAAAGATATCCTGGAGGTTCCTAAGCCTCTCCTCATTTTTTTGAATTCTCATTTCTTCATTCCTTTCTGGTGGGATGTTTTGTTCTTCCTTCTGGTCCATTCCATTGATTTGAGTCCCAGTTTCCTTTCCATCGCTATTGGTTTCCTGGACATCTCCCTTCATTTCAATTAGCTTAGCCTTCATATGTTCCTCTAATTTGTGACTATAATCAACCAGTTCTGTGAGCATCCTGACAAACAGTGTCTTGAATTGTGCTTCTGAGAGGCTGGCAATTTCTTGGTCACTGAGAGTTATCAGCTCTGGGACTTTGAGTTCTTCTTGTGCCATCTTTTGGGCTGTTCGTGCCTGTTAAGTAGCAAGATCGGAGCCCTAGGTGTTCACCAGAGCAGGGGCAACACAGTCACTGGAGTGTGACACTGTATGTGGGGGCGGGGTCAAAGAGGAACAATGGAGTCCCATCTGCCGCCGCAGCCACAGGTGCCGCAGCTGCCACTGTCACTGGGCCCATGCGTTTCGTCCCACTGCATGCGAGTGTGCCACCGCCGTCAGCCCTCACCCCCTGGGGCCTGCGTGGTCCGTCTCACTGTGCTCGAATGTGTGACCGAGGTCAGTCTGCCCCACACCCCGACTGGGTACAGGTCACTTGCGCGCCTAGGTCTATGGATCTGTCCTGCCCGACCTGCTCCGCTGCTGGCTCTGCCCCTCTTACTGTCCCCGTTGAATGGTCAGTTCTTTGTTGTCGGACTTTCGTATAATTCAATTTTCTGTTCTTTGGCTGTGTCTTTGTTCTCCAAGCCTTTGTTGTATTCATACTTGGTTGTGGGAGATGGCACAGTGTTTCCACCTATGCCTCCATCTTGGCAGAAGTCTCCCAAGAGCTCTTATTTCACCCCATGGTCAGGTGGGCTCTGTGTCACGGCCAGAGACAGCTGCAGTGCCCGCGTCGAGCCCAGCAAAGGTATGATTGGTAATAACTGGCAATGCTCTCTCTCCACTCTCACGTACAGAGATCTGGCCTCATGTTATTCTGCATCAGCTCACACACCTGCACTCCCAAGTCCTCTCTCCAGGTACACATTCTCATGCCTGTTCACACACAGGTCTTGGCCATTGCAAAATCTTTACTGAAACACGGAGTAAATAAACTAATTCAATATTCCTTCAGTACAGTTTCTACAGCAGCTTTATGCTCTCTTCTCAGCTTTCTCCCCATCTTTTTCCCCATTTAAGTCTTTTATCTAGTCCACTCATCGGCGGTGGGCTCCACTCCTGGCTCCAGGCCCAAGCCCTGGTGTGGGTCAAAGCTCAGCCGAGACACCCAGCTCTGGAGCCTGTCCCTAAGTCTCACTCCTGCACCCTCGTGGCCTGCAGTTCTCATTCTCCCTCATTTTCTGATGGCTTGGCTCCAGGTGCCTGATCCTCCAGGTGCCTAGGGCCTGGGGTACGAGTTTATCCGTGTGTGTGCATGGGTACCCTGTGGACAAAGACTGCTGGGGCAATGACTCCCAACATCTCTCAGCGGTCCTCCCATGTCCTTCAGCTACCCGACTGGAGTGTTTGGGAGGCAGACCCAGGCCTGTGCACTTCAGCCCCACCCTCTCTGGGTGCCAACCTACCCACAGGAAGCAAACAAGCATTCCCTACTTGGCTAGTAGGAAGATTTCTTGCTCTTCTGTACTTTTCATGGGTAAGTTTAATCCAATGTAAAGTGCTGCAAGCTCACTCTCTCTGCATATTGAAGTCACGTCCTCCAATCGGTCACAAAATAGACATTTTTATCTTCATCTTACACCTACATCTCATCAGTTCTAAGCACTGATAGGAGAGCAGTGGCCCTAGAGCCCTGGAACCTGGGCACCTGCATGTGTGCACCTGGGAAGGAAGGCACAGGTGTATGCCTGCCTGCATCAAATGGTGCAGGCCCAGGAGTGCCCACACATGTGTGTGTACAGGACACGTGCTAGTGTACACATGTGTGCACATGGATGGACAAACTGAGGCCAAGGAAAGGGCCACCACCACCCACTTCAAAGAATTGCTAGGTTAGAGCTGGCGAGACCCAACTATTCCTGGTCACTTGGAAGATAAGCAGCAATCACTATAGAGGTCTGCAATTCTGTCCCACTGGAATCTTTGGCGAATCCTCCACATGGCAGGAAGTGCTGAGGCAAAGCATTGGAGAGGCAGTCGAAGAGCTACGTGCTGAATGGGGCCATGGGAGAGAGCAGGACAGGGACCAAAGCCACAGAGGAGGGCGGTGGGAAACTTGGAGCAGGAACTCGAGGCTGAGCTACAAAGAGAGGGTGCAAGTAAAAAGAACCTCATGAGAAGGGGAACCTGGCAGCTTTTGCTTTCTCTGTTCCCAACCAGCCTCATTTATTAACTTCAAAGCAAGGGTCAACAGATGAAGTATTGGGTTGGCCAAAAAGTTTGGGGTTTTTTTCCCCCATAAGATGGCTGCAGTAGCACTTAGTTGTCTTTAACTTCATTCAAAGCAATTTTGTTAGATTGTATTTTAACAACTGTCACAAAAGGGTGCATTGAAAAAAATATCAAATTTTTATGTAGCTATTTTAGTATTGAAGATGAAAGAAAATAAGCTAATTTTTAGCATAACATGCTTTATTATTTCAAGAAAGGTAAAAATGCAAGTGAAATGCAAAATTAAAAAAAAATTTGCGCAGAGTATGGAGAAGGTGCTATGACTGATCGAATGTGTCAAGCTGTTCGTGAAGTTTCCTGCTGGAGATTTCTGGCTGGACGATGCTCCACGGTCGGGTGGACCAGCTGAGGTTGAGAGCGATTAAATTCAGACATCAATTTAGAACAATTGAGGTTATACCATGGAGGAGATAGTTGACATCCTGAAATATCCAAATCAATAAAGTTATTGGTGAAAATGAAAAATGTGTCTTTCATTTTATGGAAAAAGCCACACGGACTTTTTGGCCAACCCAACATATTAGTTAGAGCTTTAGGAATATAACGAAACTTTCTGACTACCGCATTTCTGGGAGACCTGGAGCTGTCATATTAGAACTGAATAATAACTGCTCTGACCCTGAACCCTAGGCTGATGGTGGCCCACACGTGTGTGGTAAGCAGATGTTGCGGAGGACGGCATTTCACTGCGGCGTCACCAACTTCATAAGGAAGAAGTCGAGCTAAGAATTTCTCGGAATATCATTGAAAGTTGAAAGGTAATTTCTGAAAGTAGGATTGTGTTACCTGATTCCTTGGTATAAAAGGGACATTTATCAGTGAGACAACATTTTCAAATCTTTTCAATTATGTATCACAGAAAGAGGTACCATGAGAGCTAAACATGCTTTGGATTGGATGATGGAGTTTAGGAAACAGTAATGCCCCTAAAGCACCAAATGACTCTCTGTGAGGACAGTCCTGTTGGTGATAACCAAGCCATGTAGGTAAAGAGAATATATGATGAATTTATGTGGCACCTGGGGGAGGTTTGGGGCCTCGTGTGTTGGCTGTGGTTTGCAAGTTTCTTCCCAAAAAGATGCATGGTGTAGTTTTCCATCTAACTTCTGGTCATACTTGGACAGGACCTGGTTAACCTCGTCAGTCATGAAGGAGCACCTGGCTGAGTCTAAGGGCTGGTCTGCATTCTGGGGAGCAAGGTGGCCACTACTCTCCAGCCTCTTAGAAGCCCTCTGTAGGGTCTTCCAGTCCCTCTGGAGCTGCAGAAAAAATGTTGGACAAGCTCCTCCTCCTCAAATAAACATATCAAATAAATGTGTCCTCCCCCTCCCTCCTTCTTTCTCTGCCTGCCCCACTCCTGCTCTGATCCCTAGCTCCCCCCGCCACCAGTACAGAGTAGAGTCCAGTTACTCTGAAGGATTCTTTTGAGTCCCTTAATTGAGGCAAATCCACCCCATTGCAAATGAAAGGAAACAACTTTGATCTCACTTCCAGATCTAGCCTCCCTCCAGGGAGACTCACACCCCGTCACCCCTTGACTCATCACTACCCCTTGATCAGCCCTTCTTCCTTCTCCAAAACTCCACATCCAAACAGTCAGCAAGTCTTGCTGATTTTACTCCTACCCATTTCCACCTCTTTCACTATAGGCTGCCAATATCCCTTGTCAGCTTCCCACCAATTTTCCCAGCCGCCATTTTTGCTTCCTTTTGATTCATTTTCAACATAGCATCTGGAGTGACTCTCCCCGCCCCCCGAAACACGTAGCTGTAATTCCTCTGTCTAGAGTTCTTCAATGCCTGCTCATTATTCTTAGGATAAAGTCTAAGAGTTCCTCGTCAGGTCTTCCCCTGGCAGACTTCTCAGGCCTCGCTGTTCAACACGACCCTCAATGCAACACCAGTCATACTGAGGGTTTGGCCAAAATCATGTAACATCTTGAGGCGGAGCTAGGGTTTGAACTATATTTGCTCCCAAGTAGCGTGTCCTTTCTTCTGTGCAGTAGCTGCTATAAGTAGGAATATTTTCACACTTTCTTAGAATAATAGGGGTTGGATCTAAATTTAGGAATAGTCTTATTCTCCTGTGTAGAGTTCTGGTCCTCCAGGACCTCAAAACTGGGCAGTTGGACATCCCAATGCACAGTCTCTAAAATTCAGGTTAAAAAAATAACCTTCACAAATGACTACAAAGCCAATACATGCTCACTGCAGAAAGTTGGAAGCACAGCGACAAGTATAAAGAGGATACAAAACACCCATAATCCCACCATCTAGATACAAGCACTAACATTCTGGATAAGTTCCCTTAAAACCATTCTGTGCACACTCTAATTTTTAAATAAGTTTTAAATAGCGAATCCATGTGCGTGGTATACGATGTTACAAGTACAAAGGGTACACAGTGAAAAGTCTCCCTGCCGCCTCTGCCCTCAGCCACTCAGTGCCCCTGCACTATTTTCCATTTTTCAATTTTTTAAATGTATACCTTGATGAATAGTCCATGCATACACATAAATGGAGCAATTTTAAAATTCTCCTTTTTACAACCTGGTACATTGTAGGAGTGAATACCAACATATAACCCATTTTTCTTACTCTCTAGAGCTGACTCACCTCCCATCTCCTTTTCTCCTTCCCAGCATCTTGGTCATTGTCATTCGCAGGCCAGTCAAAACCACCTTAAAATCTGCCCTGCTGATAAATCCAGGGAAAGAGGGACCAAGTTCTTGAATTCTTCTGAGATCATCCCATAAATACCCCACCTAAGAGAGCCGAGGAATCAGAAGCTGTGCGATGCTGAGTGTCTTCAGCAGGGACACGTGTGTGCAGGATGTCTGAGGTTGTATCACACAGCTCTCTGCACAACATCCTTCCAGTAAAGTAAGTCTTTCTAAGTGTAGGAGTCACTGTGTCTAAATAACTTGCCCATTCTGAGCCCTTACAATTCTGTCTTCAAAATACTTGTAGTTTTCTAAACTTGCCAAGACCTCCCCTGCCTTTGCATACGCTCTTTCCTCTTTCTTCTAGAAACTCGTTCTACCACCATCCCAACCTCCTCATCTCCCTTCTTTACCTGGCAAATTCCAGCTTCCCCTGTACATGTAGCCACCAGCTCTTTTGGAAAGCTTTCTCTGACACCCCCATCTCCCCACCCACCCCCAGTGCCCATCATTAGGTACTTCTCCGTGCCACTCATTGCATCTGTGTGAAACCCCTATTATTCACTTGACAAATACCTGATAAGTGCCTCTACATTCCAGGGACTGAGGAAATGGGGAGTGAGCCAAATATGTCTCTAAGACTCAAATGGCAGTACTTCCTTAGAGGAGCTTACACTCTAGGATGAGGCTCTTTTCTTGTTAAACTGAATAAAGCAATGCAAAATGAAGTATCTTTTTACTCCTATTAAAGCATTATTTAACTAAAACAGCAGCATCTTTATCAAACAAACACCAATTTCCTAAATTAACAAATGACAAGTATTAACGACAATGTGGAAGCAACCCAAATATCTAACCCCAGGTGTGCAGTTTGTAGGCAGCCCCTGAAACTGAACTTTATTAAGGCAATGCTTGACACAGAAATGAATAATAATGAGTAATGCACATTTCAGTAACGTGCATTATGTCTGTGTCAGAACAGAGATCTGATGCACGGCTCAACTGTACTGCTAGACCGGTGAGAGGTATGGATGTCAGAGAAGAAACTAAAGATAATAAGATACCTCGTAAGAACTAACCCCTTTTCAGAAATCTTTTCATTGTAAAATTAAAGGATACAGGGAGCCACATAAAATATTGGTTTAATGATTTATTTTAAGGTGAACACCCTTGTAACTACCACGCAGACCGAGAAGCAGAACTCTGCCATCTAAATGTAGCCTCTGCACGATCCCAGTCCCTCTCTCCCCAACTAGGTAACCACTGTCTCGACTTTCCTAGAAATGACCTCCTTGGATTTTGACAGAATAATTTTGTCACCCAAATATGCATCCCTGGACAATATAGCTTACTTTTCATCTTGCTTATTTAAAAACGCTTAATATGTCTTTTAAATCTCTTTTAATCTATAGATTCTTCCCTCTGTAACTTCCCTTTTCTTACAGTTTCTGTGTTGGGAAGTCCAGGCTATTTGGCCTGTTTTGCAGAGGCTGGGTTTTACTGGCTACAGACTCACGTGCAACTCACCCTGTTCTGGCTTCTCTGTCCTGCAGCTGGATCCAGAAGCCAGCTCAGACTCAGGTTTGATTCCTCCCACAAAACCAAGCACTTAAAAAAAAGTCGTGTCACATTTCACCACTAGCCCCCCCCCCCACCCCCCCGCCCTTAGGAGTTGCTCCCAGTTGGGCCTGTCTGCTTGGCTCTCCGCTGCATCCTGCTCTCAGCTGTCAGTCTTGGAGATGCTTCCTGCGGGTGCACACAGCCTCCCCTTGGCTCTCAGAGCTCACTGAGCTTATCGGTTCCTCGACACGAAGAAAAGGGGCTGGTGTCTCTGCCGTAGCCCCTGAAGCTCCCCAGGATCTGACAGGGGGGATTTCTGGCCGAGTTTACTCATGGCACCTCACCTACAAAACTTCACGGAATGGAAGGACATTCCTCTTTCACTCAGACACCACTGCCTCTTCCCCAATGTTTCCCAAATATTATTCTCAATCATCTTGAAAGGAAAAAAATAAACTTTAAACTGTTTCAGTGAGACCTCATTTATGTCACCTTTCACCTTCTGAATGCACTTGTGGCCCAAAGTCATTTAAAACAGCACAGTAACTACCCATCACTGACATCACTAGATCCCGTGACCCAGTTGATCAGAAGTTAAGTTAGATCCTGGTAATAGATAGCTTAGGATGGCCACTCTAGTCAAAATCCATGGAGCACTGGTTGCAGAATCAAAAGGTGACACTTCATTTGTCCTGAGGTGAAATAAGAGATCCAATTTTTCAGATCAGACTGAGTCTCGTGACCATTAATGCAGAACAGCAATGACACACCACCACCAAGGGAGTCAGCCCTGGTACTCCCCTCTCCCTTACCTTTACATACAACCCATCACCAAAACCCTAGATCCACTTTACTCCACGTCCCCTGACACTAACACAGTCTGAGCCACTATTCCTTACCCGCAACATTGCCAGTTTCCTGCCTGGCACCCCAAGCTCCACTCTGGCTCCTCACAGTCTGTCCCCATACAACAGTCCGCCCGGCCTGTTCCAACAGAAATTAGATCCTGTTCCCCCTCCACTAAACTCTTCAATGACCTCTCACTACAGCAGTAAAGTCCAAACCACTTCCCAGAGTCAGCGGGTCTGTGTGCTCAGACTCTTGCCAGCCCCTCTGACCTCACTGCCTTCCGGGCGCCACCCAGGGCTACCCGCCACCGCCCTGGGCTTCCTTCACTGTCATGCCCTTCTCTGCAGGGCCCTTCAGACACCCTTCTCGGCTGCACGCTCACAGCGTTGCCAGGTTTCGGCAACACCCTCCCCGACCACCCGTTTGGTTCAGACTCTCCCTCCCTCCCTCACTAAACACTTGGTGGTAAGAATCTGTTGCCTTTTTGCCCTTCAAATTACTTATCACAATTATTTTAAATTGTGGCAAAATGTGTGTACCCTAAAATTGACCATTTTAACCATCTTAAATTAAAGTGAACAGTTTTGCGTCATTTGATGCATCTCTACTGTTGTACAACTATCACCAACCATCCATCTCCAGAACTTACGAAAACGCTGTACCCATTAAACACAATTCCCCATTCTTCCCTCCTCTTACCCACAGGCAATCACCATTCCACTTTCTATCTCTATGGATTTGACTGTTCCAGCCATTCCGTGTAAGTGGGATCAGTCAGTACGTGTCTTTTGGTGTCTGGCTTATTTCACTGAGCATCATGTCTTGAATGTTCACCCATGTTGTAACATGTGTCCGAATTTCATTCCTTTGTAAGGCTGAGTAATATCCCATTGTGTGTACAGACCACATTTGGTCAGGTCATTCATCTGTTGATGGACACCTGGCTTCCACCTTTTGGCTTGTGTAAAAAATGCTTCTATGAACCTGAGTTACAAACATATGTTCAAGTCCCTGCTTTTAATTCTTTTGCGTATATGCCCAGAAGTGAAATTTCTGGATCACACGGTGACTCTACATTTAACTTTGTGAGAAATCACCTATTATTTTCCATGACAGCCGCACCATTTTATATGCCCACCAGCAATGCATGAGGCTTCCAATTTCTCCACATTCTCACCAATACTTGTTTTCTTTTTTTTTAAATAGCAACCCTAATGTCTATAAAGTAGTGTCTCACTGTGGTTTTTATTTGCATATCTCTCTAGTGATAAGTGATATTGAGTATCTTTTCCTTTGCTTATCTTTGTATCTTTGGAGAAATGTCTGTGCAAGTTCTTTGCCCATTTCTAACATGGGTTGTTTGGTTTTTTGTTGTTGACTTACAAGCGTTCTTTATATATTCCGAATACTAACCTTTTATCAAATATATAAATATATGATTTGCAAATACTTCCTCACATTCCTTGGGTTGTCTTTTCACTCTGTTGATGTGTCCTTTCAGGCACGAAAGTTTTCCAATTTATCTGTTTTTTTTGTGTCATATCCAACAAATAACTTATAACTTTTAGTTATAAATTCATCTGAGTGTTTTACTTCATGTCTGCCTGCCCTAACAGACTGTACACTACACGGAGGCAGAAACCTCTGCTTGGGTCGTGTTCCCATCCCAGCACCTTCACTGAGGCCGGTGATTAGTGAGTGTCCCAACACATATTTGTAATTTAATAAATGCATATGTTCTGATGTTTTTAATTCATCATGCAGAATGGTTCCCTATTAATTTGTATAGTCTTGAAAATTAATAATAAATGTAATGTCTGTACAACATGTAATTGTCTTTAGCATGAAAGTTCACACTAAATTAAGACATTTAATTTAAATCAAACACATATAAAGTTTCAAGAAGTATTGAGAAAATATTAAGCACAACAGAAACTGTATCAATGGCTTATTTTGAAGGCACATTTTTTTTCAGATCAAAACTTTACAAATCAAAAGAAAATGAGTAAAAACCCATCTTCCAGGTCAATTCACTTTGGATCCGCTGTAACTTCATGATGCACTTCTTCATTCTTCATTGGTACTTTTTCAACCGCAGACACCTGTCTCAAACGAGCAGTATAGCCCCCTGCGCTAGTCCAAGTGATAGCCAGATAAAATGCTAAAAAGAGTCTTCCTTTCTCTTCTTATTTTGTAAACGTTCACAATAAAGTTAGCAAGTATTAATCCTCCTCTTACATCAAGCAAGTCTAAAGGGAGTCTAATTCTTTTACCTGTGCTTCTGGGAAGTAATAGAATAGGGTCTGTATTGTCAACTGCAAAGCAGCAGGGGGAGCTCACGAGGTTTTTTTTAAGGCAGCTATTAGGGGACATCCTGCCCCTCCAAACACATTACATTAAGTACAAACTAAACAGTACCAGGGAGAAACCCAAACAAGAAGAAAAGAAAATGAAAAAACAGAAATAACAGAATGTCTTCTAATGAACGGTGAAAATGGCCAAAATCAATTGTATAATAAAGGACTGTTAGAAACTAACACTCAATCCAGGCCTACAAACCCCGCTCCCAGACTATGTTTACCCTAAGCCCAGCATACACCGGGCCTGAGACCCCAACGCTGCCCCGGATCCTCAACCATCTTTCTCATGTGTCAGGGTTACTAGACAGCTGGCTTAAAAACTATTGTGCTTAAATTTTCTGAACGTGTTTTTAAAACATTCAGTGCAACTTTCTTTGGGGAGCAGCTAAAAATGGGTTGTAAAGCATAGGATAATGAAAGGACATATGGAATATGGCCCTCATCCATTGGGAAGTGTGAGGGGTTTAGGATGAGACTAAGAAGTCGCTCCCTGCAAGCGCAGGAGTGATATGACATGTGAACAGAAAAGCGTTTCCTGTTGAAGAGAAATCACAAGTGACACTGGTACCACTTGCTGTGCTGTCCTTTGAACCTTATCCTGGGCAACAGGAGTCAGTCTTCAGCATTAACAAGCTGGCTATTGCTCTTCATGATCAGATGCAGGATTGGCCACACGTCATATGTGCTGGTGCAACGGGTCTATAAAAGCTCAAGCTAATGATGCCCACCTCCCAGGAATCAGTTTGACGTTCACTGTTGGTTTACGTCTAGGCCTGATTATTATTTACAACTTACGCCTTCTGGCTGAGGAAGGGACCATGAAGGGAACAATATGTATGAAAGACTTCCCAGGATTTTAGGAGTTGGAAAGAGCCTTGGCATACTTTTCTATACAATGAAATACGTTTATTTTTGCAAATAGTAAAAGATGTTATTATTTTGTAACACACTTATCATAATAATTACTTATTACCTAATTATTACTTTAACATTACTTAATATTATTCAAATGCATGATCAGTGAGAACATGGGAGAATACATAAAGCACAAAGAAGAAAAATTCAGCTTTGCGCAGTGGCAGTATCGTAGCCAATGAGGTTTATCCAAGGCGCGATTATTGCTAATTGAAAGAAGAAAAATTCAAAACTTTATAAAAATCAAATGCTAACTTTTCATGTCCATTCTTTACAAATATTTTCTTTCTAGCAAGTAAATTACAGAGACAAAAACTACACTGAAGAACCATCCTGTGGAGGCTCAGAGGGAATGTGACCAGGGAGGGGGACCGATACAGCTTCGGCTGACCCAGTAAAAACTGTTTGAAGAGAAGAGCGGAGGCAAACACAGCAAAATGCTGCTGCGTCCGGCAGTGGGTGCGCCCGGCTGTGCTTTGCCACTCTCTCCACTTCCTGTAAACCTAACATGTTTTATGATGTCCGAAGTAGGGAAAGGCTGGAACTGCCATTATGACTTAGTGTGGGAAAGTGTCTGTAGACGTTTTACCATTTCGGGGGGGGGGGGACTCTGTTTGTTGCAGTCTTCTTGCTGGGAGTGTAGGTGATTCTAGTTTTTTCTAAATTGCTCTTCACAAGCTTAAGAGATATCCAATAGAGATTTCTCCTAAAAAAAGATTGGGTTGTCTGCAATAAATGCCCAATAGCCAAAAAAAAAAAAAAAGATTGGGTGATTCTCCCTTACAAATACAGAAAGCACCCCCATCAGTAATTTAAAATGTCGGCCATCCCAGTGTCTCAGGGCCTCAGACAGCGCCCCACACAAGCGTGAGGCATGGAACACAAATGAACACTGAACACAAAGTGGGAATGCGAGCATTTGAAGTGACATTTTCTTCGTGTCATTGCCATCCCGAAGTAATGGGTCTTCATCCCGAAGTGATGGCCAGGTAGCAACGAATAAACGCTTAAATAAGTGGAACAATAAATCAATGTTTCACTTTCTCTCTCTCCCTCCTCCTAAAATCAATCAATAAAAGATAAATAAAGTGATCGATCTTTAGGAGGATGAGAGGTTTTTCTTTCATGGCTCAGATATGACACATCGACATACACGCACGGCTTTTGGTGCGGGTTGCCTGACGTGCACTTTAACTGGCGTGCCCTCTGACCCAGGTGCCACTGTGGTCGGAGAGCTCAGCTCCCTGCGCATTGCACACGTCAGTGCTCGCTTCCAGAGCTCCTGCACCGACAGGGCATCCTGACGTCATCTGGGCTCGAGACTACTTGCGTTTTTAAAATTATTATTATTATCACTATATTGAATTTATTGGGGTGACATTAATACAAATTATATAGGTTTAAGTATAAAATTAAGATGATGGACCTAGACTCTTGGGGGCTTTGACAGTTCAGCCTAGGTAATTTGTCCTTCTGGAAACAGCTGAAAAGCACCCAAATATATGAAAATCCACTCTAAAATACTATCACATAACAAAAATCTAAAACTTAATGGTATAAATTTCGATGTGAGCTGTGGAGCTTACTTTTTCAAACTTTCATATGATGTTACAGTTTTCCTTAGCACCTCCCTTAAGTATTCGAGAGACCCTAACAAATGTAAGACTCTATAAAGATAGCACGTTGTTAGTTAATGGTCTGGAAGAAGGAAGGAGGAAAAATTACAAAGATAATCTCCTTGGAAATCCAAAATCCCTGATTTCTTACCCGTCAGAAATCAGGGAAGGCTTTATCAGAACTGTTGAAAGATACTGAACAACTGGTTTAAACAATCTTTGGGAATTTTTCAATGAAACCGGAAGTGAGGAATTTGGTTTCCATTAATTAAGGTATTACAGTTAGCCAACCCAGGGTCTCACTCTTCCCTCCCACTCAAGGAACTATCTTGATGGGGACAGAGTGACCAGGGATGGGCAGTGGGGACACCGTGTGGGGAGGCCCAGGCCACACGAGGTTAAGACCAGCTGAGAGGTGCAGGTCACGGACACTGAGCACCAGAAAGGGCTCCCGCCTCTGGGCCCAGAGTCCACACCGAATGTGGGGCTGAAAACCAGGAACTGGCAGCCACTCCTAGCCATCTTAAAGAGAGAAGAAAAACTCGAGCCCTGACCCTCCATGAAGGCCAGCTTCGTTTCCCCAAGACCAAGGACAAGGAACAAACAGCCTTGGGCAACGGTGTGGGTGGGCAGGGCCACTTAGCAGAGTTCAAGGGGAGGTGGCCAGTCCCTCCAGAGCCCAGGAGACCTGACACGGGCAGACCCAAGGGCACTGGAGAGAGGGCTGAGAAAACATGGTTCCCCTTAATGAGTTATTTTTGCACTTGGGTGACCGAAGGGCTGTTTCTGGAGGCTGGTGATGAAAAACCTTCCAGGCTTTTGTGTGGAGAAATGGCAGGCACTTTCCATCCTTTTTTCCCCTGGGGGAGAGGAGCTACTAAAAAAAGGCCTTTCGGAGACTTCATGAGAGATGTGGATTTTAAGGGCGACCTTAGGTCATACAGAACTAATCAAGCGAAAACAATAAGAAAATGAGCCTGACAGTCAGCAAGTATCTGAGGACTTTATCAAAAAGAATTAGAAATGGACAAATTCACTGGGAGCTGCAAGGGATCAAATCTGCAAGGTGGCATTGTGTGGTCGGGATTAAATTATTTATTCATTGTTAATTTATTTATTTATGTATGTGCAAATGACCTTGCTGCTGCAGGTGCTAAGGCGCCTCTGAAAAGGCCAGGTTTTTTTAGATCCAGGCCTAGAATGTTGGGCCATTTAACCCATTCTTTCCTTAAGGCGATCAGCACTGACTTTTTATCTAAGGAGATAGAGGACGGAAAACCGTCTGTGTGCAGAGGGCTGCCAGACTGGGGCCGACTGGAGGACCCAAGGGTTTCAGCTTCATTCAAGATTCTGGGGAAGGCTCCATGCAGTTTAATGTCCAACGAATTAGCAAATGAATGCTTATGTCAATATGTGAAAAATCCCTGCTTCGTCTAAACAGATAAAAAGCCTCTGGGGAAACCCCAGAAAATGCAGGCTCTTTTTCTTCCCCTTTTTGGTTAATTTAACTTAATTCTTAAAAGAGGGCACAGCACTTCCAGCACTTCCACAGCACTTCCTTTCAGTTCCATGAAAGCCCCTAAAAGTACAAAATGTGAAAAAAGATCTAGGGGATACTCGATCTTGTACATGCTTGAAATAGACTCCATGTGACTACTGGGAGAAATGAGGAGTTCCAATCAGTGATTCTCTGTGCTGCGTTCATTATTTAATAGCGTCCTGCCCAAACGGAAAAGCAGAGAATCCATCTTTACCTCTTACATAGGCCTAAGGTATGAAAACGAATAATTCTGTATGTACAACAACACAGTTTGGAAGAGAAATCAATATTGTCATTGTTTTGTCTACGTGTAGGCCAATAATGATCAGTGAAAATGGTCATCCCCTGTTCCTGCTGACCCAGCACAGTGGGGAGACTGTGTTGAACGTGACCTCTGGAGGAAGAGAACACAGAAGTCAATGTGAGGGACTCAGATAAGAAGTCACACAGACTGAAGCCAGCAACCAAGTTCTCCTTCAGGAGAAAGACCCAGATTCTCGAAAGAGACAGACGACAGCCAAAACCCCGGGAGGGGAATTTTCCTACTAAATTGCAAAGGGATGCTAGCAAATGATTCAATGTAGGAGATGCCGCATTTCACAGTATAAAGCTGCCTTTCATGGTTAGCACAAAGGCAGGCTTTCCCCAAAAGAGATGGAGAAGGGAAAAGAAAAAAAAAAGAAATGTCTTCAACTATAACAGCCATATTTTAGTTTACCCATTCAGTTGTCGTTGGTCCCTAAAATATAATAGATTAGCTCCTAAGTACTAAATAAACGAATTAGTTCTGAAGGAGACAGAGAAAAATGGAGGGCTTTTGCAAACTGCTGAGAGTCATTAATGTATTCCCCACAGCACGTGCTCAGCAAGCACGTGTCTGCCGAAGGATGGCTTCTTTCCCAGCCCCGAGCTCTCAGGGCTGTGTGTCCGACCCACGGGTAGTGCCGGAATACCCGAGCACCTTTCTGCCTTCACGTAATATGCTGGTGATTCCTATGGCATCAAGTACAATCTCCGGGTCTTCTGCTCTTTCCAAGTTAGGGTGAGGTGGGAATCAGGGGGTATGCTATGAAAACCAAGTGCACCATGGTCTCAAAGCTTACAGCCCTCTGAGGTGGAAGAAAGCTAAGAGACACACTGCTCTGCCCCACTGGGTATCCCAGGAAGCTGCTCTCTCCCTGAAATCTGCATTACTTCAGCTCCTGTGGCCTCGGGCTTCCACCTGGGTTTGCCAGTGAAAGACAAGGGCAGGAGACAGGCAGGAAGTTTCGCCCCTGCCGTTTCTCTGCCTGGGAGGCATGATTTGGCCAGTGGCTGCCAGCTGCCCTGGGGTGGTCCCCCTTTCAGGTGTTGATGACGCCTCTTCCACGGCCCCACGGCCCCCTTGAAGAGCACCACCACCCTCCCTCCGCTACTTCAGGCCTGATGGAGGCCGCCCCATGTGGCTAGTTCGTTGGTGCCTCAACAATCCCTCAGTTTTGCTCAACCTCTGATTTTTTCAATGAGCAAAACATCTGAATAGACATTTCTCCAAAGAAGCTATACCTACATCTAATAACACATGAAAAGATTTCAAAATCAGTCATTATGGAAACACAAATTTAAACCACAATGAAGAATCTCTAGGCATCTGTTAAAATGGCTATAGCAAAAAGATACACATTGAGAAGTGTTGGGATGGAAATGGAGAAACTGAAAATTCATGCATTGTTGGGGGGAATGTAAAATGGTGCAACCATTCTGAAATGCAGTGTGTCAGTTTCTTAAAAAATGAAACACAAGTTTACAATCCAATCCAGCAACCCCACCCCTGTGAGTCTATCAGAGGAGTGAGAATGCATGTCCACACTAAGAAACGCACACAAATGTCCGTTATGTCATTATTCATAATGGTCAAAACCTGGAAATATTCTAAACATCCATCAATGGATAAACGAATAAACAAAATATAATATACTCATACAATGGGACACTATTTGGCAATTAAAAGCACTTAATTCCCAATCCGTGCTACGACATGGGTGACCCTGGAACACACGATGATGCCAAGTGAAACTGCTGGGCACGAAGTGCAAACCCCACGATTACGTCACAGGAAATGTCCGGGAAGAAGGCGTTCTTCGCACAGAGAGAGGGCGGGACTGCTCTGCGCTGGACGGTGGTGACAGTTCCCGGACTCCACACACTTACGGGGTCACTGAGTTACACACTTATAATGGGTGGATTTGTAAATGATTAAATATCATTTTAATATCATTAAATGATTAATATCATTTAATCATTTGTAAATGATTAAATACTGTAAATGAGTAATATCTGCATTTTGGAAATATGTAAATTACATCTCAATAAACCTGTTTTTAAAAAATCTCACAGTAGGTAAGTGGTAGTACAAAATATCAAAAAAGTTATCCCGACAGATCTGTGATTAATAAACATACACAGAGAGGTAGGAAGTAGAATATAACTTGGTGCTAGAGTTTCTCAACTTTCCTAAAAATTATCAAAAGTTTATTTGGGGGGGTTATAGGAAGCAATTATACTTAAAGTGTTCCTTTCACAAAAGCCATTAATTAGCCCTGGCTGGTGTAGCTCAGTGGATTGAGTGCAGGCCTGCGAACCAAAGGATCGCAGTTCGATTCCCAGTCAGGGCACATGCCTGGGTTGCAGGCCAGTTCCCAGCAGGGGACACATGAGAGGCAACCATACATTGCTATTTCTCTCCCTCTCTCCTTCCCTTTTCCTCTAAAGATAAATAAATAAAAGCTTTTGAAAAAAGCCATTAATTAATTTTACAGCCTTTTAGTGTGTTTTGGATTTCTCACAGGTTTTGTTTAGTCTATGACATTCCCTAAGATTCTGTTAAGTGTTTGGCTTTGGATATCTTTTTGTGATTCTATTTCAACTTCGTTTTATCTGAATTCCTGTGAGTGAAAGCATTTCTGGTAAAGAACAGACTGTTACTGCGAATGTGCTCCTATGATATTAGAGTAATTTCTGAGCTTCTCTGAGGCTGTTCAAGTGACTGCATCAGTTGCATACCCACAGATACTATTTCTGTAACAAGTGGCCAGTGGTTATGAGCACCTAAGGCACCACGGATACAGACAGGATACTCCACCCAAGGCATCTGGGGCAGTCGTCCACCATAACATCCATCTGCCTTTCCTCCCTCTCTCCCTTCCTTGCTGGGATCATTGCTATTCAGAATAAAAGACTGCATTTCCCAGTCATCCTTGCAGCTGGGTTTACCCACGTGACCAAACTCTGGCCTTCTGATGTAATAAGTATTGTGTGAGATTTCTGAGAATGGTGCTTAAAGTGAACAGGCTGAGCTGAAACGAACCCCTTTTGCCCTTCTGCCTTCTCCCCTTTTCAAGCCTGCCACTAGAAAATGAAGGCCAGAGCTTCAACAGGCACTAGACGTGTAAAACAGACTTTAAATACGAAAACCAAGCTTTAGAGCGGTAGAGCAGCCTAGCACCCTGATAACACCCTGACATCGCCACATCGGCCCTGGGCTGCCTGCTTCATTCTTCTTTCATGGGATGGGAAACACAGCAGCCAGGTTCCCTTTATGGACACAGAACCGCATCCTAACTGACACCCTGTCTAACTGACACCCTGTCTGACATTAAGAATCCAGGGGAAGTGATTCTCTAAGGAGTGAGAGGAGACAGGAAAACAAGGAAGTAAAGTTCCAAAGCTGTCAGCAGCCTGTCAGTGAGGCGGGGAGAGGGGATACAGTGATACTCAGTAGCCATGGTAACAACTACAGCTGCTATACTGAAAGTCATCTCAATAATAGGATTTGTAGAACTACACTTAATGGTTTCTGCCCAGTGAGGCAGCAAATGGTAAATACACACACACACATCAAATGTTCATTTCCTAAATCTGGTTATCTTTTTGAAAGATTAGAGAATTATCATAACATGAACGCTAAGTCCCTACAGTCGTTCCTGAAATGCTGCTCTCATCAGAAAAACATTCCCTCAAAGTACAAAATTCTCAAATTATTTGTAGTTTCTTAAATTTCTTAAAAATAGAGTACTTGTTGACTATAGATAAAGGGGATAGATTATGTAGTGTCTTCGGTGACTTTTCCACCTAAATTCTGTACCTTCAGACTTAAGACCCTTCAGGTGCTCCCCTACACATGCCAGGCGTTTGCAATGTTCCTTAATGAACACAAGACAGTGCTTATGTTAGTGCTGTATGCAGACGAGCACCGGATGGATACTTCAGATGAGACAAGTCGATGCTCTGCACACCCACACTGGTAGTCATGTGGGGGTAACATAGGGCAGACTCGGTGGGTACCAGTGCACTCAGTGAAGAACTGCTATAAAACAGGGCTCTGCTGACTGGGGGAAGAATATGGGCCGGTGGATTGGGCTCTGGTGCAGATGTACTACTGATTTAGGCTTAGAAATCTTAAATGACTCAGAAAAGGACTTACGGAAGAATCATATAAAAATTAATTACTGAAATTAACCTTTTCTCCAGGGGCCTCAGGAAGTCACCTTTCTGAGTCTCAGCTTCCATCCTTGCATGAGAAAGAAGAGGGACAACTTGACCTCTGGGGTTTATTTTAGTGCTAGCTGCTAAGAATATGGCTTTTCTCCATGGAGTAACACAAAATCAAAATACTATAAATAAAAATGCATGCATTCTGAGTGAATGAAGTGTCTTCAGATGTGCTGAAAGGAAAATGTTCTGGGAATAAACTAACTTACCTCCCAGTTTAGTACATGTAAATGATCTGGACACTGAGACAAGTGAACTTTCTCCTTCAAGATTTCAAGTTAGTAGTTATTTTAGACCATTGAAGTTTACAAAGCGAAACTAAAAATACAGGGACTTTGCATGTGACAGGTTGCCCATTCCTAGCCCTTTTAATAGGCCTACTTGATACAGACAGCCTTGGCTACCTGCCCAGGCTGGGAGAAACGCCTTCCCAGCTCACCCTAACGGTTTCCTAAAAGCAGCCCTGTGGGAAATAAAGTGCTCTCGGAGGCCTTCTGCTGTGGGCTTGTTCGGACTTCTTCCCTAAGATTAAAACTCCATGTGACCATTCCAGAGGGGGTTAGAGATTAGGAAGTATGAAGAGAGTGGCCGGGAAGCTACTGGGCTTGCAGGCCACAGGTATTTACTTTGACCTTCTGAGAATCTGAAGTCCTCTCAAAAGACACATTTTAAGCTTCTGGAATCCTAAATCTCTCTGAAATCCATTCAGTTCACCAACAAGTACCAACACTTGCCTGGCGAGAAGTGACCCACACCAGATAGGCTGTGAGTCCCTGTGAAGTGACACTGTCCCTTGTCTGTTTTATCCTACTGTATTAATTTGGGTACCAGTGTATCTGTGTACCAATATGCTCTTACTGCTGAAACCGTACAGGCAAATTCTGAAACAGGCAAACTACGATGACAAAGAAAGATCAGTGCCTGCCTGGGGCTGGGAGAGGGGGCTGACTCCACGGGGTGAGGACAGTGTTCTAAGTCCTCATTTTAATGCTGGTATCCATTTAGCAGAATCCATTGAACTGTATACCTGAAGTGGGTGAACTTTGCCGCCTGTAAATTACATTTCAATTTACTTGAGGTTAGAAATAAAAATAAAATCATACATCAGAAGACACAAACCAGAGAACTGTGTTTAACCCAACTCTCGGGGGCATTTTGACTGTACAGGTGTGCACACATCAATCCTGGCTGGACTCAGTCTCCTAACAGACAGCACAGGCATTAGACCAGAAGGACATTAGACGGTGCCGTGTAGCATTTGGGGAAAGTGCTGCTGTGAAGTCTCACTTAGAGAGAGAAAGCAGTTTCTAGCATCGACTCAGTGGGTATATCCAGCAGTGGGGAACACAAGGAGACGGGCCGGAACACTACACTGGTCTGATGCAGTGGAACTCCGAGGCAGAGTTAGACAGCCCAGTCTCTAAAACTCAGGCTCTTGTTACACTGAAATTCTGTCACACACAGGTGTCAGGATGCACTAATAATAACCATTTAATTATTTAGGCACTTTATTTCTTTAGGAACTTTGATAATTGCCTTGATGGCATTTTCTTAATTTTATTATCATAGATCATCATAATTATTTTTCCCTATGTATAGTAACATATCAAAACTTTTCAGTTGTGCCCTGCCTGATGTGGCTCAGTGAACTGAGCACCAGCCTGTGAACCAAAGGGTTGTTGGTTCGATTCCCAGTCAGGGCACATACCTGGGTTGTGGGCCTGGTCCCCAGTAGGGGGTGCACAAGAGGCAACCACACATGTGTTTCTCTGACTCTCTTTCTCCCTCTCTGCCCCTCTGTCTAAAAATGAATAAATAAAAATCTTCAAAAAAAACTTTTCATTGGAAGCAGCCTAGATGCCCATCAATAAATGACTGGATCAAAAAGCTATGGTACATTTACACAATGGAATTCTATGCTGCAGAAAGGAAGAAGGAGCTCCTACCTTTTGCAACATCATGGATGGAACTGGGGAACATTATGTTGAGCGAAATACGCCAGGCGATGAAAGACAAATACCATATGATCTCACCTTTAACAGGAATCTAAACAACAAAACAAACAAGCAAGCAAAATATGACCAATGACACTCAAATACGGAACAGGCTGACAGGGTCCAGAGAGGAGAGGGGAGAGAATCATAGGGGAAAAGGGGAGGGACTCACATGAATAAGTATAAAGGACACATGGACAATAATTAAGGTGGGGGGGCAGAAATGGGAGGGAGGTGGGGAGCACTGAGGGGGCAGGGCAGGGAATATAAAACAGAAAAGTGTACTTGAATAAGAATTAAATAAAAAAATTAAAAAAAACAAAAAAAAAACTTTTCAGTTGCCTTGATAGATTTTCTACCAGACTTTTTCATGTCAGAACTGCCAAACGTACAAATAAGAACTCACTGACTATTTAAAGTTATTAATGAGTATCAATATGCAGGTAATATAACATGTTCTAAAAATTATCACTATATATATATTATTGCATTTAACTGAGAAGAAAATTTTTATTTTTAAAATCAAAGAACATGACCAACACTCTAAAATTCTTCTTTTGAATAACTTAATAAAATGAGTGTGATTAAATCTGAGAAAATGAAGGAGAAGGTGAGACTAGTAATTAATGTAGTCAGTCAATGAAGCCAGTTTCTAAAAAGCCCTCCTGAGATTTCTGCTTAAGCATGAAAGATTAAATACACGTTTATTTCCTCTCTCTCCTGAAACCCCTCTAAAATGAGAGTAAAGGAATAAAAATGGCATAAACTCACAAGGACAAAGGGCACAGTAGTGAGGACAGCAGCACATAAGAGATGTCCATGTAGTGTCCATGCTGGAAAGGAGAAGGAGGCGTGGTAACTGGGGAGCAGGGCTGAAACCTCCGGACAGAACAAGGGTGTGCAGACAAGGACCTGAGCTCCCAGCACACGCCCCTGGCCAGGCCCCGAATCTGGGTGCATCAGGCAACTTGGAAGGCAAGGATAAGGAAAGAGGCTTTAAAAGGAAGGTAAAGAGTCTGACTGCAGAGGAACTGAACCAGGAAGGTTCTAGATTCAGAGACATCCGGGCAACTGGACTCAGGGTCAGGTGTCATACTAAGTACACGAATTAAGTGGAAGTCTGCCCCTTCAATAGTTTCAGTCAACTATTTTACCCCACTGGGCCCCCAGTGCTGCTGGCCAGGCTCACCTTCCCAAGGCAGACAATTAGAAGATTCTCTATCAAGAAGGTGAAATGCATGAGAGGAAAGACATAAAAATTGACATTTGGGAGTCACCAAGTAAAATGACTGGGCCCTCAACAATCACTATATCACCAACACACAGGAAGTATTTAACTGACCTGAAAGCCTTACTTTCAATGTAAATGAATATTGAAAGACCACTGAACAGAAAGCCTCTAACATGAAAGATAGAGATCATAGGAAATAAAATACAATGGCAAAAAAGAAGAAAAAAAAGGAAGACGATAAAGGTAACGCAGGAAGCAGAAGAAAACTTAAAACAACCTCCTATAATTAGTTTCCTCTTAAGTTAGGAGAATATTCCTTTATCATTCATTCTACAAAGATTACCAAGCGGCTGATAAACATGAGCATTGTTCTCATTTCTGAGGATGCTGAGGTTTTAAAAGTACACAAAAATTCCTACCTTCATGCAGCTTATAGTCTAGTATATCATGTGTCTATGAAACTGGAACAGAATGTTATATGAGAAACAATCACATAATTTTTAAAAGCTCTAATAAATTAGAAACTATCATAGTCCTCTCTCTTCCTACTGCTTCCTTTCAGGCCCTTGAATGTCCTCAGCGGCTTGGAAAGAGGTCTCCTCCCGCCCAACTCCACAGCCGCCACTTCCACCCACCGTCCTCACAGCTGCTGGAGTCACTCTGAGGCAACCTGCACTTCTCGGTCAGGTCACTCTCCTCTCCCTACGATCCTCTCGTGGCACTGAACTGCCTTCAGGACCAAACCCAAAGCGTTGGGCAGTCCTGAGGCTCTGTGTTCTGACTCCTGCTTATTTCTTCAGCAGCTCCACCTGCACGCACCCCCTGTTGTATCCCTGTTTGAATGGCTGTTTGTAATTCTTTAACGCATAATCATAAATCATACATCAGAAGACACAAACCAGAGAACTGTGTTTAACCCAACTCTTGGGGGCATTTTGACTGTACAGGTGTGCACACATCAATCCTGGCTGGACTCAGTCTCCTGACGGACAGCACAGGCGTTAGACCAGAAGGACATTAGACAGTGCCGCATAGCATTTGGGGAAAGTGCTGCCGCGGAGTCTCACTTAGAGAGAGAGCAATTTCTAGCATCGACACATAATGTTCCTTTCTTAATACTCTAGAGCAGTGGTTTTCAAAAAATTGTATTTAAACCAACAATAAGAACTACATTTTACATT